>NC_136411.1:191558105-192878939 GCF_051521515.1 Lactuca serriola
TTCTTGGTCGAACGTATGTTGAATGTTTTTGTGGACTGTGAAAATAGTACATCTTGTACCCTACAAGTAGTGTCTCTAGATCTTCAAAGCAATTACCGCTGCCCCTGACTCAAGATCATGTGTTGTATTGTTAACTTCCTGCGTCTTAAGCTGTCTTGAGGTATAGGCAGTGACCTTTCCTCTTGTATAAGAACAAAACCAATTCATACTGATTATGAAGTCAGAACCTTGTGGTTGATTAGATGTCGTGAAGATCTAAAATAAAGTACGGTTACTCATGAATTAAGGAAAAAGGATAGGTACTTTTGTTCTATCTGTCTTCCTTGTCCCAATCGACAGAAAGGGCATGCGTTGGGCTTCTAAGTTTATTTGCATGGCAGCACGATCAGTCGTAGTCTTGGGCAGTCTCTGTCCTGAAGTTCGTTATAGAACCCATACCAGGTTCATTAATCACAGTCTCGGGTATACGAGCCGTATATAAATAAGCTTGAAATTGTGGGTCTTTGGATTGAACTTGACGTACTGCACGAGTGGTACTTTGGGGCGGTTTGTTGAATTTTTCTTCGGAAAGGATGAGAAACAATAAGTGCTCTATGTACGAGTACTTTGGTGTTCTGGAATGACGGCTTTGCTAGAAAGATGATTTCGGAGGAAGAGATGTACGTATGAAGCTGTTTTTGTGAGGATCAAATTGAATCAAGTCGTATGATAATGTCGGAATCATAAGGAAACTTAAAGACATTAGATTTGAACTTAAGATGTTTACAGACAAAACACAACCGTGCAACCATCAACAGAGTTACAGTACTTTAGACTACTATAAGACTATTGCTACGAATAAGGTATACTACAAAATGTAAGTATACGCAGTACGAGCATCCCTATACCGACGGGATCCCGCAAAAGATAAGACTCTAGCTGCACTAGTTTTAAACATGTTTTTAATAAGACATACATAATACTGACGATTGGAAGTGAACCTATACTATAGTAGGGTCCTTCGTTGCTTCTTTCCATTATGAGGTCAAACTCCTCCGGATTCGCCGTCGTCCTTCTCTGTTGGACAGTCCCTCTTGAAGTGTCCCATTACGCCACATAGATGGCATATTCGAGAGATTTTGACATTGGTGCTTGAAGTAATGTGTTGGGTCCGAGTCCGACAGAAATTGGTAGTATGTCCGTTCTTGTTGCACTTAAAACAATGTAACGGACGACAACTACCCAGATGATGGAAGCTGCACTTATTGCATTTCGGTAGGTTTCTGACATACTGCCTAGGTGGTGTGGGGACCATTGGGATACCAGAAGGGATGGTAGTAGGCGGTACAAATGTCGTGGCTGCGAAGGTTGCCACATGTTGTTGTCTTTTGCTCCCCCTTTGGGGTGATTTTCCTTTAGCTTTAGCCCAGAACTTTCGTTTGTTATTCTTGGGCTTGGGATTCGGGGTGTCGTAGTAGTTTGTTGCTCGTTGATGTATTTGATTGTTACTTGGATTGGAATTATTGTTAACAATCCCGCTAACATTCGCGTTGTTAGCATTAAGGTGGGTCAGAACAGCTGACACGGCCGCCGAGACTGCAGCTTGAAAGGTAGCTGCATCAATTTGAAGAGTTGGTGTTTGGTTGATGGGTTGATTGTTTTTCCTTGGCGACATGATTCTGTTACATGGAAAGAAAAATGAATTTGTGTGTGAGTATCGTTGAACCTAGATGTACTTCGATCGCTTTAAGTAAAGAGTAGAAGCATGTTCTTGAAGGTTTGACCTACATCCCTATGATGCAGGCCTAGTACAGATTATAAGTATGTTCATGATGGTTTGACCTACATCCCTATGATGCAGGCCTAGTTCAGAGTAGAAGTGTGTTTATGAAGGGTTGACCTACATCCCTATGATGCAGTCCTAGTAATAAGTGGAAGTGTGTTCGTAAAAAGGTCTCAAGAGGCTTGTCGTTCAAGCCGAGGTATCGTTGGTTGGTGAATAACATGATTCAACCACTAAAAGAGACTTGGAAATGTTTCCAGAGCTAAATTACTATAGTCCAATGACTTGACTAAAGCATGATTCAGATAGACTCCAATTAAGGTATGATAAGAGTACTTGAATAAAGATTGACACAGAAGTTAGCCGACTATCAACATCTTTGATATTCATGATGTAAAAGTTCGGGAAAATGACCTTGTAAAAGGTCTTACATCATATCCGGAGTAGAAAAGTCTTTAACAGCATAAAGTCCTAACTAAAAGTACTTATAGTACAAAGTAGTCACATAGAAAGTACTACACAGAACATAGATAGGAACACGGTTCTTTAAAACAAAGAAGGAAGTAAGGTATCTCCTACTGGCGACGGTCACCCCTATGGTGAACCTTTATTTTGGCTAGTTGACGATCCATATCAAGCAGGTGTCTTTCGTACACCCTCTGGCGTACGCAGAGTTCTATGACTTTGGCCCGTGATTTAGTCAGTGCTTCAAGCAGAGCTTTAGGTTCTCTTTCAGATCTCTCTCGAGCATCTTCTAGAAGAAAGGTATGGAGGGTATGCATTCTCGCATCGGTATTAACCTCTTCGATACATTGGAGAGCCGTCTTGCCCTGAATTTCGTTTTGGGCAACTCTACGGGTTAGGATTGGCAAGATTCGGTCTGTTGAGCTCCCATTGCTTAGGTCATAAAAGTTTCGGTCACCATTAAATGGCATGGGTTGTTCTTGCTCTTCGCTCCCTGTTTCCACGCATTCTACCCAAGAGCGTCGGGGTATTAAAAAGCTGGACGAGGGTTAGGAATTGGAACGGGAGCTGTTTGGGGTAGGTTCTCAACCTCGGGTTCGGAGTTATCAACCTCCAAAAGGTTTTCAGCATGGTGATCATTCAAGGGATTGGATGATCACTCTTTGGTTCTTTTTCAAACCATCTAACATTGTCTTTGTTCGAAAGGTATGGGTTGCCGTGGGGATGGAGTCTAGTTATGTTATCTATGCGAGAATTAGGGTAAGGAAATAATTATTAGACGAACTATCTAGATAATTATTAGAGAATCTTCATTAGTTACATTGCTATTTGTAAAGTGCATACCAGTCGTATGTAATCAACACAGGATAGGCTTTTGAATAAGTGACCTTAACTCCAAATTCACAAGGAATAAGGGTAAAGCAAAACTTCATTGATTCTAAGTCTATAACATCCTAGTTACATATAGCCTTAGTGTATCAACTTAGCAACTATCAACTTAGTACTGAAGATCCTTTTTAGTTCTCAAGTAAGTAATTATGGTAACACAAAACACCCCTATGGTATTTTAGACTTAGGTTCTGTTATAATGTTCTCATTGTGGTAATGTTGGTAAGTTTATAGAATTGTTGCTACATCACAACCATTCTTGGGCATATGCTAATCACTCCTCGGACCAGCATAGTTGATCAAGCTATGCCACTCCCAAGACTGACTATCCATCCCCAAGCTTACTTGTGATATTCAACAATCGTAAGACTTTTGTTCTTGTCATTGTGACACCGATTTTAGTATGAATGCAGGCATGTATACTTACTTAAATATTTTATTATTTAGAAGTATAAAATCTAAGTCAGAGTATTTTTAATCCCATTGAATTTATAGTTAGTATATCTTTTATGGGTTGATATACTCAATTCACTATAAACAATGCTCTGATACTAATCTGTCACACCCCAAAACCGAGAACGGCGGAAACGTTCTGGGGCGGAGGACGTCATGTATGTATCACAACAATGTAAAGTAGTAAACAAGCAACAACATCATCCATTGCGTTAATAGTAATAGTTTAATACATGTGAGTTCTTTTATAGAAATAAGACATTACAACAAGTAATCAAAGTAGAAGACGAGTCTTGACTGCTCCGTCTTCTCTAAACCTTGCATCGGCACCTGTCTATTTGTAACCTGAGAATACAAGTTATTTTGAAAGCGAGTATCAACAATAAAGCTGGTGAATTCATAAGTATTTTAATGTTATTGTTTTGAAAGGTTGTTCATGAAAGACTGGTGAATGTTTGATGAAACATTTAGTATAAGTATGAAGACCCTAGAAAATCCCATATATCCTACTAGTATAAAAAGTAGTCTTCTACCAAGACCCGACCATTTTGAAAGTAGTCTTCTACCAAGACCAGACTGTTTTGAAAGTACGCATCACTTGAAAATGTGACGGTTTTTCCTTGTTTAACTATTATGATAAAACTATAAAAGTAATAATTTAATAACTTATGGTGTATCCTTTGGTACTAAGATACACACGGTGTGGAAATTTGTTGTAAACGGATCAACCGTAGACATCCGTAGATGTGCATTTACCTCTGTTGCTAACAGCTGGGTTTAGGAATAGTTAGTCCCTTAAGTATACCTGTAATGGTATCAACCGAAAACATCCGTAGATGTTTATTTACCTCTATAGCTAACAGTGGTTCTAGGAATGGTTAGTCCCACAAAGTATCCTTTGGTACTAGGATATAAAGTCCAATCTATCTCGTCGGTTATGTGTTTGTATCACAACGTAAAGATAAGAAGGAGAACTATATAATAGTATCTACACATATAATATGTAATAGTAACTCATCATATATTATCTACGTAAATGTATTCATGTAAACGCATCTATGTAAACGTATTCATGTAAGCGGGGATCTCTGTAAGAGTATCCTTATAAGTATATCTATGTAAGAGGAATCTCTGTAAGAGTATCCCTTCATATAACATGTAGTCTAGACTCATGAATGAACTGACTCTGGTGTAATTTCTTATAATAGGGATAATGTTTTGTATCCCCTATTCTATTCCTATAAAAGTTTACTAAAATGTAATTGATGAGTGTCCTAGTAGGTTTGTACACCCTTGCTACTCAAGAGTGTCGGAACTGAATTAACTGATGGAACATTTATGGCTATATATGTATATATGATATATAACTAATATTTAAACGACCTTCGGAATAGTACCCGATATCCCACCAGACCACATCCAAATCGAGGAAAAGGAAACAGGGTGGATAGCCTTCCTAAGTATTTTAAACATTTCTTATATAACTATACATATAGAGGCATATAATTTATAATATAAAAGCATAAAAGAAGTTCTGTAAATCCTTTGAAAAGTTTAATAAATAGAAATTTATGACTTGATGTCAGTTTATAAATCGGTTCGAAAGACCGTTTGACAAGACAATTTAAGTGTGAGAAAACCTTTGTTTGAAGCACAACTATAATAGATTTAAAAAGGAAAACCTACAGTTTGTAAGACAGTTTCTAAAAGTATTTCAACATGTAAAAACGTTTGAGAAAACTATTTGAAGTACATATGAAAATGTTTGTTTGTTCTTGTATATGAATGTATCTCCTTGCAATGGTATTTCTAGTATGTAAAAGTTCGTGATGTTCTCGTAAAACTATACCTATTATAGTTTTCTAAAAGTGTGTTTTGTTGGTATAGTAATCCCTAGTGATACTCTCACTTGTTATGAAAAGTATAACTTTTATAATGTCTAAGATGGACACATAAACATACAGTATAAGAAGAGTGTTTGATTTATACTTATATAACAACCTTTTTCATTTCAAAAGATATGATGTTATCGTGATACATTTTGCATATGAAAGTTTCCTTATAATAGTTATAAATCACATATGATTCCATTCATAAAAAGTGTATAATGAAACTTTATATAACACACGATAATAATCGTGTGTTTTACGTGTATTCCCCCCCTTAAAAGCATATAAAAACATTTATAAAACATGTAAAAGTGTGGATTATAGGGGTATGAACTCACTTGATTGATTGAAGAAAGCGTGACGAAACCCGAGCAGAACTTCTACTCGAGAAAGCGGATCTCTCGAGATTCTCGGGAATCTCGGGAGTCTCGGGAGTGAAAAACTTCCTTCCCAACTTGGATATGAAAACCGGGCCTTTAGGATGACTCCGAGGGTTGAAACGCAGAGCTTCGGCGTGAGAAAGGAAGGAAATTAGCAAATATGGCCGGCACCCTCGCACCCTTTATATAGGGGTTGAAAGACCTCGGTACGCGGGGCGTACGAGACGTCATTGATGACCGCATCCTCGGTCGAAGCATCGGAGCGACGTGGACGAACCGGAGCCTAGCATCCGAGTACGCTGGGCGTACGAGGGTACGTTGGGCGTAACTTGGATTGGTCCGATGACTCCTTCTTCGGATAATACCGGATTTTAATTAAATTTATATTTTAATTAATTAGTAAACTTCAAAAATTCATATATTCCTCATACGAACTCCGTTTTTGACGTTCCTTATATCCACACGTAGGTGAGACTATGATCTACAACTTTCGTTTAGACTCCGTCGGCAAATCTTGACTTTATTTTTAATATAATATTTTAATAGGTCGGGACAGGAAAAGTCCATTAAAGTTCCATAACTTCCTCATCCGACGTCCGTTTTCGTCAGACTTTTTACCGTTGCGCTAGTATTATTGAGCCCTTCGATTCTCATTTAGATTGTGTCGGCTAAAAGTCTCTCGATCTCTATTTCGAGTTTTTAGCTGTCTACTGTTATATCTGTAACTTAGAAAAATCACAACTTCCTCATACGAAGTCAGATTTTGACGTTCTTTTTATGTACGTTTATGGTTTAATGATATCTAAAACTTTTATTTAGATACCTAAGGCTAAAAACTATTGTATTGAAACTTCATATTTTACGTCTATCAGTATTGCCGGTTTTGCCGAGAATCTTCGGTTGGTCATAACTTCTTCGTTGTAACTCGGAGTTTAAGGTTCTTTATATGTATGAAAACCTTGATATGATTCCTACTACTTCATTTAACCCAAATAAGGTTTTAGGAAAATTAAATTTTGACCTAAATTTGACTTGCGTTCCATCATATTGCCTCGAAATATCGGGTTGTCACATCATCCCCCCGTTAGAGGGAATTTTGTCCCGAAATTAGAGTTTAAACAGAATTGATAAACATGCTATGGATAGAAGTTTTATTTGCTTCTCGTGTTCTTAAGTGAACTCGGTTCCTCGCTTGGCATTCCAGCGAACCCTTCACTATCGGTACACGACTTTGCTTCTTTCGTTTGACTTTACTGGCATGATAACTCTTCTTGGTCGAACGTATGTTGAATGTTTTTGTGGACTGTGAAAATAGTACATCTTGTACCCTACAAGTAGTGTCTCTAGATCTTCAAAGCAATTACCGCTGCCCCTGACTCAAGATCATGTGTTGTATTGTTAACTTCCTGCGTCTTAAGCTGTCTTGAGGTATAGGCAGTGACCTTTCCTCTTGTATAAGAACAAAACCAATTCATACTGATTATGAAGTCAGAACCTTGTGGTTGATTAGATGTCGTGAAGATCTAAAATAAAGTACGGTTACTCATGAATTAAGGAAAAAGGATAGGTACTTTTGTTCTATCTGTCTTCCTTGTCCCAATCGACAGAAAGGGCATGCGTTGGGCTTCTAAGTTTATTTGCATGGCAGCACGATCAGTCGTAGTCTTGGGCAGTCTCTGTCCTGAAGTTCGTTATAGAACCCATACCAGGTTCATTAATCACAGTCTCGGGTATACGAGCCGTATATAAATAAGCTTGAAACTGTGGGTCTTTGGATTGAACTTGACGTACTGCACGAGTGGTACTTTGGGGCGGTTTGTTGAATTTTTCTTCGGAAAGGATGAGAAACAATAAGTGCTCTATGTACGAGTACTTTGGTGTTCTGGAATGACGGCTTTGCTAGAAAGATGATTTCGGAGGAAGAGATGTACGTATGAAGCTGTTTTTGTGAGGATCAAATTGAATCAAGTCGTATGATAATGTCGGAATCATAAGGAAACTTAAAGACATTAGATTTGAACTTAAGATGTTTACAGACAAAACACAACCGTGCAACCATCAACAGAGTTACAGTACTTTAGACTACTATAAGACTATTGCTGCGAATAAGGTATACTACAAAATGTAAGTATACGCAGTACGAGCATCCCTATACCGACGGGATCCCGCAAAAGATAAGACTCTAGCTGCACTAGTTTTAAACATGTTTTTAATAAGACATACATAATACTGACGATTGGAAGTGAACCTATACTATAGTAGGGTCCTTCGTTGCTTCTTTCCATTATGAGGTCAAACTCCTCCGGATTCGCCGTCGTCCTTCTCTGTTGGACAGTCCCTCTTGAAGTGTCCCATTACGCCACATAGATGGCATATTCGAGAGATTTTGACATTGGTGCTTGAAGTAATGTGTTGGGTCCGAGTCCGACAGAAATTGGTAGTATGTCCGTTCTTGTTGCACTTAAAACAATGTAACGGACGACAACTACCCAGATGATGGAAGCTGCACTTATTGCATTTCAGTAGGTTTCTGACATACTGCCTAGGTGGTGTGGGGACCATTGGGATACCAGAAGGGATGGTAGTAGGCGGTACAAATGTCGTGGCTGCGAAGGTTGCCACATGTTGTTGTCTTTTGCTCCCCCTTTGGGGTGATTTTCCTTTAGCTTTAGCCCAGAACTTTCGTTTGTTATTCTTGGGCTTGGGATTCGGGGTGTCGTAGTAGTTTGTTGCTCGTTGAGGTATTTGATTGTTACTTGGATTGGAATTATTGTTAACAATCCCGCTAACATTCGCGTTGTTAGCATTAAGGTGGGTCAGAACAGCTGACACGGCCGCCGAGACTGCAGCTTGAAAGGTAGCTGCATCAATTTGAAGAGTTGGTGTTTGGTTGATGGGTTGATTGTTTTTCCTTGGCGACATGATTCTGTTACATGGAAAGAAAAATGAATTTATGTGTGAGTATCGTTGAACCTAGATGTACTTCGATCGCTTTAAGTAAAGAGTAGAAGCATGTTCTTGAAGGTTTGACCTACATCCCTATGATGCAGGCCTAGTACAGATTATAAGTATGTTCATGATGGTTTGACCTACATCCCTATGATGCAGGCCTAGTTCAGAGTAGAAGTGTGTTTATGAAGGGTTGACCTACATCCCTATGATGCAGTCCTAGTAATAAGTGGAAGTGTGTTCGTAAAAAGGTCTCAAGAGGCTTGTCGTTCAAGCCGAGGTATCGTTGGTTGGTGAATAACATGATTCAACCACTAAAAGAGACTTGGAAATGTTTCCAGAGCTAAATTACTATAGTCCAATGACTTGACTAAAGCATGATTCAGATAGACTCCAATTAAGGTATGATAAGAGTACTTGAATAAAGATTGACACAGAAGTTAGCCGACTATCAACATCTTTGATATTCATGATGTAAAAGTTCGGGAAAATGACCTTGTAAAAGGTCTTACATCATATCCGGAGTAGAAAAGTCTTTGACAGCATAAAGTCCTAACTAAAAGTACTTATAGTACAAAGTAGTCACATAGAAAGTACTACACAGAACATAGATAGGAACACGGTTCTTTAAAACAAAGAAGGAAGTAAGGTATCTCCTACTGGCGACGGTCACCCCTATGGTGAACCTTTATTTTGGCTAATTGACGTTCCATATCAAGCAGGTGTCTTTCGTACACCCTCTGGCGTACGCAGAGTTCTATGACTTCGGCCCGTGATTTAGTCAGTGCTTCAAGCAGAGCTTTAGGTTCTCTTTCAGATCTCTCTCGAGCATCTTCTAGAAGAAAGGTATGGAGGGTATGCATTCTCGCATCGGTATTAACCTCTTCGATACGTTGGAGAGCCGTCTTGCCCTGAATTTCGTTTTGGGCAACTCTACGGGTTAGGATTGGCAAGATTCAGTCTGTTGAGCTCCCATTGCTTAGGTCATAAAAGTTTCGGTCACCATTAAATGGCATGGGTTGTTCTTGCTCTTCGCTCCCTGTTTCCACGCATTCTACCCAAGAGCGTCGGGCTATTAAAAAGCTGGACGAGGGTTAGGAATTGGAATGGGAGCTGTCTGGGGTAGGTTCTCAACCTCGGGTTCGGAGTTATCAACCTCCAAAAGGTTTTCAGCATGGTGATCATTCAAGGGATTGGATGATCACTCTTTGGTTCTTTTTCAAACCATCTAACATTGTCTTTGTTCGAAAGGTATGGGTTGTCGTGGGGATGGAGTCTAGTTATGTTATCTATGCGAGAATTAGGGTAAGGAAATAATTATTAGACGAACTATCTAGATAATTATTAGAGAATCTTCATTAGTTACATTGCTATTTGTAAAGTGCATACCAGTCATATGTAATCAACACAGGATAGGCTTTTGAATAAGTGACCTTAACTCCAAATTCACAAGGAATAAGGGTAAAGCAAAACTTCACCGATTCTAAGTCTATAACATCCTAGTTACATATAGCCTTAGTGTATCAACTTAGCAACTATCAACTTAGTACTGAAGATCCTTTTTAGTTCTCAAGTAAGTAATTATGGTAACACAAAACACCCCTATGGTATTTTAGACTTAGGTTCTGTTATAATTATCTCATTGTGGTAATGTTGGTAAGTTTATAGAATTGTTGCTACATCACAACCATTATTGGGCATATGCTAATCACTCCTCGGACCAGCATAGTTGATCAGGCTATGCCACTCCCAAGACTGACTATCCATCCCCAAGCTTACTTGTGATATTCAACAATCGTAAGACTTTTGTTCTTGTCATTGTGACACCGATTTTAGTATGAATGCAGGCATGTATACTTACTTAAATATTTTATTATTTAGAAGTATAAAATCTAAGCCAGAGTATTTTTAATCCCATTGAATTTATAGTTAGTATATCTTTTATGGGTTGATATACTCAATTCACTATAAACAATGCTCTGATACTAATCTGTCACACCCCAAAACCGAGAACGGCGGAAACGTTCTGGGGCGGAGGACGTCATGTATGTATCACAACAATGTAAAGTAGTAAACAAGCAACAACATCATCCATTGCGTTAATAGTAATAGTTTAATACATGTGAGTTCTTTTATAGAAATAAGACATTACAACAAGTAATCAAAGTAGAAGACGAGTCTTGACTGCTCCGTCTTCTCTAAACCTTGCATCGGCACCTGTCTATTTGTAACCTGAGAATACAAGTTATTTTGAAAGCGAGTATCAACAATAAAGCTGGTGAATTCATAAGTATTTTAATGTTATTGTTTTGAAAGGTTGTTCATGAAAGACTGGTGAATGTTTGATGAAACATTTAGTATAAGTATGAAGACCCTAGAAAATCCCATATATCCTACTAGTATAAAAAGTAGTCTTCTACCAAGACCCGACCATTTTGAAAGTAGTCTTCTACCAAGACCAGACTGTTTTGAAAGTACGCATCACTTGAAAATGTGACGGTTTTTCCTTGTTTAACTATTATGATAAAACTATAAAAGTAATAATTTAATAACTTATGGTGTATCCTTTGGTACTAAGATACACACGGTGTGGAAATTTGTTGTAAACGGATCAACCGTAGACATCCATAGATGTGCATTTACCTCTGTTGCTAACAGCTGGGTTTAGGAATAGTTAGTCCCTTAAGTTTACCTGTAATGGTATCAACCGAAAACATCCGTAGATGTTTATTTACCTCTATAGCTAACAGTGGTTCTAGGAATGGTTAGTCCCACAAAGTATCCTTTGGTACTAGGATATAAAGTCCAATCTATCTCGTCGGTGATGTGTTTGTATCACAACGTAAAGATAAGAAGGAGAACTATATAATAGTATCTACACATATAATATGTAATAGTAACTCATCATATATTATCTACGTAAATGTATTCATGTAAACGCATCTATGTAAACGTATTCATGTAAGCGGAGATCTCTGTAAGAGTATCCTTATAAGTATATCCATGTAAGAGGAATCTCTGTAAGAGTATCCCTTCATATAACATGTAGTCTAGACTCATGAATGAACTGACTCTGGTGTAATTTCTTATAATAGGGATAATGTTTTGTATCCCCTATTCTATTCCTATAAAAGTTTACTAAAATGTAATTGATGAGTGTCCTAGTAGGTTTGTACACCCTTGCTACCCAAGAGTGTCGGAACTGAATTAACTGATGGAACATTTATGGCTATATATGTATATATGATATATAACTAATATTTAAACGACCTTCGGAATAGTACCCGATATCCCACCAGACCACATCCAAATCGAGGAAAAGGAAACAGGGTGGATAGCCTTCCTAAGTATTTTAAACATTTCTTATATAACTATACATATAGAGGCATACAATTTATAATATAAAAGCATAAAAGAAGTTTTGTAAATCCTTTGAAAAGTTTAATAAATAGAAATTTATGACTTGATGTCAGTTTATAAATCGGTTCGAAAGACCGTTTCACAAGACAATTTAAGTGTGAGAAAACCTTTGTTTGAAGCACAACTATAATAGATTTAAAAAGGAAAACCTACAGTTTGTAAGACAGTTTCTAAAAGTATTTCAACATGTAAAAACGTTTGAGAAAACTATTTGAAGTACATATGAAAATGTTTGTTTGTTTTTGTATATGAATGTATCTCCTTGCAATGGTATTTCTAGTATGTAAAAGTTCGTGATGTTCTCGTAAAACTATACCTATTATAGTTTTCTAAAAGTGTGTCTTGTTGGTATAGTAATCCCTAGTGATACTCTCACTTGTTATGAAAAGTATAACTTTTATAGTGTCTAAGATGGACACATAAACATACAGTATAAGAAGAGTGTTTGATTTATACTTATATAACAACCTTTTTCATTTCAAAAGATATGATGTTATCGTGATACATTTTGCATATGAAAGTTTCCTTATAATAGTTATAAATCACATATGATTCCATTCATAAAAAGTGTATAATGAAACTTTATATAACACACGATAATAATCGTGTGTTTTACGTGTATTCCCCCCCTTAAAAGCATATAAAAACATTTATAAAACATGTAAAAGTGTGGATTATAGGGGTATGAACTCACTTGATTGATTGAAGAAAGCGTGACGAAACCCGAGCAGAACTTCTACTCGAGAAAGCGGATCTCTCGAGATTCTCGGGAATCTCGGGAGTCTCGGGAGTGAAAAACTTCCTTCCCAACTTGGATATGAAAACCGGGCCTTTAGGATGACTCCGAGAGTTGAAACGCAGAGCTTCGGCGTGAGAAAGGAAGGAAATTAGCAAATATGGCCGGCACCCTCGCACCCTTTATATAGGGGTTGAAAGACCTCGGTACGCGGGGCGTACGAGACGTCATTGATGACCGCATCCTCGGTCGAAGCATCGGAGCGACGTGGACGAACCGGAGCCTAGCATCCGAGTACGCTGGGCGTACGAGGGTACGTTGGGCGTAACTTGGATTGGTCCGATGACTCCTTCTTCGGATAATACCGGATTTTAATTAAATTTATATTTTAATTAATTAGTAAACTTCAAAAATTCATATATTCCTCATACGAACTCCGTTTTTGACGTTCCTTATATCCACACGTAGGTGAGACTATGATCTACAACTTTCGTTTAGACTCCGTCGGCAAATCTTGACTTTATTTTTAATATAATATTTTAATAGGTCGGGACAGGAAAAGTCCATTAAAGTTCCATAACTTCCTCATCCGACGTCCGTTTTCGTCAGACTTTTTACCGTTGCGCTAGTATTATTGAGCCCTTTGATTCTCATTTAGATTGTGTCGGCTAAAAGTCTCTCGATCTCTATTTCGAGTTTTTAGCTGTCTACTGTTATATCTGTAACTTAGAAAAATCACAACTTCCTCATACGAAGTCAGATTTTGACGTTCTTTTTATGTACGTTTATGGTTTAATGATATCTAAAACTTTTATTTAGATACCTAAGGCTAAAAACTATTGTATTGAAACTTCATATTTTACGTCTATCAGTATTGCCGGTTTTGCCGAGAATCTTCGGTTGGTCATAACTTCTTCGTTGTAACTCGGAGTTTAAGGTTCTTTATATGTATGAAAACCTTGATATGATTCCTACTACTTCATTTAACCCAAATAAGGTTTTAGGAAAATTAAATTTTAACCTAAATTTGACTTGCGTTCCATCATATTGCCTCGAAATATCGGGTTGTCACATCATCCCCCCGTTAGAGGGAATTTTGTCCCGAAATTAGAGTTTAAACAGAATTGATAAACATGCTATGGATAGAAGTTTTATTTGCTTCTCGTGTTCTTAAGTGAACTCGGTTCCTCGCTTGGCATTCCAGCGAACCCTTCACTATCGGTACACGACTTTGCTTCTTTCGTTTGACTTTACTGGCATGATAACTCTTCTTGGTCGAACGTATGTTGAATGTTTTTGTGGACTGTGAAAATAGTACATCTTGTACCCTACAAGTAGTGTCTCTAGATCTTCAAAGCAATTACCGCTGCCCCTGACTCAAGATCATGTGTTGTACTGTTAACTTCCTGCGTCTTAAGCTGTCTTGAGGTATAGGCAGTGACCTTTCCTCTTGTATAAGAACAAAACCAATTCATACTGATTATGAAGTCAGAACCTTGTGGTTGATTAGATGTCGTGAAGATCTAAAATAAATTATGGTTACTCATGAATTAAGGAAAAAGGATAGGTACTTTTGTTCTATCTGTCTTCCTTGTCCCAATCGACAGAAATGGCATGCGTTGGGCTTCTAAGTTTATTTGCATGGCAGCACGATCACTCGTAGTCTTGGGCAGTCTCTGTCCTGAAGTTCGTTATAGAACCCATACCAGGTTCATCAATCACAGTCTCGGGTATACGAGCCGTATATAAATAAGCTTGAAACTGTGGGTCTTTGGATTGAACTTGACGTACTGCACGAGTGGTACTTTGGGGCGGTTTGTTGAATTTTTCTTCGGAAAGGATGAGAAACAATAAGTGCTCTATGTACGAGTACTTTGGTGTTCTGGAATGACGGCTTTGCTAGAAAGATGATTTCGGAGGAAGAGATGTACATATGAAGCTGTTTTTGTGAGGATCAAATTGAATCAAGTCGTATGATAATGTCGGAATCATAAGGAAACTTAAAGACATTAGATTTGAACTTAAGATGTTTCCAGACAAAACACAACCGTGCAACCATCAACAGAGTTACAGTACTTTAGACTACTATAAGACTATTGCTGCGAATAAGGTATACTACAAAATGTAAGTATACGCAGTACGAGCATCCCTATACCGACGGGATCCCGCAAAAGATAAGACTCTAGTTGCACTAGTTTTAAACATGTTTTTAAAAAGACATACATAATACTGACGATTGGAAGTGAACCTATACTATAGTAGGGTCCTTCGTTGCTTCTTTCCATTATGAGGTCAAACTCCTCCGGATTCGCCGTCGTCCTTCTCTGTTGGACAGTCCCTCTTGAAGTGTCCCATTACGCCACATAGATGGCATATTCGAGAGATTTTGACATTGGTGCTTGAAGTAATGTGTTGGGTCCGAGTCCGGCAGAAATTGGTAGTATGTCCGTTCTTGTTGCACTTAAAACAATGTAACGGACGACAACTACCCAGATGATGGAAGCTGCACTTATTGCATTTCGGTAGGTTTCCGACATACTGCCAAGCTGGTGTGGGGACCATTGGGATACCAGAAGGGATGGTAGTAGGAGGTACAAATGTCGTGGCTGCGAAGGTTGCCACATGTTGTTGTCTTTTGCTCCCCCTTTGGGGTGATTTTCCTTTAGCTTTAGCCCAAAACTTTCGTTTGTTATTCTTGGGCTTGGGATTTGGGGTGTCGTAGTAGTTTGTTGTTCGTTGAGGTATTTGATTGTTACTTGGATTGGAATTATTGTTAACAATCCCGCTAACATTCACATTGTTAGCATTAAGGTGGGTCAGAACAGCTGACACGGCCGCCGAGACTGCAGCTTGAAAGGTAGCTGCATCAATTTGAAGAGTTGGTGTTTGGTTGATGGGTTGATCGTTTTTCCTTGGCGACATGATTCTGTTACATGGAAAGAAAAATGAATTTGTGTGTGAGTATAGTTGAACCTAGATCTACTTCGATCGCTTTAAGTAAAGAGTAGAAGCATGTTCTTGAAGGTTTGACCTACATCCCTATGATGCAGTCCTAGTACAGATTATAAGTATGTTCATGATGGTTTGACCTACATCCCTATGATGCAGGCCTAGTTCAGAGTAGAAGTGTGTTGATGAAGGGTTGCCCTACATCCCTATGATGCAGTCCTAGTAATAAGTGGAAGTGTGTTCGTAAAAAGGTCTCAAGAGGCTTGTCGTTCAAGCCGACGTATCGTTGGTTGGTGAATAACATGATTCAACCACTAAAAGAGACTTGGAAATGTTTCCAGAGCTAAATTACTATAGTCCAATGACTTGACTAAAGCATGATTCAGATAGACTCCAATTAAGGTATGATAAGAGTACTTGAATAAAGACCTACACAGAAGTTAGCCGACTATCAACATCTTTGATATTCATGATGTAAAAGTTCGGGAAAATGACCTTGTAAAAGGTCTTACATCATATCCGGAGTAGAAAAGTCTTTGACAGCATAAAGTCCTAACTAAAAGTACTTATAGTACAAAGTAGTCACATAGAAAGTACTACACAGAACATAGATAGGAACACGCCTCTTTAAAACAAAGAAGGAAGTAAGGTATCTCCTACTGGCGACGGTCACCCCTATGGTGAACCTTTATTTTGGCTAGTTGACGTTCCATATCAAGCAGGTGTCTTTCGTACACCCTCTGGCGTACGCGGAGTTCTATGACTTCGGCCCATGATTTAGTCAGTGCTTCAAGCAGAGCTTTAGGGTCTCTTTCAGATCTCCCTCGAGCATCTTCTAGACGAAAGGTATGGAGGGTATGCATTCTCGCATCGGTATTAACCTCTTCGATACGTTGGAGAGCCGTCTGGCCCTGAATTTCGTTTTGCGCAACTCTACGGGTTAGGATTGGCAAGATTCGGTCTGTTGAGCTCCCATTGCTCAGGTCATAAAAGTTTCGGTCACCATTAAATGGCATGGGTTGTTCTTGCTCTTCGCTCCCTATTTCCACGCATTTTACCCAAGAGCGTCGGGCTATTAAAAAGCTGGACGAGGGTTAGGAATTGGAACGGGAGCTGTCTGGGGTAGGTTCTCAACCTCGGGTTCGGAGTTATCAACCTCCAAAAGGTTTTCAGCATGGTGATCATTCAAGGGATTGGATGATCACTCTTTGGTTCTTTTTCAAACCATCTAACATTGTCTTTTTTCGAAAGGTATGGGTTGCCGTGGGGATGGAGTCTAGTTATGTTATCTATGCGAGAATTAGGGTAAGGAAATAATTATTAGACGAACTATCTAGATAATTATTAGAGAATCTTCATTAGTTACATTGCTATTTGTAAAGTGCATACCAGTCATATGTAATCAACACAGGATAGGCTTTTGAATAAGTGACCTTAACTCCAAATTCACAAGGAATAAGGGTAAAGCAAAACTTCACCGATTCTAAGTCTATAACATCCTAGTTACATATAGCCTTAGTGTATCCACTTAGCAACTATCAACTTAGTACTGAAGATCCTTTTTAGTTCTCAAGTAAGTAATTATGGTAACACAAAACACCCCTATGGTATTTTAGACTTAGGTTCTGTTATAATGTTCTCATTGTGGTAATGTTGGTAAGTTTATAGAATTGTTGCTACATCACAACCATTCTTGGGCATATGCTAATCACTCCTCGGACCATCATCGTTGATCAGGCTATGCCACTCCCAAGACTGACTATCCATCCCCAAGCTTACTTGTGATATTCAACAATCGTAATACTTTTGTTCTTGTCATTGTGACACCGATTTTAGTATGAATGCAGACATGTATACTTACTTAAATATTTTATTATTTAGGAGTATAAAATCTAAGTCAGAGTATTTTTAATCCCATTGAATTTATAGTTAGTATATCTTTTATGGGTTGATATACTCAATTCACTATAAACAATGCTCTGATACTAATCTGTCACACCCCAAAACCGAGAACGGCGGAAACGTTCTGGGGCGGAGGACGTCATGTATGTATCACAACAATGTAAAGTAGTAAACAAGCAACAACATCATCCATTGCGTTAATAGTAATAGTTTAATACATGTGAGTTCTTTTATAGAAATAAGACATTACAACAAGTAATCAAAGTAGAAGACGAGTCTTGACTGCTCCGTCTTCTCTAAACCTTGCATCGGCACCTGTCTATTTGTAACCTGAGAATACAAGTTATTTTGAAAGCGAGTATCAACAATAAAGCTGGTGAATTCATAAGTATTTTAATGTTATTGTTTTGAAAGGTTGTTCATGAAAGACTGGTGAATGTTTGATGAAACATTTAGTATAAGTATGAAGACCCTAGAAAATCCCATATATCCTACTAGTATAAAAAGTAGTCTTCTACCAAGACCCGACCATTTTGAAAGTAGTCTTCTACCAAGACCAGAATGTTTTGAAAGTACGCATCACTTGAAAATGTGACGGTTTTTCCTTGTTTAACTATTATGATAAAACTATAAAAGTAATAATTTAATAACTTATGGTGTATCCTTTGGTACTAAGATACACACGGTGTGGAAATTTGCTGTAAACGGATCAACCGTAGACATCCGTAGATGTGCATTTACCTCTGTTGCTAACAGCTGGGTTTAGGAATAGTTAGTCCCTTAAGTTTACCTGTAATGGTATCAACCGAAAACATCCGTAGATGTTTATTTACCTCTATAGCTAACAGTGGTTCTAGGAATGGTTAGTCCCACAAAGTATCCTTTGGTACTAGGATATAAAGTCCAATCTATCTCGTCGGTGATGTGTTTGTATCACAACGTAAAGATAAGAAGGAGAACTATATAATAGTATCTACACATATAATATGTAATAGTAACTCATCATATATTATCTACGTAAATGTATTCATGTAAACGCATCTATGTAAACGTATTCATGTAAGCGGAGATCTCTGTAAGAGTATCCTTATAAGTATATCCATGTAAGAGGAATCTCTGTAAGAGTATCCCTTCATATAACATGTAGTCTAGACTCATGAATGAACTGACTCTGGTGTAATTTCTTATAATAGGGATAATGTTTTGTATCCCCTATTCTATTCCTATAAAAGTTTACTAAAATGTAATTGATGAGTGTCCTAGTAGGTTTGTACACCCTTGCTACCCAAGAGTGTCGGAACTGAATTAACTGATGGAACATTTATGGCTATATATGTATATATGATATATAACTAATATTTAAACGACCTTCGGAATAGTACCCGATATCCCACCAGACCACATCCAAATCGAGGAAAAGGAAACAGGGTGGATAGCCTTCCTAAGTATTTTAAACATTTCTTATATAACTATACATATAGAGGCATACAATTTATAATATAAAAGCATAAAAGAAGTTTTGTAAATCCTTTGAAAAGTTTAATAAATAGAAATTTATGACTTGATGTCAGTTTATAAATCGGTTCGAAAGACCGTTTCACAAGACAATTTAAGTGTGAGAAAACCTTTGTTTGAAGCACAACTATAATAGATTTAAAAAGGAAAACCTACAGTTTGTAAGACAGTTTCTAAAAGTATTTCAACATGTAAAAACGTTTGAGAAAACTATTTGAAGTACATATGAAAATGTTTGTTTGTTTTTGTATATGAATGTATCTCCTTGCAATGGTATTTCTAGTATGTAAAAGTTCGTGATGTTCTCGTAAAACTATACCTATTATAGTTTTCTAAAAGTGTGTCTTGTTGGTATAGTAATCCCTAGTGATACTCTCACTTGTTATGAAAAGTATAACTTTTATAGTGTCTAAGATGGACACATAAACATACAGTATAAGAAGAGTGTTTGATTTATACTTATATAACAACCTTTTTCATTTCAAAAGATATGATGTTATCGTGATACATTTTGCATATGAAAGTTTCCTTATAATAGTTATAAATCACATATGATTCCATTCATAAAAAGTGTATAATGAAACTTTATATAACACACGATAATAATCGTGTGTTTTACGTGTATTCCCCCCCTTAAAAGCATATAAAAACATTTATAAAACATGTAAAAGTGTGGATTATAGGGGTATGAACTCACTTGATTGATTGAAGAAAGCGTGACGAAACCCGAGCAGAACTTCTACTCGAGAAAGCGGATCTCTCGAGATTCTCGGGAATCTCGGGAGTCTCGGGAGTGAAAAACTTCCTTCCCAACTTGGATATGAAAACCGGGCCTTTAGGATGACTCCGAGAGTTGAAACGCAGAGCTTCGGCGTGAGAAAGGAAGGAAATTAGCAAATATGGCCGGCACCCTCGCACCCTTTATATAGGGGTTGAAAGACCTCGGTACGCGGGGCGTACGAGACGTCATTGATGACCGCATCCTCGGTCGAAGCATCGGAGCGACGTGGACGAACCGGAGCCTAGCATCCGAGTACGCTGGGCGTACGAGGGTACGTTGGGCGTAACTTGGATTGGTCCGATGACTCCTTCTTCGGATAATACCGGATTTTAATTAAATTTATATTTTAATTAATTAGTAAAATTCAAAAATTCATATATTCCTCATACGAACTCCGTTTTTGACGTTCCTTATATCCACACGTAGGTGAGACTATGATCTACAACTTTCGTTTAGACTCCGTCGGCAAATCTTGACTTTATTTTTAATATAATATTTTAATAGGTCGGGACAGGAAAAGTCCATTAAAGTTCCATAACTTCCTCATCCGACGTCCGTTTTCGTCAGACTTTTTACCGTTGCGCTAGTATTATTGAGCCCTTTGATTCTCATTTAGATTGTGTCGGCTAAAAGTCTCTCGATCTCTATTTCGAGTTTTTAGCTGTCTACTGTTATATCTGTAACTTAGAAAAATCACAACTTCCTCATACGAAGTCAGATTTTGACGTTCTTTTTATGTACGTTTATGGTTTAATGATATCTAAAACTTTTATTTAGATACCTAAGGCTAAAAACTATTGTATTGAAACTTCATATTTTACGTCTATCAGTATTGCCGGTTTTGCCGAGAATCTTCGGTTGGTCATAACTTCTTCGTTGTAACTCGGAGTTTAAGGTTCTTTATATGTATGAAAACCTTGATATGATTCCTACTACTTCATTTAACCCAAATAAGGTTTTAGGAAAATTAAATTTTGACCTAAATTTGACTTGCGTTCCATCATATTGCCTCGAAATATCGGGTTGTCACATCATCCCCCCGTTAGAGGGAATTTTGTCCCGAAATTAGAGTTTAAACAGAATTGATAAACATGCTATGGATAGAAGTTTTATTTGCTTCTCGTGTTCTTAAGTGAACTCGGTTCCTCGCTTGGCATTCCAGCGAACCCTTCACTATCGGTACACGACTTTGCTTCTTTCGTTTGACTTTACTGGCATGATAACTCTTCTTGGTCGAACGTATGTTGAATGTTTTTGTGGACTGTGAAAATAGTACATCTTGTACCCTACAAGTAGTGTCTCTAGATCTTCAAAGCAATTACCGCTGCCCCTGACTCAAGATCATGTGTTGTACTGTTAACTTCCTGCGTCTTAAGCTGTCTTGAGGTATAGGCAGTGACCTTTCCTCTTGTATAAGAACAAAACCAATTCATACTGATTATGAAGTCAGAACCTTGTGGTTGATTAGATGTCGTGAAGATCTAAAATAAATTATGGTTACTCATGAATTAAGGAAAAAGGATAGGTACTTTTGTTCTATCTGTCTTCCTTGTCCCAATCGACAGAAATGGCATGCGTTGGGCTTCTAAGTTTATTTGCATGGCAGCACGATCACTCGTAGTCTTGGGCAGTCTCTGTCCTGAAGTTCGTTATAGAACCCATACCAGGTTCATCAATCACAGTCTCGGGTATACGAGCCGTATATAAATAAGCTTGAAACTGTGGGTCTTTGGATTGAACTTGACGTACTGCACGAGTGGTACTTTGGGGCGGTTTGTTGAATTTTTCTTCGGAAAGGATGAGAAACAATAAGTGCTCTATGTACGAGTACTTTGGTGTTCTGGAATGACGGCTTTGCTAGAAAGATGATTTCGGAGGAAGAGATGTACATATGAAGCTGTTTTTGTGAGGATCAAATTGAATCAAGTCGTATGATAATGTCGGAATCATAAGGAAACTTAAAGACATTAGATTTGAACTTAAGATGTTTCCAGACAAAACACAACCGTGCAACCATCAACAGAGTTACAGTACTTTAGACTACTATAAGACTATTGCTGCGAATAAGGTATACTACAAAATGTAAGTATACGCAGTACGAGCATCCCTATACCGACGGGATCCCGCAAAAGATAAGACTCTAGTTGCACTAGTTTTAAACATGTTTTTAAAAAGACATACATAATACTGACGATTGGAAGTGAACCTATACTATAGTAGGGTCCTTCGTTGCTTCTTTCCATTATGAGGTCAAACTCCTCCGGATTCGCCGTCGTCCTTCTCTGTTGGACAGTCCCTCTTGAAGTGTCCCATTACGCCACATAGATGGCATATTCGAGAGATTTTGACATTGGTGCTTGAAGTAGTGTGTTGGGTCCGAGTCCGGCAGAAATTGGTAGTATGTCCGTTCTTGTTGCACTTAAAACAATGTAACGGACGACAACTACCCAGATGATGGAAGCTGCACTTATTGCATTTCGGTAGGTTTCCGACATACTGCCAAGCTGGTGTGGGGACCATTGGGATACCAGAAGGGATGGTAGTAGGCGGTACAAATGTCGTGGCTGCGAAGGTTGCCACATGTTGTTGTCTTTTGCTCCCCCTTTGGGGTGATTTTCCTTTAGCTTTAGCCCAGAACTTTCGTTTGTTATTCTTGGGCTTGGGATTCGGGGTGTCGTAGTAGTTTGTTGTTCGTTGAGGTATTTGATTGTTACTTGGATTGGAATTATTGTTAACAATCCCGCTAACATTCGCGTTGTTAGCATTAAGGTGGGTCAGAACAGCTGACACGGCCGCCGAGACTGCAGCTTGAAAGGTAGCTGCATCAATTTGAAGAGTTGGTGTTTGGTTGATGGGTTGATCGTTTTTCCTTGGCGACATGATTCTGTTACATGGAAAGAAAAATGAATTTGTGTGTGAGTATAGTTGAACCTAGATCTACTTCGATCGCTTTAAGTAAAGAGTAGAAGCATGTTCTTGAAGGTTTGACCTACATCCCTATGATGCAGTCCTAGTACAGATTATAAGTATGTTCATGATGGTTTGACCTACATCCCTATGATGCAGGCGTAGTTTAGAGTAGAAGTGTGTTTATGAAGGGTTGACCTACATCCCTATGATGCAGTCCTAGTAATAAGTGGAAGTGTGTTCGTAAAAAGGTCTCAAGAGGCTTGTCGTTCAAGCCGACGTATCGTTGGTTGGTGAATAACATGATTCAACCACTAAAAGAGACTTGGAAATGTTTCCAGATCTAAATTACTATAGTCCAATGACACGACTAAAGCATGATTCAGATAGACTCCAATTAAGGTATGATAAGAGTACTTGAATAAAGACTGACACAGAAGTTAGCCGACTATCAACATCTTTGATATTCATGATGTAAAAGTTCGGGAAAATGACCTTGTAAAAGGTCCTACATCATATCCGGAGTAGAAAAGTCTTTGACAGCATAAAGTCCTAACTAAAAGTACTTATAGTACAAAGTAGTCACATAGAAAGTACTACACAGAACATAGATAGGAACATGGCTCTTTAAAACAAAGAAGGAAGTAAGGTATCTCCTACTGGCGACGGTCACCCCTATGGTGAACCTTTATTTTGGCTAGTTGACGTTCCATATCAAGCAGGTGTCTTTCGTACACCCTCTGGCGTACGCGGAGTTCTATGACTTCGGCCCATGATTTAGTCAGTGCTTCAAGCAGAGCTTTAGGGTCTCTTTCAGATCTCCCTCGAGCATCTTCTAGACGAAAGGTATGGAGGGTATGCATTCTCGCATCGGTATTAACCTCTTCGATACGTTGGAGAGCCGTCTTGCCCTGAATTTCGTTTTGCGCAACTCTACGGGTTAGGATTGGCAAGATTCGGTCTGTTGAGCTCCCATTGCTCAGGTCATAAAAGTTTCGGTCACCATTAAATGGCATGGGTTGTTCTTGCTCTTCGCTCCCTGTTTCCACGCATTCTACCCAAGAGCGTCGGGCTATTAAAAAGCTGGACGAGGGTTAGGAATTGGAACGGGAGCTGTCTGGGGTAGGTTCTCAACCTCGGGTTCGGAGTTATCAACCTCCAAAAGGTTTTCAGCATGGTGATCATTCAAGGGATTGGATGATCACTCTTTGGTTCTTTTTCAAACCATCTAACATTGTCTTTGTTCGAAAGGTATGGGTTGCCGTGGGGATGGAGTCTAGTTATGTTATCTATGCGAGAATTAGGGTAAGGAAATAATTATTAGACGAACTATCTAGATAATTATTAGAGAATCTTCATTAGTTACATTGCTATTTGTAAAGTGCATACCAGTCATATGTAATCAACACAGGATAGGCTTTTGAATAAGTGACCTTAACTCCAAATTCACAAGGAATAAGGGTAAAGCAAAACTTCACCGATTCTAAGTCTATAACATCCTAGTTACATATAGCCTTAGTGTATCCACTTAGCAACTATCAAATTAGTACTGAAGATCCTTTTTAGTTCTCAAGTAAGTAATTATGGTAACACAAAACACCCCTATGGTATTTTAGACTTAGGTTCTGTTATAATGTTCTCATTGTGGTAATGTTGGTAAGTTTATAGAATTGTTGCTACATCACAACCATTCTTGGGCATATGCTAATCACTCCTCGGACCAGCATAGTTGATCAGGCTATGCCACTCCCAAGACTGACTATCCATCCCCAAGCTTACTTGTGATATTCAACAATCGTAATACTTTTGTTCTTGTCATTGTGACACCGATTTTAGTATGAATGCAGGCATGTATACTTACTTAAATATTTTATTATTTAGAAGTATAAACTCTAAGTCAGAGTATTTTTAATCCCATTGAATTTATAGTTAGTATATCTTTTATGGGTTGATATACTCAATTCACTATAAACAATGCTCTGATACTAATCTGTCACACCCCAAAACCGAGAACGGCGGAAACGTTCTGGGGCGGAGGACGTCATGTATGTATCACAACAATGTAAAGTAGTAAACAAGCAACAACATCATCCATTGCATTAATAGTAATAGTTTAATACATGTGAGTTCTTTTATAGAAATAAGACATTACAACAAGTAATCAAAGTAGAAGACGAGTCTTGACTGCTCCGTCTTCTCTAAACCTTGCATCGGCACCTGTCTATTTGTATCCTGAGAATACAAGTTATTTTGAAAGCGAGTATCAACAATAAAGCTGGTGAATTCATAAGTATTTTAATGTTATTGTTTTGAAAGGTTGTTCATGAAAGACTGGTGAATGTTTGATGAAACATTTAGTTTAAGTATGAAGACCCTAGAAAATCCCATATATCCTACTAGTATAAAAAGTAGTCTTCTACCAAGACCCGACCATTTTGAAAGTAGTCTTCTACCAAGACCAGACTGTTTTGAAAGTACGCATCACTTGAAAATGTGACGCTTTTTCCTTCTTTAACTATTATGATAAAACTATAAAAGTAATAATTTAATAACTTATGGTGTATCCTTTGGTACTAAGATACACACGGTGTAGACCGATGCTGGATCGATCCGTGATAGTTTTCATCGATGATATCTTGGTTTACTCCAAGACGCAGGTGGAGGACAAGGAGCATCTAAGAGAGGTGTTAGAGACTCTATGGAGGGAGAGCTTGTATGCCAAGTTCTCCAAGTGTGAGTTCTGGTTGCGCGAGGTGTAGTTTCATGGGCACCTTGTCAAACAGAATGGTATTCTGGTCGACCTGGCCAAGTTAGAGGTCGTGATGAGATGGGAGGTTCCGACGTCTCCATCTAAGATTCGGAGTTTCTTGGGATTAACCGGCTACTATCGTAGATTCATCCATGATTTCTCCAAAATTGTCGTACCCTTGACATGGCTAATGAAGAAGGTCGTAGTCTTTCATTGGGGCCCTGAGTATCAAGCAGCGTTTGAGACACTGAGACAGAGATTGTGCGAGGTGCCGATCTTAGCCCTGCCAAAGGGCATAGAGGATTTTGTGGTGTAATATGACACATCTATTACGGGTTTGGGCGTAACACTGATGCAGAGAGGACATGTCATCGCCTACGCTTCGAGGCAGCTAAAGCCTTACGAGGCGAACTACCCGACCCACGATTTGGAATTGGGGGCGGTCGTCTTCGCCCTCAAGATATGGCGACACTACCTCTATGGGGTCTTTTGTACCATTTACACAGACCACAAGAGTTTGAGGTACCTCATGGATCAGCCGAATCTGAACATGAGGCAGTGTCGGTGGTTGGACGTGTTGAAGGATTATGATTGCTAGATCCTTTACCACATGGGGAAGGCCAATGTGGTGGCCGACACACTTATCCGCAATGCAGCACCAATCCGGGATATCTTTATGAGGATGACAGTGGTGACTCCACTGTTGGAGCAGATTCGAGAGGCCCAATAGGAGGCCAGGAAGGAGGAACATCGGAAAAGCGAGCGGATTGTAGGCCAGGTTTCCTCCTTCAACTATGATAGCCGAGGGTTATTGACGCTACACCGCAGGGTGTGGCTTCCATACCACAGGGGTGTGCGCTAGATTTTGATGGAGGAAGCAAACAAATCCCGATTCTCCATTCATCTCGAGGCGACAAAGATGTATAAGGATCTTCGTCTAGGCTATTGGTGGCTCTGCATGAAGCGGGATGTAGCATGGTATGTGGAGAGGTGCTTGACCTGCAGGAAGGTCAAGGCTGAGCACCAGAGGTCACACTGCAAGATACAGCCGTTGGACATTCCCATGTGGAAATGGGAAGATATTACTATGGACTTCATCACCAAACTTCCGAAGACCACGCAGGAAGTGGATTCCATATGGGTCATCGTGGATCGATTGACCAAGAGTGCACATTTTATACCAATCCAGGAGAGTATCTCGGTCGAGAAGTTAGCTGACATCTACATTTGAGAGTTGGTGGCTCGACACGGGGTGCCAGTCTCCGTGATTTCTGACAGGGATGTGCGGTTTACTTCCAGGTTCTGGAAGAAATTCCATGACAAGTTGGGTACTCGCCTCCATTTAAACACTGATTTTCATCCGCAAACGGATGGTCAGAGCGAGTGGACCATCCAGACTCAGGAGGATATGCTGCAGGAATGTGTGCTAGATTTCAGTGGTAGCTGGGATACTTATCTCCCATTGGATGAATTCTCCTAAAACAACTGCTACCACGCTAGTACTGAGCGTCCTCCCTTTGTGGCACACCCCAAAACCGAGAACGGCGGAAACGTTCTGGGGCGGAGGACGTCATGTATGTATCACAACAATGTAAAGTAGTAAACAAGCAACAACATCATCCATTGCATTAATAGTAATAGTTTAATACATGTGAGTTCTTTCATAGAAATAAGACATTACAACAAGTAATCAAAGTAAAAGACGAGTCTTGACTGCTCCGTCTTCTCTAAACCTTGCATCGACACCTGTCTATTTGTAACCTAAGAATACAAGTTATTTTGAAAGCGAGTATCAGCAATAAAGCCGGTGAATTCATAAGTATTTTAATGTTATTGTTTTGAAAGGTTGTTCATGAAAGACTGGTGAATGTTTGATGAAACATTTAGTATAAGTATGAAAACCCTAGAAAATCCCATATTTCCTACTAGTATAAAAAGTAGTCTTCTACCGAGACCCGATCATTTTGAAAGTAGTCTTCTACCAAGACCAGACTGTTTTGAAAGTACGCATCACTTGAAAATGTGACGGTTTTTCCTTGTTTAACTATTATGATAAAACTATAAAAGTAATAATTTAATAACTTATGGTGTATCCTTTGGTACTAAGATACACACGGTGTGGAAATTTGCTGTAAACGGATCAACCGTAGACATCCGTAGATGTGCATTTACCTTTGTTGCTAACAGTTGGGTTTAGGAATAGTTATTCCCTTAAGTATATCTGTAGTGGTATCAACCGAAAACATCCGTAGATGTTTATTTACCTCTATAGCTAACAGTGGTTCTAGGAATGGTTAGTCCCACAAATTATCCTTTGGTACTAGGATATAAAGTCCAATCTATCTCGTCGGTTATGTGTTTGTATCACAACGTAAAGATAAGAAGGAGAACTATATAATAGTATCTACACATATAATATGTAATAGTAACTCATCATATATTATCTACGTAAATGTATTCATGTAAACGCATCTATGTAAACGTATTCATGTAAGCGGAGATCTCTGGAAGAGTATCCTTATAAGTATATCCATGTAAGAGGAATCTCTGTAAGAGTATCCCTTCATATAACATGTAGTCTAGACTCATGAATGAACTGACTCTGGTGTAATTTCTTATAATAGGGATAATGTTTTGTATCCCCTAAACTATTCCTATAAAAGTTTACTAAAATGTAATTGATGAGTGTCCTAGTAGGTTTGTACACCCTTGCTACCCAAGAGTGTCGGAACTGAATTAACTGATGGAACATTTATGGCTATATATGTATATATGATATATAACTAATATTTAAACGACCTTCGGAATAGTACCCGATATCCCACCAGACCACATCCAAATCGAGGAAAAGGAAACAGGGAGGATAGCCTTCCTAAGTATTTTAAACATTTCTTATATAACTATACATATAGAGGCATACAATTTATAATATAAAAGCATAAAAGAAGTTTTGGAAATCCTTTGAAAAGTTTAATAAATAGAAATTTATGACTTGATGTCAGTTTATAAATCGGTTCGAAAGACCGTTTGACAAGACAGTTTAAGTGTGAGAAAACCTTTGTTTGAAGCACAACTATAATAGATTTAAAAAGGAAAACCTACAGTTTGTAAGACAGTTTCTAAAAGTATTTCAACATGTAAAAACGGAGAAAACTATTTGAAGTACATATGAAAATGTTTGTTTGTTCTTGTATATGAATGTATCTCCTTGCAATGGTATTTCTAGTATGTAAAAGTTCGTGATGTTCTCGTAAAACTATACCTATTATAGTTTTCTAAAAGTGTGTCTTCTTGGTATAGTAATCCCTAGTGATACTCTCACTTGTTATGAAAAGTATAATTTTTATAGTGTCTAAGATGGACACATAAACATACAGTATAAGAAGAGTGTTTGATTTATACTTATATAACAACCTTTTTCATTTCAAAAGATATGATGTTATCGTGATACATTTTGCATATGAAAGTTTCCTTATAATAGTTATAAATCACATATGATTCCATTCATAAAAAGTGTATAATGAAACTTTATAATAATCGTGTGTTTTACTTGTATTCCCCCCCTTAAAAGCATATAAAAACATTTATAAAACATGTAAAAGTGTGGATTATAGGGGTATGAACTCACTTGATTGATTGAAGAAAGCATGACGAAACCCGAGCAGAACTTCTACTCGAGAAAGCGGATCTCTCGAGATTCTTGGGAATCTCGGGAGTCCCGGTAGTGAAAAACTTCCTTCCCAACTTGGATATGAAAACCTGGCCTTTGGGATGACTCCGAGGGTTGAAACGCAGAGTTTTGGCGCGAGAAAGGAAGGAAATTAGCAAATATGGCCGGCACCCTCGCACCCTTTATATAGGGGCTGAAATACCTCGGTACGCGGGGCGTACGAGACGTCATGGACGACGCATCCTCGGTCGAAGCATCGGAGCGACATGGACGAACTGGAGCCTAGCATCCGAGTACGCTGGGCGTACGAGGGTACGCAGGGCGTAACTTGGATTGGTCCGATGACTCCTTCTTCGGATAATACCGGATTTTAATTAAATTTATATTTTAATTAATTAGGAAACTTCAAAAATTTATATCTTCCTCATACGAACTCCGTTTTTGAAGTTCTTTATATCCACACGTAGGTGAGACTACGATCTACAACTTTCGTTTAGACTCCGTCGGAAAATCTTGACTTTATTTTTAATATAATATTTTAATAGGTCGGAACAGGAAAAGTCCGTTAAAGTTCCATAACTTCCTCATCCGACGTCCGTTTTCGTCAGACTTTTTACCGTTGCGCTAGTATTGTTGAGCCCTTCGATTCTCATTTAGATTGTGTCGGTTAAAAGTCTCTCCATCTCTATTTCGAGTTTTTAGCTGTCTACTGTTATATCTGTAACTTAGAAAAATCACAACTTCCTCATACGAAGTCAGATTTGGACGTTCTTTTTATTTACGTTTACGGTTTAATGATATCTAAAACTTTTATTTAGATACCTAAGCCTAAAAACTATTGTATTGAAACTTCGTATTTTACGTCAATCAGTATTGCCGGTTTTGCCGAGAATCTTCGGTTGGTCATAACTTCTTCGTTATAACTCGGATTTTAGGATTCTTTATATGTATGAAAACCTTGATATGATTCCTACTACTTTATTTTAACCAAATAAGGTTTTAGGAAAATTAAATTTTGACCTAAATTTGACTTGCGTTCCATCATATTGCCTCGAAACATCGGGTTGTCACACTTTGAGATGCTATACGGGAGGAAGTGCAGGACCCTGATATGTTGGGGAGAGGTTGGCCAAAGGGTCATGGGGAGCACCGAAGTGGTGATCAAGACGACATAGAGGATATAGCAGGCCAAGAGCAGGCTCCAGAATGCACAGAGTCGGCAGAAAAGTTATGCCGACAAGCACCATTTAGACCTGAAGTTCCAGGTCAGAGATATGGTTCTCCTGAAGGTGTCGCCATGGAAGGGCGTCATCTGATTCAGGAAACGGGGCAAGTTAGGCCCCTGGTACATTGGACCCTTCAGGGTTGTAGCCCGGGTGGGCAATGTGGCATACAGGTTGGATCTGCCATCGGAACTCAGTCAGATCCATAGCAGTTTCCACGTCTCCCAGTTGTGGAAGTATCTAGTAGATGACTCTGCAGTGGTGCCTCTCGAGGACATTTAGGTGGACGACAGCCTGAACTACATCGAGCGACCGATAGCCATTCCAGATAGGAAGACGAAGGCACTAAGGAACAAGGAAGTAGTTCTAGTGAAGGTGCAGTGGCAGCACCGTAAGGGTTCAAAATGGACGTGGGAGCCAGAACATGAGATGAAGGAGCACTACCCCAAGTTATCTCCAACAACAACAACGGACTTTGAGGACGAAGTCTAATTCAAGTGGGGGTGATTTGTAGCGCACGAGATTTATGAGGTATTAGATTTGTATTTATTTAAGGAAAATGATTTCATAAGTTCAGACTTGGGCCTTTGGGCTTCATGATTAGGCTAATGATGGTCGAACGTGGGGCATAACCCCACCATGTATGGCCAACGTAATCAAGGATCCAAGACGTGGACTTAGCCACGTACGCCCAGTGTACCAAAGGGTACGCGCAGCGTACACGTGTAGTTTCTTAAACCCTAATTTTGGAAATTATCCCTATATAAAGGATGTTATGACCTTGGACCAGCCTCCCTAACACCCTTAAGTAGTCATCTCGAAAACCCTATCCTACTCTACTCTTGTGTGTTCTTAGCCATTAGAGAGCATTTGGTGTAGTTTTGGGGCATTGGAAGAGAAAGGAACTAGAAGAAGGAGCAAGGATCCACCAAGTGCTCCTAGATCCAAAAGTGTAGCACCATTTCTGACTTATTGGAGGTATCAAGTCCCAAACTTGACCATTATCTTCTTATATTTTTTGTTGGGAGTGTTTAAAGTTACTTTTAGACTCCATTGTTGAGAGTTCTTGCATCTTGTCGACTTTAGACCATAATAACTGTCCTTTTGGGCTCCTAGAGGCATTGGGAGTCATAAAAATCGGATCTTGATGGTTAAGTAACAACCGTGAAAGGGTTATTGAGTTTTGGGGCTAGTTAGATGGACCAAAGTCATGTTTTGACCCCAACCTTGCATGCAAGCACATAAAGTTCGTGACTTTATGGTTTAGGATGTCTTAAAAGACCTGAATCTACAGTTTGGACGAAAGGACTTACTGGATTAAGTAATAAATTTAGCCTTTAGGGAACTGGCCAGTACACTGGGCTTACTCCCCATTACGTGCCACGTACTGGGTTAGATCCCCGATTTCTGGTCAAGGCAGTGTATGCTGGGCGTATATGCCCTTTACGCCGCGCGTATGCCTACAGTTTGAGAATTAATGGACTTTTAGGCCTAAAGAATAATGGGCCTACACTTTTTGGCATCGTGGCCCACTGCAAAGCACGATTTCGGACTTAAGGACTTAGGACTCGAGTATTGGGCCTTCTTGGGTCAAGTTGGGCCCTTGAGAATTATTATGATAAGACTTGGATATTTTGGGCCCATTTAGGGAATAAGGCTCAATTCAGTAAATGGTCAATTTGTGGTCCCTTAGGGAACCCTTAAAGGGCCACATGAGAACTAGGCTTGATAAGAGAGAATTAGGACTTCGATATGTCTATTTGGGTCAAAGGGGTAAAATGGTCATTTTACCCTATGATTAGTGATCAACTTCTAACTAACTATATTTATGGAAATTAGAGCCGGAGAGTCGCCGGAGCAGCAACATACATAGATTTCTCATTCAGATTGTCAGCAGTCACTCGTTCGATGTGAGTTACCTTCCTGTTGTGGTGCGTCTACGACCACAATGCCAGCCCACCAGTAGGAGTCGTATGTTAGATGATTGTCTTTCTGATATCATCTAGGTTTGCTACTACCTGATATGTTGTATGCTGGCATGATATGTTATATGTGATAGTAGTAGAGTTCGGTTGTAGGACCGAAGGGTAGGTAAGGCACCCCATATATGTCTGACAGTATGTGATGATATGTTTATATGCTGGCTTGATATGTTATATGTGGTAGTGGTAGTAGGGGGAATAGTCCCCAAGTTCAGTTGTTAGGACCGAAGGGTAGTTTGGACACCCCATATATGTATGATAGTATGTTTATGTTATGGTATATGTAGGGGTGGAATAGTCCCTGAGGGTCGGTTGTTAGGACCGACGGGTAGGTTGGCACCCCAGAATGGCTTGACATGGGTAGGTCAGCACCCCATAATGGCTTTACACGGGTAGGTTGGCACCCCAGAATGGCCGTACCGGGTAGGTCGGCACCCCAGAATTGTCCGACAATATGTACGCTATATGATTGTATGGTATGTGGTACGATGGGTGAACTCACTAAGCTTCGTGCTTACAGTTTACAGTTTTGGTTTCAGGTACCTCTTTAGTGAAGGGGAAGGAGTTGGCTCGGTAGCAGCATATCACACATGCATTGGTTTTCCGTACTTGAGATATTATGGGATTGTACTCTGACATGTTACTATTTTATGATTTGGGTTTTCAGACATGATATATTGTTTTACAAAATGATATATTTTTATGTAGTTTCTTATGAATGTTTTCTTTAATCAATTAATAAAAATGAAAATTTGGACTCGAAATTTGGGACGTTACAAAATTAATTCTAGATTAATTACTAATCAATAATATGATTTCCAAATAATATATTGAACTTGTAATATATTAATAAAATGATTTTAACCACTAATTTATTATTCCAAATAACAAATTCAACTCTGTCTCCACTAGTCATCCTGTCAAGTTGCATAACTGAAGGCAACCCAAAAGGACAATGCTACAAATCAAATCAAGTACATACCAAATATAGTTATCGGCTTAGACACCTAATCCAAAAGATTTGGTACTGGGTCTTAGCCCAGCAAGGGATAGGGTAAAGTAGCCTCTTACCCTAATGATGGACTATTAGCTTAGGTTGTAATCTAATTATTAATTGGATGATTATTTTGTTGTGATAATGCAGGGATTTTAGTGAGTCAGTAGTCGGAGACTTTCAATGTTATTCAATAGTGTGAGGTGAGTTTTCCTCACTGTACTTACGGTTCGAAGGCACCAAGGCCGACCCATTGGATTGATAACCTGATATTCGTTGATATGTTGAGTATGGAATATATATGCATGCTTGTTTTGTTATACTAGTCTGGTAGATCTATAGCGCTACCTGTGATACTGTCTGTTTACATGTGTATGATATTATCTGTTATATGTCGACATATTATGTAGGTTGGGTTGAGGTTGTACTACTCTGTGCGGTAAGTTACAAACCCTGGAGCAAGCTAGATATGAGATGAGGGCCGGGGAGGGCATTCCAGACTCATACCGAGGGCTCATGAGCATTCCAGATACGAGCTGAGGGCCGGGAAGGGCATGCCAGACTTATACTAAGGGCCTAGTGGTATTCAGTCTGAGGACTAATCTAGTCGGGAGCTAGCTAAACATAAGCTGTGGGCCGAGGGCAAGCCAGACTTATGCTATGGGATCATGGGTAGTCTAGTATTTTAGTTGTGTACCCATTGCATCTCATTTAGACTTAATCGGCTAATTCTGAATTTATTTTTAATTATACATTTTTAATAGGCCGGGACACGAAAACTCTGTCATAAATCCATAACTTCTTCATCCAACGTTCGTTTTCGTCAGACTTTTTATCATTGCGCTACTATTGTTGAGATCTTCAATTCTCATTTACGTTGTTTCGGACAAAAATCTCTCGGTCTCTATTTCGAGTTTTTAGTTGTCTACTACTATATTCGGAAAATCATAACTTCCTCATACGAAGTTAGATTTGGACGTTCTTTTTACGTACGTTTACGGTTTAATGATATCTATAACTTTCATTTAGATACTTAAGGCTAATAATTATTGTATTGAAACTTCACGTTTTACGTTTAATAGTATTGTCGGTTTTGCCGCGAATTTTAGATTGGTCATAACTTCTTCGTTATAACTCGGATTTTAGTGTTCTTTATATTTCTGAAACCTTTGATACGATATTTATCATTTTATGCAACCCAATAGAGACTTTTGAACATTTATTTTTGATGCTATTTTCATTATATCAAAAGAGATTACACCTATTGACTTTTAGGTCATTACATTGATTCGAAATATCGGATTGTCACAGTTATCATAAACCTTAAGCTATCAACATCTTACATACAACATATGATATAAGTAACGCAGTGAGAATACTCACCTAAACAAAAAGACAAAAACTCAACAGTAACCTTAGGAATAGAACGGCTAGCATAAGCTTCATGTTACCAAACCGAGACCAGTCCTCAGCCAAATATTCAGTTCTACTAAATTTGAACCAAAAACTAGTCAAAAATTCAGCGGTTAAAGTCAACGGTTGACCCGCCGCGTCGTAGCCAACCCCATAATCAGCCGTGGAAACTAAACGATAAAACAAAAGTGACCAAATCCCCAACCTAAGTCATCAAGGTGGGTACTAAACTATAAACATATATAAGATCTACGGGTTATCAGCGATACTGAGTCATCAACGGCTCAAATACTACATATTGGGGCTATCAGCCACCCCGAGTTATAAACAACTAAAATATAGCAATTTAGGTTATAAACAACTCCCATACATCAATTTGGGTTATCAGCAACCTCAAGCTATCAACATCTTACATACCACATATGATATAAGTAACACAGTGAGGATACTCACCTGAACTAAATGACAAAATCTCAACAGGAACCACAACAATAGAATGGCTAACAACAGCTTCCTAATACCAAACCGAGACCAGTCCTTAGCCAAATATTCAATTCTACCAAATTTGAACCAAAAGTCAAACTGGTTAAAAAATTAACAGTCAAAGTCAACGGTTAACCCATCACATCGTAGCCACCTTTAAAGTTACACCGTGGCAACGAAGCGATAAAATAGAAGCGGTTAAATCCTTGCCACCGCGACGTGACCACCAGTGACAACCCAGACCTTTTTCCATTAATTCTATTCCGATGTCCATTAATAAAATGCAAATTTTGTTTGTTCCGTAAAATTCTTATTGTTTATTTGATCATTTAAAATTAATTAATTTGATATAAGAGTCGACCCAAAAATCAAGCGAAAACCACAAGTTTTTCTACGAAAATCAGCAGAATCCAGCCTGTCTGGTGTTCACGGCCGTGAACCCGGTCACGGCCATAAACCCATTCACTGCTAGACCCCACCACTGACCATACCCCACCAGCTTATATATACGTTACTCCTACCCCTCATTTACACTTCTGGCCGCGAACACCCTTTCTCTCTCTAAAAATCATCACCCGAAAACATGAGACATCTCTTCATCTATCACTCTATCCGCCTTAAAATACGTTTTGGAGCATCAAACACCAGCTTTTTCATCGATTCAAACATTGTTGTTCTTGAGTTCACGGCCGTGAACCCTTCAAATCTTCATATTTCACCAAGAACAGGTCGTGAACCCTTCAAACCTTCAAAGGTCGTAAACCCTTCAAAGGTAGTAAACTATTCACGTTTGATATCTGTTCACGGCCGAAATCTCATCACGGCCGTAATCAGCTCTACACCGTGAATCTTGGTTGCCAACCCACTTTTCCACTTTGCTCGAGCTTCGGTAACACTCCTTAACCAAAAGAAAGTGTTTTTCTAACACTTTATCTAGTGAAATCGGTAATTTTAGATACAAATATGTTTTTAATTATTGTTAGGATTTCATTAACTTCGCATACAACTCGAGGGTCCTCATTCCAGTTTTGCTGTCCGGCATTCACGCAATCAAACAATGAGTTCATACCCCTATGTTTTCATCTTTTTAACGTTTTTAGGGTGCATACAAGTTAAACATAAACGATTTCATGAATCTATACAAAAGAATTTCAGAATACTTAAGACCTATGCAATTAATATAATCAATAGATTTCCATGTATTATAAAGTATATAGATATTTTATCCCTTCTGTAACATGCTGAGCATGAGGGACGCTTTCAACTTACAACCAAAATTGCATAGTTTTTCAGACCAATACTTGGATCAAGCACATAGAATACATACAAACAATAATAGGTATAGTTTGGGGTTTCAGTTCACAGATATACAAATTCAGAACTTATACATGGATAAACATATAAACTATAACAGATTTAGTTTACATTATATATTACTACTTTCGGATTTCAAGAGTACAACACTAAATAATTATTTAAGTGTTATTATTATTACTCTACAAGTATACTAATAGATTTTTATACAAGAAAACGATACTAAACCACAGATATACAAATTCAGAACTTATACATGGATAAACATATAAACTATAACATATTTAGTTTACATTATATATTATTACTTTCGGACTTCAAGAGTACAACACTAAATAATTATTTAAGTGTTATTATTATTACTCTACAAGTATACTAATAGATTTTTATACAAGAAAACGATACTAAACCACATGTAAACTAGATAATATAGGGTTTTGAGACACGTCTTCAATTGTACCCCTCGGGGTGCGGGTTAAATCCTATCATAGTATAACCAGAGTCTCCTATAGGGAGAGCGTGAAATTTGTGAATAGATCTATTCGGGACTGACTATCCCACACCTGAGCCGCTAGCTACAGTTAGGCAGGCATGCCTGGGGTGACAAATGTCATAACGGCTGACGCCTGAAGAACGTCGTAGAGGTCACTAGGTCATACCAAGTATGGTTATACTAACTCACAATAGTATAAGTTAACCATTTGTCTACGGGATTTTAATTTCTTCATATTGTTTTATTTTAATTAATAGAACTATCATACATTACACTTGAGGATTCCAGGGATACATTACATGATCTTATTTTGAGTAATAAACTACTATACATTATTGGTGGTAGCCCAAGTTTTCATACTAAAACATACTTATTTTATTGGTGGTATCCAAGGGTTTTCATATACAATTATAGAATTCAGTAACAAACATACATTTTGGGTCTTAGGATTTAAGATTACTTTTTATTACTAAGAAAATATTGGATTTTTTTATACATTTTGGGTCTTAGGATTTAAGATTACCTTTTATTACTAAGAAAATATTGGATTTTCTTGAGAATCATACAAACATTTTTACTGACTTAAAGACAAGTCTTCATTTCAAAAACATACTTATGAATTCACCAGCTTTATGTTAATACTCTTTCAAAACCGCTTGTATTCCCGAGAAATCAATAGACCGGTACTGCTGCAAGCTTTTGAGAAAATGGAGCATATAAAGACACGTCTTTTATACTTAGTCATATTTTTGATGTAAACAGATATGAATCAAACTTATGTAAATTCCTTGTATATATTCAATGTAATGGTTTTGTTTACTTTGATTACTATGATGCAATTGTTGTGATACAGTACATGACATCCTCCACTCCCGAACGTTTCCGTTGTCTCGGTATGGAGGTGTGACACTACCCACCTATCGCGTCGTGGTGAGAGTCCAAAAAACCTTAATGCTTTAAGCCCTTAACCCTATACGTCCAGAGCTCAAATGCTTAGATCTGAATCTTCAAAAGGTCGTAATGGATAAAGATTCCAACTTTATCTAATAGGACATCCCAATAAACCAATATCTAAATCTTTAAGTGCATAAATGTCCCAACACACATGTCTACAAGCTTGGAGTAAACAGAGCTCAAGCATACTCTTTAAACTCGACCAAGAGTTCACTAAAGTCCATTTTAAATATAAGGTAATGGTGTCATCCAAACTCCTAATATCAAACCATTAAAGGGACCAAAGCACCAAAATATAGAATAAAACACCATAATCTCATAAATCCAAAGATGAAATATAATAAAGAAAGGATTTCGTAACTTACAAAGGTCTAGAGGGAAGATAAAAGTTGAGATCTTCTGAAGCAAAGCTACAATAATCAATATTTCAAGAAACTTCCTTCTAAAAGTCACCAAAATCATACAAAATGAATGAGAGAATATATATGAGGCTCAAATTGTTGAAAGGGGGGTTAGGGTTTGCTCCTAAGGAGCTCTTGATGTATCAGAGGCTAAAAATTACTTAAATCACAGAACTAATCCTTTAGATTTGGTGAAAGGGAGGCTAGGATTTTCTCCCAAAGAGCTCTTTATGGGATTGGGCTACACATCTCAAAACGCCGTGGTGACGGACTTTTACTAATTCCATTCCAACTTTAAACAATCATACCGTCTCTGTTTCAAATTAGTTTTCGTTAATATTTATATGCAAGCAAAGGTATTAATGAGCCCCAAAATTTTATATACTTACTTTTGACTTAATGAATATTGAACTTAATCCATGAATACATGCAAAGATTAAAATATGTCACTTTTTCCCATTCTACCCATTTGGCTACAAAGCATAAAATCAAGGGCTTAAATTACTTAACCAATGTTATCAACATCTAATAAGGTCTAAAAAATATTCCCTTCAATCCCAAGACCATTATTTGAACTAATTATGCTCCGCTATCCTAAAATTAGAAACATCTTGTAACATCCTGATGTTTAGGTACTTCTAATTTCTTCATGTCATGATAATTGGTTTAGTGGTTGCAATTTTGGGGATTAGACACTGCGTCTTGGAGGCACCAACACGACGTGTCTATACAGTAAAATATGTGTGTTTGGGCTAAGAAACACGACGTGTTTTCCCTCTGGGCACATCTTATTGACCGTTGTGGGTGAAACCCTAATATTTTGGGGTTTAGTCCCCTATTTAAGGATTAAGGGGGCTAGGGTTTGTCCACCCTTAGCCTCCTTTTACCTCTCAGGCTCAAGAAGAAACCCTAATCTTTTGCTCTCCCATTTATGAAGATATTTGGTGTTTTGAAGGAGAAAGTGAAAGAAAGAAGCAAGGTTTCAGCTAGCAAGCATCATACTTTAGTGTAGCACTCTCATGGACCATTGTAAGTGTTAAAATCATGATTTTTACCAATCCTAATCAATAGATCTTGAGTTATGTCCCCTTTTCTCTTTTTTATGGCTTGATTTATCGAGGGATCACACAAAGTTTGCAACTTTATGAATCTCCAGCTTAAGGAGACCATGTAGTGGCTTGGATATGGTTCCAACCAAGGTTTCGATGCCATTCATAGAAAATAGGTCATGAATTCCCTTTTGAGATATATATATATATATATATATATATATATATATATATATATATATATATAGCATTCCTCTAGCATACACGAGTGCAGCAGGGTTGCTGGAAGTCTGATGGATGAGTCGTGTAGGGTAAGTCGGCCAGTTTTGATATATATATATATATATATATATATATATATATATATATATATATATATATAGCATCCCTCTAGGATGTGAGGATTGATCATATGATTATGGCAGTAAGTATTGTTAGGGTGTTGTGATGGCTCTCTAAGACAACTACGAGTAGGTGTGGAAGGTAGTATCGGCCCGTACTACTGAAAGCACAGGACTCGTATGCATAACAGAGAATTTGTAACCCCTAGGGCTTCATTGGGATTCGGTTTCCTATTATGATATGTGTATTATCTGCTATCTTTCTGGTGTATTTCTTAGTATGGTTACTACAGACGAGTTGAACCAGGATTCGGATCGGGATCAAGAGCTGACAGGTCGATTGGATCAGATGAGTTGGATGCCAGGATTAGGAGGATTCTCTATGAGGTGGTTGTGGCCATTGTTTGAGATCTGATACCATAGCTATTTGGGTCTATTAAGACCGTGATGATGGAGTTCTTGGATGACTGATACACAGTCATTGCTGAGACTGCTGCTGATGCAGTCTCTATAGTTGTGGGCGTTGCGGGTGTTGGACCGGGTAGGGCTTTTCAGTATTGGGACTTTGAAAATACAAAGCCCCTGAATTTAAATAGGGTGCAAGACCCAATCATCACCATGAGGTGGCTATCTGACATTGAGGGATGTTTCTTCACTTGCTTGTGCCCTGATGACCATAAGGTCAAGTGTGCTCTGAGCCTTCTAAGGACCGGAGCAAAGGATTGATGGAGGCTTGCTACCAGTTACTATGTAACACTCGTGTTTCTAGCCTAGGCATTTATATTGAGTTGATAGTCTAGGTTAACCGATGTAACTCATTTTGAAGAAATGAAAAGGAGTTATGTGAATATTATGTGAATTATGTGTTTTATGCTTAAGTATTAGGGTTTAATTAATTAAGAATAAAAATAAGCATCAAAATTAAAGTGTGAGATAAGCCCGATATCTTTACATAAAGTTGTAGTGGTCGAAACAAGGATTTCGGGGATATAAAGAATACCAAAATCCGAGTTATAACGAAGAAGTTATGACCTGTCGAAGTTTCGCGACAAAACCGGCACGGTGCTGAATGTCGTAAAAAGTGAGTTTTTGATAAACTACTTTTTAGCCTTAGTAATCTAAACGAAAGTTGTAGTATTCGTTAAACCGAGAAGTTCGATAAAAAGAACGCCCAAATCTGACTTCGTATGAGGAAGTTATGATTTTTCGAAGTTTCAGCGTAGCAGTAGACAGCTAAAAACTCGAATTTTAGATCGAGCAATTTTTAGCCGACACAACCTAAACGAGAATTGAAGGTCTCGTCATTAGGAGCACAACGGTAAAAAGTCTGACGAAAACGGACGTCGGATGAAGAAGTTATGAATTTTTAACGGATTTCCTGTCCCGGTCTGTTAAAAATAATAATATAAAAATTAAATTCAAAATTAGCCGACGAAGTCTAAACGGAAGTTGTAGATCGTAATTTTAGCTACGCGTGCATATAAAGAACGTCAAAAACGGAGCTCGTATGCGAAAGTTATGGATTTTAGAAGTTTTGGCACGAAAACCGAGAAATTTCGCATAGTCACAATTGCCACGTCACCCTCGCTTAGAAAGTGACACGTGTCCTGCTGAGTCACCTGACTGCTGAGTCATTAGGCTGCTGAGTCACCGAGGCTGCTGAGTCATGCGAGCCACGTGCCCTCTTCTGATTCGACCGAGGAGGAGGCCCAATCCGAAGCAGCCAGCTCCCCAGCCGAAGCTTCGCCCAGCTGCCGCGTGTGTCCGAGCCTCGCATAGCCTAGCTCCGAGCCTCGCAGGTGCGCCAGCAAGCCGCGGTCCACTTAGAAGCCGACAGCGAGCCCTCGCATGTGCGAGCCAGGTGCGAGCCATGCGAGCCATGTGCGAGACCTCCCTGCGAAGCCTCTTAGCCGTCGGATCAGGAGACTTCTCAGCCGTTGGATCAAACTTCGGACCCTATAAATAGAAGGGTACCTGCGAGGGTTTCCGGTTACTTTTGGAATTTAGCCATTTTTAGCCCCTCTCTCCATATTTTCTTCATCTTAACATCCCGCAAAGCCCCGGTATCAATTGTAAAGCCCGGAATACCCCACGAAGTGCCCGAGAAGCCCGGAAAATTTATCTTTTCGGTTTCGAAGTCCGACTTTTGCAGAGCCCGGTTTCTCAATAAAACTCCCGGTTTTATTAGAAACGATCGTTTTAGGAAACGAATTGCTGCCCGATTTTCACCAAAATAAGTGAGTGTGTAGTTACTTTCAATTTACACATAGATATGAAGTATTTACCTTGAAATACGTGTTATGTGTAAATATGCTAATTGTTTATTCGAGGTGACTGTTGAATTGATGTTTTATACAAGTTTTAAACTGGATATGCTTTTTATCTACAAAATATGTTGGGTAGAACATGGGTAGATGAAATAGTTGATGTGAGTTAAAATGGTGAGAGGCCTCGATGTCGATGTTGTGTTGTTGTTGTAGTCATCTAGCGAAGTATAGATGACGACCACGGACTTTCTAGATAGTCCAGTGGAACACTAGCAGGTTCGCAACTTGTAGGTGTTGATGAATTAAATGTTCATTGGCGTACTTCATCCCCCTCATGGTTGCCTTAAGGACATGTATGGCTGAGGAAACTCCTTAGCAGTAGTGTCCATCCCGATGATAATCCTTAGGCTAGGTCCCTTGTGATAGGTGTTTAGGGACGTAAAGTGAGGACAACGGGAATGGGTAATCAGGGTTATTGTTGATTGGTGAACTTAATAAGTATATTATTATTGTGGGTTGAAAACCCTATATGCTCACCAGGCTCCCAAGCCTGACCCACTCAGTTTTATGATTACAGGTAGTGGACCCCGAGCATAGTCGGAGGATGACGAGAGATTTTTGGATTATAGGCTAGTAGTTGTAAATAACTATTGAAAGGCTTATAATGTCTTGTTTATGCTTTTAATCTGTATCGGAACATGACATCCCGAGGTTTTGATATATATATGGAAAATATATACCTTCTTAATGAAGGATTTTGATAAAACTTTTATCATATATTGTTTGGGGACCAATTCTGAAATATCTTATAAAAAGATTTCTCTGATTTTATTTTAAAAAGCATAAATTAAATCGGTCTTTTCTGGCCGAGAAATATGGGGATGTCACAGTTGGTATCAGAGCATTAGTTTAAGCGAACTAAGAAATTGTAGAATTTCTAGACTTGAACTTAGAATGCTAAGTGATGATTGTGAGATGAGTGTCTACCATATTTTAGACACGAGCACTAGTTTATTTTAGGGAAGATGCCTAAAATGCCCTTATGTGCTAAATGCTATGTGTTTGCCATGTATGCCATTATTTGTTCGGATCTATGGTCTGTTGCCGACCGGATCTGGAAACCTTATGTGTGTAGGATTCTAAGTGTATGAATACGAGATTAGAACTAACATGTAAACGTTTCGGAGTGATAAGGGAATTGACATGTCTAACAAGGATAAAGACCTAAATTTCGCCTTATTCGGTATATAGATTGTAATGGCAAGAACTCGGAGTGGAGCTGGAAATGCAAACAGAAACCAACAACCTCAACCTCCAGTGGTGGAACAGGTGCCTATAGTAGGAGCTGCACCCGAACCCATCACTATGGCCGGAGTACGAACTATGATTCAGGCCATGTTGGCTGAACAGAGGGAGGAATTGAGGCAAATGTTGCTGAACGACAGGGATGAACCTTCAGTTCCTGTTGAACAACGTGAACTAAATAACGATCGATCTGAAGAAGGGAACAGTAGCAGATCGGTTGGTCATGGTGAACCGCTTGTGGTTGGGAGGAATAACCACGAGGGTAGAGCGGAGAGAAATGGGTGCAAGTATAAGGACTTTATGACTTGCAAGCCATCGACCTTCAATGGAAAAGAAGATCCTGTCGGAGTAATGGATTGGATCTCGGAAATGGAGTTGGCTTTCATGACTTGTGATTGCCAAGGCAAGTTACAAACTACGTTTGCAGTACGTCAGTTCAGGGGTAGTGCTGCCCGTTGGTGGAGCACTTTGGGGAAAACCCTAAGCCCTAACGAGCCACTTCAATTAACTTGGGCAGAGTTCTTAGTGCACTTCAAGCGCAAGTACTGCTCGGCCCAAAACGTACTTGAGTTAGAAAACCAATTTCTAACGTTGCAGAAGGGGAGTATGACCGTTGACGAATATACAAATAACTTCACAGACAAAATGGAGTTTGCTTTGCGTATTGTCCCAGATGAGTTGGCAAAAATAGACAGGTACGCAAAGGGACTTCCATGGGAGTATGCGGTGCCAGTACGTCAGGCACTTACTTTGGAGGCAGCTATCTGGGCTGCCAAGTCTGTTGAAGATATGATAAAAGGGAGAGCCGCCAGCAAGGTTGAAGTTGGCGAAAAGCGAAAGTTTGAAGGAACTTCAGGTTCCAATAAAAAGAACAAATTCTCGAAGACTGGTTCGAGAAAGTTTGGAGGAGAAAGCGAAGCCAAGTGGTGTAACAAGTGTAAGAAGAAACATGCTGGGAAGTGCAGCATGGAAGTCACTTGTTACAAATGTGGAAAGCCAGGGCATTATGCCAATGAATGCACCTTTAATAAGAACTTATGTTTTGGGTGCAATGAAGAAGGGCATATTTTGAGGGACTGCCCAAAGAAGAAGGACGCAGCAAAACCCAATCTACCACCAAAGCCGAAGGCGAGAGCCTTTCAGATGACCCTCGAAGCTGCGAAAGAAGAAGCCGATGTTGCTTCAGGTACCTTTCTCGTAAACGAATTGCCTGCCCAAATTTTGTTTGATTCTGGAGCCAATTACTCCTTTATATCGCATGAATTTGGTAGAAAGCTAGCTTTGCCCGTAGATATGCTAGTTAATGCTATAATAGTCGAGATTGCTAGTGGCAAGTTTGTACCTGTTAGCCATCGTATGAAAAACATCCTCATTGACTTGGATGGGAATAAGTTCCAAGAGGAATTATTGCCTATCGAGTTAAATGGATTCGACATAGTTCTAGGAATGGATTGGCTTAGCGCCAATGACGCAGAAATACTATGTAGAAAGAAGATAGTAAAAGTAAACCCGCCAGGGAAAGAGTCGTTTATGGTGTACGGAGACAAACGCAGAGTAAACTCTGGAATAATTTCCCTAATGAAAGCCAGAAAGTGTTTGGCCAAGGGATGTACATCATATCTAGCATTCGTGATCGATGCCAAGATGGAAAAGAAGGAGGTGCAGAATATTCCGGTGGTGTGTGATTATCCGGAAGTCTTTCCCGAAGATCTTCCCGGATTGCCCCCTGATCGACAAGTAGAATTTCGTATCGACTTGTTGCCAGGAACGACGCCGATAGCGAAAGCACCTTATCGACTAGCGCCAACCGAAATGAAAGAACTTATGACACAACTTCAGGAGTTATTGGACAAAGGTTTTATTCGACCTAGTTCATCACCCTGGGGAGCCCCTGTGTTATTTGTAAAGAAGAAAGACGGAAGCATGAGAATGTGCATCGATTACAGAGAGCTGAACAAAGTGACGATAAAGAACAAGTACCCGTTGCCAAGGATCGATGACTTGTTCGACCAGTTGCAGGGTTCGAGCTATTTCTCGAAGATCGATCTTAGGTCGGGATACCATCAACTAAAGGTGAGAGAGCAGGACATCGAAAAGACTGCTTTTAGAACGAGATATGGACACTATGAATTTTTGATTATGTCGTTCGGACTAACCAATGCCCCAGCAGCTTTCATGGATTTGATGAATAGGGTTTGTAAACCATTCTTAGATAAATCCGTGATAGTATTCATAGATGATATCTTGATTTATTCGAAAAGCAAGCAGGAGCATGAAAAGCATCTGCGTGAAGTGCTAGAAGTCCTGAAAAAGGAGAAGCTGTATGCAAAGTTCTCCAAGTGTGAATTTTGGATTCAAGAAGTCCAATTTTTAGGTCATGTGGTTAACCAAGAAGGGATAATGGTCGACCCAGCAAAGATTGAAGCTGTAATGAAGTGGGAACAACCAAAAAGTCCTACGGAGATTCGAAGCTTTTTAGGATTAGCTGGATATTACCGAAGGTTTATCCAAGGCTTTTCTTCGATTGCTACTCCATTAACATCTTTGACCCACAAAGGAGCCACTTATTCTTGGAATGAGAAGCATAAGGAAGCCTTTGAGAAGTTGAAGAAGAGATTGTGTGAAGCACCGATTCTTTCATTGCCCGAAGGAGTTGATGACTTTGCAGTTTATAGCGATGCATCCGGAGTTGGGTTAGGTTGTGTTCTGACCCAAAGGGATAAAGTGATCGCGTATGCATCGAGGCAATTGAAGGAGCATGAAAAGAACTACCCCACTCATGATTTGGAGTTGGCAGCGGTAGTATTTGCCTTGAAGATATGGAGGCATTATCTTTATGGCACCAAGTGTAAACTTTTCACTGATCATAAGAGTCTCCAATATCTCTTTAATCAGAAGGAATTGAACATGAGGCAACGACGCTGGCTAGAGTTACTCAAGGACTACGACTGTGAGATACTTTACCACCCTGGTAAAGCAAATGTTGTTGCTGATGCTCTCAGTCGGAAGGTAAACCTTGAAAAGAAAAGGCCAAGAGCATTGAGAATTGAAGTTGTCTCGACAATTGTGGAAAGTATAAAGAAAGCTCAAGAGGAAGCTTTAGAGAAAAATGACCGAAAGGAAGAACGTTTAGGCAAAACGTTAGTGTTCGGTACAAACAACCAAGGGTTGAAGGTATTTCAAGATAGAATTTGGGTACCTAAGACGGGCGGAATAAGAGATCTTCTGATGGAAGAAGCTCACAAGACCATGTACTCAATTCATCCCGGCAGTACGAAAATGTATAGGGATCTAAAACCCTATTATTGGTGGCCGACGATGAAGCTCGATGTTGCTAAGTATGTGGCCGAGTGTGTAACTTGTGCTAGGGTTAAGGCACAACATCAGAAACCATATGGGAGTTTAGAACCTTTACCCGTACCCATGGGTAAATGGGAAGACGTCACCATGGATTTTGTAACTAAACTGCCCAGAACAAGGAACGGTCACGACATGATTTGGGTGGTCGTTGATCGCTTCACTAAGAGTGCGCATTTCATAGCGGCCAAAGAGAAATGGTCTATGGATAAACTTGCGAATTCTTACGTGAAGGAAATTGTGAGGCTTCACGGTGTTCCGTTAACGATTGTGTCCGATCGTGACAGCCGTTTTACCTCAAGGTTTTGGAGGAGTCTACAAGAGGAATTGGGTACCAAGTTGTGTTTGAGTACAGCTTACCATCCGCAAACCGATGGTCAGAGCGAGCGAACGATTCAAACATTGGAGGATATGCTGAGAGCATGTACCCTAGAATTCCAAGGTAACTGGGATGAACACTTACCTTTAGTAGAATTCTCCTATAATAATAGTTTCCACTCAAGCATTAAGATGGCACCTTATCACGCTTTGTATGGGGAAAAGTGTCGAACGCCATCATGTTGGCTGGAAGCTGGGGAAAAGCAGTTTATGGGACCTGAAATAGTCCATGAGACTGCTGAAAAGTTGAAAGTGATAAGGGAAAGGATGTTAGCTGCTCAAGATCGACAAAAGAGTTATGCTGACAAGAAAAGACGACCGATATCCTTCGATGTTGGAGATTTGGTTTTACTTAAAGTCTCGCCGTGGAAGGGACTTATAAGATTTGGGAAACGAGGGAAGTTGAGTCCAAGGTTTATTGGACCATTTAAAGTTCTTCAGAGGATCGGGAATCAAGCTTACAAGCTAGAGTTACCGGAAGAACTAGAGGGTATTCATAACACCTTTCATGTGTGTTATTTGAGAAAATTCACAGGAGATGTGCCCGACATAATTCCGATTTCTGAGTTAAGGTTGGATGAAAACAAGAGGTTGATCGAAGAACCTGAGGCAATCGTTGACCGTAAGACTATGAAGTTACGACGCAAGATGGTCGATTTAGTGCTTGTGCGCTGGAAACATACGAATGGACCAAATCTCACTTGGGAAACGGAGAGTGACATGATGAGTCGCTACCCGCAGTTGTTTGGTAATATGTGATTCCGGGGACGGAATCATCCTAAGAGGGAGAGAATTGTAACACTCGTGTTTCTAGCCTAGGCATTTATATTGAGTTGATAGTCTAGGTTAACCGATGTAACTCATTTTGAAGAAATGAAAAGGAGTTATGTGAATATTATGTGAATTATGTGTTTTATGCTTAAGTATTAGGGTTTAATTAATTAAGAATAAAAATAAGCATCAAAATTAAAGTGTGAGATAAGCCCGATATCTTTACATAAAGTTGTAGTGGTCGAAACAAGGATTTCGGGGATATAAAGAATACCAAAATCCGAGTTATAACGAAGAAGTTATGACCTGTCGAAGTTTCGCGACAAAACCGGCACGGTGCTGAATGTCGTAAAAAGTGAGTTTTTGATAAACTACTTTTTAGCCTTAGTAATCTAAACGAAAGTTGTAGTATTCGTTAAACCGAGAAGTTCGATAAAAAGAACGCCCAAATCTGACTTCGTATGAGGAAGTTATGATTTTTCGAAGTTTCAGCGTAGCAGTAGACAGCTAAAAACTCGAATTTTAGATCGAGCAATTTTTAGCCGACACAACCTAAACGAGAATTGAAGGTCTCGTCATTAGGAGCACAACGGTAAAAAGTCTGACGAAAACGGACGTCGGATGAAGAAGTTATGAATTTTTAACGGATTTCCTGTCCCGGTCTGTTAAAAATAATAATATAAAAATTAAATTCAAAATTAGCCGACGAAGTCTAAACGGAAGTTGTAGATCGTAATTTTAGCTACGCGTGCATATAAAGAACGTCAAAAACGGAGCTCGTATGCGAAAGTTATGGATTTTAGAAGTTTTGGCACGAAAACCGAGAAATTTCGCATAGTCACAATTGCCACGTCACCCTCGCTTAGAAAGTGACACGTGTCCTGCTGAGTCACCTGACTGCTGAGTCATTAGGCTGCTGAGTCACCGAGGCTGCTGAGTCATGCGAGCCACGTGCCCTCTTCTGATTCGACCGAGGAGGAGGCCCAATCCGAAGCAGCCAGCTCCCCAGCCGAAGCTTCGCCCAGCTGCCGCGTGTGTCCGAGCCTCGCATAGCCTAGCTCCGAGCCTCGCAGGTGCGCCAGCAAGCCGCGGTCCACTTAGAAGCCGACAGCGAGCCCTCGCATGTGCGAGCCAGGTGCGAGCCATGCGAGCCATGTGCGAGACCTCCCTGCGAAGCCTCTTAGCCGTCGGATCAGGAGACTTCTCAGCCGTTGGATCAAACTTCGGACCCTATAAATAGAAGGGTACCTGCGAGGGTTTCCGGTTACTTTTGGAATTTAGCCATTTTTAGCCCCTCTCTCCATATTTTCTTCATCTTAACATCCCGCAAAGCCCCGGTATCAATTGTAAAGCCCGGAATACCCCACGAAGTGCCCGAGAAGCCCGGAAAATTTATCTTTTCGGTTTCGAAGTCCGACTTTTGCAGAGCCCGGTTTCTCAATAAAACTCCCGGTTTTATTAGAAACGATCGTTTTAGGAAACGAATTGCTGCCCGATTTTCACCAAAATAAGTGAGTGTGTAGTTACTTTCAATTTACACATAGATATGAAGTATTTACCTTGAAATACGTGTTATGTGTAAATATGCTAATTGTTTATTCGAGGTGACTGTTGAATTGATGTTTTATACAAGTTTTAAACTGGATATGCTTTTTATCTACAAAATATGTTGGGTAGAACATGGGTAGATGAAATAGTTGATGTGAGTTAAAATGGTGAGAGGCCTCGATGTCGATGTTGTGTTGTTGTTGTAGTCATCTAGCGAAGTATAGATGACGACCACGGACTTTCTAGATAGTCCAGTGGAACACTAGCAGGTTCGCAACTTGTAGGTGTTGATGAATTAAATGTTCATTGGCGTACTTCATCCCCCTCATGGTTGCCTTAAGGACATGTATGGCTGAGGAAACTCCTTAGCAGTAGTGTCCATCCCGATGATAATCCTTAGGCTAGGTCCCTTGTGATAGGTGTTTAGGGACGTAAAGTGAGGACAACGGGAATGGGTAATCAGGGTTATTGTTGATTGGTGAACTTAATAAGTATATTATTATTGTGGGTTGAAAACCCTATATGCTCACCAGGCTCCCAAGCCTGACCCACTCAGTTTTATGATTACAGGTAGTGGACCCCGAGCATAGTCGGAGGATGACGAGAGATTTTTGGATTATAGGCTAGTAGTTGTAAATAACTATTGAAAGGCTTATAATGTCTTGTTTATGCTTTTAATCTGTATCGGAACATGACATCCCGAGGTTTTGATATATATATGGAAAATATATACCTTCTTAATGAAGGATTTTGATAAAACTTTTATCATATATTGTTTGGGGACCAATTCTGAAATATCTTATAAAAAGATTTCTCTGATTTTATTTTAAAAAGCATAAATTAAATCGGTCTTTTCTGGCCGAGAAATATGGGGATGTCACATACTATTATGCTCAGCAGAGATTTGTTGTGACTTGGGAGCAGTTTTCTAAGATGTTCTGCTCCCAATATGTTCCGTTGGTGGAGCGAGAGAGGTTGGACCAAGAGTATTTGGACTTGAAGCAGGGTACTGAGACAGTGACAGAGATCATTAAGATGTTTATAGAGAGGGATATGTTTTTCCCTGAGTTTGTTGCATATGAGCAGGCTCAGATAACCAGTTACTTAAGCATGTTAAACACAGAGATCGAGCAGTTTGTTTCTACTCAACTCCATGGTTCATTGTGGAGATGCAGGAGGCCACCATGCGGCGTGAGATTGAGATTGATCTGTAGACGAGGGAGTAAAGGTCAGTCCCGGTGTAGTCGCACCCCTGCCAAAGCGGTTTAAGACCGCTGATGTCAGATCTAGGGGCTGGAAGGGACGCTCTTGGCAGAAGTACAGAAGGGCGCATGAGGGTGCTTGTCGATCATCATCTGGCTGCCACGATTGTGGCTGACTGGGCCACATGGCGAGGGATTGTTGCCAGCAGGATCCAGCACTCAGTTCTAGGATTTGTTATCATTGCGACCAGGTTGGCCATGTGAAGGCCAACTAGCCATCTCTTGCCGCTAGGCCTGCGGAGCCCCAGAGGGCTCGAGGTCGCACTTTCCAGCTTACTGTCGAGGAGACCAGAGCAACGCAAGATGTTGTAACTGGTATGTTTCTATTCCATATCTTATTGATTATGTTTTGTGTTATGCTTACTTTTATACCTATGTTAGGTACATTCCAAGTGAACTCTTTGCCTACTCTAGTGTTTTTTGACTCAGGGGCGAGTAGGTCTTTTGTATCTCGATTTTTTAGCAAAGAGTTTGATATGCCATTGGGGAGTTAGAGTGTCCGTTGCGTGTCTATATCGCTAACGAACATGGGGTTTCTATGGTTTCAATATATCAGGTTTGTCTTCTAAATATCTTTAGGGTGCCTTATTCGATCGATTTGATCCCTATCCCTATGGGGGATGTCTGCATGAATGTGGGCAAGGATTGGTTGAGTCATTTTGGTGCTATGATTGATTGTTAGGGTAAGCACATGGTACTTCGAACCCTAAGTGGGGGAGAATTAGTTATCTATGGAGAGGGCACCATGATGGATGCAGCGTTTTGTTCTATAGTATATTCAGCACGGGTGTGTGGGTTATTTGGCTTACATGATGGATACATGTGTTGGGATCAGGTTTCAGTTTCAGAAGTCCCGGAGGTGAAGGAGTTTGCCGATGTATTTCGGGAGGAGTTACCCGGTGTGCCTCCTGAGAAGCAGGTCGAGTTCAGGATTGATCCCGTACCAAGCGCGGCCCGGATTGCCAACGCACCGTACCGTTTGGCATTACCCAAGATGCATGAGTTGCCATCTCAGTTGCAGGAGCTACTAATCAAGCAATTCATTAGACCGAGTAGTTCTCCGTGGGGAGCGCCGATTTTTTCGTCAACAAGAAGGACGGTTCACATCAGATGTGTACTGATTATCGGGAATTAAACAAGCTAACGGTAAAGAACCATTATCTGTTTCTGTGGATTGATGATCTCTTAGATCAGTTGCGGGGTGCATCTTGGTTCTCCAAGATATACCTGAGATTTGGGTACCATCAGGTTTGGGTCAGAGAGGAGGGAGTGGAGAAGACCGCATTCCAGACTCGTTATAGGCATTACGAGTTCGTGGTGATACCATTCGGGCTCACTAATGTGCCTGTGGTATTTATGGATTTGATGAATCGGGTATGCAGGTCGATGCTCGATCGTTCGATTATCGTGTTTATTGATGATATTTTGGTATATTCCAAGACTAGAGAGCAACATGAACATCTTTGCGAGCTTCTAGAGACTTTGAGGCGAGAAATGCTTTATGCTAAGTTCTCGAAGTGTGAGTTTTGGTTGAGAGAGGTTCAGTTCATTAGACACCTCGTTAACCACGATGGGATATTGGTCCATCCGGCCAAGATCGAGGCTTTGATGTAGCGGGAGGTTCCAAAATCTCCCTCAGATATCAGGAATTTCTTGGGGTTGGCAGGGTACTACCAGAGATTTATTCAGGATTTCTCCAAGATTGCATTGCCCCTCATTCGTCTGACGAGGAAAGAGGTGGATTTCTGGTGGGGCCCTGAGCAAAAGTCAGCATTTGATACCCATCGGCAGAGATTATGCGAGACCCCAGTTTTGACCCACCCGGAGGGAATTAAGAATTTTGTGGTTTTCTATGACGTATGAATCACTGGGTTAGAGGCGGTCCTCATGCAGAAAGGACGAGTGATAGCTTATCCTTCACGGCAGCTGAATCTGCATGACACGAGATATCCCATGCATGATCTTGAGTTGGGGGCGGTGGTTTTTGCCCTCAATATTTGGAGGCATTATATTTATGAGGTCCACTGTACTATCTACACTGATCATATAAGCTTGAGACACATTATTTTTCAACTGAACCTAAACATGAGGCAGTACATGTGACTGGATGTAGTCAAGGATTATGACTACGAGATCCTTTACCATCCAAGTAAAGCGAATGTGTTGGCGGATGCCTTGAGCCGCAAGTCAGTTGGACCTGCTGATAGGTTGTCATATATGAGGATATCAGTGGATTCTCCGCTTGTGAGTTGATTAGGGAAGCTCAGACTGAGGTTGTTCGGGAAGAGAATTGGAAGATGGAGAGGATCAGAGGTGAGATCACCAGATTTGTTGCTGATAGTCATAGTTTATTGACGCGTTGTGGTTGGGTATGGATTCCTATGTTTGGAGGGCTTAGACAGATTTTGTTTGAGGAGGTTCATAAGTCTCGCTTTTCTATCCATCCGAGGGACACCAATATGTATCGAGATATAAGATTGAGCTAGTGGTGGCCATGTATGAAGAGGGAGATTTCCTAGTACGTGGAGATGTGCTTGACTTGTAGGATGATCAAGGCCGAGCATCAGAGACCGCATAGCAAGTTGCAGTCTCCAGAGGTTCCCATGTAGAAATGGGAGCAGATTTCGAAGGATGTTATCAGCAAGTTGCCGAAGACGATAAAGCGTTTTGATGGGATTTAGGTCATCGTGGATCGATTGACCAAGAGTGTCTACTTCCTGGCAATTCGGGAGAGTTTTACCGCCGAGAAGTTAGCCGATGTGTATATTCATGAGATCATTTCTCGCCAAGGGGTTCCGGTCTCCATTATTTCAGACCGTGATGTTCGGTTTCTCTCTCGTTTTTTTCAGAATTTCCATGAGGAACTGGGCATGAGGTTGCACTTCAGTGTGGCTTATCATCCGTAGACCGACGGCCAAAGCGAGCAGATCATACAAACTCTTAAGGATATGTTGTGATCCTGTGTCACTGATTTTGGTGGGAGTTAGGACTCTTACCTAACTCTTACGTAATTCTCCTACAACAACAATTTTCACTCCAACATTGGTGTTCTGCCTTTTTAACTCTTATACGGATGGAGATGTCGTACACCAGTTTGTTAGGGCGAGGTTGGACACAGGGTTATGGGATAGACCGAGGTGGTTCTTCATGATTCAACAGATCAGGCAGAGATTGTAGACGACTTAGAGTCGGCAGAAGAGCTATGCCGACTGGGACAGATCCGAGTTGGAGTTTCAGATCGGTGACATGGTATTATTGAGGGTCTCACCTGGAAAGGTGTGATTCGCTTTAGAAAGAGGGTAAAATAGGGTCCCTCATATATTGAGCCGTGTCGGGTTGTCGCCAGGGTTGGCATGGTCTTTTATATATTGCATCTTCCTAAGGAGCTCTGTCTGATTCGCAACACTTTTCATGTTTCGCAGCTGTGGAAGTGCATATTGAACGAGGATGCAATGGAATCCCTGGATGATATTTAGGTCGATGAGCCCTTGAACTATGTGGAGAGGCTTGTAGCTATTCTGGAGAGGAATGTAAAGGTTTTGCGTAGCAAGGAAGTACATGTGGTACAGGTACGATGGCAACATCAGAGGGGCTCCGAGTGGACCTGGGAGCTGGAGGCTGAGATGCGGGAGTATTATCCAGAATTTGTTTCCCACAACAAACTTCGAGGACGAAGTCTAGTTCAAGTAGGGGAGAATTAGAACATCTCGATGTTCAGGTACTTCTAATTCCTTCATGTCATGTTAATTGGTTTAGTGGTTGCAATTTTGGGGATTAGACATGGCATGTTAGAGGCACCAACACGACATGTCTCATTATAGTAAAATATGTGTGTTTTGGCTAAGCAACACGACGTGTTTTCCCTCTGGGCACGGCTTCTTGACCGTTGTGGGTGAAACCCTAATATTTCAGGGTTTAGTCCCATATTTAAGAATTATAGGGGCTAGGGTTTGTCCACCCTTATCCTCTATCTACCTCTCAAGCTCAAGAACAAACCCTAATCTTTTGCTCTCCCGTTTGTGAAGATGATTGGTTTTTTGAAGGAAGAAATGTTGGGTTTTGAGCATTCTAACACTTCCTAAGTGTACATGCAACCCTAATAACCTTGAATCTATGTTTTTTCTGTATACATGAAAATTTCTTTTTCAAGGTTATTTCATAACTAGCATGGCATGGGGATTACATAAAACATAAAAACTAGTAGAAATACATACCTTGTTGTTGCTTGGATTTCTTCAAGACTTTGTGAGCCTAGCACCCCAAATGTTGTGCCTCAAATGCTTCACACAACACTACAAACTTGTAATAACTTGAGAGAGTGTTACTTAGCCTCAAAAATTGGTTATGCCATCTTACGAATAAACTAGTCCCGATTTTGCATGCTATAGGGTTTCTTTTATAGTGTGTCATAATTAGGAGTTACAAATGTAAACCCTAATTGTCATGACTCTTCATTTCTCATGACCCATGGGTTTGTAACTCCCATGGACTATGGAGCTCTAAATGGTTACATCCATAACCCATAAACCATGGATCATTAATCCACCATAAAAGAATTGATGATTGTCATAATCAACCCTATTTATTTAATTAGTTTCAACTTGATCACCACATTAATACTAGATTAATACTTGATCAATACTAATTAAATAATACTATTATTATTAATATATTAGAACTTATAATATATTAATAATCATAAGTGACTTATTCTCTCATTTAGTCTATCCAAGTATTGCAATGCCATGCAACCCAAATGGACCATGCCGGGTCGGGTCAAGTACATACCAAATAAAGTTATGGACTTAGACACTATATCCAACTAGAAGGTGAAAGAAGGAAGTAAGGTTCCAACTAGTAAGCATTATACTCCAGTATAGCACTCTCCTGGACCATTGTAAGTGTTCAAGTCTTGATTTTTACCATTCCTAGTCACTAGATCTTGACTTATGTCCCCTTTTCTCTTTGTTATTGGTTGATGCATGGAAGGATCTCAAAAAGTTTGCAACTTTATGAATCTCCAGGTCAAGGAGACCTTGTAGTGGCTTGGATTTGGTTCCAAACAAAGTTTTGATGCCATGAATAGAAAGTAGGTCATGAATTCCCTTTTGACCTAATATGGGTTCAAGACATTCATTAGACATGCATGTATTATAAAATCTTACTCTACATTTAACAAGTGTTATAAACATTCTAAAGATTATGTCACTCAATGGCTCAATCTTGGAGTATGACTCTAAGATTTGATTTTGATGTATGAATTATCTTTTGATTTAACCATTTCAATAACTCATGATTCCTCTCCTTAGCCAAACAAATGAACTAAGGTGTCCTTAGAGGATCAATTTGTCTATCATTGAAGAAACTTTTATCTTTCTTCCTTATTTGATTCTTCTTACTCATTTTGTCTATCATTGAAACTCTTCAATGATCCAGAATTATACTTAAACTTGTAAGTATAACCATATTTACTAAAATTTAGTAAATTATAATGAATAATCTTATCAAACTTTGTGGTGGACCTGAACAACACACAACCAAGTGTACCGAATCTTTTAGTCCTTCACTTGACTTACATGCGAATGTGAATAAGGAATTAGTCTTAATTTACCAAAGATGAAAATTCTCATTCATCACACAATACAACTTGCATGATTCCAAGTTTCTATCCAACTGAAACTTGGGTGATGAGAATCTTTCCTTATTTGGTAAATTATGACACTACCACTAATGAAAGAATCAAATCCATTTACCCATATTGCTTATCAATGGAAACATATAAGCAACAACCTTTTTCACAAAATCCATTGTAAGGATACTTAAAATAAATAAAATCAAAACCATTTTTCTTTTATTTTAAAACTTTGCGGAAAACATATCCTTACAATCCATATGGAAAACTTGTTGTTATCTATTCCTAAGCAATATATCTCAACTCTTAAGTAACAGCTCAAAATTCTGATCACCGAACCATACGATCGAAATCCATCTTCACGATTAGAATCAACATATACTTCCTTTAAGTTTCTTCACTCTTCTTTGATTCTTAAAACATCAATATGTGACCCAGTCACATCATGCAATAAGAATCTTAGAATAGAAACTTAATAAAGTTAGATAATGGACTTTACATAAAGCAGAGTCAAACATTTGACTTTACTATCCTTATGGAATTTTAGGTAAATTTTGCAGCTTTGCAACCAATGCCCTTCCTTTGGCAACAGAAACATATGGACTCTTTGGAAACGGTACACGAGACTATCACATACTTACCCTTTCGCTTTACCCTTTGGTCAACCAAGTTGACTATGGCCAATCCCTTTCAATTGGGAAGAGAAAGTTTTTCTGGACTTCCGATGTCACCATTTTCAATGTCCATGGAAGTTTGGGAAGTTGATCTTCCAATCTAATTTGCTTTAACAATGCTCCAAATCATTGTTGATTCAGCATCATCAAGCAAATAGATAAGATCGTTTAAGGGTCATGTCGTAATCTGTCATCAGGGAATGACCATGTCAACAGCCAGCTACCTTGAGACTTCGACACCCGACTCTCCCGGCTTGTCACTATGTGACTTAATCTCCAAGACCTAAGAACATATAGACTTTGTTTGCCAATAGGGATTGAGTGACTTAGAACTTATCAGGTCTTGAAACTTGTGGGATAGGAAGATTAATTGGAGGAGATGGAGGATGTGAAGTATGATTTTCAGTCTCACTAATGCACAACAAAGGGATTGATCTTTCACCTTGGTTGCCATTTGGGATATCATCTTCATTAGGAAGCTTGTTCCTAAAGATTTGGGAAGACCATAGCTGTCTAAACTAGACATCTATAATGGGAGAAATTCAAGTCAGTTGATTTAAAGTCCTTAATATAACACCCAATATGAAACATTAAGGCTAGGACCCAATAACCTATTTATAACTAGAAGAGGGATGCCTTAATCCAAATTATAAAATAGTTAAAGGTAGGTAAATGACGATTTACCAATTTCCACCATAAGAACGAAATATTTTATTATTAGGTTTTATTGGTTTTGAAACTCCTAGATCTTTTGAGATACATTGAACTTTTCAATGGCATGTTTGAATCTCGATTGTGCCCTCTCAAGTTTGTGACTATGATGTCGAGGATCACAAACAAGGTGTGAATAACCATACAAATTGACTTGGTACCCTCAACAATATTACATAATCAATGTGTCGGTTAACCGCACACGCTCCACCGATCTATAATAAAGTCAAGTTACCCTTTTCCACTCCTACTAGTCCATGTTAGTGTGTCGGTTAAGCACACACTCTCCACTAACGACTTACTAAGGTACAAAGTGTAATTTTATGGGCTAGCACCAATTTCACATTTTCCTAAAGTAACTAAGATTGGGAATTTATAATGTATAATTACTTTATAATTCATTATACTTTTAGTGAGTATTTAAAGTCGTATCCTACCCGTTCGGCTAACGACCCTCCACCGATCAAAGAAGCGGTGGGTGAGAGTGGACACCCATTAAGTCACCATTTTATAGGCAACAACCTTATACCCCACTTATAGACCGGCTTCATGAATGAGGCCTACTAACGGTAAGAATGACATATTCTTATACATATCTATATAATAAAATTATAATAATAGTATAAGTGTTGATTTTTAAACTCTTTAAAAATCTAAGGTTTAATTTGGAATTAAAGTATTAGAGTGTAAGACTTTTCAAATTCCAAAACTTGAGGGCAAGAATTGAAACTATTCCAAGTCTCTTCAATTTGTAACTTATGAGTTTTAATGGTTCATAAAAATGAAGACTCTTCACTTTATGAAACCTCTTTAGTTCTTTAATCACAATTTAAAGAGGTGACTTTTGGTTATACATAACTTGAGGACAAGTGATGGACACCATCATTGCCATTAAGATCAAGAATTAAACATACATGGAGGTTACACATAATTCCTATGATCTTCTAATAACTCAAAAGAACACAAATTCATGTCAACCAATTTCAAGAAATCATATAAACATATACAATACTTGGAAAGTGATAAAAGTCATGCAAAATGGGTTATCATAATCATTATCATTTTGAAAAACAGATTTTACAAGTCCAAAACAGATTGGGATAATGATTTTAAACCATTTCTAGCAACAAAACATGAAAAGCTGCCCAACATGCTCCTCCTCATCGAGTGCATTATCCTACTCGACGAGTAGGATGAATTTGTTCATTGACTCGGCGAGTCCTCCCCATGAACTCGGCGAGTCCAGTCGTCAGTGAGCAGATTTTTCGATTTTCAAGCAGTTTTGCATCAAGTATACAGAAAACAATCCTAGGCTCTGATACCACTATTGGGTTTTGAGCATTCTAACACTTTCTAAGTGTACATGCAACCCTAATAACCTTCAATCTGTGTTTTCTCTATATACATGCAAATTTCTTTTTCAAGGTTATTTCATAACTAGCAAGGCATGGGGATTACATTAAAACATAAAAACTAGTAGAAATACATACCTTGTTGTTGCTTGGATTTCTTCAAGACTTTGTGAGCCTAGAACCCCAATGTTGTGCCTCAAATGCTTCACACAACACTACAAACTTGGAATAACTTGAGAGAGTGTCACTTAGCCTCAAAAATCGATTATGACCTCTTAAGAATACACTAGTCCTGATTTTGCATGCTATAGGGTTTCTTTTATAGTGTGTCATAATTAGGAGTTACAAATGTAAACCCTAATTGTCATGACTCTTCATTTCTCATGACCCATGGGTTTGTAACTCCCATGGACTATCCATGGAGCTCCAAATGGTTACATCCATAACCCATAAACCATGGATCATTAATCCACCATAAAAGAATTGATGATTTTCATAATCAACCCTATATATTTAATTAGTTTCAACTTGATCACCAAATTAATACTAGATTAATACTTGATCATTAGTAATTAAATAATACTATTATTAATATATTAGAACTTATAATATATTAATAATCATAAGTGCCTTATTCTCTCATTTAGTCTATCCAAGTATTGCAATGCCATGCAACCCAAATGGACCATGTCGGGTCGGGTCAAGTACATACCAAATAAAGTTATGGACTTAGACACTATATCCAACAGTCTCCCACTTGGATAAGTCTAATAACTATATTTGGAAATATGACTTCAAAATCTGACTAGCAATCGTAGCTCTTTCAAAGTCTCTCGGAACTGAGATGATGATGATACGCCATTTAAGATAAGTGATCATATAATCCTCTATTCTCCTGATATCAGTTGGACAAACACATGGAACATGGTCTTACTTATTATCCAACATTTGTTTCTCGATCTCTGATTTGTTTCGACATAGAACTAAATTGAACACATCAATTAGGTTCTGACCAGGCCCGGTACATAGGTCAAAACCAAATCATCGAGGGGCCCAGATATCGCTTCTATTTCTAGAAGGAACAGATAAACTTCGACTGATATGCTTGTACTAACTACTTGTTGAATTATTCACAAAGGCACGTTTTATAACATCGAGTTACCAATGCGTTTTCGTACAATCAATGAATAACCAACTCATAGTCAACAACTTATATCTCTAGGTTTCAAGATTTATATGATATTACCGTCTCACGATCACTCGAGATGAATTCCATGAAGTGATGCAAGTGAGCGTGGGTTGAATCCAATACTCAGCCCTTATGAGTACTCATGAATGTTGTAGCAACCATTGCATTGTCTAAAGCACTTTAGACAAATCATACAAGACAAATTCACGACAGTCTTGATTCATATCTACTTCCAACATATGACTGACTGTGGATGGTTTGAATAACTTAGTCATTCAGGAAGAAGACCTAGTTATTCTGGAAGTCAAAACATGCAAAGTGAAACACAAGAATAATACTAATCTTATATGGCCCCAACACTTTGAGTGTAAATAAAAACACCTTTTATTTAAGCACCATATTGATTACTCATTATTTATGTTTCAATTTATCAACTTAATACTTGAATTAAAACAATAGTCATGCCATGCTCCAAGCGTGCACACTATGTTTTTCCAAACAACAGTTATGCCATACTCCATGTATGCATACTATGTTTACATATGTTCCTCTCTTTGTGAAATAGATCAGTTGACAATATTCCAATGATGCTCATTCACAATTCCAATCCTTGTTGTAAATGCAAGAATACCAAACTCTTTCCATTTACTGTAATCTGTTAGATTCTAAACTTATATGCAATGATCCCCTTGTAATGACTATGCACAGAAGTCACAAAGACTTGGCAATAGACATTACCAAGTATTCCAATGGAAAACAATTCCATGGAAATGAAGTCTCAAATTCAAAGTACATTCCTTTGAACATCCTTCTTAGCATTAAGTTCTTTAATCTTTCACAGATTCAAAGAATAACTTCCACCTATGGAGACAATTCCGTATTACCATTTTGACCATCACTTCTGAACAAGACTTGCCTCTTTTCAAAATATGTCAATATGGTCCTTACTCTATACTTCTAATTGTCCATGAGCAACCAATCATTGGTAAACCTCAGATTGTCCTCGATAATTTTGCTTAATCATTTTAGTCATTTCCAGTTCTAATCCCTGTTCCCTTCTTAATGCCCTAAACATTAGGAACATTTAGAATGGATGAATATTATAATACATTCAATCGATCCTATATCCGAAGCATATGGGACACGATTCATGCTATAAAATTTTTTATTAGCCATGTTCTCATAATTCGAACTAGGAAGAGGTATACCGTAATCATAATCGAATTTTGAGAATGCAACATATATAGAAATTCCTTATGTTGAACAATTCCAACATAACATTCATATATATCCTTGACTAAAGTTGATAAAACTCAATCTAAGCTGGTAGAATTGGAATGAAGTATAAAATCCTCTCCCTTAATTATAGCAAACAACTTTTCAAAGCAAATTCTTTTGTTTTCTATAATTAACATTGCTAAATTGCAATACTTAACATAATCATCATGCTCCCACTAGCATATTGATTACCAGCATAACACTTTATGCTCCCACTAGCTTTGACATGTACACATAAATCAACTAGACTTCTAGAAATCAATACTTTATTGACTTTCTTGCCAAAGTTCATATTTCTGATACTAGATTGCTTTGATAAGACTTTATCAAAAACATACCCCTTTCCTTAGATAGCTCACATGTTTGTCTAGACCTTTTGCAATTCTCACTAGTTAGTGTGCCGGTTAGCCACACACGCTCCACTAACTATATGAGAATGCAAATATCACAACCTCTATCTACTTAAAATCTTCTTAGTGAAAGAGTTTCCTCACCATCATTTTCATGAATCGAAGAGAAACCTTATGACACTTAGATTTTATGGTTTATGTGTTCTTTTCCATGTGAATTTTGTCAAAACCATAATCACAAGACTAGGTTGGTGACATTTCCAAATTCATATGGACTGAACTTGTGCAATCTTAATTTCTTGCCACCCGGCAGCATAAGGGCCTACCATTGCTTCCAGGTTGTTATGCAAACAGTCGAGAACTCTCAGAACTCCAATGCAAATCCAACCTTAACTGAGATGAGCACAGAATATCTCAACACGATAGACTCCAAACCTGAAGTCGTGGGCTACTGATTAACAAATCTCTTGATTAGTTCTTGAACCTATCTTAAGATCTTTTAAGACTCCCACTGACCTCTTGACATATATGATTCTCTTTGTCAAGAACCATTCCTTGACAAAACAAATATTCAATAGTTAGTGCGGATTCTTATTAAGTTAAACACTTCCCATAATTGGACTTAGTTGGTCTTTGTTTTATCCAAAACATCACAACTAACCAATCTCAAATGTAAAAGAGTAGGACACATATTACTCTACATTTGACTAGTGTTATAAACTTTCTAAAGATTATGTCACTCAATGGCTCAATCTTGGAGTATGACTCTAAGATTTGATTTTGATGTATGAATTATCTTTTGATTTAACCATTTCAACAACTCATGATCCTCTCCTTAGCCAAACAAATGAACTAAGGTGTCCTTAGAGGATCAATTGTGATATAGTTTCATAATCACTAAGATAATCATAAAAGAAAATACTCAAGTACTCTCCCATCTCTTCAGATTGGAGAAACTTTTATCTTTCTTCCTTATTTGATTCTTCTTACTCATTTTGTCTATCATTGAAACTCTTCAATGATCCAGAATTATACTTAAACTTGTAAGTATAACCATATTTACTAAAATTTAGTAAATCATAATGAATAATCTTATCAAACTTTGGGGTGGACCTGAACAGCACACAACCAAGTGTACCCAATCTTTTAGTCCTTCACTTGACTCACATGCGAATGTGAATAAGGAATTAGTATTAATTTACCAAAGATGAAAATTCTCATTCATCACACAATACAACTTGCATGATTCCATGTTTCTATCCAACTGAAACTTGGGTGATGAGAATCTTTCCTTATTTGGTAAATTATGACACTACCACTAATGAAAGAATCAAATCCATTTACCCATATTGCTTATCAATGGAAACATATAAGCAACAACCTTTTTCACAAAATCCATTGTAAGGATACTTAAAATAAATAAAATCAAAACCATTTTTTCTTTTATTTTAAAACTTTGCGGAAAACTTATCCTTACAATCCATATGGAAAACTTGTTGTTATCTATTCCTAAGCAATATATCTCAACTGTTAAGTAACAGCTCAAAATTCTGATCACCGAACCATGAGATCGAAATCCATCTTCACGATCAGAATCAACATATACTTCCTTTAAGTTTCTTCACTCTTCTTTGATTCTTAAAACATCAATATGTGACCCAGTCACATCATGCAATAAGAATCTTAGAATAGAAACTTAATAAAGTTAGATAATGGACTTTACCTAAAGCAGAGTCAAACATTTGACTTTACTATCCTTATGGAATTTTAGGTAAATTTGGCAGCTTCGCAACCAATGCCCTTCCTTTGGCAACAGAAACATATGGACTCTTTGGAAACGGTACACGAGACTATCACAGACTTACCCTTTCTCTTTACCATTTGGTCAATCAAGTTGACTATGGCCAATCCCTTTCAATTGGGAAGAGAAAGTTTTTCTGGACTTCCGATGTCACCATTTTCAATGTCCATGGAAGTTTGGGAAGTTGATCTTCCAATCTAATTTGCTTTAACAATACTCCAAATCATTTCTGATTCAGCATCATCAAGCAAATAGATAAGATCATTTAAGGGTCACGTCGTAATCTGTCATCAGGGAGTGACCATGTCAACAGCCAGCTACCTTGAGACTTCGACACCCGACTCTCCCGGCTTGTCAGTATGTGACTTAATCTCCAAGACCTAAGAACATATAGACTTTGTTTGCCAATAGGGATTGAGTGACTTAGAACTTATCAGGTCTTGAAACTTGTGGGATAGGAAGATTTATTGGAGGAGGTGGAGGAAGTGAAGTATGATTTTCAGTCTCACTAATGCACAACAAAGGGATTGATCTTTCACCTTGGTTGCCATTTGGGATATCATCTTCATTAGGAAGCTTGTTCCTAAAGATTTGGGAAGACCATAGCTGTATAAACTAGACATCTATAATGGGAGAAATTCAAGTCAGTTGACTTAAAGTCCTTAATATAACACCCAATATGAAACATTAAGGCTAGGACCCAATAACCTATTTATAATTAGAAGAGGGATGCCGTAATCCAAATTATAAAATAGTTAAAGGTAGGTAAATGACGATTTACCAATTTCCACCATAAGAACGAAATATTTTATTATTAGGTTTTATTGGTTTTGAAACTCCTAGATCTTTTGAGATACATTGAACTTTTCAATGGCATGTTCGAATCTCGATTGTGCCCTCTCAAGTTTGTGACTGTGATGCCGAGGATCACAAACAAGGTGTGAATAACCATACAAATTGACTTGGTACCCTCAACAATATTACATAATCAATGTGCCGGTTAACCACACACGCTCCACCGATCTATAATAAAGTCAAGTTACCCTTTGCCACTCTTACTAGTCCATGTTAGTGTGTCGGTTAACCACACACGGTTCACTAACGACATGGTAAGGTACAAAGTGTAATTTTATGGGCTAGCACCAATTTCACATTTTTCAAAAGTAACTAGGATTGGGAATTTATAATGTATAATTACTTTATAATTCATTATACTTTTAGTGAGTATTTAAAGTCGTATCCTACCCGTTCGGCTAACGACCCTCCACCGATCAAAGAAGCGGTGGGTGAGAGTGGACACCCATTAAGTCACCATTTTATAGGCAACAACCTTATACCCACCCTTATAGACCGGCTTCATGAATGAGGCCTACTAACGGTAAGAATGACATATTCTTATACATATCTATATAATAAAATTATAATAATAGTATAAGTGTTGATTTTTAAACTCTTTAAAAATCTAAGGTTTAATTTGGAATTAAAGTATTAGAGTGTAAGACTTTTCAAATTCCAAAACTTGAGGGCAAGAATTGAAACTATTCCAAGTCTCTTCAATTTGTAACTTATGAGTTTTAATGGTTCATAAAAATGAAGACTCTTCATTTTATGAAACCTCTTTAGTTCTTTAATCACAATTTAAAGAGGTGACTTTTGGTTATCCATAACTTGAGGACAAGTTATGGACACCATCATTGCCATTAGGATCAAGAATTAAACATACATGGAGGTTACACATAATTCCTATGATCTTCTAAAAACTCAAAAGAACACAAATTCATGTCAAGCAATTTCAAGAAATCATATAAACATATACAATACTTGGCAATTGATAAAAGTCATGCAAAATGGGTTATCATAATCATTATCATTTTGAAAAACAGATTTTACAAGTCCAAAACAGATTGGGATAATGATTTTAAACCATTTCTAGCAACAAAACACGAAAAACTGCCCAACATGCTCCTCGTCGTCGACTGCATTATCCTACTCGACGAGTAGGATGAATTTGTTCATTGACTCGGCGAGTCCTCCCCAAGAACTCGGCGAGTCCAGTCGTCAGTGAGCAGATTTTTCGATTTTCAAGCAGTTTTGCATCAAGTATACAGAAAACAATCCTAGGCTCTGATACCACTGTTGGGTTTTGAGCATTCTAACACTTTCTAAGTGTACATGCAACCCTAATAACCTTGAATCTATGTTTTCTCTATATACATGCAAATTTCTTTTTCAAGGTTATTTCATAACTAGCATGGCATGGGGATTACATAAAACATAAAAACTAGTAGAGATACATACCATGTTGTTGCTTGGATTTCTTCAAGACTTTGTGAGCCTAGAACCCCAAATGTTGTGCCTCAAATGCTTCACACAACACTACAAACTTGGAATAACTTGAGAGAGTGTCACTTAGCCTCAAAAATCGGTTATGCCCTCTTAAGAATACACTAGTCCTGATTTTGCATGCTATAGGGTTTCTTTTATAGTGTGTCATAATTAGGAGTTACAAACGTAAACCCTAATTGTCATGACTCTTCATTTCTCATGACCCATGGGTTTGTAACTCCCATGGACTATCCATGGAGCTCCAAATGGTTACATCCATAACCCATAAACCATGGATCATTAATCCACCATAAAAGAATTGATGATTTTCATAATCAACCCTATATATTTAATTAGTTTCAACCTGATCACCAAATTAATACTAGATTTATACTTGATCAATACTAATTAAATAATACTATTATTAATATATTAGAACTTATAATATATTAATAATCATAAGTGCCTTATTCTCTCATTTAGTCTATCCAAGTATTGCAATGCCATGCAACCCAAGTAGACCATGCCGGGTCGGGTCAAGTACATACCAAATAAAGTTATGGACTTAGACACTATATCCAACAGTCTCACACTTGGATAAGTCTAATAACTATATTTGGAAATATGACTTCAAAATCCGACTAGCAATCGTAGCTCTTTCAAAGTCTCTCGGAACTGAGATGATGATGATACGCCATTTAAGATAAGCGATCATATAATCCTCTGTTCTCCTGATATCAGTTGGACAAACACATGGAACATGATCTTACTTATTGTCCAACATTTGTTTCTCGATCTTTGATTTGTTTCGACATAGAACTAAATTGAACACATCAATTAGGTTCTGACCAGGCCCGGTACATAGGTCAAAACCAAATCATCGAGGGGCCCAGATATCGCTTCTATTTCTAGAAGGAACAGATAAACTTCGACTGATATGCTTGTACTAACTACTTGTTGAATTATTCACAAAGGCACGTTTTATAACATCGAGTTACCAATGCGTTTTCGTACAATCAATGAATAACCAACTCATAGTCAACAACTTATATCTCTAGGTTTCAAGATTTATATGATATTACCGTCTCACGATCACTCGAGATGAATTCCATGAAGTGATGCAAGTGAGCGTGGGTTGAATCCAATACTCAGCCCTTATGAGTACTCATGAATGTCGTAGCAACCATTGCATTGTCTAAAGCACTTTAGACAAATCATACAAGCCAATTTCACGACAGTCTTGATTCATATCTACTTCCAACATATGACTGACTGTGGATGGTTTGAATAACTTAGTCATTCAGGAAGAAGACCTAGTTATTCTGGAAGTCAAAACATGCAAAGTGAAACATAAGAATAATACTAATCTTATATGGCCCCAACACTTTGAGTGTAAATAAAAACACCTTTTATTTAAGCACCATATTGATTACTCATTATTTATGTTTCGATTTATCAACTTAATACTTGAATTAAAACAATAGTCATGCCATGCTCCAAGCGTGCACACTATGTTTTTCCAAACAACAGTTATGACATACTCCATGTATGCATAGTATGTTTAAATATGTTCCTCTCTTTGTGAAATAGATCAATTGACAATATTCCAATGATGCTCATTTCATAATTCCAATCCTTGTTGTAAATGCAAGAATACCAAACTCTTGCCATTTACTGTAATTTGTTAGATTCTAAACTTATATGCAATGATCCCCTTGTAATGACTATGCACAGAAGTCACAATGACATGGCAATAGACATTACCAAGTATTCCAATGGAAAACAATTCCATGGAAATGAAGTCTCAAATTCAAAGTACATTCCTTTGAACATCCTTCTTAGCATTAAGTTCTTTAATCTTACACAGATTCAAAGAATAACTTCCACCTATGGAGACAATTCCGTATTACCATTTTGACCATCACTTCTGAACAAGACTTGCCTCTTTTCAAAATATGTCAATATGGTCCTTACTCTATACTTCTAATTGTCCATGAGCAACCAATCATTGGTAAACCTCAGATTGTCCTCGATAATTTTGCTTAATCATTTTAGTCATTTCCAGTTCTAATCCCTGTTCCCTTCTTAATGCCCTAAGCATTAGGAAAATTTAGAATGGATGAATATTATAGTACATGCAATCGATCCTATAACCAAAGCATATGGGTCACGATTCATGCTATAAAATTTTTTATTAGCCATGTTCTCATAATTCGAACTAGGAAGAGGTATACCGTAATCATAATCGAATTTTGAGAATGCAACATATATAGAAATCCCTTATGTTGAACAATTCCAACATAACATTCATATATATCCTTGACTAAAGTTGATAAAACTCAATCTAAGCTGGTAGAATTGGAATGAAGTTTAAAATCCTCTCCCTTAATTATAGCAAACAAATTTTCAAAGCATAATCTTTTGTTTTCTATAATTAACATTGCTAACTTGCAATACTTAACATAATCATCATGCTCCCACTAGCATAATGATTACCAGCATAACACTTTATGCTCCCACTAGCTTTGACATGTACTCAGAAATCAACTAGACTTCTAGAAATCAATACTTTATTGACTTTTTGCCAAAGTTCATATTTCTGATACTAGATTGCTTTGATAAGACTTTATCAAAAACATACCCCTTTCCTTAGATAGCTCACATGTTTGTCTAGACCTTTTGCAATTCTCACTAGTTAGTGTGCCGGTTAGCCACACACGCTCCACTAACTATATGAGAATGCAAATATCACAACCTCTATCTACTTAAAATCTTCTTAGTGAATGAGTTTCCTCACCATCATTTTCATGAATCGAAGAGAAACCTTATGACACTTAGATTTTATGGTGTATGTGTTCTTTTCCATGTGAATTTTGTCAAAACCATAATCACAAGACTAGGTTAGTGACACTTCCAAATTCATATGGACTGAACTTGTCCAATCTTAATTTCTTGCCACCCGGCAGCACAAGGGCCTACCATTTCTTCCAGGTTGTTATGCAAACAGTCGAGAACTCTCAGAACTCCAATGCAAATCCAATCTTAACTGAGATGAGCACAGAATATGTCAACACGATAGACTACAAACCTCAAGTCGTGGGCTACTGATTAACAAATCTCTTGATTAGTTCTTGAACCTATCTTAAGATCTTTTAAGACTCTCACTGACCTCTTGACATATATGATTCTCTTTGTCAAGAACCATTCCTTGACAAAACAAATATTCAATAGTTAGTGCGGATTCTTATTAAGTTAAACGCTTCCCATAATTGGACTTAGTTGGTCTTTGTTTTATCCAAAACATCACAACTAACCAATCTCAAATGTAAAAGAGTAGGACACATATTACTCTAAATTTGACTAGTGTTATAAACTTTCTAAAGATTATGTCACTCAATGGCTCAATCTTGGAGTATGACTCTAAGATTTGATTTTGATGTATGAATTATCTTTTGATTTAACCATTTCAACAACTCATGATTCCTCTCCTTAGCCAAACAAATGAACTAAGGTGTCCTTAGAGGAACAATTGTGATATGGTTTCATAATCACTAAGATAATCATAAAAGAAAATACTCAAGTACTCTCCCATCTCTTCAGATTGGAGAAACTTTTATCTTTCTTCCTTATTTGATTCTTCTTACTCATTTTGTCTATCATTGAAACTCTTCAATGATCCAGAATTATACTTAAACTTGTAAGTATAACCATATTACTAAAATTTAGTAAATCATAATGAATAATCTTATCAAACTTTGGGGTGGACCTGAACAGCACACAACCAAGTTTACCCAATCTTTTAGTCCTTCACTTGACTCACATGCGAATGTGAATAAGGAATTAGTATTAATTTACCAAAGATGAAAATTCTCATTCATCACACAATACAACTTGCATGATTCCAAGTTTCTATCCAACTGAAACTTGGGTGATGAGAATCTTTCCTTATTTGGTAAATTATGACACTACCACTAATGAAAGAATCAAATCCATTTACCCATATTGCTTATCAATGGAAACATATAAGCAACAACCTTTTTCACAAAATCCATTGTAAGGATACTTAAAATAAATAAAATCAAAACCATTTTTCTTTTATTTTAAAACTTTGCGGAAAACTTATCCTTACAATCCATATGGAAAACTTGTTGTTATCTATTCCTAAGCAATATATCTCAACTCTTAAGTAACAGCTCAAAATTCTGATCACCGAACCATGCGATCGAAATCCATCTTCACGATCAGAATCAACATATACTTCCTTTAAGTTTCTTCACTCTTCTTTGATTCTTAAAACATCAATATGTGACCCAGTCACATCATGCAATAAAAATCTTAGAATAGAAACTTAATAAAGTTAGATAATGGACTTTACCTAAAGCAGAGTCAAACATTTGACTTTACTATCCTTATGGAATTTTAGGTAAATTTGGCAGCTTCGCAACCAATGCCCTTCCTTTGGCAACAGAAACATATGGACTCTTTGGAAACGGTACACGAGACTATCACAGACTTACCCTTTCTCTTTACCATTTGGTCAACCAAGTTGACTATGGCCAATCCCTTTCAATTGGGAAGAGAAAGTTTTTCTGGACTTCCGATTTCACCATTTTCAATGTCCATGGAAGTTTGGGAAGTTGATCTTCCAATCTAATTTGCTTTAACAATGCTCCAAATCATTTCTGATGCAGCATCATCAAGCAAATAGATAAGATCATTTAAGAGTCACGTCGTAATCTGTCATCAGGGAGTGACCATGTCAACAGCCAGCTACCTTGAGACTTCGACACCCGACTCTCCCGGCTTGTCAATATGTGACTTAATCTCCAAGACCTAAGAACATATAGACTTTGTTTGCCAATAGGGATTGAGTGACTTAGAACTTATCAGGTCTTGAAACTTGTGGGATAGGAAGATTTATTGGAGGACGTGGAGGAAGTGAAGTATGATTTTCAGTCTCACTAATGCACAACAAAGGGATTGATCTTTCACCTTGGTTGCCATTTGGGATATCATCTTCATTAGGAAGCTTGTTCCTAAAGATTTGGGAAGACCATAGCTGTCTAAACTAGACATCTATAATGGGAGAAATTCAAGTCAGTTGACTTAAACTCCTTAATATAACACCCAATATGAAACATTAAGGCTAGGACCCAATAACCTATTTATAACTACAAGAGGGATGCCGTAATCCAAATTATAATATAGTTAAAGGTAGGTAAATGACGATTTACCAATTTCCACCATAAGAACGAAATATTTTATTATTAGGTTTTATTGGTTTTGAAACTCCTAGATCTTTTGAGATACATTGAACTTTTCAATGGCATGTTCGAATCTCGATTGTGCCCTCTCAAGTTTGTGACTGTGATGCCGAGGATCACAAACAAGGTGTGAATAACCATACAAATTGACTTGGTACCCTCAACAATATTACATAATCAATGTGCCGGTTAACCACACACGCTCCACCGATCTATAATAAAGTCAAGTTACCCTTTGCCACTCTTACTAGTCCATGTTAGTGTGTCGGTTAACCACACACGGTCCACTAACGACATGGTAAGGTACAAAGTGTAATTTTATGGGCTAGCACCAATTTCACATTTTCCAAAAGTAACTAAGATTGGGAATTTATAATGTATAATTACTTTATAATTCATTATACTTTTAGTGAGTATTTAAAGTCGTATCCTACCCGTTCGGCTAACGACCCTCCACCGATCAAAGAAGCGGTGGGTGAGAGTGGACACCCATTAAGTCACCATTTTATAGGCAACAACCTTATACCCACCCTTATAGACCGGCTTCATGAATGAGGCCTACTAACGGTAAGAATGACATATTCTTATACATATCTATATAACAAAATTATAATAATAGTATAAGTGTTGATTTTTAAACTCTTTAAAAATCTAAGGTTTAATTTGGAATTAAAGTATTAGAGTGTAAGACTTTTCAAATTCCAAAACTTGAGGGCAAGAATTGAAACTATTCCAAGTCTCTTCAATTTGTGACTTATGAGTTTTAATGGTTCATAAAAATGAAGACTCTTCATTTTATGAAACCTCTTTAGTTCTTTAATCACAATTTAAAGAGGTGACTTTTGGTTATCCATAACTTGAGGACAAGTTATGGACACCATCATTGCCATTAGGATCAAGAATTAAACATACATGGAGGTTACACATAATTCCTATGATCTTCTAAAAACTCAAAAGAACACAAATTCATGTCAAGCAATTTCAAGAAATCATATAAACATATACAATACTTGGAAATTGATAAAAGTCATGCAAAATGGGTTATCATAATCATTATCATTTTGAAAAACAGATTTTACAAGTCCAAAACAGATTGGGATAATGATCTTAAACCATTTCTAGCAACAAAACAGGAAAAGCTGCCCAACATGCTCCTATTCGTCGAGTGCATTATCCTACTCCACGAGTAGGATGAATTTGTTCATTGACTCGGCGAGTCCTCCCCATGAACTCGGCGAGTCCAGTCGTCAGTGAGCAGATTTTTCGATTTTCAAGCAGTTTTGCATCAAGTATACAGAAAACAATCCTAGGCTCTGATACCACTGTTGGGTTTTGAGCATTCTAACACTTTCTAAGTGTACATGCAACCCTAATAACCTTGAATCTATGTTTTCTCTATATACATGCAAATTTCTTTTTCAAGGTTATTTCATAACTAGCATGGCATGGGGATTATATAAAACATAAAAACTAGTAGAGATACATACCTTGTTGTCGCTTGGATTTCTTCAAGACTTTGTGAGCCTAGAACCCCAAATGTTGTGCCTCAAATGCTTCACACAACACTACAAACTTAGAATAACTTGAGAGAGTGTCACTTAGCCTCAAAAATCGGTTATGCCCTCTTAAGAATACACTAATCCTGATTTTGCATGCTATAGGGTTTCTTTTATAGTGTGTCATAATTAAGAGTTACAAATGTAAACCCTATTTGTCATGACTCTTCATTTCTCATGACCCATGGGTTTGTAACTCCCATGGACTATCCATGGCGCTCCAAATGGTTACATCCATAACCCATAAACCTTGGATCATTAATCCACCATAGAAGAATTGATGATTTTCATAATCAACCCTATATATTTAATTAGTTTCAACTTGATCACCAAATTAATACTAGATTAATACTTGATCAATACTAATTAAATAATACTATTATTAATACATTAGAACTTAGAATACATTAATAATCATAAGTGCCTTATTCTCTCATTTAGTCTATCCAAGTATTGCAATGCCATGCAACCCAAATGGACCATGCCGGGTCGGGTCAAGTACATACCAAATAAAGTTATGGACTTAGACACTATATCCAACTAGAAGGTGAAAGAAGGAAGTAAGGTTCCAACTAGTAAGCATTATACTCCAGTATAGCACTCTCCTGGACCATTGTAAGTGTTCAAGTCTGGATTTTTACCATTCCTAGTCACTAGATCTTGACTTATGTCCCCTTTTCTCTTTGTTATTGGTTAATGCATGGAAGGATCTCAAAAAGTTTGCAACTTTATGAATCTCCAGGTCAAGGAGACCTTGTAGTGGCTTGGATTTGGTTCCAAACAAAGTTTTGATGCCATGAATAGAAAGTAGGTCATGAATTCCCTTTTGACCTAATATGGGTTCAAGACATTTAGTAGACATGCATGTATTATAAAGCACGAACCTTTGGAATGGTGTTGGTGGTTGAACCACTTCTGGAAGGAGGGGACTTTGGATCTTAAGGATTGAGGACTTTATAGTTGAGCCCTTACATGGTTTAGCATGTATTTTAGGTTTTTAGACCTTCTTGCGGGCCCAAAGGATAAAGTTGGAAACTTTATCCTTCCTAACCACATTTCTAGTCCAGATCTGAGCCTTAGTGCTGTTGGGGTCGAAAAGGCAACGGAATATCTTAAGTTGTTGGGAATCTGGCGAACATGGCATGTTGGCTGGAGATTTCCTGTCTGTGGAACTGTTCATGGAACACGGTGTGAAAAAGTACATGGCATGTTGGGTCAACCCAGGTCGTTGACCTTGACTTTGACTTTGACCAAGTTGACCATGAGGGTATTTTGCGTATTCTAGGTTTTGATGGGATTGGTAATTTCATGGTTATAGGCATTTGAGTTATGAGCCGAGATTCACAGTCAGACCTTATCAGTTATATGCTGCTTGTGAGGTGAATTTTCCTCACTATACTATTGGGTGAAGGCACCAAGGCCGTCCCATTGGTTAATAACCTGATATTGTGGATATGATGAGTATGAAATAGATATGCATGCTAGTTTTGATATGCTAGTTTGGTAGATCAATAGGACTACCTGTGATACTGTCTGTTTATCTGTATATGATATTATTTGTTATATGTCAACATACCATGTGGGTTGGGTTGAGATTGTACTGCTCCGTGCTATAGGCAACAAACCCTAAAGCATACCAGTTATGAGTTAAGGGCCAGGGAGTGCATGCCAGACTCATACTGAGGGCTCATGAGCATTCTAGATACGAGCTAAGGAGCACGAAGGGCATATTAAACTCATACTGAAGGCTTAATGGTATTCAGTCCAAGGACTGATCACGCCGAGGAGCAAGCCAGAAATAAGTTGTGGGCATATGGGGCAAGCCAGAATTATGCTATGGGCTCAGGGGTAATCCAGTATTTGAGCTGTGGACCCATTGCATGTTGTTATTTTATTTGTGCTCTATTTTATGTATCAATATTTTGGGGAACTCACTAAGCTTTGGGCTTATAGTTTTGGATTATGTTTCAGGTACCTCAGAGGATCGCGAAAAGGCGAAGCCGTGATCGTGCACCTCCTCATAATATTTTTTTATGATTTTTGGAAAAACTCTGATGTCTAAACTATTTGAAAACTACAATGTAAACAATTATGATTTTTGGTTGGTTGAAAAGTTTAATTTTTTATGAATTTATATGAGTGTTACACATCTTAAATTGGATGTTACACTATAAAATCATCCCATTCCTCCGCCATTAAGTCAAAAGTGTTTTTTTGAGGACTATATATTGACAACTTTGTTTTTCAAATATAACCATCTTGTCATATGTGTGCCAAATTATTCCTTAAGAACTCTTCTTAACTTGATCCATGAATCTTTGTGCAAAGTGAGTCCTTTTCTACCACATTGTTTACTTCATTAATGCGAGTTTCTAATAAGCAATTTAAATGGACATTTTACGGTTATTATAATTTTTTTCCACATGTCATACTCTCATTCATTTTTCTATATGTCGTTTTATGGTTATTATGAATTATTATTTTTCCACATGTCATTTTATGGTTTTTTATTTTATTAAATTTCACATAGTATTTAAATGTAATAATTGCAATATATATATATATATATATATATATATATATATATATATATATATATATATATATATATATATATATATGGGAAAAGTGAATATACCCTCAAGGATATATAAGTTTAGGTACCCAAACATTTAAAACTACGTCGTTTGATAAGGGATATGATTTATCACAATTCCGATTCATTCTTTATTTTTCTAAGACTTCGTCCACTAAGATTCTTTCTGATTCATCATCGTCATTTCCATAACATCGGTTCTTAATTAATCCCATGAACGTTTTTCTTCGTTTGATTTCTCAGGTTCAAGGATTCTAGGAGGTACATTTCGTTATCATCTCCCATCGACGACCATGGCTCCATTAAGGTACCCAAATACAATCCTATGTCCTTTAAGTTAACATGGGCTTATTTTTCTGCTTCATTCCTTATCGCATCTATCGGGAACTCAGAAGACGGATTCGATGATATCACATTTATTTACTGAGTGTGAGTCCCTCGAGTGTGAGTCCTTCCACTCATCCCAACATATTTAATATCGAAGAAAATCATCTTATTTCTATTAGAGGTTTTTTTTGTTATCATCCTATATTTATTAATTTTTTCTGGTTAATCACGTCACAAATTGTGGTCATTTTTTTATTGTATCTTTTTTCAGTTGGTTCTGGTTACACATCAGCAGAAATTAATTAGATTGATTTTAACTTTTTTACTAATTTCGTTAGATTGAGATGTTTGGTCGATAGTAGGTTTATTTGTAGGGTGTTTTCTATATGTTCATCTTATTTCAGAGAAATATTTCTAGGAATGTACACCAAGTGCTTGATTAAATGTCATAGTGAACTTTTGTTTCAATATGGCTTAAAAGCATAGGCCGTTATCGAGAATGGGTATTATAAGCATATACTTTTACAAGCATAACCTGTTAGGGAAAGTAGAAGTATTGTACAAATAAAGATCATCTTTTTTTACTTAATGAAGTATTTGAAGGTGTATAAATGACTATTTTACCCATTTGTTCACAATTTTTTTTCTTTATGAGAACAATTTGCATATGTTAAGAAATAGAGTTTTTTCTTCAAGATACCCTGAACATTAGGCACCAGATCACAAGACCGGGCCTATAAGCAGCACTTGTGTTATCATTGTTGTGTCCTAATCTCCATCGGGTGTTAAATTATCATTGGGCATTAGATCACAATACCAAGACTAATAATTTCTTTTGACCCAATTTTATACCCTTTTTGGACATTGAATACCCTTATTATATACTCTTAATGTAAAATTTGAGGAATTTTACACTCTACATTAGAAGGCAATGCATCGGATGTTATTGCTTTGACAGAACAAGTCTCACCTGACCAACTTGAAAACAATAAAGTCCTTTTTTTTTATCTTTTGAGACTTCACTTTCTTCAACTTATATGCTCAAAAAAAGTGACAAGTTCTATCAATAGTTTTATATCAAGATTTGAATTTTTTTTATTTAATTTACATATTGTGGGGCAGCATAGAAGCTCTTGAATTTGAAGCCAAGTTAACTCCGTTTGGGAAGGTGTCCAAATATGCTCAAAAGCTTGAAGTGAGTTGTTATGGAAAAGACTTGCTTGAATTTCAAACTTTGATGTTTGAATTTATCGTGGCTCTAACTTTGATTTTGCAGAATAAGTACAAGATAAAAAGGAACTTTGGAAGGTTAGTTTACCTCTATAATCTGTTTTGATGATTTTTTTAGGATCTTAAATTTTTTTTTCCCTAGTCATTTTAGATAAGGAAAGAAGCTCTATATGCCTACTTTGAAATGGTACCTAGCTTTCAAGCAATGACAATAGTTAATCTATGTACCTTGTTTCTTTTAAATTTCAAATGTATGATGGTTGAACAAAAAAAATTCAAAGTATATCTATCTCCTTTTTTATATTATATCTTCAGGATGTATGTGTTCCCTTATCACATCTTGTTGCAGTATGTGACGTGACATATTTGGTCTATAAATGTATGTGCTTTATTTATTATTAGGTTTTCGTAACGCCCTAAACCAAGTTTGACTTGAAACATTCAAAGAATTTACATTTCTATATAAATAGTCCCTTTAGTACGCTGGGCGTACTTATGAGTACGCTTTTCGTACTCTACATGGTTGGTCGATGAGGAGTTGGACGTATACTGGGCGTACGTGCTGAGGGTGAAAACCCTAAATTTCGGATTTATGACCTATTTAAACAACCTGAACCCACTTGAGCCTCACCCTCATCCACTCTCTTCACCTTCAAACATTCTTGGAAGCCCTAATAGCCTTTGTGAGTGCTTTTTGAGCCTTAAGAGTGCATTGTGACCCTTTTTAGTGTTCATTCCAAGAAGAAGAAGTGGTAAAGCAAGCTTGGGACGAGTTGGTGCTTCAAGGATCTACATCTTGGTCATCTTGCAAAGCTTCTGGAGGTAAAAATCTTGCACCTTTCCACTTAAATCTTTAGATATATCTAGGGTTTTCTAGTTTTGTCCCTTTGGTTGATTTTGGACCTCCATTTGTGAGTTAAGCAACTCCAGAAGATGGGAATCACAGATCTGAGGTCCCTTGGTCCTTTAGTATCATAAAAATGGAGTCTTGGTGGGAGTTTTGGCCTCATTCATGGGTTAAAGACCTTGGAAAGGTCTTAATGGAGGTGTTAGGTGTATACAACGCATGCAAAGGCATAAAGTTGCCAACTATATGCCTTAGGACGTCTTAACAAACTTAGATCTGGCTTTTGAATGTAAAGGAATCGAGTATTAGGCACTTAATGGAGAAAGTTCTTAATCTGGTAATACGTTGGGTGCAATCCAGTGTACGCTGCACGTAGTCTCAAGACCTCAGTACGCTGCGCATAGCAAGATGGTACGTCGAGCGTACGCATCACAGTTGGGCCCGAATCTATTTTTGGCCTCTGAGCTTTTGAGCCTCATTTGGATATTGGTCCTTTGAGCTTTTGGGTTTCCTTTGAGCAATATAAAGTCCTAACATTGATTAATATTATTATTCAGCACAGGAGGTTACGGAGTGTTAGGAGAGCAGCTTTTGTATTCACAGATAGAGGTGAGTCTTCTCACCATACCCATGGGTCTCAGGCACCAAGGTCATCCCACTATGTAATTATGATATATGTTTGAGTCATTCTGTGATTTGATATGCTATGTGATTGTGTGATTTGCATGGAAGACCTGGGGGTGCCCGTGGCATTGGATATAAGACCATGTGGTGGTAGCCCATGGCATTCCTGGGTAAAGACCATGTGGGGTAGACCATGGCATTGGATGTAAAACCATGAGGGGGTAGCCCATGACATTCCTAGGTAAAGACTATGTGGGGTAGCCCTTGACATTGGATGTAAGACCATGTGGGGTAGCCCATGGCAGTCCTAGGTAAAGACCAGGTAGGGTAGCCCATTGCATTCTTACAAGTTTTATATATGCATGGCTTATATGATACGTGTATAACTTTAAATAGATAACAGGATATATGTATGTGGATTGTGTGTGGTATGCTCTGGGGAACTCACTAAGCATTTCGCTTATAGCTTGTTAATTTGTTTCAGGTATATCTGATCCCAAGGGCAAGGGCAAGGCGTGATGGTGCGGCGTGCACTCTATCTCTCTTTCACTGATATGTTTTTGGGGACACTCTAATGTTTTCCTTTAAATAAAATTGTAATGAATGTGGATTTGAGAACAATTATGTTTGGATTTCATGATTTATGCAAATCTGTTTGACTATTTGAAAATGAAAATTTTCATTGAAAAATTTGGCTCGTTACAAATTGGTATCAAAACCTTGATTTGAGGGATTCGGGTTCACTATCGAGTGTGTCACGAATCAAACTAAGGAAATGGTAAAAAAAATTTCAAAAGTAAAACAAAAGGGTTTTTCAAAAGGAAATGAAAAGATGAGAGTGCTACGCGCGTGATCAGCCGAGCCGAGTAAGTAATTCCCCAATATGTTAGCCATGTTATACTGATATTTGAGCCTTGTTGATTATATGGAACTTGCTATGTGTATGCTTATTAAATTGTATACAGTTAGGAGCTTATAGCCTCAGAATGATCCATTTGGCCTTATTTCATGTTCCTTGTTTGGTTATGATCCTAGGGTTGAATCTTTTATTCAAAAGTCTATTTGATCATTTTCTGTGTACAATTCACATGCATTAAGGCAACCTGTTATGATTGGTTTTATTGATATAAGTAGAGTAAATCTTGGGATAGCCTAAGATTGATATGTGCGGTAGTTGTGGGATATGGTTTGGTTGTGGGACGAACTGGAGTTATCAGGTAGAGCAGTATAGAAAGGTACAGGTAGGTGTAGAAGGTAGTATTGGGTCCGTACTACTAGAAGCACAGGACCTGTACCCGAACCAATGTTAGATCTCACGACTTCAAGGAGGAACGGTGTGGGAAGATCCCTTATATGGAAATCCTGATCATTGTGATTGATGATATTTCAATTCAGCATGGTGATGACACGATTTGGAGCAGGAGGATCAAGATCGGGATCTGGATACGGGGCAGGATAAGGAGACACTATTAATATCATTGATGAGAGGTTGTGCGAGCTCATTATAGCCGAGGACCAGGGGCATCCTTGACGTGACCCCAGCCATTTTTGGGACAGTAAAGGAGGGTATTATGGAGATCATGGAGGAGAGAATCAGATCATTTAGGGATGAGATTGTTGCGGGCCAGATTGAGGCCTGAATTCCCTCGTTTCAAGAGTTCAAGGCGTGTGGGGCGCCGAAGCTTTTCGATGTCAGGGACCCCATTTTTAGCCAATGTTGGGTGGCGGATATTGAGAATGCCCAGCGTACGAGTTCTTGTCCGGATGTGGCAAAGGTTGGGTTTGCTTCTTGTATGCTAAGAGACAGAGCCCGGGATTGTTGGGGCGAGGTTACTAGCCAGGTGGGACCAACCGGGGTCGCTAAGATGTCATGGGTCGAGTTTTTCCGGTGTGTAGACTTGGAGTTTGCACCACCTATTAAGGTACAACGGCTAGTAAGAGAGTTTCATGATTTGCAACAGACCACCAAGACTGTGGCAGAGATCACTGCCATGTTTCGGGAACGAGCTGTGTTGATCCCATAGTATGCTACCGATGAGGAGATGAGGCGTACCCGATATCATTCCATGCTGAGGGATGATATTCGGGAGTTTGTGAGCTTTACAGAGTGCAAAACCCTGAATGAGATGGTGGAGAAGGCTCATGAGAAGGAGTTGGAGTTGGATTCCCGCACGAAGCGAAAGACTAAGTAGGTGCAGGCAGCAGGGAGTTAGGCTAAGAAGCTTATGACCTCTGATTCTTTGGGTAGGGACCAGCAGGGTCAGAGCTGGTGTGCCAAGTGAGGGAGGTTTCATAGTAGGGCTTGTCAGACAGCTGGGATATCGGGATGTTACTCTTGTGGTCAGCAGGGCCACATGACCAGGGATTGCCCCAAGAAGGGCTTGATATGTTTCCACATCAACCAGACTGGCCATAAAAACGCCGACTATCCGAGGTTGCATGGAGGGGGAGGAGCAGTGGTGGTGCATACACCCACAACACTGAGGATCACTAATGGCCGCCCTGCTAAAGAGGATGCCCCGTCGGTGAGTAGCTGTGCGTTTTAGTTGACTACTGAGGAGGCTCGGGCCACGCCAGACGTTGTGGATGGTACGTGTCTATCATCCTCTACTCTTATTATTTTGTATGACTTATGTGTATTTTATGCTTGTATAGGGACCTTTTTGGTTAATGGTATGTCTACTCATGTATTGTTTGATTCGGGTGCTACCCGATAATTTGTGTCACTTGCGCTTAGCAAGAAGTTTTAGGACGCTCCGGGGACCTTGGATTCCCCGCTCGAGGTAGAGATTACAGACGACCGCAACGTTAGTGCTGCTAGGGTATATCAGGGTTGTGTCCTGAATGTGTTGGGCGAGAGGTTTCGTGTTGATCTAGTTCTAATATCGTTGCAAGGTTTGAAAGTGATTGTTGGGATTGACTGGTTGGGGGCCAACTGGGCCATGATTGATTGCAAGCACCAGTAACTGGTTATTAATGGTGAGAGGGCCTCGTAGGGACCGACCCTCTTTTCGGCTGTGAGGGCAGGGAGGTTTTTATAGCAAGGTTGCATGGGATTTCTGGCTTATGTCTCGGATACGAGAGTAGAGATTGTGATGGATGTGGGCAGTGTGCTAGTGGTATAGGATTTTCAGGACGTTTTCCCCGAAGAGTTGCCTAGAGTGCCTCTGGAGAGGCAGGTGGACTTTCGCATTGACTTGGTGTCGTGTGCCCCTCCAATAGCAAAGGTACCATACTGGTTGGCACCACCGTAGATGCAGGAGTTATCTACGCAGCTTCAAGAGCTGCTAGACCGAGGGTTCATTCGTCTGAAAAGTTCCCCGTGGGGAGCACCGATCCTTTTCATGAAAAAGAAGGACGGATCCCATAGGATGTGCATCGATTATAGGGAACTGAACAAACTAACAGTGAAGAACCGTTATCCGTTGTCGAGGATCGATGATTTGTTTGATCAGCTACATGGTGCGTCTTGTTTTTCCAAGATTGATCTTTGGTCTGGGTATCATCAGATGAGGATTCGGGATGAGGATATACCGAAGACGGATTTCAGGACTCGGTATGGACACTATGAGTTTTTGGTGATGCCGTTTGGGCTCACCAATGCCCCAGCAGCATTCCAGGACCTCATGAACAGAGTGTGTAGACCGATGCTGGATCAGTCGGTGATGTTTTTATCGATGATATTCTGGTATATTCTAAGACCAGGGAGCAGCATGAGCAACATTTGAGGGAGGTACTGGAGACCCTGAGGGCGGAGAAAAATTATGCAAAGTTCTCCAACTGTGACTTCTGGCTGCAGGGATTACAGTTTTTGGAGCATGTATCAATCAGGAGGGTATTTCGGTTGATCCAGCCAAGGTGGAGGGTGTGATGCGGTGGGAAGTACTGAAGAATGCATCATAGATTTGTAGCTTCTTGGGTTTAGTGGGCTATTACCGGAGATTTATCCAGGATTTCTCCAAGATTGATGTGCCATTGACCCACTCGACCAAGAAGAATGTGACTTTTCGATGGGATGCGGATCAACAGATGGCTTTTGAGACCCTGAGACGGAGGTTATGCGAGGCTCTGATTCTAGTACTGCCTGTGGGGTTGGATAATGTAATGGTGTATTGTGATGCATCGATTTCAGGGTTAGGTGCAGCACTGATGCGTAGGGGACATGTGATTGCTTATGCCTCAAGGCAGTTGAAGCCACACGAGGCGAATTACCCCACACATGACCTGGAGGTAGGGGTGGTGGTGTTTTCCCTCAAGATTTGGAGGCACTATTTGTATTGAGTGCAATTCACTATTTATACCGATCACAAGAGTCTAAACTATTTGATGGATCAGCAGAACCTCAACATGCGATAGAGGAGATGGATGGATGTGCTGAAGGATTATGATTGTGAGATCCTATACCATCCAGGGATGGCCAACATGGTGGCCGATGCATTGAGTCGCAAGACGGTGAGGTCCCCGATTAGGGACATTTTTATGAGGATGACTGTGAGTTCACCTTTATTAGATATGATCAGGGAGGCCCGGGTTGAGGGGGCGAAGAAAGAGAATTGGAAGATAGAGAAAATACGGGTACAATATCCTTTGTTTGTTAAGGATAGTCGTGGATTTTTGACACGGTGTAGTCAAGTATGGGTACCAATGACAGGGGGAGTGAGGTAGAGGCTATTAGAGGAGGCGCACAATTCCAAGTTCTCTATACACCTAGGGGCTACGAAAATGTATAGGGACTTAAGGCTAAGTTATTAGTGGCCCTACATGAATCGGGAGATCACCTGGTTCGTGAAGTGGTGCTTGACCTGCAGTAAGTTCAAGGCAGAGTATCAGCGGCATCATGGAAAGGTACAGCCACTCCCCATTCCCAAGTGGAAATGGGAAGAGATAACTATGGACTTCAACATGACGTTACCTAGGATGGCGAGGGGTGTGGACGCCATATGGGTGATCGTAGACAGATTGACGAAGAGTGCCCACTTCATTGTGATTTCTAAAAGTATATCCGCGGAAACGTTGGCAGATATATATGTACAAGAGGTGGGGCTAGACACAGGGTGACGGTGTCGGTAGTCTCCGATAGGGATGTCTGGTTCACTTCCAGGTTTTGGAAGAAGTTCCATGAGGAATTGGGCACTCAACTACATTTTAGCACAGCGGACCACCCTCAGACTGACGGGCAGAGTGAGAGGACGATCCAGACGCTGGAGGACATGCTTCGATCATGCGTTCTGGATTTTGGAGGGAGTTGGGATACATACCTCCCACTAGCAGAGTTCTCGTACAATAATAGTTATCTTGTTAGTATTGACCAAGCTCCATTTGAGATGTTACATGGTCGGAGGTACAGAACTCCGGTGTGTTGGGACAAGGTCGAGCATCGGGTCATGGGGAGCACTGAGGTAGTGCTCAAGACTACCAAACTGATTCAGTAGGTGCATGAATGGCTATGAGTCGCGCAGAGCCGCCAGAAAAGTTATGCAGACCGGCGGCGATCAGATCTTGAGTTTCAGGTGGAAGATTTCATGTTGCTGAAGGTGTCGCCCTGGAAGGGGATTATTAGGTTTCGAAATAGGGGCAATTTGGGGCCTCGGTTCATAGGCCCTTTCAGGATCACGACCCGAGTAGGCAAGGTGGCATATTTCTTAGAGCTGCCAGAGGAGCTTAGTTAGATTCACAACACCTTCCACGTTTCTCAGCTTCAGAAGTGTGTTGCTGACGAGTCCACAGTTATTTCCTTGGATGAAAATCAGCTGCATGGGAGCCTGAATTATGACGAGAGGTTGGTCGCCATCTTATAAAGGAGGACAAAGTGTCTTCGGAACAAGGAAGTGAAGTTAGTAAACGTGCAATGGCAGCACCGAAAGGGCTCCAAATGGACTTGGTAGTCGGAGGAGGAGATGCAAGAGCATTACCCCGATCTATTTACAGCTACGGACTTCGAGGACGAAGTCTAGTTCAAGTGGGGGAGAGTTTTAACGCCCTAAACCAGGTTTGACTTGAAACCCTCAAAGAATTTAAATTTAATATATTAGTCCCTTTAGTACGCTGGGCGTACTTATGAGTGCGCTTAACGTACTATGTATGGTTGGTCGCGGAGGAGTTGGACGTACGTTGGGCGTACCATAGGTACACTGGGTTTACGTGCCAAGGGTGAAAACCCTAAATTTCGGCCTTATGACTTATTTAAACGGCCTTAAGCCACTTGAGCCTCACCCTCATCCACTCTGTTCACCTTCAAACATTCCTGGAAGCCCTAATAGCCTTTGTGAGTGCTTTTTGAGCCTTAAGAGTGCATTGTGGCCCTTTTTAGTATTCATTCCAAGAAGAAGAAGTGGTCAAGCAAGCTTGGGATGAGTTGGTGCTTCAAGGATCTACATCTTGGTCATCTTGCAAAGCTTCTGGAGGTAAAAAGCTTGCACCTTTCCACTTAAATCTTTAGATCTATCTAGGGTTTTCTAGTTTTGTCCCTTTGGTTGACTTTGGACCTCCATTTTTGAGTTAAGCAACTCCAGAAGATTGGAATCACAGATCTAAGGTCCTTTGGTCCTTTAGTATCATAAAAATGGAGTCTTGGTGGGAGTTTTGGCCTCATGCATGGGTTAAAGACCTTGGAAAGGTCTTAATGGAGGTGTTGAGTGTATACAACGCACGCCAAGGCATAAAGTTGCCAACTTTATGCCTTAGGACATCTTAACAAACTTAGATCTGGCTTTTGAATGTAAAGGAATCGAGTATTAGGCACTTAATGGAGAAAGTTCTTAATCTGGTAATACGTTGAGCGCAATGCAGTGTATGCTGCACGTAGTCTCAAGACCTCAGTACGCTGCCCACAGCAAGATGGTACGCCAAGCGTAAGCATCACAGTTGGGCCCGAATCTATTTTGGGCCTTTGAGCTTTTGAGCCTCATTTGGTTATTAGGCATGGTTGTATTTTGGGAATTTTGAGTCATATCATCTGTTATTGGTCATGGACATAGTGATTGGGCCTTATTGGGCCAAGAGGCCCATTAATGATCTTGGACATGGAATTTGGGCCCATTAACAAGGGAAGGAGAATTGGGCCTCATGGAACGGTTTGGAGTTTTGGTTTCCTTTGACTAATCTAAATTCCTAACATTGATTAGTATTATTATTCATCATGGGAGGTTACGGAGTGTTAGGAGAGCAGCTTTTTTATTCAGCAGACCGAGGTAAGTCTTCTCACCATACCCATGGGTCTAAGGCACCAAGGCCAATTATTTGATTATGATATATGTGTTAGTCATTATGTGATTTGATATGCTATGTGATTGTGTGTTTTGCATGGAAGACCCCGGGGGGAGCTCGTGGCATTAAATATAAGACCATGTGGGGTAGCCCATGGCATTTACTGGTAAAGACCATGTAGGGTAACCCATGGCATTGGATGTAAGAGCATGTGGGGTAGCCCATGACAGTCCTCGGTAAAGACCATGTGGGGTAGCCCATGGCATTCTTACATATTTTATGTATGCATGGCTTATGTGATATGTGTATAGGTTTAAATAGCTAACAGGATATGTGTATGCGGATTGTGTGTGGTATGCTCTGGGGAACACACTAAGCATTTCGCTTACAAGTTGTTGATTTGTTTCAGGTATATTTGAGCCCAAGGGCAAGCGCTAGCCGTGATGCCGCGGTGTGCACTCTATCTCTCTTTCACTGATATGTTTTGGGGACACTCTGATGTTTTCCTTTAAATAAAATTTTAATGGATGTGGATTTGAAAACAATTATGTTAGGATTTCATGATTTATGCAAATGTGTTTGACTTATTAAAAATGAAAATTTTCTTTGAAAATTTTGGGTCGTCAAAGTTTTGGACTGAATTCATTGAAATATTTATAGTTTTTGTTGTATAATTTTGTTAACAACATAGTGATTGCTCATGATAGAGATGGTAATTTTCACATAGTTGTTTTATTTGATCCAACAAATGATGAAAACGTAAGAAAGCTAAAAGATTGAATAATTTTATGGTTCATGTTGCTTTATCAATGGAAGGTACTCATTTTAAATTTTTTTATTAGTTTGTTTAATTACATTTACATGTGAAATTGTAACTTTTTTGGGTGTGCCATTGTAGTTTTTATCCCATTGACATTGGTTCAGGAGTTCATGGTAATGGTCAGGGGAAAGTTTGAAAAGTTGCAGGAAGAGTGCTTATAGTTTCTTTGTTGGATTTGGTGGGAATAGTTAAAGAATTAAAAGAATTGTAGAAACTCTATAAATATTTTAGGTTGTTATATAGCAATGTACTTATATTTTTTTAACAAAATGAGTAATGTACTTATACTTTTAATAGATTTATGATAATACTTGTTATTTGCAACATAACTTACTTAGATTTATGAGCAGAAATTGCACCCCAGTTTTCATTTTTTATCAGGAATAACACTGTACTTATCGTTTTTAACTAAAATTTGCACTTTTAAGCGATGTAGGAACATATTTGTCATTTTCATTTGATAACAACATCTAACTCTTAGTTTTAACCAATAATAGCATCCAACTTTCATTTTCAACCAATCTTAGTATCCAACTTTCACTTTTAACCCATAATAGGATCATACATTCATTTTTATCCTTTATTAGCATTATACATTCATTTTTATACCCTCTTTAACTACAATTTACCAATATGTCCGGTCATTTGACTAATAATGTTGACTACTATAATTATAGGCATACTCTAAATTCTTGAACAAATGCCATCTCAATGAATGAAATGAAAGATGATGCATTTCTACAGTAGAATATGAGAAATCACTTTTTTGTGAAGTTTATTTTTAGAAAATGACATATATGACATCATTTTGGCAAAAACTTGTAAAGTAGTAGAAATGAAACAATAATTAAAAGGAAACCACAAAAAAGAGCTTACATAATCAATTTGATTATGAAGATTACAAACTGCATCCAATTACAAATAAGATTACAATGTATAAAAAGAATCATATGAACCAAATGAAGAATCAACATGTTAAAGAAATCTTAAGTGGTAATTGGACTATATCCCGTGACCAGATAATATAATCACGCAAACCATATATTAACATCACATAAGTCCCCAAGACTATGAGACCATCCCTCAGATTTTCTAGGAGTATTAGTGAATGTCCATAATATTGTGGTTTGATCTAGGCATTAATTTTGTATAGATCTGATTAGGATGGAAGTGTATGTATGGCAGTGTAGTGATTTGAACTTGATGTATGTGTGTAGCCTCACACGTGTGTGCGGCCGCATACAGTGTGTGCGGCCGCACACGCGTGTATGGCTGCACACTCGTGTGTTGGTGGGGATACTATTTATAGTAGCTGATTTGTGTCAGATTGTACATGTTGTTGAACACTGCAGTGGGTGTACTTTCTCAAGGTGTACTTGACATTTATGATATAGATGTGTGCATGCTTGATGTTATCTTTCTTCTACTACTTCTACACTTCATTTTGATTGTTGTTTACTTCATTGATTACTGAATTGGATCCATAATTTGGGGACTAACAATTGGTATCAGAGCTAATTTGATATCAAGTGAAGTATTTTAGAGTGTGAGGTTGCAAAATTTCACTGTTTTTGAAGTGCGTTTGATCAAAGAACTGCTGTTTGATTCCTGTTTTCAATAGTTTTCAATTTTCAATAGTTTGAAATCAAGTTTCATTAAAAATCTGAGAAAATCGTGTGTACGGGTAGCATTTTCTGTGTGTGTGGTCAACTGTTTGAATGTGTATGGTTCACTGTTTGAAGGAGTGCGGTTCACTGTTTGAAGGTGTGTGGTTCACTGTTTGAATGTGTGCAGTTCATTTTTTGAAGGTGTGCTACCAAGTGTGTGTGGTTGAGTGTGTTGTTAAGGTATGTGCGGTTGCATTCAAAACTGTGGGCTGTTAAGAGTGTACGGTTGGGTTTACTTTTAAACTGAGTTTGCTGTTAAGGGTGTGCGGTTGGATTTGCTATTGAGTTTGTTGTTAAGCGTGTGCGGTTGGATTTGTTGTTGAGTTTTGTACGCTGTTATGTGTGTGCTATTGAGTGTGCTACTTAGTGTGCGGTTTAAGTTGAGTGTGCGGTTAAGTGAAATTTTGTGTGCGGTTATACTTTGTGTGCGGTAACAATCACTTAAGCTTGTCAAAATGGAATCTCAAAGCATGACTGCTCATCAGGATTTGGATGCAATTATGGGAACTACTACTCGAATCCCCAGATTGTTGTCAGCTGAAGGATTTCCTGAATGAAAATATCGAATTGAAAAATATATCAAGATGAAAGATTTCAAAATTTGGAGAACTATTTTAAGAGGGCCGATTCGGATTACATCCACTCTAGAAGATGGCACTGTAATTGACAAACAGATTGAAAATTACATTGATGATGACTTTGAAAGAGTTGAAGAACAAGAAAAGGCACTCGTTACACTCACCATGGCATTGTCTCTTGAGATTGCACAAGGATTTCATGAATACACGTCAGCAAAGGCATTGTGGGAAGCGCTCATAGAAGTCTACGAAGGAAATGAAGACATGAAGCAAAGCCGACAAGACATGCTCCGACAAAAATTCAACATATTCAATTACGTCTTGGGAGAAACACTGGTAAATCAACTGCAAAGATTTATCACACTAACCACTGAAATGAGCTTCGCGGGTGTGATGGTTACTAGGTCCGAAATCAACAAAAAGCTGCTAAATTATCTTCCAAAGTCATGGGACATGAATGTCTCAGTGATTAAAAAGACAAATGACCTGAACTGATTGAGTTTAGCCGAAACAATGGCAATCATCAAAGCTTGCGATCTTGATGATAAACAAAGAGAAATCAACCATGTCAACTCGTACTCTACAGCTAATCTTGGAATTCAAAACAACAACACCGCTTTCTCAAGCTTTACCACTCATCCGAATTCTCAAGTCCATGTTCCTCAAGTTCAAACTTATGCAGCCCATCAAACCATACCATACAATATACCTCAAATGCAACAAACTCAAGTCTCTCAATCTCAAAACATATCTCAAGTCGGTTCTAGTGTTGGTTCTTCCACAGCTGCTTTAGTTCAAACTCACGGAATTAGTTCTCAAAGTTCTTCTGCAAGTTAAATGGAGGAAAATATGGCTCTCTCTACTAGGTTAGTGAACTGCTACAATGCCTTTGTGGCCGGAGAGCTCTCTCCATAACTCTCATTTGCTGATCTCGACCAAATCCATCCAGAAGATGTGGAAGAGATGGACATTACTTGGCAAATGGCAATGGCAGTATTCCGGCCTAAACAATTCTCCAAGAAGACTGGAAAGAACAACTGGGGTGTAAATTCTGACAAGAAAATGGGATTCAGTAAAGTAAAGTTGTGTTGTTAAAATTGTCATGAACCAGGACACTTTGCAAGGGAATGCCCAAAACCCGATCGACGAGAGAACTCTGACAGAACCATGGTGCCAGTGACTTATGTCCACAACAGCAACAAAGGATCATCTTCAAACAATCAATCTGCAAACTTGGAAATGGTGGCCCAATCTTTTAGCTGGGAAGATCAAATTCAGGCCCTAAACATTTCAGGACCTGAAAAGGCACATCTTGTTCAAATTAAGGATGAAGATGAAGAAGAAATGGAAGCCGGTCCAGAAGAGGAGATGATGAATCTGCAATTTGCATTCATGGTGCAAACCACTCCGGAACCGGTCAAACCTGAGGTTAGTGAATTCGGCTGTTCTCAATCTTGTATTAAAACTGTTAAATTTTTGAGAGATCAAATTGAGATAATCAAAAGAGAGAACGAGGACTTGAAATATGAGGGATATACACTTAGGAAAAATCAAAAGCCCTTAAAAACTCAATTAGAAAATAAAACAAGAGACTTTAAAAAATTGCAAGAGGATTACAGCAACAAATGCGAGAACTATGATCATCTCAAAAGAAAATTTACTGCTGTAACCGCGGAACTTGACACATTGAAAAATTGTTTTGAAAAAGCTGAATGTAATTTCAAAAAATACAATGGGTCAAGTGAAAAGATTGAAAATTTGATAGAAGGTCAATCGCACTGGAGAGATATCACTCATGGTAATCAAATAAAAGTTGGACTATGATTTGAGAGTGTCCCTCCTCCCTTCAATCACAACTACACTGCTATTCCCCTGTCTCAAGAAGAAATTGATAGAGAACCTTGCATGGTATACGGAAAGTCAGCTTCTGAGCAGGCAATACAGTCTAATAATGAGAGTTTGCATACTAACGTTTCTACCTTAAGTGCAGATATCTCAATAGTTTAGGGGGAGCATGAAGCAGAAACTTTTGAGTCAAATAATCTTGTGTCTAAACTTGGTGTTAATTTCTGTGATGAGTCTGTGTCAAAATCAAACGCTAATGTTTTTGTGTCTGGTGGTGTTTTATTTCAGTCTGATAATTCTGTTAATGATGGTGTTGTTTCTGATCAAACTGCTAAATCTGATTTGAATGTATCTACACCTTCCACATCTGCTTCAAAATCCTGTGATGGATCTTGCAAGTGTGGAAATGTTAAAAATGAAAAAGGAAAGAATAAATCTGTCGACAGCAGTGCCAAAACCATTGATAATAAACAAATTTGTTTTAACTATGGCACTGCTGGACACATTGCAAGAAATTGTATGAACCGAATGTTTTTTTCTCATACATCAAAAAGAGGGGAGAACAAATTTCGGGGATGATCTTTAACTAGAAAAACCCCCAGAACTCGTTCTCGAAATGGTGACTTGAACACAAATTTGAACAAGAAAATGGAAAATTCTCAAAAGAATAAACAGGTTTTGCGTAAAAACAACAAGAATTTGCCAAAATCAACTCAGGCTAAGCCTAAGTTGAATTTGTCAAAGAGCAGGACCGGATCTTCAAACTCTTCAAGTAGAAAATCCACCGGCTCAAAGCAAACCAACAAATTTTCAAAACCTAACTTTCAGTGGATACCAAGATCAACTTCAAAATCAACATCAGATCAGTCACCATTAACCTCTAAATCAAATGAAAAGAAAGAATCAAATGAAAAATCTGTGAAAAGAAAGGGTCAACCCAGGATTGTGATGACCTGGGTCCCCAAAACTAAATAATTCCGCTCATCGTGCAGGGACAGTTGCGGAGGAATGTCGCCAGACCTTGGTATGTCGACAGCGGCTGCTCCCGGCACATGACTGGAGACATATCCCAACTGCACGACAATCAAACTTTTAATGGAGGATATGTTTCCTTTGCGGGCGGAGAGGGCGGAAAAATTACTCAAAAAGGAACTGTTTCAAATGGAGTGCTGAATTTTGAGAATGTTAACTTTGCTCCTGAACTAAAGCACAGGTTGCTCCCAGATTTGCGACAAGGGTTACTCCACTCATTTCACAGATAAGAAGTGTCTGATCTTAAAGCCTGGCATTGTCATCCCTGAAGATTGGAATCCATTTAAATCTAAGAGGGATGGGAATGCCTACATTATAAACATGAACAGTAATATCCCTGACGAAGTCACTTGTCTCTTCTCCAAAGCTTTTGAACAAAATGCGATGTTGTGGCATTGTCGTCTCGGTCATGCGAATGCAAAGAACTTGAATCGGCTTGCGAAGAATGAACTGGTCCGAGGGTTACCTGTTAGAGATTTCATTACATTTGAAAAATGTGTTTCCTGCGCTCAAGGAAAGCATCATCGGAAACCACACTTTCCAAAGCAGATAAACTCCATAAGTCAAGTGCTCGAGTTGTTACATATGGATTTAATTGGTCCGGTTAATGTTCTCAGCATCAATCGCAACTCATACTGCCTCGTTGTGATAAATGATTACTCTCGGTTCACTTGGGTTTTCTTTCTATCCAACAAAGTCGAGATCAGTAACTCATCAAAAGATTCATTGTGATGATCGAAAATCAGACCAACAATCGAGTGAAAGCGCTGCATACTGATAATGGAACAGAGTTCAAGAACGTTGTTCTTGACCATTTTTGCACTAAGAAAGGGATTGTGCATCAGTTTAGTTCCGTTCGAACACCTCAACAATACGGGGCTGCCGAACATAGTAATCGAACTCTAAAAGACGCCGCAAGGACAATGCTCTGTGACTCCAAGCTTCCTGTATTTTTCTGGGCAGAGGCGATTAACACCATGTGCTACGTTCAGAATCGCGTGCTGATCAACAAAGCTAGAATGAAGACACCGTACGAAATTCTATATAGACACAAGCCATCTGTCAGCAATTTCCGAGTATTTGGCTGCCCTTGCACCCTTCTCCACTTGGAATCCAACCCCAAATTCAAGGCAAAAGCCAATGATTGTTACTTTGTTGGATATGCTGCTCGAACTGCTTACAAGGTTTATAACAAGAAGACAAAACAAATTGTAGAATCTTTCGATGTTCGTTGGCTCGAAGAAAATGAGACAGATGCAAGGGTGGCTCCTGATTGGCTATTTGACTACACATCTCTTTTCAAATCATTCAATGTGTCCTCAGATAATCAAGAAGGATCTACGTCAAATTCGAAGATTATTATTGAAGATGAAGAAGACGAAGTTGTCTACCGACCACCACTGGTTTCTTCTGATCCTCCAATGGTGCCCTCTATTCACACTGAATCTTCTGAGTCTTCTCCTCAACGACCTTCTCCTAATGCTATTGCTAATCCTCTAACTCCGGTGGAAAGAGAGTTCATGAACCACGAGACTTCCGATGTAACTTCAAATCTGATGGAACTTCTCTTTCCAAAAAGTATTGCTGAAGAGTCTGTAGCAGATCCTCTGAACGAACCTTGTTCATCTACTATGGATCACACAACAAATGATGGAGCGGTTAACATTCATACTCTTCCAGTCTTTGTTAATGATATTAGCTACGAGATCCCTCCGCGCATTCAGCGCAATCATCCAATAGAGAACGTCATTGGCCAACTGGGCGACGGTGTTCAAATGCGAAGTCAGAGTGGAGATGTTAATATGTATCTCTATTCTTGCTTTATTTCTCAGATTGAGCCCAAAAATGTCGAAATGGATCTGAATGATCCCAGCTCGTTTGACGCCATGCATGATGAACTTAATCAATTCGAGAAGCTCGGGGTTTGGAAGTTGGTGGAGCTGCCAAAAGGAAAGAAATCTCTTGACACCCGATGGGTCTTTCGGAACAAACAAGATGACTCAGGTGTAATTGTGCGTAACAAGGCGAGATTAGTCGTTCACGGGTTTCGACAATTTGAGGGTCTTGATTATACGGAAGTTTATGCTCTGGTAGCTCGCTTGGAAGCCATTCGTATCTTCCTTGCATATGCTTCCTATATGAACTTCACCGTATACCAAATGGATGTAAAGACAACTTTCTTGTACGGCAAGGTCAAGGAGGAGATTTACGGTGACCAACCACCCGGTTCCGTTAACTCAAAACTTCCCAACCATGTTTACAAGTTAGATAAAGCTCTATATGGGCTTCATGTGTGCAAACTCACTTAGTTTTAAACCTACTTTTTATTATCAAATAACACACAAAAGGCAGTGAACCTATCAATTGTGGTATAGCTAAATAAGCAGGGTATCGATCACAGGGAATGGCAAATTAAATTAAAAACTAATTTTATCTAAGTTAATTAAGAAGTAGGGGTTTTCTCTAGTTTTACAAGTCTAGAAACTTACTAACTATTACTAATTTAAGACTAGAAAATAACGACTTAACTAGATTCAATAATTGGAAAGGAACTTCTGTTTAGTTCAACTTGGTTAACTCTATGGTTGATTTCAAGGTAATGGTGCAATGGATTCATTCTTTTGTTGGTTACCGATTCAAGTGATTAGATTCGTATTCACTACCCTAATCCTTAGCAAATAAACTAACTTAAATAGTGGCCAATTGTCTACTTTAATTAAATTCACTAGATTAATTATTCGGGTTAAGTTAGACTTGCAATAGTTAACTAATTTATTCTTTTAATTAACTCCTTGTTTGATGGTCATCTAACAAGCTTGCACATGAATTTACTCAATTTTCTTATTAATTCTAGTTTCATATTCATTAATCCCAGACATATAGCAGAGTGATCACATAGCATATGAGGTTAATAATCAATAGATGTTCATGCTAATCTTATCTTCCTATTAATAGAAAATTAATTATTATTCACACACAAGGTTCTTTAGCAAGCTAAAATAACAAAAATTCACCAACTTGGAATTAATCCTACCAATCAATCAAACCATATTGTCAACTTTGTATCCCCAAACAGAAGTCTAAAGGTTTTAGCTCATAATTGAAGTAAATAACAGCAAACAAACAAAGTCAAGTTGCTTAACCATAATGATAAAACAAAAGAATAAATGGAATGATGAAATTTTGCCTCAATTACTCTCCGGAATTGAATTCTAGCTTCCTTCGTTGTCTTCTAGGGTTTTTCTGGCTTCTCAATCGTAGCAAAGTATTTCTGAATCGTCCCAAAACTCCCCTCTATCGATCTGTGGAATTATCTTTAAATATACGAATCGACTCGTCGAGTCCCTCTCACATTCCCTGTATTGTGATAACTCTCTGGGATCCCGAGTCATTATCTTCTCGATTCTTCGATCGGATTCGCCGAGTAGTCGATCTGACTCGCAGAGTAGGTGCCATTTTTAATGTTTTTCTTCTTTATTCCATTCTCGATCTTCTAACTGTTTCTCCCGCTTCCTTTCGCTTCCGAGCTTCATCTTTGGACTGAAAAACATAATTTAACACTTTTAAGTACCTTTTGTCCATAATATGCAATAATTTAGCTAATAAATGAATAAAAATGTATACTTAATATGAACTAAATATGCAAATATCAAAATACCCCACACTTGTCTTTTGCTTGCCCCCAAGCAAAACTGAATTTTAAACATATTAGAATCATATATAACAACTCCAATCTAACCCAGCCATTATGCCAAGACCGCATCGCATGCATTTGTGTCTAAAATTTTTCCTAAAGACCTCCCATACTCTAAATACTCACAATCCTCATAAACACTTGCCCACTCATCCCGAACTATGCTCATTTTATGCAACCCTCCGAATCCATCCGCAGAAAACCTCTTACCCTCAAGGTGTTTTTAATTGAGCAACCCAAGCATACATAATCTAGAATTACAACTTTTCGGTACCACTATGGAGCTCTTTTGGAATTCCTCACTTCCTTTGGTAATTTGATCTTTGATCTCTTTGAATTCACCACCTTTATTGTTTGATTTTCGGGTATCTTCAACTTTTTGAATTTCTTCGGAATTTTCGATCTTTTGATCTTCACTTTAATTGCTCCAAAATTCTTACAACTTTTCTTGTAATTCTCTCTTCTTTTTTTTTAACATGTAACTCACTTTTTTTTCACTCAAATCCCTACATGCTTAAGCAGGGGCGCTCAATCTCAACCTTTATTGGCTAACGATAACAATCTTCCTGGATACATTTCAGGTTTAGGCTGCTAAACATATTGCATCCCTCGAGCTGAGCAGGGTCGTGTTTTTGTCCCATGATTTCACTAGAATAAGGAAGCCACAAATGCACTAGAACGTATATAGGCTCAACTAAACATTTGGGTTTTCATGCAATCATCAACACAACTCTAACATGGAGTCCTAATTTTACTTTTACCAAAATTTTCTAATTTAGATCCTAAGTAATACTTTTGGTATGCAAAATTTTAAAATTTAGCCTAACTTAAGACTCTAAATTTTCTAATATGTAACCAACCCCCTACCCCACACTTATTTGATGCAATGCCCTCATTGCATATTATGTATGACAAAAACATAAAAAAAAAAAAAAAAAAAAAAAAAAAAAAAAAAAAAACTAAAGAGGGAATTTGAATAAAATCCCCTGGGATAGCAGTGGATAGGTTGATCACTTCCTTTTCAGCTCCAACTTCAATTGACTTTAGACATGGTATCCATGCCTTGGGTGTCTCGTCTCGTGTGGGTCACTCCAAATATACGGAAAACAGTGTAAGATCTTCAGGAATAAATATGGAAAGAATAGATAGTCAAGTGGTACTCTAATCAGCATCAAATCAGCAGCCCCTTCGACATGAAACCAAACGACTCGTCGAGTATATACCAGACTCGTCGAGTTACTTCGGGAAAATCTTCGCATTTGTGAGAATTAAGGCCGACTCGTCGAGTCAGCTTAGTGCACTCGACGAGTTGGTCACGGAATGAAAATAATAGCATTCTACATCTGATCCAGCTTCCAATAAACTCTCTATACTTTCTATTCACTTCTAGACTCCCTTGCCAACATCTCTAAGGACCGGACTCAATACTTTAACTCTAACGCTCCCCCTTTCTTGACTCTCTTTCTCACTTTAATTCTATAACTCTAAACCCCTTTTGAAGCTAGCACTCCTAATTCAATTCTGAAAAATTGTCAAAGCATCAAACATCAATTAAACATCAAAAACAAGTTTTAAAAACATCAAACAAACCAAATAAAAAAACAAACACAAAAAAAATAAAAATTGAAAATTGTTCAATAAAAATGCATAGAAATCAATCCTCATCATCATCATCATCTAGCCCTGCTCCACTTCCTCCAGCACCACTTCGTCTTGCATTTATCACTTCTTCCCATGATGGAATATATGGAAAGTTACCACCATCTATGTGTGGAATGTTAAAGTGGTCAAAAAGTCAGATATGAGATTGGTTTCTAAAATTCAAGCCCCGCGCCATCTGGTCTTGTAGTCGCCTCATCTCCACATTGTACCAATCCATTGGTACTTCGTTGTTATCAACCGGAATCACCGGCGGCTCATCCTCAACATCCCGCTCTCTCCTTGAACGAACCCTCCTCCCCGGTGCTTCGGGACCAACAACCGGATCATCATTCGGGATGGCATAATGGCCACCACCATAATCTTCAATAATCCTCGCTCTCCGGAAAAGAATCGGATTGAACGGAGGTGTAGGGATCATCGTCATGAAATTCCACGCACCACGATTCATCAACCCGAATGAATTGGCTAACCGAGTGACAAACATCCCACCATTGATTCGGGAAGTTTTGCGATCCTTGACCGCACCCTCCGAAAGGTATGACGCTAGACACCAAGGAATGTTGCAAAAAACGCCGGGTGTAATGATGCTCCATAAATAGAATACATCAAGGTTGGAAACCCTGTCATCATCCTTTAGTTGATTGATGGTGGATGAAATGAGGCGGTGTATGAGGCGGTGTGTTAGGGATCGAATGCTCCCTTCCTGTGCCGACTTCGGAATATAGACCTTGTTACCAATTGTATTCCACCAGCCCGTACTCGTAACTCCTTCGGGAAACACCATATGGGTTTGTGCCAAAAAGGCTCGAAAGATGGGTGTTGAGACCAAGGGCTGATCATAAACCCCTAATCGACAGGAAAGATCCATCACAGAGCATTGGTGAAATTCTCCCCCCAGACAGAAACTAAAGCTCGATGGGTGATAAACATCCACTCCCCCGGTGAAAGATACCGTGGAGAAAAACTCCAAACAAAGCTCCAAATAAACCGGCTCTTGAATACGGAAGACCCGGCTCCACCCGTCACAAACCATTGTTTCGCCTTCATGATGAAACTCCTTCACAAGATAAGGAGTTAACTCCTCCTCATAGCGAACACTTTGCAGCCAATCCCAATCTATCCGGTTGGGCACATAGACCTCTTTCTTCTTGATGTCAGCCAGCTTCTTCTTCCATTTCCGCAATGTCGAAGCGGACTCGATTTGTGGGAAGTTTAGCCACGGAAAATCCCCTTGGTTGCCACTGGAACTCTGCCCTCTTCTGAACATATTTTCTACAAAACAAATACACAAAACCCAGAAAACACAGAATATAATTAAAAACATCTCACATATGTTCCCCAACTCGACTCGTCGAGTCCAGCTACGATTCGGCGAGTCGCACGAACTGCACGAGTCAGTCGGCGGGTCGATGAAAATTAGACCATGAAACCTGAAAATTTCGTCAAGGGTTTTGTCTAGGCATACTTTATTAAGGTATTAAGGCCAGAATAAGCTTTCAAAACAACATAATTCATGAAAAATCAAAACCCTAGAAATTTACTACTTTTCAAAAACGGGTTTTTTCATGCAATTGCTACCATAGATGGCCTTATAATCACGTTCTTAACAGAAAACAAGAAGAAATTTGTTACCTTTTGAGATTGAACTTGAGAAATTTGAAGAAAACTTGAAGAACAAAGATGAATGCTTGAGAGAGAGTTGAGAGAGAGGCGCACGGCGAGTGGATGTGTGAAAATAAATTGATTCTTAGGGTTAAAACCCTAGTTACCGGTTGTAAAAGTAATTTCAAAATTATTTTTTTCTGTAAATAATACCGACTCGTCGAGTCGGGGTCAAACTCGGCGAGTCTGGTCGCGATGTCAAAATTTTTCTGAAATCCATATATACTCGTCGAGTCGTGGTCAGACTCGGCGAGTCTTTTGCAAAAATTCATAAAAAAAATTTCTTTTATCTAAAAATCATTTCACCCCACACTTAGCCCATGCACACTCTCAAGCATACCTGTCCGATGAATTGGAGAATTAACAATCTAAAAACGAAAGAAAATTTTCAAAAAAAACTAAAAAGTGAAAGAAAGCAAACTCTAAATAACGGGTTGCCTCCCGCCAAGCGGTTCTTTTTAAGGAGTCATTAGCTAGACTCCTTCCCATCTACGTTTCGTCATCCTCGAGCATCGGGAATGCACGCCTAGTCCTTTGTGGTTTGTCCTTGGTCTTGTAAGCGTGAATCTTCTTCTTGTAAGCCCTTTTCAATGCATCTCTTTTCTTTTTCACAGCATCATCCTCAGCTGCTTGGGCTTCCCTTTTCCTCTTTTTCTTCTTTCCCCCATTCTTTTTCACCTTCTCTTGCACTTCCTTCTCTTTAAATTTAATTACTTCATATTTCGTGATGGTTCGTGCTTTAGGTTTAGTACTGAATGGTTGATCAGCTTCCACCCTCCTCTCCTTTGTCTCTTCATCCTTTCCTGTGCTCAACCCATCTTCAAAAGGAATCGTATCAAGACATGCTACATCGGCGTATTGAACTTTCCTTCCCTTTCCTCCTTCTGCTGTTTGTTCTTCTAAAGAATCATGAATAATATCTAAATTCAAGGTATGTGAAGAACTAGTAACAAACAGATCTAAGTCGACCAAGTCTTTGTCAAATTCGACTGGACTCGTCGAGTCCATTAAGGTGACTCGGCGAGTCTGATCGGGTTCCATCAATTCTTGGGTGTTTTCTGAGTTGGCTCCTTCCAGTAGTTTTTCTAACTCTTCCAAGTCCTTGTTAACATCTACATCTTCTTCAGAGTGTATCAAAATTTTGCTTGGATCTTCTTTTAGCAAACGTGCAAGCTCTTCTTGTAATATCTCATCATCCAATTGGATAATTGAGATTTCTTCATTCTTTTCTTCTTCTTGCTTGGCTTCTGGAATAGCTTTAAACATTATAGATTCATCACCCACCCTTAATGTCAATGTAGACTCACATATATCAATTAAAGCACACGCGGTGTTCAAGAATGATCTCCCCAAAATAATTGGAATTTCGGGGTCTTCTTTCATATCAACTACCACGAAGTCTACTAGGAAAATAAACTTGTCAACTTTTATTAGGAGATCCTCACAAACGCCTTGTGGATGAATTATCGTCTTGTCCGCCAAATGGATCTTCATATTTACCGGCCTTGGTTCTGGTAAATTCAACTTCTTAAAGTATGACAAAGGCATCATATTGATGCTTGCCCCCAAATCAGCTAATGCTCGGGTGGAAACTTCATTACCAAATTGGCACGGGATCACAATATTTCCCGGATCACCCTTCTTTTCAGGTAGCTCACTCATCAATATTTCCGCGACTTCAGCCAAATCTTTCCTAGCAGCAAAAAGGCCCTTAAGCAAGTTGAAGTACTTGGGTGTTTGGAGCATTGTTTCCACAAATGGCACATTAACTTGTAAACCTTTAACATGCGTCATGAAGGTTCTGTATGCTTCTACTTTTTCTGCAGGCATGGCTTTGATTGGGTATGGCAGAGGAGGATTATAAGGCTTCAAAGAACTGGCAGTTTTATTATTTACGTATGGACTCGTCGAGTCCATTGGAGTGACTCAGCGAGTCGGATCGGGTTTTGCTGGATCCGATTCTTCTACCTTTTCTGCCCTCTTCTTGGAGATTCTCAGTGCTTCTGTGAATGTTTCTTCACTGTTGGAGGTTATTACACTTACATTCTCCATTCTTGGATTGGATTCGGTGTTACTCGGAAGTTGACCCGGTCTTCTATCATTCACTTGATGCACCAGCTACCCCAGCTGTTTCTCAATGTTGAGAATTGATGCTTGCTGATTCCTTAGCATGTTTCTGGTCTCGTGTATGGCAGCATCGTGATCACTGTGTCTTTTTTCGGACGCGGCTATGAATCTAGTGAATAACTCTTCTAAATCGGCTTTCTTTTCTACCGGTTCTTCCTTTTGGTATAGTCCCCTCTCCTTCTGCTTGTATTTCTCCTCCTTTGCCTTCTTATACTCCTCGTATGGTAGCCAATCCTTCTTAGGTTTCCGCCAATTTTCATCATATCGATCACCACTTGAATAAAAGACTTGAGCTTTCTTATTTCCATTCTCATCTAAATCACAATCCTTTGTGAGATGGGGCCCTCTACAATTTTCGCATCCTACCCTAATAGCATGGATTGCTTGATCCATTTTTGTCATTCTTCGATCTAGACTATCAAGCTTAGCTATCACCGCCGCCATGCTATCATTTGCCGCGTTCACTACCCCACGACTTACTTCGTTTCTCGGATTATGGTATTCTCTAGAGTGCTTAGAGAATTCTTCAATTAATTCTTTAATTAACGGGGGCACCTTCTTTGTGAGCGGGCCTTGAGAATCAAGCAATTGCCTTGTGGTGACATTGACTCCATCATAGAAGATGGAGACCTCTTGTTGCCTATTAAGATCATGGTGTGGGCAATTTCTAAGTAGGCTCTTGTATCTTTCCCAAGCTTCATAAAGAGATTCTCCGGGTTGTTGCTCGAAGTTGGCAATGGCTTTCTTTAGCTTGGCTATCTTGGAGGGCAGGCAGAAATGGTCTATGAACTCTTCTTTCATCTTGGCCCATGTGGTGACCGATCCGGGAGGAAGTGACTTTAACCAATCTTTTGCAGCTCCTTTAAATGTGACAGGAAGCATGCGAAGAAGCTGGGTCTCGCATGGAACATTCGAGACATTGAAGTAATCGGCCACATCATTCACTTCGTCCAAGTGCTTGTAAGCGTCTTCGTGATCCTTCCCGTAAAAAGGAATCTCCTTGAGTTGGGCGAGAATATGGCCTTTTAGTTCGAAAGTAGCAGTCGCGGGAATTGCGGGTTGCACAAGCCCCGGCCCGGTGTCATCACGCATCCTTTTCTTCCATTCCCCCATGGGGACTTCATCAATGTTAGCCATTGTGATAGGTAACTCTTCTTCGGAATCGGTTTCGTGCTCGTAAGTATGCTCTTCTTCTTCCTCGGTCTCGTACTCGATATCTTCTTGAATTGGTTCTTCAACTGTCAACAAGGCACTGGATGCTCCTGATTTGCTGCTCTTCTTCTTGCTGAAAACGGATTTTAAGTTTTTGAGTGGGGAGTTCTTTGAAGATGTGGTTTCTCCAACGGCTTTTCCTTTGCTTCTTCTTAGTGCGGATTCCGGGTCTTCCAAAGGAGGGACCAGAGGTGTATCAGATCCTCGAGTCATGAAACAACTGTAAACAAACAAAACAAAAGGAACAGAACGCGTAAAAAGAACAAAAACGAAATAAAAGATAAAGACTGAAACAGCGATGTACTCGCCGAGTCGGCACGAGTGCACTCGGCGAGTTCAAGGCAAAAACAAAAAAGAAAATTTCTAGTTATTTTAAAAACGAATTTTTTATAAACTAATTCTACTTACTGAATTACTTTGTAAATAACTTTGTGTAAGATAAATCCTACACAAAGGATCGATTAAACTAGAATTTAATATTAATTTTAGAACCGTTCCCCGGCAACGGCGCCAAAAACTTGATGTATCCAAACTCACTTAGTTTTAAACCTACTTTTTATTATCAAATAACACACAAAAGGCAGTGAACCTATCAATTATGGTATAGCTAAATAAGCAGGGTATCGATCATAGGGAACGGCAAATTAAATTAAAAACTAATTTTATCTAAGTTAATTAAGAAGTAGAGGTTTTCTCTAGTTTTACAAGACTAGAAACTTACTAACTATTACTAATTTAAGACTAGAAAATAACGACTTAACTAGATTCAATAATTGGAAAGGAACTTCTGTTTAGTTCAACTTGGTTAACTCTATGGTTGATTTCAAGGTAATGGTGCAATGGATTAATTTTTTCGTTGGTTACCGATTCAAGTGATTAGATTCGTATTCACTACCCTAATCCTTAGCAAATAAACTAACTTAAACAGTGGCCAATTGTCTAATTTAATTAAATTCACTAGATTAATTATTCGGGTTAAGTTAGACTTGCAATAGTTAACTAATTTATTCTTTTAATTAACTCCTTGTTTGATGGTCATCTTACAAGCTTGCACATGAATTTACTCAATTTTCTTATTAATTCTAGTTTCATATTCATTAATCCTAGACATATAGCAGAGTGATCACATAGCATATGAGGTTAATAATCAATAGATGTTCATGCTAATCAATTATCTTCCTATTAATAGAAAATTAATTATTATTCACACACAAGGTTCTTTAGCAAGCTAAAATAACAAAAATTCACCAACTTGGAATTAATTCTACCAATCAATCAAACCATATTGTCAACTTTGTATCCCCAAACAGAAGTCTAAAGGTTTTAGCTCATAATTGAAGTAAATAACAGCAAACAAACAAAGTCAAGTTGCTTAACCATAATGATAAAACAAAAGAATAAATGGAATGATGAAATTTTGCCTCAATTACTCTCCGGAATTGAATTCTAGCTTCCTTCGTTGTCTTCTAGGGTTTTTCTGGCTTCTCAATCGTAGCAAAGTATTTCTGAATCGTCCCAGAACTCCCCTCTATCGATCTGTGGAATTATCTTTAAATATACGAATCGACTCGTCGAGTCAAGTGGTGACTCGTCGAGTCCCTCTCACATTCCCCGTATTGTGATAACTCTCTGGGATCCCGAGTCATTATCTTCTCGATTCTTCGATCGGACTCGCCGAGTAGTCGATCTGACTCGCCGAGTAGGTGCCATTTTTAATGTTTTTCTTCTTTATTCCATTCTCGATCTTCTAACTGTTTCTCCCACTTCCTTTCGCTTCCGAGCTTCATCTTTGGACTGAAAAACATAATTTAACACTTTTAAGTACCTTTTGTCCATAATATGCAATAATTTAGCTAATAAATGAATAAAATGTATACTTAATATGAACTAAATATGCAAATATCAGGGCTGCATCAAGCTCCTAGAGCTTGGTACGCTACCCTAACTCAGCATTTTCTCAACCACGGCTATTCCCGAGGCACCATTGATCAAACCTTTTCATCAAACATGTCGGTGCAGATCAAATTCTTGTTCAAATCTATGTGGACGACATTATTTTCGGGTCGACAAGTCAACAGCTTTGCAAAGAGTTCAAAGCAGTTATGAAGAAGCGATTTGAGATGAGTTCGCTTGGAGAGATGACCACGTTTCTAGGGCTTCAGGTCCAACAATCTTCAACCGGAATCCTTATTCACCAAGTAAAGTATGTGGATGATGTGCTGGCGAAGTTCGGGTTCCGAGATGCGAAACCTGTTCTTACACCCATCCCAGAAAGACCTTTATTGACCCCTGATCTTGAAGGTGAATCCGTAGATCAGACGCATTATCGATCAATGATCGGATCACTCATGTATCTGACTGCCAGTCGTCCAAACGTAATGTTTGCTGTCTGTCAATGTGCTCGCTACCAGGCTAATCCTAAACTCTCTCATTTACTTGCTGTTAAACGGATTTTTTGGTATCTCAGCCCAAAACTGGGTCTTTGGTATCCGAAAAATCCAGAATTTGAGCTTTATGCTTTTGCAGACATCAACTATGGCAGGTGTGAGCTTGATAGAAAATCGACTTCAGGAGGATGCCAATTTCTGGGTGATAGATTGGTTTCATGGCAGTGTAAGAAGCACCATACCGTTTCAACCTCAACAGCAGAAGCGGAGTATGCCGCTACGTCTGTATGTTGTTCTCAAGTCATCTGGATCCAACATCAGCTGTTGGACTACGGTTTGAATTTTCAAGAAACCCCTCTTTTCTGTGATAATGAGACTGCGATCCAAATTGCTAAAAACCCGATCCAGCACTCAAAAACAAAGCACATCGACATCAAAATTCATTTTTGTCAGAGAATGTTATGAGCGTTCGCTCATTCAGCTAGAATAGGTCCGCTTTGATAACAATGTAGCAGATCTGTTCACCAAGTCGTTTAACAAAGCTCGACTCGATGTGCTGGTTAATTTTCTGAAAATGATCTGTTTTGAGGATTAAATTTTTTTAGTGTTTAGTTTAGGATAAATTTTCATATTATTTTTCCTTTTATTTTATGCACAAATTTAGGGGGAGAAAAATAAAAATCCAAAAACATTAAAAAAATTAGAAAATCCAAAAACATCAGAAAATTAGAAAATCCAAAAACATTAGAAAAACAAAAAAATAAAAAATATATATCTGTGTTTTATGATATGATTTGGGAAGTGATATTAACAAGTGATAACGAGCAATCTGAGTTTGTGTAAAGTACCAAAACTGGATTCTCTAGGCTCTGTATTTGATGCGCTGGTAGGCACGAAGAATTTAACGGACTTGACTAGGTGCAGATGAACTTAAGGAATCTAGAGACTTGATAAATATTGACCTAGATAGTTCCGTTTAGCCTGACAATACGACGCTTGGATAGGTTGAGCAGGGAGATATACATAAGAATCCATCAGTCACATTAAGAGAACCCATATCTAGAACTGTGGTTTAACTTTTCCTAGATGTACGGATTCTGTCCTTAATTTCGGTATTGATGGAGCAACTGGGGAATTCCGATAAAGTAGGTCTGTAGAAAATTATTTTCTTTCTTTCTTACTGTTAGTCATATGTTGCCTCCTTTACGTGATTGGAAGAGATCCGACCTGGACTGCAACATATGCAAATCTATTTCTCTACATATTATATCTATGAAAATCCTCCTTGTCTCCTTTGCGTGATTAACAATCCGACCTGGTACACAACATATGCAACCTTCTACTTCTCAATCCCTCTAAAAACTATAATTAATAATAATCTGAATCTATCCTCTCAATGAATAATAGTATGGTCACCTAAAGTAAGGAGTATCTCGGAAGTTCTTGATTATTGGGGTATATCAGGAAGCGGGAAACATGTTTTAGTACATCTAAAATTGAACAATTATAGATTGTTTGTAGATTTTGCTGCTCAATTTAGGTGGAAAACAATATCCTTGGTCGTCGTCAGATAGATGGTCCTTAGGAATTCTATCTAGTAACTTAGGGTTAATCTGTCTTGTCATTTATAGCATGTCCAAATTTGTCACAAAATTTTTCGTGTTTAAGTGGACCACAATACCGACGATCGACTAGATTTATTCATGAAGGAGAAGGAACTGATAAATGAACAACGATTGTTTAACAACTTTGATCCCTAATCTCAATAGGTTAAAATAATTTATATAGGATTAAAATTAAAATTTAATTCTTTGTCGTTAATAGTATTTCCATTTTATTTTATTTTATTTTAGTCTATTCTATTTTATTTTTATTTTTATTTTTATCTTAGTTAATAAGTTTACTTTTAGTTTTTATTTTTAAAATCCTTAGGAATAATAAATTTTAGTCATTTAATCCTCAAAATCGTTTGTTATCGAAAAAAAAGGTTGAGTATGAGTCTCGGTTTTAATTATTAAAAAGGTGAGGGGGAGGAAATGAAAAACTTTTGTGTATATATAGGGTGTGTGCGGTGAGACTATCACCGGCACCATTTCCATTTGCCTTTTTCTCAACCGCACACAAATAGTTTTCTCTCTCACTAATCTTTGAATATTCCAATATTTTTCTTGAAATCAAAGCTCTTACCTGGTAATTATCATGAACACGGCTCAAAAATCGAATTGTTTATGAAAAATCATTCATCGTTTGCTATTTAATCGAAATGTCAATTGTTTCGTATGTAAGTGCGACCGCACACACGGGCGTGTGCGGCTGAACCGTGTGCAGCTACATTAACTTGTGAGCGGTTGAGTGTGTGCGGCTGCGGCTGCACACTTGCATGTGTGCGGCTGTGTGCACTTTTATGTGCGGTTGCACCATTTTCAAAATTAATTTTTCCCTAATGATTAGTTGTGTTTATTTTCAGATTAAGATGGGAGACATGGAATTTTCTAAGGTCCACAACTCTGCCATTTTTCTTGAACACCCTCCTGCAGCTCACAATGACTTAAAGTTCATTGTTGATGGTTTGAAGAAATCTTGACTGGTCCATGCTTTAACCACATGCCCTGTAATTTACCAGAATCTGATCAAGGATTTCTGGAGGAGCGCAGTTGTGAAAAAGAATAATCAGGGTGAAAAGTTCATTGAAGCGGAAAAGAAAATTCAAGTGACAGAGAGCATCATTCGAGAATCTCTCCAAATAAACAACAAATCTGAATACACTATGGAGATTGACATTCATCAAATCCAGGATGTCTTAGAACACATGGGGTACGAGGGAACTTTTCCCCCTACCATCAAGAAGTTGCTTCCTCCTTGTTGGAAATATTTAGCCCACGTGTTTGTGAGCTGTATTTCCGGCAGGAGATCAGGTGCAAATGAAATCTCCCTAGCTAACACAGGAGCAATCGCAACCTTGGCTGCAGGATTTGAGTTCAACTTCTCCAAGTTCATAATGCATGAGCTGGTTCTAAACCTTGAAGGGAGCAAGAGGGATAAGTTCTTGATGTACCCAAGATTTTTGCAAATCATCTTCAATGTAAAGCATCCCGAGCTGCAGAGAGGAAATGAAACCTTGAATCTCAAATCCGTTGGTCCAAGTGCTTTTGGGCTAATGAAACAAAAGAGAGGCGGAAACTTTGTGTTTGAAGGAAAATTTCCATTGATAAAATTCGGAATCTTCGAAGAGAGTGATCGATCAAAATCAGGAGAGCAATCCATTCCTATGGAACCTGAAGACATTGTTCATTCAACCTCCGAGCCAGAATTTGAGGAGGTCCATGATTCCCTTCAGCTGCTGTGGCTGAGGAACATAATTATTAGAAAGAAGATGAAACGTTATCTGCTCAAGAGGATGATGATGATGATCTTTATGGTGACGTAGAGTTTTTGAAGGAAATTGACTTTACAAGGATTAGTGATGACATCCCGACAAATATAGAATTTGATCTTGACGATGAAGATTTCGTTCCTTTTCCTGGAATTCCCAGCAGCTGTGTTAATAAAGTCGATGAAGTTGCTTCATCAGCAACCAAGATTGGAGAAGAAGGAAACGTTCTCAAGATTTTGCTCTCTACTTCAAAGCCCCCGGAGGTTGCATCAAGCTAAGGAGATGTGACATCAGAGATTCCTCCCTTTGTGTCATCCATCTCAACATCTGCTCCAATTGTTCCTGACTCAACTCAGCCCTGGACCTCTCAGTCTTCGATGAAAACAAGCCAATCATTTGCAAGCTTGGAGGTACCTACTATGGGCAGTGCACCTCAAGTTCTCTCTATAATCACTGTTACCACTGCTTACTCTCCTCCAAAACAATCTGATGAAGGTCCGAGTACTATGTTTGAGACTGGTGGCTCATCATCCATTCTAGAATATTCTCCCACCAGACCTTCATTAGATGAAGCTTCTATAAGGTTGGCAAAACACCTGGCCCAACATAGTCCATCCTCCTCTCGTGGCAAAGGAATATCATTTGGAGAGGAGCGGACAGGTGATGACAAATCTTCCTCGCCTGATCTTCGTGAAGAAATTGGGATTCTTCGTCAAGAGCTCATTGAAAAGACAATTCAGATGGATCAGCTCACTTCTTACATTGAAGAGCTCAGAGCGAATGATGAAGAGAAAACCAAACATATTCAAGATCTACAGACAAGTCTTGGTTCTGTAACAGCTAACTACTTCAATTTTAAGAACGTTCTGTATGATGCATTCGGTGAAAAGTCAAAGTTCTTTTCCAACAGCTGTACGGAATCGATGATCCTCCCACAGCTCACTCATATTCTACATCTGATGATCTTCCAGTCGATCCACCTGCTCCAAGATCAAACATTGTTGTCGACAGATTTGAAAAGGAGCCAGAAGGAAGCAGAGCCCGAATTACGATCAAACAGGGAAAAAGAACTGTAACAGCCAAACAAAGCGAAGGTCTTCTATTCAAGAAAAAACTCAAATGAGAATCGCAAAGCAAAAGACCCTGTTTTGACCGTCACGGATTTAAAGAAAAGAAAATTCGGTGAAGAGTTTGGAGACAGGTCTGGAATCCGAATGTGGGCCTCTGATCCAGAGACAAATATGTGGGTAGTAAAATGAAACTCAGGAACCTCTGAGTTTTACAAAAGCACCCACGATTTCAACTCTTGGACCAAAGTTGATCTAGCTGAATTATCCAGAGTCCCATTCCACAATCCCTCGGAAGATCCAAGTGCTTCAAACTTCAAGAGGTTTCTTGACAGGCAAGTCAAAGAAAATTTTCCCAAAATGAAGACTGCAAGAGCCCTATACAGAAAAGATAAAGAGGTTCTTGATCCAGAATCAGGCGAACCCATGAAGATCATTCTTTGGCCTGCTACGAAACAGCAGAAAGAAATTCCTATCCCTCGACACTTCCAGATCTTGATAAAATGGAATTTTGGGCTTATGATGACGAAACTGCAACTGCTGCTATTAAATTCAAGGATCGGGAACAGGTTCTAAGGTTGATTAGTGCCAAAGATCTTCTTTGATTCAGAGAGAGGGATATCAGGACTCTAGCTCGTCACCAGATCATTTGCAGAAAAGACGTCATGGAGGTTGCTGCTAAAGAATTCACTATAATGGTGGCTACAATCATTAATGGAAGAATGTGGATGGGCTCGATGGGAAGATCAGACCTAAAGTTGTATAAGAAGACAGCCGAGAAGCCAAATGAATGAAGATCAAGACTATGCTAGCCTCAAACCAAGGGGGGAGATTGAAAGTCCATAATATTGTGGTTTGAGCTAGGCATTAATTTTGTATAGATCTGATTAGGGTGGAAGTGTATGTATGGTAGTGTAGTGATTTGAACTTGATGTATGTGTGCAGCCTCACACGTGTGTGCGGCCGCACACGCGTGTATGGCTGCACACTCGTGTGCTGGTGGGGATACTATTTATAGTAGCTGATTTGTGTCAGATTGTACTTGTTGCTGAACACTGCAGTGGGTGTACTTTCTCAAGGTGTACTTGACATTTATGATATAGATGTGTGCATGCTTGATGTTATCTTTCTTCTACTACTTCTACACTTCATTTTGATTGTTGTTTACTTCATTGATTACTGAATTGGATCCATAATTTGGGGACTAACAATCAGTAATTATATTCTTGCTATCTGATACTTCCAACTTCACATTAGTGCCAACTTCTTTAACTAAATCTATGGTGGTAACTATAGATCATGTTCTAATCCAAAATCATTATAAGAGCGTAGTGAATCCTTCAATCGGAGTTCTAGTTTTAACTCTAGATTAGACGGTTCATGAACACACTAAATTTTAGCACAACATCCTTGATCAAGATCCTCTAATCCTGCAAGTTTGAGTTTAACTTCAAGTGGTTTCTAGTTGACATTGTCTTTATGCATGTTAATCTGTCTTTTTGTTTGGAACTAGTGCTAGAACTGAATTTTCGCTCTCCTGCGATAACTAGCCAGCTATAACGGCTAATAACTTAAAGGCGCAAATTTCACTGCATCCCGATGGTTTCTTATGTAAATTCCTCTAAAAGAAACAAGATTAATGTCAATAGAACCTTTCATGAATCGGGGAGTAATTCTAATTAAATACATTGCACTATAGACTCGCCATTATAGACCTAGTATCTTTAGCTACCATAGAGGAACGCAAAACATCAAATCCTCCATAATGTAGGCTCTTCTTTAACACTATCTATTAGGCAAACATTCCAAGAAAGAACATGAACCACAATGAAGCATGTATGACACATTTTTGTTATTTAGTAATTAAGATTCAAAATCTTGAATGTAAATAATCATCATCTAAGACTTGTTTAGTATTCAATACTAAGTGGAAGAGAAAAAAAAAATTATGCACTCACAAAACAAAAAGCTAGAAAATGACATCATCTTTTAAAAAGGGTTTGGTTAAAAGACTAAATAAGGCACTAAATTAGAAGCCAACAAGACATCAACAAAAACGGAAGTACCTCATTCTTTTTATTACCTAGTAAACAAATAAATAAAACTTAAAGAACATGTTGGCTACAAAATAATCTCATCAAGATATTTACCAAAAAGGTATGAAAATGTTTAGACTTATCGATTTTTGAGTGTTATAATATGTGTTCGCATCATGTCAAACACCTGGTGGGTGAAGTTAAACTTTCATAGGTCCTGTATCCAAACACCAATTTCATCCAAATTAAACATATTGATATCGATATTGACTTACTTAAGAAAATGTGGAGTTATCGATCATCATTAGTTCAAGGAATTCATGAAAATCGGTTCAAAATAAGGTAATTCGATCTTGATTGTTGCTTGGATTTTGAAGAAAATTAATGGGTTTTCCAAAATAATTTTGAGAAACATAAAATTTGAGGAAATTTTTTGAAGAAGATAGAATTAATGAACCTGGTTGGAAAAGCAAGCTGCAAGAGCGAAAGAATCGATGAATTTGCAGAGTACACATCTTCATGGACAAGCCATAGGCATGAAATCAGATGGATGGTGAACCTATTCAATGGAACCATGGTTTTCGATGGGAGATGATAACGAAATGTGCCTCCTAGAATTCGTGAACCTGGGAAATAAAACGAAAAAATGTTCCCAGGATTAATCAAGAACCGATGTTCTGGAAATGATGATATTGAATCAAAAAGATTTTTAGCGGAGGAAGTCTTAGGAAAATAAAGAAAAAATCAGAATTGTGATAAATCATATCCCTTATCAAATGATGTAGTTTTAAATGCTCGGATACCTAAACTTATATACTCTCGAGGATATATTCACTTTTCCATATATATATATATATATATATATATATATATATATATATATATATATATATATATATATATATATATAATTGATGAATTGTCCTTCAAATTTCAAAATTCCTAAACTAAAACACCATTAGTTTCCTTTGTTTATTTATCTAAATTATTTGTTTAAATTTAAAAGAAAAAAAAACACTTTAATTTTAATAATTTAATAATTTTCTCACTATTCTTATAAATTAAAACTTCTCAAATGTTTAGACATTCATATTTAACTTTTCTTTTAAATAAACTCACGTCATACATGGGTCTCACAACTAGTACTCAAATAAATAAAAATCTTTTTTGCCACATATTACACTCTTGTTTATTTTTCCATATGTCATTTTTTGGTTATTTTAAAATAATTTTTTTACATGTCATTTTATATTTTTTTCCATTTTATTTAAATTCCACATAGTATTTTAATATAATAATTATTATAAATATAATAACAAATGTATATCAATTTCATCAATTCAACTTTCCCTCTAATTTCAAAATTCCTAAATTAAAGCCCAATTATTTTCTTTGTTTATTTATTTAAATTACCTGTTTAAATTTAAAAGATAAATGTTTATTTCAATTTCAATAATTCAATATTTTTCTCACTTTCTACATAAATTCACAGTCCTAAAATCTTTATACCTTCATATAGAATATTTTTTTAAATAAACTCGTGCAGTAGACAAGTCTCACAAATAATTTTAGTAATAAAGGCTATATTCATAAATATTTTCGGATTTCCAGCAACATCCAAGACAAATAATGATTTTCATCACATTCAACAACACATTTAAGCAATAATAAGTATTGTCATCAAGATTAATCAACAATAACCTTCATAAATTAGAACAAGAAAAGCATCAGAAATAAGAGGTGCAAACTTTTTTAGTTTTCAGAGGAAAATCCAGTGGTTTAAACCATCGGAGTGTAGTTGGTCTTGATAGTGAATGAAGAAGATTGTGGTGATAAGCTGAATAAGATCGGTAGTTATGGGAGTAGTCGATGATAAGGAGGAAGCAATGGATGTCGTTGATGACTGTGGATGGTTATCAAGGCAGTTGTTGTATACGGCTACTGGTGTGGAAGGCAGCAACAATGAGACGGTAAGGATGACCAGTGAAGGACGGAGGTTTGAATTGCAAGAAGGAAGGAGGCATTGATATGTCGAGGGAAATAATATGCATGTGCTTTTTTGGTTTGGAATAAAGTGTGTTGACCTTAGAAGACTTAAGTCCAAGTTTGTGCCATGAAGACCTTGCGTAGATATTTTTATGCCTCTCGACTTCATAAAAACAAACACACTGCAATTTGTAGGGTGCAGACAGAAAAGGTTGTACATATATGTAGACAAAAAATAAACAACCCCTGAGTCTTCTATCAAAAACCAAACACCTATGCTCTCATTTTGCATTTTCTCTTCTCTTTATTTGCGGGTTCACTTTTTCTATGTCAACCTTCCCCCGAAGTGACCTCTATAATGAATACGTTCTCAATACTCATGATGTAACAACCGAATTTGATTCCGTCAGCTATTTTAGCTCTGTTACATAGATATTTATTTTCATAGGATTGTTCCAGTTTTAAGGTTATAAAAATAAAAAAAATATGTATATATGTAATTTAATATCCAGAATAATTCTATAATAACTATGAGGAAATAATTTAATTAAATGGCTTTGTGAAAAAAAAATAAGGCAAATATAATTCTTTAGAAATCGTATAATTGGATTTTACGGGTAAAAGGGGTCATTAAAAGAAACTCAATATGTTAGATTATTTAAGGTTAGGGTTGAAAGGGTGCAAGAGTAATACATGAGGACTATATGGAAAAAATAGGATTAAAACCCCATGAGCTTCAATCTACGTGTTTATGGAGTGTTAAAGCTATATGTGTTTTTTTCCCTTGGGCTTCATACGTTCCATCAAAAAAATCAAGTCTCTTCCCACTTTTTTTGTATGTGTCAATCAACATCAAGGAAGAAAAAAAACTGAACTTGAAGGAGAAGGGTAGGCGACATCGATCTTACGACATGAGAGATGAGAGAGTCAACGAGTTTGATTTGGGATTGAAATTAAGGATGCAATTGATATTCAATCTTATGAAGTTTCTTGATTTTACTTCTTCGTCATGTGTTATTTCATCAATTTGTTTGAAATCAGTTGCACCTTGAGGTCAAATTAATTTCTTTTGGTGTAATTCTTATTGTTTCTTTGATCTCATTCATCTCAATTCTCATGGCTTCTCATTTGGAGTTGTACATTCTGTTTTATGCTTAAAACACTAAACAGGGGTCGAGATGGAAAATTATAATATATATATATATATATATATATATATATATATATATATATATATATAATTTAGTATAAATTTGTATTTTTTGAAACACGTACTTTATTTATTAATTACTTGTTATGTGTGGTTTTTAGGTGAGGCCTTGATAACTTCAAGTGAGTTCAAGACTTGGAGTAGAAGGAGAGTTTCATCAAGACTAAAGGTGAGTTCATGGTTTTAACTCAATAAGATGTATAATTGATATGTGCAATCTATAGATGGTGATTTGATTCATATTAGGATTACATTGTTATTACTTTTGCGTGATGATGATATGATATTTGTGGTGTTACTATATACTTTGTGCTATTTCTATCTTATGAGTTAATTGCTATGTTACTTACACTTTGATGAACTTGATGTATATGGAATGCTACCTTAAGTTGCTTGAAATAATGTTGTATGCCTTCGATGTATTGGTTGTGAATATAATGCATGTTTTAGTACACATTTACATGGTACGAATCTCATGCTTTATTTAATGTATAATACCATGGCGTGGTTATGCGTAGAGGGTTTAGGTAGTTGATGATCTTGGCCTAAAGCCTTATCCATATCATTTATGATACTTACTAGGTTGAAAAAGTACATATATGAAGAGCTATAGCCACAAAGGTTGTTAGTTTCTTGTCCTTTTAGATGGTTGCGGGCACTTCGGTGTTCGTGGATTAGAGTGATGTTGGTCCTTCGTTCGTGTCAAGTACAAGCATCATGTAAGAGTAGGAAGGTATTGTGGTAGAATTGGCACTGTTTTACTGCTTCCTGAATAACACCATGAAGTACTTTTACTTTGCAAAGTCGGAGTAGCGAAAGAGTAGTCAGGGGTTGGTAGAAGTAAGGGACACTTGTCTATCTATCGGTTGGATAGATATCATAAAAGTTTATATCAATTTAGTTATGAACTTAGACACCTTAATCCAACACATTTGTCATAACACTCTAAAAATTTAAGGCAATTTAAACTTTTCAAAAACAACCCGGTTTCATAAAGTTATTACAAAAAGGTTTTCAATACAATTATTATCAGAGTCTTCCTAGAAACATATCATAAAACATAATCATGAGGAACAGTACGATCACGCCTTTGCCTTGCCACGGTCTCCTAAAGAACCTGAAAAACATTAAACCACAACTGTAAGCCCGGAAGCTTAGTGAGATACCCCCAAAATACCAACCACATATACCATACACGCACAACATGACATAACATAACAGAACATAGAACAGCCATGCACTTTAGGTCTACTGTGTGACTGGTCCGCCTCACCGGGCCTTCAGTCTACCTGGTCCACCCCCCGAGTCTAGCCATGTCCATCGAGTATGCAGTGTGGTTTGTCCGCCCGCACCGGGCCTTCAACCCACCTGGTCCACTCTTTGAGTCTACAGTATGACTGGTCCGCCCGCACTGGGCCTTCAGTCGGCCTGGTCCACTCTCTGAGCCTCGGCACATCTGGTCCACCCTCTTGGGGCCTACAGCCTATCCAGACCGCTCGCTGGGCCTTCGGATAACCGGTCCACCCTAGGTGTGTTGGCCTACAACACAAAGCAGGACCCGCCTCAACCCAATCCCTGTCCAACAACCATGTGCAGATAAACATACAATCATATACAATGCATATCCAATCAAACCAATCTACAGATCACATAGCATGTCATACTCTAAACAGGATACCGACCTAACCGGTCACTAGCATAGCATCATCCTATATACCAGGATACCGACCTTAACCAGGTCTCTAACAAATACCATCCTAACTACCAGGATGCAAACATAGCCAAGCAATAATATAACAACGATACCCGGATTACAATCCGATAAAGGGCCGGCCTTGGTGCCGTAGACCCTGTTGATATAGTGAGGATAACTCATCTCGCAACTGCCGAAACTCTGAAATGAAGAAGTAGATTCCCGAATCACTGCCTCACCGAAAATCCCGAACTATCCGAAGCAGCAAAATAACCATTAGACCAAATACAATATCCTTCCAAGGGTAAATTGACCAATTTACCCTTAACTCAATCCGGTCCATGACTAAGGCCCACAATCAAAATATGAAAGGCCCATCACTAGATAAGCTCTCAAGCCCATTAATGGCCCAAAGACCAAAAGTCCGAAGCAAAGCCTAATATTGGCCCAATTTACTAAATTGGGCCCACCTCACCAAATGGGCCTAGATCCAAGGTCCATAATAATTAGTGAGTCCACAATACTCCATCCATAATGTCCAGTCACGACCCAAGATCTAGCAGCCCAATAACAGCCCAATCTCCTAAGGCCCAAAATGAAAACCCAATAGAGGGAGTACGTTGGGCGTACCCTCTCTGGTACGCTGGGCGTACCACGATGCTTGCGAATTAGAATCGGGACACAGACCCGCTACGCTGGGCGTAAGTCCGCTGAACTACAACTTCTCATAAGATCTTAATGGCTTTATCTCTTAAGTCCAAACTTCAAATCCATAGACCAAATATGCCTAGGATTCATAAAGTCTCAAACTTTATTACTTGGGACGTCCATAAAGCTCTTAATCCAAGGTCTTAATCCAATAAGACCTATCTATAACAAATGTGAGACTACCAAAGCCCTTGGGACCTCATTTTTCTTACTCAAGACCTCTCTTAAGGTCTAAAAGGACAGCTAATCTCAACCAACTTGAAACATGCATCAAGATGAGGGTTTTTGGGACAAGAATGATGTCAAAACTTCACTAGACATATATCTACATAATATGATTGCCAAGCTAGAGACTTTTTACCTCAAAAGAGCCTCAGAATATGATGTCTTTCCAGATCTACAAGCTCCAGCCACACAACTCCTTCTTTGACAACTTCCTCTTTCTTCTTCAAGACTCTCTTTTGCCAAAACAAGCTTTCCAAGGCCAAACACACCCACAATGGAGGTGGGACTGCTATCTAGGGTTTCTGAGGTTAAGAGAGTGCTTATGGAGGCTAGGGTAAGAACCATTATGTTCCTTATATAGTGGCTGACCCTAAATTTAGGGTTTCTGGATGATAGACGTACGTTGGGCGTACGTCAAGAGACCTCCGCGTTCCTTTCCTCCACTACGTTGGGCGTACATCCAGCTTACGTTGGGCGTACCCAGCCAACCACAAGCGCGCATGCAAGGCATGCATGGTGCCCCTTTGCTAATCCCCTCCATCAAGCCATTCCCGCTAAAGTCTATATCCACATTAAGGACCGAAACGCCCTTACTCTTGCTCTCGGGATCCCATATATAGATATTTCAAGAACGGGGCGTTACAGTTGTCTATCAATCGGTTGGATAAATATAATAAAAGTTGAATAAATAACAAAATGTTAGTTGTACATTAAAATGTTGAATATATAACAAAACATTGGTTATTAATAAAATGTTAAATAAATAAAGGTTGCTTATATATGAAATGTGAATATTTATGTGATGTGCAGTTCTTTATATGGTATTTGGTTGATCATATATGTTTTTTGGTAGAACCGTGCTTAAAAATATATGAATGTATGTGGTCGAATATGAGATTAAATAATTATGATATACAGTTGTTTTCTTAGAGATATTTGTCTATCATTTTTATGTTTCATCATAAAATGAATTATTGACCTTGTATGTTATGTCATGTACCAAGTCTGGGGACCCGTGCTTATAAAGCATGTCATGGCATTGAGCAATGTTAATGTCTTAGTTTTACTGTTGAGATAGAGGAAATGAGCCGAGTCCCACATGTTTTTACTAAGAGATCGATCTTGTATTTTATATCATGTACCAAGTTTGGCGACTCGTATGCCTTAAGCTTGACAAGTCAGTATCATTGAACTTGTCGATCCATTCTCCAAGAAAATGTCATTGATCAAGTATGATAGTCAGACAAGGTCAAAGGATCAACTATGATAGTCACATAAGGTCAAAGGCAATAGATTTGCAAATGAACTGGCTTGAGCATATTTAATTTAGTTTGTTTTGTGTTTCGGAACTTAAGCAATACAAGTCTTTGTTTGTTTTGGGATCATTAAGTGGAGACCTTAATTAGTCATTTCATTAGTTAATCATTGTGTTCCCCGTTTACATGTTTAGTACCACTTCAAGAATATTAATTTATTCAAAAATCAAACATCAATCCTAATCTTGTTGAATATTGACCCCTTTCCATTTGAAATCATATAAATTATTTTTCTTTACATTTGAAACCGTGTATATATATATATATATATATATATATATATATATATATATATGTATATATATTTATTTAAAAACCACATTTTTATATAAATACAATGTTCTTTTTACATTTAAACCATAATGTTATGTACAAATATATTAATTATATTATAATCGTACTTATCATCAAATAGACAACTTTTATATGAGCTTGGAGATGCAAATAGTAAGATAATCTAATTTAATCTCAAGAACACGAGGGTTTGGGGTTGCTTTAATTACCAAGTGACCGTTCGTTATATATATTTATGATTTTTGGTTCTTACATATATATACTTTTTCTCCACTTAACATTACTATGCAAAAATCTTCTCTCAAAGAATATCAAAGAAGTTAAATGTATTTTTGTTTCTGAATTTTAGATTTTATATGAAATCCAAATTAAGTTTTATTGGATTATCCAAAATGTGGTTTCAAGTTAATTAGTTATCTTGTCACGCCAGCGCCACATAATCAAACAATATATGAAAAATACAGCTATAATATAATTAATACATATTTATAAATAACATTATGATTTAAATATAAATAACCTTGTATATATACAAAAAAAAGATATGGTTTTAAAATGCAAAAACCATATTATCAATAAAAAAAATATATTTATGCGGTTTCAAATGTAAAAAAATTATTTATACGATTTCAATTGTAAAAAAACAATATTAAACAAGAAAATGAAGTGTCGTTTTTAAAACGTACAAAATTAAAAAAAAAATGATGTTCGATTCGGAATAAAAAAATGACAACATTAAAAAAGAAATTAAAAACAATAATGTTCGATTTTGAACAAACTATGTGCCAAAATTGAAAAAAAAAACATAGTTTGAAAATTTAAAAAGTAAAAATTTAATGTCTTTTGTGTTATTTTTTTCAATTTTGATATATCATCATAACACGTCAACAGACAACCTAGTCAATATAGTTAAAATTATAACAAATTAATAAATGAAATGTTAAATGTAAGACAAAAAATAACATAGACTCAAAACTTTTATGAAAAAATTTTCAATTTTTTATTCCTAAAATGGGTGACAATAATTGTCCTTAATTTTTTCATTATTTTGTAATACAAAATTAAAGAAAATAGTTTTTTCTTTTCTCTAAATATTATTTGATTTAGGTCTAGAGGCGCGTGCAAAGAGTAAACCGTGGAACAGCATGTTCAACGCCTCTTCATCTCTAACCTACAGACAAACGTGGAAGCATCCCCCCGTTAAAAAATAGGAGGCGAAGGCCGTTAGGTACAACATCTCAATCATCACACCGTCGTTACACAAACGACCAAATTTAATAATTCCAAAAATAAATAATTAAAAATAAATAAAATACCGCACGAAGCTTTGAACGGCCAATGCCAGAGAGATAATGCCTGAGACTCTGCAGTGGTCGTTATATTCACCACAACTTCCATGCCGGAACTTCCCTTTGTCTCTCTCGTCGTTTTCTGTGTTATGCGGCGGTGGTCGACGTTTTTATGGCTGACGACGACTAGCTCAATTCCGCCCCTCAGGAGGAGGCGGAGATACCGCCTGAAGTAATCGCAAAGCGTTGACATCTCCCTCTCTCTCAGTCTTATGTCGTCGGCATTTGAACTTGCTGTTATCCCTGGTGTTCGACTCCGTGAAGCTCCTGTTCTCTTGTTGTTGCACTTTCACAATGCTCTTCGTGAAGAAGTTGCTGACCTCCGTCGTACTGCGGCGGAGGCGTTGGACAGCAGGATCTACGGTGTTGACTTGATTCAGGAACTCCGCCGTAGATTTGAGTTTCTGAAGCTTGTTAATAAGTATCACTCCGTTGCTGAAGATGAGGTTTCTTCATTTTCCTGAATCTGATTTCTGTTTACTAATAATTTAACACCGACACTAATTACTCTATGTTGAAACCACCGTCGAATAGCTTATTACCTTTTTCATGAACTTTTCCCTCGGGTTGACTTTTAAACTTTGAATTTTTCTGCTTATAATTAAGGATTTGTTTCGAATTGATTGTTTGTGAGCTAAATGCTTAAGTAATCCAATTGACTATGATGATATTTGAGGTTTTTAGGCACATTTCACTTGATTAATTTCAGGTGATTTTTAGAGCTCTGGATGTACATGTAAAGAATGTGGTGTCTGCGTATTCACTTGAGCACACAAGCTCAGAGGATATTTTGGACTCGATTTTCCATTATTTAGATGTTTTGGAGAAGGAAGATGAAAGGTCTATTTCCAAGCCATTTCAAGAACTTGTGTACTTCATCTGTACATTGCAATCCAGCATTTGCAAGCATATGGCCAAAGAAGAAGAACAGGTATGACACACATTCTTGCTTAATGCTCACAATCATAGATATATGGTTTTTTTACTCTATATATACTACTTATGTAGCAGATAATCTTGGATCCATATTAAATTGGGTTCCTCATTGTGGAGATTATGGGCATTTGTCCTGAGATCCCATTTTCATTTGTATTATCATGCTACATATATACGTACTAATTTGGCATGAGGTCCGAGCTTAAATGATGTGTTATGCTTAAAGGAAACAAAGACCATGATTAAACAGCTCTGTATAAACACACATTACCTTCTAATAGACTTGGCTAACTACAAATTTGGAATTATTTGCACTGAAATATAGTACAACTCTAAAACTTTCCCTTTGAATATATCATAACAAAAACACAATATTATTGAATTTCGGAATATACATACCAATTAATCTCAACATTCCACAATAAGTTAAATGCATCCAGTCTTTTGCAAGGGTTTCGTTAGAATATCTGAAAATGTTGCACTCTAGGATTATGGATCAATCAACTACAGAAACCAAAACCTTTTCTTGGTAGTTAGCTTGAATTCGATGGCCTAATTTTATGAATCAAAAGACAAAGATTAGGGTTATGTGGAGAGATCGAGATTGAAACGAAAAAGGAATGCGAGAAAGATCTGTTTGTAAAGAACAGATGGCCAGACCCAGAGCAGTGGTTGCCACCTCTACCTGACTGACGGGAGAAACCATCCAAACGCCGCAATGCCCGCCATTGCCGTCACAGCCACCGGAACAAATTCCACCACCGCTGCCACAAATATACAGTCTGCTGCACACAACAGCAGAATAAAGTAGTGTAGCGGTGATTAAAACCATTGCAGTTGTTGCAAACAGAGTAAGGGCGATAAGTGGTCCTCCGATGGCGACGGCGGCAGGAGATTCCGGCGATTGCCTAAACCACCGCAATCTTTATAATCACAAGCCCACAAATATCTCATCTTCGTTTCATTGCCTACACCTTAACCCAGTGGGGTGCGAGGGGTTGCAGTGTCGCCGGAGATCTGTTGGAGAAGACCCAAAACCTAAACAGGCAATAGCCGGTAAAATTCTACATTTTGGTCGGTATTATTGACCCTTGTTTAATTCAGTTTTTTTCAAAATAGAAGAAGCTTATTAAAATGATCAAAGATAGATGGGTTATTATTACAAAATGATTGTGGTTTAAATAAATACATAAAATGACTATGAAGATAGAAGTTTGTGAAATATTTATTTAAGAAACTTTTTTTTTTCTGCAAAATCACTTGACTTTTCATAAAATGTTATGTGATATAAAGTGTAAGCTGACATAGTATGTGCAAGAGATATAAAGTTAATTATCTCCTATCTCTACCACCACCATACGTCTGTTCAAGTGATATAAAGTTTTTAAACTTTCATCTTTCGTAGAGAGGTCTATTATCATCCATGACTTAAAAGTGTTGAGTCAGATAATGAAATGCTAATTTGTTCAACGTGGATTCCTTACAACCATATCCTATTAAGCTTTACACTGAACTTCTCTTGTGAACTCCATTTAAATTTACTACTTGATCATTATTCGACTCAAAACACATCATTGGTTGAATTCATATGAACATTTACAATGGAACAGGTTTTTCCATTGCTGACTCAGCAGTTCACTACAGAGGAACAGGCGTCATTCGTCTGGCAGTTCATCTGTAGTGTTCCTATGTTACTCTTAGAAGACTTTTTTCAGTGGATGAACTCCTTTCTCTCTTCAGACGAAAGGGAAAATGTTCTACAATGTCTTAGAGAAGTTGTCCCTAAAGATATATTCCTACAAGAGGTATATATAAAGATTTAAATCTGAAAACAATTGTTTTATTTAATTTTTTTGACATATATCCATTTTTTGAAGGTTGTAATATCGTGTCTTAAAGCAAAGGAGGAAAATACGAGTGTGGACTTTGATAAATATGGAAAAGGGTCTTTATTCCTGAATGGGCAGGCGAATTTCCGGAAGATTCTAGAAGTTTATTCATCCGAGGGTGATGTTGAAGAACATCCAATCCCAGGACCTATTCAATACAGTCCATGGGATGGTGCACGTTTATGGCATGCTGCCTTTAGTAAGGATCTTCTAGATGTTTTGGAGGAGCTATATTCAATTCAAGATTCGAATGATTTTTCTGGCCTAGTTCCTGCAATTGTGCAGTTAAAGTTTTTTGCTGATGCCATCATATTCTACAGGTAATAATATATATAAAATAGAATCAATTAATTAATTTATGAAAAATTTACATGATTGGTCCTTACGGTTTGGCAGAATTTACATGGTGAGGACAACTATCAAAACGTCTACACGTTTGTCTCTATGGTTTCAGTTTTTACTTGCATGGTCGTGTTTGTCCCTAATTTGATTTTTTAACTTTTTAATTATAAACAAAAAGAAACGTAGTTGGACCCCACCACTCCCACCTACTCATCCACCCCTCTTATTTCGATCATTTGGACAAGAACCACTTCAAAATTGCAAGAAATTGAAACGACAGGGACCAAACGGGTAAAAGTTTTGATAGTTGTCCTCACCAAATCATGGGACCAATCTTGTAATTTTGTGTTAATTTTTTGATTTGTTGAAACTTCATGCTTGATGCAGAAATCTGATGAATTATTTAAAATTTTCAGCAATGCATTGGATAAACTGTTCTACTCTATGTGCATTGAATTGGCTGAAGACTGTCCAGCTCCTTCTTATCAACGTTTCTTGGATGACAGTCAAATCGAAGGGTTGCAGTTGTTGCTATATAGCAAGAATGAAAATGTATTGTCAGCAAGAGACTTTTTGGAGAAGCTATGTCACAAACTCAAAATATCTGCCATAGGGATCCGCAAATACCTCACGTTTGTTGAAAAAGATGTAAGATTCTTTTTTACTGATATTTGAGTAATGCAACTAATTACTAACTAACTAAGCACAAACCAATATTTATGCCTATTGGAACCTAAGTTATAAGTATTGGAACCAATACTTATAACTCAGGGCTGTTTGATAAAACTGAATCATTTAGTTCTAAATGATTCAAACCTCTGAACGGTAGGAACGGTGGTTCCTTAACTATTCAGAAGATTTTGATCCTTGAATAGAATTAGTTCTATTCAGAGGTTATCAAACAGCCTGTTAATATGAACTTACCAACATCTCGCATTCTCGTTTCCTGGCAGGTTTTCCCTTATATGGGTATGAACTGCAGCCGTAACATGCAGCGGCGGCTATTATACGCGAGCCTCGAGATGATGCCACTTGGGTTACTCAAATGCATATTTACCTGGTTCTCAAGTCGTTTATCTGAGGAACAATCAAAGTCCATTATGCATAGCATAAAACAAGGAGGCCTCCTTATCAACAATTCGCTATCTTCCCTTTTACACGAATGGGTACGAATCGGTTACTCTGGCAAAACATCTGTGGAAAAATTCAGAATGGAGTTACGTGAGGTTTTTGATAAAAGATGTTCATTTGTTTCTGAACATATCAAAAACGATTCCGGGTTCCCGTATTTCCAATTGGACACACAACTCACCAGATCCAACATATCCAACACATCGTACTCTACCGGGATCAACTATCGTGTATTTTTCCCTCAAAAACCACAAATCACAGCTCCTTTTTCAACATATCCAACAGGGAACAATAATAATAATAATCATACAGAAAGTTCTTTTCGATACCTAGAGTCAAAACCAGTGGATCACATCTTTTTCTTCCATAAAGCTTTGAAAAAAGACATGGAACATCTCGCTTCTCTTTCCGCCAGCCTGGCGGGTGAGAAGAACTATGATTTGTTCTCAAATTTTTATAAACGATTCCATCTTTTACGTGTTCTACACAAAGTACACAGTGATGCAGAGGATGAAATCGCGTTTCCAGTTTTAGAAGCAAAAGAAATCATTCAAAACATTAGTCAGTCGTATTCCATTGATCATAAAATGGACATTGAATATTTTAACCGAATTTCATATGTTCTTGATCAAATCTCGAAATTTCATTTCGAGAATGGGGATGATGTCATCTATCGTCAGCTATGCGTGAAGCTTCACGACATGTGTAAATGCATGAATAAAATGCTGTCTGACCATGTTGACCATGAGGAAATCGAGCTATGGCCTTTGTTTAGAGAACATTTGTCTCCTAAAGAGCAAGAAAAGATCATTGGATGTATGCTTGGAAGAACAAGAGCAGAAACTTTACAAGAAATGATCCCATGGCTTATGGCTTTTCTCACAGTTGAAGAACAGAACGCGATGATGTCATTATGGCGTAAGGTTACCAAGAACACAATGTTTGATCAATGGTTAGGAGAATGGTGGGAGGGTATGAAGAGGTATGATGTTCCCAATGTTGAAAAGTCAACTCAGTTGACCAAGTTAACCCGGTCAACTCCAGATGCGATGGAAATCGTCTCGAAATACTCACCAAGAGGAAATATGGGAGATTTATCAGAAATGAATACCATGAATCAGAAAATGATTCACCATGAAGATGATAGAGATAGGAAATCAAGCAAAAAACAAGATGTTCATGATTGTAAAGTGTGCAGTGAGATGAACAATACAAGCACACAAATATCAAGTGAAAAAGGTGTGAATTTAGTATTGAGTCAAGAGGAGTTGGAGGCTACGATTAGAAGAGTGCATTGTGATGAATCATTGGAGCCTCAGACGAAATCAATCATGATACAGAATCTGATAATGAGGTTAATATCGGCTTTATATTTGAGAAAATTACAAAAATAACAAAAATAGGTGGATGATTTTAACAAAATGACCATGCTTTTTTTTTACTATTTATACAAAATGACCACATATTTTGTAATGTGCCCTGCAAAATCATTTTTTCTTTATTATTATTATTATTATTATTATTATTATTATTTTTAGTTATAAGATTCTTTAGTTGTGGGACCATATAAAAAGTCATTTCGCTTCGAGCCCATTGGGACAATTTAGTCATGTTATGTAAAGAGTAAAAAAAGTGGTTATTTACATATTTTGCAGGGTTGTAAAAATCCTGACTAGGTCCCTCTGATCCGTCCTTAGGCGCTACCTGACCGCCTAAAAGACACCTAACGATTAATCACTACCTATAAAATGAGCGAAGCAGTAGCAAACGATGAAATGTTAACATTTTGAAGAAGATCCATCTCAATAGAAACTATTTGAGGAATGATTCGTGTTGTATTAATCATATTAACCTATTTTGTTATGATATTAGTTATATTTAATTTTTTAAAATTTAAAGAATTAGCAAATTAGGGTCCGTACTTAATCCCCTGAATAATCTCTGTTTAGCCGATTAATCCCTTAACACCATACCACCGATTAGCTAACGTCGAATGTTTTTTACAACCTTGATATTTTGTTAGAAACATCCACCTATTTTGGTTTCTTTGTGATTTTCTCTTTATATTTTCCTTTTCTTGCTATGTTTTAATCATAATATTGTAGCTTAATATTCGAATTTTTCTCAGCCCTTGGATCAACACGCAAAGAAACTCTGATGACATGGATGCTAATGAGGAAATAATTCCCGGCATATGTCCATCTTATCGTGACTCTGACAAATTAGTGTTTGGATGCAAACATTACAAGCGCAACTGCAAACTTCTTGCTTCCTGTTGCAACAAATTATTCTCTTGCAGACGTTGCCATGATGATGCCACTGATCACTCAATGGATAGGTATGCATCTTTTCTAGACCAACTGATCTTTCCTGAACAAGACTAAATGACCAGTTTACCCTTCTATATGTATCTGTCCCATTACGTCTATTAATTCAAAAAGAAACAAACATTAAGACGCTGCTTTTTTTATTCAATATAAAAAATCCAATACGAAAAGTGTTTGAACGTGAGTAAATGACCATTTTACCCTTACACTTCAACACACAATTTGTCAATATGCAGAAAAGCAACAACAATGATGATGTGCATGAAATGCTTGATAATCCAACCCGTTGGTCCAACATGTTCAACCGTTTCATGTAACGGTTTATCCATGGCCAGATACTACTGCTCAATCTGCAAACTTTTTGACGACGAGAGGTGACTTTTTCATTATTTATTTTCCATTGTTTTTTTTTAAAGCATTTAAACATACTCAAAAAATAATAATAATCTAAATTTGTGTTGTAAAACAGGCAAATATACCACTGTCCTTACTGTAACCTCTGTAGAGTTGGAAAAGGCCTGGGACTTGACTACTTCCATTGCATGAATTGCAATGCATGCATGTCAAAGTCTCTTTCAGTTCATATTTGTAGAGAGAAGTGTCTTGAAGACAATTGCCCGATATGTCATGAGTATATCTTTACTTCAAGCAATCCTGTTAAATCCCTTCCATGTGGTCATATAATGCATTCTTCTTGTTTTAAGGTATTAATCTCATCTCATCTCAATAAATAGCAATGTACTTTTTAATTATTTTTTATTCAAATTTTTTTATTGACTCTTTAATGCTACTCTTAGGAGTACACATGTTCCAACTATACCTGCCCCATTTGCAGCAAGTCATTAGGCGATATGCAGGTGAGTTTTTTAGCAACCTACTTTGAGAAGTTTCTTTTTTTATATAATTATATATTTATATTCATAAATTATTTTGTTAAAGTTGAATTTTTGTTGACTCCTAGGTATACTTTGCGATGTTGGATGCAATGTTGGCTGAAGAGACAATTCCAGACGAGTATTCCGGAAGGACTCAGGTGAATAAATAGTTAAATACTAAACACACTCTCTCACACACACACACACACTTGATGTATGTTCTATGTTAAGATTTTAAATTTGAAAAAATGATTTTTCAGGATATTTTATGCAATGATTGTGAGAAGAGAGGAACTACGTCGTTCCATTGGTTGTACCATAAATGCCCTGGGTGTGGTTCGTACAATACACGGGTTATCTGACGTGGATATAATGTGAGTAGCTTTAGTTTAAATTCTTTGAGTGTTGTAATTTTTTTTTTTTTTTATATAAAATATATGTGATAACATTTAGGTTTTAGTGTATCCTTGTTTATATGAATCTTACAAAGACTCTCAAATGTACACGACATTTCAAATGATCAAAGCTTCCTACAGAAAGAAATGAAACAATTAAAAAGCAAGAATTGAATCCGAGTATAAATAATTTGTGTACTTTTAAAAGAGTAAATTACCTTTTTGGTACCAAAAAAAAAATTCTTCCACAGTTTAGGTATTTATTTGAGATTTTGTAACGTTTTTTGTTTCTATTCCATATATATATATATATATATATATATATATATATATATATATATATATATATATATATATATATATATATATATATATATATATATATATATATATATATATATATATATATATATATATATATATGAGTACATTTTTGGCACCAAAATTGCAATAAGCTACACTCATTCAAGGACCAAAAGTCGTCATTTTACTTGAAAATAGACCAAATAAGGGCCAAACTTGTAAAAGGCAACTTATTGAGACCCAAATTGAAAAAATCGGCTATATTCAAGGTCCAAAAATGTAATTTACTCTACTTTTTAAGTTGCAGACACTGATGTGGCTAAAAGAGTACATGGATATGTCCGAGCTGCCACGTTGGATCAAGATTTAGAATTATGTCACAATGCTTATTTACTTCGAAGTTCAAACATCAAAACTTGTGTTATGAAAATAAAACTAGGATCAAACCGAAGCGCCAATTTGATTCTTCACTCTCATGGACCATTTTGTGTATATAACTTTGAATCTTATTTAACATGTTTAAGTTTGTTTCTGTAAAAGGCTTTCAAACACGTTTCAATAAGCCAAAAAAATTATATATTTTAAGGTAAGACTTGAAAGCATATATATTTCATGTGTGGTATATAACATTAAAAAAAAATGTTGCTTTGGTTATTTTTTTAGGGAAATCTATAGAAAAGTCATACTATTTTAGTTTAATTTATGAAAAAATCTCAAACTAAATTTTGTTTATAGAAAATTACAAAATACTAGCTAAAATTTTGAAAAAACCATTTTTGTCTGGTTTGTTTAGTTTTGATAGAATATAGAGATTTTTTTTTAAACTTACAAGATAACCAAAATATTATGATTTTTCTAAAAATTATCATAAAATTAATGGATATTTTAATTAACAAATCATTTATAAATAACAAATATTTTTATTATAAACAAATGAAATACATTTGTTGCTAATTTATAAAAATATAATAGTGGACTAAGTATTCATCTATTGTTTACTGATCACCACTTCAAACTTTTTATGTTCCTTATATTCATCATTATGGGTGTCACGATGCGATGTATCCTGTGAGTGTTCCTCTAATGTCGGTGTTCATGTTAAGTTCTTTAAACTAACTACAACCCAACATCCATACCTCACCTGGTAACAACTATCGGCAAACGCACATCTATCGAATGTGAAAAGTGAACCGTGAATGACAATTTATGTGACAACCAAGAAAATTTATGTCACCAACCACCGTTAGGAAATAGTATGGAAAGATAAATGTAATAGCTTAACATTGTAAGGTTTGATTTTATTTGAAAATATAATCAAATGTGCTATTATATTTAGAGATAATTCGACGTTTAGACTAAAAAATAAGCGTCCAAAAAGTTGTACCATCTTTTAAAATGGTTAATGTATTCGGAAAGTACTCGTTGACGTGATTCCGAGGATATACACTTGATAAAAATCCGACTCTAATTGGAGGAGTTATGTTAGAATTCGTAATGTTTAGTTGTGTCAATTTGTAACGCATTGAGTTCGCATGTTTTGTAATGTCAATGTCTTTACTTTGTGTGATTTGTTTAAGTTTCGAATTCGCATATTTTTTGTTACCTTAAGTTCGCAGTTTATCAGTTGGCTTCAGATGCCTTTATGATATTCTTTTGAGGCGTATATAAAGGAAAATTAGTTAGAAGAATGAGTTAGAGTTTTGGATAGAATAGCTCTTTGCGTATGTATCGAATTATTCTGTTGACTCGTTAATCAAAGGGGAATCTTATTTACATCGTGTGTTCTTGTGAATCTCTTTATCGTTTATTGTGAATCTAATCGTTCCATCAATTGGTATCAGAGCGGGAGATCATTTGATTTTTTTTTCAAATCTCGATTTTGTCGTTGTTAATTGTGTTTTTTTCAAATCTCTTTGCAAATTGATCTTTAATTCCATGTTTGGATCTTTCAATTTGATTCTAAAACTCTTTTTCAAGTTCGTTGATCCGATTCTTGTTTCATTTCATTCAAAATTTCAAAACAGGATTCACACTCAATTACGTTTAACCTTCCAAGTAGTATCGGTTCTACATCGAGAATTCTTATTCTATTTCCTAAAGACTATGAAGTTTGGGTTCTTCACTTTGAAGATTATGTTCTAGGGATTGAAACTCATGTATCTAACATTTAGCACACAATCACAAAAGAAACATCAAGTATTCCAAGACGAAAACTGAAGTCAGAATTCAAGAAGATTTTGACACCATTGTTGTTGATGACACTGAAATTGATTATGTGGAGGAAGACAAATTGATGTGCAAACTGAAAGGATTAAGAATCATAAGGTTTGCTCTTCCTACTGACACTTTTCATTTAGCCTGTTCTTATCAAACTACAAAAGAAATATAGGACAGTTTGAAAGAATTATATTTTGGAGATGCTGATCTCACTCATTCTTTGCAAACATCACTTCTCTCCGAATTTGGATCTTTTGAGCAAAAGTACAATGAAACTATTAAAGAAACAGTCAATTGATTTAATCATATTTTGAGTCGTATGCTAAAACACAATTTTAAAAGAGAATTCATTGAACAAAAGGCTAGGTTCATGAATAGTTTGAGGCCAGAATGGAAGTTGATTGTTTCTATTATTAAAGGTCATGAACAATTCAAAAATTACTCTCTTGCACAAAATGTTGGTATTCTAAAGTCTCATGAAGATGAAATTATAAAGGAAGCAAAGTTGGTTACAAGTGTTGGTTCGTTAGCCTTGGTGACGAAAAGTGAAAGTTCAAAGCAAAAGAAGACAAAGATTGTGGTTGAAGATTCCGAATCTGAATTCTTAGATGAAGAACTTACAAAAGAAGACAAAGTTCTTATGGTAACTAATCCAAAGAAAATATTCAAAAACAACTTCTCTCGTTTCAAAAGAACATCGAAAACAAATATGCTCAAAATAATTACAAGCAAGGATGTTCAAACTCTGAAAAATCAAGAAGTGAAGTTTCAAAAATTATCAAAGGGATGATGAAAAGAAGGAGAAGAAGTTACTTGGTGACTCAGGCTTTGACTGCAACTATTGTCTTGGAAAGAATCATTTTGCAAAGGAGTGATTATTACAAAAACAGAATGAGAAGAAAGAAAAGGACAAAGATGGAGCCAATTATGTGAATAAAATTGAAGAAATTCGCAAGAATTCTAGTGTAACACTTGGTTTCGGATTTGCTCCATTATTCGGGGTTGCGAGCTAATCTTCAATGGTGATGAGACTTAGGGCCTTGGGAAATAAAGAATTTGGCCCTTCTTGGGTGTGGGTGTTATGGCCTAAGTGATCCAAGTGTTCGATTGTGTCTTCGGAGGCCAAAGGTATAATTGTAATTTGATAACTCGGTCTTTTATGGATTTTGGGTTTTGTTCAGGAGATTTTAAGACTTGGGTGTGTTGTTAGAAGCGTAGGGATTCGTGCCACCTTTCTGTGGATATAAGGTGCGTTGGAAACAGACCTAAGATGAGGAAGTTATGGCATTTTGAAGATTTTGGCAGAAACGACACTTATAGGAAAAGGCTTGCATTTCAGTCCCATGTATTCATGGCAGAAGGCATGTGCCTGGGTGAGTATGCCCATCGTAAGCTAGGGGTATGCCCAACCTAATGATCAGAGTGCCAAACCCTAATTTTTAGGCTTTGGACACTGTTTAAGCATCTTTATGAGCTTAAGGGTCTTTCCTTTCTCAGCCCCCATTGCATTCTAGCCTCATTTTGGAAACCTTAATCTCATTTTGAGTGTTTGAGAGATCTGAGTGTTCCTTTTGGTGTGTTCTTGCTTATTTTCAAGAAAAGGCTCCTTGGTGCTAGCTTGTGGTTCAAAGGAGGACGTTTAGATCCAGACTTTTGGCTTCATTTCCAGTTCATTCAAGGTAAAATGTTCTCATCTTGACTTCTTATTGTGCAAGTTTGAGTTTAGGACAAGGTTAAGGGTTTTTATGGTGTATTAAGTTCTCATTGTGAGTTTGGGCCACTCCAGGAGCTTGGGGTGATAGATCTTGCCTCTTCTGATGTTCCTAGTTCATAAAAATGCTTTCTTGATGTTTAAGAATGGTGCATGCATGTTCTAATTGGATTATGTTGGGACTTAATTGATTAAGTTGGTTCTTGGGCCCCATTGAGTTAAGTAAATGCATAAAGGTGTCGACTTTATGCATCAAGAACTTATTTTAAAGGTTTTTTGAGGTTTGGGTGCAAAGGACTTAAAGGATTAAGTCATAAATCGAGTTTTGGAAAATTCCCTGTACGCCCCACATAAATGTAAGTCCGCCTCGCGTACTGATTTAAGGCCCCAATCAATATCTTCGAGTACGCTGAGCGTACCTAGGGGGTACGCCCCGTGTACGTTCAACTGTGGACTTTTAGGCTTGTTCACATTTGGGCTTCAGACTTATGTTTGGGATTTGTGTATTGGGTTATTAGTTAGAGGAATCTTAGAGTCCTGGACTCTTGTTCGGGTATGTCTAGTTGGGCCTAGGTTTTTGTATTGGGCCTTTGTAGCCCCCAATGGTTTTGGGCTTTAGTGGGCCCCATAGGCTTGGGCCGTTGGTCCATCGGAGATTTATTATTGGCTAAGGACTTATTGAGCTTTAGGATAAGGCCCATATGGGGTTGGGCCCAATTTGAAAATTGGGCAATTAGTGGGCTTTTATGGATCTTGTAGTTTTGGGTCATTCTAGTTTTGTGCTTGGGCCTCAGTTGTGGTTCATGTTGGTTTAGGGGTAAAATGGTCCTTTTACCCCAAGTATGTCTTATAGATCATAGTTTGGAACCCAATTGCTAATTGGGTGTTATTTTGATATTGATTGTCGGAGGAGTCGTCAGAGCAACAACTAGGGATTTCTTTCAGTGAGCTTCTGCATTCGAGGTGAGTCTCCTCATTATTCTATAGGTTAAAGGAACCAACGTCATCCCATTTGGTTTATGTGTTGTAGGAAGACATAGGGATAACCCTTGGCGGTTTGTATGAAAGACCAAGAGGCGGCTCCTGGCGAACTGTATGCAAGACCAGAGTCTGAACTCTGATAGTTAATTAGTTAAGTAATGTAGATTGTATGATAGTTGTCTTTATGATGCTTGCATGGAAGACCCGAAGGTGGCTCTTGGCACTTGTCTGTAAGACCCAAGGTTTTGGCCCCCGGCCTGGCAAGGAAGACCACGAGGTGGCTCGTGGCATAATTGCAAGACTATGGTTGGAACATAACACTTTTATTTATTGATTGGATATGTATGTCATGTATGGCTTGTATGATATGTATGGCACATAGCACTTTTATTGATTGATTGGATATGTATGTCATGTATGGCTCGTATGATATGTATAGTATGTGGTAGTTGAGGAGCTCACTAAGCATTGTGCTTATAGTTTGTGGTTTATGGTTTCAGGTACTTCCAGTTCGAAAGGAAAGGGCCCGGCTTGACAGTAGTGCACACACCTATGTTTTTCCGCAAGTTATGATTTTGGGAGTTACTCTGATAATTGTTTTAATTTGGAATATCATAATGTTTGGATAAATGTAAATGGATGTTGGAATTTATATATTTAAAATGAAATTTTTACCCTTGATTTTCGGGATGTTACAAGTTGGTATCAAAGCCTTGGTTTGAGGGATTCGGGTATACTCTCAGGTGTGCCTAGAATCAAACTGAGGGTTTAGTGAATTTTTTTATAAAATAAACATTTAAATAAAAAGAAATTTCTAATCAACGAAAGTTGTGTGATGCGTGTAATCGGCCGAGCTCAAGTAAGTGGTTCCCAGAATACTAATACATGTTTATTATGATATATGCTATGATTATGAGAATTGCATGCTAGATTAGGGCTAAGGATCTGCTCAGTATCATATGATAGGAGAGATGCCTTTTTATGCCTGATTGTATGAGGTTTAGAATTGCATGCTAGTATGATTCCAGATGAGTGGATAAACGGGCTTGGTTAGTGTATGCTGGTTAGATTTTTCCGTTGTCTGAATGCTGCTTGCTTAGTGCTTTGTGGGACTATTAGTGATATGAATTGACTGCTAAGTGAATATGCTAAGTCACATGTGGTACAGGTTAAATAATCTTAGAATGATGGATTTGATGCTATTGCACAACTCTTGTTTGAGTCCAACCATTATAGGGTTGACTCTTTTATTCGAAGGATTATCCGATCTCTGTTGTATGTAACTATATTCATGAGGAAGCTAGTTGACATTGGTAGTTGTCTTTCAACAGCTAAGGATTGGGTGAGGTCGGGAACCTAGGATAGCCTAGGATATGCTTCAGTGGGTTTAGTGGTGTGGTTTAGTGAGTTTTGGTGCATTGGTTTGAGGAAGTGACTTAGAAAATTCGGGAGGATTGCTAAGGAAAGTATAGATAGGTGTGGAAGGTAGGATTAGGCCCATACTATTGAAAGCACAAGATCCATACTCGAATCAGTGAGAGTCTTGGAGAATCTAAAAAGCTTATGGGAGAAGGATTAGTGGGCATGTTTTGATCTTTGGCATGTTGTATTTCAGTTTGGAGATGAGCATACAGGGAGGTGGTTCTGGTTCTGGTTCGAGTTCCGGCTCAGGTGCAGGTGCTGAGCCGATTAGCGAGCAGATGCTGGAGTTCATCTCATCGGAGATTTCTCGCACTATTTCAAAGATCTTGGATGTGCGCTTCGGCGCATTCCGTGCTGAGATTATGGTTGTCATTAGAGCTTGCACTCTTTCTTTCTGAGATTTCCGACTGTTCTGTGCTTGTGGAGCTCATTCATTCCATGGGGAGAGGGACCCTATTGTTAGTAGGAGGTGGTTAGCGGATATGGCTAATGCGTTCAGGATGGGTTTTTGCCCTGAGGAGGCGAATGTCAGATATGCTTCCTGATATTGAATGACAGGGCACGGGATTGGTGGGAAGAGGTTAGTAGTGAGTTGGATGATGATGGTGTTGATGCCATGTCATGGGATGACTTCTCGAACAGGTTCCGAGTTGAGTTTGCACCGGCTATTGAGGTGCAGCAGTTGGCACATGAGTTTCTGGATCTCCGTCAGACTATTGAGACTATGGCAGAGATCACTGCCAAGTTTCGGAAGGGCTTTATTGGCACTCCAATATGCAACATATGAGGAAATGAAGAAGGTGAGGTATCATGATATGCTGCGGGATGATATCAGGGAGTTTGTGATTATTTCAGGGTGCGAGACCCTGAATGATATGATTTCTTGAGTAGGAGATTGATTTGGAGCACCTCGGGAAGAGGGGGGATTGATTTGGAGCACCTCGGGAAGAAGAGATTGTCCTTAGGGGCAAGCCTGATATGTTTTCACTGCGATCAGGTGGGCCACAAAAAGGCGACTGCCCGATGTTGAGGGGAGGAACAGTGAGTGCGCCTGATCCGACTACTTTGAGGATCATGGATAGACGAGAAGGTAGTGTAGGATCCCCATCGGAGAGGAGTCAGGCTTTGCAATGTCAGACATGGGAGGTCAGGACTCAAGCAGGCGATGTTGCGGGTATGTATCTTTTGCTTTCTTTTCGGATTTTGTTAGTATTTATGTTGTTAGAATCTTGCATCGGTTCGGGTAAGCGTATCTTTGGATTCATTTCTCTACTTGTTTTCGATTATATTTTCAATAAATGTTATATGCCAATTGCATGCCATGAATTATTAGTAGTTTATGTAACAATGTGAATTTTCAAAATAATTTTTCATTTTTAAAACATTCATTCATTCATAAATAATGTTAAACACATTGTATCAAATATTATTATCACAAAACATCTCCCCAGAATCTCTATAAAAACTCCAATGCGTGTGTGTACGAATCATACCGGCGCCTTCCCGCGCTCATCACTAGTACCTGAAACACATAACACAACAACTGTAAGCATAAATGCTTAGTGAGTTCCCCAAAATACCACATACAACACATACGCCACTCAAGGCTATAATACGACCCTCGGGTCAATGTGTCTCAGCGGGACCCTCCAGTCCCATAGCTCGTTGGACCCTTAGGTCCGATCATAGCTCGTTGGACCCTCCGGTCCGGTCTATATCATCATACAACATACAAATATAACATAGCACAAAATCTCATACATAACATATAAGACCCTATGGTCATCACATAGTACCACTCTAGGTAACATATAGTGAGAAGACTCACCTCGATGTGTCGGTAAATATATGACTCGGAAGAAGTGTGATCTAGCCTCCGCCTAATCACATAAAGTAATACTCTTATAAATAGAACTGACCTTAATCCTAAAGTCAACAAGGTCGACGGTCAAACTTGACCCGACTCGGCAAGTGCACTAGGGCGACTCGACGAGTCTACACGTGTCCACTGACTCTCTTAGATTCTCTCTTGGCACGTCGAGTAGTTCCCTTGACTCGACGAGTCCACCTGGCATGAATCGCGGGGCCACCCCGACTCAACTCGCTGAGTCTCAAGAATAACTCGGTGAGTTCCAACTTGAACTCAGACCCCTGACTCTCCCTGACTCACCGAGTCATACCCCCAACTCGGCAAGTCCACTCACTGAGTGATTAACGGACAACCTTCATACTACTTGCCGAGTAGTCATACACCAAACTCGGCAAGTCCACTCACTGAGTGATTAACGGGCAACCTTCATACTACTCACTGAGTCTGTTCTTGGGACTCGGCGAGTTCATGCCATGCACAAACTAAAAAAAACTTCTGAGGTCAGATCTGTTCCATATAATCATAGATCTTGCCTCCCCAAGCATGATAATCACATAAAGTTTGGACCTTGACACACATATAACATAGAAATGGTCCAAAATGGTGATTTAGCCCCAAAAATGTCATTCCAAGCTCATGACTTCCAAAATGACTCATAAAGCTCCAAGGGTTAAGGTCTTTCGACCTCTTTGGGTCCAGATCCAGAACACAAACTCGAGGAGGGACCAAATACACCACTTAATCAATCTCTAAAAGGGTTAGGAAAACCCTAACACTAAGAATCAACACCAAAACTGAAGAAGGTCCGAGAATAATACCTCAATGCAATCTCTATGAGCTCAAAACCACCAAAAATCGCACCTCCTTCAGCCTCCTCTTGCCTTAAGCACTTCCTTCTTGCAAAAACACCCACCAAATATCAAGATTGGCCTCTCCTTTCTCACAAACGCTCTAGATCTCTTTAGGGTTTCTCTCTGGGGTGGATGGCCGCAAATGATGGCCATAAGGCCCTTTAAATAGGTCTCAAACCCTGGAAATTAGGGTTTCATTAAACAGCGTGGACTCGCCGAGTCCACTCATGAACTCGCTGAGTCCAGCTGTGAACTCGCGTACAAATCCATGACTATACTCGGCGAGTGTAGACGCTAACTCGCCGAGTTCCCCCACAATACCCAAAAATAAAAGAACAAAATATCATACCTGGGAATCCGGGTGTTACAATTCTCCCCCACTAGAATCAGACTTCACCCTCGAAGTCTCACTCTGCAAACAACTCCGGATGCTGCTTCCGCATCTCACGCTCCGGTTCCCAAGTCAACTCTGACCCTTTCCGATGCTGCCACTATACCTGCACCAACGGCACTTCTTTGTTCCTCAAAACCTTGATTTTCCGATCCCTGATCACCACCGGTCTCTCGGCATACTTCAGGCTCGCATCCACCTGAATATCTTCTAATGGCACCACTGCCGACTCGTCGGCTATACACTTTCGCAACTGCGATACATGGAAAGTGTCATGAATCTGACTTAACTCTGTTGGCAACTCCAAACGATAGGCTACCTTGCCTACCCTCGCGATCACCCTGAAAGGTCCAATATATTGGGGCCCCAACTATCCCCTCTTCCTAAATCGGATCAATCCTTTCCAAGGAGAGATCTTCGGGAGTACGAAGTCGCCGACCTGAAACTCGAGCTCGGACCGGCGTCTGTCCGCATAACTCTTCTGACGACTCTGAGCGGTCAACAGCCTCTGCCTGACCTGCTGGATCTGCTCTTTCGTCTGAAGCACAATCTCGGTGCTGCCCATCACATGCTGCCCTACTTCTCCCCAGCAAACAGGGGTTCGACACCTCATCCCATAAAACAGCTCAAAGGGCAGCATGCCAATGCTCGAATGATGGCTGTTGTTATAAGAAAACTCCGCCAAGGGCAAATACGTGTCCCAACTCCCGCTGAAATCCAACACACATGCCCGGAGGATGTCCTCAAGCGTTTGAATCGTCCGCTCACTCTGCCCGTCAGTCTGTGGGTGGTATGCAGTACTAAAATGCAGTTTCATACCCAATTCCTCATGAAACTTCTTCCAGAATCTGGAAGTGAAACATACATCTCGATCTGAGACAATCGAGATCGGCACTCCATGCCGCGATACCACCTCTCTCACGTACATCTCTGCCAACTTCTCCGCGAAAGAGCTCTCACTGATGGCCAGGTAGTGAGCACTCTTCGTCAATCTGTCCACAATCACCCAAATTGCATCGACACCACTCGCGGTTCTTGGCAATTTGGTGATGAAATCCATGGTAATCTATTCCCATTTCCATTCGGGAATCTCTAATGGCTGCAGCTTACCATGTGGACGCTGGTGTTCGGCCTTCACCCTGCGACAGGTCAAGCACCTCTTCACAAACCATGCGACATCCCTCTGCCCTACGGCTCAATGCATCAGCTACCACATTAGCCTCGCCCGGGTGGTACAGGATCTCACAATCATAATCCTTGACCACGTCCAAACACCTCCTCTGGCGCATATTCAGGTTGGGCTGATCCATCAAATACTTCAAGCTCTTGTGGTCCGTGTATATCGTACACCGAACCCCATACAAATAATGTCGCCAGATCTTGAGAGCGAACACTACCGCTCCCAACTCCAAATCATAAGTGGGGTATCTCGACACATGAGGCTTAAGCTGCCTCGATGCATATGCAATCACATGCCCCCTCTGCATAAGCACCGCTCCCAATTCGGATATCGATGCATCACAAAATACCACAAAATCTTCCATCCCTTCTGGAAGGGCTAACACTGGGGCCTCGCATAATTTCTGGCAAAGTGTCTCGAACGAGGTCTGCTGCTCCGGACCCCAAGAAAACGCAACACCCTTCCGGGTCAACTTGGTGAGTGGCACGGCGATCTTGGAGAAATCCTTAATAAATCTCCGATAATAGCCGGCCAAACCTAGAAAAATCCTGATCTCGGTGGGTGACCTCGGCACCTCCCATCTCATGACCGCCTCAATCTTGGCCGGATCGACCAATATCCCATTATGGTTAACGAGGTGTCCCAGAAACTGAACCCTCAAAGCCATAACTCACATTTGGAGAACTTGGCATAAAGCCTCTCTGATCTCAGAACTCCGAGGATCTCCCTCAAATGCTCCTCATGCCGCTCTCTGGATCTCGAATACACCAAAATTTCGTCGATGAACACGATCACTGAGTGATCTAACATTGGTCTGCACACCCTGTTCATGAGATCCATGAACACCACCGGTGCGTTGGTGAGTCTGAAAGGCATCACCACAAACTCGAAATGCCCATAACGAGTCCGGAATGCTGTCTTCTGGACGTCCTCCTCCCGCACCCTCACCTGATGATACCCCAACCTCAAATCGATCTTGGAGAACCAAGATACTCCCTGCAACTGATCAAACAAATCATCGATCCTCGGCAATGGGTAACGGTTCTTGACCGTTAGCTTATTCAGTTCACGATAATCAATGCACATCCGGAGCGAGCCGTCCTTCTTCTTGACAAAAAGGATAGGCGCCCCCCATGGCGAACTGCTCGGCCTGATAAACCCCTTCCCCAGTAGCTCCTGAAGCTGCGAGGATAACTCCTGCATCTCCAGAGGCGCAAGGCGATACGACGCCTTAGCGATAGGCGCAGCTCTTGGAACCAACTCAATACCGAACTCTACCTGCCTCCCCGGAGGCACACCCGACAATTCCTCTGGAAACACATCCGGAAACTCGCGCACTATCGGAACCTCATCAACCGACTTCGGTCCCTCTGAAACAACCCTTGCATCCATCACATATTCCACAAATCCTCTACAGCCCTGCTGTAGACTCTGTCTCGCTCTGGCGGCCGAACAAAATGCTGACCCCGCACGTGTACCCTCACCGTGCACTGCAAGAACTCCCCCACTAGGGTCTCGAATCGTCACCAAATGATGCTTGCACTCTATCACAGCTCCATTTCGGCTCAACCAATCCATACCCACTATAACACACACGTCCCCCATCGCGATCGGAACCAGATCTATCGGGAACTCCACACCGAAGATCTCAAGGACACATCCTCGAATCACATCCGAAGCATACACTGCTCGCTCATCAGCTATGGAAACTCACAAAGGCCGATCCAGCGCCTCTCGATGGACACTAATATACTGACTAAAAACTATGGAAACAAACGACCGACTCGCACCCGAGTCAAATAATACGAACGCAAGCACATAACTCACAAGAAAAGTACCTATGCATATCATCGTATAAGCATAAAAACTCAACTCAAATAAAAGATGAAAAGAGAATACATACCAGCCACCAGATCGGGCGCCGCGCAGACCTCCTCCGCGGTCAACTGAAATGCCCTCCCACGAGCCTTCGAGGCCTCGACCTTCACTGGCTGAACCTCGGTAGTCCTAGCAGCAGGCACAGATCCCTGTGCTGATCCCTGAAGAAGCTACGGGCACTCGGCCTTCAGATGGCCGGTCTGGTTGCAATGAAAGCAAACTGAGAATCCCTTGGGGCAATCCCTCGCGATATGCCCCTCCTTCCGATACTTGTAGCATACCCCAGCCCTGCACGACCCCTCGTAACTATTACCGCACTTCCCGCATGTGTGGCCCTTCGCGCCTCCAGATCTCGAATCAGCGGGTTTAGCCCGCTTGGCTGCCGGTTGAGACTGAGCCGGCTGCCGATCCATCCTCTGAGACTCGGCCTCCTCCCTGGCCTGAGTCTCCAACTCGATCTCCCTCTTCCGGGAATTTTCCTGGAGCTCAGCAAATGTCCGGTAAGTCGAGTTCGCCACAAACTCCCGAATATCTCTCCTCAGCATACTCAGATAACGGCTCATACGAGCCTGCTCAAACGACACCTGCTCAGGGCAAAACATCTCCCTCTCATGAAACTTCCTGGTGATGACTACCACAGAATCAGTACCCTGCTAGAGGGTCAAGAACTCCTGAATCAACCATTCCCTCTCCACCGGGGGAACATACTCCTCTCTGAACATAGCGGTGAACCTCTCCCAGGTCACCTCGGAAATCTCAGCCAAAGTGAAGTTCGCCGTCATGAACTTCCACCAATCCCTCGCTCCTAGGCGGAGCTGGTTCAAGGCGAACCGAATCCTCAAGTGCTCTGGAAAAGAGCACGTATAGAAACATCCCTTGATGTTAGAGATCCATCTCATAGCGGCAACCGGGTCCTGCGTCCCGTCGAACTCTAGTGGCTTCGTGTAGCTGTACTCCCGGAACAACAACGAGTCACCTTCCTGAGGTCTGGTAGTAGCAACAGCAGCAGTAGCTGCAGCTACATCAGCCTCAGTCAATGTTGTGTACCGCTCATCAAAAGTCTCAATCAACGTGGTCTTGATGTCCCCAAACATCTCGGGAATCTCAGCCCGAATGGCAGCAGCAACCTCCTCATGAATCAATCGACGGATCTCCTCGTCGCTGACACCACTACTCTTAGGTGTGTGTCGAGTCCGAACCATGATGCTTCTCAAATACAACAAAAATTATCAGAGACTCGATCGAGCATACACATACTCGATGACGCAACCCTACTTGTCCTCCGTTGTCCAAAAGATTCTTACATGGAATGCCCACTGATCCGGTGTCTCCAGTAGTACGGGCCCAATACTACTGACCACACCGCATCAATATTCACTCCAAGTCCTCCTCCTTGGATCTTGGATTACAAGTACTCTACTCTCAAAGCATCTCAGCAGCAGAAATCTCCTAGGCTAAGGCATCAAAAATCAGGCCACTCTAGTCCTAATATGTATACCTAGCCTATTCTAGCATGCATAACGTAATATATCTCATAACACAAAATGTAAGGGTACTTTTGGGGATTCACCGTTCGGACGCTGGTTGATCGTACACACGACTCTGCTCTCTTTATCTCAAAACTCTCTTTACTCTTTTCAAAAATTTTAATTCATTAGCAAAAATTTTCTCAAATCCTCAGTTTGAGTTCAGATACGCCTGAAGATGCATCCGAATCCCTCAAACCAAGGCTCCGATACCAACTTGTAACAACGTGAATTTTCAAAATAGTTTTTCATTTTTAAAACATTCATTCATTCATAAATAATGTCAAACACATTGTATCAAATATTATTATCACAAAACATCTTCCCAGAATCTCTATAAAAACTCCAATGCGTGTGTGTACGAATCATGCCGGCGCCTTCCCGTGCTCATCACTAGTACCTGAAACACATAACACAACAACTGTAAGCATAAATGCTTAGTGAGTTCCCCAAAATACCACATACAACACATACGCCACTCAAGGCTATAATACGACCCTCCGGTCAATGTGTCTCAGCGGGACCCTCCAGTCCCATAGCTCGTTGGACCCTTAGGTCCGGTCATAGCTCGTTGGACCCTCCGGTCCGGTCTATATCATCATACAACATACAAATAACACATAAGACCCTCTAGTCATCACATAGTACCACTCTAAGTAACGTATAGTGAGAAGACTCACCTCGATGTCTCGGTAAATATCTGACTCGGAAGAAGTGTGATCTAGCCTCCGCCTAATCACATAAAGTAATACTCTCATAAATACAACTGAAATCAATCCTAAAGTCAACAAGGTCAACGGTAAAACTTGACCCGACTCAGCGAGTGCACTAGGGCGACTCGGCGAGTCTACACGTGTCCACTGACTCTCTTAGATTCTCTCTTGGCACGTCGAGTACTTCCCTTGACTCGACGAGTCCACCTGGCATGAATCGCGGGGCCACCCCGACTCAACTCGCCGAGTCTCAAGAACAACTCGGCGAGTTCCAACTTGAACTCAGACCCCTGACTCTCCCTGACTCACCGAGTCATACCCCCAACTCGGCAAGTCTACTCACTGAGTGATTAACGGGCAACCTTCATACTACTCGTCGAGTCTGTTCTTGGGACTCGGCGAGTTCATGTCATGCACAAACTGAAAACAACTTCTGAGGTCAGATCTGTTCCATAAAATCATAGATTTGGCCTCCCCAAGCATGATAATCACGTAAAGTTCGGACCTTGACACACATATAACATAGAAATGGTCCAAAATGGTGATTTAGCCCCAAAAATGTCATTCCAAGCTCATGACTTCCAAAATGACTCATAAAGCTCCAAGGTTTAAGGTCTTTGGACCTCTTTGGGTCCAGATCCAGAACACAAACTCGAAGAGGGACCAAATACACCACTTAATCAATCTCTAAAAGGGTTAGGAAAACCCTAACACTAAGAATCAACACCAAAACTGAAGAACGTCCGAGAATAATACCTCAATGCAATCTCTATGAGCTCAAAACCACCAAAAATCGCACCTCCTTCAGCCTCCTCTTGCCTTAAACACTTCCTTCTTGCAAAAACACCCACCAAATATCAAGATTGGCCTCTCCTTCCTCACAAACGCTCTAGATCTCTTTAGGGTTTCTCGTTGGGGTGGATGGCCGCAAATGACGGCCATAAGGCCCTTTAAATAGGTCTCAAACCTTGGAAATTAGGGTTTCATTAAACAGCGTGGACTCGCCGAGTCCGCTCATAAACTCGTCGAGTCCAGCTGTGAACTCGCGTACAAATCCGCGACCATACTCGGCAAGTCTAGACGCCAACTCGCCGAGTTCCCCCACAAAACCCAAAAATAAAAGAACAAAATATCATACCTGGGAATCCGGGTGTTACAGTTTAGTGGAGGGTTGTTTCTCTTATAGCAGGTTTGGAGTGTTTGGTGTTATATTGGTTTGTATTCGAGATCAGTTCAGGGGAATTTTGTGGAAGGTTTATGGTCAAGATTCAGCAGGTTAGGTACCTAGTATCGCCAGGATTCAGTGGTTTTAGCAATTGTGCTTGGATTTGCTTTTGGGGGTGTCGAGGAAGTGTTCTGTTGCTGAGGTTTTGGTTGGAGCATCCATCCTATGGACTTCAAGATTTGAGTGTGATATCATTTGAAGCATCTAGGGTTATCAGTGTTGCTGGGATTCGAGAAGTGTTCAACAGGCCTTCAGGGGTTGTGTGGTCTTTTGGGATGGTTAGTGATGGAGCACTAGCATTAGTAAGTGATGGTTGTCATCAAATCGATCATTGGAGAGTAAGAAGGATTGTGAATCCTTCAATTCTCGTGTGTTGTGAAGTGGGGGAGAATCGTTCAGGTATTTAGGAACACGAGCAGTTGTGAAACTAGGATGGGTTTCGCATCCCTTTCGGGGAGGAAGATGGCCCAAGTGGCTATTTGGATTAAGGATTATGTGAGTTCGGAATTCGGGAAACTTCCCAACATTGGGTTCATGTCTTCTTGGTGTATGATAGTAGGCTTTAGGGGACCCAAGTTGGGGTTCCAGTTATGACTCAAGTTCATCTTGGGTGTTTGGTTGAGTACGTGCTCGACTCTTGGTGTGTTCGAATTAATAGATTAGTGGTATGGCATTGGGCGGCGGTTGTGTCAAGGAGGAAGTGATGTAAGACTGAAGGGTGCCCGTAGCATTCACTAGTTAGCAGTTAGTATAGAAGTGTTGTAAGACTGCGGGGTGGCCCGTAGCGGTCGGTTACTGTGGTAAGTGTTGTAAGACTGCGAGGTAGCCCATAGCATTTACCGATCCCTATGCAGCGGTGAGATTATGGCAAATATGTGATTTGCTCACAGATTTCTTCAGATGGTTTAGGCCAAGGTGGGTCTTGTTGGAACCTAAAAGTGAACCTCTTGCAATCTCTATCCTTTGAATGTTCCGAAGTAAGTCAGTTCCGAAGTGAATGGTGTTCCATAGTTAGCTTGTGTTCTGGAGTCAAATTGGTGTCCGAAATAAAGAAAATGTTTATGTGTTGATGTTCCGAGATGGTGTATGCTTCCGAATCAGTCTGTCCGTCTTATCATTTATTGTTCTTGTCTTTTAGTCTGATGTAACAGCTCATAAGACTCAGTTTATTTTGTTAAAGGGATAATCAGAGTGTTAGATGTAACTCTTTTATCCAGTCCTATGGTACACGGATATTTATGAATTGGATCATTGATGGTTATAGGTGTTGGAGTTTGGGGCAGTGTTTCGGGAGCGTGATTTCGTGGTTCAGTCCGGTATTGCATGGTGAGTTATCCTCACTATACTAAGGGGTCTAAGGCACCAAGGCCGGCCCATTGGATTTGATATCCTAGTAGTTATTGATATGTTGGATTTGAGTTAGTGATGTATGCCAGTTGATATGCTAGTCGGGTAGATCTGTAGGATTACCTTTGATACTGTATGATTATATGTATATGCATTAGTTATGTTATATGTCGACATATTATGTGGGATGGGTTGAGGTTGTACTGCTCCGTGCGGTAGCCAACAAACCCTAGAGTATTCCAGATATGAGCTGAGGGCCAGGAAAGGCATGTCAGACTCATACTGAGGACTTGGAAGCATTCCAGATACGAGTTGAGGGCCGGGTAGGGCATGCTAGACTCGTACTGTAGGCTCGGTGGCGATCCAGATGTGAGCTGTAGGCCCGGAAGGCAATCCAGACTCACATTGTGGGCCCAGGGGTAATCCAGTCTGTAAAGCTGTAGACCCATCGTATGTTGTTCAGTTTGTTATGTTATGATATTGCTGATATTGTTGTGGACTGTATGTGTATCGGTATTTTGGGGGTAACTCACTAAGCTTTCGGGCTTACAGTTTTAGTTTATGGTTTCAGGTTCAGCGGATGACCGCGGGTAGGCGAAGGCGTGACCGTACACTTCCTCGATTGACGATCTTGATTTTTGGGAACTCTAATGTATAAACTATTTTGAAAACAAATTGTAATAATTGAATGGTTTCAAATGATTTAAAAAGTTTTAAATTTGCTCGAATTTTATGGGTGTTACAGTTACACCGATATATTTACACTAAATTTACACTTATTAGGACTTTGTGACAGATTTCCAATAGTTTCGTTACTGATTTCTAACGAATTTATGACGTATTATGAAGAATTTACACTAAATTTTACACTCAGCAGTAAAATTTGAGGGATTTTCCATGCCACCCCAGGATGCCAAGTAGGTTTGCCCATGTTTGTAAAAGAGATTTCACTCGTGCTGACATGTATTACTACATCCCTTATGGAACCCCAACAGACACTAAGCCCAATCTTTTTGCTTCTGGCAAGCTTGTGGTTGACTCAACCCTCTATCGAAGCCTTGTTTGGTCTCTACAATATCTGACATTCACTCGTCCAGATATTGCATATGCGGTTCAACAAATTTTCCAATACGTGCATGATCCTCACGTACCACATTTTCTTGAACTAAAGTACATTTTGCGTTACCTTTAGGTTACATTAACATATGGTCACTACATATGCATGTCTCATGCCGATTGTTTGGTAACTTATTCAGAAGCTGATTGGGTTGGTTGTCCTTAGACATGCTAGTCCAGTTTTGGGTTTTGTGTCTATCTTGATGACCCCTTACTCGAAATTTCATGTCTATTATCTCGTACTAGACATAGTGTTATGTACTTATATTTTTTTAGGCTACCCGTGAAAATAGACTTATATTTTGTTAGGCTACCCAATATGATACCAATTTCATGCGTAGGAACCAACATGGAGGATAATGTTAAGGGATTTCCATCAGTGAACACCATTTCCACACCGTAGTAAGTGTGGAGTGGATTGGTGGTTCTTATGGATCTTCATAGACACCATTCTCTCTATCTCTCTCTACTTTCACCTCTTTTTCTCTCTTGTTCGTTACTTGTTCATTAGTGAACACCATTTCTACAACCTAGTGAAATGATTGTGGAATGGTTAAATGATGATGTGACTTACTCTTCACTACCTTTTCACCAATGAGGATACCGAATAGCCTTAGGGAATGCGTTGCCATCGGCCATGCGCACGTTTTGCATGTTCTATCTACTTATAAGTTTGTTGATATATGTATAGTGTATTTATTTTTTATACATATAGTGTAGAGTCTACGGTGTAATTATTATATTTTGTCTGTACTATTTGAAGGAGGATGTAATATACAGAAACCCTAGTGGGTCTTTACATAAAATATCAAACTGTTTAATTGCTCAAAATGAAGTTTTCTATCTTTAAGATTTTTTCAAATATTTTATTATTGATTAGGATCCTTATTCTACTCCATTTGGATTTGCTACGATTATTGAAAGAAACTATCCATCTTGGAATTCGGATTTCTTTTGTTCGTTTTAGTTGTGATCGGTAGTTCAACCAGTCTTTTGGTGTTAGAAGTTTTTGTTTGTTTAGAAGTACGTAATCACCAATTCTTGATAATTGATTCTAGTTGTCGATCAATTTAAAAAAAAAATGTTTGATTTTGTGTTATGTCTGTGCTTCTATTAATTCTTTGGTTTGGTCTAGTAATCAATGGAAGAGCTTGCACCATGAATTAATAATAATGATAATACTGTCTATAATAAAAAAAAATATTTAAAACAAGGATAGAGTAATAATTTTCACATACTTAACAGATGAGTTGTTAACAAAAATGGAGTAATTAGAAGCATAATCGTTAGCGTTATAAAACATCAAAAAGAAAAACCAAAACTGAAATCCAATTCTTTAAACACCAACTGAAAAAAATAATAATAATAACTCAAGAACCAAATTAATTTCTAAGTTACCCTATTAGTATTTTTTATGATTTTAAAGTTTGACTATTTAGTTCTAGACGTCCAAAATGAAAATTGATATAGGTGTAAAGAGTTAAGGTGCAGCATGTTCAATGCCTCTTCCACTTTAACCCACAGTCAAACATGCATGGAAGCGTTTTACCATTAAAAAAATAGGGAGGCGATATTGCCGTTTGGTATAACGTCTCAATTATAAATGATTCACCAAGAACTGAAGATCATAGAGAAAAGATATCAAGCAAAGATCACGCTGTTGAGGATTTTAAAGTTTGCAGTGAGGTTGACAAGAGAAGCACGGAGATACCAAAGGTTGCTGGTCAAACAGAGTCAACAGAAAAATCTGTAAATCTTGTGATAGCATTAAGTGAAGAGGAACATGAGGCTACGATTAGATTATTCAAAAGAAAATCATTATTCCGAATCTGCTAATGGGATTGATTTGTTGATATTAGTCTTACATTTTTCCTCATTTGTTTGTCAATGATCATAACTTGTGACATTTTTTCTCAGCCGTTGGATCAACATGCAAAGAAATTCTGAACCAGAGGTTGATATGGAAGCTAAGGAAGAAAGGATTCCAGGTTTACATCCATCTTATCGTGACTCTGAAAAACTAGAGTTTGGATGTAAGCACTACAAGCGGAACTGCAAACTTGTTGCTTCCTGTTGCAACAAATCATACACTTGCAGACACTGCCATGATGAGGCCACTGATCACGTAATGGATAGGTATGCATAAGGCCATTATTTTCTATTAAGTGCTGCAGAGATAAATGATCTGTTTTCATGAGCTAGTAAGTGTTGTATTGAAAAGCTGTTTCTTTTTCAGACAGAATGAATTCAGATATCTGAATGTGAGTAAAAGGGAAAATGACTTATAAGTTCAATGAAATTTTTAAACCGTTCAAAAAACTCAATTATGTTTTTTCTGTTCAATAAAACTCAACGAAGTTAACCTTTTGTCTTAAAAAATCCAACTAACTTACACTTTGTTTCACTTATAATTTAGGGTTAACCGGCTAATGAAAGTCAACTAATGACATGGCTTATGACGTATAATTAAATATCAGAAAATGACTGGTAAGATCAAAGAAGTTTCAGAACCATTCAAAAAACCCCAATCATGTTTTGTTTGTTGAAAAAAACCCAATGAAATTATGTGTTTTTTTTCAATTGTTATTAGAGACAACCAGATTCATTACGTATACAACTAGTTGGCAAATGACATGACATTATATTTGATGACATGGAATAAACAGATTAGAATTTCCCTTTATATATCAATTTAGGGCTTGAAGAAGAGAAAAACAAATGGCATTTGTGTTCGATCTCTTATAATAGTTACTTCTTATTCTTCCTCTCAATCGTTGATGTTCAACTCAAGATCTATAAAGAAGATATTTGATGATGAAAACCCTTGTGGATGTGGATGCCCTTCTTGGATTTAGACATCTAGAACGGATGATCATCCATAGAAAAAAGTTCAGGGCTTGTTCGAACAGATGGGTAAATGTAATTGAAAGCTTTATCATGTCCATATTCTATCTATTTGTTTGGTTTCTTTCAAAAACAAAAACTTATTAAAATGGACATAATAAAGCTTTCAATTACACTTACCCATCTGTTCGAATAAGCCCTAAACATTATCTTTGGATAATTCTCCATTCTAGATGTCAAAATCCGAGAAGGGTGTCGACATCCACAAGAGTATGTATCATCAAATATCTTCTTTGTATATCTTGAGTTGGACATCAACGATTGAGAGGAAGAAAAAGAAGTGGCTATTACAAGAGATCGAACACATATATCGTTCGTTTTTCTCTTCTCCAAGCCCTAAATCGATATATAAAGGGCAATTCTAATCTGTTTATTCCATGTCATTAAATATAATGCCATGTCATTTGCCAACTAGTTGTATACCTAATTAATCTGGTTGCCTCTAATGAGAATTGAACAAAAACATAAGTTCGTTGGGTTGTTTTCAACAAACAAAACATGATTGGAGTTTTGTGAACGGTTTTGAAACTTCATTGTTCTTGCAAGTCGTTTTTCGATATTTACTTACACGTCATAAGCCATATCATCCGTTGACTTTCATTAGCCGATTGACCCTAAATGAGAAGTGTAAGTTAGTTAGGCTTTTTAGACAAAATGTTAAGTTCATTTGGTTTACTTGAAAAGACAAAACATAATTAGGGTTTTTTGAACGGTTTGGAAACTTCGTTGGGCTAATAATTCATTTCCCCGTGAGTAAAATGACCATTTTACTCTTTGAGTATCTATTAAGGCATCCACAATTCATTAAACTTTATAGAGTTCAATGAATTGTCACACCATCCATTAATCACCTATACAGCAACGCCCACAATCCATTAAACTCTTATTCAATCTTAATCACGACTTTATTCTTTCTATCGAACCATTCAATGATCATTCAGCTTTCCTCTATGTCATCACCTACACTCCATTCAACTCTTATTCAATCTTAATCATCACCCATTCAACTCTTATACTACTTGCATTGTGGATGGTCTTAAGTAGAAGAATTGCCCTTTTATATCTGTCCCCAATAAGAGCAACCATTTCGGTGGTGGTGCTTGCAGTTGTATTGTAAATGTCACATGTAGATTGTTTGCAAGACACGTCATTAGATATTATTATTTTATTAAGAAGGTAATATATTAATTAGTTTATAATATTTAGATATGATTATTTGATTAAAAATATTAACATATCACTTTGCAAGCCTTTTATAATTTGAAAGATGAAGTCTAAATGGCATTCAATTTTGAGGGAGTGGCATTGCATGGAACTTTTGAAAGACCGGATGTGGAAAGTCTTTAGTCCCATAAGTAAATTTAAGTAAATGACCATTTTACCATTCGACTAGATGAGAATGTAAGTTTCATATATACTTTTGTGTTGCTTTTGATTAACATGCAGAAAAGCGACAACCATGATGATGTGCATGAAATGCTTGATAATCCAACCCATTGGTCCAACATGCTCAACCGTGTCATGTAACAATTTATCTATGGCTAGATACTACTGCTCAATCTGCAAACTTTTTGATGATGAGAGGTCATTTTATCATCAATGTTGTTCCTTTAATCTGTGTTTTATTTATGCATTTAAGCCTGTCCAGAAAGAAATAATATAGATTTCTTTTAAAAGCAGGCAAATCTACCACTGTCCTCACTGTGACCTCTGTAGAATTGGGGAAGGCCTGGGGATTGACTTTTTCCATTGCATGAATTGCAATGCATGCATGTCAAAGTCTCTTTCGAAGCATATTTGTAGGGAGAAGTGTCTTGAAGTCGATTGTCCAATATGCCATGAATACATCTTCACATCAAGCACTCCTCTTAGAGCCCTTTCCTGCGGTCATATAATGCATTCTTCTTGTTTTGATGTATATATTCATCGCTTCTAATACCTTTCCCTTTTACAGATAACTTCAAGAAATAACTTAAAACACTTCTTTAATGACTCTTTAATGCTGCTGGTGTCAGGCATACACGTCTACTAACTATACGTGTCCAATATGCAGCAAGTCATTGGGGGATATGCAGGTGAGTAACTTTGCATATCACGTTTTAATATTCATTAATTATTTAATTCAAGTTGATTTTTTATCATCTCCCAGGTATACTTTGGGATGATAGATGCAATGTTGGCAGAAGAGACAATTCCGGAAGAATATGCTGGCCAGACTCAGGTTGATTAATACTAAACACATATACACAAACACTTGATGCATGTTGTCAAAATTTTAATTTGACAAATGGTTTTTCAGGACATTTTATGCAATGATTGTGAGAAGAGAGGAATTGTGTCGTTCCATTGGCTGTATCATAAATGCCCCAGTTGCGGTTCCTACAACACCCGCCTTGTTTGAGTTGGATATAATGTGAGTGGGCTTTAGTTTAAGTTCTTTGGTGTTGCATAGAAGCACCGTCTTTAATGTATGTCATAAAGTTAAGTATCTTATGTAGACCCTAAAAAAGCTTTTATTTATACCAACATTTAGAAATGGAAGATTGGGTCAATGCTATCAGAAGAATTCATATGTACTGATGTACACAACATTTTAAATGATCAAAGTTTCCTACAGAAAGATATACAAAAGATTTTAAGCACTAAATGAATCCAAGTAAAAGTAATTTGCATACCTTTTAAGTTGCAGACACTTGTGTGAATAAGGGACTGCATGGATCTGTCCGAGTTGTCGCTGAAATTCGGATCAAGATTTCGAATTATGCTACAATGGTTATTTACTTGAAAGTTGTGTATATGTTGTGTGTTTTCAGATTAAAATAAAACTAGGATCAGAATAAAGCACTAAATTGATTCTTCATTCACCAGGACCATTTTGTGTATAAATACGTATTGAATGGTAGTATATATATACTGTGTTAATTTTGTGTGTAAAGGCTTTCAATGGTTGCATGCTATCTCCTTGGAATCAAGGATAGGATTTTATCATAATCATGCATGATATGCATCCATTGTTAAATTATGTGTGCGTATTATTCGGGATTATTTTTGTATATACTCATAATTACTAGTATATATTTATTATTGTATTTTTATGTTTGTACTAGTATATATTTAGTATTGTATTTGTATATTTGTTTTTTGCACTTCTTTCTTCGAAGGTGTGTATATATATATATATATATATATATATATATATATATATATATATATATATATATATATATATATAGGTTTCATGTGTTTTTTATATTTATTGTGTGCTAAAATGCACTAATAGAAATTTAATAAAATTAATTAATTAATTAATTAATTAAAGATAGATATTAAACGATTTCCATAATTGTATATATGTTAAATTATATCCCTAATTATAATTCTCTTTTTTTATGAAAACTAATTAAATTTGTTATTAATGTCAGCAACGACATTCTTTCGGAATGAATTCGTATCTTAGTATTCATGTATTGGTTCGTGTTTTGTTTATAGACACATTCACTTAAAATACAACAAAGTTGCATGGAACATGAAGAACGAAAGTACATTCTAGTAGAATACTATAACGTCCCAAAATACAGGCCAAAAATTTCATTTTTAATTAAGTGATTTGTAAAAGCATTTGTAACAATATATCATACGATCATAACATTTGGTAAAACATGTCTCGAGGCCATAAACCAAAACATAAAACATGATAATGTCAGAGTACAAATCCCAGAATGACTCATAGTGCGGAAAACAAAGAGTGTGTGTGATGAGCCACTACCGCGCCTGCTCCTTTCCCTTGACTGAAGAGGTAATTGAAACAACAACTGAAAACCGTAAGCACAGAGCTTAGTGAGTTCCCCCACTATACCACATACCATATAACCACATAACATACATATATTGTCAGGCATATCTGGGTGCCCGACCTACCCCTTCGGTCCTCTCGACCGGATACTGACTAGCATATCTTGGTGCCGGCCTCCCCTTCGGTCCTCTCGAACGGATACTGACTAGCATATCTGGGTGCTGGTCTCCCCTTCGGTCCTCTCGACCGGATGCTGGGGACTATTTCACCCCTACTACTGCCACATAACACATATCACATACTCTATCTAGCATAGCTGGGCATGACCGCCCCTTCGACCCTATCGACCGGAAATCTGAGGACTATCTCCCCCTACTGTCACTAGCACATAGCATTATATCATACTAGCACATAAACATATCACAGGTAGTAGCAACCCTAGATGAATATCATAGAGACAATCATCTAACATACAACTCCTACTGGTGGGCCGGCATTATGGTCGTAGACCCACCACTACTGGAAGGTAACTCACCTCGAAAGTAGCTGCTGAAGTCTGCTTGCTGAGCACCTGACTGCTGGATTGGGAACCCTCTGGCTATAAATCATAAACATAAGTTAGCCTCTCTTACACACCCTTAGGTCAGATGACTGACCCACCCTTAGTCCAAGGTCAACTTCCAGTTGACTGGACTCGCCGAGTCTTGGCACCGACTCGCCGAGTCCTTCTTCCACTAACGCGGTCCCACTCTACAAGCCCCTTTTTCCCACTCACTGAGTCGCCCTTAACTCACTACTCGGGACAATAGGACCGGCTCACGACCCGACTCGCCGAGTCCAAGAACAACTCGCCAATCCATGCGAGCAGACTTCCCACTCGCTTTTAGATCCTTATCCGAACATCCTTCATGAGAATTTGGAGTTTCTGGGACTATCGCAACATGTTAGATTGCTAATTCTACGTGCAAACACGAAGGGTTGGACTCCTGACACTTAAACCCTTCGCACCCCGAACAGTTCATACGACTCGCCGAGTTTGAAGAACAACTCGCCGAGTACCAGGCAATCTTCATAGGACTCGTGGAGTGGTTCTTCCAACTCGCCGAGTCTAAGGCCATCTTCATAGAACTCGCCGAGTCCCTACGTCCCACTTCCCAAACAGGCCAAAACTGGGACATGCAACGCTTCTAACTCATAGATCCATGCTCCAAGGGCATGCTTATCACGTAAAGTTGCAAACTTTACGTGCATGCATGGACCTATAAGCTCAAGAAGGCAAATCTAAGCTCTTTACGGGGTCAAACACTCAAAAGGGACCTCAATAACCCCAACCAAATAGACTTTATACTTTTAGGATGTCCGTAAGATCCCAATCCGAAGTCCTTTAAGAAGTTAAAGCATAAATGCATGAAATTTGAGGTTTTAGGGCTTGAAACCACTAATTTGGGGCAAAAAGGGGATCTAATGAACTAATGAACAAGGTAAGAACTTTTCTACCTGAATGGAAGCTTCTCACAGTGTAGATTCCGGATCTACCTCCCCTCCTTGCTCACTTCAACCTCCGCTTCTTTCCTCTAAGCTCCAAACCTTCTCCACTAAGCCAAAATCACTCTCAAGAACAATATGGGGGCTAGGATCTCTTACTACGGTTCTCTGGAAGTGCTAGGGACTAAGGAGACCAAGTTAGAGTGTTTAAATAGGGTGCAAACACCTGGATTAGCGTTTTTGTCCAAACAGGGTCTACTCGCCGAGTCCAGGTACCGACTCGCCGAGTACAAAGTTCAAACCCCGTGCCTTGTCCTGCTCCTACTCGGCGAGTTTGTCCTTCAACTCGCCGAGTCCAGGGCAAAAATGCATAAAATTAAAATATAATACGCAAGGAGTACGTACCAGGAACCAGGTGCTACAAATACACTCTCATTCTGTTAGAATATACTCTCATTCTTCTACAATAATTTCTAATTCTACTAGAATACACTCTCGTTCTCCGTGTTCTAAGCAATTTTGTTGTATTTTGAGTGAGTGAGTAATGAAACAAAATACGAACCAATACATGAAAAACTAGATGCAAATTCATCCTGAAATAATATTATTTATTATATTAATGATGAATTTAATTAATTTCCATAAAAAAATATAATTATGTATAACATTTAATATACATATAATTATGGAAATTATTTAATATCTATATTTATTTGATTAAATAATAATTTAATTTTTATTAAATATTTATTGGTGCATTCTAGCATACAATAAATGTGAGAAACATTTAAACTTAGCTCTCTCTCTCTCTCTCTCTCTCTCTCTCTCTCTCTCTTTCTATATATATATATATATATATATATATATATATATATATATATATATATATATATATATATATATATATAAAGAGCTCGGGGTAATGCTCCATCATCTCTTCCACCGACTCCCAAGTCCACTCTGATCCCTTCCGGTGTTGCCATTGCACCTTCACGAGTTCCACCCTCTTGTTCCTTAGATCCTTCGACTTCCTGTCGAGGATTGCCATAGGCCGCTCGATGTAATTCAGGCTGTCATCAACCTGAATATCCTCCAAAGGAACCACGGCCGAGTTGTCCACCAAACACTTTCGCAATTGAGAGACGTGGAAAGTGTTGTGAATCTGGCTAAGTTCGGCTGCCAGATCCAACCTATATGCCACCTTGCCCACCCGGGCTACAACCCTGAACGGTCCAATGTATCTCGGGCCCAACTTGCCCCAATTCCTAAATCGGATGACGCCCTTCCAAGGCGACACTTTTAGGAGAACCATATCCCCGACTTGGAATTCCAAGTCTGAACGACGCTTGTCGGCATAACTTTTCTGTCGACTTTGTGTAGTCTGAAGCCTACTCCGAACCTATTGGATCCTCTCAGTAGTCTTGAGCACCACTTCGGTGCTCCCCATGACCATCTGGCCCACTTCACCCCAACATATCGAGGTCCTGCACCTCCGTCCGTACAACATCTCGAATGGAGGGCGGTCAATACTTGTGTGGTACCTGTTGTTTTACGAGAACTCAGCCAAGGGAAGATAGGTATCCCAACTACCACCGAAGTCTTGCGCGCACGCCTGTATCATATCCTCCAGAGTCTGGATGGTGCGCTCGCTCTGACCATCCGTCTGCGGGTGAAAGGAGGTGCTAAAATGCAGACGAGTGCCCAACTCATCATGAAACTTCTTCCAAAACCTGGAAGTGAACCGCACATCTCGGTCTGATATCACTGACACTGGCACCCCGTGTTGCGCCACTATCTCCCTGATATAGATATCGGCCAACTTTTCGGCCGAGATACTCTCCTGGATCAGAATAAAATGGGCGCTCTTGGTCAATCGATCCACGATGACCCAAATCGAATCTACTCCACGCGCAGTCCTACGAAGTTTTGTGATAAAATCCATCGTAATATCTTCCCATTTCCACATTGGGATATCCAACGGCTGCATCTTGTCGTGCGGTCTCTGATGTTCGGCCTTGACCTTCCTGCAGGTCAAGCATCGCTCAACGTACCAAGCCACATCTCGCTTCATGCAGGGCCACCAATAGTCTAGACGAAGATCTCTATACATCTTCGTTGCCCCTGGATGAATAGAAAATCGGGATTTGTGCTCCTCCTCCATCAAGATTTGACGCACGCCTCCGTGATACGGCACCAACACCCTACGGTGTAGTGTCAATAATCCTCGGCTATCATAATCGAAGGAAGTGACTTGACCCACTATCCGCTCGCTTTTCCGATGCTCCTCCTTCATAGCCTCCCGCTGAGCTTCCCGAATCTGCTCTAACAGTGGAGTCACCACCGTCATCCTCATACACACATCCCTGATCGGTGCCGCCTTACGGCTAAGTGCATTGGCCACCACATTGGTCTTCACCATGTGATAAAGGATCTCACAATCATAATCCTTCACCACATCTAACCACCGACGCTGCCTCATGTTCAGATTCGGCTGATCCATGAGGTACCTCAGACTCTTGTGGTCCGTGTAGATAGTACATCGGACCCTGTAGAGGTAATGCCGCCAAATCTTGAGGGCGAAGACCACCGCCCCCAACTCCAAATCGTGTGTCGGGTAGTTCGCCTCGTGAGGCTTCAGCTGCCTCGAGGCATAAGCAATGACATGCCCCCTCTGCATCAGTACCGCGTCCAACCCCGAAATGGACGCGTCACAGTATACCACAAAATCCTCTACGCCCTCGGGCAGGGCTAAGATTGGTGCCTCGCACAATCTCTGTCTGAGAGTCTCGAACGCTGCCTGCTGCTCAGGCCCCGATCGAAAGACTACGGCTTTCTAAGTCAACCGTGTCAGGGGTACAACTATATTGGAGAAATCCTGGATGAATCTCCGATAGTAGCCTGCTAATCCTAGGAAACTACGAATCTCGGATGGAGACTTCGGAACCTCCCATCTCATCACGGCCTCGATCTTGGCCGGGTCGACCAATATGCCCTTCTGGTTGACAAGGTGCCCAAGGAATTGCACCTCGCGCAACCAGAACTCGCACTTGGAGAACTTAGCGTATAAGTTCTCCCTCCTCAGGGTCTCCAAAACCTCCCTCAGATGCTGCTCGTGCTCCTCTTGCGTCTTGGAATAAACCAAGATGTCATCAATGAAAACTATCACAGACCGATCCAACATCGGTCTGCACACGCGGTTCATGAGGTCCATGAACGCGGTAGGAGCATTGGTGAGCCCAAACGGCATCACCATGAACTCATAATGGCCATAACACATCCGAAACGCGGTCTTCTAAACATCCTCCTCTCTGACCCTCATCTGATGATAACCTGAACGCAAATCGATCTTGGAGAACCAAGATGCTCCCTGTAACTGATCAAAGAGGTCATCAATCCTCGGGAGTGGGTAACAGTTCTTCATCGTTACCTTATTCAGTTCCCGGTAATCTATACACATCTGATGCGACCCGTCCTTCTTCTTCACAAACAGGATCGGGGCTCCCCAGGGTGAACTGCTCGGTCGAATAAATCCCTTGTCTAGCAGCTCCTGCAGTTGCGTAGACAACCTCTGCATCTCGGGAGGAGCCAACCGATAGGGTGCCTTGGCTATCGGAGCCACACCAGGAACTAGGTCGATCCTGAACTCTACCTGACGCTCCAGAGGTATTCCAGGAAGCTCCTCTGGGAACACATTAGTGTAGTCTCGCACCACTAGAACCTCGCTCACTGTCGCCTTACCCGTCTCCCGTGTATCCATAACGTACGTGACATATCCCGCATAACCCTGCTGAAGGTAGCGCCTAGCTCTCACTGCTGAACATACTGTGGGTCCATGTTGTGGCCTCTTGCCGTGGATCACCAACTCTCCCCCACTTGGGGTCCTGATCCGCACTAGCTGTTGTGCGCAATCTATCACCACCTCATTAGGGCTCAACCAATCCATGCCTAAAATCACTTTGTTCCCACACAACGGAATGGGAACCAAATCCACCAAGTAGCGATCCTCGAATAACCTCATAACACAATCTCTGAATACCGCCGATGCCCGAACCGATCGATAATCGGCGATCTCTACCTCTAAAGGGCAATTCAACATGCTCAAAGACTCAGTGAACTTCTTGCTATGCGCAAGAGAAACAAATGATCGGGTGGCACTCGAGTCAAACAACACCTGAACAGGGATACCGTTCACATGGAACGATCCCTTCACCACATCGGGTGCGGCGTGTGCCTCCTCAGTAGTCAGCTGAAACGCCCAACTCCTCATCACTAGAGCCTCTGCCTTGCCCTGCCGGCCATCTGTAATCCGCAAGGTAGCTGGAGCTGGCGCCTTAACCGACGCTGATGCTGTCAACTGGGGGCAATTGGCCTTCTTGTGGCCCCTCTGGTTGCAGTGGAAACACAACAACTCCGTCGTCTGTATCACAGGTGCAGGGGCGGTACAATCCCTGCTGAAGTGCCCTAACTTGCCGCACTTGTAGCAGCTTGACGATCCCAACTTGCACGCTCCCTCGTGCGTCTTGTCGCATTTCCTGCAGCGGCCACGCCCCTGTTCGCCTTTCGGCACCGAGTCTGGTACCTTGGGCTTCTTCCCCGAAGCCCCCATAACATGCCCCTCTTCCGCCTTCCTCTTCCGGATGTGCTCCAGATCTATCTCTCTCTCCCTTGCCCTGGCAATCATAGAGTCTAGGGTAGGACAAGCTGAAAAACTGACATGCTCCCGGATATCAGCTCGTAGCATGTCGTGGTAGCGGGTCCTCCTCATGTCTTCATCACCTGCGTACTGGGGCACCAACAATGCCCTCTCCCAGAACTTGGCGGTGATCTCCGCCACAGTCTCTGTCGTCTGCCACATGTCCAAAAACTCCCTGGCCAGCTGCTGGAGCTCGACAGCCAGCGCAAATTCTGCCCTGAACCTGGTCACAAAGTCCGACCAGGTCATAGCCTCGACAGCCGAGGATCCCAATGAGTCACCAACGGACTCCCGCCAGTCCCTAGCCTGATCTCTCAAACATCATGCTGCAAATCTCACCTTCGACCCCTCAGGGCAGAATCTAGTCAACTGTGCAGACTCAATGTCTACAATCCATCGTCTGGCAGCTATGGGGTCCTTCGCCTCGTGAAAATCCGGTGCACCACTGCCCCTGAAGTCCTTGAAGGACAGTGTGTGAGATCCTGACTGGCCAGATGCCATGTCGCTCCTGAATGCCCGGAGGCGATCCTCCATCAATTCGATTATCCCTTCCTTGATCGATCGGAAGATAATGGGGGTCGACTCAAGGATACCCCTGGTGATCTCTGACGTGATGAACTCGCGTAGTCCCCCATCTATTGGCTCGGAACCTGTTCCCGAACCTGACCCCTCTCCTGAACCGCCATCTATCGGCCTCGATCATAGTACCACCATTCTGTAATACATAAATAACATTTGTTAGTGATACTGATACTTCTCGAGAGATCACATCTACCACAAGTTCCCTAGTCTCATCTTGGCCTTCCTCGGTTCGGGTACGGATCCTCTGCTTTCAGTAGTACAGGCCCATACTACCTTCCACATCTATTCGTACATTCTTCAAGGACTGCCTCGAATCCATCAGATTCCCTTTCACTATTGCTGATTACTGCTATTCTCATCCTAGGCTTGCCCTAGGGAAATCTCTGACTCCACCCTTCCAGGTCCTCAGCTGCTGAAGGCCTCCTTGTAATGCCAATTAGCCATTACCTGAATACCATCACATGTGATGAGGCTCAAATAATCCTTCGAGTAACAGACTCGTCCCTATAACGGTTAGACTCAAAAGAGAGCTGCGCAATAGGGCCAAATCCAGCACTCTAAGATTATTCAACACTGATCACATGTGACGTGACGTATTCACCTAATGGATAACTCCCATCACTTAGAGTCCCACAAAGCACAAAGCAAGCAGCATTCGAACAAAGGGAACAATCTCAAGCAAATCCGCTCTCATAGAGAGAAACTGAACTAGCATACAGAGCTAAACTCATACTATCAGACATAACCTAACAGACTATCCTACTGCTGTCTACTCAATTCTAGCATGCAATTTTCATACACTGAAGCACATAAAGCAGGCACATAAGGCATCACTCCTAGATCCTTAGTCCTATTCTAGCATGCTGTTCTACTGAAACTAATAAACATAACATAAGCTTGTGTGGGTACTTTGGGTACTACTTACTTGAGCTCGGTCGGTCGTGCACATCACACACTTCGTTCCTTCTTAAAACACTTTACTTAACCTTTTAGAAAAAATTTTCTTTTTCAAAATCTTTTAATCCCTCGATTTGAGTTTAGACACCCCCGAAGGTGTTTCCGAATCCCTCAAACCAGGGCTCTGATACCAACTTGTAACGTCCCAAAATACCGGCCAAAAATTTCATTTTTAATTAAGTGATTTGTAAAAGCGTTTGTAACAATATATCATACGATCATAACATTTGGTAAAACATGTCTCATGGCCATAAACCAAAACGTAAAACATGATAATGTCAGAGTACAAATCCCAGAATGACTCATAGTGCGGAAAACAAAGAGTGTGTGTGATGAGCCGCTACCGTGCCTGCTCCTTCCCCTTGACTGAAGAGGTACCTGAAACAACAACCGAAATACGTAAGCACAAAGCTTAGTGAGTTCCCCCCACTGTACCACATACCATATAACCACATAACATACATATATTGTCAGGCATATCTGGGTGCCCGACCTACCCCTTCGGTCCTCTCGATCGGATACTGACTAGCATATCTGGGTGCTGGCTTCCCCTTCGGTCCTCTCGAACGGATACTGACTAGCATATCTGGGTGCTGATTCGGTCCTCTCGACCGGATGCTGGGGACTATTTCACCCCTACTACTACCACATAACACATATCACATACTCTATCTAGCATAGCTGGGCATGACCGCCCCTTCGACCCTATCGACCGGAAAGCTGAGGACTATCTCCCCCTACTGTCACTAGCACATAGCATTATATCATACTAGCACATAAACATATCACAAGTAGTAGCAACCCTAGATGAATATCACAGAGACAATCATCTAACATACAACTCCTACTGGTGGGCCGACATTCTGGTCGTAGACCTACCGCTACTGGAAGGTAACTCGCCTCGAAAGTAGCCGCTGAAGTCTGCTTGCTGAGCGCCTGACCGCTGGATTGGGAACCCTCTGGCTATAAATCATAAACATAAGTTAGCCTCTCTTACACACACTTAGGTCAGATGACTAACCCACCCTTAGTCCAAGGTCAACTTCCAGTTAACTGGACTCGCTGAGTCATGGCACCGACTCGCCGAGTCCTTCTTCCACTAACGCGGTCCCACTCTACAAGCCCCTTTTTCCCACTCACTGAGTCGCCCTTAACTCACTACTCGGGACAATAGGACCGGCTCACGACCCGACTCGCCGAGTCCAAGAACAACTCGCCAATCCATGCGAGCAGACTTCCCACTCGCTTTCAGATCCTTATCCGAACATCCTTCATGAGAATTTGGAGTTTCTGGGACTATCGCAACACGTTAGATTGCTAATTCTACGTGCAAACACGAAGGGTTGGACTCCTGACACTTAAACCCTTCGCACCCCGAACAGTTCATACGACTCGCCGAGTTTGAAGAACAACTCGCCGAGTACCAGGCAATCTTCATAGGACTCGTGGAGTGGTTCTTCCAACTCGCCGAGTCTAAGGCCATCTTCATAGAACTCGCCGAGTTCCACTTTGGGACTCACCGAGTCCCTACGTCCCACTTCCCAAACAGGCCAAAACTGGGACATGCAACGCTTCTAACTCATAGATCCATGCTCCAAGGGCATGCTTATCACGTAAAGTTGCAAACTTTACGTGCATGCATGGACCTATAAGCTCAAGAAGGCAAATCTAAGCTCTTTACGGGGTCAAACACTCAAAAGGGACCTCAATAACCCCAACCACATAGACTTTATACTTTTAGGATGTCCGTAAGATCCCAATCCGAAGTCCTTTAAGAAGTTAAAGCATAAATGCATGAAATTTGAGGTTTTAGGGCTTGAAACCACTAATTTGGGACAAAAAGGGGATCTAATGAACTAATGAACAAGGTAAGAACTTTTCTACCTGAATGGAAGCTTCTCACAGTGTAGATTCCGGATCTACCTCCCCTCCTTGCTCACTTCAACCTCCGCTTCTTTCCTCTAAGCTCCAAACCTTCTCCACTAAGCCAAAATCACTCTCAAGAACAATATGGGGGCTAGGATCTCTTACTATGGTTCTCTGGAAGTGCTAGGGACTAAGGAGACCAAGTTAGAGTGTTTAAATAGGGTGCAAACACTTGGATTAGGGTTTTTGTCCAAACAGAGTCTACTCGCCGAGTCCAGGTACCGACTCGCCGAGTACAAAGTTCAAACCCTGAACCTTGTCCCGCTCATACTCGGCGAGTTGGTCCTTCAACTCGCCGAGTCCAGGGCAAAAATGCATAAAATTAAAATATAATACGCAAGGAGTACGTACCAGGAACCAGGTGCTACAAATACACTCTCACTCTGTTAGAATATACTCTCATTCTTCTACAATAATTTCTAATTCTACTAGAATACACTCTGGTGCTCCGTGTTCTAAGCAATTTTGTTGTATTTTGAGTGAGTGAGTAATGAAACAAAATACGAATCAATACATGAAAAACTAGATGCAAATTCATCCTGAAATAATATTATTTATGATATTAATGATGAATTTAATTAGTTTCCATAAAAAATATAATTATGGATAACATTTAATATACATATAATTATGGAAATTATTTAATATCTATATTTATTTGATTAAATAATAATTTAATTTTTATTAAATATTTATTGGTGCATTCTAGCATACAATAAATGTGAGAAACATTTAAACTTAGCTCTCTCTCTCTCTCTTTATATATATATATATATATATATATATATATATATATATATATATATATATATATATATATATATATATATATAGGTGATGGTTCACTTGAGATTAAAAAAAATAGAGATCTTAAGATTCGACCTCAGCCACATATTTCTCATTTGCCACTCAAACGCTCCAGCATACCGTCAACAACGAGATATGCCTAATCATAAATGATTATATGGCAGAGAGGTATAATCATATATGATTATACATGTTTATACATATATGCGTAATTATAAATAATTATACATATATGTCTTTTCATAGATTGAATAATCATATATGATTATGACAGTTGGTAGCAGAAGAGGTGTTGGTGGCTGAGTTGGCAGAGGTATAAGTGACATAGGTGGCAGTGGTGAGATCGGTTGGTGTGAGGTGGTGTCGGTGGCTGTGGCGGTTGTAGTGGTGGGGAAGGTGGCGGGGGAGAAAGGAACGAACAACACTATATAATCATTTATGATTATTACAGGTCTGCCGCGCCGGTACGCCGGAGGGTTAGAGATACAGGTGTGAAATATGTGGCTAAGATTGAATCTCAAGATCTCTATTTTTTTTAATCTCAACGGAACCTATATATATATATATATATATATATATATATATATATATATATATATATATATATATATATATATATATGACTAAGTTATTACCGAAACTAAAAAAAGTGTGGAAACTTGCGAACTCATCATTTTTTCAACACCAAAACAACAATCTTCTCTAAATGGTGTGTTTAAGCCATGTCTAGGCTCAAAAAAGTGATTTGACAATTTTTGTTATTTATTTTCAAAATTTTCATGTATGCATAATCATAGGTGTTCGGATTGCTGATTGTGCTCATCAACAGTCTGTACAATCGATTATTGTGCTCATCAGCAGTCATACAAAAAAAAAATCGTCAAATCTTTTTTTTTGAGCCTAGATAAGGCTTAAACTCATAATTTGGAGAAGATTTGTGTTTATGAGTTCGCAAGTTCTCACAAATCTTTTAGCTCTCAAAAGAATCTGCCTCTCTCTCTCTCTCTCTCTCTATATATATATATATATATATATATATATATATATATATATATATATGTGTATATATATATATATATATATATATATATATATATATATATATATATAGGTGAGATCAATTGAGTAATCATAGTTTCCCAAAAACCCTAGAACTATAGGTGGAGCGTTAGATCAAAATTAACTCATTAACGACATGATCGTCATCTTATCTATCTCATTTAATGTTTAATTTTTTGTGTTATTGAAAATATTAATAAAAAGGTCTAAAAATTCACTTAATAAATCAAATTTTCGGATTTAAAAATATAAATTTTGATTATTTAAAAAAATATAGTTTTTTTAAATTTTTTTAGAAAACATGAATTTAAAAAATTCGAAACATATATATTTTTTTTAAAAAAATTAAATTTTTTTTTATAAATAATAAATTTCTACAATTCAGTAAATTAAAATGGAATATTTAAAAAAAAAAAACTATAATTTTTTATCCAATAAAGTCAACGTTTTATGTACATATATGCAGATTTTTGCAAGTGCATATATGTATATTTCTTATAGTTTAATATTCATAAGTAAATCTCAAAAAAACCTATATTTTGTAATCGATAAACACAATTGTACAAGTATTTTATTCAATTATAAATAAAGTACAAAAAACAAAAATTGCTACAAAACTTTAAAGCGTTTTCATATCTTTGTGTCAAGATTTTCATTTTTTTTTCAATTTATCACTTTTCATCTCTTTTATATTTTCTACAAATTCTTTTAAATCTACAAGAAAATTAAAAAATAAATTGATTAATACAAGAACGATCACAAAAAATGCATATGTATATATCATGTAAGGATCACATCTAATTATATCATGTAATACTCACATGTGATTATATAATATGATATTCACGTGTGATTGTATCTTTTTAGATTTAAATGTGAAATTCACAAGAAAAATTAACGAATTAAGAGCACTCAAAAATAATGCATGTGTACATACAAACATAATTCATATGTGATTCACTTGTGATTTAGATGTGAATCACATGTTATTCATATGTGATTCACTTGTGATTAAGTGCTAGAAGGAAACAAATTAAGAAAAGCTATATAGCTAGAAAAAATAAGTAATTAAGATGATTTAGATGCTAATTGCATATGATTCATATGTGAATTACATGTGATTTACATGTGAATCCAATGTGATTCATAAGTGAATTACATGTAATTCATATGTGATTCAATTGTGATTTACCTCTATAGTTTGACTTTTTCATAGGGTTATGTGTAAGAAAATCTATAAAGTCAAATTTGCAACTACCTTTAAGTGTTTTAAGGATTATAAATTTTCGGTTTTTCCATCTCCTATAGAAACCATAATCTTCAAGTAAAGATTCTTGAGTTATGTTTCATTATTAAAGTTTTAATCATCTTTAGTCAATGATATATATATATATATATATATATATATATATATATATATATATATATATATATATATATATATATATGAACTTTATGTTGGATTGGCTCAACATAAGGAAATTCTATATATGGGTATTATTTACGTTCTAAAATTTGATTATGATTACGACATCCCTTTTCATAATCTGAATTATGAGAAGTTGGCAAATAGAAATTGAAATATTATAGCAAAAGACTGGTCTAGTATCATGTCTTTATGTGAGACATCATGAATGTGTCCCATATGCTTCGGATATAGGATCGATTGCATGTGCTATAATATTCATATGTTCTAAATTTTTCCAAATGCCTAGAGCGTTAAGTGGGAAAAGTACTAGAACTAGATATGACTAATTTGATTAAGCAATTGTCGAGGACAATCTAAGGTTTACCAAAGATTGGTTGCTTAAGGACAGTTAGAAGTATGGTGTAAATTTTTGGAAAGGACCATACTGACATATTCTGAAAAACAGGCAACTCTTGTTCAGAAGGGATATTCAAAATGAGAATAGGGAAATATTCCCATAGGTGGAAGTTCTTTACGGGGTCAAACACTCAAAAGGGACCTCAATAACCCCAACCACATAGACTTTATACTTTTAGGATGTCCGTAAGATCCCAATCCGAAGTCCTTTAAGAAGTTAAAGCATAAATGCATGAAATTTGAGGTTTTAGGGCTTGAAAGCACTAATTTGGGACAAAAAGGGGATCTAATGAACTAATGAACAAGGTAAGAACTTTTCTACCTGAATGGAAGCTTCTCACAGTGTAGATTCCGGATCTACCTCCCCTCCTTGCTCACTTCAACCTCCGCTTCTTTCCTCTAAGCTCCAAACCTTCTCCACTAAGCCAAAATCACTCTCAAGAACAATATGGGGGCTAGGATCTCTTACTACGGTTCTCTGGAAGTGCTAGGGACTAAGGAGACCAAGTTAGAGTGTTTAAATAGGGTGCAAACACCTGGATTAGCGTTTTTGTCCAAACAGGGTCTACTCGCCGAGTCCAGGTACCGACTCGCCGAGTACAAAGTTCAAACCCCGCGCCTTGTCCTGCTCCTACTCGGCGAGTTTGTCCTTCAACTCGCCGAGTCCAGGGCAAAAATGCATAAAATTAAAATATAATACGCAAGGAGTACGTACCAGGAACCAGGTGCTACAAATACACTCTCATTCTGTTAGAATATACTCTCATTCTTCTACAATAATTTCTAATTCTACTAGAATACACTCTCGTTCTCCGTGTTCTAAGCAATTTTGTTGTATTTTGAGTGAGTGAGTAATGAAACAAAATACGAACCAATACATGAAAAACTAGATGCAAATTCATCCTGAAATAATATTATTTATTATATTAATGATGAATTTAATTAGTTTCCATAAAAAAAATATAATTATGTATAATATTTAATATACATATAATTATGGAAATTATTTAATATCTATATTTATTTGATTAAATAATAGTTTAATTTTTATTAAATATTTATTGGTGCATTCTAGCATACAATAAATGTGAGAAACATTTAAACTTAGCTCTCTCTCTTTCTCTCTCTCTCTCTCTCTTTATATATATATATATATATATATATATATATATATATATATATATATATATATATATATATAAAGAGCTCGGGGTAATGCTCCATCATCTCTTCCACCGACTCCCAAGTCCACTCTGATCCCTTCCGGTGTTGCCATTGCACCTTCACGAGTTCCACCCTCTTGTTCCTTAGATCCTTCGACTTCCTGTCGAGGATTGCCATAGGCCGCTCGATGTAATTCAGGCTGTCATCAACCTGAATATCCTCCAAAGGAACCACGGCCGAGTTGTCCACCAAACACTTTCGCAATTGAGAGACGTGGAAAGTGTTGTGAATCTGGCTAAGTTCGGCTGCCAGATCCAACCTATATGCCACCTTGCCCACCCGGGCTACAACCCTGAACGGTCCAATGTATCTCGGGCCCAACTTGCCCCAATTCCTAAATCGGATGACGCCCTTCCAAGGCGACACTTTTAGGAGAACCATATCCCCGACTTGGAATTCCAAGTCTGAACGACGCTTGTCGGCATAACTTTTCTGTCGACTTTGTGTAGTCTGAAGCCTACTCCGAACCTATTGGATCCTCTCAGTAGTCTTGAGCACCACTTCGGTGCTCCCCATGACCATCTGGCCCACTTCACCCCAACATATCGAGGTCCTGCACCTCTGTCCGTACAACATCTCGAATGGAGGGCGGTCAATACTTGTGTGGTACCTGTTGTTTTACGAGAACTCAGCCAAGGGAAGATAGGTATCCCAACTACCACCGAAGTCTTGCGCGCACGCCCGTATCATATCCTCCAGAGTCTGGATGGTGCGCTCGCTCTGACCATCCGTCTGCGGGTGAAAGGCGGTGCTAAAATGCAGACGAGTGCCCAACTCATCATGAAACTTCTTCCAAAACCTGGAAGTGAACCGCACATCTCGGTCTGATATCACTGACACTGGCACCCCGTGTTGCGCCACTATCTCCCTGATATAGATATCGGCCAACTTTTCGGCCGAGATACTCTCCTGGATCAGAATAAAATGGGCGCTCTTGGTCAATCGATCCACGATGACCCAAATCGAATCTACTCCACGCGCAGTCCTACGAAGTTTTGTGATAAAATCCATCGTAATATCTTCCCATTTCCACATTGGGATATCCAACGGCTGCATCTTGTCGTGCGGTCTCTGATGTTCGGCCTTGACCTTCCTGCAGGTCAAGCACCGCTCAACGTACCAAGCCACATCTCGCTTCATGCAGGGCCACCAATAGTCTAGACGAAGATCTCTATACATCTTCGTTGCCCCTGGATGAATAGAAAATCGGGATTTGTGCTCCTCCTCCATCAAGATTTGACGCACGCCTCCGTGATACGGCACCAACACCCTACGGTGTAGTGTCAATAATCCTCGGCTATCATAATCGAAGGAAGTGACTTGACCCACTATCCGCTCGCTTTTCCGATGCTCCTCCTTCATAGCCTCCCGCTGAGCTTCCCGAATCTGCTCTAACAGTGGAGTCACCACCGTCATCCTCATACACACATCCCTGATCGGTGCCGCCTTACGGCTAAGTGCATTGGCCACCACATTGGTCTTCACCGTGTGATAAAGGATCTCACAATCATAATCCTTCACCACATCTAACCACCGACGCTGCCTCATGTTCAGATTCGGCTGATCCATGAGGTACCTCAGACTCTTGTGGTCCGTGTAGATAGTACATCGGACCCTGTAGAGGTAATGCCGCCAAATCTTGAGGGCGAAGACCACCGCCCCCAACTCCAAATCGTGTGTCGGGTAGTTCGCCTCGTGAGGCTTCAGCTGCCTCGAGGCATAAGCAATGACATGCCCCCTCTGCATCAGTACCGCGTCCAACCCGGAAATGGACGCGTCACAGTATACCACAAAATCCTCTACGCCCTCGGGCAGGGCTAAGATTGGTGCCTCGCACAATCTCTGTCTGAGAGTCTCGAACGCTGCCTGCTGCTTAGGCCCCGATCGAAAGACTACGACTTTCTAAGTCAACCGTGTCAGGGGTACAACTATATTGGAGAAATCCTGGATGAATCTCCGATAGTAGCCTGCTAATCCTAGGAAACTACGAATCTCGGATGGAGACTTCAGAACCTCCCATCTCATCACGGCCTCGATCTTGGCCGGGTCGACCAATATGCCCTTCTGGTTGACAAGGTGCCCAAGGAATTGCACCTCGCGCAACCAGAACTCGCACTTGGAGAACTTAGCGTATAAGTTCTCCCTCCTCAGGGTCTCCAAAACCTCCCTCAGATGCTGCTCGTGCTCCTCTTGCGTCTTGGAATAAACCAAGATGTCATCAATGAAAACTATCACAGACCGATCCAACATCGGTCTGCACACGCGGTTCATGAGGTCCATGAACGCGGTAGGAGCATTGGTGAGCCCAAACGGCATCACCATGAACTCATAATGGCCATAACACATCCGAAACGCGGTCTTCTAAACATCCTCCTCTCTGACCCTCATCTGATGATAACCTGAACGCAAATCGATCTTGGAGAACCAAGATGCTCCCTGTAACTGATCAAAGAGGTCATCAATCCTCGGGAGTGGGTAACAGTTCTTCATCGTTACCTTATTCAGTTCCCGGTAATCTATACACATCTGATGCGACCCGTCCTTCTTCTTCACAAACAGGATCGGGGCTCCCCAGGGTGAACTGCTCGGTCGAATAAATCCCTTGTCTAGCAGCTCCTGCAGCTGCATAGACAACTTCTGCATCTCGGGAGGAGCCAACCGATAGGGTGCCTTGGCTATCGGAGCCACACCAGGAACTAGGTCGATCCTGAACTCTACCTGACGCTCCAGAGGTATTCCAGGAAGCTCCTATGGGAACACATCAGTGTAGTCTCGCACCACTGGAACCTCGCTCACTGTCGCCTTACCCGTCTCCCGTGTATCCATAACGTACGTGACATATCCCGCATAACCCTGCTGAAGGTAGCGCCTAGCTCTCACTGCTGAACATACTGTGGGTCCATGTTGTGGCCTCTTGCCGTGGATCACCAACTCTCCCCCACTTGGGGTCCTGATCCGCACTAGCTGCTGTGCGCAATCTATCACCACCTCATTAGGGCTCAACCAATCCATGCCTAAAATCACTTTGTTCCCACACAACGGAATGGGAACCAAATCCACCAAGTAGCGATCCCCGAATAACCTCATAACACAATCTCTAAATACCGCCGATGCCCGAACCGATCGATAATCGGCGATCTCTACCTCTAAAGGGCAATTCAACATGCTCAAAGACTCAGTGAACTTCTTGCTATGCGCAAGAGAAACAAATGATCGGGTGGCACTCGAGTCAAACAACACCTGAACAGGGATACCGTTCACATGGAACGATCCCTTCACCACATCGGGTGCGGCGTGTGCCTCCTCGGTAGTCAGCTGAAACGCCCAGCTCCTCACCACTAGAGCCTCTGCCTTGCCCTGCCGGCCATCTGTAATCCGCAAGGTAGCTGGAGCTGGCGCCTTAACCGGCGCTGATGCTGTCAACTGGGGGCAATTGGCCTTCTTGTGGCCCCTCTGGTTGCAGTGGAAACACAACAACTCCGTCGTCTGTATCACAGGTGCAGGGGCGGTACAATCCCTGCTGAAGTGCCCTAACTTGCCGCACTTGTAGCAGCTTGACGATCCCAACTTGCACGCTCCCTCGTGCGTCTTGCCGCATTTCCTGCAGCGGCAACGCCCCTGTTCGCCTTTCGGCACCGAGTCTGGTACCTTGGGCTTCTTCCCCGAAGCCCCCATAACATGCCCCTCTTCCGCCTTCCTCTTCCGGATGTGCTCCAGATCTATCTCTCTCTCCCTTGCCCTGGCAATCATAGAGTCTAGGGTAGGACAAGCTGAAAAACTGACATGCTCCCGGATATCAGCTCGTAGCATGTCGTGGTAGCGGGTCCTCCTCATGTCTTCATCACCTGCGTACTGGGGCACCAACAATGCCCTCTCCCAGAACTTGGCGGTGATCTCCGCCACAGTCTCTGTCGTCTGCCACATGTCCAAAAACTCCCTGGCCAGCTGCTGGAGCTCGACAGCCAGCGCAAATTCTGCCCTGAACCTGGTCACAAAGTCCGACCAGGTCATAGCCTCGACAGCCGAGGATCCCAATGAGTCACCAACGGACTCCCGCCAGTCCCTAGCCTGATCTCTCAAACATCATGCTGCAAATCTCACCTTCGACCCCTCAGGGCAGAATCTAGTCAATTGTGCAGACTCAATGTCTACAATCCATCGTCTGGCAGCTATGGGGTCCTTCGCCTCGTGAAAATCCGGCGCACCACTGCCCCTGAAGTCCTTGAAGGACAGTGTGTGAGATCCTGACTGGCCAGATGCCATGTCGCTCCTGAATGCCCGGAGGCGATCCTCCATCAATTCGATTATCCCTTCCTTGATCGACCGGAAGATAATGGGGGTCGACTCAAGGATACCCCTGGTGATCTCTGACGTGATGAACTCGCGTAGTCCCCTATCTATTGGCTCGGAACCTGTTCTCAAACCTGACCCCTCTCCTGAACCGCCATCTATCGGCCTCGATCGTAGTACCACCATTCTGTAATACATAATAAACATTTGTTAGTGATACTGATACTTCTCGAGGGATCACATCTACCACAAGTTCCCTAGTCTCATCTTGGCCTTCCTCGGTTCGGGTACGGATCCTCTGCTTTTAGTAGTACAGGCCCATACTACCTTCCACATCTATTCGTACATTCTTCAAGGACTGCCTCGAATCCATCAGATTCCCTTTCACTATTGCTGATTACTGCTATTCTCATCCTAGGCTTGCCCTAGGGAAATCTCTGACTCCACCCTTCCAGGTCCTCAGCTGCTGAAGGCCTCCTTGTAATGCCAATTAGCCATTACCTGAATACCATCACATGTGATGAGGCTCAAATAATCCTTCGAGTAACAGACTCGTCCCTATAACGGTTAGACTCAAACGAGAGCTGCACAATAGGGCCAAATCCAGCACTCTAAGATTATTCAACACTGATCACATGTGACGTGACGTATTCACCTAATGGATAACTCCCATCACTTAGAGTCCCACAAAGCACAAAGCAAGCAGCATTCGAACAAAAGGGAACAATCTCAAGCAAATCCGCTCTCATAGAGAGAAACTGAACTAGCATACAGAGCTAAACTCATACTATCAGACATAACCTAACAGACTATCCTACTGCTGTCTACTCAATTCTAGCATGCAATTTTCATACACTGAAGCACATAAAGCAGGCACATAAGGCATCACTCCTAGATCCTTAGTCCTATTCTAGCATGTTGTTCTACTGAAACTGATAAACATAACATAAGCTTGTGTGGGTACTTTGGGTACTACTTACTTGAGCTCGGTCGGTCGTGCACATCACACACTTCGTTCCTTCTTAAAACACTTTACTTAACCTTTTAGAAAAAATTGTCTTTTTCAAAATCTTTTAATCCCTCGATTTGAGTTTAGACACCCCCGAAGGTGTTTTCGAATCCCTCAAACCAGGGCTCTGATACCAACTTGTAACGTCCCAAAATACCGGCCAAAAATTTCATTTTTAATTAAGTGATTTGTAAAAGCGTTTGTAACAATATATCATACGATCATAACATTTGGTAAAACATGTCTCATGGCCATAAACCAAAACGTAAAACATGATAATGTCAGAGTACAAATCCCAGAATGACTCATAGTGCGGAAAACAAAGAGTGTGTGTGATGAGCCGCTACCGCGCCTGCTCCTTCCCCTTGACTGAAGAGGTACCTGAAACAACAACCGAAATACGTAAGCACAAAGCTTAGTGAGTTCCTCCCACTGTACCACATACCATATAACCACATAACATACATATATTGTCAGGCATATCTGGGTGCCCGACCTACCCCTTCGGTCCTCTCGATCGGATACTGACTAGCATATCTGGGTGCTAGCTTCCCCTTCGGTCCTCTCGAACGGATACTGACTAGCATATCTGGGTGCTGGTCTCCCCTTTGGTCCTCTCGACCGGATGCTGGGGACTATTTCACCCCTACTACTACCACATAACACATATCACATACTCTATCTAGCATAGCTGGGCATGACCGCCCCTTCGACCCTATCGACCGGAAATCTGAGGACTATCTCCCCCTATTGTCACTAGCACATAGCATTATATCATACTAGCACATAAACATATCACAAGTAGTAGCAACCCTAGATGAATATCACAGAGACAATCATCTAACATACAACTCCTACTGGTGGGCCGGCATTCTGGTCGTAGACCTACCGCTACTGGAAGGTAACTCGCCTCGAAAGTAGCCGCTGAAGTCTGCTTGCTGAGCGCCTGACCGCTGGATTGGGAACCCTCTGGCTATAAATCATAAACATAAGTTAGCCTCTCTTACACACACTTAGGTCAGATGACTAACCCACCCTTAGTCCAAGGTCAACTTCCAGTTGACTGGACTCGCTGAGTCATGGCACCGACTCGCCGAGTCCTTCTTCCACTAACGCGGTCCCACTCTACAAGCCCCTTTTTCCCACTCACTGAGTCGCCCTTAACTCACTACTCGGGACAATAGGACCGGCTCACGACCCGACTCGCCGAGTCCAAGAACAACTCGCCAATCCATGCGAGCAGACTTCCCACTCACTTTCAGATCCTTATCCGAACATCCTTCATGAGAATTTGGAGTTTCTGGGACTATCGCAACACGTTAGATTGCTAATTCTACGTGCAAACACGAAGGGTTGGACTCCTGACACTTAAACCCTTCGCACCCCGAACAGTTCATACGACTCGCCGAGTTTGAAGAACAACTCGCCGAGTACCAGGCAATCTTCATAGGACTCATGGAGTGGTTCTTCCAACTCGCCGAGTCTAAGGCCATCTTCATAGAACTCGCCGAGTTCCACTTTGGGACTCGCCGAGTCCCTACGTCCCACTTCCCAAACAGGCCAAAACTGGGACATGCAACGCTTCTAACTCATAGATCCATGCTCCTAGGGAATGCTTATCACGTAAAGTTGCAAACTTTACGTGCATGCATGGCCCTATAAGCTCAAGAAGTCAAATCTAAGCTCTTTAAGGGGTCAAACACTCAAAAGGGACCTCAATAACCCCAACGACAGAGACTATACTTTTAGGATGTCCATAAGATCCCAATCCGAAGTCCTTTAAGAAGTTAAAGAATAAATGCATGAAATTTGAGGTTTTAGGGCTTGAAACCACTAATTTGGGACAAAAAGGGGATCTAATGAACTAATGAACAAGGTAATAACTTTTCTACCTGAATGGAAGCTTCTCACAATGTAGATTCCGGATCTACCTCCCCTCCTTGCCCACTTCAACCTCCTCTTCTTTCCTCTAAGCTCCAAACCTTCTCCACTAAGCCAAAATCACTCTCAAGAACAATATGGGGGCTAGGATCTCTTACTACGGTTCTTTGGAAGTGCTAGGGACTAAGGAGACCAAGTTAGAGTGTTTAAATAGGGTGCAAACACCCGGATTAGTGTTTTTGTCCAAACAGAGTCTACTCGCCGAGTCCAGGTACCGACTCGCCGAGTACAAAGTTCAAACCCTGCGCCTTGTCCCGCTCATACTCGGCGAGTTGGTCCTTCAACTCGCCGAGTCCAGGGCAAAAATGCATAAAATTAAAATATAATACGCAAGGAGTACGTACCAGGAACCAGGTGCTACAAATACACTCTCACTCTGTTAGAATATACTCTCATTCTTCTACAATAATTTCTAATTCTACTAGAATACACTCTGGTTCTCCGTGTTCTAAGCAATTTTGTTGTATTTTGAGTGAGTGAGTAATGAAACAAAATACGAATCAATACATGAAAAACTAGATGCAAATTCATCCTGAAATAATATTATTTATGATATTAATGATGAATTTAATTAGTTTCCATAAAAAATATAATTATGGATAACATTTAATATACATATAATTATGGGAATTATTTAATATCTATATTTATTTGATTAAATAATAATTTAATTTTTATTAAATATTTATTGGTGCATTCTAGCATACAATAAATGTGAGAAACATTTAAACTTAGCTCTCTCTCTCTCTCTCTTATATATATATATATATATATATATATATATATATATATATATATATATATATATATATATATATATAGGTGATGGTTCACTTGAGATTAAAAAAAATAGAGATCTTAAGATTCGACCTCAGCCACATATTTCTTATTTGCCACTCAAACGCTCCAGCATACCGTCAACAACGAGATATGCCTAATCATAAATGATTATATGGCAGAGAGGTATAATCATATATGATTATACATGTTTATACATATATGTGTAATTATAAATAATTATACATATATGTCTTTTCATAGATTGAATAATCATATATGATTATGACAGTTGGTAGCAGAAGAGGTGGTGGTGGCTGAGTTGGCAGAGGTATAAGTGACATAGGTGGCAGTGGTGAGATCGGTTGGTGTGAGGTGGTGTCGGTGGCTGTGGCGGTTGTAGTGGTGGGGAAGGTGGCGGGGGAGAAAGGAACGAACAACACTATATAATCATTTATGATTATTACAGGTCTGCCGCGCCGGTACGCCGGAGGGTTAGAGATACAGGTGTGAAATATGTGGCTAAGATTGAATCTCAAGATCTCTATTTTTTTTAATCTCAACGGAACCTATATATATATATATATATATATATATATATATATATATATATATATATATATATATATGTATATATATATATGTATATATATATATATATATATATATATATATATGACTAAGTTATTACCGAAACTAAAAAAAGTGTGCGAACTTGCGAACTCATCATTTTTTCAACACCAAAACACCAATCTTCTCTAAATGGTGTGTTTAAGCCATGTCTAGGCTCAAAAAAGTGATTTGACAATTTTTGTTATTTATTTTCAAAATTTTCATGTATGCATAATCATAGGTGTTCGGATTGCTGATTGTGCTCATCAACAGTCTGTACAATCGATTATTGTGCTCATCAGCAGTCATACAAAAAAAAAATCGTCAAATCTTTTTTTTTGAGCCTAGATAAGGTTTAAACTCATAATTTGGAGAAGATTTGTGTTTATGAGTTCGCAAGTTCTCACAAATCTTTTAGCTCTCAAAAGAATCTGCCTGTCTCTCTCTCTCTCTCTCTCTCTCTCTCTCTCTATATATATATATATATATATATATATATATATATATATATATATATATATAGGTGAGATCAATTGAGTAATCATAGTTTCCCAAAAACCCTAGAACTATAGGTGGAGCGTTAGATCAAAATTAACTCATTAACGACATGATCGTCATCTTATCTATCTCATTTAATGTTTAATTTTTTGTGTTATTGAAAATATTAATAAAAAGGTCTAAAAATTCACTTAATAAATCAAATTTTCGGATTTAAAAAAATAAATTTTGATTATTTAAAAAAATATAGTTTTTTTAAATTTTTTTAGAAAACATGAATTTAAAAAATTCGAAACATATAGATTTTTTTTAAAAAAATTAAATTTTTTTTATAAATAATAAATTTCTAAAAATCAGTAAATTAGAATGGAATATTTAAAAAAAAAAAAAACTATAATTTTTTATCCAATAAAGTCAACGTTTTATGTACATATATGTAGATTTTTTCAAGTGCATATATGTATATTTCTTATAGTTTAATATTCATAAGTAAATGTCAAAAAAACCTATATTTACTAATCGATAAACACAATTGTACAAGTATTTTATTTAATTATAAATAAAGTTCAAAAAACAAAAATTGCTACAAAACTTTAAAGCGTTTTCATATCTTTGTGTCAAGATTTTCATTTTTTTTTCAATTTATCACTTTTCATCTCTTTTTTATTTTCTACAAATTCTTTTAAATCTACAAGAAAATTAAAAAATAAATTGATTAATACAAGAACGATCACAAAAAATGCATATGTATATATCATGTAAGGATCACATCTAATTATATCATGTAATACTCACATGTGATTATATAATATGATATTCAGGTGTGATTGTATCTTTTTAGATTTAAATGTGAAATTCACAAGAAAAATTAACGAATTAAGAGCACTCAAAAATAATGCATGTGTACATACAAACATAATTCATATGTGATTCACTTGTGATTTAGATGTGAATCACATGTTATTCATATGTGATTCACTTGTGATTAAGTGCTAGAAGGAAACAAATTAAGAAAAGCTATATAGCTAGAAAAAATAAGTAATTAAGATGATTTAGATGCTAATTGCATATGATTCATATGTGAATTACATGTGATTTACATGTGAATCCAATGTGATTCATAAGTGAATTACATGTAATTCATATGTGATTCAATTGTGATTTACCTCTATAGTTTGACTTTTTCATAGGGTTATGTGTAAGAAAATCTATAAAGTCAAATTTGCAACTACCTTTAAGTGTTTTAAGGATTATAAATTTTCGGTTTTTCCATCTCCTATAGAAACCATAATCTTCAAGTAAAGATTCTTGAGTTATGTTTCATTATTAAAGTTTTAATCATCTTTAGTCAATGATATATATATATATATATATATATATATATATATATATATATATATATATATATATATATGAACTTTATGTTGGATTGGCTCAACATAAGGAAATTCTATATATGGGTATTATTTACGTTCTAAAATTTGATTATGATTACGACATCCCTTTTCATAATCTGAATTATGAGAAGTTGGCAAATAGAAATTGAAATATTATAGCAAAAGACTGGTCTAGTATCATGTCTTTATGTGAGACATCATGAATGTGTCTCATATGCTTCGGATATAGGATCGATTGCATGTGCTATAATATTCATATGTTCTAAATTTTTCCAAATGCCTAGAGCGTTAAGTGGGAAAAGTACTAGAACTAGATATGACTAATTTGATTAAGCAATTGTCGAGGACAATCTAAGGTTTACCAAAGATTGGTTGCTTAAGGACAGTTAGAAGTATGGTGTAAATTTTTGGAAAGGACCATACTGACATATTCTGAAAAACAGGCAACTCTTGTTCAGAAGGGATATTCAAAATGAGAATAGGGAAATATTCCCATAGGTGGAAGTTATTCATTAAATTTGTGTAAGATTAGGAAACTTAATGCAAGAAGGATGTTCAAAGCAATGTACTTTGAATTTGAGACTTTGTTTCCATGAAGTTGATCTCCATTGGAATACTCGTAATGACTGCTGACAAGTCTTTGTGACTTTGTGCATAATCATTACAAGAGGGTCGATGCATATAAGTTTAAAATCTAACAGATTTCGTTAAATGGCAGGAATTTGGAATTCTTGCGTTTGTGGTAAGGATTTGGGATTGTGAAATGAGAATCATTGGAATTATGTTCAATCGATCTATTTCACAAAGTATAGATCATAGACAAAGTTAGTGTGCATACCTGGTGTATGGCATAACTAATGTTTGGAGAACCATAGTATTCATACTTAGTGTATGGCATGATTGGTGTTTAGAAAACATAGTGTACATGCTTGGAGCATGGGACAACTATTGTTTTAATTCAAGTATAAGTTGTTAATTTGAAACAGTATACAATGAATAATGTGTAATCAATATGGTGATAAATAAAAGATGTTCTATTTATATTCATAAGTTCTGAGACCATATTGGATTCGATTATTCTTGTGTTTCACTTTGCATGTTTTGACTTCCAGAAGAACTAGGTCATTCTTCCCGAATGACTAAGTTATTCAAACCATCCATTGTTGGTCATATGTTGGAAGTAGATATGAATCAAGACTGTCATGAAGCTGGACTGTAGACGTCCAAGGTATGGGACATAGCAAGAGTTGCTACAACACTCATGAGTGCTCATAAGTTCTGATTATTGGTTTAAACTCACGCTCATTTGAACCACTTCATGGATTTTATCACGAGTGATCATGAGATGATAATATCTTATATTCTTCAAACCTAGAGATATGACTTGTTGCCTATGAGTTGGTTATGCATTCATTGTATGAAAATGAATTGGTAACTCGATGTTATAAAACGTGCCTTTGTGTATGATTCAACAAGTAGTAGAACAAGCATTTGAGTTGAAGTTTATCCATTCCTTTTACCCTTAAAGGGAAAAAAGCAATATCTATGGGCCCCTCGATGATTTAGTGATGACACCCCGAAGTGCTTGGCCAAGCCTGGATTGATTTGATTTGTTCAATTAGTCGGTCGTCATAAATCGAAAATTAGGAAACAACAGATGGACAGAGAGAATGATTATAATCCATGTCTCAGTCCATATGATAGACGCGTCATTGATTTGTTCAGAGTACGGCAACAACTTTAAGAGCTACCATTTCCAGTCAGGTTTTGAAGTCATACGCAATAATAGTTTTAGACTTATCCAAGTGGGAGACTGTTGGATTAGTGTCTGAGTCCATAACTATAACTGGTATGTACTTGACCCGACTTGGCATGGTCCATTTGGGTTGCATGGCATCATGCATTTGGATAAATAAAATGAGAGAAATAACACTTAAGGTTTATTAATATATTATTCTAATATATTAATAATATTATTTAATTAGTATTGATCAAGAATTAATTTGGAATTAATTAAGTGATCCAAAGGAGACTAATTAAATATATGGGTTGATTGTGTATAGTGGGCTAATGCTCCATGGTTTATCAAGTTGGGCTAAAACCTATTGGATACTCCATGGATGCTCCATGGTGTTTTTGAACCCATGGATCGAAGAAATGAAAGGCCATGACAATTAGGGTTTACATGGTATAACCCTAATCGTGACACACTGTATAAGCATCATATTCTTCCCAAAATCGGTGACCAAGCAAGAAGGGTGAGGGTTAGCCGATTTCATGAAGGGGTTCATTTCTCTCTAAGTTATTCCAAGTGTATTTGATGTTGTGTGAACCATTTGAGGTGTTACACTTGAGGCACTAGGCTCTTAAACTCCATGGAATCATGCTACATCAAAAGGTATCTCTTCTAACTTGCTTTATTACATATAAATCAATGTTTTGTTTGCTAGTTAGGATAATACATTGGAATATTCATATTTGCATATATAATAGAGAAAACATAGATCCAAGGTACTTAGGGTTGCATGTACACTTAGGAGTGTTAGAATGGTCAAAACCCAACAATAGTATCATAACCACCCGTTGTCTTGGGTAACTTAGTTACGAAATCCATCATAATCTGCTCCGACTTTCATTCAGGGATTTCAGGTTGTTGCAATAAAACTGAAGGTTTCTGGTACTATACCTTGACTTTGGCACAAGTAAGGCACTTGCCCACAAAGGTAGCTATCTCAACATTCATGTTAGGACACCAGTAAAGTTTTTTAAGGTCCAGATACATCTTGTCTGAACCAGGATGAATGGAGTATCGGGCTCTGTGTGCTTCATTCATAACCACATCGTTGTAGCCACCGAACTTTGGTGTCCAGATCTGGTTCATGAAACAATAAACTCCATCACTTCTAACTTCGAAGTTTTTATCCATTCCTCTAAGGGATTCATTTGTCATATTTTCAGGTTTTAAGGCCTCGAGTTGAGCCTATTTGATCTGTGTGGACAGATGTGAATGGATTGTCATGGTCAACGAATTTACTCAGCGTCCCGAGTATTCCTTTCTGCTAAGAGTGTCAGCTACCACATTGGATTTACCAGGGTGATAACGAATCTCGCATTCGTAATCGTTCAGTAGCTTCACCCACCGTCGTTGTCTCATGTTTAGTTCTTTTTGGTCCAAGATATGCTAAAGACTTTTATGATCCGTGAATACAGTGCACTTTGTGCCATATAAGTAATGTCTCCAGATCTTCAGAGCAAATACGACTGCTCCTAGTTCAAGGTCGTACGTTGTGTAGTTGACCTCATGTGTCTTTAGCTGTCTTGAGACGTAGGATATAACCTTTCCTCATTGCATAAGAACACATCCAAGCCCTTGGTTAGAAGCATCCCAATACACTACGAAGTCTTCTGTCCCTTTAGGAAGAGACAAGATCAGTGCACTACACAGGGCTCGCTTCAGCATTTGAAATGTTGTTTCTTGTTTTTCTCCCCAGCTAAAAGTTACACCCTTTTATGTCAAAGTGGTAAGCGGTTTAGCAACTCGGGATAAATTTTGGATGAATCTGCGATAGTAGCCAGCAAGACCTAAGAATTTTCTGATTTCTGTAGGTGTTTTGGGTGCTCACAAGTTTTCAATTGCCTTTATTTTGGAAGGTTCCACATGTATTCCTTCTTGACTGACCATGTGACCTAGGAAGTCTACCTTTCTGATCCAAAATTCACATTTTGAGAACTTCGCATAAAGTTTCTCTATTCTCAGGGTTTGCAACACTTGATGAAGATGTTGGCCATGCTCCTCTTCGCTTCTTGAGTAGATAAGGATGTCGTCAATGAAGACTATGACAAATTTGTGCAGGAACAGATGGCACACTCTGTTTGTTAAGTCCATGAACACTCTGTTCGCACCTTGAAGTTGGTCGAACAGATTGTCAATGCGAGGCAGAGGATAATGGTTCTTAATGGTAAGTTTATTCAGCTCGCGATATTCTATGCACATACGGAATGATCTATCATTCCTTTTCACGAACAAGATTGGTGCTCCCCATGGTGAGAAACTTGGTCTTATGAAACCCTTGCTAAGGAGTTCGTTCAACTGGCTGGATAATTCCTGCATTTCTGAAGGTGTAGGACAATATGGGGATTTGGCTACAGGAGTAGCCCCTGGGATTAAGTCGATTCTGAATTCGACTTGACGTTCGGGAGGCACTCCTGGAAGATCGTCGGGAAAAATGTCGGGAAAGTTACAAACCTCAAGAATGATCATGATGTTTTTCACCTCTTGCTTTTTGTCTATCACGTGAGCTAAGAAAGCACAATACTCCTTGTGAAGATATTTCTGTGTCTTGATACAAGAAATGATCTGAAGGTTTGTTCCGGGTTTGTTGCTATAGATGATAAGAGTTTCATTAGTTGGCAAGTTCCGACGAATGGTTCTTTTGTAACATAGGATGTCATCATGGTTAGAACACAACCAATCCATACTAATAATGACGTCAAAACTTTTGATAGAGACCGTCATAAGGTCTATTGGGAAACAAAAGTTATTCAAGGTAAGGGTACATCATATGTATATATCGTTAGTGTATTCGGATTTCCCATTGGTCATTTCTACTGTGAAGGTTTCATTTAGTGGTTGGGAGTTTTGTCTTAGTAAGTGTTCGAATTTATGGCTCACGAAGCTCTTCTCAGCACCACTATCAAATAGTATGCATGCATAAGTATTGTTGAGAAGAAACGTATCCGTGAGCACCGCAGGGTCTGCCACAGCCTCTTCGTGACCAATTTCCAGTATCCTTCAAAATCCACCGACATTTCTAGCTTTTGGACAATCTCTTTTGAAATGCCCAACATCACCGTATCCATAGCATGCTTGACCTACTCCAGTGGCAGGTACTTGGTTAATCGATTGGGGTGGGGATTTACAGAATCGAGCAGTATGCCCTTTTCTGTTGCAGTTACGACATTGTATCTCCTAGCAATTTCCGTTGTGGTGAAAATTGCACTTGTTGCATTTGGGGAGATTACCAGCATAAGGCTTAGCTGGTGTAGGGTTAGCAGGAACAACAGCAGGCATAGTAGCAGCATGGACTGCCACTATCTGTTGCTTTTTCGAGGGCTCCTAAGATGATTTGCCCTTCCTTTTATTCCAATTCTTCTTGTTGTTGTTGTTTTTGTTTTTGTTGTTGTTGTTGTTGTTTCCCTTGGATCTGGAGCAGCGATCACTAAGTTTTCATGGGCTCCGTGATCGATAAGGGACTGTGCCAATTCTTTGGCACTATCAAAGGTAACATGCCTAGAAGAAATTACACTTCCCTGAATATGGGGAGACAGCCCCCAGATGTACTTTTCAATATTTTTGCTCTCCATAGCAACCATTTCTGGACATAGGATAGCTAAGTCGCAGAATCGATTAGTCTGAACCAACCATAGTAAGACCCTAGAGTTCTTGCTTGAGTTTTAGAATTTCACCTCACATACAGTATTCCCACATCAGCATTGACTTGAGGTTCTCCCAACTTATCAAATTTGCCACTACCAAAGTCAGTGACTTAACATGGCCATTCCATCATGTTAGGACTCTATCAGCAAAAGTACAAGCAGCAAATTTAACTTTGCTACCTTCCAGACAGGAGCATATTTCGAAGACTGCCTCTGTTTTCTCAATCCATTGCCTTAACACCACAACTCCCCCAGTCTCGTTGAATGTCCTAGGTTTGGCATTCAGAAAGTCCTTATAGGTGCACTCCCGATGGTGCCGTGACTATCACCCTGATTGGAAAGGTGTGCGCCACTCCCCGATCCACTAGCTGATGGGTTTTAGGTATAAGAAACAATCCTATGTGCTCATAAAAACTCTAAAGCTTGGATCTAGGTTTCTCTATTGTACATGCTATGATTCCAAGACTTGCAAACCTAGATCTAACATATATAATTCGAAATTATCATGATGAAAACAGATCTAAGTGATTACCTCTTCCAAGTAGCTTGAAATCCTTGTAATCTTCTTGATCTTGAGCTTAGAGTCACAATTGTAACTCCTCTAATGGTTCACAAACCCCACAAGCAAGAAGGTAATATGAGAGAGGTTGAGAGTTTCTAGAAATCGGCCCTAGGGTTCTCTTAGAAGCATGTGTAGTCGATTCCTATAGCCTAGGGGTCTTATTTATACTTGCAGACTACTAGGGTTTCAGTTTAAACCCTAATGGACAGCTAACCACCAAGCAGCCCAAGGAGCCTTCTGGAATAAGGCGTTGGACGAAAATATGATGGATCCCCATCATAATTTTGTTCCCCCTTAAATCCATAAGGCTTCCTTAGCCTAAAACTCAACTATCATACATTTGACAGTTTATACCCCTTTATTTAATTAATCTCTTTTAGCCACCAAATTAATTCCTAATTAATTTATGTCTAATACTAATTAAATAAATATGAATTCTCCTTTAATATATTATTCTTATAATATATTAATAAATCATAATACTCTCTCTTTCTCCTTAAATTACCTTGTCAAGTTGCTTTGGTGAAGGCAACCCAAAAGGACCATGCACAACCGGGTTAAGTACATACCAAATACAGTTACGGGCTTAGACACTATTCCAACAGTCTCCCACTTGGATAAGTCTAGTAACTATATCTCATATATGACATTAGAATCCGATTAGCAATCGTAGCTCTTATACTTTGCTTCCAACTCTGATCAGTTTGTCCTTTAGATAAGGGATCGTATAGTCCTCTGTTTTGATATCGTGCAGACAATCTCATGAAACATTGTCATACTCATTTTCTAGCAATTAGTTTCTCGATCTCAGATTCATTTGACATAGAACTTAGTTGAACACATCAATTCAATCCTGACCGGGCCCGACACATAAGTCAAATCTAATCATCGAGGGGCCCTGATATTGCTTTTACCCTCTTAGGATAAAAGTAACATATAAACTTTGACTTATATGCATTTACTATTCACTAATCAACTATACACAATAATGTGTTTTATGACATTAATTTACTGATGCAGTTTCGCATTATCAATGCACAACCAACTAGTAAACAATAAACCATATATCTTGGTTTTAAGACAATATGCTATTATCGTCTTGCAATCACTTGCGGTACATTCCATAAATTGATTCCAGCAAGCGCGGGTTTATTCCAATGCTCAAAACTCTTTCATAAGCACTCATGAATGTTGTAACAAACTTTTGTTATGTCTAATACTTTTCAGACAATCTACACACTAATTCATGACAGTCTTCACTCATACCTACTTCCAACATATGAACGACTGTGGACCGTTTGAATAATTCGATTATTCTTAATAAACCCACTTATTTTGGAAGTCAAAACATGCAAAGTGAAACAACAGTTAAACAATTAACATAAGACAAAACCTTTAAACAATACTCCTTTATTTAATCATCAAATGTCAATTACATTTACCTATTACAAGTTTCCAAACTATCTAATCCTAACTAATATCATCCTTCAGCCCAATGCTCCCAGCGTGCTGCAAGTGCTTAACCCTACTCAGTCCCTTCGTAAGCGGATCTGATGGGTTATTCTCTGACGATATCCTCTTAACTACGATGTGTCCTTCTTCTACTCGATGTCTAATAAAGTGATATTTTCTGTCAATATGCCGAGATCTACCATGATCCCTCGGTTCCTTAGTCAAGGCAACCGCTCCTTCATTATCACAGAAAATTTCCATAGGCTCCTTTATGGCAGGCACAACTCCAAGGTCACCAATGAAGTTCTTCAACCATATCCCCTCCTTTGACGCTTCGCTCGCTGCAATGTACTCTGATTCGCACGTTGAATCAGCCACGGTTTCCTGCTTGGAACTTTTCCAAGTCACTGCTCCTCCATTAAGGGTAAAGACCCAGCCCGACTGCGAACGATAGTTGTCCCTGTCGGTCTGGAAGCTGGCGTCACTATAACCTCGCACCTTTAAGTCATCACTCCCTCCGAGGACCAAAAACCATTCCTTGGTCCTCCGAAGGTACTTAAGGATATTCTTGACTGCGATCCAATGAGCTCTGTCAGGGTTCCCTTGATATCTACTGACCATGCTCAAATAAAAGGCCACATCAGGGCGAGTACAAGTCATAGCATACATGATTGAGCCAACTATGGAAGCGTAAGGTAGTCGGCTCATCTCAGCTATCTCGGCTTATATACTCGGACTTTGAGTCTTACTTAATTTGGCATTACTTTGTATCGGTAGTTCTCCCTTCTTCGAGTTTTCCATACTAAAACGTTTTAGTACCTTATCCAAGTAAGTATTCTGACTAAGTCATATTAATCTCTTACTTCGTTCTCTCACTATCCTTATTCCCAAAATATAGGAAGCCTCTCTGAGGTCCTTCATAGCGAAGCACTTCCCGAGCCAGGACTTAACCTCCTGCAGAGTCGGGATGTCGTTTCCTATGAGTAGTATGTCATCAATATACAAAATGAGGAAGCTAACTATACTCCCACTGGATTTGAAATATACACATGATTCACCTTCACTTCGTACAAATCCAAACTCTTTGACTTTCTCATCAAAGCAAAGATTCCATCAGCGAGATGATTGCTTAAGTCCATAAATTGACTTCTCAAGCTTGCACACTCTATTGGGATGCTTCGCATCGACAAAACCCTCTGACTGAGCCATGTAAACATCCTCAGCCAACTTCCCATTAAGGAAAGCGGTCTTGACATCCATCTGCCATATCTCATAATCATGAAATGTAGCAATGGTTAGCATCACCCTAATAGACTTTATTTTAGCAACTGGTGAGAAAGTCTCATCATAGTCAACTCCGGCCAATCGCGCCTTATACGTGTGCACATTCCCATCCATGTCGGTCTTCTTCTTGAAGATCCATTTGCACCCAACCGTCTTACGTCCGGGCACATTGTCAACCAAATTCCAAACTTGGTTGTCATACATGGACTGAATCTCGCTGTCCATCGCCTCTTTCCATTTTACAGACTCTGGGCCTGCCATGGCTTCCTTATAGCTATTAAGTTCATCTAGATTTATTAGTGTACCATCACTAATATAAGTGTCCCCTTCGGTAGTAATATGAAAACCATAAAACTGGGGTTGAACTCTAACTCTTTCAGAACGTCTAAGAGGTAAGGACTCGTCAATTGGTCCAACCGGAGTTTCCTCCTCGGGTTGAGCGCCAACGATAGAGGTTCCTTCATCACTCGACTCTTGAATCTCTTCAAGATCGATTTGCCTCCCACTGTCTCCTTGGTTTATGAGTTCTCGCTCTCGGAAAACCCCTCTCCTCGCAACGAAGACAACATTGTCACTCGGTCTATAGAAGAGATATCCAAAGGATTTCTGCAGGTAGCCGATGAAAATACATCGCTCACTACGAGGTTCGAGCTTGTCGTGAGTTTCTCGTCTTACGAAAACCTCACAACCCGAAACCTTGATATGTGCCAACGAGGGAGCTTTCCTTGTCCGCATATCGTGAGGTGTTTTAGCAACCTTCTTTGTAGGGACTCCGTTAAGGATATGGGCGGCAGTCCTTAAGGCATACCCCCAGAATGAGATAGGTAGTGAAGCACGACTCATCATAGAACAAACCATGTCTAACAGGGTTTGATTACACCTTTCTGCCACACCATTCAACCGCGGTGTCCTAGGTGGCGTCAATTGCTAAACTATTCTGCATTCCTTGAGATAGTCGTGGAATTCAAGACTTAGGTACTCTCCTCCTTGATCGGATCGAAGCATCTTGATTTTCCTGCCCAATTGATTCCCCACTTCATGTTTGAACTCTTTGAAATTTTCAAAAGTTTCTGACTTGTGCTTGATTAAGTAAATATACCCATATCTACTATAATGATCGGTGAAAGTCACGTATAAGTGGTTCGCATCCTATGTGGTGGATCTAAAGGGCCCACAGATGTCGGTGTGTATGAGATCCAATAAACCCTCACCCCTCTCACAAGTGCCAGTGAAGGGTGACTTGGTCATCTTTCCAAGTAAACAAGATCCGCACGTGTCATCTTCCCTAAGGTCGAAGGACTCCAACACTCCATCCTTTTGGAGTTGAGCTATGCGCTTCTTGTTGACATGTCCAAGACGACAATGCCACAAGCATGCTTTATCCATACGATTGGAAGAATCCATACACAACACATCATTTCCTAGGTTATCTACAACCATAACAGTATCATAAATTCCATTACAAGGCACTGCTTCAAAATATAAAACACCATTTAGATAAGCATAAATCGAATCATTCTCATTATTAAACGAAAATCTAAATCCTTGTCTAAACAAACCATGAAATGAAATGATGTTTCTTGCTATATCTGGCGAGTATCAACAATTATTTAAATCTGAACCTAATCCATTACTAAGCACTAGAGAATACACTCCAATCTTGGTGACAAGTGACGATCTTCTGTTCCCCATGATTAGATTTATTCTTCCACGATCCACATCCCTATTTCTTCTTAGTCCCTACAAATCAGAACAAATGTGATAACCACATCCTGTATCAAGAACCCAAGAAATAGCATGAGATGAATCATTATATTTAATTGTGTAAATACCTGTGAAATACGGCTTGATCTTCCCATCCTTGATGGCTTGCAGATATTTCGGGCAGCTTCTCTTCCAATGCCCTATTTTGTGGCAATAGTGGCACTCTGCCTCCTTTGGGTTTGAGTTGGGCTTAGCAGTGCCAACTTTGGTCCCACTAGCAGAGGAACCATCTTGGGACTTTCCCTTGTGGTGGCTCTTTGAAGGAGCCTTCCTCTTCTTGCCCCTTCCTTGCCCAATAGCCAAAACAGGAGCAACGGGTGGAGTGGGAGTTAATGTAACAGACATGTCTTTGAGGTTGCTCTCAGCAGTCCTTAGGAGCCCTTGGAGTTTGCTTAGGGTGAACTCTTCCTTGTTCATGTGGTAGGTAATCCTAAATTGGTTGTAGCACGAGGGCAAGGAGTGAAGAACGATGTCGATAGCCAAGTCTTTCCCAAAGTTAACATTCAACTTGCAAAGACGATCAACATATCTTTGCATCTTTTGCAAGTGCACGGTTAAAGACTCTCCACTTCCCATCTTAGCGGTGATCATGTTCGTGATGATCTCATAGCGCTCTTGCCTCGCGCTTTGGTGGTATCTCTCCATTAAGTCTTGATGGATTTCGTACGGGTACATGTCCTCATATGACTTTTGGAATTCGGGGTTCATTGTGGCTAGCATAATGCAATGGACTTTTGTTGCATCACGCTCATGGGTCTCAAAGGCAGCCATTTCTTCGGGAGTAGCGATTTCTGGATTGATCTTTTCGAGTTTCTCGTCGAGGACATACTCTTTTTCCTCGTAGCGCGCAATCATGCGAATGTATCTTATCCATTCACTAAAGTTCGATCCGTCAAAAGTCACATTTTGACAAAGGCTCATTAGCGTGAATGAGCTAGTAGCAGCGTTGTTCACGTTAGACATCTACAAATAGAAAGGAAAAAAGTTTGATTAGAATTAAATCCCTAATTAGTCACCCAAAATGAAAAATTAGGGCTAGGACCCAACAACATTATTCACACATTAGAAAAGGGATGCCGTAATCCAACACGCAAATAATTTGGAGGTAAGTGAATGACGATTCACTAATTCTTCACCATGAAAAACATAAGCTTAAGTTTTAAATTTATCGAGAATTCCTAGTTTCCTTAGAGATTCATTGAACTTTTCAATGGCATGTTTAAATCTCGATATGCTCCTCTTGTTTGTGACTGCGATGCCAAGGATCACAAAGTGGGTGTGAATAACCATGCAAATCTACATGGTGCCTTCATTGTTACAGTCACATCATATTAACCCATTAATGGAAATTACATGATATTAAAACCATGAGTTTTAAGTAAAGTCAAATATAAAATTATTAAGAATATCATATTTATAATGCGACATTAAAATACAAGAAAATTATAAACTCCAAAAGCGATTGGCATTATTAAATGTCATTTCCTTAAACGACAAAGAATTACAATATTTTATTGAAATATTAACAACAAAGGTCAGGGCCAGGATACCTACATTCATTGTTAGAACCCACCATATCTGGGTATCCCAAAATGAACCATTTTATAGCTTACGACCCAGAACCGCAAGGTCCCTTGGTTAAAGCCCTCCCGATTATAACTATTAATCCACAGAGAATGACTAACAACAAGTATAAGTGTTATATTAATGACCTTATATGGTTCAACTGTCCGTCTGGGAGTTGCTAGCTACAACGTCATCTAATGAGATGGATTATTGGTGTTGACGTAAGTACTATTTGAACATTCCCTAGTGTATCCTAAGGTGAATGGCTCGAGCATACCCCTTTAAGGTGTTAGAGCAGTGTGTGGTGTCATAAGTTCGGTTATAAATCATTGTATAAACTTAAAAACCCCAATATTGTATGATTCGGTTAAGAATCAAGGAAAGTAAGAGGAGTTTACCTTACTGATACCCCATTTTCCTTCAAATTAACCATTAGTACGATTTGGTAAATAATCAAGGAAAGTAAGAGGAGATTACCTTACTAATACCCCATTTTCCTTCAAAGTAACCATTAGTATGATTCGGTAAAGAATCAAGGAAAATAAGAGGAGTTTACCTTACTAATACCCCATTTTCCTTCAAAGTAACCATTAGTACGATTCGGTAAAGAATCAAGGAAATTAAGAGGAGTTTACCTTACTAGGATTCCGTAGAATTCGAACTAACATATATGAAAACCGTTAGTAATAAATTAACATATGACGATTTGAGTATCCGAAAATCTAGTTGATTATAAATTTTAATCACGAATCATGTGACAATTAAATAAAGATCAAAAACGAGAAAAATGATTATTTTGTTTTCTTGAAAAATAAATAAATAATTTTATTTTATACAAATGTAACTCTTTCCATATATATATATATATATATATATATATATATATATATATATATATATATATATATATATATATATATATATATATATATATACACACACACACACACACACACACACACACACAATACTTTATGGAATCAAAACCTGTATAATTCACCAACAATTTTGTTGACGTATTTTAACATGTATTCTGAGGAAATTAAGGCAGAAAATTTATGCAAGGAGTATCGTATCGTCAACTTATGTTTTTGTAATACATTATGTTTTATGTCCTCTTTTTGCATCTATGAAGATTCGTAGTGAATCATGTAATAATGTAAGATATAAATATAAGTATGCGGTGTAAAACTTTAAGTGGATATTGTATTTTTTAATATATGCTTTGTGTTTGATGTTCGATCTAAGTCACCCTCCCAAAATTTCCGTCGTTGCTAGGGGTGTGACAAAATTTCAATTCTTAATGCTCTTGGCTTTTTCCTTTCTAGGTTTATCTTTCTACCTAAAACATCTTCTACGATATTGTCCTTACCAGGGTGGTAAAGTAGCTCATTGTCATAGTCCTTTAATAATTCTAGCCAACGGCATTGACTCATATTCATCTCGTTTTAATGAGAGAGATATTGGAGACTCTTATGATTGGTGTAAAGCTTACGCCTTCTAATAAAATGACATTTGTGGCCCATTTTGGCTAATATCTTCTTTTTCGGCCGAAAATCATAAATATTAACATTTTTGGCCCAAATGATTAAATATTGCTGTTTTCGGCCCATTTCTCTAAGAAGTTACATTTTAGCCCATTTTTGATAAATATGGCAATTTTGGCCCAAATTTTATAAAAATAACATTTTGGCCCAAATTCAAAGATAGTGACATTTTCAGCCCCTAATTTCACAAATTTATATTTTTAGCTTAAAATTTGTATTAAGTGACAATTTATTCAATAAAACTCAAGGTTTTTACATTTTAAGCCCAAGAAACCGTAATGGCCCAAATCAAGGCCCATTATGCAAAATTTTACACTTTTGGCCCCTTGGAAAATATTAATATCATAAGGACCCATTTTTATGAAATATGACTCCTTTGATCCTTGTAAAATCCTAAATGACACAAAAGTCTCAACTTTTTTTTTATTTTCCAAAATGACCCCTTTTAAGATTTTTTTAGTTTCTTGTGGATCTTTACATGTTTAACCCATTTATCTTCATAGTGAATTGTAAGAAATGTTTTGGTTCACAAATATCACAACTTTTGGTTAGGATTTTCGAGATCTATAGTGTTTCTTCACCTAATCACAACTTAAATCAAGTAAAACACACATAACATGCACAAATACATAGATCTAGCACATATCAACTTGTATCCTCCTCCAAAACATTGTAAAAACTAAAAAACAAGGGGGTATGAACACACTTTGGGGTTTTAATTCGATTTGATGAAGAGTTTGAACAAGATTTTCGGCCTTGAGTGCTTTTTTTGAAGGAGTTTCGAACTTAGATGGTCCTAGGAAGTTAGAACACGAAATGAACCATGTAAGGAAGTGTTTTGTGCTTAAAAATGGAAAACAATGACTTATAGAAGACGACAACTTACCAATATGGTTTTGGATGAAGAACACTTAGGATCACTCACCAAAGTCACGAAAATTGCAAAGAAAATGAGTGAGTTTCTTCTTGAGTTTGTGTGACAACCCCAAATCTATTCCCGTTACAAATTTCATCTTCACTAACGGAATGCGTCACTATACGTTATTTTCTGTAATATTTGGAATCGTCAATAACCGAATATCTAGTTATATGCATGTCTTGATATTATCATAAGTAAATATAACTTGTATGTGTTAACCCTGTTTAACCTAATAGAGTTATATTACTTTTTCAACCACTTCACCCGGGTAAAAAGTTTTAACCCTGTTAAACTTTAAGCATCGGGTAGCCGTGTATCGGGTACGTTACCCGAGGCATATGAAAGGAGTGTAAACAACATTTGAACACTCTTTTACCACACATTCACTCTCTCTCACTACTTTCTCTCTCTAGACCCGAACCCGACTCCAAAACCGCGATTTCCAGCTTCCAAACGTAAGGATTTATTCCCTATCTTATTCTAAACATACTTCATTGTAATTAGAGGCCAAAAATCATGGAAAACAAGGATCAAAAGGGAGTTTACGGCCTAAGAAGCCCCTTAGGCCGTAAACACCTAAAAACTTGCCAAAAGCCCCGTTTTTCCTTCCTTTAAGCTAGTATACTAATTAAGGGAATTACCTAGGAGAGTTTGGACATTAAAACATAAAGAATTGTGGCCTAAAAAGGAGTTTACGGCCCAAGCTTATGCTTAGGCCGTAAACACCCAAAAATCTTGGATTTAAGTCCCAAAAACTCATCTAGGGTGTTTAGTAATTTAGCCTTGACACTAGGAAATGTTTAAGTACATCAAACAACACCATTTGAGGACAAAATGAGGAGTTTACGGCCTAGCCTAAGCTTGGGCCGTAAACACCCAAAAATTTGTGTCAAACAAGTCCCAAAACTTATCTAGGGCATGTAAGGAAATTAGCTAAGGCCCTAGGAAGTGTGTTGTACCATTAAACATCTCATTTTGATGACAAATGAAGAGTTTACGGCCAAGACTATGCTTGGGCCGTAAACTCCCCAATATTTATGCCAAAATGTCCCAAAACTCCTTATAAGGCCTTCTAGTATTTATCTAAGATGAAGGAAGGGGTGTTATACCATTTAAACTACCATTTTGATGGATTAAATGGAGTTTACGGCCTAAGAACAAGCCTTGGCCGTAAACTCCCCAAAATGTCACAAAAATAAGAGTTTAATCCCTCCATTTTGGTCCTAGACACATACCATTAAAGTAAGGAAGTGAAATAAGGCCTTAAACATACAATTGGGAGGACCACATGAGTTTACGGCCAAGCCTAGGGGGCTTACGGACGTAAACTCCCAAGGAGTGGCCTTTGGGCCGTAAACTCCAAGGGAGTGAGCTCATGGACCCTCCCGTAAATCATTCTTGGCCTTGTACCACTCCCGGGAACCCCTTCTAGGCCCTAAAACCCCAAAAACGATGCTAGAATGTCCAAATACTATAATGAAAAGCATAAGATGATTAACTTCTTGTAAAATACATATTTCATATGACTTTAGGGTCCTAAAAGGTGCTCAAGTGGTTATTTGGTACCAAACGCTCAACCGACACTTTTACCCGATTTACCCGATTCACCCGAATTACGCGATTTCAGGTGAGTTCATACCCCTTTAATGAACCTTTCAAACGTTTTAAATGTTTTAGGGGGAGATACAAGTTGCTTATAAATGTTTATGAAAAGTTTTACAGAACGATTTCCGCGTTACAAGGATTAATCACATGTGATTCACTATCCTTTATTCAAATCACATGTGATTTATCACTATGCCTTATAAACAATTTTTTTACATTTTTAAAACTATTTTTGGACAACAAGCCAGATTTTAAATGTTCTTTTGGAAAACACTTTTATTAAATCAATTTACTCATAAATTGTAACCATTCTGATATAGTTATATAAGTAAGACTTGGAGGACTTAGGACCGATATCTCGCCTTATTTCCTGTTCTTGTTTGATTGTGGGCTTAGGGTAGTAGTTATCTGTCCGACTGTCGTTGATTTCTTAATTATATAACTTGTATATTAGTATGGGATACGAATAATTCTTCTTTCACTAAAATACTAAAGTCACTAACATGTCAAGAACCATCCCCACTAAGATAACTATAATAGGTATAGTTACGGTTGCTACTGCTACTACTCGCTAAAGTCACTACTCTCTACACTATAATACTCACTAATACCAGGCAATACACTAGTAAGAGAATACACGATGCTCAATACTATAGGATTTCTACACTATAACAAAAGAGAAAACACCAAACAAACAATAATACACTAACCCACTACGAGATACTCTATTCGCTATCCACTACGCCCGGAGTTTTCCAGCAGGGAGACGACTCTACATGTATAGATCTATACGGGGCAGACGCTATTATATCCCGACTGTTAATTTCAGTCCGCGCCGTACAGGCCCAGGGATGCCACTACTTCACTATACTGTGCATGACTGGGAAGGTCATGGGATCCTCTATTATCCTCACTATTAGTAATATGCAAGGAATACACTACAACTACTCTAAAATACCACACTAAATGCTAAACTACATCCCGAAGTAAGTAAGTATCTATCACTAAAGGAAGCTTGCACCTCTATCACTGATTACAGGCTTAACCTATTCTATCACATTTACTGTTTGGAGATTTGCTAATATACTTTTACAATAAACTGTTTCAAGAAAATGAAGAATGCATACTTTTCACAGATTTTCACTTACAATGTATTTTCTGGAAAATATGGGATTTTCTAAGTTTCTACTACTTATGAATATAAATGACACATTATTCGCACTAATGCTTTGTATACAAAATCTCACACTAAACTCTTATGAACTCACCAGCTTTATGCTGATATTCGTTTTCAAAATAACTTGTATCTTCAGGTCAAAGATAGACAGGTACAGACGCAACATTTTTGGAGAAGGTGGAGCACGCAAGACCCATCTCTTATTTTTGATTACTTTTGGGTGATTGTTAAACATTACAAAACACGCTTGTAATTAAATTCACTATGTAATGCAATGGTTGTATGTTTCTTGTTTTTACTATTATGCAATTGTGATGATACCGTACACTACGTCATCTACCCCGAAACGTATTCCGCCGTTATCGGTTTTGGGGTGTGACAGTTTGAGAGGAACATAGGAAGGCTTGAATGAAGTTGGAGTGAAATATGGAGAAGGGGGAGGGCTCTTCGGCCGATAATAAGAGAAGAGAGAGGGTATGTGAGGTGATGTTGCATGGAAATCCACCATGCAACAATGATGTGTCAAGTGCAAGATTTTCCTCTTTTTCTCTTTTTTTTTAAACTATACATATATATATATATATATATATATATATATATATATATATATATGTATTGGGCCGAGAGAGAGGAACAAAGGTGAAAGGAGAATTAGTTTGGGCTTGATTTTGATAATATGGGGCCCAAGTTGATAGTTATCGGCCCATTAGGCCCTCATTGGTGTTCACGGCCCTAATAAAATCCCAATAGGTTGTTTACGACCCAAAAGGGCTAATGGGACTAGTTAGGGCCCAACTTGGCCCATTAGGAATAAAATAAACCATTTTAGGTCCACATGGCCCAAAATGCTAAAGTTTTATGACTGTGGGTCAATTTAGAGCTCAATTAGGGTTTGTAGGCCCATAATCGTCAAATTGAATGCTTATTGGTCCATTAGGCCCAATAAGAAAATCCTAGTCCATAATAAACTTGAACCGGGATTTTAGAGTTTGCAACTTATAGCTGAACATATGAAGTGTATTTGAGTGAGGACAGAGTATGATATTCACTTAAAGTACAAGATTTGCAATAGACGATGTTTACATGATAATAGAACTTCCTAGCTAAAATGCTAGTTGTGACATATTTCCATAAGTAACGTAACCAACGTTAGGAGCAAGCTTAACATCACGTAGAAAGTCTTTCCGCCCAGTCATGTGCATGGAATAAGAACTATCAATATAACATATTATATCTTATTTTGAAGCACAAAATGCCTGCAAAATCAGTGACTTTTGAAGTTTTTAGGCTACATGTTAGATTTAGGGACTTAAGCATGGGCTTTGGAGATGGTTTGTGATTTCTGAGCAGTTGGCATCTCGGAAGGATTTTTCCGAGATTCTTTTGGAAAGAAGCATAATGTCAGGGTCTTTTCATTTATCCAAAATCATATTTAACTGACGGTTGTTTAAAATATTGCTTTTCTCGGAGGAAGGGTTTTCCCAGAAGTTGTAGGAATAATTGTGTTCACAGATGTTACAGTTGTGTTTTCAAACTTTTTCATTTTCCATTCAAACTTTTGTTTTGAGTCTTTGGAAGGTTTCTGAACAACATTGTTCCTAGCAACTTGTCCTTTGTTTGTTGCTTTCAATGGCATGTTAGATTCTAGAATTTTTTTGGTTTAAAAATCGTGTCATCCGATTCAGCAATAAACATTGAAGAAGAAACTATCCAAGGAGAGTCAGTTTTCACAGAAGAAGTCTCAACAGTAACCTTTTTATACAACTATTAACAATTTTTTTTTGAACATCCGAACTAGCAGGATTAGATAGCATCTTAAGGATTTAAACATGTATGAAAGTATTGTGGATCCTAGTAGCTGGATTAACTATTTGAGACACTTTCTTCTCGGATTTTTCAAGGAACCTAGAGTCTTGTCTAGACCTAGTTTATTTCTTAAGGGCTTTCCTAGCTTCGGTCTTTGGATGAACAATATCTTTCTTGTTCAGCTAGGGTTTCTTACGAGATTCAGATGATGACTTGGAAGCTTGTCAAGTCGATGGATTGTTGAAATGATGCTTAATTAGTACTAGAATAGATTTTGATATCACATCAAAGTTAGAGATACAAGAGTCGGATGAGTGTTCACATAAACTTTCTCCATCTACATCACTGCAAAATGACGCCCAAAGAAAGTTGGATTTGTCATAGTCATGTCCATATCAGGAATGATTTCCTCAATAACACAATTGTTTGGTGGACCAGAGTTTAGAAATTGAACTCTAGTACAACCGGTGTCAGGGAAGATTTTAAAGACTGATTCAAGTCCAAGGATATCAGAGGCAGAAGAGGGGTGGAATCAGGACATGTAATAGTGATAGGTTTGAATTCAGGAATCAGAGATTGAAACTTGTTCGAAGTCTCACGAAGGGACAACAAAGGTGAGTCATGGGTATCCGAATAAGTATGGTTCAGAATGTCTCCCATAAACGTTAGGTTTTGAAGTTCCTTCAAGGGAGGAACAACGGGTTTTGGAAACTCACTTCCGTGACCTGGTGCTTTGGATCATGGGTGATGAAAATTATGTGTCATATGTTCGTTTGCTTCAAGAACATCAATAGAGTTACGCAAAGCATCAACTTTGGCATTAAAATGTTTATTATCAGTAACTAAGATGTTTATTTCACTGAAAGTGATTTCATATTTGTCTTTCAAAATAATACATGCATCATTAGTCATTACAAGTTCTCTTTCTAATGATTCAATCTTAAGCTTGCACTCTTCAAAATGTAATCTAAGACGAGTAAATTCACTATCTAACTTCTCACTAGCTTTTATGGCAGACTCATAGGCTCTACGAATAACTATCATATCTGATTGAATTTGAGTTAGATAGGGTTCACAAATAGATAAATCAAAATTATTGTCAGTGGTCATGGATTTTACATGTTGGATGATGCTTCTGCCATGTAGATCGTTATTTCCTTGTAACAAAAGTTTAGCTCAACATCGTAATCATCTGCTTCTAAACTAGAAGAACAGTAGCCTTCATCACACTCAGTTGATTGTCTAGCCATAAGACACATGGTCCTTGCAGATTTTTCTTCACCAAAAGACCAATACCCATCAACATTTATCGACATCATGGTAACAAAATCCTTTTCACATTCAGGAAGTTCTTCCGCTCTACGAGCATAGTCGACAGAGTCTTTTACCTTTGGTTTTTGAGAAATTTTAGCCAAACAATCATTTGCAAAGTGGTTTTCAAGACCACATTTGTGACAAACAATCTTGGTTTTGAGTGATTTCAGAACTTCTTGAGGTTTTGAGGAGTGATTCCGAATGTTGGGTCGGTATACCAGTGGATTTTCATAGGTGTAGAGAAAGGTTCAGGATTGCTTTGATGGGTAGCTTGAAATCGATTTTTGAAAAGGTTTATGACTGGGATTCCAGGGATGTTTGTACTTCAAAGACAGAAGTGTGAATTCTTGTTGAAAATGAAGTTCAGAATCAGCTGAGGAGATCAAGATTTTCATCAAATGAATGGTTTGGAACAGGTAGGATAGGTGGAGTAGGAAGTGTTGGTTGAGAAAATGAAATAGGTGGGATAGTTCCAAAAGGATCCGAAACAGATGGCTTCAAAATTAGTGGGTTAACAGAACTGACTAAGGCGAGAGGACCTCCTGACAGTTCTCTTAACATTTGAACATTAGATTCATGGCCTTGTAGTTCGTAAAATAACTGATAGAGCTTTGGTTTCTTTAGAGATCCATTACTCTGAAGACATGACTTAACATTTCCCCATCCTTTTCTGAGGTTGTTGATGAACTTCAGATTGTACTCGAGTGGAGTTCTGACTATTCCATGTGCAATCATGTTGTTCATAATGTTCTTGTACCAATTTGAAGCAGAGGCTACAGATTCACCGGGAGTTGTAGTGAAAGTATCAAAGTTGTTACAATGGATGTCAAACGCTTATCCTTCATGTTCTCATAACCTTCGAACAAGTCTTGAAGTGTATCAAAAATCCCTTTGGCAGATTTACACAAATTTACGTGCTCATAGAGAAAAGGCGGAACACCAAACACCATTTCTGAGAATGCAATCTAATCTGCATGAAGCTTTTCGAGGTCTGATGCAATTAGAGGTGTTGGACGTTGTTCTTCTTGACCCAAGAGAGTAGCAGCAACATCTCTAACCATTTGTCTTACGAGAACATGAGGACCTTCTTTCACAGATCTCCATATATCTTCACATTTTTCCTTACCAAGTGAAAATCTCTCCATTCTAACTTTCCAATGATCATACTCTTCAACAACTAGCAATGGGGCACATGTTGGGAAACCACGCTATTTGCTATTTGCATTGAATACATTTGTTGAGTTGGATTAGAAGCAGCCATTGAAGTTAAAGTATTAGAGCTAAAGTGGTATATAGAAGAACTTTTATCCTGAACACAGAAATGATTGAGATACCAAGTTAATCTCAAATAAACTATAATCTGTTCTTATGGATTCAAAGGACAACCACTTAGGCTCTGGTACCAATTGAGAGTGAAAGAATACGTGTGCAGACAAGGTTTGAAAACTCAACCTTGAATTAACTTAATATCAATATTTGTTACTAATATTAAGAGTCCAATCAAGTTTGGTAAACCATTCTTGTCTTGAATTAAGAATTCCAAAAAGTATTCAAATATGTGAAATGAGTATGAACAACGTAAAGAGATTTTAAGAACAATTAGAATGCTAAGAATGATAGAGAGAATGATTTGACTTGAAAGATACTTGGAATTGATATGAAAGAGAATGTTGCACTAGTTGTTACATTGCATGAAGATTACATCTCCTTAAATAGACAAGGAGTGATAAAAAGACAAACTAGAAAGACTGCATGGACTATGTAAAGCTAAAAAGTCAAAAAGCTGACACACATGATTTTCTCAATCTTGTCCCATAAACTTTACAATAAAACAAAGACTAAATCACAAGAAACATTAAGTGCAAATACATACTCAAAATAGCATTGAATACAAAGTGTTTCTTGGACAGGTCTTCATTTTGGAAGTAGCTTCATTTCAAAATTCATCATACTTTGGAATGCCCTTCACTTCGGATTGAGAAAGGTTCAATTTTCATGTATCAACACTAAGATCGATCTTCGAGAAATAGCTCGCACCCTGTAGCTAATTGAACAGGTCGTCAAGCCTTAGCAAAGGGTACTTGTACTTTACTAATGGCTTGTTCAAATCTCTATAATCTATGCACATCCTCATGCTCCCATCCTTTTTCGTTACGAATAACATAGGAGCTCCTCACGGTGATGAACTAGGTCTAATGAAAGCCTTGTCAACCGACTCCTGAAGTTGTATCATTAGCTCTTTCAACTCTGTTGGCGCTAATCGGTAAGGTGCTTTTGCTATAGTTGTGGTTTCTGGTAACAAGTCTATCCTAAACTCAACTTGTATATCAGGGGGTAATCCAAGAAGATCTTTGGCAAAGACTTCCGAAACGTTGCACACCACAGGTATCATTTGCATCTCCTTCTTCTCCTTCTTTGCATCGACCACGAATGCCAAATATGATGTACATCCTTTGAGCAAACACTTTCTGGATTTCATCAAGGAGATGATTCTAGAATTTAGTCTACTTTTGTCCTCGTACACCGTAAATGGTTCTCTTCTAGGTGTTTTGATCACTACAATCTTCTTCCCACACTTGATGTAGGCATCATTTTCACTAAGCCTATCTATGCGAAATACTATGTCAAATCCATTTAACTCAATGGGAAATAGTTCCTCATGTATTTATTCCCATTCAAGTCGATGACGATGGTCCTAATGCAATCACTAACATGTACGAATTTTCCACTAGAAATTTATACTAAATTCATGCGAAATAAAGGAGTAATTAGCTCCTGGATAAAACAGTATATTGGCGGGAAAATCATTTACAGGAAATGTACTTGAAGCGACATATGCTTCCTCCCTTGCTGCTTCCAGTGTCATCTGAAATGCTCTGGCCTTTGGCCTAGGTGGCACATTAGGCTTTGCAACATCCTTCTTCTTTGGGCAGTCCCTTGCTACATGTGCTTCTTTATTACATTTGTAACACACCTTCTTGTTGGATGTACACTCATTGGCATAATGACCAATCCTCCTACACTTGTAACACGTCAACTCCTCACCACACTTCCAATAGTGCTTCTTCTTGCACTTCTCGCACCATTTTGCTTCTCCTCCACCTCCAAACTTTTTGGAACTAGATTTTAAAAATCTTATCTTATTGTTGGACCTTAAAGATCCATCAACATTTCTTTTCTCTCCAACCTTCGTTCTTTCCAGACCCTTCTCCTGAAGTTGGGTCTCCACATTCTTGGCTGCTCTGACGGCCACCTTCAAAGTGGTTTCCATATTTACCATTGGACCAATGTCTGTCGGTAGTCTGTTAGCAACTTCTCTATCATGGGGAGTTCAGTAGGCACCAAGTAGGGGAATAGCTTCATATTTTCTGTGAACATGGTGGCATACTCATCAATGCTTATCTTCCCATTCTTTAGGTTCTGAAACTCGTTGTTCATGTCTATGAAATCCACCTCCGAGCAGTACTGCATCTTCCACTACTCCAGAAATGCTTCCCAAGACATCCTCATGCCTTCTTCTTATGGAATTTTATATTCTAAAAAATTCCGCCAATTTAAACCCCAGTCTTCAGTTGTCTGACTGCTAGGACATTTGTTTACTTGCTATTGTAGTTGCAGCTCTCAAATACCATCTCCATCTTGGAGATCCAGTCCATAATCTTCACTTGCTTTAGACTTCCAGAAAGACTTGGTGACTTGGCACCCATGAAGTCTTTATACTTACACCCACGTCCTTCATTTCCTTCGTTCCTTCTCTCAGTTTTATCTCTTCTAACCACCTAAGGTTATGATCGACTAATAGTCCTACTATAATTTCCTTCCTCAGACTGTTCTATATAAAACTCAGGTAGCTCCACAGGCGCCATAGGCTCTCTACCATTCTTATAGAATCATTTCCTCTCTTTTTTCAGCAAATGTAGCCATAATGGTTGCCATAGTCATAGGTTCAGCTACTAGCACTTTTTCGGGAGCATGTTCAATCACTCGTGGCTCAGGCTGCTGATTTCCACTAACGTTTCTTAAACTGCTGCATGTTCTCACCATGACATTCTATACACCGAAGCAAACATTTTGTGTAGAATGAAGAGAATTTAAGATAGGGAAGGTTTTATTTGATGTATAATCCTATTTATTCCTCCAAAATATTGCATTCCATTTCTAATACCGTACTTAAACATTTACATCCTAAACACATAAAATTCCCAGACCCGATTGGTATTAGACCATCGATCTGATCAAATAATAGCATCCTAAAGCATATAAGGCATCTTATAGCTATAACATAAATCAATTAGTGCATAAAATAAATTTAGGCATCTTCCCGAAAATAAGTCAGTGCTCATGTCTATTCAGGCATACTTCTTAGATCTAGCAGACGCTCATCTCGCAGTCATCGCGTAGTATTCTAAGTTTAAGTCTAGAAAGCCTAAAAGTTCCTATTTCGCTTAAACTAATCATTTGATACCAACTGTGACATCCCCAATTCCACAGCCAGAAAAGACCGATTTATTTATGCTTATTTAAAGTCAGAGTATCCTTTTTAATGAATAGTATTGAAGAATTTGTTCCAAAAAACATGATAATGATATTATCAAAACATTTCTAAAGAAATGTATATATATTAAAAATGTTGGGATGCCATCGTCAATACAATACATAAGCATAAATGGAAATAGTATTGTTGAGTTCGAAAGGTATTGTAAGGTGGCGAAATCTGTCTGAGCGTGTAAGTGTCGAAGCATGTTTGTATGTTTGTTTATTATAAGGGCATTTTGTATCAAAGTTTAAGTGTCTGAGTCTCTTATATTTTTTGTACGATTTTCTTATCCCTATATATATGGGATGAATACTAGAGTTAGCGAGTAGCTTTGACATTCAACTTGTACTCTCTATTTTTTCTCAGTATTTCTAAAAAGCGTAAATGAGCCAAATAAATTATATTAGGATCTTGTGTTCTTATTTCTTTCTTAACTCTGATCTCGTATTACATACTCGATTAAATCACAACTACAAGTACATGCCTTACAAACATATGTTATTCTACTGGCCTATAATTCATAAATCTCACGCCAATCATCATATATGTGCTCTCGTGCCACTACTTGTGATACAAGAAACTGAGTGGGTCAGACTTGGGAGCCTAGTGACCACATAGGGTTTTTAACCCACAATAATTATATTCTTTTAATTATATGTTTTCATGAAAACATTCAACCCGATTACGCATTCCCTTTATCTTCACTTTTGTCACTAAAACATCTAATTTCGGAGACGTATCCTAAGGATCATCATCAGGATAAACAATAATCCTCAGGGGATTCCTTAGCAGTATACATCAATAATGAAACCATGGGGGGATGGAGTGCACCTGGTAAACACTTAGTTCAAAAACACCTATAGATTGTGAGCGTGCTAACATTACATTGGACTATCTAGAATAGTCCATGGTCGTCATCTATACATCGCTAGACAACTGGATTATCTTTAAATTCAAGGCCTCTCATCATCTATTTCGTCTTTCATATTTCATCTCTCATCGTCTATATCATCTTTCATCTACCCATCTCTACCCAATATATTTATAGGTATAAATACATATATAGTTTAGATCAAGTATAATATGTATAAATCGTTCATTTAGCATAGATATTGGGACAAACATATAATAGGCACATATATCATGTAATAATCTTAAATACTTTATATCTACATATAAGATGAAAGTAACTATCGATTCACTTGTTAAAGTGGGTGACTGGAAAGTTGGATAGTGCTTCGCTTCAACACTTGGCTTTTCCTTTTATATGACCTAGGATCAATTATCTCTAAGTCTTAGTTTATTATCTCTTATGACTAATTAATAGCCTATATTTCTCAACAATCCCAATATCTACTGATCTATAACTGATAAGAGACAACCAGGTAGGATTATATTGGATGTAGGGTCCATTTGGTATACAGAGTATACTATTTGGAAATCTCACTCTAAACACGTCACTAAATCCAGCCTAGACATCACCCCCGTAAGTAGATCAATCAGTAATATGACATTGGAACCACTGACAAACCTTATTTATAAATTCATAACAACGACTATGAATTTTAAATATAAATTACACCAAAATAATATAGAGTGTAATTTAACTTACAGAGATTCCCTAGACAAAAGTCATGAAAATATATCGGCGGAACTTCGGGCTGATAGCTACTAGATGTCGGGCTCCTAGGAGTTGTAGGGCTACTCTGGAATACCAAAACTAGGGGAAATGGTCTAAAATCGATTATTATCGAGAGTGGGAGTTGTAGGGGTAAGGAAAATGGACAGGGGACTCGAGAATTGAAGCCTCGAGTCCTTTTCTGGAATACCAAAATGTATGTGGTGCTACGTCGCCCCCTTCTAGAAGGTATGCATGTCACACACTGCATGCAAGCTGATAGTTAGATTTTCAAAAATGCATAACTTCTTCATGTAGACTCCGTTTTGGACATACTCTATATCTACATGTAGCTGTCGACGAGATCTACTACTTCGTTTAAACTTCATCGGTTAGTTTTGAATTTATTTATTTCACACAGGCTTAATTTGTTAAAGTCCGTGTAAAATGCATAACTTTGTCACTCGACATCCGTTTTTTACTGTCTTTATATCTTCGAACTCCTAATAACGAGATCTTCAATTCTCATTTACATTATTTCGGCTAAAAATCGACTGATCTAAAATTCGATTTCTGAGTTGTATACTGCTACGCTAAATCTTAGAAAAATCATTACTTCCTCCAATGAAGTCAAATTTAGATGTTCTCTATATGCACGCTCTCAGTTTAATGACTACTACGACTTTAGTTTAGATCATTAAGGCTAAAAAGCGATCTATCTTCGATTCACTATATACGATTTCCGTAGTCGTATCAGGTCGAACGCGAAACTTCAACGGATCATAACTCCTTTGTTATAAGTCGGATTTAATTGTTCCTTATATCTCCAAAATTCTTGTCATCGTTACTTCAACTTTCATCAAAGATATTCTTCTGAATTATTATTCTATTTATACGTGTATTTTATTCCTATTATATTATATTGCTATAAGTACGTATACTACAAATATTTATACATAGCACACGTAGTTTTCATAAAATTTTCTCTTTTTATGTCGAATAGGTTACAATTGTTGAGTCTAACTATTATATCATCTTATTAATTGTCTAGCCGGAATAGCGGACGTTACAACTCTTACATTAAAACAATAGTTTTTGATGTTAAAAGAACAAAGAAAGAATGAATACTTACCTTGAACCTTGGTGACAAGGTAGAGTACCAAAAAAGAGATCAAGACAACATGGATTTGGGGGTAAACATGCAATCTTTGAAGCTCTGCATTGACTTCGAAAAACTGCTCCTTATGGGGCTTTTTCATCATCAAATTTAGAAGCAAAAGAGAAGGGGTTCATGGGTGTTCAATCACTCAAAAACAACCTTGTTATTGGGGATGTTTTACCCCTTGAAGGCAGCAGCAAAAGCGAAGGAAAAGAGAGTGTTTAGGACTTGATAATCTCAAGAATTTCATGGGAGAAGAAGCTGGAACAAAAGGGGTGGAAGCCTTTTTCTTGTTCCTAGTTTTGTGTCTTCAAAGGAGAGGAATGGAGAGAGATATTAAGAGGAAGAGTATGATGGATTTTGAGCACTACATCATTCCTATGGTGTACATGCAAACCCTAATAGCTGTGGATCTAGTTTGTCTAATGAACATGCAGTTGAATATCCAAAGCCATAAAGCCTAGATCTAACAAATTATAAATTGGATTAGAGTTTAGAGAATTACCTTTGATTGTTGTATAGCAATAAAAATCAATTCCTTGCTTTGATTAGCTTCAGAAAGCTTAGTGCCTCAAGTGTTGCACCTCTAATGGAGTCACAAACACCACTAAGCAACTAGATGAAGAAGAAAGAGAATGAGGCACCCAAAAACATCCAAAAACCCTAAGGGAAGTCTTAGCCACGTTTTTGGGGCCATAGTGGTCCTTTATATAGGTAGGCTATTAGGGTTTTCAACTAGGAAACCCTAATCTGACTGCTTAGGCCCTAAGCAGCCCATGGATTCCTTTAACATATCCCTTGGACGAATTCCTTATGGGCTTCCCATAGAATTCGTCCAACCTATATATTATTAGGTAATCTATAGCCCAATTTCAATTATCTTATAATTACAAATCCAGTCCCCTAAGTTTAATTAATCTCTTTTAGCCACCAAATTAATTCTTAATTAATTATTGACTAATATTAATTAAGCATTATGATTTCTCCTTTAATATATTATTCTCATAATATATTTATAAATCATAATTAATCCTTTCTCTCCTTAATTCATCCTACATATTGCTATGGTGAAGGCAACCCAAAAGGACCATGCTCATAATCGGTTCAAGTACATACCAAAATTGTTATGGACTTAGACACTAATCTAACAGTCTCCCACTTGGATAAGTCTAATAATTATTATGCATAACTTCAGAACCTGATCAGCAATTGTAGCTTTCAAAAGCCGCTGTCAACTCAAATTTTATCAGATACGTGTGTCCTTTAGATAAGGGATCATATATTCCTCCATTCTCAAGATATCGTATAGACATAAGACATGAATTTTAAACATTCTCTCTATATTGTTTCCCAGCTTCCGATTTATGACGACTGACAACATACTACAATTGAACACAATAACTTAGTCCCGGCATGGGCAAGCGCTTAGGTGTCATCACTAAATCATCGAGGGGCCCACAGATATCGCTTTTATCCCACTTTGGGTAAAAGGAATGGATAAACTTCGACTCAAATGCTCGCTTGCATTTACTGATTGAATCACACACAACAATAAGTTTTATAACACCAAGTTACTGGTGCGTTTACTTATTATCAATGTGCAACCGACCAACAAATAACAACTCACACGTCTCGGTTTCAAGAACATACAATATTATCGACTCACAATCACTCACGATATAATCCATAACGTGATTCACGTGAGCGTGGGTTTAATCTAATACTCTATTCTTATCAAAGCACTCATCAACTCTACAGCAAACTTGTGCTATGTCTAAACTCTTCAGACAATCTACAGACTCTTCATGACAGTCTTCCTTCATACCTACTTCCAACGTATGACCGACTGTGGAGGTTCGAATAACCCAGTTATTCTGGAAGTCAAAACATGCAAAGTGAAACACAATGACAATATTTAATCCTATATGGCCCCAAAACTTTTGAGTGTAAATAAAACACTTTTATTTAAACACCATATTGATTACTCATTATTCATTGTTTACTGTTTCAGAAAATCAACTTATTACTCAAATTACAACAATAGTTGTCCCATGCACCAAGCATGCACACTATGTTTCCTATGGTCCTTACTTTGTGAAATAGATCAATTGAAAAACTTTTCCAATGATGCTCATTTCACAATTCCCAATCCTTATCATTAGTGTAAGAACACAAGGTTCTTGCCACTATTAGAATATGCTAGATTCTAACTTTTTATGCAACGATCCTTTCGCAAAGTCATAGCACAAAAGTCACCAAGACTTGGCCAATGAAATTACAAAGTACTCTATCAGAAAATGTTACAAGAAAATTCCAAAGACGCGAAGTCTCACATTCAAAGTACATTCCTTTGAACATCCTTCTTGCATAAAAGTTTCTAATCTAGACATAGACTCTCAATATCTAACTCCCAATATGGAAACGTTTCCATATTTGCCATATGACAACTCATTATTAATAGAATCTTGTCTATTCATAATAATGTCGATATGGTCCATCCAATACCATACTTCCAACTACTCACAAGCGACCAATCCTCAGTGAACTTTGGATCGTCCTTTGATAATTGTTTAATTATTTTAGTCAAAACCGATTCTAGACCTTTTTCCCTCTTAATGCGCTAGACATTTGGAAAATTTTAGAATGGTCAAATATTATAGCATTTGCAATCGATCCTATACCTGAAGCGTATGGGACACGATGCATAATGTATTACATAAAGATTTGATACTTTATCAATCTTCTGTGATGATATTTTATGTGTCACGTTCTCACAATTCGAACCATGAAGAGGGATTCCGTAATCATAATCGAAATTTGAGAACACACTATATATCCTTTGACTATATTTATTAAAATTTCTCAATCTAAGCTTTAGATTTTGAAACGAAGTATAATATTCTCTCCCTTAATTATAGCAAAACAACTTTTCAACTCTTGCGACATTGCAAAGTATAACTCTTGTTTTCTATAATTAATATTGCTAACTTGCAATACTTGCCTTAATAATCATACAAGCATAACATTTATGCTCCCACTATCATGATGATTATTATCATATAATCATAATACTTATGCTCCCACTAGCTTTGACATGTATTCAGAAAACAACTGAACTTCCAGAAAACAATATCTATTGAATTTCTGAAGTTCATATTTCTAATACCAGATGCTTCGATAAGCCTTTATCTAAGCTTCTTTACTTTATACATCTTTGCCTTAGATAGCTCACATGTGTGTCTAGACAAATTCAAAACTATGCTACTAAGTCCCAAATGTTAGACTAATTGCCAAATCTCACAATTCGAACTATGGAAAGGGATGTCGTAACCATAATCGAATTTGAGAACACAATTTTCACAATTGCTATCTTTTTAAAATCTCTCTTAGTGAAAGCATTTCCTGACAATCATTTTCATGAAGGAGGGAATCTTATGACACTTAGATTTTATGGTGTATGTGTTCCTATCCATGTGAATTTTCCAAAACCAAAGTTTGCGAAAAATCCAAACTCATATGGACCGAACTTTCTTAATCATGATTTCTTGCCTTATGGTAACATGAGTGCCCATCATGTCTTCCAAGTAGTTTAGCAACTTATCCTTACATATCAATGTACTTTCCATTAATCAAGGTGCTTTGTCTTTATGCATTCAAATGAGAACTCATAGAACTCACATACATAATTAACTCAATTGGAATGGCACAGAAACAAAATAATGTCAACACGATAGGTTGTAAACCTCAAGTCATGTGCTAGTGATGATCGATAAGGTTTATTCTTGATTTTTTCTTGAAACCTTTTTCAAGATCATTAAAACTCCCACTCACCTCTTGACATACATGATTCTCTTGTCAAGAAACTTTCCTAGACACAATCAATATTCAAGACTTAGTGTAGTTCTTATCATGACAAAACACTACACATAATTGGTCCTAGTTGGTCTTTGTCTTATCCAAGACAGCACAACTTACCAATCTTAAATGTGCAAGAATAAGAAAACTTTTCCAAATTCCACATTTGCTGAGTGTTATAAACCTTCTTAAGACTTGTCACTCAATTCACAATCTTGGAGTATAACTCTAAGACTCGATGTTGGTACGAAGTATGATTGACTTCTTGATTTTAACCATTTCCAGAATTCTCGATTCCTCTTCTTAGACATACAAATGTACTAAGACTCACTTAGAGGATCAATTGAGATATGGTTCTTAATCATTAAGACTTATCATAAAACACAATAAAAGTACTCTCCCTTCTTCCTAGAATAGAGAAACTTTTATCTTTCTGCCTACTTGATTCTTCTTATTCGTTCTGCTATTTATTGAAACCTTTTCAATCAACTCAGAATTATACTCAATCTTATAAGTATAATCATATTTACCAAACTTTAGTAAATCATGATGAATATCTTTATCACTCTTGTGGTGGACTTGATCAACGCACAACCTAGTGTACTCGATCTCCTAGTCCTTCACTTGACACTTTTTCAAAGAATTAGTCTAATTTCCAAATATGAAGTCTCTCATTCATCACACAACCAAGTTGTATGATTCCAAGTTTCTGTCCAATTGAAACTTGGACGATGAGAAACTCTCCCTATTTGGTAAATTCTTGACATTTGCACAAATTACATAATTAAGAATCAAATCCATTATTGCTAATAATAGAAACATTCAAACATCAATTTTTCATACACGCCATTGCAAGGATAAATAAATAATATAAAATCAAAATTTATTTTATTGCGGAAAATTTTGTCCTTACAATGCAATTCAACTGAAAAACTGTGTTGTTACATACTCCTAAGCAATCTATTCTAACTCCAAGTAGTAGCTCAAGAATCCAATCTTCAAGCAATGCGATCAAAATCCATTGCTTCACGATTAGATTCAGCTCACTTCTTCCTTTATGCTTCCTCTCTTTTCTTCGATCCTACAAAACATCAAAATGTAATCTTACCACATCATGTATTAAGAATCTAGAATAGAAACTTAAAAGAGTTAGTTAATGGATTTTTACCTGAAGTAGAGCCATATGTCTTGACTCTCCCATCTCTTAAATCTCTCAGGTAAATAGGACAACATCGTCTCCAATTCCCCTTCTCTTGGCAATAAAAGAAAATGGACTCTTTTGGAATGGCACAAGAAACTATCTCAGAATTTACCTTTTCTAGATCTCCAATGTCACCATTTTCAATGTCCATTGAATTTTAGGAGTTTGATTCACCAGAAAAATTTCCTTGGCCAGCTCGCCAAATCATCGTTGATTCAGCAGCTATAAGCAAATAGGTCAAATCAATGAGAGTCACGTCATGATCCATCATATAGTACTCTCTAACAAACTCACTATATGATTCAGGAAGCGACTGAAGAACCCAGTCAATAGCCAACTCACCTGATATCTTGACACCCAACATCCTTAACCTATCAATGTGTGACTTCATCTCTAAGACGTGTGCACACACATACTTTCCATCTTCATGCTTACTTGCCAATAGGGCTTGAGTGAGCTTGAACTTATCCAGCCTTCGAACTTGTGGGTTAAGGAGAACAATTGGAGGAGGCGGAGGAAGTGAATCATGATTTCTTGTTCCTCGATCATATCGTGGAATATCATCTTCATTTGGAATGCTTGTTCCATGGGATTTGGGAAGACCATGATTGCCAGAACTAGACATCTACAAAACGGGAGAAAATTCAAGTTGATTAGAATCCTTGATGTAACACCCAAATGAAACATCAAGGCTAGGATCCAACACAATAATCTACAACCAGAAGAGGGATGCCGTAATCTAGTTGCAGAATATTTGAAGGTAAGTAAATGACGATTTACCAATTTCCACCATGAAAAACGAAAAAGAAGTTTACGTTTTAAATGAATTGAAACTCCTAGATCTTTTGAGATTCATTGAACTTTTCAATGGCATGTTTAATCTCGATTATGCCCTTCTATTTGTGACTGGGATGCCGAGGACCACAAATAAGGTGTGAATAACCATACGAATCACGTGGAGCACCCAATGCTACTATCACCAAATCAATGTGACGGTTAGCCACGCACGCTCCATTGATCTATGATAAACATCGAGCAACCCTTCGCTGCCAATGTCATCCCCAAATTAGTGTGTCGGTTAAACAAACACGCTCCACTAACGTTTGACAAGGGTACGAAGTGTATTTCCATGGATTAGCATACAATTTCACATTTTGCCTAAAGTAACTATGATTTGGGAATTTGTAAAAGCATGTAGTTACTTTGTACTTCATTATACTTATAATGGAAGGTTTATGTTCTATCCTACCCATTTGGCTGACGACCCTCTACTAGTCAAGAGTGTGGTGGGTAAGAGTGGATACCCATTTAATCGCCATTTTATAGGCAATTTCCTTAAACACCGCTTATAGACCATCTTCGTGAATGAGGCCTACTAACGGTAAGACTGACTGTTTTTCTCATACATATATATAATATTAGACTTTTAATGTTATATATAGTATTGGGTGTATTTTACACTTTTAAAATACTATGTGGTTTTATTAACTTTCTCTTTTAATTAAACTTTTAATTAACTTAACAAAACCATGAGGGTGTAATTTGAACCTTTTCAAAATACTAGGGTTTTAGAATTTAACATTTCAAAATTAAACTTTTAAACAACTTTTAAATTCCAAAATTTGAGGGCAAGTTTTGAAACATTTCAAAACATTAGGGTTTAGAATTTAAATATATTTCAAAATTAAACTTTTAATCAAAAATTTAAATTCCAAAACTTGAGGGCAAGTTTTGAAACTTTTCAAAACATTAGGGTTTAACTCTTTAAATTTCAAAAACAAAAACTTTTAATTTCAAATTTAAACTATAAAACCTAAATGGGAAATTTGAAACTATTCAAACTTTGTCAAGAACATTCTAGATCAACAATTCAAATAAGGCAATTATCTAATTTTGACCTAGTCCAATTTCTTACAAGATAATTCACCAAATAGTTCAAATAATTAAACTTTATCATATAAGAAAATAATTATTCAATTAATATGAAAATATCTTTAATTTTGGCAAAGACAATCACCCAATATCATAAAAAACTGATTTCTATCAATAAAAAAACATTTTGGTAATTATCCCACAACAAAAATAGGCAAGAAACCTGAAAAATCCTGCATCTGACCATCTGACTCGTCGGGTTCACTATGGACTCAGCGAGTCACCCAGTTGACTTGGCAAGTCAGGTCGAAAAACCGCAAAAACTTCAATTTTCAGCCAAAATTCGATCAAATAAGCATCAAATTCACTATCAAACAGCCCTAGGCTGTGATACCACTGATGCGTTTTGAGCACTACATCATTCCTATGGTGTACATGCAAATCCTAAAAGCTTTGGATCTATTTTGTCTAATGAACATGCAATTGAATATCCAAAGCCATAAACCCTAGATCTAACATATTATAAACTGAATTAGGGTTTAGAGAATTACCTTTGATTGTTGTATAGCAATAAAAATCAATTCCTTGCTTTGATTAGCTTCAGAAAGCTTAGTGCCTCAAGTGTTGCACCTCTAATGGAGTCACAAACACCACTAAGCAACTAGATGAAGAAGAAAGAGAATGAGGCACCCAAAAACATCCAAAAACCCTAAGGGAAGTCTTAGCCACGTTTTTGGGGCCATAGTGGTCCTTTATATAGGTAGGCTATTAGGGTTTTCAACTAGGAAACCCTAATCTGACTGCTTAGGCCCTAAGCAGCCCATGGATTCCTTTAACATATCCCTTGGACGAATTCCTTATGGGCTTCCCATAGAATTCGTCCAACCTATATATTATTAGGTAATCTATAGCCCAATTTCAATTATCTTATAATTACAAATCCAGTCCCTTAAGTTTAATTAATCTCTTTTAGCCACCAAATTAATTCTTAATTAATTATTGACTAATATTAATTAAGCATTATGATTTCTCCTTTAATATATTATTCTCATAATATATTAATAAATCATAATTAATCCTTTCTCTCCTTAATTCATCCTACATATTGCTATGGTGATGGCAACCCAAAAGGACGATGCTCATAATCGGGTCAAGTACATACCAAAATAGTTATGGACTTAGACACTAATCCAACAGAGTATAGGTGAACAGTGAAAGAATATGTGAAGCAAGTGGGTATTATGAATCAAGACTTTACATGATTATTGTGTACTAGATTATCTATAATTGGATTTATAGTACAATGCATTATTTCCAAATATCTAGTGCATGTGCAAGTTAATGGAGAGAGCTTGAATTATGAGGAGAGAGATATGTGAGTTGTGAGAGAGAGGCAAGAAAGAATAAAAATTGATTATTTCCTTGTACTAGCTAGATCAATCCATGGAAAATTTGTGTACTATAATATTTATTAGGATTGTACGCATGTGGTAATGGTTTAGGGTATTTGAAAACAATAATGAATATATGTATCACACCTTCCCCGACCATTGGCGGCAATGCCAAGTGGTGACGGTATTTACATAGATTATCCAAATCACAGAGCGCAAACCATAACTATATTTTTATTAAATCAATGATGTTTATTACAAGGAATAAATGAAACATATCTATCTATCTTCAAGCTAATTTCCATCCTTACATTGATCCTTACTCCATCCTAGGAACATATCTGATTTTTGAAAACGTCAACTTGATGTTGGCGAGTCCACAAGTTTTGAGATAAACATATAATAAACAATTTTGAAAACTTTTTAGGAATTTTTACAATGATTATGATTATTTTACTTCTATTCCTTGTTTCCTATGCTTTATTATATTATCTCTATCTTAATTTCCTTTTATCTGGAAACTTAATCCTATCTTATCTTTGTAGGATACTTTATTGCTCTTATCTTATTATCTTTTTAGGATATTCTACTAATCCTAATTTGTTATCTTTACAAGATACCTCACCAATCCTATCTTATTATTTTTTAGGATATTTTATCAATCTTATCTTATTATCTTTATATTTTAGTATATCTTTTAGATCTCATAATTATCTAGTGTGTGTGTGTCTATATATATATATATATATATATATATATATATATATATATATATATATATATATATATATCAGTCTTTACTTTTCGCCTGTGAGACGTATCCCGCTCCTATAGCATGATCAAGCTAGGGAGACGTCTAGGGATTTATATAGCGTAGGAGACTGTGGGTCCTCAATTTTATGCCTATCTTGATAGTTGCATTATAGAGCCACCACAGGAGTATACTACATGTATGTATGGATTCATGCTAGGGGAACCTATGTTTCTTGGATGGTGAAGGAGACTGCCTTCAGATGTCCTATTTATCAGGTGATTCACCGATGGTTGCTTCTACTGTTTTCCATCGCGAGGAGTGTGACAAGGTTCCTTTTGGAGGCCTCTTCTATATATGGTACCTGACCAAGATTGAGGTTTTCCATTGTATTGCCTTTGCTCTTGCTCTCTATTTATCTTGTATGGCTCTAGATTCCATGCCTTCGAGCAAGATTTGCGAGGATCATTGGGTTACCCATTTGGCCCTATCTTATGAAGTTGATTCTAGCGAGGTGGTTCCTATTCCCATTAGAGAAATGGGTACTACCGCTCTAAGGAAGATGTGGGTGTTGTTTCAAGGAGTTTAGTGGTAGTAGAGGGTTCCAGACGATGATATTGTGGAGCCGATTAGACAGGTGGAGCCGGAGCACATCCCTAAGCCTGCCTTTGAGAGGCGTCAGAGACTTAGGCATGCCAAGCCCGATCGGCAAGATTCGACTCTATGTAATGTGATGCGGCATGTGGAAGCTATTTAGGAGGAGAATCGTTAGATCATGGCTTCAGTAGTTGGAGTGATGCAACATTTGGGGATGAACCGTCCACCTTTTCCTCAGGCAGGTCCTGCTTCTCCACCTTCTGCTCAGTCGGGGGTATCCAGTTATGATGGTGCTGGCACTTTAGGCATGTATCCTGGGGATACTGATGATGACAGCGAGGAGAGCTTGGAGGACGAGGAGGGGGAGTATGAGAGTAGCGACTAGATTGTTTGGGTTATATTTTGATACTTATTTTTTCTTATTTTGTGGGATATTTTTGATACGCTTTATGTATGCTTTTTTACTGTATTATATATGTGTGTTTTCTATTTTATTGTTTAATGAGCCCAAATTCATTTGATATATTGGTTCAGTCAAGACTAAACATAGGTGATAGGCTATGTTTAGGAGTGACTCAACCTTTACATACAAAACCAACTTAGATAATTGACTTATATATATTGCGTTCTTGATTCGTATACTTATTTAAAATTGTCGATTATTGTTTCGTACATTTAGACTATTAGATTAGGATTGTCTAGGTGAGAAGTGTCAGAGGGCAGGATCATTTTAGCATATGTCGTTTTGAAATCCAGCAACCCAAGCGATAGTTCAAACTAGTCACCTCTCCCGTAAGTAGTCTATCAGTAGGGTAATTAATAGTAATACTTTTATTTATAAGTCTGAGGGAAAACCTAATCGGAGTATATGTCCTAATCTATAGTCGTAATTCCTAAATAAATATGAATTCGCTATAGCAAGTAGCTCTGATACCATTATGTCACACATTCCCCGATCATTGGCGGAAATGTCGAATGGTGACGACATTTACATATGTTACCCAAATCACATAGTGCAAACCATAATAAAAAAATTTTAATTAAATCAATGACGTTTGTTACAAGGAATAAAAGAAACCTATCTATCTATCTTCAAGTTGATGTCCTTCCTTGCATTGATCCTTACTCCATCCTAAGAACACATGCGATTTTTGAAAACATCAACTTGATGTTGGTGAGTCCACAGGTTTTGAGATAAACATATAATAAACTCTTTTGAAAACTTTTTAGGAATTTTTACAATAATTATGATCATTTTACTTATATTCCTTGTTTCCTATGTTATATTATATTATCTCTTTCAAAATTTTCTTTTATCTGTTCACTTAATCATATCTTATCTTTCTAGGATAATTTATAGCTCGTATCTTATTATCTTTTTAGAATATTCTACTAATCCTAATTTATTATCTTTCCAGGATACCAATCCAACCCTGTCTTATTATTATTTTATTTATGATATTTTATCAATCCTATCTTATTATCTTTATATTTTAGGATATTCTATTAATCCTAACGTATTTTATCTACTACTTGAAGACGTCCCTCTTAGTAGTCGGATCTCTAAACTAATTTTGATGTATTACCATGAGCCCCCATAATTGACGCTATTTGACTAGTGATTTCCCCACACGATGCTTCATCATACATCGAATAAAACTTTTATAATAAAGAAAGTTATCATGTCGGGATTGTAGCTAGCAATCACAAGTGGGGTGTAAATCCTTGTATAGATCTCTACATATGTTTTTGGCTCTCGCAACATTAACGATTACAAGTTTAGGGTAGCCTAATTTAATCGGGATAAGGATGAATAATAACAGCTCACTAACACATTCATCTTAGGTATTTTATATTTTATCTTTCATAGTTAGTGATTGATTACCTATAATTATCACAATATACATCTTTTACTTTTATATTTGATACCTATACCTTTTATATCTCATAATTATCTTGTGTGTGTGTGTGTGTGTGTATATATATATATATATATATATATATATATATATATATATATATATATAATTTTTCCATACATATATACCCTAACTATGGTTAATTTGAAAACATGATAATTGGGTAGAGTAACGATTAGGTACAGTGCATATCCATATAGTTGACCAACATTACTTATAGGTACTATGTTATCCTAGGGAATTGGTCATCATAACATCTATGTAATACATCTCCCTAGACTATCGGACATCATAACTCTAAGGCATAATATCATAGCTTACAACTAGGTATAGTATCTATAGCTACCTTATCCTAAGGTTACATGCTTTATATTACAATTGATATTTATAGACATAAATATATTTTGGTAAAGTAGTTTGATAAGCATGTATCCCCCCCTGTGTTGTAAAACTCCCCGAGTTGGCCGATTACTCCTCCGAGTACTCGCTACTCGGCCCCTTACCGAGACGAGTTACAAAATCCCGAGTACTCCCTAATCGTCCCTTACTGAACTGAGCAGTTTTGTAAAACTCGGTTACCTCGTTGTTTAATATGTATAATATAGTTAATGATTTATTATTCAACAATCACACATAAGATTATTACTACATAAATATCTTAAATTTTCAGTAATTCCTCACGAAGTTAAACCATTATGTGTTTTTTCAATTTTTGTGTATTCACATTTATCTAATTTTGTTATATATTTCAATGAAGTTATGATTTGAACTTATGATTTTGACCTATACAATTTTCCTAAAAATATTTCTACATGAATTACCAAATCCGAGTATTCCCCGAAGAAATCAAAAAGTGAGCACCTTTATTTATAGTGTTTATGCATGTCGCGCACTTCATGCACAATGTGCACACGACTCTGTCGTGGCTCCATCCATAGTTTGCCACCTGTCGCACTCCTGATGGTCAACGTCTCTCCAATCTCGATGAATATGGGTGTCAGACGTGCACGTTGAGCATGTTGTGCATTTGGCTTGCAACTCTAATGTACAAAAATCGTATTTTCCTTATATGAATCTTGTTTTTTACCAACTTCATGTATTTGTGAAGCGATCTATTAGTACTACAACTTTAGTTAAGGCTGCCTTGCCGTATATTCTTTACCAACTTCATGTGTTTTTTAACTCGTATTTTATATTTTTTCCTAAAATCGTATATTCTTTATATGAACTCCATTTTTGACATTTTTCCTTTTAAAGTTTCTATCTCTCTCGGAGTACTACGATTTTCCTTTTAGTGACGTTAGCCAAATCTCAACCGATTTCTTTATATCATTTTGACGTTAATAGTGTTATTAACACGATTTATTTTTACTTTTTATAAAACAATAACTCATCTAATCGGAGTTAGATTTTTTTATAATTTGTTGTGTATTTTTCAAGTACATTGACCATTATTAAAACTGGTATAACTTTTGGTCACTCAATTTTATCCTATTAAACTTACTTTTACACATAAATTATAGCGCATTTGCTCATATTTTTCTGAATATAAAAAACTCTATTTTTATCATTTGTCGATGTTAATCTCTAATGAAGGTCGATGATGGAAATTTGCTAATTATCACAATATGTAATACACACACTCTCATATATTAATAATTTGGTACATACATTTGTTCATTTTATATAGAGAATCGAGATCTTGCGCATAACTAATGCCAAAAATTGTTGAATATACTAGTTATCGGTCTTTTGAAGTCATATTTGACATATAAAAATTTAGATATGTATGTATTATTGTTATATTATATAACATATATACATTAATCATATATATAATGTGTATTTTATAAAAACTCTAGCAAATATACCCTTTTTTTACAATAATATATATATATATATATATATATATATATATATATATATATATATATATATTAAAAGAATGAGTGGTTATGATAAACAATGGCGTGATGGTAGTTAATTGAAAAAAAACTTAATTTCTATTTTTAAAAAGCCAATAAAGATAAATTGGACTCTTTTTAAACAAAATTAGGAAATTTTCGATAGTAATGCATACAAAACCAAAATTTAGGGGAAAACATCAAATCAAAATTTAAAAATTACAAATCAATATTTTTGATATTTAGTTTTACAGGTCGGATTCTTGGATGCTGCTTTAAACTTTTGTCGGATATAAAAGTGAAATTTCATTCTTAGCATTCTCATTCTTAACAAATGAGACATGAATTCCAAGTTTATAACCAAAATTCTTTAACATTATTGAAAAAAAAAGACATTTTTGAAGAATAAGAAATTAATTACAAGTGTATAATACATATTTTTGAAGAATAATTGGACATTCTTGAAAGAATTAAATAAATTCTTAAAGAAAAAGACATGAAATAAAAGAAGAATCATTGAACATTCTTGAAAAAAATTTCATTCCACATTTCATTCATCTACATTCTATTCTTCAAGAATAAGTTCCAAAAATGTTATTGTTGCATTCTTCATGAATTACTTCTCTATTCTTCAAGAATCACTTCTTGACTTGATACATCAAAAGACACGATCAGACCATGATTTATATCTCTGTTTCTTCACTTCATCATCACAATCCCATATAAGAATCATAAATGCCACCTTTAAGACTTCATCAACGCAAACTACCACCGTTAATTCATTAGTAATAACTTTAATTTAAAAAATAATTGGGTAACATAAAAATCAATATTTCAAGAATTACTAACATGTCACTAACAAAGATGAGTACATTAAATTTATACAACCCCAACAATACTAGTTCCACTCCTTTGAATGTTTTCCCTCTTATATCTTGCAGCTAAAAGAGATTGCTTCAAGAAAACAAAATTTATGATGATAAAGAAACTTAAAAAGATTTTAGAATTTAGACATCATTTAGGTCTTTATCGTATGATAATCCAATGTTTCTATTAGTCCTTATATTCAGATTGGTTTGCAACGAACATCAAAAATTACATTTCATTAAACATTAACAATAGATCAAGAAAGAAGGTAACAAGGCAGTGGTTTTAGACACTTACATGCTCTAATGGTCGATGCATTTCTTCAATTCCTACATTTTTTTATGTTTGGCAAACACCACACATGTACTAATTCCAAAAATGGAACTCTAGTGGGATCAATTCTCCCTATCAGTAGATTAGGATCGTGTATTTGTATGATGTTACACTCCCAACAAAGCCTTCAAATGGAAGCAGCATGACTTGGTGACTCTCTGTAGCAAAGTATGTAAGTTGGCACAAAACTCCATAAATCCCACTTCGTCTCCTATAGTGTTCAAAAGGGAAACAAGTAAAACATCAACCAATCTCCAAAATCAAATTACACTCATAACATGAACTAATTACAAGCACCAGATTATAATCATCAAACAAAACAAAACATTTGATATCTACGATATAGAGAATGCGATTAATTAAAGCTCACAAATTAAGACACATAAAGTAATATAATTACCATACCCAAATTAAGTATCAAGGTTTTTATGGCCAAGTAAAAAGGGTTGTCTATAATGAAAGCTTTAGTTGATTCAAGAGCTCTATTTCTTGATCTTTGTTCATACCTTACCCTGTTGTTCACATTCTAGAAAAAAAAAAGGAGCCATATCGTGTTTTATGATTTTAAGCTAATATGATTTGCCATTTCCTATGAGTTACTTCGAAAACATGCAAAACAACATAGCATACCAATCAAGGAGAAGAAATAATTAAATCTGAATAGTGAGGTATAATATTACCTGGATTCATTTACAAAATAAAGAGGAATGAGGATTGCACGATGGTCGACGATGTAGAAGTACAACGGTCAGAGGAGGAGGCTAGGTAAACAGGGGAGTGAAATTAACCAGAAAAATACCTTTATTTGTGATGTCTCTTGAAGAAATGGAGATATACTATTTCAATTGGGAATGAGACAGAAAAAGGGGTATCAGTGGTCGTAGAAATATGAAGGGAAGGACAATAATCAAGTGGAGAAAAGGAAGAAACCTACGCAGCAGGAAAAATTGAACTCCGGTGAGGCCACACATTTAGCCTCAAACCTGTCTATCGTAGATTTTATGACTTTTATGGAAAATACATGTTGAAAACATTTCAATCCCAACAATATTTTCATGCCTTATTTGCATTTGAATAACATCATTCTTATAGTAGGTGTTGGTTTGAGAGAAATTGATGGCTTGTCTATGAAAATAGGATCTGGAATGTGGGGTGGGGAAGGTGTAACATCCAAAAATATTAAGCCAAATTTAAACTTTTTCAACCATAAAATCAAATAGTGTTTTACAAATGTTTTCAAAATAATATTCATCAGAGTGTCCCAATAACAAAATCATAAGAATGTGGAGCGCTACGGTCACGCCTTTGCATTTTCATGATCTCCTGAAGTATCTGAAACAGTAAACTGAAACTGTAAGCCCAATGGCTTAGTGAGCTACCCCCAAAATACCAACACCACACCGATAATACCGTATCAATAACAGATAATCAACAACATGCATATTGGGCCTTCGGCCTGACTGGACCGCCCTACAGGGCCTACAGTCTATCTGGATCTATCCTGAGCCTTCGGCATGACTGGTCCGCCACGTGGGCCTACAGTCTCCCCGAACCGCTCATATGGTATGTTGTCCTTCAGCACAAAGCAGGACCGCCTCAACCCAACCAACAAGAAAATAACCATGTGCGCATAACTATCATATACTAGCATATACAAACATCAAACATATCTATCCCACTAATCATCAATCATAAAATTCTCTCATAACTAGAGCCACGACTTAACAGGTCACTAACATACCAATCCCTACGGATAATAAGAGCATAACATAGTGTCTACCCTGATTCCGATCTAACAGATAAAAACCACATGTAGCCTACCATAACAATAACAACTAAAGGGTCGGCCTTGGTGTCGTAGACCCTATCAATATAGTGAGGATAACTCACCTTGCAGATGTCGACTCGGTAGATAAACTCCAACTCTCAGATCGTTGTCAATAACTCCACCACCTATTTCCATAATATAATCGTACTCATAAGTTCCCAACCTTTCAAGGTACCCCATAAGTCAACTAGTCAACCCCTGGTCAAAGTCAAAGTCAACAGTCAAGGTCAATAGTTCATGTTGACCCTAACTCGTCGAGTACCCTCGGCTACTCGCCGAGTTCCTTGAAATACTTGACCACTCGCCGAGTCACCGGGGTGACTCGTCGAGTTCCTAAGGTTCGCGATCGAAGCTCTAAGTGTAACGACCCAATTTTCACACCCAAAATTTTCATTTAAATTAAGTAGTTTGTAAAACATTTGTAGTAAAACATCATCCGATCATATCATTTCATAAAACATATCTCGTGTCTGAAAACCCAAAACATGAAAATAATAAAAATGTCAGAGTACAATCCCAGAACATCTCATAACACGGAAAACCAAGGTGTGTGTGTGTGTGTATGATGTGCCGCTACTGCGCCAGCTCCTTCCCATTTGCTGAAGAGGTACCTGAAACCAAAACTGAAAACTATAAGCACGAAGCTTAGTGAGTTCCCCCATCGTACCACATACCATACAAGCATATCACATACATACTGCCAGGCATTTCTGGGATGTCCGACCTACCCGATACGGCTATTCTAGGGTGCCGACCTACCCGTACGGCCATTCTAGGGTGCCAACCTACCCGTGTCAAGCCATTCTGGGGCGCTGACCTACCCATGTCGAGCCATTTTGGGGTGCTGACTACCCATCGGTCCTAACAACCGAACCTCGGGGACTGGTCCCCTCCTACTATCTCTATCCCATATAACATACAAGCCAGCATACAAACATATCATCACTTATGGTCAGACGTATCTAGGGTGTCTGACTACCCTTCGGTCCTAACAACCAAACTCTACACATACGACATATCATGCTAGCATATAACATATCAGGTAGTAGCAAACCTAGATGACATCACAGAGACAATCATCTATCATATGTATCCTACTGGTGGGCCGACATTGTGGCCTTAGACCCACCGCTACTGGAAGGTAACTCACCTCGAAGTAGCTGTTGATCCGTGCGGAAACTGTCTAGCTGTTGTTGTTGTTGCTCCGGAAATCCTCCAGCTATAATTCCCACAAAACACACTGTCCAAGTCTGATATCTACTCTTTGGGTAAAATCACCATATTACCCCTGATCAAGTTAGGACAAAGTCAAAGTCAACTTCCAGTTGACCCGACTCGCCGAGTTGGCTCGCCAACTCGTCGAGTCCCTATCCAGTTGATTGACCTCACTCCTGTCCCTACTCGTCGAGTTAGGCATAGACTCGAAGAGTTCCCTTTCTAAACTGATGTCCAATTGTCCTTCATCTGACTCGTCGAGCTGTATGAACAACTCGTCGAGTTCATCTTCATCTGATGAAAACTTTGGTCCGTGACTCGCCGAGTTGTATGAACAACTCGTCGAGTCTGTTCTTGAGGCAAGAAGATTGCCTAGGACTCGCCGAGTCAGGGCATTGACTCGTCGAGTCCCTCCATCACTGAATCTGGCTTCCGATTCACTGATTCCACTCATAGGTCACTGATCCCACTCGGCATAACTCAAAAGGGGAAAAATCGGGGTCTCGCAACTCAACTCGCCGAGTCCGAAGAACGACTCGCCGAGTCGCATGCATGCAACTATTATATACTCGATTCTGCTTGAATCCAGTGCATTCCATTCATGGATCTGGGTTCTTAGGGCTTGATTAACACGTAAAGTTTCCAACTTTACGTGTAAATAAACACCAACGAAGGTTTTATGGCTCAAAATGCACAAAAAGGGTAGATCTAGGGCTTTCATGCAATATGGCTCCATAAAGGCAGTAGATCCGGCCTCCTAGAACCCAATCATGTCTAGATCTGAAGTCCCTTGACACTATAAGCTCATTACTCAAAGATCAAGACTAGAAGAGGCCTTAAAATGACTATCATAAGCTCTTAAAGAGATAAAAATGAAGGAACAGAGAGGGTTTCGAGTCTAATACCTCTAGAAGCTCTAAAATGGCATAAAGATTCTGGATCTTCTTCTCTCCAAAACTTCAAGGAAATGCACCAAAAGCACTCAAATTACCAAAAGAGGGGTTAAGGCTTCGAAAGGGAATGTTCTGGACGCAATGGGGCCGCTATGAGGCACCAAAACGATGCTTAAATAGGGTGCAACCCTTTGAAATTAGGGTTTCTTCCAGACAGGCGGACTCGCCGAGTCCAGGATATGGACTCATCGAGTCGCCAACTTAAACGTGTTCGATATCCCGACCCAACTCGGCGATTCGGGCCTACAACTCGCCGAGTTCCAGATAAAAGTGCAAAAATACTTATTTTAAATTATATACTAGGTACCAGGTGCTACAAATCTCCCCCACTTATTCTAGACTTCATCCTCGAAGTCTGCCGCTCGCTCCTGGAAAAGCTCGGGATAGTGCTCCCTCATCTCTTCTACCGGTTCTCAAGTCCACTCCGAACCCTTCCGGTGCTGCCATTGCACCTTTACTAGCTCTACCCTCTTGTTCCTCAGTTCCTTCGACTTTCGGTCGAGGATCACTACTGGACGCTCAATGTAATTTAGGATGTCATCAACTTGAATATCCTCTAAAGGCACCACCGCTGAGTCGTCCACTAAGCACTTCCGCGGCTGAGAGACGTGGAAAGTGTTGTGGATTTGACTGAGTTCGGATGGCAGATCCAGCCGGTACACCACCTTGCCCACCTGGGCTACCACCCTGATGCTGGGTTTTAAGCATTATAATGCCACTATGGTGTACATGCAACCCTATAAACCTTGGATCTATGTTTTCTCTATTATAGATGCAAATAAGAACTTTCCAAGGCTTAAATCCTAACTAGCATATTATGAAGTTCTTATACTACAAAGTACTAGTTAGATGACATACCTTTTGATGTAGCTTGATGTCTTCAAGCTTTAAGAGCTTAGCCCCAATAGTGTGGAAGCCTCAAGGGGAATCACAAATCACCAAAACACCTTGGAAGACTTTAGAGAATATGGATACTTGGTTCTCTATAGTGAAATCGGCTAGCCCTTTTTTGTGTAACCACACTAGTGCCAATTTCACCACCTAATGACATCTTTATATAGTATGGAGACTAGGGTTAAACCCATGACCGTTCATTTCATATGATCAGTGGGTTAAACACTCCATGGACTATCCATGAAAGCTTAGCCCATCCTAAATGAACTTGGCCCATTCCATATATATATATATATATATATATATATATATATATATATATATATATATATATAAGAGTCCATATTTAATTAGTTCATTTTGATCACTTAATTAATTCTAAATTAATTCTTGATCAATACTAATTAAATAATATGATTCCATATTAATATATTAGAACTTATAATATTAATCATAAATATACTATTCTCAAAAGATTATCCATATAAATTGTGTCGGTGAAGTGCAACCCAAATGGACCATGTCGGGTCGGGTCAAGTACATACCAAATATAGTTATGGACTTAGACATTAATCCAACAGTCTCCACTTGGATAAGTCTAAAACTATTATTGAGTATGACTTCAAAACCTAATTGGCAATCGTAGCTCTTAAAGCCGCTGTCGAACTCTGATCTTTGTCAACAAACTTGTCCATTAGATAAGGGATCATATATTCCTCCATTATAGATATCATATGGACTGAGACATGGATTATAATCATTCTCTCTGTCCATTTGTTGTTTCCCGATTTCCGATTCATGACGACTGACTGATTGAACAAATCAAATCAGTCCTGGCTTGGCCAAGCACTCACATGTGTCATCATTAAATCATCGAAGGGCCCACAGATATCGCTTTTATCCCGAAGGTAAAAGGAATGGATAAACTTCTACTCATATGGCTTGTTCTGCTACTTGTTGAATCATACACAAAGACACGTTTTATAACACCGAGTTACCGAATGCGTTTCCATGCAATTAATGTACAACCAACTCATAGTAACAACTCATATCTCTAGGTTTGAAGAATATAAGATATTATCGTCTCATGATCACTCGTGATAAAATCCATGAAGTGATTCCAATGAGCGCGGGTTGAATCCAATACTCAGAACTTATGAGCACTTATGAATGTTGTAGCACAACTTTGTCCACCAACTTGGACCTCTACAAGCCAACCCATGACAGTCTTGATTCATATCTACTTCCAACATATGACCGACTGTGGATGGTATGAATAACTTAGTCATTCCGGAAGAATAACCTAGTTTATTCTTGAATTCAAAACATGCAAAATGAAACACAATAATAATCGAATCCAATATGGTCTCAAAACTTATGAATATAAATAAAACACCTTTTATTTATCACCATATGATTACACATTATTCATTGTATACTGTTTCAGCTATCAACTTTATTCTTGAATTTAAAACAATAGTTGTCCCATGCTCCAAGCATGTACACTATGTTTTCTGAACACTAGTCATGCCATACACCAAGTATGCATACTATGTTTGTCTATGATCTTCACTTTGTGAATTAGATCAATTGAACTTCACTCCAATGATCCTCTTTCACAATCCCAAATCCTTACTGCAAATGCAAGAATTCCAAATTCATGCCATTTATTGAAATCTGTTAGATTCTAAACTTATATGCATCGATATTCTTGTAATGATTATGCACAAAGTTGGAAAGACTTGACAACAATCATTACAGAGCATTCCAAAGGAGATCAGCTCCTTGGGAACATCCTTCTTGCATTAAGTTTCCTAATCTTACACAGATTAAATAATTTCTAACTTTGAAACATTTCCAGATTCCATTTTGACTATCACTTCTGAACAAGAGTTGCCTCCTTACAAATTATGTCAATATGGTCCTTCCAGAATTATCACTATACTTCCAACTATCCTGGAGCAACCAATCTTTGGTAAACCTTAGATTGTCCTCGACAATTGCTTAATCCTTTTAGTCATATCCAGTTCTAAAACTTTTCCCTTCTTAACGCCCCAGGCATTTGGAAAATTTTAGAAAGGATGAATATAGCACATGTAATCGATCCTATATCCGAAGCATATGGGACACGATTCATGATGTCTCACATAAAGACTAAACCAGTCTTTTCCTATAATATTTCCATTTCAATTTGCCAAGTTCTCATAATTCAGATTATGAAAAGGGATGCCGTAATCGTAATCCAATTTTAGAACGCAAATAATGGACCCATATACAGAATTTCCTTATGTTGAGCCATTCCAACATGAAATTCATATATATATCCTTGACTAAATGATTAAAACCTCACGATCTAAGCTTATAGATTTGAGATGAAGTATAATTTCCTCTCCCTTAATTATAGCAAAACAACTATTTCCCAATTGAAACTTTTTGTTTTCTATAATCAACATTGCTAACTTGCAATACTTATCATAATTATCATGCTCCCACTAACATGATGATTATTAGCATAGCACTTATGCTCCCACTAGCTTTGACATGTACTCAGAAATCAGCTGGACTTCTAGAAATCAATACTTTATTGACTTTCTTACCAAAGTTCAGATTTCTGATACTAGATTGCTTTGAGAAAACTTTATCATACTCATACACCTTATCTTAGATAGCTCACAGGTGTGTCTAAACAATTTTTAAGAACTATGAAAAGGGATGCCGTAATCATAGTCTCAATTGTTTAGACATTTGCCACTTCTCACAAGTCCATGTTAGTGTGCCGGTAAACCACACACGCTCCACTAACAACTTTGAGAATTCAAATATCACAATTGCTATCTAGCTAAAATCTACTTAGTGAAAGTGTTTCCTCACCATCATTTTCATGAATCGGAGAGAAACCTTATGACACTTAGATTTAATGGTGTAAGTTTTCCTATCCATGTGAATTTGTCAAAAACCATAATCACAAGACTAGGTTAGTGACAAATCCTAACTCATATGGATTGAACTTGTGCAATCTTGACTTCTTGCCACCTGGCAGCTCAAGGACCTGCCATTGCTTCCAAGTTGTTGTGCAACCAAGTGAGAACTCTAAGAACTCATATGCAAAGCCAACTTTAATTGGAATGGGCACAGAATATGTCAACATGATAGGTTATAAATCTCAAGTTGTGTGCTAGTGAAGAACTTAGGTTTTATTCTTGAATAGTTCTTGAGACTTTCAAGACTTTTAAGACTCCCACTGTCCTCTTGACATATAAGACTTTCTTGTCAGATATTCAAGAGATAGTGTGGATTCTAATCAAGACAAACACTTCACACAATTGGCCTTAGTTGGTCTTTGTTTTATCCAAAACATCACAACTTACCAATTTCGAATGTACAAGAGTAGAAAACTTTACTCTTACATTTGCCATGTGTTTTAAACCTTCTCTAAGACATGTCACTCAAATTACATTCTTGGAGTATGACTCTAAGACTTGTATTGGAACGAAGTATAACTCATCTTCTTGATTTAACCATTTCAACAATTCAAGTTCATCTTCTTAGTCATAATAATGCACTAAGATTTCCTTAGAGAACTAATTTTGATATGGTTTCTTAATCATTAAGATGATCACAAAACTGATACTAAAGTACTCTCCCATCTTTTCAAATTTGAGAAACTTTTATCTTTCTGCCTAAGTTGATTCTTTCTTATTCGCTCTGCCTTACATTGGAACCTTTTCTAATGTCTCAGAATTACACTTAAGCTTGTCAGTATAATCATATTTACTAAGCTTTAGTAAACTATGACGAATAGTCTTATCAGTCTTTTGTGGTGGACTTAATCAGTGCACAAGAATGTGTACTCGATCCCTTAGTCCAATACTTGACTCACACATCCATGTGAACAAGTAATTAGTCTTAATTTTCTAATACTTGAAAGTTCTCATTCATCATGCTATACAACTTGCATGATTCCAAGTTCCGGTCCAATTGAAACTTGGGTGATGAGAATCTTTCCTTATTTGGTAAATTTAGACATTACCACAAATGAAAGAATCAATTTCATATTTCCACTCCTGCTATTAATGGAATCATATAAGCAACAATTTTTCCTCAAATGCCATTGTAATTATATTTTAAAATAAATAAAATCATCATATTTCCTTTTATTTTAAAAACTTTGCGGAAAAACTATCCTTACAATCCATATGAAAACTTGTTGTTATCTATTCCTAAGCAATATCTCATAACTCCTAAGAAGTAGCTCAAGAATCCAATCTTCAAACTATGCGATAGAAATCCATCTATGCGATTAGATTCAACATATTCTTTCTTTAAGTTTCTTTACTTTTCTTTGATTCTTAAAACATCACAATGTGACCCAGTCACATCATGTATCAAGAATCTCAGAGTAGAAACTTAGCGGAGTTAGATAGTGGAATTTTTACCTGAAATAAAGTTAGACTTATTGACTTTACCATCCTTAGGTAAAATTGGCAGCTTCGCAACTAATGCCCCTTCCTTTGGCAATATAACATATGGACGTTTTGGTAATGGAACATGGGACTATCACAGACTTAGCCTTTCTCTTTACCATTTAGTCAACCTAGTTGACTATGGTCAATCCCTTTCCTTGGGAAGAGAATGCTTTTTCTGGATTTCCAGTGTTACCATTGTCAATGTCCATAAGGTTTTAGGAAGTTGATCTTAGCAAATAGATAAGATCATTAAAGGTCTTGTCATAGTCTATTTCATAGGATTCCCAAAAGAACTCACTATGTGACTTAGAAAGTGATTGAACCACCAACTTTCTCAAGACTTTGACACCCAACTCTCCCGGCTTGTCAATATGTGACTACATCTCCAAGATGTGATCACACATAGACCTTTGCTTGCCAATAGGGCTTGAGTGACCTTAAACTTTTCAGGAACTTGTGGGTTAGGGAGAACAATGGGAGGAGGTGAAAGAAGTATGATATTCATGGGACATTATCTTCATTTAGGAAAACTTGTTTCAAGAGATTCGGGAAGATCATAGATGTCTAAACTAGACATCTTTTTGGCAGATACTCAAGATAGTTGATTTTAAGTCCTTAATATGACACCCAATATGAAATATTAAGGCTAGGACCCAACAAACTATTTTATAACTTAGAAGAGGGATGCTGTAATCCAAGCTATAAAATATTTGAAGGTAGGTGAATGACGATTCACCAATTTCCACCAAGATAAACGAAATGTATTATTAGATTTTAATTGGTTTTGAAACTCCTAGACCTTTGAGAGTCATTGAACTGTTCAATGGCATGTTTCAATCTCGAGTGTGCCCTTCAGGTTTTGTGACTGGGATGCCGAGGATCACAAAACAAGGTGTGAAGTAACCATGCAAATTACTTGGTACCCTTAAGTGTTTACCCCTCAATCGATGTGTCGGTTAACCACACACGCTCCATCGATACTATGATAAACATTAAGTTACCCTTTGCCTACCTTGTTAAATACGAGTTAGTGTGCCGGTTAGCCACACACGCTCCACTAACCGACTTAAACAAAGTGCAAAGTGTAATTTCATGGATTAGCACCTTATTCACATTTTCCTAAGTAACTAAGATTGGGTATTATTAAGATTTTAGTTACTTAGTATTTATCATTAATACTTTTAATGAAGGGAGAATTACAGTCCTGTCAAACCCGTTCAGCTAACGACCATCCACCGGTCAAGGAAGCGGTGGGTGAGAGTGGACACCCATTAAACTGCCATTTTATAGGCAGTAACCTTATACCCCCCTTATAGACCGGCTTCGTGAATGAGGCCTACTAATGGTAAGACTGACTTTACTCTTATACATATATATAAATATTATTAACTTGTAATATTATAAAGTATAAGCGTTGAATTTTAACTTTTTAAATTCTAAGGGCTAACTTGGAATTAAAGTATTCATAAGATAAAACTTTACAAATTCCATAACTTGAGGGCAAGTTTTGAAACTATTCAAAAAACTAATTAATTCCATAACTTATGTGTTTAAAGTAGTTTTAATCCAAAAACTCTTCAAGTTCCATAACTTGAGGACAAGTTATGGAAGACTTTAAACTAATAAAAGAATTAACTTTTTCTTTATTTTATAACTTATGGAATTAATTAAGGTTACACCTTTTTTTATTTATTATTTAATGAAGAGACTCTTGGTCCTCCATAAGTTGAGGACAAGTTACGGAGTCATAAAACCATTTAATTAGAACTAGACTCTTTATTTTGTAACCTTTGCCAACTTTTATGAGTTTTATGAAACTTAAATGTGACTTTTCATATAACTTGAGGACAAGTTCCAAGAACACATTTTAGAATCAACTCTTAGATTATTTTGGATTGAAAATAACTATTTCACTCAATTTTTCTATTAATCTAAGCAACTCATAAGAACAAGATAATTCAAATCAAACTTTTTCATGTAATTAGAGTAACACTTTAAACTAATACAAAACATGAATCTATTGACAATTATCTTTAAAATTGGATTAGCATGAAGATTACCACATCAAAAACAAGTTTATAAGTCCAAAACATCTTTGGGTCATGTTCCTAGTCCAATTCCAGCCAAAAAAGTCGAAAATATGTTGTCTGGGGGTCCAACTCATCGAGTGCACGAACCAACTCGGCGAGTTGGCTGCATTTTGCCTTGGACTCGGCGAGTCCCTTCATGGACTCGGCGAGTCTGCTGTGCAGACAGCATCAAAACTCGATTTTTCAGCTACTTTTGCAAGTATAACAAGAAAACAAGCCTTGTCTCTGATACCACTGTTGGGTTTTGAGCATTCTAACACTCCTATGGTGTACATGCAACCCTATAAACCTTGGATCTATGTTTTCTCTATTATACATGCAAATAAGAACTTTCTAAGGCTTAAATCCTAACTAGCATATTATGAAGTTCTTATACTACAAAGTACTAGTTAGATGACATACCTTTTGATATAGCTTGATGTCTTCAAGCTTTAAGAGCTTAGCCCCAATAGTGTGGAAGCCTCAAGTGGAATCACAAATCACCAAAACACCTTGGAAGACTTTAGAGAATATGGATACTTGGTTCTCTCTAGTGAAATCGGCTAGCCCTTTTTTATGTAACCACACTAGTGCCAATTTCACCACCCAATGACATCTTTATATAGTATGGAGACTAGGGTTAAACCCATGACCTTTCATTTCATATGATCCATGGGTTAAACACTCCATGGACTATCCATGAAAGCTTAGCCCATCCTAAATGAACTTGGCCCATTCCATGTATATAAGAGTCCATATTTAATTAGTTCATTTTGATCACTTAATTAATTCTAAATTAATTCTTGATCAATACTAATTAAATAATATGATTCCATATTCATATATTAGAACTTATAATATATTAATATTAATCATAAATATACTATTCTCAAAAGATTATCCATATAAATTGTGTCGGTGAAGTGCAACCCAAATGGACCATGCCAGGTCGGGTCAAGTGCATACCAAATATAGTTATGGACTTAGACATTAATCCAACACCTGAACGGTCCGATATACCTTGGGCCCAACTTGCCCCGCTTCCTGAATCGGATGACGCCCTTCCATGGCGACACCTTCAGGAGAACCATATCCCTGACCTGGAATTCAAGGTTTGATCAACGCTTATCGGCGTAACTTTTCTGCCGACTCTGAGCGGTCTGAAGCCTACTCCGCACCTGTTGAATCCTCTCGGTCGTCTTGATCACCACTTTGGTGCTCCCCATGACCCTCTGGCCAACTTCGCCCAACATATAGGGGCCCTGCACCTTCTGTCGTACAACATCTCAAAGGGAGCACGGTCAATACTCGCGTGATAGCTGTTGTTGTATGAGAACTCAGCTAGAGGAAGATATGTATCCTAACTACCACCGAAGTCTAGCACGCATGCCCGCAACATATCCTCAAGATTCTGGATGGTCCGCTCACTTTGACCATCTGTCTGCGGGTGAAAGGCGGTGCTAAAGTGCAGACGAGTGCTCAACTCGTCATGAAACTTATTCCAAAACCTGGAAGTGAAACGCACATCCCTATCTGAAATCACCGATACCGGCACCCCGTGTCGTGCCACTATCTCCCTGATATAGATGTCGGCCAACTTTTTAGCCGATATGCTCTCCTGAATCAGAACAAAATGGGCGCTCTTGGTCAATCGATCCACGATGACCCATATCGAATCCACTCCTCGCGCGGTCCTGGGAAGCTTCGTGATAAAATCCATCGTAACATCTTCCCATTTCCACAATAGAATATCCAACGGCTGCACCTTGTCGTGCGGTCTCTGATGCTCGGCCTTGACCTTCCTGCAGGTCAAACACCGCTCAACATACCAAGCCACATCCCACTTCATGCAGGGCCACCAATAGTCTAAACGAAGATCCCTATACATCTTCGTTGCCCCAGGATGAATGGAGAATCAGGATTTGTGCGCCTCCTCCATCAAGAACTGGCGTACGCCTCCGTGATACGGCACCCACACCCTACGGTGTAGTGTCAATAATCCTCGGCTGTCATAATCGAAGGAGGAAACCTGACCCACTATGCGCTCACTCTTCCGGTGTTCCTCTTTCATGGCCTCCTGCTGGGCTTCCCGAATCCGCTCCAATAGCGGAGTCACCACTGTCATCCGCAAGCAAATATCCCTGATCGGTGCCGCCTTGCGGCTAAGCGCATTGGCCACCACATTGGCCTTCCCCGGGTGATAAAGGATCTCACAATCATAATCCTTTACCACGTCAACCCACCGACGTTGCCTCATGTTCAGACTCGGCTGCTCCATGAGATACCTCAGGCTCTTGTGGTCTGTGTAAATGGTACACTGAACCCTATAGAGGTAATGCCGCCTAATCTTGAGGTCGAAGACCACCACCCCCAACTCTAAATCGTGTGTCGAGTAATTCGCCTCGTGAGGCTTCAGCTACCTCGAGGCATAAGCAATGACATGCCCTCTCTGCATCAATACCGCGCCCAAACCTGAAATGGACGCGTCAAAGTATACCACAAAATCCTCTACACCCTCTGGCAGGGATAGGATTGGCACCTCGCACAGTCTCTGCCTCAGAACCTCAAATGCTGCCTGCTGCTCAGGCCCCCATCGAAAGACCACAGCTTTCTTGGTCAATCATGTCAGGGGTACGGCTATCTTGGAGAAGTCCTGAATGAATCTCCGATAGTAGCCCGCTAATCCCAAGAAACTCCGAATCTCGGATGGAGACTTCGGAACCTCCCACCTCATCACGACTTCCACCTTGGCCGGATCCACCGAAATCCCGTCCTAGTTGACAAGGTGTCAGAGAAACTGCACCTCGCGCAACCAGAACTCACACTTGGAGAACTTAGCGTATAAGCTCTCCCTCCTCATGGTCTCCAACACCTCTCGCAGATGCCCCTCATGCTCCTCCTACGTCTTGGAATAAACCAAGATGTCATCAATGAAAACTATCATAGACCAGTCCAGCATCGGTCTGCACACGCGGTTCATGAGGTCCATGAACGCGGCAGGGGCATTGGTGAGCCCAAATGGCATCACCACGAACTCATAATGGCCATAGCGCGTCCGAAACGCGGTCTTCTGCATATCCTCCTCTCTGACCCTCATCTGATGATAACCCGAACGCAAATTGATCTTGGAGAACCAAGATGCTCCCTGTAATTGGTCAAAGAGATCATCAATCCTCGGGAGTGGGTAACAGTTCTTCACCGTTACCTTGTTCAGGTCCAGATAATCTATGCACATCCGATGCGACCCGTCCTTCTTCACAAACAGAATTGGGGCTCCCCAGGGTGAACTGCTCGGTCTAATGAATCCCTTGTCTAACAGCTCCTGCAGCTGTGTAGACAACTCCTGCATCTCGGGAGGAGCCAATCAATATGGTGCCTTGGCTATCGGAGCCGCACCTGGGACTAGGTCGATCCTAAACTCTACCTGTCATTCCGGAGGTATTCCAGGAAGATCCTCTAGGAACACATCAGCATAGTCTCGTACCACCGGAACCTTTCTCACCGTCGCCTTACCCGACTCCCGGGTATCCATAACATACACGACATATCCCGCACAACCCTGCTGAAGGTAGCGCCTAGCTCTCGCTGCTGAACATACTGTGGGTCCACGTTGTGGCCTCTCACCGTGAATCACCAACTCTCCCCCACTCGGGGTCCTGATCCGCACCAGCTGCTGTGCGCAATCTATCACCGCCCCATTAGGGCTCAACCAATCCATGCCTATAATCACCTTGTTCCCACGCAACGGAATGGGAACCAAATCCACCAAGTAGCGCTCCTCAAATAACCTTAGGACACAATCTTTGAACACTGATGATGCTCACACCGATCGATCGTCAGCAATCTCTACCTCTAAAGGGCAATCCAACATGCCCGAAGACTCAGTAAACCTCTTGCTAAGCGCAAGGGAAACAAACGATCGGGTGGCACCCAAGTCAAACAACACCTGAACTGGGATACCGTTCACATGGAACGAGCCTAACGCATATACACAGAGCACATATCAATATCATAACATCATAAAATAAAATTGAGGGAAAGAATCATACCCATCACCACATCGGGTGCGGCGCGTGCCTCCTCGATAGTCAATTGAAATGCCCGGCTCCTCACCACTGGAGCTTCCGCCTTGCCCTGCCGGCCATCAGTGATCTGCAGGGTCGCTGGAGCTAGCGCCTTCACTGGCACTGATGCTGCTGTCAACTGGGGGCAGTTGGCCTTCTTGTGGCCCCTCTGGTTGTAGTGGAAACATAGCAACTCAGACGTCTGAATAACCAAGGCAGGGGCAGTACAATCCCTGCTAAAGTGCCCCGCCTTGCCGCACTTATAGCAGCCCGAAGATCCCAATCTGCATGCCCCCTCATGTGGCCTGCCGCATTTCCTGCAGCGGCCCGGTCCCGACTGGCCTTTCGGCCTACCATCTGATCCCTTGGGCTTCTTCTCCGAAGCCCCTCCAGTAACCTACCCCTCCTCTGCCTTCCTCTTCCGGATGTGTTCCAGATCTATCTCCCTCTCCCTTGCCTTGGTAATCATAGGGTCCAGGGTAGGGCAAGCTGAAAAACTGACATGCTCCCGAATATCAGCTCGTAGCATGTCATGATAGCGGGCCCTCCTCATATCCTCATCACCCGCGTATTGGGGCACCGACAACGCCCTTTCCTGGAACTTGGCAGTGATTTCCGCCACATTCTCTGTCATCTGCCTCATATCTAGGAACTCCCTGGCCAGCTGCTGAAGCTCAACAGCCGGCGCAAACTCTGCCAAGAACCTGGTCACAAAGTCCGACCAGGTCATAGCCTCGACCAGGTCATCGCCTGGCAACTATGGTGTCCTTCGCCCCGTGAAAATCTGGCGCCCCACTGCCCCTGAAGTCCTTAAAGGACAGTGTGCAAGATCCCGACTGGCCAGATGCCATGTCGCTCCTGAATGCCCGGAGATGATCCTCCATCAGCTCGACTATCCCTTCCTTTATCGACCCGAAAATGATGGGAGTCGACTCAAGGATGCCTCTGGTGATCTCTGACGAAATGAACTCGTGTAGCCTCTCATTTACTAGCTCGGAGCCTGATCCCGAACCCGATCCCTCTCCAGAACTGCCACCTGCTGGCCTCTGACGTAGTACCACCATTCTGCAATAAACACAGGCAACCATTAGTGATACTGATAACTCTAAGGGATCACATCTACTATAAGTTTCCCGGTCTTGTCTTAGCCTTCCCTAAGTTGGGTACGGATCCTCTGCTTCCAGTAGTACGGGCCCATACGACCTTTCACATCTATCCGTACCTTCCTCAAGGACTGCCTCGACTCCACCAGATCCCTTTTTACCACTACTGACCTCTGTTACTCTTATCCTAGGCTTACCCTAGGAAACCTCTGACTCCACCCAAACCGGTCCTCAGCTGCTGAAGGTCTCTTTGTAATGCCAATTAGCCATTACTTGTATACAATCACATGCAACGACGCTCAGATAATCCTTTAAGTAAGGGACTCATCCCCACAACGGTTAAGACTCAAACAAGAGCTACGCCATAGGGTCAAATCCAACACTCTGAGATTATTCAACCCTGATCACATGTGACTTTAACGTATTCACCTAACAGATAACTCCCATCACTCAAGGCCCACAAAGCACAAAGAAAATAGCATTCGGACAAAAGGAAACAATCTCAAGCAACTCTATCCTCAGAACTGCACTAGCTTACAATGTTAAGCTCATACTATCAGGCATAACCTAAACAGGCTATCCTACTGCTGTCTACTCAAATCTAGCATGCAACTCTCATAAGCTGAAGCATATAAAGCAGGCACATATGGCATCACTCCAAGATCCTTAGTTCTATTCTAGCATGCTGTGCTACTGAATCTGATAAACGTAATATAACATTGTATGGGTACTTTGGGGAATACTTACTTGAGCTCAGCCGGTCGCGCACATCACACACTTCGTTCTTCTTCAAAACTCTTAACTTAACTTGTAGAGAACATTTTCCCTTTTTTTTTAAATCTTTTAGTCCCTCGATTTGAGTTCAGACACCGCCGAGGGTGTGTCCGAATCCCTCAAACCAGGGCTCTGATACCAACTTGTAACGACCCAATTTTCACGCCCAAAAATTTCATTTAAATTAAGTTCTTTGTAAAACATTTGTAGTAAAACATCATCCGATCATATTGTTTCATAAAACATATCTCGTGTGTGAAAACCCAAAACATGAAAATAATAACAATGTCAGAGTACAATCCCAGAACATCTCATAACGCAACCAAGGTGTGTGTGTATGATGTGCCGCTACCGCGCCAGCTCCTTCCCCTTCGCTGAAGAGGTACCTGAAACCAAAACTGAAAACTGTAAGCACGAAGCTTAGTGAGTTCCCCCATCGTACCACATACCATACAAGCATATCACATACATACTGTCAGGCATTTCTGGGGTGTCCGACCTACCCGATACGTCCATTCTAGGGTGCCGACCTACCCGTACGGCCATTCTGGGGTGCCGACCTACCCGTGTCAAGCCATTCTGGGGCGCTGACCTACCCATGTCGAGCCATTCTGGGGTGCTGACTACCCATCGGTCTTAACAACCGAACCTCGGGGACTGGTCCCCTCCTACTATCTCTATCACATATAACATACAAGCCAGCATACAAACATATCATCACATACTGTCAAACGTATCTAGCGTGTCTGACTACCCTTCGGTCCAAACAACCGAACTTTACACATACGACATATCATGCTAGCATATAACATATCAGGTAGTAGAAAACCTAGATGACATCACAGAGACAATCATCTATCATATGTATCCTACTGGTGGGCCGGCATTATGGCCTTAGACCCACCGTTACTGGAAGGTAACTCACCTCGAAGTAGCTGTTGATCCGTGCAGAAACTGTCTGGCTGCTGTTGTTGTTGCTCCGAAAATCCTCCGGCTATAATTCCCACAAAACACACAGTCAAAGTCTGATATCTACTCTTTGGGTAAAATGACCATATTACCCCTGATCAAGTCAGGTCAAAGTCAAAGTCAACTTCCAGTTGACCCGACTCGCCGAGTTGGCTCGCCAACCCGTCGAGTCCCTATCCAGTCGATTGACCTCACTCCCGTCCCTACTCGTCGAGTTAGCCATAGACTCAACGAGTTCCCTTTCTAAGCTGATGTCCAATTGTCCTTCATCTGACTCGTCGAGCTGTATGAACAACTCGTCGAGTTCATCTTCCTCCGATGAACACTTTGGTCTGTGACTCGCCGAGTTGTATGAACAACTCGTCGAGTCTGTTCTTGAGGCAAGCAGATTGCCTAGGACTCGCCGAGTCAAGGCATTGACTCGCCGAGTCCCTCCATCACTGAGTCTGGCTTCCGATTCACTGAGTCCACTCATAGCTCACTGATCCCACTCGGCATAACTCAAAAGGGGAAAAATCGGGGACTCACGAATCGACTCGCCAAGTCGCATGCATGCAATTATTATATACTCGATTCTGCTTGAATCCAGTGCATTCCATTCATGGATCTGGGTTCTTAGGGCTTGATTAACTCGTAAAGTTTCCAACTTTACGTGTAAATAAACACCAATGAATGTGTTAGGGCTCAAAATGCACTAAAAGAGTAGATCTAGGGCTTTCATTCAATATGTCTCCATAAAGGCAGTAGATCCGGGCTCCTAGAACCCAATCATGTCTAGATCTGAAGTCCCTTAACACTATAAGCTCATTATCCAAAGATCAAGACTAGAAGAGGCCTTAAAATGACTATCATAAGCTCTTAAAGTGATAAAAATGAAGGAACAGAGAGGGTTTCGAGTCCAATACCTCTAGAAGCTCTAAAATGGCACAAAGATTCTGGATCTTCTTCCTCTCCTCTTGATCTACCTTCTTCTTCTCCCTAAAACTTCAAGGAAATGCACCAAAAGCACTCAAATTACCAAAAGAGGGGTTAATGCTTCGAAAGTGAGTGTTCTGGACGCAATGGGGCCGCTATGAGGCACCAAAACGACGCTTAAATAGGGTGCAACCCTTTGAAATTAGGGTTTCTTCCAGACAGGCGGACTCGCCGAGTCCAGGATATGGACTCGTCAAGTCGCCAACTTAAACGTGTTCGATATCCCGACCCTACTCGGCGATTCGGGTCTACAACTCGCCGAGTTCCAAATAAAAGTGCAAAAATACTTAGTTTAAATTACATACCAGGAACCAGGTGCTACACTAAGGCCACTCGTCGAGTTTTCCTTCTTGCTAATTGACAAGTTCACGCGCATTCATCAATTGTGAAACCTTAACTGACTCGCCGAGTTGTTCATCCAACTTGTTGAGTCTACGTCAATCTTCATCGGACTCGCCGACTTATTCATCCAACTCGTCTAGTTCAATGCATATCTTGATATGACTAGCCGATTCGACTATGTAACTTGCTGAGTCCCTTTAGTCATTTCACCATGCAGACACTTTTTAAGCCATGGCAAGGCCCCAAATTGCAGATCCAACTTCCTTAGGCATGCTTATCACGTAAAGTTGCAAACTTTACGTGCATGCAAGGCTCTAATGACTAAAAGTGCCAAAACTAAACTTGAAATGGGGTTTTACACTTAGGGAGGGGTTCATACTTTCCAAGTATGAAAGCTTTATGGTCTTACAATTCACAGAGAGTTCAGATCTGAAGTTACAACTTCATATCTGAGCTTATACCCCAAAAATAGCTCCATGACCAAACCAAGAAACCCTAAACTCCATCCAAGGAGGTCTAGAATGAAATGTGATTAAGATAACATCTTAATACCTTCCCAAAAGATGCCAACTGAAGTAGATCTTGATTTCCCCCGAGTTCCTTGCTTCAATCCACTTGTTTCCCCAAGCTCTTCTCACCAAGAATCCTCTTCCAAATCTTCAAACACACAATGGGCACACACACGTATTAGGGTTTTGCTAAGCTTTTAAGGGACTGTAAGGAGGCTGAAAGAGGCTTGTGCTTCTTTAAATAGGGTGCAAAACCCCGGGATTTAGGGTTTCATATGCCAGCTCCTACTCGTCGAGTTCCCTTATGGACTCGGCGAGTAGGCCACTTAACACGCGATCCCACCCCGCTGCTACTCGACGAGTAGGACAACCAACTCGTCGAGTAGATCTTAAAACCAAGTAAACTTTCATTCAATTCAATACCTATGAATTGGGGCGTTATAATTCTCCCCCACTTGAGCTAGACTTTTCCCTCGAAGTCCGTTGGAGTAAACAATGTCGGGTAATACCCGCGCATCTCCGCCTCCGATTCCCATGTCCACTCGGATCCCCTCCGATGTTCCCACTGCACCTTTACCAAAGGTATTTCTTTGTTCCATAAAATCTTCTTCTTCTCCAAGATGGCCACAGGCCTCTCCACGTAATTCAGGCGCTCATCGACCTGAATATCATCCAGCGATACTAACGCCTCCTGGTCCATAATGCACTTTCGTAATTGCGAAACATGGAACATGCTGTGAATTTGGCTGAGCTCCTCCGGTAGCTCTAGCCTATACGCCACATTGCCAACCCTCGCAATGATCCTGAATGGCCCAATATAACGGGGACCCAATTTTCCCCTTTTCCTGAAGCGGATCACGCCCTTCCAGGGCGAGAACTTCTGAAGTACCATGTCAACCACCTGAAATTCCAAATCCGATCGGCGTCTATCAGCGTAGCTATTTTGTTGACTCTGAGCGGTCTGCAGCTACTGTCGGATCTGCTGGATCATTTTGGTATTCTGCAAGACTACCTCCGTCCGACCCATCACTTTGTGTCCAACCTCACCCCAACAAACTGGGGGTTCTACATCTCCGACCATACAACAGCTCAAAAGGCGGGGTACCAATACTTGAATGATAGTTGTTGTTGTAGGCGAACTCTACAAGTGGTAGGTGGGAATCCTAACTCCCACCGAAGTCAATGACGCACGCCCTCAACATATATTCGAGGGTCTGAATGGTTCGCTCGCTCTGTCCATCGGTCTGCGGATGGAATGTTGTACTAAAGTGTAGTCGCGTACCCAGTTCCTCGTGGAACCTCTGCCAAAAATGGGAAGTAAACCTGACACCTCGATCGGAAATTCTGGAAACTGGAACCCCATGGCGAGAGATAATCTCGCTGAAGTACATGTCGGCCAATTTCTCAGCCGACGAACTCTCCCTTATGGCCAAGAAATGGGCACTCTTGGCCAACCGATCCACGATGACCTATATAATATCGAACCCCTTCGCCATCCTCGACAACTTCGCAATGAAGTCCATCGTGATTTGCTCCCATTTCCACATGGGAATCTCCATAGGCTGCAACTTACCATGCGACCTCCGATGCTCGGCCTTGACCATCCTACAAGTCAGGCACCTCTCAACATACCAAGCGATTTCTTGCTTCATACCGGGCCACCAGTAACTCAAAATCAGATTGCGGTACATCTTGGTGGCCCCCGGGTGGATAGAAAAATGAGACTTATGGGTCTCCTCCATCACTGTCTGCCGGACCCTGCCGGACATCGAAACCCAAACCCGACCGTGTCGGGTCAATAATATGTGGCTATCCTGAACAAACCGGGCGCTCTCGCCCTTAATCCTCTCCAACTTCCAGCTCTCTGGTTTCATGCCCTCAACCTGAGCATCCCTAATCAAGCTCACAAGTGGGGAGCCCACCGCTATCCTCATACACCTTGCTGTGGTAGAAGACCCAGCTGACTTGCGGCTCAAATCGTCTGCAACCACATTTGCTTTACCAGGATGGTAAAGGATCTCACAATCACAGTCTTTGACAACATCCAGCCACCTGCACTGCCTCATGTTCAGGTTCGGCTGATCCATGATGTGCCTCAAACTCTTGTGATCCATGTATATAGTGCAACGAACCCCGTACAGATAATACCTCCAAATCTTGAGAGCGAATACCACCGCTCCCAACTCAAGATCGTGCGTAGTTTATCTCGTCTCATCTGGCTTCAGTTGCCGCGATGCATAGGCTATCATTCGTCCCCTCTGCATGAGGACTGCCCCCCCAAGCCCGTGATGGATGCATCACAAAATACTATGAAATCCTTTACTCCCTCGAGGAGCGTCAACACTGGCACCTCACATAAACACTGCCGGAGGGTCTCAAATGCCCTCTGCTACTCAGGGCCCCACCGGAAATCCACCCCTTTCCTTGTTAGACAAGTGAGGGGTACCACAATCTTGGAGAAATATCGAATGAATCTTCGGTAGTACCCTGCTAATCCCAAGAAACTCTTGATGTCTGAGGGAGATTTCGGAATCTCCCACTACATAACCGCCATGACTTTGGCCGGGTCGACCAAAATCCCCTCCTGGTTAACGAGATGTCCGAGGAACTGGACCTCTAGTAACCAAAACTCACACATCAAGAACTTGGCATACAGCCGTTCACACCGCAGAACCTCCAGCAGCTCCCTGAGGTGCTCCTCGTGCTGCTCTCGGGTCTTGGAATATACCAAAATATCATCTATGAACACAATGATCGAGCGATCGAACATCGGCCTGCAGACTTGGTTAATCAAATCCATGAACACTGTTGGCGCATTGATGAGTCCAAACGGCATCACCACGAACTCATAATGACCATAACGAGTCCGAAACGCTGTCTTCTCCACATCTTCCTCCCTCACCCTAACCTAGTGATAACCGGATCTCAAATCGATCTTAGAGAACCAAGATGTACCCTGCAGCTGATCGAAAAGATCATCTATCCTCGGGAGTGGGTAACGGTTCTTCACTGTTAACTTGTTCAAATCCCTATAGTCAATGAACATCCTGTGCGAATCGTCCTTCTTCCTAAAGAAGAGGATCGGTGCTCCCCAAGGAGAACTACTTGGGCGAATAAACTGCTTTCCCAGCAGCTCCTACAACTGAGATGCCAACTCCTGCATCTCTGGAGGTGCCAGACGATACGGCGCCTTAGCGATAGGGCCGCACCCAGAACTAGATCAATCCTGAACTTTACCAGCCTCTCCGGAGGCACTCCAGGCAACTCTTCTGGAAACACGTCAACAAACTCTCTAACCACTGGGACCTCTGAAACTGAAGCATGATCCCCAATCCATGTATCCACCACATACACTAGATAACCAGCACACCCGTGCTGAATGGACTGTCAAGCCCTGGTGGCTGAACAAAACCCTGCTCCCACTCTGGTGCCCTCACCATACACTACCATTTCTCCCCCACTTGGGATTCGAACTACCACTCGCTGCCCCTCACAGTCGATCATGACACCAAACCGAAGGAGCCAATCCATCCCTACGATCACACATACTTCCCCCATGGGAATAGGAATCAAATCTATCGGGAAGGATACCCCGAAAATCCCCAACTTGCATCCCCGGTAGACCGAAGAAGCAGAAACCCCTTGCTCGTTAGCGATCGAAACTCGCAACGAACACTCAAGCTCATCTATCGACACAATGAACTCTCTACTAAAAGTCTGAGATACAAAACGACTGACTCGCCCCCGAGTCAAATAAAACCAAAGCAGGCAAATAGTTTACTAAAAACGTACCTAAACATAGGTACAACTGCTAAGCATAACACAAATACAGTAACTGAAACAGAAAATAGAAGCATACCATCAACCACATCCGGTGCTGCCTTGGCCTCCTCGGCCGTGAGCTGGAAGGCGTGTCCCTGAGCCTTCGGAGGCTCCACCTTGACTGGCCTCCCAGCCCTAATCCTCAAAGTAGCATGTACGGATCCCTGCGCCGGCTTGGCGGCGAGCTGCGGACAGTTGGTCTTCACGTGACCAACCTGATGACAATGGTAACAAATCCTCATATCTGCTGGAGGGGCAGACTGGCGACAGTCCCTGGCATAATGCCCCTCCTTGCCACATTTTTGGCAACCACCTCCTGCTCGACAAACCCCAGAATGACCCCTGCCACACTTTCCACAAGTACGGCTCTACTGACCCTCGGTCTGAGTATCAGCAGTCTTGGACCGCTTAGGTGCTAGCTGAGACTGTGCCGGAACCTGACGCTGCTCCTTCAACTGCAGCTCTATCTCCAACTCACGCCACCTAGCGGCTTCCTGAAGATCCAAAAGAGTCTCACAACGTTGCGTAGCAACAAACTATCGAATATCAGTCTTAAGCATACTCAGATAATGAGTCATCTGAGACTGCTCTGAAGCAAACACTGGCAAAACATAGCCCTCTTCGTGAACATACGAGTGATCTCCATCACTGATTCCCCATCCTGCCTCAATGTCAAAAACTCCTGAGCAAGCCGCTCCCGCTCAACGCGTGGAACGTAGCGGGTGCGGAACATATCCCAGAACTGCTCCCAAGTAACAGCAGCCCGCTGATCATCAGTGTACAACCCTGTCGTCAACCTCCACCAGTCCTTTGCCCCAAGCCTCAGTAGGTTCAGGGCACACCTGACCTTTTGGTCAGCAAAACATGAACACGTGAAGAAACAGCCCTCCATGTCAGATAACCACCTCATAGCCTTGATCACATCCTATGTACCATCAAACGTCGGGGGCTTCGTGTTATCGAAGTCCCGGTATTGGAAAGCCCTGCCTGCTCCTCCTCCAACCCCTGCCGCGGTTACAGCCGACGTGGCTGCAGCGGCAGCTGTCTCTGCTAGAGCTGCATACTGCTCGTCAAAGTACTCAACCATCGTAGTCTTAATCGACCCAAACATCTCTGGCAGTTGCGCTCGGAACGCCGCAGCAATCTCGTCGTGCAGAATCTCCCAGATACTGGCATCCAACTCCTCTGTCCCTATCTGTACCACAGGCTCAGGTGCGACCGACACCTCTGACCCTCCGTCTCCCGATCCTGCTCCTGATCCTGACCCTGATCCGGATCCAGTAGCAAAATGTCTCGTCACCACCATACTGAAAAATATAACCAAGACGTCAGATAAACGACATAATATTGGGAGACCATTTCGCACAACCCTAGGGGTTTTAACTTCCTTTCTACGCGTATGGGTCATGTGCTTTCAGTAGTATGGGCCCATACTATCTTCCACACCTACCCATATTTGTCTCAAGTATCACCACAACGCCCTAACACTATCATCAACATAATATGCGCTCAACCCTCCCTCCTAGGGGAATATCGACTATCTCGCATCTGTCCTCACAACTTCTCACACTCACACATCCATGAAACTTTCACCAATCCTACAGCACTAGTGTATGCTAGCCACACAGAACGCTGGACCCGATAGACTTTTGAATATCCAATTCTACACTAAGGTCGAATCAGACATTCTCAGGCTATAAGATCTTGATTACATACAGCCGTGATGCATACACTAAACATCCACAGTTATGATGTTAATTCCATATACAAGAACCCTAGGCTAGTAGGCATCATATAATCAGGCAAATCTTATCCTGCGATTCCTGAAGATTCCTAGCATAGCACTAGCATGATGTTCTATCATATCATAATATCAAATAAATGTATGGTATTTTGGGGCTTACTTACAGGCTCCGGTTGATCGTACCCTTTGCATCCTCCATCCTTTATTTTGAAAACCATTTTAGTATTTATTCCAAAAATTCCCTTGATTTGAGACTGGATTCACATGAGTGTTCCTCCAATTCACTCAAACCAAGGCTTTGATACCAACTTGTAACTTCCAAAAAATTTTAGCTAAATTTAAACTTTTTTCAACCATAAAATCAAATAGTGTTTTACAAATGTTTTTAAAATAATATTCATCAGAGTGTCCCAATAACAAAATCATAAGGATGTGGAGCGGTACGGTCATGCCTTTGCCTTGCCATGATCTCCTGAAGTACCTGAAACAGTAAACTGAAACTGTAAGCCCAAGGGCTTAGTGAGCTACCCCCAAAATACCAATACCACACCGATAATACCGTATCAATAACAGATAATAAAAAACATGCATATTGGGCCTTCGTCCTGACTGGACCGCCCTACAGGGCCTACAGTCTATCTGGATCTATCTTGAGCCTTCGACATGACTGGTCCGCCACGTGGGCCTACAGTCTCCCCGGACCGCTTATATGGTATGTTGGCCTTCAGCACAAAGCAAGACTGCCTCAACCCAACCAACAAGCAAATAACCATGTGCACATAACTATCATATACTGGCATATACAAACATCAAACATATCTATCTCACTAATCATCAATCGTAGAATTCTCTCGTAACTAGAGCACCGACCTAACAGGTCACTAACGTACCAATCCCTACAGATCATAAGAGCATAACATACTGTCTACCCTGATTCCGATCTAACAGATCAAAACCACATGTAGCATACCATACAATAACAACTAAAGGGTCGGCCTTGGTGCCGTAGACCCTATCGATATAGTCAGGATAACTCACCTTGCAGATGTCGACTCGATAGGTGAACTCCAACTCTCATATCGCTGTCAACAACTCCACCACCTATTTCTATAATATAATCGTACTCATAAGTTCCCAACCTTTCAAGGTACCCCATAAGCCGACTAGTCAACCCCTGGTCAAAGTCAAAGTCAACAGTCAAGGTCAACAGTCCATGATGATCCTAACTCGTCGAGTACCCTCGGCTACTCACCGAGTTTCTTGAGATACTTGACCACTCGCCGAGTCACCGGGGTGACTCGTCAAGTTCCTAAGGTTCGCGATCAAAGCTCTAAGGCCACTCGTCGAGTTTTCCTTCTTGCAACTCGACAAGTTCACGCGCATTCATCAATTGGGAAACCTTAACTGACTTGCCGAGTTGTTCATCCAACTCGTCGAGTTCAATGCAAATCTTCATATGACTTGCCGAGTCGACTATGCGACTCGCCGAGTCCCTTCAGTCATTTTACCATGTAGACACTTTTTAAGCCATGGCAAGACCCCAAATTGCAGATCCAACTTCCTTAGGCATACTTATCACGTAAAGTTGCAAACTTTACGTGCATGCAAGGCTCTAATGACTCAAAGTGCCAAAACTAAGCTTGAAATGGGGTTTTACACTTAGAGAGGGGTTCATACTTTCCAAGACTGAAAGCTTTATGGTCTTACAATTCACAGAGAGTTCAGATCTGAAGTTACAACTTCAGATATGAGCTTATACCCCATAAATAGCTCCATGACCAAACTAAGAAACCCTAAACTCCATCCAAGGAGGTCTAGAACGAAATGAGATTAAGATAACAGCTTAATACCTTCCCAAAAGATGCCAACTGAAGTAGATCTTGATTTCCCCCGAGTTCCTTTCTTCAATCTACTTGTTTCCCCAAGCTCTTCTCACCAAGAATCATCTTCCAAAGCTTCAAACACATAATGGGCACACACATACGTATTAGGTTTTTGCTAAACTTTCAAGGGACTGTAAGGAGGCTAAAAGAGGCTTGTGCTTCTTTAAATAGGTTGCAAAACCACGGGATTTAGGGTTTCATCTGCCAGCTCCTACTCGTCGAGTTCCCTTATGGACTCGGCGAGTAGGCCACTAAACACGCGGCTCCACCCCGCTGCTACTCGACGAGTAGGGCAACCAACTCGTCGAGTAGATCTTAAAACCAAGTAAACTTTCATTCATTTTAATGCCTGCGAATCGGGACATTACAGAAGGCATTCCCCTAAACGGAAGCCATTATTTACTTCCATATATATTATCAACAAAAATCATATAAATCATCAAATTGTTATTCATTTCTCCGAAAGGCTAGCTAGCTCCTTATGTGGTTCTAGATTAGAATCATTATGTAACAAACATAGTTATACGTATTTACCAACACTTACATGTAGCTTCTCTTTATGCCCTACACTTTGAAGGTTAGAACTGACTAGCTTCCCTTTATGTTTCATACATATTAGTGGGATTCATAGTGAGTGTTTATGTTTGGCACATTGGAGGAAAAGAGTGACTAGGTCCCCCTTCTATTTGGTACATTAAAGGAACATAATAATGGAGTCCCCCTGTTATTTGGTACACTAGAGAAACATATTGTTATTTGGTACACTAGAGAAAATATAGTGATTAGCCACTACATTTGCATCATAAAGGACAAGCTTTTTTATAACAGTGCTTTCATTTGTAAAATTAAGAGAGTCAGTATATTATCCAATTGATTGTTTTCGGCACCAAACCCATTTCTAAATGACTTGTTTCCACCAGAGTGATTAACCGAAATATCATCACCATAACCAGTCCCACTAGTTGATCTTTTTGTAATAAATATTTTGGAGCATTAGTAATAACTAAATAAAATGGTGTCACTATAAAAAAAAAAAAAAAAAAAAAAAAAAGTAAATAAAAATAAGCAACCCCCACAAAGGTGTCTCACGTTGTTATCCTTAGTTATCTCAATTACAAAATGCATTCTAGGAGGTTGGTTATATAATCTTATATGTGTTTTGTTACATGAAGTTTTCTAAGAACAACTCAAATCAAATCAACATAATTTATATTTGCGGGCAAATCTATACTACACTCGGTCCATTCTAATGTTAGATATTACATAACGTAATATAACATAATTTATTGTTTGCCATGTATCTTTGATATGTTCAGCACCTCTAAAAATATGGTATGAAGGATCCATTATCTGGTTTTTTGAGTTTTCAAAGATTGTGTTTTCTAAATGGTAAGAATGTTTTCAAAATTTTGAAGTATATATATCTACTTCGAAAACATCTGGTCGCCTTAAAACCATTGTAAAAATTTACAACAATTCGAAATATCCGAACAACTTTATGTAAGTAAAGTAGTTCAAAAATCAGTAAAAGTAATGCAAAAGTCATTTTCTTTTTTAAATATAAGTAAAAAAAGTTGTACATCAATAAAAAAAATTATTTTCTAAATTTCATATTTGAAAAATGTGGTTATTTTGTAGTTTTCGAATCTTAAATGACATAATATTTCTTTTCTGGTGTGATGGTGATTGAGCGTGATGGTCATTAAGGTCAATACCTCAATATGAAAAACAAAATAATCATTTACATCATCTTATGGATAATTCTGAAACAAAATAAACTGACTTTATACTGAAAATATATTTTTTAAAGATGGTATCCACAAACTTCAACATAATTTAGGTACGGCATGTATAATTTAGCCTAGATTGATGTTGATGTGGAAGTCGAAGCTACGTAGACTCTCAACGTGGATAAAATATATCAACTCAACATGAGTAGGCGTCACATTAGTTTTTCTCTCTTCTCTCACTTCATCTATGTGAATCACAACACATAGAAATTCATCTCCCCAACCCTCCCACTCCATACTTTTTGATATAAATTTTTATGTATACGTTACATGATGGTATAGCATGAGAAAAGAGAAAACGAGAGAGATTAGAGAATTAAGTAACCCGCCCGACGTTGGTCTAGCTGAACCCACTAGGGCGTGGGATCATGGCATCACCAGTAATATTAATATCGACCTGAACGTATCGGAAAAAAAGTCAAGAATCTATGAGCCTTAAGTTGCTCGAAAAGTTTTAACGTTTTAGTATAGAAAAATCTCATAATTGGTTATCTCAAATGACTTTAATCCAAAATAACTCATACTTCTCGTTTTATTATTTTGCTCTATATAAAAAATTTTCTTTTTATTTTAATTACAAAAAGATTATTTTATGTTTAAGTTCACATATTTATGTTTTGAAAAATGTCGGGTTTTTTAGAGTTTTTAATTTTAAATTTTTAAAAAAAATATCTCAAAAAAAAATTGTTTGGGAACAAAGCTTTTTGCTTTTATTTTGAACAAAAGTTTTGAATCAAAAAGTTATTTTAGAGCTTTTAGCTTTCAGAACTTTTTGTTTTTTGTTTTTAATTGATTTTACACCTCTAAAAACTAATCATTTCTGTCAAACATTTTTACATAAATAAAAATTACAGTTTAACTTTTGGTTGCAAACGAGTATTAGAGAACACGCCCTATAGAAGTATCTTTGTCATTTTAGACATTTTCAAATTTTCATTGGAACTTATTGTAGATAAACTTGATTATATAGTCGTATTTCTTTTTTTTATTTTTAACAATTTAAGAACTTATTTTTTAGCAATGGATTAGCAAAGAACAACACTAAACTACAATGGAGAAATAGCAGGAAAACAAACTTTAAAAATTTAGCAATTTAAATGATATTCTACATTAGTGTGATGAGAATCGTGATACAAACAAACATCAAAAAATCTAATATTCGAGAAAAGTAATTAATTAATTTCTTAAATAACAAACTCAAATCTATATAGGAAGAGTAAAGTTAAACCCAGGACAGATGTTGTGGTTGTACTCTATGCATTAGCGATGAATAGAATAATTTCAACATTGACAACAGAAGATTCCAATGACCTCACGTATGAATATCTTGGGGACAAAGTAACACCCTCGGTTCAAGTGCTTGACTTATTATATTTTGTCTTTTTCTAATTTTTTTTTTCTTTTTATCCAAGTTAATCGTGGGCCCTTAATAACTTCTTTAAATCTTAAGACTATTGAAAGGACCAGATTCTTTAAGTATATTAATGTTGTAAGTTCTAAGAACTACATAATATTATATAACCATAAATTAGTTGGAAGCAACTTGGTATACGAAAGTCAGAATTATATTACGATGTAAAATGAAATGAACCATACAAATTAAATATAGGGGAAGGATTACGATGAGACGTAAAACTTGAGCACATTGTAATAGGATTGACCAATGATAGAGATTTTTATATTTGGCCTTAAAACTTTAAAAGCTAATTTTAAAGAAATCATATGATTAAAATACTCGCAATATGTTTTTTTAGTTTTCGAAAAAACAAAGAAAGAGTTAAAGCTGTTTTTTCTTTCCATATGGACAGAATTTTAAAACCCATGTTTGATATAGTATTGTTTACATAGGTTTCAAACTTCAGATTATTGAAAGATAATTTTACCAAAAAGACAATTTGAACGTATTTTACAAGCGTGAATTTGTTGTTGTTTTTTTTCCCTAATTAAGATTATTAATTTCTTAAAATATATAACTATAGAATGGAACTAAATCTTTCTAGGAAAGTAGGAAAAATGAACCAAGAAGTAGGGCATAGAACAATGGATCAATTCATTCAACAAGATTCGTTCAGATCATACCATGATTAATAGTGTTGAAATACAAAATGACGTTGAAACTTGAAAGTATCATAACTATTTGACCGAAATTCATTAGATATATAAAATGATGTTGAAACTTGAAAGTATCATGTAAAAGGATTGCTAAAATTAGATTTAGATCGTCTTTCATGTATTTTTTTTAACCCGATCATGCCATAGTGGGCCTCGCCCTGAGGTTTATTTCAACCCGAACATGCTATAGTGGGCCCTGCCCTAGGTTTATTTCAACTCGATGTAACATTCAAATAACAACTAGCATTCTACATAACAGCATAATGGGTCGGCATTGACGCCTTCAACCCATAGATACAGTGAGGACACTCACCTCACGGACAGACGAAATAGGTGAATAGGACACTGCTCTGAATATCAACTCTACCGCACACCTATTCAATGATAAATGACCAAACTCAACTATAATTCAAAATACCCAAAATACTTCTAGGTCAAATATGGTCAAATCGAAAGTCAAAAAGTCAGCCAAGTTGATTCAGCTGAGTACGCCCAGCGTACTCAGCTTGTACGCTTAACGTACACAAGGCTAGACCAAAATCGGGGAGTTGACCGCGTACGAGCAGCGTACTCTAATGTACGTCGATTGTATGCACCAACCACCTTATCCTTATATTAAGAGCTTAAAGCCTTAAGATTTCTTGTCCAAACCCAGATCCATACCTCAAATGATGTCCTTAATCATAAAGTTTCCAACTTTATGATCATACATGGCTATTAAGTGCTCAATATCAAAAACCCTAGCTTCTTAACTCATTAAAACATCCTAGTTCATCCACAGAGGAAAACTAAGGACCAAGATTACATTTTTATGAATCTAAACATTCCAAAACATCTGAAAGGAATCTCAAATACATCAAGCTTATGGGACCAAAATGAACACAATCCATGGCTAATCAAGATCTAAGTAAAACTTCATCAAGATCAAAGATTTTTACCTCCAAGTGGTGCAAAATGATGATGTGTTTCTAGACCCAAAGTGCTTCACTCTTCTAAGATGGTCTCCTCTTCCTTCTTCCTACTTCAAGATCACCAAAATACACACTTAAGGCTCAAATATGCTCTAAAAATGGATTAGGGCTTGCAAGGGTTGATATGAGGGGTGGAGGCTGATGAGAGAATGGGTTTTAGGTCTATAAGGGTGTTTAAATAGTGCACAAACCCTAAATATTAGGGTTTTTGTCCAAGCCACATACGCCCAACTTACGAGGAGTACGCCCAACGTACGTGATGAAACACGTTTCATCCAAAAAAAACTACATGGGACTAATTGCAAAAAAAATTACATACCAAGAGCATAAACGAAAATACCTGGAAAGCAAGATGTTATAATTATCCCCCACTTGAACTAGACATTATCCTCAAAGTTCGTTGCCGCAAATAAATCAGGGTAGTGCTCTTGCATATTTGCCTCGGGCTCCTAAGTCCATTCGGAACCCTTCTGATGCTACCACTGGACCTTGACTTAAGGTACCACCTTGTTGTGCAAAGCCTTCATCTTCTTATCCAAGATCGCCACTAGTCTCTCAACATGATTCAGGCGATCATCAACCTGAATATGATCCAAAGGGACAACCGTGGAATCATCAGCCACACACTACCGAAGCTGAGAAACATGGAAGGTGTTTGTGGATTTGACTAAGCTCATTAGGCAAATCCAACCGGTATGCAACATTACCCACCTTTGCGATAATCCTGAAGGGACCAATAAATCGAGGGCCTATCTTGCCCTACTTCCGAAATCGGATGACACCTTTCCAAGGTGACACCTTAATAAGCACTAAATCCTCGACCTGAAACTCGAGGTCTGAATGTCACCGGTCTGCATAAATCTTTTATCGGATTTGTGCTACCCGCAACCTATCATGCACCTGCTGAATCAACTCAGTAGTCTTCAGTATTACTTCAGTAATCCCTACAACCTGATGCCCGACCTCGCGCTAGTAAATTGGGTCCTACACCTTCTCCCATACAACATCTCAAAAGGTGGTTGGTCAATACTAGCATGATAACTGTTATTATAAGAGAACTCAACCAGTGGAAGGTAAGTATCCCAACTCCCTCCAAAATCTAACATGCATGCCCGGAGCATATCTTCGAGTGTCTGAATCATACACATACTCTACCCATCGGTTTGTGGTGGTAAGTTATGGTTAAGTGTGGCTGAGTACCCAAATCCTCATGAAACTTCCCCCAAAACCTGGAGGTGAAACGAATATCTCGGTCTAAAACCACTAAAACTGGCACCCCATGTCAGACCACCATCTCCCGAACGTAAATGTCGGCCAACTTATCAGCTGATATACTCTTAGAAATTGGTATGAAGTGTGCGCTCTTGGTCAATCTATCCACAATGACCTAGATAGAAGCAACTCCATGCGTCGTCCTTGGCAGCTTCATGATAAAATCCATGGTGATCTCTTCCCACTTCCACATGAGAATGGGTAATGGCTACATCTTTTCATGTGGTCTCTATTGTTCGGCCTTGACTTTCCTGCAAGTCAGACACCGCTCTATAAACCATGCTGTCTCCCTCTTCATACAGGGCCACCAATAACTCAAATTCAGATCCCGATACATCTTCGTGACCCTTGCATGGATCAAAAACTTTGACTTATGAGCCTCTTCTAGAGATGTCTGTCTCTCCCCACCATTAGTCAGAACCCAAACTCTACTACATTGAGTCTTCAATGCCCGATTGTCTCTGACAAATAAAAGAATCTGCCCCTGATTCACTCCGCCTTCTAATTCTCCTTTTTTAATCCCTCTAACTGAGCCTTCTTGATTAAATTCAACAAATGATAAATGATAACCATCCTTATACATACACCACCAATAGGTGTGCTCACTGCCTTGCGGCTCAAGGCATCGACCACCACATTGGCATTCCCAGGGTGGTACAGAATTTCGCAATCATAATCCTTTACCACATCCAACCATCTCCATTGCCGCATATTCAAATCCGGTTGATCCATTAGGTACCTCAAACTTTGATGGTCAGTGTAGATAGTACACCTAACCCCATATAGATAATGCCTCTAAATCTTGAGGGAAAAAACCACAACCCTCAACTCTAAATCATGCATAGGGTAATTCGGCTCATGAGGCTTCAGCTGCCTCGAAACATAAGCAACCACATGACCCCTCTGTTGGGTTTTGAGCATTCTAACACTCCTAAGTGTACATGCAACCCTAAATACCTTGGATCTATGTTTTCTCTATTATACATGCAATTATGAACATCCAAGGTATTATCCTAATCTAGCATACAAAACAATGAATATAACAAGATAGAATACATAACTTTTTGATGTACAATGTCTTCATGAAGCTTGAGTGCCTAGTGCCTCAAGTGTGACACCTCAAATGGTTCACACAACACCAAATACACTTGGAATAACTTGAGAGAAATCTACACTTCATGAAATTGGCTAGCCCTTCTTTTACACTCACTAGTGCCGATTTTGGTCAAGAATAAGATGCATATATAGTTAGGGTTACACCATGTAAACCCTAATTAACATGGCCTTTCATTTCCATGATCCATGGATACAAAAACACCATGGAGCATCCACAGAGCATCATATGGGTTTTAGCCCAACTAGATAATCCATGGAGCATTAGCCCACTATATAAGTATGGATGATTTACACAATCAACCCATATATTTAATTAGTATTCTTTTGATCACTTAATTAATCCTAGATTAATTCTTGATCAATACTAATTAAATAATCTTATTATTCTTATTATTAATATACTAGAACTTATAATATATTAATAACCATAAGTGTCTAATTTCTCTCATTTAGTCTATCCAAGTGCATGATGCCATGCAACCCAAATGGACCATGTCGGGTCGGGTCAAGTCTTACCAATTATAGTTATGGACTTAGACATTAATCCAACAGTCTCCCACTTGGATAAGTCTAAAACTATTATTGCGTATGACTTTAAGAACCGACTGCCAATCGTAGCTCTCAAAAGCTTTTGTCGAACTCTGACCTTGTAGATGAACTCTGACCTTTGTCAATGACTTGTCCATTAGATAAGGGATCATATATTTCTCCATTCTAGATATCATATGGACTGAGGCATGGATTATAATCATTCTCTCTGTCCATTTGTTGTTTCCCGATTTCCGATTTATGACGACTGACTAATTGAACAAATCAAATCAGTCTTGGCCCGGCCGAGCACATCCATTTGTCATCATCAAATCATCGAGGGGCCCACAGATATCACTTTTATCCCGAAGGTAAAAGGAATGGATAAACTTTGACTCATATGGCTTGTTCTACTACTTGTTGAATCATACACAAAGACACGTTTTATAACACCGAGTTACCGAATGCGTTTTCGTGCAATCAATGTACTATCAACTCATAGTAACAACTCATATCTCTAGGTTTGAAGAATATAAGATATTATCGTCTCATGATCACTCGTGATAAAATCCATGAAGTGATTCCAATGAGAGCGGGTTGAATCCAATATTCAGAACTTATGAGCACTCATGAGTATTGTAGCCCTTTGTCCAATATCTTAGACCTCTACAAGCCAACCCATGGCAGTCTTGATTCGTATCTACTTCCAACATATGACCGACTATGGATGGTTTGAATAACTTAGTCATTCCGGAAGAATAACCTAGTTTATTCTTGAATTCAAAACATGCAAAATGAAACACAATAATAATCAAATCCAATATGGTCTCAGAACTTATGAATATAAATAAAACACATTTTATCTATCACCATATGATTACACATTATTCATTGTATACTGTTTCAGCTATCAACTTTATTCTTGAATTTAAAACAATAGTTGTCCCATGCTCCAAGCATGTACACTATGTTTTCTAAACACTAGTCATGCCATACACCAAGTATGCATACTATGTTTGTCTATGATCTTCACTTTGTGAATTAGTCAATTGAACATAACTCCAATGATCCTCTTTCACAGTCCTAAATCCTTACTGCAAATGCAAGAATTCAAAATTCATGCCATTTACTGAAATCTGTTAGATTCTAAACTTATATGCATTGATGTTCTTGTAATGATTATGCACAAAGTTGGAAAGACTTGACAACAATCATTACAGAGCATTCCAAAGGAGATCAGCTCCTTGGGAACATCCTTCTTGCATTAAGTTTCCTAATCTTACACAGATTAAATAATGTCTAACTTTGAAACATTTCCAGATTCCATTTTGACTATCACTTCTGAACAAGATTTGCCTCCTTACAGATTATGTTAATATGGTCCTTCCAGAATTATCACTATACTTCCAACTGTCCTTGAGCAACCAATCTTTGGTAAACCTTAGATTGTCCTCGACAATTGTTTAATCCTTTTAATCATATCCATTCTAGACCTTTTCCCTTCTTAATGCCCCAGGCATTTGGAAAATTTTAGAAAGAATGAATATAACACATGTAATCGATCCTATATCCGAAGCATATGGGACACGATTCATGATGTCTCACATAAAAACTAAACCAGTCTTTTGCTATAACATTTCCATTTCTATTTGCCAAGTTCTCATAATTCAGATTATGAAAAGGGATGTCGTAATCATAATCGAATTTTAGAACGCAAATAATGGACCCATATACATAATTTCCTTATGTTGAGCCATTCCAACATGAAATTCATATATATATCCTTGACTAAATGATTAAAATCTCAATCTAAGCTTTTAGAATTGAAATGAAGTATAATTTACTCTCCCTTAATTATAGCAAAACAACTTTTTCAACCCCTACAGCCTCACAAATTGAAACTTTTGTTTTCTATAATTAACATTGCTAACTTGCAACCTGTGTCATGATTATCATGCACCCACTAACATGATGATTATTAGCATAACACTTATGCTCCCACTAGCTTTCACATGTACTCAGAAACCAGCTGACTTTCTTACCAAAGTTTAGATTTCTGTTACTAGATTGTTTTGATAAGTCTTTATCAAAATCATACACCTTATCTTAGATAGCTCATAAGTGTGTCTAAACAATTTTGGAACTATGAAAAGGGATGCCGTAATCATAGTCTCAATTGGTTAGACCTTTTCCACTTCTCACAAGTCCATGTTAGTGTGCCGGTAAACCACACACGCTCCACTAACGAGTTTGAGAATGCAAATATTACAATTGCTATCTAGCTAAAATCTACTTAGTAAAAGTGTTTCCTGACCATCATTTTCATGAATCGGAGAGAAACCTTATGACACTTAGATTTACTGGTGTATGTGCTCTTATCCATGTGAAATGTCAAAACCATAGTCACAAGACAAGGATAATGGCAAATCCAACCTCATATGGACTGAACTCAATCTTAATTTCTTGCCACTTGGCAGCTCAAAGGCCTGCCATCGCTTCCAAGTTTTTGTGCAAAAAATTGAGAACTCTAAGAACTCATACGCAAAGCCAACTTTAACTGGAATAGGCACAAAATATGTCAACATGATAGGTTATAAACCTCAAGTCGTGTGCTAGTGAAGAACTTCAGGTTTTATTCTTGATTAGTTCCTGAGACTTTCAAGACCTTTAAGACTCCCACTGTCCTCTTGACATATAAGACTTTCTTGTCAGATATTCAAGAGATAGTGTGGATTCTAATCAAGACAAACACTTCACACAATTGGCCTAAGTTGGTCTTTGTTTTATCCAAAACATCACAACTTACCAATTTCAAATGTACAAGAGTAGAAAACTTTACTCTTACATTTGCCATGTGTTTTAAACCTTCTCTAAGACATGTCACTCAAATTACAATCTTGGAGTATGACACTAAGACTTTTATTGGAACGAAGTATGACTCATTTCTTGATTTAACCACTTCAATAATTCATAGCTCCTCTTCTTAGCTATAAAAAGGCACTTAGAGGATGAATTGTGATAAGGTCTCAAAATCATTAAGATGGTCTTAAAATATGATACTAAAGTACTCTCCCATCTTTTTAGATTTGAGAAACTTTTATCTTTCTGCCTAAGTTGATTCTTCTTATTCGCTTTGACTTACATTAAAACCTTTTCCAATGTCTCAGAATTACACTTAAGCTTGTAAGTATAACCATATTTACTGAGCTTTAGTAAATTATGACGAATAATCTTATCGATCTTTTGTGGTGGACTTAACCAGTGCACAAGAATTTGTACTCGATCCCTTAGTCCTTCACTTGACTCACACATCCATGTGAACAAGTAATTAGTCTTAATTTTCCAATACTTGAAAATTCTCATTCATCATGCTATACAACTTGCATGATTCCAAGTTCCGGTCCAATTGAAACTTGGGTGATGAGAATCTTTCCTTATTTGGTAAATTTAGACATTACCATAAATGAAAGAATCAATTTCATATTTCCACTCCTGCTATTAATGGAATCATATAAGCAACAATTTTTCCTCAAATGCCATTGTAAGGATATTTTAAAATAAATAAAATCATCATTTTTTCCTTTTATTTTAAAAACTTTGTGGAAAAACTATCCTTACAGTCCATATGAAAACTTGTTGTTATCTATTCCTAAGCAACAGTTCATATCTCCTAAGAAGTAGCTCAAGAATCCGATCTTCAAACTATGCGATAGAAATCCATCTACGCGATTAGATTCGGCAAATTCTTTCTTTAAGTTTCTTTACTTTTCTTTGATTCTTAAAACATCAACATGTGACCCAGTCACATCATGTATCAAGAATCTCATAATAGAAACTTAGCAGAGTTAGATAGTGGATTTTACCTGAAGTAGAGTCAAACTTATTGACTTTAACATCCTTAGGTAAATTTGGCAGCTTCGCAACCACTGCCCCTTCCGTTGGCAATTGAACATATGGACACTTTGGTAATGATACATGGGACTATCACAGACTTAGCCTTTCTCTTTACCATTTGGTCAACCGAGTTGACTATGGTCAATCCCTTTCCTTCAGAAGAGAATGCTTTTTCTGGATTTCCAGTGTCATCATTGTGAATGTCCAAAAAGTTTTAGGAAGTTGATCTTAGCAAATAGATAAGATCATTAAGGGTCTTGTCATAGTCTGGTTCATAGGAGTCCTGAAGGAGCTCACTATGTGACTTAGAAAGTGAATTTGCCACCAACTTTCTCAAGACTTTGACACCCAACTCTCCCGGCTTGTCAATATCTGACTACATCTCCAAGATGTGATCACACCTGGACCTTGCCTTGCCAATAGGGCTTGAGTGACCTTGAACTTGTGGGTTAGGGAGAATAATTGGAGGAGGTGAAAGAAGTATGATTTCCATGGGACATCATCTTCATTTAGGAAAGCTTGTTTCAAGAGATTTGGGAAGATCATAAATGTCTAAACCAGACATCTTTTGGGAGATATTCAAGATAGTTGATCTAAAGTCCTTAATATGACACCTAATATGAAATATTAAGGCTAGGACCCAACAAACTATTTTATAACTTAGAGGAGGGATGCTGTAATCCAAGCTATAAAGTATTTGAAGGTAGGTGAATGACAATTCACCAATTTCCACCAAGATAAACGAAATGTATTATTAGGTTTTAATTGGATTTGAAACTCCTAGATCTTTTGAGATTCATTGAACTATTCAATGGCATGTTTCAATCTCGAGTGTGCCCTTTAGGTTTTGTGACTGGGATGTTGAGGATCACAAAACAAGGTGTGAAGTAACCATGCAAATTACTTGGTACCCTTAAGTGTTTACCCCTCAATCGATGTGCCGGTTAACCACACACACTCCATCAAAACTATGATAAACATTAAGTTACCCTTTGCCTACCTTGTTAAATACGAGTTAGTGTGCCGGTTAACCACACACACTCCACTAACCGACTTAAACAAAGTGCAAAGTGTAATTTCATGGATTAGCACCTTATTCACATTTTCCTAAGTAACTATGATTGGGTATTATTAAGAGTTTAGTTACTTAGTATTTATCATTAATACTTTTAATGAAGGGAGAATTACAGTCCTGTCAAACCCGTTCGGCTAACGACCCTCCACCAGTCAAGGAAGCGGTGGGTGAGAGTGGACACCCATTAAACTGACATTTTATAGGCAGTAACCTTATACCCCCCTTATAGACCGGCTTCGTGAATGAGGCCTACTAACGGTAAGATTGAATTGCTCTTATACACACACACACACACACACACACACACATATATATATATATATATATATATATATATATATATATATATATATAATGTTATTAGCTTATAATATTATAAAGTATAAGGGTTGAATTTTAACTTTTAAAATTCTAAGGGCTAACTTGGAATTAAAGTATTCACAAGTGAAAACTTTTCAAATTCCAAAACTTGAGGGCAAGTTTTGAAACTATTCAAAACTAATTAATTCCATAACTTATGTGTTTAAAGTAGTTTTAATCCAAAAACTCTTCAAGTTCCATAACTTGAGGACAAGTTATGGAAGACTTTAAACTAATAAAAGAATTAACTTTTCTTTATTTTATAACTTATGGAATTAATTACGGTTACACTTTTTTTTATTACTTAATGAAGTGACTCTTGAACTTCCATAACTTGAGGACAAGTTATGGAGTCATAAAACCATTCAATGAGACAAGACTCTTCATTTTGTAACCTTTGCCAACTTTTATGAGTTTTATGAAACTTAAATGTGACTTTTCATATAACTTGAGGACAAGTTACAAAAACACATTTTAGAATCAACTCTTAGATTAATTTGGATTCAAAACAACTATTTCACTCAACTTTTCTATTAATCTAAGCAATTCATAAGAACAAGATAATTCAAATCAAACTTTTTCATGTAATTAGTCTAAACCTTAAACTAATACAAAACATGAATTTATTGACAATTATCTTTGAAATTGGATTAGCATGAACATTACCACATCAAAAATAAGTTTATAAGTCCAAAAATATCTTAGGGTAATGTTCCTAGTCCAATTCCAGCCAAAAAGGTCGAATTTATGCTGTCTGGGGGTCCAACTTGTCGAGTGCACGAACCAACTCGACGAGTTGGATGCATTTTTCCTTGGACACGGCGAGTCCATTCATGGACTCGGCGAGTCTGCTGGGCAAACTGCATCGAAACTCGATTTTTCAGCTACTTTTGCAGGTATAACAAGAAAACAAGCCTAGTCTCTGATACCACTGTTGGGTTTTGAGCATTCTAACACTCCTAAGTGTACATGCAACCTTAAATACCTTGGATCTATGTTTTCTCTATTATACATGTAATTATGAACATCCAAGGTATTATCCTAATCTAGCATACAAAATAATGAATATAACAAGATAGAATACATACCTCTTTGATGTAGAATGTCTTCATGAAGCTTGAGTGCCTAGTGCCTCAAGTGTGACACCTCAAATGGTTCACACAACACCAAATACACTTGGAATAACTTGAGAGAAATCTACACTTCATGAAATCGGCTAGCCCTTCTTTTACACTCACTAGTGCCGATTTTGGTCAAGAATAAGATGCATATATAGTTAGGGTTACACCATGTAAACTCTAATTAACATGGCCTTTCATTTCCATGATCCATGGATACAAAAACACCATGGAGCATCCATGGAGCATCATATGGGTTTTAGCCCAACTAGATAATCCATGGAGTATTAGCCCACTATATAAGTATGGATGATTTACACAATCAACCCATATATTTAATTAGTCTTCTTTTGATCACTTAATTAATCCTAGATTAATTCTTGATCAATACTAATTAAATAATCTTATTATTCTTATTATTAGTATACTAGAACTTATAATATATTAATAACCATAAGTGTCTTATTTCTCTCATTTAGTCTATCCAAGTGCATGATGCCATGCAACCCAAATGGACCATGCCGGGTCGGGTCAAGTCTTACCAATTATAGTTATGGACTTAGACATTATTCCAACATCCTCTACATAAAAACAACTCCCAAACACAATATAGAATCGTCCCTAATAAACCACATAATCATCCATACCCTCGGGAAGCATGAGGATCGAGGCCTCACACAATCTCTGCTTAGAGTCTCGAATGTCGACCGCTGATCGATCCCCAAACGAAAAGTAACATTCTTCTTCATCAAGCGGGTCAACGACACGACAATCTTGGATAAATCTCTGATAATACCCCACAAGACCTAGGAAGCTCTGAATCTCATATGGGGTCCTTGCAACCTCCCATCACATCACGACCTTGATCTTGGTCAGGTAAACCAATATAACCTTTTGGTTGATGACGTGCCCCAAAAACTGCACCTCAAACAGCCAGAACTCACATTTGGAGAAGTTGGCATACAACCTCTCTCTCATCAGGGTCTCCTACACCTCTCGTAAGTTTTCCTCATGGTGCTCCTTATTCTTGGAATAGACCATAATATCATCAATGAATACTATCACCGACCAATCCACCATCAGCCTGCAAAACCGGTTCATGAGATCCATGAATGTTGTTGGTGCATTAGTAAACCCGAATGGCATCACCACGAACTCGTAATGACCATAATGAGTCATGAAGGTTGTCTTCTGAATGTCATCGTCCTTAAATCTCATCTGATGGTACCCTGATCGCAAATCAATATTAGAAAACCAATATGCACCCTGAAGCTAGTCAAATAAGTCTTCGATCCTTTGGAGTGGGTAATGGTTCTTCACTGTTAGCTTATTCAACTCCTGGAAGTGAATGTGCATCCTGTGTAAACCGTCCTTCTTCTTCATGAACAGGATCGGTGCTCCCCAAGGTGAGCTACACGGCTGAATAAATCCCTTGTCTAGCAACTCCTGAAGCTGCATAGACAACTCATGCATCTCTGGTGGTGCCAGGTGAAATGTTGCCTTGGCTATTGGAGCCGCTCCAGGAATCAGATCAATCTGGAACTCGACTTGCCTTTCGGAAGACACCCCTGGAAATTCCTCAAGAAACACATTTGGGAAATCCCAGACAATGAGCACCTCACTCAACGTCGTCGTACCCTTAACTCGAGTATTTGCCACATAAGTCAAGAACCCATAACAATCTTGTTGAAGATATCTCATGACCCTCGCAGTTGAATAAAGAGCTTGCCCATACGAAGGTCCCTCGCTAGGAATAACCAGCTCTTCCCCACTTGGGGTTTAACTCTCACTAGCTAGTGCTCACAGTCAATCATGGCCCCATTGGGGCCTAACCAAATCTATCCCGACAATGACCTTCGATGCTCGCAGAGGAATCAACACCAAATCAATGGAGTGTCTCTCGCTGAACAAATTCAGGACACACCCACGGTAAACCCTCGAAGCACTCACAGAACGGACATTTGTAATCTCAATCTCTAATGGGTAATCCAGAGTCTCGGGAGCATCACAAAACTTCTTGCTAAGCGTAAGAGATACAAAGGATTGGGTAGCACCTGAATCAAACAACACATAAGCATCCATACCATTGACTAAAAAGGTCCATACACAAGATCAGATATAACATAAGCATAAATAAGGAAAGAAATAAAAGATATGAATAAGCCATGTCTCAGTAACCACATCCAGTGTTGTGCAGGCCTCATCGGTGGTCAGCTAAAAAGCCCTGCTTTTCACCACAGGTGCCTCCGCCTTACCCTGGCGACTATCGGTAATCCTCAAGGTGGCTGGTGTAGGCGCCACCACTGCCCTTCCTAATAGTCTCGAATAATCAGCCTTTTTATGGCCGATCTAATTGCAATGAAATCAAATCATAGCACTACGGGGGTAGTCTCTACTCATATGACTTGAATGACCACAACTGAAACATCCTGAACTCGCTTCTCGACATTCCCACTGTGCGGCTTGCCACACTTGCCGCAACGGCCCCGGCCCTGCTGTCCTCTGGTGCGTGAATCAGAAGTCTTGGGCCTCTTATCCTGGCCTACTACTGTCTACACCTACTCTGGCTTACGCTTCGCCCAAACCTCCAGCTCAATCTCCCACTCACAAACCTTCTCAGTCATATCATTCAGGGTCTTGCACCTCGAAAATCTCACAAACTCCCTGATGTCATCCATTAACATGTCATGATATCTCGTCTTCTTCATCTCCTCATCCACATCGTACTGTGGAACCAACAAATCCCTTTCAAAGAACTTGGCGGTAATCTCCGCTACAGTCTCAATAGTCTAGAGAAAATCCTCGAACTCCCTTTCCAGTTGTTACACCTCGATCGCTGGTGAAAAATCCATCTGGAACCTCATAAAAAACTCCTCCCAAGTCACAATTACCACTGCCACATACCCTACAACTCGACCAAACTCATCCCACCAGTCACATGCTCAGTCCCTCAGAAGGCAAGATGCGAACCCAACCTTTTCCCCCTCAGGGAAAAACTCATCCGTTGAGAATTCTCCATGCCAACGATCCAACGTCGTCTAGCGATGGGGTCCTCAGCCCAAAAGAACTCTTGAGCTCCACACGCCTTAAACTCCCACAATGAAGGAGTTCGCGCTCCAATATGACCCGCAACAATCACGACTTGAAAGGACCTAATCCGCTCATCCATAAGCTCCATAATTGACTCCTTGATGGTACCAAACATCACAGGAGTAGCATCCAAGATACCATAAGTAACATCGGCTGCAATAAACTTGCACACTCATCGATCGGTTTTGTGCCTGAGCCAGAACCTGAACCAGAACCTCCTTCTCAAGTGATCATCACCATACTCAAACTGAAATACAAACGTACAAACAATTAGCATAATCTTGAGGGAACTCACAACATACATGTCTCCTTAGAGTCCCCAGGTTTGTTCTTGTCTCAAGTACATATATTGTGCTTCCAGTAGTACGGGCCTAATACTACCTTTCACACCTATATGTACCTTCCTCAATAGCTATTCTAATTCCTCTAAGTCACCATACTAGAACTATATACCAATCCTATGCTAAACAACATACATATCCTAGACTTTCCTAGGAATCCTCAAATGACACCTCTCACAATACCAATAACCTCAATCAAAATTGTTGGTTGCCTTATGCATGCAAGTTATACACAAAAATGGAATCATATAGACTATCAAATGATGATTCTACCCTAAGTCCACAACCAAACAAGGAACAAAAAATGAGGCTAAATCGATCATTCAAGGGCTATATGATCCTAATCGTATACAACTTTAAAAACATACACTTAGCAATTAACCGAGCCAATATCAATTTCATGTAATACATTGTTGGATTAGGTGTCCAAGCCCATAACTATGATTGAAATATACTTAAGTTGATAGTAGCACAAACCTTTTGGGTTGCCCTCAAAACTACCAACTAGACAGATGATTTTGGAGAGAGAGGTTGAAATTATTGTTAATAAATTGAAATAAATGATTTGTTAATATATTATGAGAATAATATATTAATTAGAAATAGTAATATTTAATTAATATTTAATAAGGAATTAATTGGAATTAATTTCGGGATTAAAAGAATTAATTAAAAGTGCATGGACTGATTTGTAATTGTTTAATAGTTGAGCAAGAGGCAATCTAGAACCATCCATAATGTGGGATGATTTCTTGGAGCCCAAGGGGTTCTAGAATAGTCTTTAATGGATAATCAAGAAAGTGATAATTACCCGGTTTAAGATAATCTTGGATTTGAGCTTATCTAGGGTTTCCAGACTACACTATAAATAGGACATAACCCTATGAATTTTGGCCATCTGTTTCTTTGGAAGACCTAGCTAAAAATTCCATTCTCTCTCCTCTTTCTCAATCATCATCCATAGTGTAACGCTTGGTTCCTGGTATCTATTTTAAATGAAAATTTATTCACTTTTATATGAGAACTCGACGAGTTGGAGGCCCCAAACTCGTCGAGTAGGAATTAATTTCTAGGATGTGGGTTAAGAAACCTACTCGATGAGTTAAGGGACCTAAACTCGACGAGTAGGTCTACCATATTGAAACCCTAATTTTCAAGGTTTTAGCCCTATTTAAACACCTTAACCTCCAAAGGCTGGCCTCATTTGCAGCCTCCATCATCCTAAACCCTAACCACGAAACCCTAATACATTTTTGAGATTTTTGAGCCATTCTTGGTGCTTTCTTTAGGTTTTGAAGGAGAAGAGACTTGAAGAAGGAGCAAGGAAGTAAGGAGAAGAGTAGATCCAGAGGTTGAGCTCCATTTCTGGTTCATTGGAGGTATAAAGCTCCTATCTTGTCTATTCAATGTTTAGATCTAGTCTTAGAGTGATTTCTCCATGTTTTGCTCCAAGATTGCTAGCTTTTGAGACTTGGACGTCCCAAGTGGCTACTCTTTCAGATCTGGGGTCTAAAAGGGGTTTCATGGCATCAAGGTGCAAACTTTATGGCCATGGAAGCCCCATGTTGCTTTAAGGTGTTATTTTGGCATTTTGAGCTCTAAAAGGCCATGCATGGAGGGAAAGTCGGGGACTTTACATACTCATATGATGTATAGGGCCAATATCTAAGTTGTTATGATTTAGTGTGAAGTATTATGGCTTTTGGGTCAAGATTTAGGTCTTAAAGAATTAGGGTTTGAGATAAACCCATTAAGAAGCTTATTAATGGGTAGAGTTGGAAACTTTACCCTTAAAAGGATATTTTCAGTATGTAATGGAAGTATGGAGCTTAGATTTGAAGGATAACGACTTAAGCCATTGAGATCGCTCAAAAGACTGAAGAACCCGTCGAGTCCATAGAGGAACTCGATGAGTTGGGTCGAAGAATCCCAAGTCTGTAAAGGGTAAAAACTCGATGAGTTCAAGGATGACTTGACGAGTAGAATGGGGAAAGTCCCGATGCTATGGATAGGAGGAACTTGACGAGTTGTGAAAGAACTCGATAAGTTGGATCACGAGTTCAGAGTTTTCGGATTTATGGAACTCGACAAGTTGATGGATCAACTCGGCAAGTTGAATCAACTCGGAATGTTGACCTTGACCAAATGTTGACTTTGACCAGGGTGTTGACATTATTGATGTTTTCAGAATACCGTTTTATAATTAATTAATTAAAAATGAAATTTTTGGTCATGAATTTTGGGATGTTACATATAGCTAGTGTTGAATGTGAACCATTAGAGGCATGATATTTGTGACGCTTTCTCTCAAGGCTTCAACAACATAAGGATTTCGATTGATATTATTATATAGTGATCAAGGTATGATTATTCTAACCCAATTTGTGAATTTTGAATTCATAGTAGCGTGCTAGGTTTTCTATTTGTTCAAGATGTATGTTCAATTAAAGAAAACATAGATCAAATTATTTAGGGTGGCATGCACACATAGTATTGTTTGTTATGCTCAAAACCCATCAGTGGTATCAGAGAGTATGTCACAACTAGAAATTTTTGTGCCTTGTAACTACAACACTTAAGCCAAATTATGAATCAAAGACATAAGAGCATGTATGATGCATACTCTATTACAACAAAATTTCAATCAAACACCCCATGCAAGCATTTCAAGTAGTCAATAAGCAATTGGAAACCCTAGAAGTTCTTGTTTAAGTCCATTTTGGACTAAGACTTCCTTATTGGGCCCAATGGACCAATAAGCTTCCAATTTGACCATCTTGGGCTTAGAACTCTTAAATGGGCTCTAATTGAACCCACTTTCATTTATTTTAATATTTTGGGCCATATTGGGCCTAGAATGAAATAAATTAATTCTATGAACCATTTTGGGCCATAATTAACCTAATTTAGCCCTAATAGGTCATAAGACTCACATTTATGATTATTTGGACCAAACATCACTTAACATAACCATGAAAAAGGCTTAAGCATACAAGGCCCAAATTCTTTCCTCTTCCTCTCTAATTCTCGGCCCAAGCCCAAAAGGAGAAGAAGAAGTTGACTTTTGCATGACACCTCATCTTTGCATGGGAGATATCTAGGCTATTACACTTCAAACATCCATGCCATCTCATGTTTTCATGCAACTCACTTCAAAAAATCACTCTTCTCACCTATCTCTCTTGCTCTCGGCCGATTCCAAGCACACACACATACACATTTCTCTCACAAATCTCTCAAGGAAACTCCCTCCACTCTTCATCAAGTTCTCGAAATTTAGAAGGTTTTTCAAGAAGATATTTCCACAAATTCTTCATCTAAGGTAAGATCATGCTTGGATCTATGATCTAGGTTCTTTGTTTTATCAAAAATCTCTTTCTAATCCATGCAAAATCATGATCGCTCTCTTAGAAACCCTCTAAGTTTGAAATCAACGAAGGAAGGCTTGTTAGGGCCGAAAACAACATCAAACTCCTTCCAATCTTCTTCAAAACCGAAACTACAACTCAAGGTGAGCTTCATACCCCCTTTCTTTCGGTTTTTATGATTTTTATGGGGGAGAATACAATCAAATGTGTAGATCCATGAGTAAATGTATGCCTTGTGTGATTTTTATGCTTGTATGTATGATTTTATGTGTTTTGTGATGAATATGTTAGCCAAAAAGTACCTAAAAACCGAGATCTATAACATGAGGAATGAAATAAACATAACTTACACCATTTTACACTAATCAAGTCAAGGAAAATAGTTCATTTGGTTAGGATGAACATATTTGGACATAAAACCCATTTTTGGGCTTAAATTGTCAAAAATACAAAACTAAGGGTCCAAAACGACAAATGATAATTTCTAGGGGTTGAAAAGGGTCTAAACAGTTTCTAATATAATTTTTCTGAATGTCAACATTTTTGAGGGGTTTAAAATGTAAATTTTGAACATAATGGGCTAAAATGGGCTTTTCGGCCCAATAAGCCCCAATTTGTGAGATTTTTGAAATTGAGGGGCTGGAAATGCAACTTTATGTAAAACAGGGGATTACAAGTGTATTAAAACCATTTCAAAGGTCAAAAATTTTTTTCAAATTCAAGAGGGATCAAAAATGCAAAAATTTTCCATTTTGGGCCAAAACTGTAAAGGTTGCGAAAATGGGGGTTCCAACCGAGAAAACTTCATTTTTGAAGGACTTAAGCTGTTTATCAAGTAAATTTGGGCTGAAAGTGTCTTTTCAATAAGTTTTGATACTAAAGTGTCAAGAAAAATGGTTTGAGGACTAAAATGGAAATTCTTTTATATAAAGGACTGAAAGTGTAAATTTATCCAAGAAGGGTCGTAAAAAGGTAAACTCTTACTTTTAAAAAAATAAATCCCTTAAGATAAAATACGAGCACCACGACTACCGGCGAAACGTAATAACAAATACACTTTCAACACCAATATCGTTACCAAACGAATTGATTCGGTCTCGAATCAATAACAAATCAAAATTCAATAAACAATAGTACTTCAATAAACACGTGAAATCTACGAGGAGTCAATATTCAATCTTTGGGCTTGAAAGTTTCAAATCGTGCTTGTTGGGCCTAGCTAGCCCAATAACATGATCTTTAGGCCCGAAGGGAACGCGCTTACATGTTATTGGGCCTTCTATGACCTAATTCCATGTAAAAGGACTTTCAATAGCTCTATTGTGTTGTTGGGCCCCAAGGGTCCATTGGTACTGCTAGCAAAGTCGAGAAGTCAAATGCAAGTCGGGCCAAGTGCCCTTCGCATTCCCGATAGCCTTGAACGACTTATGGAAATAAAGGGGGCTTCGTACCCTCCTTTCTCCTCGGTTGTGGGGCTATGAGAAGTCAGGGTGGTTGGATTAAGTGAGTAGTACGGACGACGCCTAAGGGATCGTTTGTATTTGGTAGTTATAAACTAGTCATTTTCATTAATGCGTGATTATAACGAATCACAACCCATAATTAATCTAATGTCACCTGGGTAATCATAAACAATCGTCGTATCGGTATAACAATAAATAAGACATGTAATTTTATGTATTGGGAAAACATCGGGTTTTCCCAGGAAGTTCAACACTTTTACCTATGTGATGTATAGAAAGTTTAACAATTATACATGTTTACAAAAATCGACAAGCATACTTACGGATCTTCACACTTTTTCTTATATACAATACTCTTTTCAGAAAATATCGGATTTTCTGGGTTTCCAAACTTCACAAAAATCATTTTTTTTACAAACATTACTTATGAACTCACCAACATTTCATATGTTGACGTTTTTTTTTCCAAAATACTTGTATTCTCAGGTAACAGGTAAACCGAAGAATATGTATCCAGTGATGTCATGGTGTTTTGTTTAAATTAGTATCGAACGGTTTATGTTATGGAAATGTAATGTTTAAAACAATGTACTGAATGTAAACAATGTCAGTTGTAATATTTCAATGCATGGTGATGAATGATGTTATGATTCATATATAATCATTGTGATGGTATTCAATTAAGTCACAATAGCCCTCAGACGTTTCCGCCGTTTGGTTTGGGGGTGTGACAGAGTATGTTTAGTTTCCTATTTAATTGATACAATGGTGATCTTGAACAAGAAGGAGAAAATAGAATCGTCATTCTATTCTTCAAACACGCTGTGGTGTTCTTCCAACACGGTGTGTTGGCCTGCAACACGACATGATGATCTTGTAACATGGCGTGTTGGGTTGTCAGATCTAAAATTGTGTGCCTTATCTTCCTAATTTGCTTTTAAATGATAATTACTTGCTATACTTATCCTCCAAATGGATTATAGTGTACCTATGACGATAAATTAAAAGCCTGGAAGTTAGGAGATAAGTATCTGACTTAATTAATTGGTTTTGTTAATTAATATGATTATTTTAAGAGTTTAAATAAATCCAGATATTAATTGAATTAAATAATTAATTTCAAATAATAATTGGTATTTTGAAAAGTTTAAAATGCATCCTTATGGATCTTATTATTAATTTAATTAAGTGTTTAATTAAAGGATAATCAATAAATCCATAAAATGGTTTAAATTTAATTGAATTAAAAGTTTAATTTATTAAAAAATTAAACCCTTGCAATTTTATAAATGTTTTAAAATAAACCTTATACTATGTATATAATTAAAAGTTTTAATATATACATATAAGAAATGTCAGTTGAACCATTAGTACGCCTCATTCACGAAGTCATACTATAATGAGATTTTAAGGAAGCGGCCTATAAAATAACCGTCATCGGGTATCCATTCTTACCCACCACTCTTTTGTTTGGTGGAGGGTCGTTAGCCGAATGGATTTGAAAGGAAAAATTAATATCATTAAAAGTATAATGATATAAAGTAACTAAACTATTTTAAATCCCACTCTTAGTTACTTTAGGAAATAGTGAATTTGTATGCTAATCCATGAAATTGCACATTACACTTTATAATTCGTTAGTGGAGCGTGTGTGGTTAACCGGCACACTAATGTAGGACTAATAAAGTTGGTAATGGGTGTCTCGACAATTATCATTTATTAATGGAGTATGTATGGTTAACCGGCACATTAAAAGGAGATGATAAATAACATCGAGAGTACCAAGCTAATTTGCATGGTTATTCGTATCTCGTTTGTGATCATCGGCATCCCAGTCACAAAAGTGAGAGCATAATCAAGATTAAACATGTCATTGAATAGTTAAATGAATCTCAAAAGATCTAGGAGTTTCATGAGATTGAAATTGGTAAATGATTTACCTACCTAAAATAGATTTGAATTTGATTACGAGATCCCTCTTCAAAGTTTGAATCGAAAATATGTATCCTAGCCTTAATTCAAATTTATGGGTAAATAATTAAGGATTAATGTAAACTAACTAGAATTTTCTTTTCTCCTATTTTAGATGTCAAGTTCAGACACCAATGGTCTTCCTCGTTCTTTTGAAAATGTTTTTCCTCTATCTGAAGATGATCTTCCACATGTTGATCAAGGTGAAAGAATGTTTCCTTCTTCGAGAAACGGTGAAACTCGAGATAATACTTCTTCAACTCTTCCTCCTCCTCGTCCAACGACTCTCCTTAAGTCATGTTTTCTTCAAGTTGAAAAGTATGAAGTTACTCAAGTCTTGTTGGCATGTAAATATCATTATGGAAAGTCCGTGTGTGCATGTTCTAAAAATGATATCGTACATCGATAGATTAGGGATGATGGGTGTCATTTCCCAACGGAGCTAGCCATTGACTTGGTTCTAGTTTCACTTCATGAGTCATATAGTCAGTTCATTAAAGATTACTATATGAGGGATCACGACATGACCCTAATTGATATGGCACATATGTTGATTGCTGCTGAAGCAGAAATTCTTAAGAGCACAAGTCAAGCAAAAGTGTTTGAAGGATATGTCTCCCAAATTTCCATTGACATTGATGATAGCAATGGTAGTCCAAAAATGGTTTCTCTTCCTAATGGAAATGCATCGACCAAGGTCAAACCGTTTGACCATATGGTAAAGAGAAAGGCTAGTTCTGAGACAGTTCCATGTACTGACCCTAAAGAGTCCATATGTTTCTATAGCTAATTGAAGGAGCATTGGTTGTGAAGATGCCCACACTACCTGAAAGATATCAAAGATGGTAAAGTCGAGTCATATGACTCCACTTCAGGTACATCCATTTTCTAACTCCATTTTTTTATATGTTCCTATTCATAGATTCTTGATACATAATGTGATGATCACATTTTGATGTTTTGCAGGATCTAAGAGAAAGAAGGAAGATTAAGAAGAGTGAGCTGAATCTAATCGTGGGAAATGGATCGCATGGTTTGATGATCGGATTTTGGAACCTACTTCTTAGTAGTTATGATAAATTAATAGATTTCTTAGGAGATGTTTAGAAACATAGTTTCCATTTTGCATTGTAACGACAAGTTCCAAAATATTTCGTTTATTATTAATAAAAGTGAATTTTTTGATTTATCTAGTTCATTTACTTTACATTTCCTTACAATGACATTTACGAAAGTGTTGGTTACATATCTATTGTTAGCAATCTTAATTATGGATTTGATTCTTGTTATATTACTTATGGTATTGTTATAATTAACCAAGTGAAAAGGAATTCTCATCACCCAAGTTTCAATTGGATAGAAATTTGGAGTCATATTATTTGAATTGAGTGATGTATGAGAATCTTGATATTTGGAAGATTATGACCAATTCATTGATCACATGTTTATGTGAGTCAAAGTGATGGACTAATGGATCTATTACATATTGATATGGACTAATTAGATCCACCACAAAGGAAGATAAGTATATTCATCATTATTTACTAATGGTTCAGTAAATATGATTGTGTTTGTAAGATTAAGCATAATTCTAACACATTGAAAAGATTCAAAGAGTAATGGAACGAATAGAAGAATCTATTAGGCAGAAAAATAAAAGTTTCTCTAATCTAAAAGCAAAGGAGAGTACTTTAGTATCGTGTTTTGCGATCATCTTGATGATTGTTGAACTATATTACAAATTGATCCTCAAAGAAAATCTTAGTTCAATTGTTTAACTAAAGAAGAGGAATCAAATATTATTGAAATGGTTCAATCATGAGATAAGTCATACTTCGTATCCAATTAAAATTTTAGAGTCATATTCTACTAACTATAATTCGTATCTTGAAGCTTTTTTCGTACTAATTAGGTTTATAACACCTCATGAAATGTGGAGTAATAATGTTTTCTTACACTAGCACATTGGAATTGGAAGTTGTATAAGCTAAGACCAATTATGTGAAATGTTTTCTTGTTGGGAATCCACACTAATTTTTGAATATTTGTTCCTTGAAGAGAGAAACTTTATATCAAGAAGTCAGTGGGAGCCTTAATGATCTTGAAAAGTTTCACGAGTCAATCAAGAATAAACCTCTTAGTTATCACTAGCATACGACCTGAGGTTGATAACCTATCGTGTTAAGTTAACACATTTTTGTTTTGGTGCATCTTCCAGTTGGGTTGGCAATGCTTATGAGTTCTATGGTTCTGTTTTGACTGCAAAAGGCAGAGCATGTTGGTCAGTGATAGTACATTGGTCAACGGAAGTGAGATGGTTAAACAACATGGAAGCACTGGTTGGCCCTTGTGCTGCCAGATAACAAGAAATTAAGGATAAGCAAAGCTCAGACCATGAAAGCTAAATTAGAATTTGAATTTGTCGTAAACCTTGTCTTATGATTGTAGGTTAGAAATGACAGATTCAAATGGATGGGAACGTATACACCTTAAAAATATAGGTAGCAAAAGGTTTCGTTCTAATTCATGAAAATGATTATGAGGAAATCCTTTCGCTAATGGATTTTAAAGATTGATAGATATCATTTTGGTTAGTGGTTATGTTAATTGCGTTCTCAAATTACCAATATGATTATGACATCCCTTTTTATAGTTCGAATTGTGAGAAATGGAAAGGATCAGTTTGAATAATGTTCAAGATTTATAACCATAAGTTCTGAAAGGGTTTAAACACACACACATATAGCATCTAATGAAGGTGTATAAGCTTGAGAGGTCTAGATGAAGACTCGTCGAAGCATCACGTATCAGAAATCTGCGCTTTAGAAAGAAAGTCAAAAGATATTGATTTCTGGAAGTCCAATTGATTTCTGAATACATGTCAAAGCTAGTGGTAGCATAGTTATTGTGCTATTGGGAGCATAATTGTTATGCTAGTAGGAGCATAGTTGTTATGGTAAGTGTCACAAGTTGTCAATATTAGTTGTAGGAAACAAATATTTCAAAATTGCAAATTGCAAAGTTTGGGAATTGTTTCGTTACAGAAGGATTTAGGGAGGGGGCATTCATACTTCATTTCAAATCTAAAAGTTTAGATTGAATTTTTAATAAAACTTAGTCTTGCACATATATGAATATCATGTTGAATTAGTTCAACATAGGAAGTTCGATGTATGATAGTATTATAGCAAGATACTGAGCAAATATCAAGCCTTTATATAAGACATAATGAATCAAGTCCCCTTTGCTTCAGAAATTGGATCGATTACGTATGCTATAATATTCACTTGTTCTGTTTTTTCCAAATGCTATGGGCATTGAGAGGGAAAAAGGACTAGAACGTGGTGTGATTAAAGTTGTTAAGCAACTGTTAAGAACAGTCTGGCGTTTACTAAAGATTGGTTGCTTGTGGATAGTTGGAAGTATAGTATTATAATGGACGGACCAGATTGAAATAATTCTAGGTGGAGGTGATTCTTATCTAGAACGAATGGTCATATGGAAATGTTTCCATAATAGGAGTTGATTATTGAAATATACATGTGAGTTAGAAACTTTAATGCAAGGAAGGTGTTCAAGGAGTGTATCTTGAATTTGAGACTTCGTTACCATGGAGTTGTTTTAAGTAACAAAGTTTCAATGGAACATTTTGTAATATCGTTGGCAAAGTCTCTGTGACTTTGAAGCCTCGAAATCATAAAAGGGATATTGCATGTAAGGTTAAAATTTAACACATTTAGTAGTAACAAGAATTTAAATTATGAAGTGAGCATCATTCGAATATTGTCCAATCGATCTATTCCCAAAGGAAATACCATAAAGAGACATAGTATGCATGTTTATAACATGGCATGACTGATGTTTAATTCAAGTGTTTAGTTGATTACTTGAAACATTATACAAAGAATAAATTCTAATTGATATGGTGATTATATAATAACGTTTTATTTATATTCAATAGTTTTGAGAGCATAGTTAATTAGGTTATTATTGTGTTTCACTTTGCATGTTTTACTTCCTGAATAATTTGATTATTCGAAATATCCACAGTCGCTCGTACTTTTGGAAGTAAGTAGCAAATTAAGACTGTCATGAATTGAATTGTAGATTGTCTAAGGGTTTAGTTTTGGCAATGGTTTGCTGCAATGTTTGTGAGTACTTAGAAATGGGGATTTTGAGTATTAGATTAACCTACGCTCAGAGAATTACTTCTAGAGTTTTATAACGAGTAATTTTGTGACGATAATATCTTATATTCTTAAGACAAAGATATATGAGTTGTTGTTTACAAGTCAGTTGTGCATTGATAATATGTAAACGCATCAGTAATTTGATGTTATAAAACGTATTATTGTGTCTGATTTGATGAGTAAATAGTACAAGCATATAAGTCGAAGTTTATCCATTCCTTTTTCCCTAACGGGAAAAGAGATATGTGTGGGCCGCTCGATGATTTGATGAAGACATCTAAAACGTTTGGCCAAACCTGGACTAATTTGACGTGTTCGATTGGTAGTCTGATTTCAGTCGCCATAAATCAGAAATCGGGAAACAAATTTTGGACAGAGATTGATTATAATCTATGTGTCATGTCTTATGATATCTTGTAGAATGGAGGAATATTTGATCACTTATCGTAGGACATGTAACAAACTAGGTCAGAGTTCGACAACAGCTTTGAGAGCTACAATTTACTAATCAGTTTTAGAAGTTATACTAGAAGCTATAATTATTAGACTTTCCAAGTGGGAGACTGTTGGATTATGTATCTAAGCCCATAACTATAATTGGTATATACTTAAGTTGATAGTAGCATAGTCCGTTTGGGTTGCCCTCAAAACTAGCAACTGGACAGATGATTTTAGAGGGAGAAGTTGAATTTATTATTAATAAACTGAAACAAATGATTTGTTAATATATTATGAGAATAATATATTAATTAGAAATAGTAATATTTAATAAGAAATTAATTGTATTTAATTTTGGGATTAAAAGAATTAATTAAAAGTGCATGGACTAAATTTTAATTGTTTAATAATTGAGCAAGAGGTAATCTAGAACCATCCATAAGGCGGGACGATTTCTTGGAGCCCAAGGGGTTCTAGAATAGTCTTTAATGGATAATCAGGAAAGTGGATAATTACCCGGTTTAAGATAATCTTGGATTTAGGCTTATCTAGGGTTTCCAGACTGCACTATAAATAGAGCATAACCCTATGAATTTTAGCCATCTGTTTCTTTAGAAGAGCAGACCGAAAATTCCATCCTCTCTCCTCTTTCTTAATCATCTTCCATAGCTAGTGTTGGGTGTGAACCATTAGAGGCGTGCCATTCGTGACGCTTGCTCTCAAGGCTTCAACAACACAAGGGTTTAGATTGCTATTACTATATAGTGATAGGTATGATTATTCTTACCATATTTGTGAATTTCGAATTCATACTAGCATGCTAGGGTTTCTATTTATTCAATATGTATGTTCAATTAGAGAAAACGTAGATTAAATGATTTAGGGTTGTATGCACACATAGGATTGTTTGCTATGCTCAAAACCCATCATACATAACATCCAATCCTCCTAGGCTATAAGGCATCACACAAATCTGACAATTATCATATGATTCCTCAAGGTATCCTTAGCCCTAGTTTAGCATGCAATTCACATATTAAGCATAGTGATCATAATACATAGGTATGGGTAATTTGGGAACCACTTACTTGAGCTCAGCTGATTGCACGCATCACACCCCTTTTCTCTTAGTAAAAATCTTGTTAAAAAATTAATTTCTTTTTCTTTTTGAAATGATTATCATTTCCTCAGTTTGAGCTCTGACACACCCGAAAGTGTGCCAAAATCCCTCAAACCAAGGCTCTGATACTAACTTGCATCAACCCATAAATAGTGATAAAAAAATTCATTTAAAAATCAATAGTTTTAACCACCAAATAATTCCAAGTCAATAATAGTTTTCAATATCCAAAATATCGGAGAAATATTATCCAAAAGTGTAGAAATCATGAGGGGAGGATACTATGTTATCACGCCGTGCTCTTCCCTTTTGTACCGGAAGTTTCTAAATTATAAACATAAACTGTAAGCATAAAGTTTAGTGAGTTTCCCAAAATACCACATACCAAACATATAAATCGGTCCTATCCATGGGGTATATTCCAACCCAATAAAAAATATAGGCCCAAACTTGGGGCCCCGCCCAGGGATTTATTTCAACCTGATGATACGATAGTGGGCCCCGACCTGGGTTTTATTTCAGCCCACACATACTATAGTGGGGCCCGCCCTAGGGTTTATTTCAACCCGATATAACATTCGCATAGCAGGTAGCATTCTACATAATATGATAATGGGCTGACATTGGTGCCTTCGACCCATGGAAGCAGTGAGGAGACTCACCTCACAGACAGACAAAATAGCTGGATAGGACACTACTCCGAATATCAGCTCTACCAAAAATCTATTCAATGATAAATAACCAAACTCAACTATAATTCAAAATACCTAAAATACCCCTACATCAAACTTGGACAAAAATATGGTCATATCGAAAGTCAAATTGTCAGATGAGTTGACTCATGAGTACGCCAAACGTACTCAGCTTGTACGCTTAGCGTACACAAGGATTGACCAAAATTAGGGAGCTGACCGCGTACGAGCATCGTACTCTAATGTAAACCGATCGTATGCACCAACCACTTTATCCTTCTATTAAGAGCTTAAACCCTTAAGCTCACTTGTCCAAACCCAGATCCATACCTCAAATGATGTCCTCAATCATAAAGTTTCCAACTTTATGATCTTGTGTTGCTATTAATAGCTCAATATCAAAACCCTAGCTTCTTAACTCATTAAGACATCCTAGTTCATCCATAGAGGAAAACTAAGGACCAAGATTACATATTTATGAAACTAAACATTCCAAAACATCTGAAAGGATAGCTCAAATGAATTAGAGTAACCCATACTCAAATACATCAAGCTTATGGGACAGAAACGAACACAATCCATGGCTAATCAAGATCTAAGCAAAACTTCATCAAGATCAGTGCTTTTTACCTCTAAGTGGTGCAAAATGATGATGTGTTTCTGGATCCAAAGTGTTTTACTCTTCTAAGAGGGTGTCCTCTTCCTTATTCCTTCTTCAAGATCACCAAAATACATAATCAAGGCTCAAATATGCTCTAAAATGAACTAGGGTTTGCAAGGGTCGATATAAGGGGTGGAGGTTGATGAGAGAAAAGGATTTGGGGCTATAAGGGTGTTTAAATAGTACACAAACCCTAAATATTAGTGTTTTAGTCCAGGCCACATACGCCCAACGTACGAGGAGTACACCCAATGTATGTGATGAAACACATTTCATCCAAAAAAACTACAAGGGGCCAAATTGCAAACAAATTACATACCAAGAGCATAAATGAAAATACCTGAAAAACAAGATGTTACAAAATTTTAATGTGACAAGACCCTCACCTACTTAACATAAGAAAACATATATTCCTGGGAAGTCGTAACTAGGATAAATATATTCGAGAAACCATAGACAAAGGTAAGTAATCATATACTATTAAACTTATTCTTATATGTATATACACATCAATCGAAGTCGATATTAATTAGATGGTCAGTGCATTTCCTGGAAGTCGACTCTCCCAGTAAGCACTGGCGTTCTTTGTGTTTGTTGTCAGGATCGTCATTCGGTGTTGTTAGGAGATAATCAAGCCCCATGCTAAACATGTCTCCTTAGCTGAAAACCTGAGAGGCATCAAGTGACACCATTCAAGGGACTCCACAAGAAATACCTGTTGGAATCCTAAGTTTGAGGATCAAGCAATCCAGTTTATGGCAAGTCTAGTTTATGGCAAGTTGGTCATAAGTTTGCTAGTCTAATACAAGTTGGTATGTTAGGCTATATATTCTTGTTCATGATCAAGTTTATGATTATGAGAACTGATGGTAAAATATTGGTTTTGAGTTAGTTTTTCCAATTAATCAAAGAGTGAATTTTGATTACCTTTTGTTTTGCATTCTCATTTTCTTAACTAGAATTGGTATAAGAGTCAACGAACCAAAGGCTGTGAGATCGATTTTGTTACTTGTTGACAAGCTAGGTCAACATGTCGGATGGTGAAGATGGTATACAGCCTCCTTCAGTGAGAATCAAGGAGGTCAGAGCGACTTTTGTTGCATGTCCGAGGCTCACACCCACCAATTACAATGTTTGGTCCTTGCGTATGAAGGTGGTGCTTAGAATTCACGAGGCTTGGATTGTGATCAATCCAAAAACAGACAAGAACAAGGAGAAATATTACCTTGCTATGAGGTTGCTTTATCAGGCGATTCCAGAAAGCTTGATAATGCAACTTAGCGATGTCGAGTCTTCGAAGGCTTTGTGGGAATCGATCAAGTCTCGCTATGTAGGGGCTGATAGGGTGAAAGAAGTAAGATTACAAACCCTCAGTGCTGATTTCGATAGGCTGAAGATGACCGAGACAGAATCAATCGACAATTTCACCGGAAAACTGTTTAGAATTTCGCTACAATCGGCATCACTTGGTGAGATGATTAAAGAATCAAAGATGGTGAAGAAATTCCTCAAGTTGCTGCCAAGAAAATACATCCATATCGTGGCTTCCCTTGAGCATGTCCTTAAGATGAAGACGGTGGCCTTTGAGGATGTGGTTGGGCGGTTGAAAGCCTACGAGGAGAGGATGAAGGAGGCTAATGACAGTGGAGAAGGGCTGACGAGGGTGATGTTTGTGAGGTCTTCCAGCGATAGTAGTTTGAGCAGCGGTGTTGGTTCAAGTAGTCACAAGTTGTCGCAGAATGATTCAAGGAGGAAAGGGGCTGGTAGATCAAATAACTCAAGTGGGCCATCAAACGGGTATAAGTCTCGACAGACCCATGGACCAAAATAGAGAGATAATCGCCCCAATGGTCAAAATAGGCCCAACTTTGATCAAAAGCCCAACTCCAATTCTGATCCGAACCGTAAACTGAAAAAAAAAATCGACCCAAAATTATTTTTTACCGGTGCGATAAACCAAGCCACTTTGCGTTTCAATGCCCGGACCGAATCCAAAAGTTACAAGAAAGTAATATCGCCGAATTTGACGATACCGATATGGCCATATTTTTACATGAGACCTTGTTTTTAAATGAAGAGAAAGTGATACTGTCTCGATACAACTTCCAAGATAACGGTGTGTACTATTTGGATAATGGGGCAAGCAATCACAAGACAGGAAACCAAACATTTTTCTCCTAGCTTGATGAAGGCATAATTGGGAGGGTTAAATTCGGAGATAATTTGTGTGTAAAAATCAAAGGAAAAGGTGATATACTTTTCCAAGGCAAAAGGGGTCAACAAAGGCTGATGACGGGGATTTACTACATACCAGATCCTAAGAACAATATTATTAGTCTCAGACAAGCAACCGAAGCCGGATGTGATATTTGAATGAAAGACAACTATTTGACCATGCATGATGCTGATAGTTGCTTATTAATGAAGGTACAAAGAACTCCAAACTGCCTTTATAAAATAAAATTACAAATTGGAGTACCTATTTGCCTTCATTCGAGACTAACTGAAAATACGTGGCGATGGCATGCAAGACTTGGGCACATCAATTTCGAGTCAATGAAAAAGATTTCCAAGAGGGGTTTAGTCAAAGGGTTACCCCAATTTGATCATGAGAATCAATTGTGTGAGTCTTGCTTGGTGGCCAAGCAAACAAGAAAGTCATTCCCGTCTATGACGACATACAAAGCAAAACGACCATTGTAATTAGTTCATGGTGATTTATGTGGTCCGATCACGCTGGCAACCAAGGGTCAAATTTGATATGTCTTCACACTAATTGATGATTTTTCATGATTGATGTAGATTTATCTCATGAAAGAAAAAGTGAGGCATTTATACACTTCAAAAATTCAAAGCTTTGGTGGAGAATGAAATTAGAAAGCCTTTAAAAGTGTTTATAAGTGATCGAGGAGGCAAGTTTACTTCTCTCGAGTTTAATTCTTTTTGTGATCAAAACGGAGTCAAACGCTACTTTACCGCCCCATACTCTCCACAATAAAACGGAATTGTGGAACGAAGAAACTGAACACTTATGGACATGACATGAAGTATAATGAAGGCAACGCGTGTTCCAAACTACTTATGGGGAGAAGCGGTAAATCATTCTACAAATCTAATCAAACATGTCTATACAAGAGTCCTTGGTGATACAACTCCATACGAAAAGTTGTATAAAAGAAAACCGAATTTAGAAAATGTTTGTATATTTGGGTGTCTAGCATATGCAAAAGTTGAACCGGTGAATCTAAAGAAGTTGGATGCAAGATCAAGACCACTAGTGCATGTTGGTTCCAAACTGGATACAAAAGCTTATCGATTATTTAACCCGATGACATAAAAAATAATTGTGAGTCAAGACGTTATTTTTGATGAAACCAAAGGGTGTGATTGGATTAAAGAAGCAGGTACCAACGATGAAGAATCGGGCTCATTCATAATACCATGGGACTACCCAGAAGACGAGATGAACAACAATCAAGGAAACAATGTAAATAACGATCCAATTGAACCAACTGAATCAGATCATGAGTTTGGAGGCGGAGCGGAAGTACAAGATAATGAACAACCAAGTCCAGTCAATAATAATATTCAACAAGGAGCTGCAAACCAAAGGCCCTTGAGAACAAGAGTACCTCCAAGGCAATTTCAAGATTATGAGCTTGATCTTGATAATCTCGAAGAATTTCTTCTTATAACGAATGATGAGCCGATATCGATTGAAGAAGCGAAGAAAGAACCAGAGTGGGTTAAAGTGATGAATGCATAAATTAATTCAATAAACAAGAATAATACTTGGACTCTCGTGAACAAGCCTATGGGGTGAAGCCAATTGGACTCAAGTGGATATTTAAATTGAAGAAAAATGCAGACGACACCATTAATAAATACAAGGAAAGGTTGGTTGCTAAAGGTTACGTGCAACAACCCGATATTGATTTTCAAGAAGTATTTGCTTTGGTAGTTCGAATTGAAACCATTTGGTTTCTTATAGCCTTAGCCACTACTCATGGGTGGGAGCTTCACCACTTAGATGTTAAAACAACGTTCTTACATGTAGAATTGAAGGAAACCGTTTACGTATCGCAACCGGAAGACTATATAAAGAAAGGCATCAAGCATAAAGTATATCGCCTCAAAAAGCACTATATGGTCTAAGACAAGCACCTCGAGCATGGAACATGAAGCTTGATGGGATTTTCAAGAGTATTAAATTTCAAAAGTGCATGAAAGAAACATCGGTGTACCGAAAAAGTGAAGAATCTAACTTGCTAATTTTAGCAAATTATCTTGATGATTTATTTGTCACGGGTAAAAATTATGCTGAAAACAAACAAGTGGAGGTGGTGTACATTCCCGAGGAGGAACAAAAGGCGGAAATTCTTACAAGTTCAAGGAAATGCGGAGTGTGATCGGGATTGAAGACGTCTCTAGAAGGACTTATAGATTCGAGGGTGATTGTTGGAATCCTATGTTTGAGGATCAAGCAATCCATTTTATGGCAAGTTGGTTATAAGTTTCCTATTATAATACAAGTTGTTATGTTAGGCTATATATTCATGTCCCTAATTGAGTTTATGATTATGAGAACAAATTGTAAACCATTAGTTTTGAGTTAGTTTTTCCAATTAATCAAAGAGTGAATTTTGATTACTTTTTGTTTTGCATTCTTGTTTTCTTACCTATAATACCTACCAACAATAATCCTGCTGTTGATGCAAGCCCAATCATGAAGATGCAAACTCTCGATAGACTTAGAGAAACACCACAAATCACCACACTAGTGAAGGACAAGAATAATATGCCCATCAACCACAACGATGAGTGAGTCTCGAACTTAGAATAAGCTTCAATAAAAGACTTTGAGACATTCATCATTCTTCTTATTGTCTATTATTTCTCATCATCATTCTTCTTATTTTCCGCCCAAATCGTCATTTTTAATGAAGAAAATTGATTTTTTAAAACGGAAAACAAGTTAGAAATTCAATCCAAAAATATGAACATGTTCAAAATTCAATAAAAAACACAAAGAACAAGTTCAAAAATAATAAACACGTTGGAATTTCGACCTACATATGGATATTCCAAGTGAATAAGAATTTCAACCTAATTTTTCTACAGTATTTCAAACTACTTTTACAGTAAAATAAAATTAAAATTTGAAATTATTTTTATCACAAAAAAATAATTTGAAAAATGTAAAACTTTGAAATTATTGATTATTTACTTAAAAAATTAAAAATTATTATTACTTCCAACATTATATAAATTTGGACGAATGTCACTAATAAATGAGTTAGATTTTAATTTCATGGAACAAAAAATATAATAAAAAGGAGAAAAGAAAAGGTAAAAGGAAAATGAAAGAGGGGTTTGCTAAAAGCATTGTAGGAGTGAGAAGAAATCCGTGAAGGTGGGAACGCGTGGATACCAAAATCAACAGAAAAAATAATCACAATATAGGGTTTACAAACATACCACCAATTCACTCCCAACTAACATAAATAGAAAAATCTCACACAAAACCCCTTCCATTTGTTTGGCCTGCAAAATTAACGCATGCCTTGACTGCTCTTATGGAGAAGTAGCCGCCACATCGTTTCTCTCATCTTCCTCCTCTACCCATCTCAGGTAATGAGCTAATCAATCTTCTTTCATATTTGATTGCATCAATCATTTCTTTTCTCATGTGGTTTCATTCGCCATTGAAATGTTGACTGCTTGGTCAAATGGGGCTACCTTATTGATCCTGATTAGGGTTTTTCTTTTCGTTAAATGTTTCCTAAATCTGTATTATGTTCCATCCTGATCATTTGAAGAAACGGGTTCTTTCTTGAAATTGTTTGGTCTAATATGAATAAATCTTCAGAGCTAAATTTGCCCTGAATTCGATCATTCGAATATCTTGTTGATTGCTCCCTCACAGCCGACACAATTCGTATCCGAATTTTGGGCTCATTTTGGAACCAAAATCGAAATAATTCAGGGCGAAAGGATTGCAAGTATCATTCGATCATTGGGAGTGTAATAAAATAAAACGATCATGGAGATCAATCTTCAATTGGGAGTTTCAGTTTCAAAATTAGGTCTTTTTATGGTAGTAAACGCCTAAATGGCGATCTTTACAAATCTTAGTGTATAACTTAAATTGTTCATACAATTTATGCAGAGAATGTTGCGCACAAAACAGCTAGGTGTTCTTTCCCAATCAGCTAGATCTTTCTTCTTCAGTGGAACAAGATGTAGTGCAGATGGAAGTTCATGCACTTGTCAAGAAGATGAAGCTTGCACTTCCAAAAGGCAAATCCCCAACACAAACAGAACCCGAAATCCACAAACAACATCATCATCCACCTTTGTGCCCAAATCTTCTACTACACCCAATACCAACATAGTTGACCATACACCAAAGTCAAAACCCGATTGTGTAACTTATGCTGATGAAATCGACACCTCAATCCAGCCATCTGGTCTTACAACCGGGCACTTTGTTCGGGCAGGAATCGCAGCAGTCAACTTTCTAAACGATGTGGTCAACTACAAGATACCCATGACCGAAGGGTCAAGTCAAAACTATGTGGTTGACCATGGCCGACCTATTCCAAATGTCAAACCTTACAAAAAAGTTATTCCTGAAAAAACAACTTCGAGTGATAAATCATCGAATGTTAAAGTGTACAAAAAAATTGAACCACAAACATCTGCTCAAAAAAACCCCACAAGTGTCGCGAAAAGCAAACCATCGGGTAAAACAGCCCCCAACTTTCAAAACCAAAACACGAAAAGATCAAAAGATTGTGTAAACCAGTTCATGGTAACACGAGGAATATCAACAAAACCCGTTTCACAACCGGGTCGACAGTTTTCCGGTTCGGGTCATATGGTGGAAACAGTTTGTCAGATATTGAGAAATTCAAAGTGGGGCCCGGGAATAGAACAAGCGTTATGGAATCTAAACGGGTCATTAGATGTATACCAAGCGAATCAAGTACTCAAACAGCTTCAAGATCATTCAATAGCTCTTAACTTTTTCTACTGGTTAAAAACTCAACCCGGGTTTAACCACGATGGTCACACTTACACAACCATGGTTGGGATCTTGGGTCGGGCCAAACAATTCGGGTCAATTGACAAATTACTTGATCAAATGGTTCGAGATGGATACCCCCCAAATGTTGTCACATACAATCGGTTAATCCATAGCTATGGACGTGCAAATTTTCTAAAAAAATCACTCGAGATTTTCGATCAAATGCAAAAAGAAGGGGTGAAACCCGATAGGGTTACATATTGTACCCTAATTGACATCCATGCGAAAGCAGGGTATCTTGATATTGCCATGGGTATGTATCAAAGAATGCAAGAAGCCGGACTTTCACCCGATACATTCACTTTCAGTGTAATCATAAATTGTTTGGGAAAAGCGGGTCATTTAGACGCAGCGTTGAAGTTATTTTGTGAAATGGTTAGTCAAGGTTGTATCCCGAATCTAGTGACTTACAATATCATGATCGCGTTACAAGCAAAAGCAAGAAACTACCCGATTGCTTTGAAGGTGTATCGGGACATGCAAAGCGCCGGATTCGAGCCCGATAACGTGACATATAGTATAGTAATGGAGGTTCTTGGACATTGCGGGTATCTCGAAGAAGCGGAAGCCGTATTTACGGAAATGACCCGAAAAAACTGGGTCCCGGATGAGCCGGTGTACGGGCTTCTTGTCGACTTGTGGGGTAAATCCGGAAATGTCGAAAAAGCGTGGGGGTGGTATCGGGCGATGTTAGACGCGGGGTTACTTCCGAATGTTCCGACTTGTAATTCTTTGTTAAGCGCGTTTCTTCGGGTGCATAGGCTTTCGGATGCGTATAGTTTAGTTCAAAGTATGCGTAGTCTAGGGCTAAATCCGTCTTTACAGACGTACACTTTACTTCTTAGTTGTTGTACGGAGGCTCAAACGGCGGTTGACATGCGGTTTTTTCACGAGGTGATGTGTCTCACGGGCCACCCTGCGGACCGTTTTCTTCGGTCGATGCCCTCCGCGGGCCCCGATGGGCAAAATGTGAGGGACCACGTGACAAAGTTTTTGGATCTTATGCATAGTGAGGATAGGGAAAGTAAACGCGGACTTGTGGACGCGGTGGTTGACTTTTTACATAAGTCGGGGTTGAAGGAGGAGGCGGGGTCCGTTTGGGAGGTGGCGGCGCGGAAAAACGTGTATCCAGACGCGGTTAGGGAGAAGAGCGCGTGTTATTGGCTTATAAATCTTCATGTGATGTCGGATGGGACAGCTGTCACGGCGTTATCGCGTACATTGGCGTGGTTTAGGAGGGAGATGATGTCATCGGGTGTTTGTCCAAGTAGGATTGATATTGTGACGGGGTGGGGCCGGAGGAGTCGGGTGACGGGGAGTTCGATGGTTAGGGAATCGGTTAGGGAATTGCTTAATTTGTTTCGGTTTCCATTTTTTATGGAGAATGGGAATTCGGGGTGTTTTGTGGGGTGTGGGGAACCGCTTAGTAAGTGGTTGGTTCAGTCGTATGTTGAGAGGATGCATTTATTGTAGGGTTTTTGAGGTTGATTTGATGATCACAATTTTTGGGTAATGGGGTTTAAAGAGGGTTTATGATAAGGTGGGTGGTTTTGATGAAGAGTTTTTTAGTGGTGGGAGTTTTATTTCGCTCTCTTTTGTATGTATGATGAGGAACGATTAAGGAAATATTATTATTATTATTATTATTATTATATACCCTATGAAGAGAATTTATGCAGGAGAAGAGCGATTGTTTCTGTTCTTTCGTTTTTAGATTTGAAGGCAAGAGTTCTTGAAAATCTCGCTCCTGATGAAGAGTATATTTGATTTCTAGTTTATTTTTCGAAGCTTGTAGCACATTTGTTTATTTCCTTCTAATTTACTTTTGTAGTCATTAGACTGATCTGGGAGACTTTAGGGAATTTTATTAGGGATGAGCATCGGAACCGGTCCGGCCGGAACCGAACTTGGTGCAAAATAGGAACCGAACCGGACCGCCGCTTCTACCGGTTCCGGTTCATATTGGTTCTTGTTGTGTCTTCAATGTTCGAACCGGTCATCGAGAAATAGCAATATATGGTTTCGGTTTTGTCGGTTCTATTGGTTTTTGTCGGTTCTACCGGTTTCCGGTTAAAAAAATCCACAAGAATATCGTTCCGGTCCCCGCTTGATCGGTTCTATCCGGTTCTGGCCAGTTGTCCTAACGTTCATCCCTAAATTTTAGCAAATGGGGTCATGGATTTCATTGTCCCCTTTAACCATCTTATGACATTGGAGGAGAGAAGGGTTTTATGTATGTTGAATCGAACATTCTGCAAAAAGTGTCGTTAGAAGTTTGTTTATTTGGTTTACGAAAGAGCATCAACATGATATTTTGTTTGTTTAGTTAAACAATATGAACAATAGTCTCATTCATTCATTTATAATAGACATTCATTTATATTCGTTCGATTTGATTGTCATGCTTTTTTTTTTCTTTTTTCTTTTTTTCTTTTTTCTTTTTTTCTTTCTTTCTGTATGTTATTACATTTTACGAGATATATAGTGCAACAAAGCTACGAGTGAAAGTGAACATTTTTATGTTTGAAATTTGTGTATAATATTTGGATAAATTATAATATTTGGATAAAGATGTTGATATTTAGAACTTTTTTTTTTGAATTATTTCTTATTTTGAGACAGTATTTCCTTATAATGTTTATATTTATAAATATGGTTTGTTATTTGGATTCTTATATTTGGAAGTTCCTTATGTTCATTTAACATCTTAACTAACAAATATGAACAAAAATGAACAATGTGATTTTTTAGTGAAAAAACACAAATAAGAAAATTTGTTCGTCTATATGATTATATTTGTTCATTTGTTTGGTTAAATTTTAAAGAACGAACATGAAAAATCCCTTGTTTGTGTTCATTCGATTCATTACATAGGTCTCCATTAAAGGGGGGGGGGGGGGGGTTCTCATCGGCAGAGTTACCGGTGGTAGGCTGCTTGGCAAGTTTAGGTTGAGGTTGTAACACCCAAGTTTCTACAAGACTTGTAGTCAAAATACAAGTGATTATAGTAAGTATATACATGCTTAAGTGATACTATGAATTAAAAAGGCTATACATTGTGTTAGTGAAAGTGAAAGTACATTATCTTAAAACGATGGTAACAACACACTTGAATAAAACAAAATCAATTACTAGTTTCTTGGTAACCTTGTGACTTTCCCTGATCCAAGTGTGAGTCCTGTGCTTCCGGTAGTATAGGCCTCTACTACCATTCACACCTACTCATACTCGTCCCAAGTATTGTCCCGTAGTTTTTCCATGTCACCATACAAGAAAATCACATAACAACTTAACACATCAAATATCAAAAAGAAGGTTTTTATTATTCCTTGAAACTATTACATAGGTGTTCAAGTTCACCTTAGACTATGCCTCTAATAGGCTACATCATATGATTCTATGGCTACTTTATAACTCGACCTTCGGATGTTAAGCCCTCACTCCTGAATCCTCGCATTGTGTCACACCCCCGAACCAGACGGCGGAAACGTCCGGGGGCTGTTGTGACTCAATTGAATACCGTCACAATGAATATACATGAAACGTAACATCATACAATACCAAGCATTGGAATATTACAACTGGTAGCGTTTACATTCAGTACATAGTCTCTAAACATTACATTTTCAAAAGTAGATTGTTCAATACTAGTAGCGTTTACATTCGGATTTGTTATTGATTCGAGACCGAATCAATTCGTTTGATAACGATTTTGGTATTGAAGATGTATTATAACTTGCCGATAGTCGAGATGTTAGAATTTCATCATGACGGATTTATTATTTACAACTTTAGGATGTTTCATTATTGCAGCCCCTTTTCTTTTGGATAATTTACACATTTAATCCTTTATATAAAATAATTTCTATTTTAGTCCTCAAACTATTTTTCTTGACACTTTAGTATCAAAACTTGTAGAAAAGTTATTTTTCAGCCCAAAGTTATTTGAAAAACAGTTTTAGTCCACCAAAAGAAATTTTTCTCGGCTAGAACCCTTAATTTCGCAGTTTTTACACTTTTGGCCCAAAATAGAATATTTTTGCATTTTTGGTCCCTTTTAAATATGAAAAGCATTTTTAACCCTTGAAATGGGCTTGGAGCACTAGTAGTCCCCTGTTTTACAGAAAATCACAGCTTCAGCCCTTCTAATTTGAAAATCTCGCATATTGGGCTTTATTGGGCCGAAAAGTTCATTTTTGGCCCATTATGCTTAAAAATTCACATTTTAATCCTTCCAAGAGAATATTTCCAGAAAAATAACTTATGGAAACTGTTTTGAATCATTTCATCCTTCAGAATTTGTATTTTGACATTTTGGGCCCTTTAACTTCTTATTTTTAACATTTTGAGTCCAAAAATGAGATTTTTAGCCCAATAAGTTCATGTTAACCAAGTTGGCTATTTTTCTAGAAATGATTTGTGTATAGCAATATGTTTAACACTTGTTGCATACATCCTAATGCAAAATCTCGATTTTAAGGGCTTTTTGACTAGTTTCAACACCATAATCACATATAAATATGTATATAAGCATATAAATCATACAAAGCATACATATACTCATAGATCTACACATTTGCTTGTATTCCCCCCCCCCCCCACAAAACTTGTAAAAACCGAAAAATAGGGGGTATGAAGCTCACCTTTGGGTGTGGTTTCGGTTTTGGAGAAAAGATGGAAGAAAATGAGGTGATTTTCGGCCCCTAGCACACCTTGATGAAGATCTCGGCCTTGAGGTGTTTCTAGGATGCAAGATCATGATTTTTGTATGGATTAGGAAGAGATTTTTGATAGATCAAGGAACTTAGATCATAGATTTAAGTATAACCTTACCTTGGATGGTGATTCTTGTGAAAAATCTCCTTGAAATGCCCTTGAATCTTCGAAAATTTAGTGAAGAGAGGTGAAGGTGTTTTTGAGAGTGTTTGATGTGTGAAAAGTGATGAAGTGTGTGTGTATGGGTGCTTTCGGCCGAAGTCAAGAAGAAGAGAAGAGAGAGAGAGGCGAGTTGACAATCCTAGATGCATGTTGGTCCATGCATGGAGATATGTGGGATATAAGTGAGGTGGCAAGGATTAGGTCAACTCCTTTCTTCTTGGATTTGGGCTTTGGGCCGAGAATTTGGAAGGGAAGGAGATCATTGGGCTTTAATGCCCCTAAGCCTATATTATAGTTAGTTTGGATATTTTTGGCCCAAACAAAAATATAATAGGATTTTTTACACTTTGTTGGGCTAGTTTGAGTTAGTTATGATTCATAATATTTAATTTATTTCATTCTAGGCCCAACATGGCCCAAAATATTGAAATAAATAAATGTGGGTCCAATTAGAGCCCATTTAAAGGTTCTAATCTCATGATAGTCAAATTGGAGGCTTATTGGCCTAATGGGTCCAATAAGGAAGTCCTAGTCCAAAGTGGACTTAACAAGAACCTCTAGGGTTTCCAATTGCTTATTGACTATTTGTAGCACTTGTATGGTGTATTTGATTGAAATTCTGTTGTCATAGAGTAAGTATCATACATGCTTTTAAGTTTTTGGATTCTACATTTTACTTGAGTGTAGTGATTACAAGACACAAAATTTCTAGTTGTGACATCATCCCCCCGTTAGAGGGAATTTCGTCTCGAAATTCTGTTTGAAAGCTAGATTTGAGAATGCTAAAATAGTGAGGGTACTTTTGCTTCATTTAATCCTCGCGTTCCCACGTGAATTCTGGCCCACGCTTCGCGTTCCACCGTACTTTCACGATCGGGATGCGACTTTGCTTAGTACGCTTCACCTCCCTGTCCATGATTTCAACCGGCTCTTCAACAAACAGGAGATTCTCATTGATTTCGATCTCGTCAAGGGGAATGACGAGTGTTTCATCCGATAGGCACTTCTTTAGATTAGAGACATGGAACACTGGGTGTACACTGTTTAGCTCTGCGGGTAACTGCAGTTTATATGCCACGGGACCTATTCGGGCGACGATCTCGAAAGGCCCGATGTATCGTGGGTTCAGTTTTCCCCGTTTTCTGAAATGAATAACCCCTTTCCAGGGTGAGACTTTCAACAGTACTCGATCAGCAACCTGAAACTCTAAGGGCTTTCGCCGTTTATCGGCGTAGCTCTTTTGTCGGTCGTGCGATGCTTGTAATCGAGCCCTGATTTGGACGATCTTTTCCGTGGTTTCGCGAATGATCTCCGGTCCCGTTAGCGACTTGTCTGACGTATGTGTTTTTGCTAGTTGAGTATCACCTACCTCAGCCCAACATAACGGTGATCTACACTTACGCTCGTACAGTGCTTCGAAAGGAGCGACCTTGATGCTCGAATGGTAACTGTTGTTATATGAGAATTTGACTAAAGGTAAGTGGGTATCCCAAGGCTTCCCAAAGTCTATCACGCATGCGCGGAGCATGTCTTCGAGCGTTTGGATGGTTCGTTCGCTTTGACCATCCGTTTGCGGATGATAAGCGGTGCTCATGTCGAGATGAGTTCCCATTGCCTTATGGAGTGATTGCCAAAAACGTGAAGTGAACCTACTGTCCCTATCCGAGATAATAGATTTTGGCACTCCATGGAGTCTCACAATTTCTCGAACGTATAAACGCGTCAATCTCTCCATCTTGTAGGATTCTTTGATTGGCAGGAAATGGGCAGATTTCGTCAGTCGGTCGATTATTACCCATATGGTGTCTAGTCCATCCGACGTTTTGGGTAGCTTGGTCACGAAGTCCATAGAAATCCCCTCCCATTTCCACTCAGGAATTACCGGTTGCTGTAATAACCCTGAGGGCTTCTGGTATTCCACCTTTACCTTGGCACACGTAAGGCACTTACTAACATAGGTAGCAATTTCCGCCTTCATGTTAGGCCACCAATAATGTTGTTTAATATCCAAATACATCTTGTCTGAACCAGGATGAATGGAGTATCGCGTCTTGTGGGCTTCCTTCATAACTACCTCCCTATATCCTCCGATTTTAGGGACCCAAATACAGTTCATGAAGTAGTATACTCCATTCTCCTTTGCCTCTAGGTTCTTCTCCATCCCGCGCAGTGCTTCGCTTGCCCTGTTTTCCGCTTTCATGGCCTCCGACTGGGCTACCGCAATTTGAGTGACTAGGTGAGATTGAATGGTTATTGAGAGAGTTTTCGTACGACGATTAGAGTACTCCTTCCGACTTAATGCGTCAGCTACCACGTTGGCCTTGCCTGGGTGGTACTTGATCTCACATTCGTAATCGTTTAGTAATTCAACCCATCTTCGTTGCCTCATGTTCAACTCCTTCTGGTTCAAGATGTGCTGGAGACTTTTGTGGTCCGTGAAGATGGTGCACTTCATACCATACAGGTAGTGCCTCCAAAATTTCAGAGCGAAGACCACGGCTCCCAATTCCAGGTCATGGGTCGTATAATTTACTTCGTGCGTCTTTAGTTGGCGAGATGCGTAAGCTATCACCCTTCCACGCTGCATGAGAACGCAACCTAAGCCCTGATTTGACGCGTCACAATAGACAACAAAATCTTCCGTTCCCTTCGGTAGTGATAGTACCGGGGCGCTACAGAGAGCTTGTTTCAGGGTTCGGAATGCGGCTTCTTGTTTGTCCATCCATTTGAATGGTATGCCCTTTTGTGTAAGCGAGGTAAGTGGCTTGGCGATCTTAGAGAAGTTTTGAATGAATCTCCTATAGTAGCCTACCAACCCTTTATGAAGTGAACACCTAGAACAATTAGTCCTTAAGAACTAAACACAATCTTCATTATGGATTATTCGTAAAAGGGCTTCTGGTACATTGTCATATTTTCATGTCAAAACAACACCTTTCCAAGATATACCCTCCCTAACAACTCACATCCTTACATTGAAAATGCTATATCCACCTGATTTAGGTGCATAACAACCTGAAAATCGACCATATTCCTAACAAACGTTTTGATGCCTAACATCGAACTTCTAAGCATAATCATGAATCCTTCAAATAAATAATGTCTCAAACACCTGACCATAACCTACCGAACTCATAGTCTACCTCAAATCCAAAGATAACCTTGACGCATCACTAGACGAACACATTGTAACACATAGTCAACAAATAAGATAAACATTTGAATGCTTGTTCCTACTTGAAAACAATATATCAAACAAGAACCATGCAATAATTTCGGACCAAGATTTCTTTTTCCATCTCATTAAAATAACATACAACTCTTAAGATACTCACTCAATGATCTACCAACCTAACATAACCCTTAACTGAACGAACATACCTAGGAAAACTTACACTAGTTGCCTACGATCAACCAACCAAAAGCATGAACCTACGAACTTGAAAAAAATATGGACGGATCTCTAATGATACCATACCAATCTACAACAACCCTTGATTCCAAAGGGAAACTTCAGAACATTAGCTAGAACAACTATGACAACAAACCATTTGGTGAGGCATCTCAAAACTAGGCCTCCCACAACCTAGGCAACACTAGAAGCATATGATGAAGAGTCGCCCCCTTTGTGGCAACTTCATTACTGCATGGTGGTGACCCTAGAATAACCTCAATTGCATACAATAAGGTCAAGATTGACTAATCGAACATGTGTCAACGATTCGATCCCCCACTCCTATGTATACTATTGATACGTTAGGAAACCCAAGAGGGTATTACCAATAATTTTAATGGACATAGTCCATCCTGAAAGATCCTCTTTTAGGCGCCCTTTATTCTATCTATACCACATCAAATAATGGATTGAAAATACCATGCGACGAAAACGTGCTCTACTATGACATCTTTCCTACCATCGTCAATCCTTGTCATATGATAACTAAATCCTTACTATAAGATAATCAAGCTCTCTAATTTTGATGCAGAACTTGAATGGTTAATACTCCTTCTATACGAAAGCACTACACGCTCTCTATGGCGGACTACTAGACCTAGTGAATCCCTGCATCTTTAAAGGCATGAACGTATATGGTTCTTGTTCCTATGTGAGTCATACCTAAGAACTTGGGCAATTCCTGGATCCTACCTGATGCTCGGAAGGAAAGTCTAAACATTCCTCGAAAAGTACATCGAGAAAACTTACAGCCTAGGGTACTCTAGCAGATGATGACTTCCTTCTTCTTTCATTTGCGTAATAAAAAACAAAACTAATAACCCTCACCTACTTGTACCGCAACTTCCTAGACCTTTATGTCAAAACTGAAGTTGAGCTACCGCTCACACTCCTGCCTTAATGGTCGGTTTTCCCCCACTTGGGTTCGAATAGTCACCTACTGCTACTCACAACCAATCAAAGCCCAATCTGGCTATGCCTACGTGATTTGTAGCTCCCTTCAACATGGGTGAATGTCCTGATTGTCATATCAATGACTTTTGACTTTACCAAAGTAGCATTATTGCTTGTGCCCACAATAAGTGATCTTCTCGCATAATGATGGAGCATGGAAATACTCTACAAATTATGAGTGATAGTTAGGTTATTTTATTTCACTTTATTATATTATAAGGCTCCTCTATCTATAGATAGAGAGGAGTATTCATTTTATTGTAAGAGTGCACAAAAGTGTAGCTCTCTAGTGAGAGAGAGTTTGGTGGGATTTCTCCCACCAAGTTTTCTTGGGTTGTCATATTTTTATCTCTCTTTTCTAGTAAAATTATCGGAGTACTAATCTCTTTCGTGTTCTTCATATTTTATCATTAAATCTCAAGATGTTCTTATTATTCCACACAAGCCGATCGTCAAAATGGGTTACAACAATTGGTATCAGATCCAGCTTCACCAATAAAAGTTAGATAAATTAGATTACGAGACTTTTGAACATGATGCAATGTGGCACTGATTTTTGGTCATATTTTGATCAAATTTTTGGCTTGACTAGATGTTTCCTGGATCCGGATTATTTCTTACTTAGACTCTACCATAGGATGTCTCATTTGTGTTTTCATCCGAATCAGATCGTATGATTTCTCGAGTTTGGATTTGTGATATTTTGAATACGAAGTCTATTTTGTGATGTGATGTGGCACTTAGTTTTGATCTTCTGACCAAATTTTCTGCATTACTAGATCATGTCTTGGGACTAACATTATTTATTATTCAAACTTTACTTTTGGATGCTTCACATTTTTAGCAGGTTATTATTTTGAAGAATTTTGGGTGTATTATGATTCGAGAACTAGAGATGTTTTAGAATTTTTGAAGCCAAAGTATTTTCTGATTCGATCTTCTTCTTGATCATTGGGCTTGTGATGAGTTTGAAGAATTGGATCCTATTTTCTGCCTCGAGAGTGATGACCTTAAAGCCAAAGACCTTTACATATTAGAGATTCATGGCCAACATCAGAGATCAAAGACACTTTAGAGTTTCTGAGACATTCCAACATTTGGTTCTCATTAGGTTTCATTTTTATCACTACACTTGCTAGTTGGTTACTGTGTTTTTTTAGCCTTTTATCATTGTATTTGTATCTCTCATCATTTGCAAGCATTTAGGGAGAGATTGTTGGAGCATGAAAACGCTCTACAAATTATGATTGATAGTTAGGTTACTTTATCCATTTATTGTATTATAAGGCTCCTCTCCCTATAAATAGAGAGGAGTGGTCATTTTATTGTATGAGTGCACAAAATGTTGTTCTCTAGTGAGAGAGAGTGTGGCGGGATTTCTCCCACTAAGTGTTCTTGTATTGTCATATTTTTATCTCTATTTTCTACTAAAAATATTGGATTACTTATCTCTTTCGTGTTCTTCATATTTTGTCATTAAATCTCAAGATGTTCTTATTATTCTATACAAGCTGGTCGTTCAAATGGGTTACAACACATAACACAACCAAAAACCGAATGAGATCATGACAAGGAGAAAGTCGTCCACTAACACACACACACACACACACACACACACATATATATATATATATATATATATATATATATATATATATATATATATAACAAAATGGTACAAGAGGCCACTACCAATGTAACGGAAATTACTAGCAACAATGACAGTCGTTAAACTTAATATTATCCCTCCTTCTTCTCTAGGACCATCAACCTTGTCTTGTTCCATATGAACCTTTTTTAATAACCCTCCTTACCACATCCAGAGTATTTGGATACAAGTACACAACAAGCACTCTCATGCATCTTCCCACACTCTCCACTACAACTACGAATCCTATAACCTATTAAGCGAATATCAAACTCTTACACTTCTTAGCTGTAGGCGGTGTCCAAACTTAGACATGCTCTTCGTCTACATCTGGAACTACAGTTCCAAATCTAGAGTCATAAACTCAACTTTTATTGAAGATACCCTCTCCTTCCTAATTGGTTCGTAAATTCAATCCAAGATAAGGTCTGTACCTTGGCTAAAGTGATATACTAAGCATTCGCATCCCAACGATCCTCTATTGCATGATATAAAAGTTACATAACGACTAGACCCTTGCACCCGTAACATAAGCACTAACATGTAAGACACCTTCTGTATCCCTTATCCATCTTGTGCTAATAACCTAATCCTTCCTACATAGAACATGGGAGGACGAAACACGACCACATCACATCAGGTGTCAAATTTAGACACTAGATGTCTAACCCCGACGAAGCCTACAATCCTCCTATCGATCATCTTGATTACCTCCTTCTTAAGTATCGCGACTAAATCCGACACTATATCGAACAAGGTATTCAAGATCTCATAACCAACCAATTCTTTCAAATAGTTTTGCACTACCCGGACTCGATCCATCATGGCCATGTGACCCATACTCTAACCACTCCATAGTCATTACCATAACGCAAGTAATAACGAAAGCAAGGAAAACAAAATCATAGTGTTACTTACACTATCTACCCCTCTCTAGTGTCTTAGTAACCTTGTGAATTTTCCTGATCTAAGTACGTATCTTATGCTTTTGGTAGTACAGGCCTATACTACCTCCCATACCTATCCATACTCATTCCATGTATTGTCTTAAATTTCCCAAGTCGCTACACATGATAACCACAAAGCAATTTAACATACATGTGTGTATCCAAACAAGAACATACAATAATTCTTCCTAGACTCCACTCAAATTTTCGCCTCTCTACCATGCGCCGTAAACTATAATTATGTGCTTTAATAAGCACATACTAAATCCCCTAGACTCTGCTTCTAGGATTCCTCCAATGTATATGCTAAAACTAGCATATCTCAACACTTTCCTACGTCACTAGGAATGCCATCTTACACTGTTATCAGCCAAGGAAGAAACTTCTACTAATGTCAACTAACTATCTAACGAATATAATTACATGCCACTAAAATTAAACAATCTTTCAATTGAAAGATTCTACACCGAAATGGTTGGACTAAAAGAAGAGCTCCATAATAGAGCCAAATAAATCATTATAAAACTAGTTAATTCTAGGATCATGCAACCTAACATGTCTTTCAAATAACTCATTGATATCAATATAGGGTTTAACTAACACACAACAAGCAATCTCTAGGCTATAAGGCATCTTAAATATCAGGAAGTTCTAACCTACAATTCCTAAAAGATCCTTAGCCTACCTACTTGCATGCATTTCTAACAGTTCGTATGTCAATATATATAACAAGTATGGGTATTTTGGGAGTCACTTTTCTTTCTGAGCTTTCCATGACTGTACGCACCGCATCTTTCCTACTTTGTATCAATTCTTTTCCAAAAACGTTTGTATGAAATTATTTTCTAAAAGGATTTGCAAGATCTTTATTTTCCATAAAATGTTGTATAAAATGTTTTGCTAAAAGGTTTGATTAAATTTTTGGGATCCTTGTTTGAGTTTGGAATCGGACGAGTGTTCATCCAAATCCCTCAAACTAGGGCTCTGATACCAACTTGTAACATTTTGATTTTCATACCAAAAATTTCATTTTTTAAAAGGCACTATTTCATTAAAAAAATCATTCATTCATAAAGAGAACCATTTTTTGACAATCCACTATTCAAACATGAGTGAAAAATAAAAAAAGTAGAAATATCAAACATGATGTCGATGCGCGTCTACACTCAAGGCTTTCCCTTCCTCCTGATCTAACGAAAATTTTGCATAAAAGTTAATCAACAATTGTAAGCCAAAACTTAGTGAGTTCCACAAGATACCACATACCACGATACACATAAAATAATACAAGCAAGGCTCTCGGTACTAAAACCAGTACACTTGAACAATATCGAGTATCTAGGATCACAACACTTTTGTTGGTCTTACCATCAACTAGCCTCCTTGTGAGTGTCTAGACTGACAACATTTAATGTCGATCTTGTCATCAAGTAACCCCTTTGGCCCACAACATAAAGTTGCACCACTCACATCTTGGCCTCCTCACAAAGATAGAATGCCTCTGTCAAATACAAATATGTCGACATATACATAATACATATAAAGAACCAAACGAGAAATCACAAGTAGTAGTCTACAATTCTACTTGCTTAACAACCTACTACAGTCTAACCACATCATAGCATACAAGGACACATACTGTAGCATATAGTATAGTGAGAAAACTCACCTAAACAATTGCTTAAACGACAATCAGGGTTCAACTAGCGAGTAGGTGATTTGAACATGAAATTACCTAACTAATCAGTAACTAAGGAAATTTGATAACAAAAGATTGATCCTTCACTTAGCCCAATAACATTGAACGACTATCAAATAAGGATTAGTCAATCAAGACAGTTGGGAGGCAGGATCATTTCGACATATTGCTTTTCTAAAATCAAACAACCAAACAACCGTATCTATTCTAGACACCACACACATAAGTAGATCAATCAGTATAATAACTAAGATTAATGATTAATCTACTATACAAGTTCAAAATAATGACAATGAATATCCTTCATATGAGTTATACTTAAGCGAAAGTATAACTTTCCCGACTGGAACCTCCATGAGCAAAACTTCGACACTTACTTCTTATCTCCGTCTGGAACCTCCAGTGCTTCGTTACTGGTACTATTGAAAATACAGCACAAGGAGTCGAATCACAAGGAACCGAAATGCTCGAGGGAGAGAGAGAAACTCTTTGGAGAAAAAGAGTGGGGCATGAAAATGTGGAGGCCCCAAGCCTCCTTTTATAGTTCGTAAAAGCGTGTCGTGGTGGCTTTCTACCGTGCCATGCTGATTTTTATAAAATTCTCAAACAATCATAACTTTTTCATATGAACTCCGTTTTCGACGTTCTTTATATCCATACATTGAAGAATACTACTACGTTGACCATTTTGGCTAAAATGAAACTTATTTTCATTTTCAAATGTTTATATTTTTTTATCTCGAAATGTGTAAACGGGAGTGTTACATTCTAACCCTCATAAGTTATTCATCTTAAACCCGTTTTCTATTATATTTATATCAACATGAAGTTGGGGATGGGTTCTAAAACTCCATTAAGTCATTTCTCACTGACTTAATACGAATGTTAATCTATTAAGTCACAAACTTGACCAAAAAAGCATAAATTTTCCCATTTTTCCTTTTTGATCAAAATGCATCTTTTCATGCATTTCTTCATTCCTGAACTCCCATATATAATCTCAACTAAGTGACTTAACCTTATCTTGTCCATTTTCATAAGGGTTTAGGTCATTTTTGGTCACTTAACTTTTGGTTTTCTGCTCATTTGGTCACTTAACTATTTTTAATTTTTAAAAGGTCATCAAACTTTTAGCTTTGCGCTAATTTAGTCACTTAACTTTTGGTTTGGTCATTTAACTTTTTGATTTGGGGTCATTTAGTCACCTAACTTTTAACATTGTGCTCATTTAGTCACTAAACATTTAAAATTTTTTAAAAGTTTAGTGACTAAATGAGCACAATTTTAAAAGTTAAGGGACTAAATGAACATAAATCCAAAAGTTAAGTGACCAAACCAAAAGTTAAATGACTAAATGAGCACTAAACCAAAAGTTTGATGACCGTTTAAAACTTAAAAAAGTTAAGTGACCAAATGAGCACAAAACCAAAAATGACCAAAACCCTTTTGATAAAGTCATAACTTTATAAAAGGGAAAAATGACACAAATGTCCTACAAACTTTCTAGGGTTGGTCCATTTAGTCCCTAAACTATTTTTGTGGATTTATGAAGGAACAAAGTCCTATTTGTCGGGTCGATTACGTCCTTTTGTAGAAAATGAAGGGGTAATCCGGTTACCCCTTTGCCACGTACACATTTGTTTGACCAGTTTTCTCTTAAACCACATAAACCCAGTATTATTCATCTTCTTCCCCAACTTTTTCTCCAGTCTGCTCTCCATTCACATCCATCCGGGTCTCTTTATCCTGCACATCTCCTTTTTTCTCCTTTCCGAATCTGATGCACATCTACTTTTTGTTGGAGTCAATAAAAAGTCTTAAAAATCTTACGATTAAATCGAAAAAAGTAATTTAGCCATATGATAAATGAATTGAAAGAGCAAAAGAATCTTTATGATAATATTGAATCACAACCACATGTGAAACAAACTCATGCGATGAAACAAGAAAGAAAGCAAATCCCTATCTGAAACCTCTTAAACTGCCACTAACGAGACAAACTTTAAAAAGGCATAGACTTTTACACCCTACAAAAGGAAAAGGCAGTAAAAAAATGTTCTAAATTGACAATCCTCCTTTCAAGATTCACATTTTAAAAACCCAATTTTGGTCGAAGACAAACTATTCGAACTGTTGGTGTTGAACTCGGAAAGCATGCTCTGACCCTAACCAAATAGATTAGAAGGGTTGTAATGAATAGTATTAAACAGTATCACCATTTCAAGCTGCTCAAGCTTCTTGGCTACATCTGTCATATCCATTGACCTCACCTTGTAACCCAACACCTCTAGAAGCTCATCTATTCCATTGGAATCCGGCAACAACTGATGCAAATGTTTAGCATTTCTAATTCCAACCGCCATTGAAGATGGCGGCGATGGCTTTGCTTCTTACACTCACGATCCATTTTCATGTTTGATTAAATTTGTAGATTAATCAGAAGTCCCTCTGTGATTATTTAGGTTAATTTAAAGTGTGCTCAAAGTAAATGGAAATCAATTTTCAGAAAGTCAAAATATGATTTTGACTTTTACATGGAAAATAGCTTATCTCTCCACTGAAACCGGCTAAAACAGGTTAGAGGGACTAAAAGAACAGGTCGCTTCCAACCTTATGCCCCTGTAAAGAAACAAAATAACTTTAGTGACTGAATTGGTCAATCCTAGAAACATTATAGGGCATTTATGTCATTTTCCCCTTTATAAAATTACAAAATTCTTATAAATGAGTATTTTGACATTTTTATCCATAATTGACTAAAAATCAAATCTTTCTAAATTTTGGGTTCTTATAGTTCTAGTGGTGAGAAAGTTATACTATTTCCCAAACATAACAAAATTCTTTAAAAATCAGTTTACTATATTTAATGGTGGTGTTTTAAAAAAATATTTACTAAAGTATTGCCATATGAAATTTAATTTGTAAAAGTAATTACCATTGTTTAAATTAGGTCTTAAAATTTATAAATTCAATAGAATATAAAAAATCATTCAATAAATTAAATTTAATTCGTAATATAGTACTAACTAATGTTTTCAACTTTTTATACAAAATCAAATATTAAATTCTCAAAACGGGTTTTTCTAGGTAATTATTTAGCTTCATTTTCTATCATCGAACATTATGCTTTAGTGGAATGATATCATCAAATCATGCTGAAAACGTAAAATTTACTAAACATAAATAAAAACTCAATACATCGCACCAACAAAACACAATGAACGCTACACGTCCCTTCTTCAATGTTTAATAATAAATTTAAAAATATCAATAAGCATATTTATGAAAGGACATCAGATATAAATTTTACAAATAAAGTAAAGACAACAGTTAAAATGTGATACCAAATAAAATCAACACGTATTTATGAAAGTAAATTTAAAAAATAACAATAGACACCGAATTATCCATTAAAAAAAATTCTTCTAATCTTCTTCAATCATAACCTTAGAATGGTCAAATCTGTAGTCGAGATTTCAAACTCGAAAGCAAATGAAAAATTGAAAAGTAAGCAAATAGCACACATTTAGAAGAGCAAACAAGAACCAAGAGCAAAGATTAGAAAAATAGCAAAGAAGCCGTTTTAGTTGAAATTAATAATTAAAATTAACAGATAATAATCAATTAATAAAATTTTCTATCTTACAGTTCAAAGTTCTTTGCTACGTCTTTCATGTCCACCAGGATGCAAAAATGAAAACTCATTTTGACAATTTCTTTCATTTAGATTTCAATTTCGCCGTACGTTTTCAAGAAATTTGATTTGAACTAGTCAAGAAAAACTGGGCCCACCCTTCATTCGGCCCTGTGCAGTAGCTGAACGTGTTGTTTTTGGTCCCGCCATAGTTCGGGCCTAATGCCTATCTTCTTTTATTTTTGTACTTACCAGTTTAGGAAATATTAATATAAATGCATGATAATATTTGTTTTTTGAAGTTCAAGGAAATAATACAATGTAGCATCCTTGAATTTATTATGGTATATCACAGTAAAATCTAAAATCTGAACACTCAACCTTAGTTTTTGTTTGCACGATGACCGAAGGAGATCCTTCCGATCAAACATACGGAGAATTTTCATAGGAGAGAACAAGCTCCACGTTGGCAGGTATAGTGACAAGTAAAGAGAGATGGCGAACACTTTGTTTGCAAAAATAAGGTGCTTTTGTCGATGATATAATTAGCATACCCGGAGAAAACTCGAATGAATTAATAAATTGGAAAGGATACAATGTGATGGTGTGAGGTTCGCTTGTATATTCAGTGGAAAGGAGATCAAGAACAACGTCAAATATGTGGCTTGATCTCAAAGAATGTTTTGGAAATGAAATTGCTCCATAACCATACGAGTTAAGGCGAATGATTACCACTATACATCAAGAACACATGACTATCTCAGATTATCACACCAATTGCGGTCGCTAAATATTTTAGTTTGACAAAAGTTATAAAAGAAGAAAATGACAATATGATGCAAATGATATGGCCGACATAACCATATGAAAGCCAACATGATTGGCAAGAGAACTTTGAAAGCAAATATGACTAGTAAGATTAATACATGAACTCTTGGGTAATCCATTCAATTCAGGAGATGGTGAAAACATCATACTTCATAAGGAATGGTTATAAACGACTAAAAGAACAAAGAAAGTTCTTCTATAACCTTACCCAAATGGGAATCTGTATGAGTGAAGAGTGTTTGGAAAAACTCATCTTTCATACGGATTCGAGTTAAAGGACATGTTAAATGTACCAAATTTTAAATGAAGTTTATTATTCATTGGCCAGTTAATTCATGATCCAGATTGTTTATTGACATTTTCCTAGATACATGCCTCATACAGACTTACATTTGAGGAACCTGATTGTGACGTGTAAAGAGTGAGACAATGTGTAGTACTTAGAGTCATTTAAGAGAAATATGTTGGCAATTGCGGTTTTGAGCAGATTAATTGTTTTGGCATAGAAGACCCGGACATGCTTTAGAAGCAGTACTACAAAAAAAAAATACAACTTGATGTTAGTGGTTGCAATCAGTTTTTTGATTCTTATATTCGAGCAAAATAGACTAGACTCCTTTTTCATATTGGTTTCTCCAAAACGATTTAATGTTTCAAGTTAATACACGTTGACATTTGGGTCCCTATCAAGATGTTTCGATGGTGAAAATTATTTATTTGTCTATTGTGTATGATCATAGAGGAGTCCGAATATACTTGATGAAAAATAAATCTGAAGCATATTATTTTTTGATAACCTATTGTAATACGGTGATATCTTTGTTCGATAAAAGAGTAAAACGGATACAAATTAATAATAGTGCAAATTTGAAGTTACAATATACATGCTTGAATATTACAAATAACAAGGGATTCTGATGGAATCATCATGTACGTCCTTAGACGCCACACCATAATGAGTGTGTGCTCACTACAACACATTATTAATAAGTTTCCTATGAAACTACTCAAAAAATAAGATACCACATGGAAAGATATCCTTATATTAGGATTTTAAATTTCTTGGATATCTTGCTTACGTACATGATAGTTTTGGCAAACTAGATGAATTTGGTGAAAGAGGGAGACGGTGTGTTCTTACGGTATCCAACGGGCGAAAGGATACAAGTTCTTTACCTTAAAAATGAGAAAATATGCACACTCTAACATAATTTTCACTGAAGAAATTTACCTTTATCAACAATTATGAAACCCGCATAGGTCTACAAAATATGGGTCATGCCTATATGCCTATATGGAAATGGATGCTCTGGAGGGTACATATGTCATGAAACAAAGAGAAAATGCTAATTAGATTTCTAATAGGCCATAATTAGATCCGGAGGTTCATGGTCCTTACTAGGCAAACAATCTTGATCTCGTAGTGTATTGTGACCAAGGTTCTAAATAACGTGAGGCGTGTATAACGACGCAAATTTTCAAAGAATTTTTTTTTCTTTTTAATTAATAGAACACATTTGGATAAACCATGAAATCCTAACATAATTGTTTTCAAATCCACACTTCATTACAACTTTATTTAAATCATCAGAGTGTCCCTAAATCATATCAGTGAAAGAGAGAGAGATAGAGTGCACGCCGCGCCATCACGCCTTGTCCTTCTCCTCGGGCTCAGATGTACCTGAAACAAATCAACAGCCTGTAAGCGAAATACATACAACAGATAAGGATGTCGTTGGCTCGTCCACAATCTCTCGTGCTGAATATTAGACAAAATTGCAAAAATGGTCCCTGTAGTATGCAATTTTTTGGGGTTTTAGTCCAAACCATGACTTTTTTGGATTGGTGGTCCTTTTGAGGTAGTTTGCCTGTGATTTTGGTCCTTCAATAAATTGAAAAGACTAAATTGCCCTTATTATATTTATTTTCCACTTTTCTTTTTTTCTATAAATATTTATATATAAAAAATAAAAATAGGGGGCCCTCTCTCTCTCTCTCTCTCTCCCCTTGATCTTGCAGCTATAACAAAAGCAGCTTCATCAGGGGATTCAGCTTCATAAGTAACTCTCCCTGTTTCTTCATCAACATCAGGAATCGCTGTCCCTGTTTCTTCATCAACATCAGGAATCGTTGTGTGACAAATCGCAAGTAATCTAAAGAACTTCTGAATAACATCAGAACGTTGTTCAAGAAGCCAATAACCATTGAGGAATCCTTTCATCTTCAAAATTATACCCTTTCACAGATAACCCAGAATCATCGTCTTCATCATCATTATCGTCATCAAGAACTCTTCCATTAACAACCAATGGTGATCCTGTCTTTTTCGCCATAGCTCTTTCAACTTCTGTAACACCACGTCCGTATGTTGTTCCTGCTATTGAACACTTGATGAACTCCATTGAACTGCAGGTTAAAGTCCCGGTTTTGTCTGATAAAATCATGTTGATTTGGCCGAGTTCTTCGGTGATATTTGAAGTTCGCACGTGTGCGGGTTTATCAGCTTCTTCGTAGTACATATGAATGTCGTTGTTGATGAAAATCGTCTGTAGAACTTTCACGATTTCTATTGAAACGTATAGAGAAATCGGGATTAAATATGTGTATAACAATAAAGCTGTGAAGAAATGGAAAATCGCTGCAGCTGGAGCGCGTTTCGGGTCGAAAAAGATCTCTGAATCGTCGGGTCTCAAATACCATCGTTTCATTATGTGATTGTGAAGATAAGGGGGATGGAGACTGTTGGTGGCGAATGATGGTGGCTTATGTGTTTATGAATCTTGATTGCGTTTTCTACATGTAGGAATTGAGCATTTTTTATAGGAGAAATTAGGTTTTTTGGAAGGAGAGAATATGGTGAAAGGGGGAAGAAGATGAAGAACAAAGTCGTATGTGTTTTTGGTTGTAATCCATCGAGAGAGAGAGAGAGAGAGAGAGAGAGAGAGAGAGAGAGGTGGGCCCCAAATTAGGTAATTATTTTATTTTTCATTTAAATTAAATAGAAAAAGAATAAAAATATATATCAGAAGGGCATAATAGTCTTTTCAGTTTACTGAGGGACCAAAAACGCAAAGAAAGTAGCTCAAAAGGACCACCAATCCAAAAAAGTCGTGGTTTGGACTAAAACCCCAAAAATTTGCATACCACAGGGACCATTTTTGCAGTTTTGTCTGAATAATAATATTAGATAATATTAGGACTTTAAATAACCAAGGGAAAGCCAAACTCCCAACCCTTCCATCAGGCCCAATTATTAAATGAGGCCCAAATAGCTCAAAGGCCCAAAACTGATTCGGCTCATCTGCGATGCGTACGATCGGCGTACCTTCCTAGTACGCGCATCGTACTGGGATTGGGACTACATGCGGTGTACACTGGGTTACGCCCAATGTACAACCAATTTAAGAATTTTCTCCATTAAGTGCTTAATTCTTGTTTCCTTTACGTCCAAAAGCCAGATCTAAGTCTGTTAAGATGTCCTAAGGTATAAACATGGCAACTTTATGCCTGTGCATGCCTCATATACACCCAACACCTCCATTAAGACCTTTCCAAGGTCTTTAACCCATGCATGAGGTCAAAACTCCCATCAAGACTCCATTTTTATAATACTAAAGGACCAAGGGACTTCAGATCTGTCATTCCCACCTTCTGGAGTTGCTTAACACACAAATAGAGGTCCAAAATCAACCAAAAGAGACAACGTAGAAAACCCTAACTAAATCTAGAGATTTAAGATGAAAGATCCAAGATTTTTACCTCCAGAAGCTTTGCTAGATGACTATGATGCAGGATCTTGAAGCACCAACTCGTTCCAAGCTTGTTTAACCGTCTCTTCTTCTTGGAATGAACATTAAAAGGGCCATAAATGCACTTTTAAAGCTCAAAATGGTCTCACAAGTTTCTCTGGAGTGTAATAACATTCTAAGGCTGTGGAGGCTGTCTAGGGTTAAGTCCAACGGACTTAAGGTCGCTTAAATAGGCCTCATGTTCGAAAATTAGGGTTTAAGACCCCTGGCATGTACGCCCAACGTACGTCCAGCTCCTCCGCGATCAACCATGCATAGTACGCTAAGCGTACACTTAAGTACGCATAGCGTACTCAAAGGAACAATTATGCTAAAATGTAATTTCTTGAGGGTTTCAAGTCATAGTAGCTTTAGGGTGTTACAACTCTCCCCCACTTGAAGTAGACTTCATCCTCGAAGTCTGTAGCTGTAAAAAGTTCAGGTTAATGCTCCCGCATCTCCTCCTATGGCTCCCAAGTCCATTTGGATCCCTTCTGGTGTTGCCATTGTACCTTTACCGACTTCACTTCTTTGTTCCGAGGAACCTTCATCTTCCTATCTAAGATGGTGACCGGCTTCTCAACATAATTCAGGATCCCATCCACCTGAATGTCATCCAAGAAAACAACTTCGGACTCATCAGCAACACACTTTTGAAGCTAAAACACATGGAAGGTGTTATGAATCTGACTAAGCTCCTCTGGAAGCTCCAAGTGATATGCCACCTTGCCTACTCGGTTCGTGAAATTTTGAATAAACCTTCAGTAGTAGCCTGTAAGGCCCAAGAATTGTTGGATTTCTATTGGTGTTTTCGGAATCATCCAACCTTCAATAGCCTTGATATTGGAAGGATCCACATGAATTCCCTCCTTACTGACTACATGACCCAAAAAGTTCACACTACGAATCTAGAACTTGCATGGAGAGTTTTTCATAAAGCTTTTCAGCTCTTAGAGTTTCTAAGATCTAGCGTACGTGCTGACTGTTCTGCTCCTTATTTCGAGAGTATATGAGTATATCATCAATGAAGACGATTACAAAATTATTGAGGAATGGGTGGCAAACTCGTTTCATGAGGTCCATAAATTTTGCGAGGGAATTTGTTTGACGGAAAGGCAAAACCACGAATTCAAAATGGCCATATCGGGTTTGGAAAGTAGTTTTGGGGATATCTTCTTCCCGAACTCACAGCTGGTGATGATCGGACCTTAGATCTATCTTAGAAAAATAATTGGATCCTTGAAGCTGGTAAAATAGATCATCAATCCGTGGGATTGGATATCGATTTTTGATAGTGAGTTTGTTCAACTCCCAATAGTCGATGCACATTCTGAAGGATCTGTCCTTCTTCTTGACAAACAAGACCGGAGCTCCCCAGGGTGAGAAGCTTGGTTTGATGAATCCTTTGTTCAAAAATTGCTTAATTAGCTGGATAACTCCTGCATTTCTGCAGGAGCTAACCTATAATGTGATTTGGCAATTGGTGTGGATCTCGATATTTGGTCAATTCGAAATTCGACATGTCTTTCTGGGGGTATTCTCGGAAGGTCTTCGGGAAACACATCCGGAAAGTCGCATGCCACTGGGATATCTTTGATGTTTATTTCCTCATTTGCTTTATCCACAACGTGAGCGAGGAAGGAATATTTTTTATTGTGCAGGCATTTTTGTGCCTCGATGCACGAGATAAGACGTAGATTGGCGCCAGGTTTATCACCGTAGATTATTAGGCTTCCATGGTTGGAGAGGTGAAGGCAAACGGCCTTCTCGTGGTACATAATATCAGCATGGTGGGGGCTTAAACAATCCATGCCGATTATCACATCAAAACTCCTAATATTTACTGGGATCAAATCTATTTGAAATGAATGGTATTTTAATGCTATTATGCACCCTACGTAATCGTCTTTGGTTGTTTCGGTTTTCCCATTAGCCATCTTCATCGTGAAGGCTTCGCTTAGCTTCTGGGGTTGTTGGTTTAGTAAGTGTTTGAATTTATTACTTACGAAACTCCGCTCAGCCCTACTATCAAATAGAATTGTAACACCCAAGATTTTGAAAGCCAAGAAAGTAAAAGAAACCCTAAATTTAGGAGGGACTCGGCGAGTCCAAGGAGGAACTCGGCGAGTCCGAGCAGGATCCGAGTCGAGGATTAAGTGACCAACTCGGCGAGTCGGCCAAGGCGACTCGACGAGTAGGGTCTGTGCGAGGAAAACCCTAAATCCAGGGCTTGGAGCCTATTTAAACGTCTCATTCTCCTTCCTAGGGCTTTTTTACTGCCTTTCCAACCCATAATTCGAACCTTAAACCGCCATTGTTGCTTATTCAAGCTCTTTGCCATTTTGTGGGTGATTTGAAGGAAGAAGGAGGGAAGGAATCATTGAGGCTTCAAGGAACTGCAGCAAATCCGAAGTTGAAGGACCTTTCAGAGCACTTGAAGGTAATAAGCCGCTCCCTTCATCCAGATCTACTTTGGTTATAAGTTTTGGGGATTTTAAGCCATGTCTAAGTTTAATCTCGAGCTTGAGGTCCAGTTCTGAGGTTGCTACCTCAGATACATGCTTGTTTTGGTTTATAATCCCGTAAAGTATCAGCAATAGAGTGGATCTTTGGAGCCTTTGGTCTCAAACCCTAGTTCATGGGGTATTTTGCTTAGATCTCCATCTTCACACGTAAAGTTTGCAACTTTACGTGGGGGATAGGCTTGGGAAGAGTAGATCTACTATTTGGAGTCCCTACATGACTCGAAAGTCCTCTGCATGTTGTGGAACCGAATGGACTCGGCGAGTCCTTCGAGTGGACTCGACGAGTAGCTTGAAGATAAGGAGGAACTCGACGAGTGGGATGAACAGCTCGTCGAGTCGGATGAAGATGGGCATGAACTTAGCGAGTTGGATGAACAACTCGGCGAGTTGGATGAAGATTGCTTTGTGCTCGGCGAGTCTGTTCCTAGACTCGGCGAGTCAGGTCGCGTAGTCCCAAACCCTTCGAGTTAAGACTCGAGTCAGCGAGTCGAGCAAGGACTCAGTGAGTTGGTCAGGACAGGATTCAGGAATCTGTAGACTCGGCGAGTCAAGTCGCGATTGGAAGGAATTGAGCATAAGAACTCGGCGAGTAGGGTTGACCTGGAAGGTTGAATTTGACCAGGACTTTGACTTTGGCAAGGGTTGACTTCGTTGACCTTTGAAGGTCAGTTAGACTAAGTAATGTGTTGGCATTGATAGCTCGGGGAGCTAGTGGAGCAGCAGTTCGGAGTCAGCGGTTGGGTAGCGGTCAAAGGAATTAGCAGCAGCAGTTCAGCAGTATCAGGTGAGTTTCCCTTTGTATGAATGGGTCTACGGCCACAAAGCCGGCCCATGTAGTTCTGAGTAGAAGACCCAGGGGTTAGCCCTAGGCACAGTATGCTAGCATGATATTCGGACGAGGTCCGATGATAGAGGGCGGGTGCCCAAGGAGTGGTTTATGTGATAGTTTATACTTGTTGTCTGTGTGATACTTGTATGTGCCTGGTAGGGAGGTGAGTAGGGGCGAGGTCCCGTATCTCACCAATAGCAGAGTGTGGATGGTGTTCCACATCTCAGTATCAGCAGCCCAGGGGCAAGGCCCAAGTTAGGAAATGAGTGAGGACGGGCGGGGCCCGTATCTCACTATCAGCAGGAGTATGGACGAGGTTCCATGACTCATCAGTAGCAGGACACGAGCAGGGCCGGAGATAGGCGAGTCCTTAGAGCAAGAGCTGTTAGTGTATGTTTAGCTTCTGTGATGTTATGTGATATATGTATGTGTTGTTATATGTTAGTGGGAGGGGCCCTGTGACAGGCGAGGCCTAGGTAAACAGATCTGTATCCGAGCGGGGCTCAAAGCCAGGCGGGGCCTGGAGCGGCGGGGCCGTTGTAGCGGGCGAGGCCCGAAGTAGGGGACGAGGTCCCGGATAGCGGGCGTGGCCCAATATGTGCAGTACGTGGTAAGGTGGGGAACTCACTAAGCTTCGTGCTTACGGTTTTCAGTTTTGTTTTCAGGTACTTCCGGTAGCGGAGGGAGGAGCTCGGGGTGATCGCATGGCACACACCATAGATTAGTCAGCCCGGGAATGTTTACTCTGATAATGAACATGTGTTTTGAAAACTTATACTCAATTTATGTTTTGGAATGATGGCTTTGTTTTAAAGTAAGGCTTTATTAAAAGAAATTTTTGGGTCGTATTTTTGGGTCGTATTTTTGGGTCGTTACAAGAATGCATGCATAAGTGTTGTTGAGGGGAAACGTACCAATAACAACCGTCGAGTCTTGAACTGCCTCTCCTTGACTCAATGTCAAGACCTTGCATGATCCTCATGCTCCTTGGGGCAGTTTCGCCTAAAATGGCCCTTTCCTCCGCACCCATAACAAGTATGACTGGCCCTGGCATTGTTGTTGTTGTTGTTGTTTTTGTTGTTGTTGTACTTGTCGTTGTTGTTGTTGTTGTTGTTGTTGCTGTTGTTGTTGTTTGGTTGTTGGTTCTGTTGGGGTTGAGATTTGTAGTACCGGGCGGTATGCCCCTTGCGGTTGCAGTTGGTACACTACATTTCTTTGCATTCGCCATGGTGGTGGTAGTTGGATTGTTACATTTCAGTAAAGTCCCTGAGTATGGCCTGGTAGTGGGATGCTCAGTAGAGGCTGGAGTAGCTGGTGTAACTTGAGCGGTAGCAATGTGGACTGCTACAGTTGGCTGCATTTTGAAGGATCCTTGATTCTATTGCCCCTCTCGTTTGTTGTCCCTATTTTTCTTGTTGTCCCCTTCCTTCTTGGTCTAAGTTTCAGTGGTTTTGGCTCCTTTCTTATTGCCATGGTCATAGAGATTCTGAGCTAGTCTTTTCGCACTGTCAAAAGTCTCTAGGTTTGCCGCAATCACGTTTCCTTGGATTGGGGAAGTTAATCCTCAAATGAATCGCTCGATCTTCTTCCCTTCTGATGTGATCATACCCGGACAAAAAAAGGCTAGTTCGCTAAATCTTGAGATGTAAGCCTCGATGTCTGAGTTTGGTACTGTGAGGTTCCATAACTCCTGCTCCAAATTTTGTACTTCCCCATGGGGACAGTACTCTGCCATCAAAATTTCTTTGAGCTCCTCCCATGGAATGGCATTCACCAGTGGGAGTGCTATACCCTCCACATTACCATTCCACCACGAAAGTTCTTGGTAGGCAAACGTGCAAGCTGCAAATTTCACCATGCATTCATTAGGACATCCGCAGATCTCAAAGACTGATTCAATCTTTTCCATCCATCGCTTCAAAGTTATCACGCCTCCCGTTCCATTAAATGTTCGAAGTTTGGCATTTGAGAAGTCTTTGTAGGTAAAGACTTTTGTAGGACCTTGGTTCAAGCTTCTAGTTCATTGACCGTATTACCACCATTGTTCCCAGTTTGACTGTGTGCCAAGGCTACTGTGACTGCAGCCGAGACTGCTGCATGGAAAGCAGCAGAGATCACCTCTAGCGGAGGCAGTGGTGGCGATGTTGTGTTGTTATTCTTGCGAATTGGTCTCCTAGGCATCTTCTGTCATGGAACAGAAAGATGGTGAGTACATAGTAGTTCATGGTTTCTAATTCCTTTGGCATATTGCAGTTTCGGTGGTTCGGTTGTGCATATAAGTGAATTCATACAATAACATGAAAGAAGCAATATAAAACACATAGCAGATAACAACATCACAAATAAAAAATAGAACTATTTCATTAAGTCGATCCTACATGCAGTACAGCTTTATGAGTAGTGTAATCACTTAATCATAAAGTCGATCCTTGGAAGGCATATAGTACATAGAGACATATGTGATCCGACAACATAACGACTTTATGAGTAATGTAATCACTTAATAATTAAGTCGATCCTACATGCAATAATGCATAAAAGAGAACCATAAAAATAGTGGTAGTAGGTGGAGCTGATCCTAGTCGCGGAGGGAAGTGTCCTGTGGTGCTGATGATGAGGTGGATGCACCCTGAAGTCTGGCCAGATGATGTTTGTTGGCTCGTAGTCGGGCCTCCAACGCTGCCTGTCTTGCCTGATAGTCCCTAACCACCTCATAAGTCATCCTCTCTGCGCTCAACTGCAACTCTCATTGCAACCATTTGACCAGCGGTTGCCTGTGCCTGCTCACCTATATCCCGTGTCCTCCTAACCATCACTAGCAGGGCTCGATCCGTAGGTCCGCCGTGACTCAGGTCGTAATAGTCCCGGTTCATGCCGAATAGGGGATACAACCCCTGCTGGCGACTCCATCTCCCGATCTCATGTGCCCATGGGGACGTAAGGCCGTTGGAACCCATCCTGTGCGGCGACAACCTGGCCATGTATGGCAGATTAATGACTTCGGACTCTGCATTCGAGTCATCTGCATCATCACCATCATACTCCTCCTCTGAGTCCACTACCGGTTCTGCTGGTCCTTCTTTGGGTTCTTCTTCAGGTTCCTCTTCTGGTTCTTCCTCCGACTCTTTCTCCGGTTTTAGCTCTAGCCATCCTCCGTTCCCCTGGTTGGGGAAATAAGGACCTCCGGGATGATGAAATCCATCCATAGAGTCTGCATAGAACTATATGAATGTAGGATAAATGGATAGTATGCAAGAATACTCCTATAGTATTTTAATTGTTTATGTTTGAGTTCCTAAAAACTTTTTGGATACGAGATAGGTTTCTAGATTCATTGCCCACCATGATCACTCCCAAACACATGTTGGTCGTATTTTGAATAAATACAGTTGATTAGGCTATATTTATCCCCAATACAACTACATAACTGTCCGGGTTTAACCACAATGTTCAATTCCTCCATAACCTTTTATTGTTATTGTAATGGTGCACACACAGGTATGTATTTTATTTTTGTTCAGAGTAGTTTAATCCCAATGTATTTATAGTTGCATATCTTGTATGATTAGATATGCTAGTTTACTATAAACATTGTTCTGATACCAATCTGTCACACCCCCAAATAGGAACGGCGGAAATGTCCGGGGGTTCGAGTGACTTCATCTTGTAAGATCATCACAATGTAAATAATTGAATCAAGACAACATCATCATCACACATACAATAATACAACCGTCATTGTTTACATCAGTGTGTTGGATTACAAAATTACATTGTCAAAAGATAAGTGTACGATGATAACAAAAATTCAACAAAATCCATGAGTTCTTGAAAGTCGACCAACTTAACGATTTCTTGAGAATACAAGTTATTTTGAAAATGGTCAACATATATAATGTTAGTGAGTTCATAAGCATATTTGTATGAAAAGTTTGTATCGCTTTGTAAACACCAGAAAATCCGATATTTTCTGTTGAAAATGGTTTGAACGCTTTGCATCAAATCTTGTATTAAAGCATGAGTCTTTCTGTTTTGAAAATGTATAAAGAGAATATTCCAGAAAATCCTATATTTCCTGCTTATAAAAGGGTTGTGGTCTTAAATCCTAAGATCGAGTAACAATGTATGTATGATTTTTGTATCACCAGAAACGTATATGTATTCCGTAAATTTTATAATGGAGTTAATTTATATGTGAGACGTTATAACCATACTTGATATGACTGATCTGCCTGCCATGACGTTTTTCAGGCGTCGCTTGTTTAAGGTAAGACGTTTGTCACCCTAGACTGGCCTAGGCTATCTGTAGGGAACAACTTAGGTGCGGGGTTGTCAACCCCTTATAGATCTATACACAAACTCTCGCTCTCCCTCCAGGAGACACTGGTTATAACTACAAGACTGAAGGTTGTACACTAGGTACGTACGGATGAAAGAACGTCTGACAAGAACCTTAACAATGTGTACACGAATATTGTAACACAGTATTTAGTGTTTTAAATAATGTTCCGTGCATGTATTTAGGTTACAAGGCCCAATAACATGTAATGAAAGTGTCAGGCCTAATAAGCATGTTAATGGGTCACTAAGGCCCAATAAACATGTAAGGAATGTATCAGGCCCAATAAGCATCTAAATGGGCCACTAAGGCCTAATAAACATGTAAGAAATGTATCAGGCCCAATAAGCATGTAAATGGACCACGAAGGCCCAATAACATGAAAATGGGTACATAAGGCCCAATATAAGTAAGAATGACGTAATTAGCCCGCTTGTTGTTATTTTGTTTGTTTTAGCCCAATTATTTACCAAAATGACATAAAAGGCCCACTTTTTGTTAAAATGACATTCTTGGCCCATTAAGCTGGAAATTTACAATTAAGGCACATTTTAGGTAAAAATGACACTTTAGACCCATTAAGTTCAAAGGTTTATTTTTAAGGGTTTATTTGGTATAAAATGACATTTTTGACTCATTTTCTATTAAGAATGTCATTTTTGGCTCAAATTTTATGGAAATGACATTTTCAGCCCATTTAGCCAAAAATATACGTTTTTGGCCCATGTTTGTTTACACTCACAATTTAGTCAATAAAAAGTCAATAATTACCTTTTTAGCCACATGAAACTGTGAGTTGCTAAATAAGACCCATTTTATTGAAACTTGACATATTTATCCCATTAAAACCGTAAAGGCCCAAATAAAAGCCCATTTATGAAAATTTACACTTTTGGCCCCTTTAAAATCATGAATATCATAAAGATCCATTTTTATTTAAAAATGACTCTTTTGGTCCTCTCAAAACCGTGAGTTAACATAAGAACCTCACTTTTTGTTTATTTTGTCAAATATGGCCCTTTACACGATTTTGTTTAGTTTAAAAACATTTTTATCATGTTTAATTCTTTCCATTGCATAGTAAGTCACATAAGATGCTTTAGTTTGCAAACATCATCAAGTATGGTAGATTATTTTGATTTTAGTAGAGATCTAGCATGTTTTCATGACACAATCACAACATATAACATGAAAACACACACATACATGCATAAATACATAGATCTAACACAAAACAACTTGTATCCTCCCCCAAAACATAGTAAAAACCAGAAATAAGGCGGTATGAACTCACTTTGGTTGATGGATCAGTTTTGGTGAGAAGATTGAAGGAGATTTCGGCCTAGCTTGCTTCTTGAGAGGAGTTTTTGAACTTAATGAGTTCTAAGGAGAAAGAGTCACATAATGGAGTGCTTATGAATGAAAGATTCATCATAAAAATGAAGTTAAACATCTTGAATAGGAAGTAACTTACCAAGACTGAGTGGGCTTTGGTGAAAACTTGATGAAAATTTACACCACCTCATGATTTTTCTTGAAGGAAATGGAGGAATCCTTGAATATTTAGAGAGAAGTTTAGAAATGAATTCAAGTGTGAAATGGAGAGGGGAGGTCGAGAATTAAGAAGAGAAAAGAGAGAAGGTGGTGTGGTTTTTGCATGGTGGTCTTTAGTTGATGCATGGAGACATATGAGATTATGACATTGTTACTTGGTGGTTTATAATGAAGTATCACTCTAATTACCCCATATTTGAGTTTTTTTTTTTTTTTTTTTTTTTTTTTTTTTTTTTTTTTTTTTTTTGTATGTTGGCAGAGAATTAGAGACACGATGAAAGAAATTTGGATGTTGGGCTAGTATTGAATATAACCGAAAATATAAAGTCCAATAAGGAAGTTTTCGGCCCATTGGGCCCACATTTGTGTTTATGGCCCAATATGATAAAAGGAATGGGTTTTTAGCCCATCACAACTATTTATGTGATTTTCGACCCAATATGGTCCATGAAACAAAGTGAGATATTTTAGGCCCATTAAGGCCCATGAAAAGTCTTATGGCCTAAAATGCTATAGTTTAATGGATATGGGTCCAATTAGGGCCCAAATGAGGATTTTCAAACCAAAATAATCAACTTGTGGATTTATTGGCCCAAAAAGATGTTTGAACTAGGAAACTAGGATTAAAATCTAAAGTAGAGTGTATGAAATGTATCGAATTAGGTTTTGGGCTTCACAAGTGAGTTTTGATTTGAATTTATAACATGTAGCATCAATCTTAAAGTTAAGAGGTACATCAAGAGTTGATCATACATAGATAGAGTTTCCTAGCAAAAAATGCTAGTTGTGACAGTGAATTTAAATAACCCCTAATCAAGGATGGGTTCTTTTGGTTTTGGTGTTTGTGGGTGATATAACCTTATTTAACTCTATATTTTAGGCTATTATCTTAATATATTTGATTAAAATGTTATATTATAATATATATGATATTTAATATGCTTAAAAATGTTCAGTTATAGTTAAAATGGGACATGGGGTGCAAAAGTAGGGGAACGGAGCTGAAAAATATATAAAAATGATGTTGATGGCAGCTTGACCCCTCTTTAGTGTTTTGACCATATCTCATGACTCGTTAGTCCGATTTATGAGATTCAAGATGTTTTGAAAACTAGACAAAAGTTTGGACGACTCCAGTGTTTATGTCAAATACGGATTTACAGTTTTCACATCATGGCAAGGGCATTACGACGACATGGAAAATAATAAAAAAAAATCCTAAAAACTCCCCGTCTCGGTATACATGTTCGTGTGCGACAAGGAAACCCATCACCACAATGTGGTGAGACCTTTTACTATATCGTGGCAGTGTAAAATCAATAAAAATATGGGATTTCCAACCCTAATTGGTGTGCAGCTTTTAACAATATATAGCTTTGATTTTTACTTCCTTTTTGATGTCCTAAAACCCTTTGGCGTCGATTTTGAAGCTAGAGATTCAATTAGAGCAAGGATTTGAAGATTCAAGCGCTATTTTGTTCAGATTTCTCTGTAGGTTTGCTTGATGAACGTGTATCACAATCTTTTTCTGATGTTTTTTTCTTTAGTTTACTGATTATGGTGTAAAAACCTTTACTTTCTATTAGGTATTAGAAGTTGCGTCATTGGGCTTATAGTATTTAGTCCATCTTGTACATAGTATTGGGCTTGTCCAGCCGTCTCATTAGTTAGGGTTTACGTATTTATAGTGCATGCATGCACCATAGGTTGTTAACTTTTTTCTTGGATAACTTTTGTAACCCTAATCACGCCTCTATAGTAGAAGTTCTTTATCGAGCTCTTCTGAGGTTGTGAAGCTTAATCATTCAGCACATATGAATCATTGTCGTGTTTTCGTTTACTTCCTGTGTTTGAATCTTGTCGATCTTAAAGGATATCATCCTAACAATTGGTATCAGAGTAGGAGACTGTGTAATCTATACGCATCTCTTCTGTTAAAAGAAGCTACTAGATTTCCGTTAATATTGGATCTCATTCAGTCGTGATCTCTATGTTCTTGATGTTGTGATCCAAATATTACCCTATATTTTTACACGTATGATTCTTAAACAGGTTACAAAGATTTTGTTAAAAAGTCGCATGGCGATTCTCAAATCAATTCCATCAGCAGTATTGGGTCAACGACAAGGATTCCCATTCTCTTTCCCAATGATTATGAAGTTTGGGCACTTCACTTTGAAGATTATGTTCTAGGGTTAGAAGATAATGGTTATTTGATCTGGCAAGCTATCATTGTTGGAGCTTTCGTTCACTCTAGAACAAGAAAGACGATTAAAACTCAAGCCTAACTCAATCAACTTGTTCTTGATATCAAAGAAGTTCCTCAAGATGAGAAAGAAAGGCTACAAAGCAACATCAAAGCAATGAGAATCATTAGATTTGCATTGCAAGCTGATACATTTCGCCTTGTCAATTCTTGTGATACAACCAAAGCTATATAGGACAGGCTTAAAGAACTCTATTCAACAGATGCAGATCTGGAACATTCTACTCAAACGCTCCTGTTGTCCGACTTTGGTGCTTTCACACAAAAGACTGATGAAAATCTTAGTCAAATGTTTAATCGATATAATCATCTTTTGAGCAGAATGACAAAACATGGCATTTGATGTGAAATCATCGAGCAGAAGGTAACCTTCATAAATGGTTTATGGTCTGAATGGATGGCGGTGGTATCAACGGTGAAAGATCATGAGCGGTTTCAAAATTACACCTTCGCAAAGCTGGTTGGTATTTTGAAGTCACATGAAAGCAAAGTGACTAAAGAAACGAAAGTTGTGTCTAACATGGGAACATTGAAACTAGTTGCAAAGGGGAAGCAAGTCACTGAGGATGAAGATGAGTCTAATCTTTCTGAATGTGAGCTCATAAGTTAAGAGTTCAATTTGATGATGTCAAATCCCAGGAGATTCGCAAATAAAAAGTTTCCCTCGAACAAAATCGAAATTGCTAGGGACGCTACAGTTCAGAAAAAGTGAAGGAAGAGAAAGTGAATATCTTCCAGAAGGAAGAAGAAAATAAAAAGAAACAACTTGTAGGTGATTCAGGCTATTATTGAAACTATTGTCATGGCAAGAATCATTTGGCTAAAGAGTGCATGCTGAGGCGATTGAATGAGAAGAAATAGGGTGAAGAAGATGAGGCCTACTATCTTTGTAAGCTTGAAGAAATCAAGCAGAAAAAGAAAAATGATAAATCGGTGTCTGGTTTGATTGTGCAGGGTAATAATGATGAAAATGAATTCGGTGGTGTGGAGGTATGGTCCACTGATTCAGAGGATGAAGAGGTTAGAAGGCCCACTCACGGAAAGAGTTTTGTAGAAAATAAAGTGGATTCACATATGGGTGCAAGGTTTTTTATGGTGACAAAAGAAGTGTCACAAATGCGAGGGTATGCAACACATGGAGGACAAGGAGAGGCGAATGGAAGAAAGGATGACAACTGCTTCACTGCGAAGCCAATTCTTGCACAAATCAGCGAATGTGAGCAGTTGATTAATATGGTACATTCCATTCTTGAATCTCTTAATATTCCTGTATCTAATTATGAAACTGAATTAAACAATTTGTAATTCACCTTTTTGAATGTAAGTGAAAGTTTGAAACAAACTTGCCTATCAGACGCTAACCTAACTAATCAAATAAGCAGGGTGTCGTCCAAGAGTGAGAAGCGAAGGATATGGATAGAGAAGATAGAGTCTGAGCTATCTAGATCTAGGGATGAGCATGTTTATTTACAACGAGACAATTTAAAGCTTTTAAAACAACGTAACATTTTTTGTTTGATTACTAAGAGGCTTTATTTTAATATCACTAAATTGCACTTGAATTGTGAAATTGGTGAGAAAATTCATAAAATGATCTTCCCATTTTTTGGAATTAAAAGAAGATGAAATTGATATTGATTTTTATTAATGTGAATCTATCGTCTCATCGGACGAAGCCTTAGAAGCTTATAGAATTGGACTTGATAAAATTGAATCATATATTCAGTCCAAGGACCACAAGGACATGTTGAGACAGTTACTCAATGAAAATGAAAGATTAAATATCAAAACCAAAACTGTACATAAATTTGATTCATTGATTTCGAATTTGAGTTCAGACAATAAACTAAATGTTGATAATATTTCTGAATTCGATAAGAACAATGAGATGAGTGAAATATCTATTGAAAATGAGGCTGACTGTTCACAATTCCTTAAAAATGAACCTGAAAAGCGAAAGCCTTATTTCAGAAAATTCAGTTGAATTCGCACATATTTCTCAAAATGATCCAAAAGTTTTAAAGGAAGTTGCGAAAGTCTATCCAAAGGTCCAAACAAAACCTAACCAAGTCTTCGTAGTTAATTGTGTTTCTAAATGTGAAACTGTTGAACTAACACCCTAGTCGAAGCTGATATTGCTGATGGGTGTGATGAGTACTTTTGGTCCGCCCCAATTGACAACGCAGATAAAACAGTAGGTCTATCTAAGAAGACCTCTTGGAGAGTTAAAGGAAGGTATGTAGCTGAACCTTTGAATAAGGTTAATACTAATTACGAAAAGGGAAGTTATAGTGGAACAAAGGACTATCTCCCTGATAACTCTTCAGTTCAAGAAAACATTCGTATGCGAAAGACAAGGGCAAAAGCGAACATTCACAAATCTACTGAACAGTTCGCAACACAAAAATGTCAATGAAACGCCATGTACAACAAAAATCTACAAGAACAAAAATAGTTTTGGAAGTCAAGGAACCCTAACTTCGTTCACCATGAAAAGCGTTTCAATCCTCAGACGAACGTTGGATCAAATGCCAAAAGCCAAAAAGTCTCTTCAAATGTAAATCGAAAAGGTTTCATATCCCGTAAGTCTTACAACCCTCAAAATCAAAGACACACAAGTCATCTCAGATCCACTACCTACAAACCCACCTATCCTTAAAATCTTAATTCAGATTCCAAGAACACCTTCATTTCTAAAGCAGGAGTTTCGCACTCGTCCACCTCCGCACCACACGATAAAGGAAAGGAGAAGACTGATTCAGAGTCACACACTCCTTCTAGATATGAGGAGAAAGAGCAGAAGATTCATAAAAATCAAATAGGAAACAAACAAAAATAAAAACAGACCAACTTGAAAGAACCATATCATAAATATAATCGTATCAAGGTTTTCACAATAAAGAAGAAAGATCAAACAACCTTAATAAAAAATCTATATGATTGATCTTTCTATTGCTTATCTAGTTTCTGTAAAAGGCTCACAAGGACCCAAATACCTTTGGGTTCCTAAATCTGCTTAATTTTTGCAGGCTTTTCATGACGAACAGTTTGACGCTGAATGGTATATTGATTGTGGCTGTTCGCATCACATGAGGGGAAGAAATGAGGAGCTAAGAGAATACACAGAACTGAAGAATGGTGGTCTTGTGAAGTTTGGTAACAATGCTCTTGGGGAAATCAAAGGATATGGCATGATAATGAATAGCGAATTCTCAATTCACAAAGTGGCATATGTTGAGGGATTACAACATAACTAAATAAGTGCTTCACAATTGGTAGTGGGTACAGGACTAAAGGTCTCGTTTGATGATGAAGAATCTGAAATAATCGAAAGGAAGACAAAATCAGTATTGCTTAAATCAAAACGTAAAGGCGAGATGTATCCATTGGACATCAAAACGATACGAGGGAAACCTTCTATTTGTCTGATCACTAAGGCTGCAATAGACGATAGTTGGATATGGCATAGGATACTTTCACACCTCAACTTCAAATACATCAACAAGCTAGTTCTTTATGATCATCTACGAGGTCTTCCTCTGTTGAAATTTGACAAGGATCATCTCTGTGCCACCTGAGAAATGGGAAAGCAAAGCCGGAAAAGTCATCCAACTATAGTGAACACAAAGGTTCTTGAGGCACTCGAACTACTCCACATTGATCTTTGTGGCCTATCTGCAATCGAAAGTATTGGTGGTAACAAATATATTCTCGTAATTGTAGATGATTTTTCTCATTTCACTTGGGTGTTCTTTCTTAAGCAAAAATCTGAAGCAACTCCTAGGCTTAAAGATTTTATCAAGCGGATTGAGTTACAATTGTAAAAGGTGGTTCGCAATGTTCGAAGCGACAATGGTCTGGAATTTAAGAACCAAGCATTCGATGAATTCCTCACTGACAATGGAGTATCTCACAAATTTTCTGCTCCCTATACTCCACAGAAAAATAGGGTCGTTTAAAGACGAAACCCTTCGTTGTGTGAAGCAGCTAGGACCATGCTTTCGTTCACATCACTGCCTCTTTACTTCTAGGCTGATGCTGTTGCCACTGCCTGCTTCACTCAAAACAAATTACTTCTTAATTAAAAATTTGCTATCACTCCCTACAAAATTATCAATAAACGAAAACCTAATGTCAACTTGTTACATGTTTTTGGTTCCAGGTGTTTCATTTTCAATTCAGAGGAACAACGAAACAAGTTTGACGCAAAGGCTGTTGAAGGCATTTTTCTGGGATATTCGCTAACGTCGAAAGCATGTAGGGCTCTAAACAAACAATCCAAAAAGATTGAAGAAACCTATTATGTCACATTCGATGATAATTACTTAAAGAAGACACAAGCGAATAACAGTAAAACTCAAGAGATCTTTCCTCAATCAAACCAAGTGACCATTCCATCAGCCAATCTCTATGAAGAATTCATGCTTCTCTTTGACGAACCTGAGAAATCCATTATATCTGAAGCGAAGGCAACTGACAATAAAGTAGACGAATTGGAGAAGATAATTGATGACACTGCAAAACACATGTGATGTCAGCCTACAGCTGCGAATCAGTCTCAAAACACGAGTGCAACTTTCCTGGAGGAGAGTCCATCATCATCTAGCTCACCTCTCCAGGGGGAGGATCCACCTTCAACAGTAGCACACGAAAGTCCAGTCGAGAAGGAAGACACGAATCCAGTCTTTGAGATATACTCATCATTCGAGGGGGAGAATACATATGCGAATGATGATACGGATATTTAATCAGAATTCGAAGACGTGGATGCTAAGCTGGATCCATCTTATGATCCGAACTATCCTCCTCTAGCCAAATGGACAAGGGATCAACCCAAAACTCAAGTCATTGGCGAATCTTCAGAAGGTGTTCTTACGAGATCTCGGTTAAAAGTGAAACAAACTGCATTATTCTCTAAAGTGGAATTTTGCATGTTTAATTCTTTTGTTTCTAAAGTTGAACCTAAAATCGTCAATACAACTCTTGATCACTCCGATTGGGTGCAAGTGATTCAAGATGAACTTAATGAGTTTGACAGAAACAAGGTTTGGAGGTTAATTCTACTCCACCGGATGCACCGGTTATTGGTTTAAAATGGGTGTTTCGCAACAAAATGGACAAAGAAGGCAATGTTATAAGGAACAAAGTGAGACTTGTAGTTAAAGGATATTGTCAGGAAGAAGGCATCGACTACGTAGAAACCTTCGCACCTATTGCAATGTTGGAATCTGTTCGCATCTTCTTGGCATATGCAGCGCACAAGAACTTTGAAGTATTTCAAATGGATGTTAAGTATGATTTCCTAAATGGAGAATTAGAAGAGACCGTATACATTGAACAACCAGCGGGTTTTGTGAATGAGAAGTATCCTGATCACTACTATATATTGGACAAGGCAGTCTATGCTCTGAAGCAAGCTCTAAGAGCCTGGTATGAAACTCTCACTCGCTTCCTTAAAATGTCCAAATTTAAACAAGGTTCGGTTGACCTAACCTTCATTCGCAAGAAAGAGGGTGGCCATTTAATGATTGTCCAAATTTATGTTGATGACATCATCTTTGGCTCTACGAATCCTAGCTTAACAGCTGAATTCAGAAAGTTGATGGAAACTCCATTTGAGATGAGCATTATGGGTCGAATTAACTTTTTCCTTGGATTGAATATAAGACAGGGACTAGAAGGAATTTTTATATATCAGGAAGCGTACATGAAGACATTACTGACTAAGTTCGGTATGATGGGAGACTCCAAAGTGAAGGTTCCAATGGCATTCTTGTTGGATTAGTGTCTAAGTCCATAACTATTTTGGTATGTACTTGACCCGATTATGAGCATGGTCCTTTTGGGTTGCCTTCACCATAGCAATATGTAGGATGAATTAAGGAGAGAAAGGTTTAAATATGATTTATTAATATATTATGAGAATAATATATTAAAGGAGAAATCATATTGTTTAATTAATATTAGTCAAGAATTAATTAAGAATTAATTTTGTGGCTAAAAGAGATTAATTAAATTTAGGGGACTGGACTGCAATTATTGGATAATTGAGTTATTGGGCTAAGGAATGCTAAAGGAACAAGGGGTGAACGAAATTATGATGGGAGCCCATCATATTTTCGTCCATGGCCTTATCCAGAAGGTTCCATGGGCTGCTTAAAGTTTAAGCTGTCCATTAGGGTTTTGACTGAAACCCAAGTAGCCCACACAAGTATATAAAGGACCCCTTAGGCCCCAAAAACGTGTGGAACTGATTCTCTAGGGTTTCTAGTCGTTTTTGGACAGCCTCCTTTCTTCTCCTCTTCATCCAAGTTGCATAAGGTGTTTGTGACTCCATTAGAGGTGCAACACTTGAGGCACCAAGCTTTCTAAAGCCAATCCAAGCAAGGAATTGATTGTTATTGCTATATAACAATCAAAGGTAATTCTCTAAACCCTAATTCAGTTTATAATATGTTAGACCTACGTTTATTAGTCTTGGATTCAAAGCATGTACAATAGAGAAACCTAGATCCAAGCTTTAGGGTTTGTATGAGCACATAGGATTGTTTCTGATGAATAAAACCCATCAGTGGTATCAGAGCCTTGATTGGTTTCAGTTGTATGTGATGCTTAACTGTTTTTTTTGCTTAAAAACGAGTTTTTTTGCCTCTGCCCGACACAACTCGGCGAGTCAGTATCTGGACTCGGCGAGTTGGCCCTACTCGGCGAGTCCAGGTCTGACTCGGCGAGTCAGTGCGTAAGGGAGAGGGTATTTCGGGATTTAGCTGCTGTTTGACTTGGATTTGATGCTTAAATTGTTTTATGAAGCTAAAATCCAAATTTTATCTTAATTATATGTTTATCCTTGCCAAAACAATAGATAATTTCAAATCTTTTAAATATTGGTTGTTTATGTGATAAATATGGATTATTTAAAGTTATTTGGTAATTATCTAATGACTAAAATAAGATTAGGTAAAATGTAGATAATTATGAAATTAATTGTTTAATTTGAATTATTTGTTATTTGATCCCTAATGTTTTGAAATGTTTCAAAACTTGCCCTCAAGTTTTGGAATTTAAAAGTTGATTATAAGTTTAATTTTGAAATGTTAAATTCTAAAACCCTAGTAATTTGAAAAGTTCGAATCACACCCTTATGGTTTTGTTAATTAATTAAAGTGTATAATTAAAAGTGATTTAATAAACCCATAAAGTTTTTGGTTTACATTTAATTAAATTAAAAGTATAATTTACTAAGTTAAACCACCTAGTATTTTAAAAGTGTAAAATACACGCTATACTATATATAATATTAAAAGTCTAGTATTATATATGAGTAAACAGTCAGTCTTACCGTTAGTAGGCCTCATTCACGAAGCTGGTCTATAAGGGGTGTTTAAGGAAATTGCCTATAAAATGGCGATTGAATGGGTATCCACTCTTACCCACCACACTCTTGACTAGTGGAGGGTCGTTAGCCGAACGGGTAGGATAGGACAGAAACCTTCCATTATAAGTATAATGAAGTACAAAGTAACTAAATTGTTTTTCAAATTCCCAAATCATAGTTACTTTAGGAAAAATGTGAAATTGTATACTAATCCATAGAATTACACTTCGTACCCCTGTCAAACGTTAGTGGAGCGTGTGTGGTTAACCGGCACACTAATTTGGGGATGACATTGGTAGCGAAGGGTGACTCGATGTTTGTCATAGATCAATGGAGCGTGTGTGGCTAACCGGCACATTGATTAGGTGATAGTAGCATTGGGTGCACCACGTGATTTGTATGGTTATTCACACCTTGTTTGTGATCCTCGGCATCCCAGTCACAAATAGTAGGGCACAATCGAGATTAAACATGCCATTGAAAAGTTCAATGAATCTCAAAAGATCTAGGAGTTTCAATTCATTTAAAACTTAATCTTCCTTTTCGTTTTTCATGGTGGAAATTGGTAAATCGTCATTTACCTACCTTCAAATATTTTGCAACTAGATTACGGCATCCCTTTTCTAGGTTGTAGAATATTGTGTTGGATCCTAGCTTGATGTTTCATTTGGGTGTTACATCAAGAATTCTAATCAATATAACTTGAATTTTCTCCCGTTTTGTAGATGTCTGAATCTTACAATGGTCTTCCCAAATCCTTTGGAACAAGCTTTCCAAATGAAGATGACGTTCCGAGATACGATCAAGGAAATGAGAGTCATGCTTCACTTCCTCCACCTCCTCCAATCGTTCTCCCTGACCCACAAGTTCAAAGGCTTCAAAAGTTCAAGCTCACTCAAGCCCTTTTGGCAAGTAAACATGAAGATGGGAAACCTGTGTGTGCACAAGTCTTAGAGATGAAGTCACACATTGATAGGTTAAGCATGTTGGGTGTCGAGATTTCAAGCGAGTTGGCTGCTGACTGGGTTCTTCAGTCACTTCCTGAATCATATAGTGAGTTCGTTAGAGAGTACTATATGATGGATCACGATGTGACCCTCATTAATCTCACCTATTTGCTTATAGCTGCTGAATCAGCAATGATTTGGCGTGCTGGTCAAGCAAACTTGTCTGGTGAATCAAACTCCCAAACTTCAATGGACACTGGCAATATTGGAAGTGCAGAAAGAACTAAGTCTGTGATTGTCCGATGTGTTGTGCCCAAGGAGTCCATTTGCTTTTATTGCCAAGAGAAGGGGCATTGGAGACGAAGCTGCCCTAACTACCTGAGAGATCTATGAGATGGGAGAGTCAAGATGTATGGCTCTGCTTCAGGTAAAATCCATTATCTAACTCTTTTGGGTTCCTATTCTAGATTCTTACTACATGATGTGATAAGATTACATTTTGATGTTTTGTAGGATCGAAGAAAAGAAAGGAAGCTTGAGGGAAGAAGTGAGCTGAATCTAATCATGAAGAAATGGATTTCGATCGCATTACTTGAAGAATGGATTCTTGAGCTACCACTTGGAGTTAGAATAGATTGTTAAGAAATATGTAATAACATAGTTTTTCAATTGAATTGCATTGTAAGGACAATTTTTTTTCCGCAATAAAATGAATTTTGATTTTATCTTATTTATTTATCCTTGCGATGGCATGTCTGAAAAAATTGATGTTTGAATGTTTCTATTATTAGCAACAATGGATTTGATTCTTAATTATGTTATTTGTGGACATATCAAAAGTTTACCAAATAGGGAGAGTTTCTCATCACCCAACTTTCAATTGGACAGAAACTTGGAATCATGCAACGTGTATTGTATGATGAATGAAAAACTTTCACATTTAGGAAACTTAGACTAATTCTTTGACAAAGTGTCAATTGAAGGACTAGGAGATCGAGTACACTAGGTCGTACGTTGATCAAGTCTACCACAAGAGTGACAAAGATATTCGTCATGATTTACTAAATTTTAGTAAATATGGTTATAGTTATAAGATTGAGTATAATTCTGAGTTAACTGAAATAGTTTCAATCAATAGCAGAACGAATAAGAAGAATCAAGAAGGCAGAAAGATAAAAGTTTCTCCATTCTAAGAAGAAGGGAAAGTACCTTTTATTGTGTTTATGATGAAGTATTAATGATTAAGAACCATATCTCAATTGATCCTCTAAGTGAGTCTTAGTGCATTTGCATGTCTAAGAAGAGGAATCGAGAATTGTAGAAATGATTAAATCAAAGAGTCAATCATACTTTGTTCCAATATCAAGTCTTAGAGTCATACTCCAAGATTGTGACATTGAGTGACAAGTCTTAAGTAGGTTTATAACACTCATCAAATGTGGAATTTGGAAAAGTTTTCTTATTCTTGCACATTAGAATTTGGTAAGTTGTGACGTCTTGGATAAGACAAAGACCAACTAGGACCAATTTGTGAAGTGTTTTGTCTTGATAAGAACTACACTAACTCTTGAATATTTGCTTTGTCAAAAAATGTTTCTTGACAAGAGAATCTTATATGTCAAGGAGTCAGTGGGAGTCTTAATGGTCTTGAAAGGTTTCAAGAACAAATCAAGAATATACCTTATCGATCATCACTAGCACACGACTTGAGGTTTGGAACCTATCGTGCTGACATTATTTTGTTTTTGTGCCATTCCAATTGAGTTAATTGCGTATGTGAGTTCTATGAGTTCTCATTTGAATGAATACTAGAGCCTTAGTCGATGGAAAGTACATTGATATGTAAGGACAAGTTACTAAACTACTTGGAAGACATGGTGGGCACTCGTGTTACCATAAGGAAAGAAATCAAGATTAAGAAAGTTCAGTCCATATGAGTTTGGATTTGTCGCAAACCTTGGTTTTGGCAAATTCACATGGATAGGAACTCATACACCATAAAATCTAAGTGTCATAAGATTCCCTCCTTCATGAAAATGACTGTGACGAAATGCTTTCACTAAAAGAGATTTTAAGAAGATAGTGATTATGAAAATTGTATTCTCAAAATTCGATTATGGTTACGGCATCCCTTTCCATAGTTCGAATTATGAGATTTGGCAATTAGTTTCAACATTTGGAACTTAGTAACATAAGTTCTGAATTGTTTAAACACACATATGAGCTATCTAAGACAAAGGTATATAAGGTTAAGAAGCCTAGATAAAGGCTTATCGAAGCATCTGGTATTAGAAATATGAATTTCAGAAATTCAATAGGCATTATTTTCTGAAAGTTCATTTGTTTTCTGGATACATGTCAAAGCTAGTGGGAACATAAGTGTTATGCTTATATGATAATAATCATCATGATAGTGGGAGCATAAGTGTTATGCTTGTATGATTATTATGGCGAGTATTGCTAGTTAGCAATATTAATTATAGAAAAACAAAGATTCAATTTGCAAAGTTGCATGGGTTGAAAAGTTGTTTTAATATAATTAAGGGAGAGAATATTATACTTCGTTTCAAAATCTAAAGCTTAGATTGAGAAATTTTAATATTTTCAGTCAAAGGATACATTGTGTGTTCTTAAAATTCGATTATGATTACGGCATCCCTCTTCATAGTTCGAATTGTGAGAACATGACACATAAAATATTATGGCAAAAGATTGGTAAAGTATCATATCTTTATGTAAGACATTATGCATCGTGTCCCATATGCTTCGGGTATAGGATCGATTACAAATATATAATATTTGACCATTCTAAAATTTTCCAAATGTCTAGCGCATTAAGTGGGAAAAAGGATTAGAATCAGTTTTGACTAAAATAATTAAACAACTATCAAAGGACAATTGAAAGTTCGCTGAGGATTGGTCGCTTGTGAGTAGTTGGAAGTATGGTATTGGATGGACCATATTGACATTATTATGAATAGATAAGATTCTATTAAGAATGAGTTGTCATTTGGCAAGTATGGAAATGTTTCCATATTGGAAGTTGGATGTTGAGAGTCTATGTCTAGATTAGAAACTTTTATGCAAGAAGGATGTTCAAAGGAATGTACTTTGAATGTGAGACTTCGCGTCTATGGAATTGTCTTGCAACAATTTCTGATAGAGTACTTTGTAATTTCATTAGCCAAGTCTAGGTGACTTTTGTGCTATGACTTTATGAAAGGATAGTTGCATAAGATGTTAGAATCTAGCATATTCTAATAGTAGCAAAGAACCTTGTGTTCTTACACTAATGATAAGGATTGGGAATTGTGAAATGAGCATCATTGAAAAGGTTTTTCAATTGATCTATTTCACAAAGTAAAGACCATAGGAAACATAGTGTGCATGCTTTATGCATGGGACAGCTATTGTTGTAATTTGAGTAATAAGTTGATTTTCTGAAACAGTAAACGATAATAATAAGTAATCAATATGGTGGTTAAATAGAAGTGTTTTATTTACTCTCACAAGTTTGAGGCCATATAGGATTAAGTATTATTATTATGTTTCAGTTTGAATGTTTTGACTTCCAAAATAACTAGGTTATTCAAACATCCACAGTCAGTCATACGTTGGGAGTAGGTATGAATAAAGACTGTCATGAATCTGTCTGTAGATTGTCTGAAGTGTTTAGACATAGCACAAGTTTGCTGCAGAGTTCATGAGTGCTTTGATAAGATTAGAGTATTGGATTAAACCCACGCTCACTTGGATCACTTCATCACGAGTGATTAGTGAGACGATAATATTATATATTCTTAAAACCGAGACATGTGAGTTGTTATTTGTTGGTCGGTTGTACATTGATAATAAGTAAACGCACCAGTAACTTGGTGTTATAAAACTTATTGTTGTGTATGATTCGATCAGCAAATCAAGCAAGCATATGAGTCAAAGTTTATCCATTCCTTTTACTCAAAGTGGGATAAAATCGATATCTGTGGGCCTCTCAATGATTCAGTGATGACACCTAAGCGCTTGGCCAAGCCGGGACTAAGTTGATGTGTTCAATTGTAGTCTGTTATCAGTCGTCATAAATCGGAAGTCGGGAAACAGTATAGAGAGAATGACTGAAATTCATGTCTTTTGTCTATACGATATCTTGAGAATGGAGGAATATATAATCTCTTATCTAGAGGACACGCTATCTGATAAGATCAGAGTTGACAGCGGCTTTTGAAAGCTACGATTGCTGATCAGGTTCTGAAGTCATACGGAAAATAGTTATTAGACTTATCCAAGTGGGAGACTGTTGGATTAGTGTCTAAGTCCATAACTATTTTGGTATGTACTTGACCCGATTATGAGCATGGTCCTTTTGGGTTGCCTTCACCATAGCAATATGTAGGATGAATTAAGGAGAGAAAGGTTTAAATATGATTTATTAATATATTATGAGAATAATATATTAAAGGAGAAATCATATTGTTTAATTAATATTAGTCAAGAATTAATTAAGAATTAATTTTGTGGCTAAAAGAGATTAATTAAATTTAGGGGACTGGACTGCAATTATTGGATAATTGAGTTATTGGGCTAAGGAATGCTAAAGGAACAAGGGGTGAACGAAATTATGATGGGAGCCCATCATATTTTCGTCCATGGCCTTATCCAAAAGGTTCCATGGGCTGCTTAAAGTTTAAGCTGTCCATTAGGGTTTTGACTGAAACCCAAGTAGCCCACACAAGTATATAAAGGACCCCTTAGGCCCCAAAAACGTGTGGAACTGATTCTATAGGGTTTCTAGTCGTTTTTGGGCAGCCTCCTTTCTTCTCCTCTTCATCCAAGTTGCATAAGGTGTTTGTGACTCCATTAGAGGTGCAACACTTGAGGCACCAAGCTTTCTAAAGCCAATCCAAGCAAGGAATTGATTGTTATTGCTATATAACAATCAAAGGTAATTCTCTAAACCCTAATTCAGTTTATAATATGTTAGACCTAAGTTTATTAGTCTTGGATTCATAGCATGTACAATAGAGAAACCTAGATCCAAGCTTTAGGGTTTGTATGAGCACATAGGATTGTTTCTTATGCATAAAACCCATCAATTCTGAACGAAACTAACTCCATCTCTGGAAAAACCAGCTGCTGATATGACTCTCTATTGCCAAATGATAGGATCCTTAACGTATCTAATAGCTAGTAGACCCGATATTATGTTTTTCATTTGTTATTGTGCTAGGTTTCAAGCTAATCCACACGAACCTCATATGGTGGCAATTAAGAATATCTTTAAATATCTGAAAGGAACCTCTTTACTCAGTATATGGTATCCTATGAAATCTGGTTTCTTTGTACAAGCATTTTCAAATGCTGATCCTGGAGGATGCAGGCTGGATAGAAAAAGCATAACTGGAGGATGCCAATTCCTTGATGGAAAATTTGTCAGCTGGCAGTCCAAAAAGCAAACACGCGTCTCGTTGTCGACAGCAGAAGCTGAGTGCATTGTTGCTGCATCTTGTACTACTCAGGTCATATGGATTCAGAGTCAATTACGGGACTATGGCCTGAACATGAAACAAATCCCACTCTATTGTGATTCCAAAAGCGCAATTCGCATCTGTCACAAACCAGTGCAACACTCAAAGACGAAACACATATCACTGATTTATCATTTCATCAAGGATCATGTAGAAGACAGCAACATTGAGATTCATTTCGTTTAATTCGCCGACCAATTGGCTGACATATTCATGAAAGCATTGCCAGTAGCATCATTTAATATTCTAAAACCACTTTTGAAGTATCCCATTCGCTTTTGGGTTACCTGCTCGCTTTCGTTTTTATATTTTCGATAAGCGAAATAGAACGGATGCTCGCTCTATTTCGTTTCCAGTTTTTTTCGGGACACAAATTGAGACGAATGTTCGCCTCAATATTTTTTCAAAGAGAGCTCTCGTGGTCTATTCTTTTTGTATATGTTCTATATTACGCTCGTTTCGTTTTATTTTTCATTAAAGCTTTCAAAAATACAAAAATATTTACTTTATTTAAGTTTTCTTCTTTCAAATCTAAAATATGAAAATATTTTCTTAATGTTTAGTATCTTTCTTTTTCAAAAATTATAAAAATACAAAAATATTTTCTTTTCTTATTTAATATTTTTCTTTGAGTAACATTGTAGGTAACATTGCAAAAACAAATGATGGGGCAGGTATAATTTCCATATCCTTGTACTAGCTAAGTGTCCCTAGAAGCATGCTGTTGCATGTTGTCCTAAGCCTCAATAGACTTAATGTGAAGCCTTCATGAATCGATTCTACCATTCGTTTCTTCCAAACCAGGCTGTTAAATTCACATTAGTCACGAGCTACCTTACTCTTCTCATCTTGAGTTAAGAGTTATCTGCTTGGTCACATTCGCATAACATAGGTACATCTACTTCTCTAGAGCCACCTTATCTTTTCTCCATTTGCCTTCATACTTATACATGTAACCCATGATACTCTCAGCTATACCACTAAGGTTTATGGTTACGAAACATCTGAGTTAATGATCTGAGGTTCGTTCACCATGAACTAAGTGAAACCCAACATCCAACACCCTTAAATGAATTGACGATGAACCATTGAAAGTTCTAGATTTTCACATTTGTGGATTGTGCCACGAATTCTCCTTTTCTTTTTGCGTGATCTTTATGAATTGTTCTTAAACCAAGACTTTTCTACCCTTAAGATCCGGTTTTATTATTATTATTTTTTTTGAGATTTCTAAAATCACCTAGTCACTAAAATAATTGCAAGCCTACTCGTTCAATTGACTACACTGTCACACGAGTACTTCATCCAACACTCGAACTTATATAAAGTCCGTTGTTTGATTGGATACTTTCCACCTTTTCAGCCTAAATTTAAAAGATGCCTTTCATTTTTTTCTTAACAAACATATGATCGTACTTCAACGGGAAACCACACAGACACTTCTTTGTCTCTCTTGGCTTAGAAGGAAGCGATTCGTGCCCGGGATCCATAGTTTCATGTCGTTATTGACATCACTTAAATCCCATAGCTATAATTTTCTTTATTTCTTTATCTTTGTCACACTCGCTCACGAAGATATTTATGATTTTGCAAAAGCCTAGTTCGTGACACTTATGGCATTTTTTAGTTTCGCAGATTCGCTTTTCTATGCACTTGCGAATTTTGTTTCTCAAAAGCGAAAGGTCTTTATGTTGCAACGATTGGGGATAACCATTCCTGATGCAGCAATTGAAGATAAGATTTTGAAATAAAAGGCGCCTAGAATTTAAAACGGTTCCAATTCTCACACCACCTGATGTCACCTGACATCCTGTCAGCCACTACAGTTGTCATATCCCGTTTTTCTAGGCATCCAATCATGGATCGTTACACAATCGTCGTTTGGCTCCTCTCTTTCACTATATATAGAGCTATTAATCAACAATTCAACCTTTACCACTCTGCAAGTTTTTACGAACCCTAAACGGCGCTTTCTCTCTCAACTGTTCATCTCCTTCTCTAACCTGCAACAATGGCTGACTCTTCCTCAGTTCAAGAACATACTACTCAGTAATCTCTCCTCACTATAAAACATAATCAAAACCTAATTCTCGACTTGGCTCCGTTCAAATATAATGCATACATGCTGCTAATCGTAGAATGCCTGAAGTACTCACCTCTGGTCATCACTCTCACCAAGGTTGAATGTGTTCCGATGAAGCTAATGTCAAAAGCTTATTCTATAACAGCCTACATCAAGGAGGAGGAAAGGATCACTTTTGAGGTATTTGAGTAAAAATTTTCACTCATGAAGGCTAGGTTTTGCTCTCTTCTAAGGCTTGCTCATGACGATTCAATGGTCAACCCATATTTGATCTCTACTGCTCAAATCATTGAGATGTTCTATCAGATGGGGTACACAGACTTCATCCCCTCCATCACCAAGTTCAACAAATCTAACCTTCCTCCCCTATGGAATGGCCTCTTTACCCTTTTCTTCAAGGCTTTTTCTGAATGGGTAACTCGTTCAGATTGCACAAGCAACTCTTTCATGATGATCCTCTATGGCCTCTACCATGGGATCAACCTAGACTACGGTTCAGTTTTGTGGGCTCAACTAGTGCAAAGCACAAACTCCATCACTCGCCACAACGAAATTTCCATGGGTTAATTTTGGACCATGGTGGTAGAACATGCAATCTCGAAGCTCAACATTCCAGTCATGGCAGATCCGTTGATGTCTTCAATTGCTACCTTTCACACTACCAAGATCATTGTTGCTGACAACTCTAAGTTTTCTTTTGTGGCTTCAATTCCTGAATCCATGTACAGGTGTGTGTCTGGGGCAAGCAAACTCATTGGGGAATACAAGAAGCGTACATCCTCAGGTCCCAGAGTCATCACTCCTGAGATGCAACATAATCTTGATGAAGCTGATAAAGTCAAGAAAGGAGGCAAACCAAAGCAAATGAAAGAGGGTCCTTCTACCCTAAATCTACCTTCCAAAAATCGAAAGACAAAAGGTGATTTGTCTAAACCTGCTCCCTCATCTCCGAAGCGAAAGCGAGTAAAGAAAAAAGTTCGTAAAATTTGCATCCCTTCCTCAACTTCATCTGAAAGTGAATCTGATGATGCAAATCAAGGCGAATCAGAGGAGGAAGTCAACCAAAATGAACAAGAGGTAAATTTCATTCCATCACCTACTTCGACATCTGTTCTTATTACAATTGCACCTTGCCCAAAACCTGTTACCACTCAACCACTTCCTGTTACAATTGAACCACCCACTTGTATTCCTCAACAACCACCTATTTTCACTAAAACCACTACAACTACCACCACAGGCGAACCTCCTGTCAATGTCAGCACATCTGATGCAGCGGAAAAGACTTCAGGTTTTGCTACTACTACTACTACTACATCTCCCATTTCCCCTAAACCTCAACATGGTTCGGATGACTTTATCGGTGCTAAGGGACTTGATTTTGATACTTTTGACTATAGTCCATTCTCAATCCAAGAAGAGAGTGATGATGATTCCCCTCTCACTTAAAAGAATCTCAAAGATCTAAACGTGAAGCTAGATACTCTTCTTGCATCTTCTACTGCCTCCTCAAGCCAAGCCTTTTCTGAAGCAGCGATTAAGGGTATGCTTGATACTCTTGTAAAAGAACATGCATCCAATCTAGCAATGTCAAACCAAGCAGTTTAATATTCCACTCTTTCTCGTCAACAGGCGACTGAAAAAGTCGATAAACTAATCTCGAAAACGAAGACTTTTATGTCAGAGATTCATACTGCAGCTGAAGCGAACGCTTCCAATGCGCATGCTATGATCACGAAGCTTAGCACTTCGTTTCGCACTGAAAGAGACAAACTGTAACAGCTTCGTACATCTATCTCCACTGATAACACCACATTTCAATCTTCCATTTCTTCGATGCTCACCAAGTTTCAAGATGATCTGGCTCTTGAATGTAAAATCATGGACTAACTCGCTCTCCGTACCACTCAACTCCACTCTCAAACCGTCAAGCTCAAGCATGGGAAGACAGAAATCGAGGAGATTAAATCTTAAAGAGCATTTCTGAAACAAGGCGTGGGAGACATGAATGCATTACTTTCCAATCTTCTTGAAGCCCATGATCCTATTCTGACCATCACTATTCGCAAACACTTGGTTGATAAGCTCCGTCCTATTCTCGCTCTTCCTAACACTCTTGAAGGTGTTTCTGAGGCCCCTGTCCCTCCAAAACAAGGGGAGAAGATAAAGCTACAAAGACAGGGGAAGCACCTTCAAACAAAAACGAACTGAAGGGAAATGTAGCTTCGGGTTCAAAAGGGAAAGATCCAATGGTTAATGTTGATGATGAAGAAGAAAATGAAGATAATCAGCTAAAGCGAAAGGCTCGTGACCATGAGCTAAACAAAAGTGCTCGCATTGCGAGAGAAGTTGAGGAGAAGGAAAGAAAAGAAAAAGAAGCCCATGACACTGAGAAGAAAAACGCTCTTTCCACTGTGGACGTTGGAGTGATTGATGCATGAGGCAGTTGAATTTCCAAGTGTTTACTGGTTAGAGCCAGTTGTCTCTTTCGACCTGGCAAACACAAAGGATTCTCAGTTCGATATGTCGATAACACGAAGAGCCTTCGTTATTCACTTTTTTGACTCAATTGCAATAGTTCCATCTCCTGACGCAAAAGTGGATAAAGCCTTTTTTGACTTTTATCTCACTCATGGCCAACCTCAGCATTTGACCTAGAGTGCTCAGAAGTTAACATCAGTCAAGGTGATAGGGTAATTGCTACAGGGGGCTTTGTAAATGTGAAGTTCAAGGCGACAAGGGGTTCAGAAAATGTTATGCATGAACTTATGCTTCCTGATCTGTCGAATGTTAATCCTCATGATTGGATTTTGTTACTCAACCTCTTGGTGACTGAAGAGAAAAATACGAACCCATTCTAGCTCACTTAAATCGAATGTTGGTTTCGTATATATATATATATATATATATATATATATATATATATATATATATATATATATATATATATATATATATATATGAAGTGGCAATGCTTGACATTGAAATAGCTAAAGTTCTTAAATGAAAGCCCACTGTCAATCCTATTGGAAAAGTGAGGGACATGAGAAAAATACGCATGGGGAAGATTGATATCGATCACTTGACAATGATGTTTCAATGTGGACTGATGCTCCTGGAGCTTTCCAAAAGTGCCTCTTCGCTTTTCCCGATAAACACTTGTTCTCCACGACCTACTTGGAACATATTTTGGAGATCATCAACAAGTGTAGCCTGAATGATGCTGCTACGAAGAAAAAATTCAATGATATGATTCGGTGGTATATCTTATTTTGGAGTATTATACTAGCTGCGATTCTCATATTCTTCAAGACAATTAAGAAGACTCATTGGGCTTATAGTATTTAGTCCATATTATACACGGTATTGGGCCTGTCCAGCCGTCTCATTAATTAGGGTTTATGTATTTATAGTGCATGCATGCACCATAGGTTGTTAACACTTTTCTTGGATAACTTTTGTAAACCCTAATCACGTCTCTACAGTAGAAGTTCTTTATTGAGCTATTCTGAGGTTGTGAAGCTTTATTATTCAGCACATTTGAATCATTGTCCTATTTTTATTTACTTCTTGTTTTTGAATCTTGTTGATCTTAAAGGGTATCATCCTAACAATTTCACTAGATCTTGATGAACTCTAGTTAATATTCTTTGATTTCGTTAGTTGGATTCTGTGAGTTTGGTTAATACTTGTGTTCGATTGATCACTTACCTTTGAAGTTAAATTTCTATTATTTACTGCCTATTATTAAGTTATGTGTAGTTGAGAGGACCAATCTAACTACATTAACTTGAATCTTAATTAGTTTATGACCATTAACAGTTAGGACTAGAGATCGATTAAATCCTAGGGTTAGGTAATATTAATCAGTGACTTTGACTGTGTTAGAAAATATTAGATATCCATGAGATGCTTAGATTGATTGTCATGAACATTGACAAGAAATCATTAGATCATATCATTCATAGTTTGAATATGTTTAATTAATTATGAGTTCACTAATTGCATGACTATTGCATTAGTAGTTCACTAATTATTAGTACTAGGAAATCTGACCAAGATAACTAGTCATATTACATTTAAGTAATCAACTCATTAATCCATTGCACTTCTAATGAATCAAACATAGAAACTTGGGGGATTCGTATTCTAGTGGAAGTACTTCCTATTTATTGTTTCCATTTACTTCTTGTTGGGATTATAGTGTTGCGTCATTAGGCTTTTATTAAAGTCTTTTATGTAAACGGTTGGGCCTGTCCACTGTATTTAATAGGGTTAGAGTATTTAAGATGCTTGCATGCATCATATTTTAGTTAGCTCTCATCTTTTATTTTGTAACCCTAATCACGCCTCTACAGCAACAATTCTTCATAGAGTTATTCTGAGGTGTGACTGTTAATCATTCAACACATTTGAATCGTCGTTGTGTTCTTACTTTACTTGTTCTAAATCTTATTGATCTTTAAAGAATTCATTCATAACAGTGAAGGGTCTGGTCTGTGGTTTGGTCTATGCTTTCTATTGTATACAGAGTGTTTGAGAGTTTACGGCCAAGATTGGTGTTTACGGCCATAAACAGGTTTACGGCCTTAAACCCAGTTTGCGGCCAGTGTCCCCTATATATAGGGATTGTCTAGGTCATTTGTCAGGTTGCTTATCTAAGTGTTTACGGCTAGGTGTATTCGAGTTGTACCAGACGTTTTAATATATAAACGTGTGCAAGCTTGATTTAATTATTCTTCTACTCCAACTCTTGTTACATTGATTGATTGATTGCTTGATCATTGGCTAAGATCCGTTATCAGGACCTTATAATTGGTATCAGAGCAAAACCGATGTCAAAGCATTTTTCAATCAAGTTTTCGGCAAAAAGATATTGACTTCATCACTATTCGAGATTGCTTTTAGTGATTTCGTGAGTAGAGGGAATCGAATCTGCCAAAATCACTGTTTTTCGTCAGAATTTGGAGAGTTTACAGCCACGTGTTATTAGTCGTAAACTCTTATATACGACCGTAAACTCAAGATCTTCAGTAACCGTGAACTCATGAATCTCCGTTGACCGTGAACACTGTCTTACCATAAACTCCATTTGACCGTGAACTCTTTTGACCGTAAACCCCTTGACCGTAAACACTCTTTACGGCCGTAAAGACCCTTGACTGAAAATTAATTAAAATTAAAATGGACTCTCAAAGTCAAGCACATCATCATGAACTGGACTCAGTTATGGGAACAACCACGCAAATTCCAAGATTGTTGTCTGCAGATGGATTTCCTAAATGGAAATACCGAATTGAAAAGTACATCAAAATGAAAGACTTCAAGATTTGGCGAAACATTGTCAAAGGTCCAGTCAAAATTACTACCATTGTTGCGGGACAACTAGTTGACAAAGCAGTTGAAAACTATACTGATGAGGATTTTGAGAAAGTTGAAGAACAGGAACGGGCTTTAGCCACTTTGATTATGGATTTTATCTCCTGATATGGCTCACGGTTTTAGAGAATATACTTCAGCAAAAGCTTTATGGGAAGCCCTCATCGAGGCCTGTGAGGGAAATGAAGACATGAAAGAAAGTCTTCAGGATATGCTACGACAAAAATTCAACATGTTTAACTATATTCCTGGATGAATATGGCTGGGATCTTCTTGACCAAGTCCGAGATTAATAAAAAACTACTGAATGGACTTTCAAAATCATGGGATATGAATGTAGCTGTTATCAAGAAGATGAAAGATCTAAATCGTTTCACACTTGCTGAAACAATGATGATTATCAAAGCTTGTGATCTTGATGATAAACAGTGAGGGATTACTCATGTGAATTCCTATTCGACTACAAATCTCGGGATTTCTTCAAACAATGCTCTTTCATCACTCATCTCCTCTCCAGTCCAAGCGTTTGCTGTACAATAACCTCAGATTCAGACTTTTGCTACTCCATCAGCAACATATCTTCCTGCAGCGTCATCCGTGTCTCCATCTGTCTTCCTTAAGTTGTTCCCTCCTCTAATATACTAGTGGTGGCTTCTTCCTCAAATTCAAAAGAAAATGATGAGAATCTTGCTCTTGCTACTAGACTTGTCAACTGTTACAATGCCCTTTTAGCCAGAGAGCTCCCACCTCAACTATCATTTGCTGACCTGGATCAGATTCATCTAGAAGATGTGGAAGAGATGGATATTACATGGCAAATAGATATGGCAGTGTTCAGGGCGAAGTAGTTTGTAAAGAAAATTGGAAAGAACAATTGGGGAATGAATGCAGACAAGAAGGTAGGGTTTAACAAAGCAAAGTTGCGTTTTTCAACTGTCACGAGCCAGGTCATTTTGCTCGTGAGTGACCGAAACCATATCGAAGGATGAACAATGACGAAACGATGGTAGATATGGGAAATAATCGTGGAGGTGCTGCGTTCAATAGTGAGACTGCAATGGTTGCTCAATCACTTGACTGGGAGGACGAGATTCAGGCTCTGAATATTTCAGGACCTGAAAGTTCTCACCTGGCCAAATAAATGATAATGCTCCTGTGTAGAATGTTGAGGCTGATCCAGAAGAAAAGATGATGGAGCTGCAGTTTGCCCTAATGGTATCTTCTACCTCAGAATCCAACAAGAATGAGGTAAGTTTATCTTCTTGTTCTTAAGCATGCATTGACTATGTTAAAATTCTTCGTGAGGAAATAGAATCATTATGTAGAGAAGTTTAGGACCTAAAATATGAAGGTTATCAACTCAGAAAAGGACAGAAACCCCTAAAGGCCTAATTAGAAGCAAAAACCAAAGACTTTAGGAAACTTTAGGAAGACTATAGCAACAAATGTGAAAATTATGACTATGTCAAGAGACAACTTGCTTAATTGACTGCTGAGCTTGACACATTAAAAGGCAGATTTGAAACTAAAAATTTTGATTTTAGAAATTTTGATGTGACAAGCGAAGTAGTTGCCAACATGATAGATAAATGCTTGCAATTTAAACATAACCAGCAAAAGGGTTTAGGATATGACAAAGTGCCTCCTCCTTTCAATCAGGATTATTAGTATCACCCCATAACTGATGAAGAGATTGCCACCAAACTATTCATGGTTTATAAAAAACCAACTGGTTTTGTTTCAGGAGGATTTATTAATACTGGATGTACTAATGTTTCTACTTCTCCTACAGATCAATCCTTAGATCAGTCAAAGCACGAAGTTAAAGGATTTGTTTCTGATAATAAAACTATGTCTAGACTTGAAAATAAAACTATGTATGAACCTGTTGTTTCTATTTTGAATGAAAACTTTAATGTTTCTAATGTTAAAATTGATGATACTGCATCGGATCCTATTGAATTGAATTTTTTTTGACATATTCGATGATTTGTTTGATAATCCTGATACTTCTGATAAGTTTGTTACAAACACACCCACTCCATAAGTTACACAAGCTGATGCACCCTCACTTATCGTACAATCTGGTTCTTGCACTTGTTCTTGTAGGAAAAGTAAGGGTGTCAGTAAGGAAAATAAATCTAAAAAACGCAGTACCAGTATCAATAACAACAAACAGATCTGTTTCAATTGTGGTACTGGTGGTCATATTGCTATAAATTGTCCCAATTGGGCCTTTGTACATTTTATGTCACCAAGAGGAGAGAATGAGTCTAGAGGAAGGTCTTTAACTAGAAAGTCCTCAAGAAATCGCTCTCGAGATGATGATAAGAAGGATGATAAAAGCAAGAAAATGTCAGTTTTTCAAAAGGATAAACTAGTTTTTAATAACAAAGTCACAAACAGTTTGCCAAAATCGAACAAGGCTCCGCCAAGATCGGTTTCATCAAAGAGTGGATCTGGGTCTTCAACCTCTTCTGGTAGAAAATCCAGATGCTCACTGCAAACTGAAAAGAAATATGTTTCAAAACCACCTGTGATTGTTAAGAAACCTAAATATCCGTGGATGCCCAAATAACTCCCAACCAATTGTCGTCATCCTCTGAAAAAGTAGTAAATGATAATTCAAACATAAAAGTTTCAAAAGACAAATTTGAGTCAGCAAAGGGTCAACCCAGGAAAGTAATGACCTGGGTTCCCAAATCTAAATGATCCCGCTCATTTTGCAGGGACAGTTGCGGAGGAATGTCATCAGACCTTGGTATGTCGACAGCGGCTGCTCCCGATATATGATTGGAGACATCTCCCAATTGAGCAACATTCAATCCTTTATTGGGGGATATGTTTCATTTGCGGGTGGAGAAGGTGGAAAGATCACTTAGAGACGAACCGTAACAAATGGAGTGCTAAGTTTTGAGAACGTCAACTTTGCTCCTGATTTAAAGCATAGCTTGTTGTGTGTTTCTCAGATTTGTGACAAAGGATACTCAACGCATTTTACTGATAAAGAATGTATAATCCTTAAGCCATACATTGTCATCCCGGAAGAGTAAATCCTTGTCAAATCAAAGCGGGATGGCAATGCATATATCATAGATATGAACAGTAACATTCCGGAACAAGTTACCAGCCTCTTTTTCGAAGATCTCATAACAAAATGCAATGTTGTGGCATCGATGACTCGGTTATACTAACGCTAAGAATCTAAATCGTCTTGCGATAAATGAGATGGTATGTGGCTTACCCGTCATAGCCTTTATAACATTTGAGAAGTGTGTGTCATGTGCCCAGGGAAAGCATCATAGAAAACCACACCTGCCAAAACAGGTTAATTCAATCAGCCAGGTGCTCCAGTTATTGCACATGGACTTATTTGGTCTGGTCAATGTCCTAAGCATCAAAAGAAACTCGTATTTTCTGGTTGTGATCGATGATTTCTCTCGTTTTACGTGGGTTTTCTTCTTATCCGACAAAGCTGGGGTTCCTGATCTGATAAAGAAGTTCATTGTTTTGATTGAGAACCAAACTAACAAACGGGTGAAGGCGCTTTGCACTGATAATGGAACAGAATTCAAGAAAGCAGTTCTTGATCATTTTTGCGCAGAAAAGGGAATTGTGCATCAATACAGCTTTGTTCGCACACCTCAACACAATGGTGTGGCTGAGCGGAGAAATCGAACATTAAAAGACGTTGTAAGGACGATGCTTTTTGACTCTAAGTTGCATGTTTTCTTTTGGGCTGAGGTGATTAACATTTCTTGCTACATTCAGAATCGTGTTTTGATCAACAAAGCCCAGATGAAGACTCCATACGAAATTCTATATGGTCATAAGCCTTCTGTCAGCCACTTCCGTGTATTTGGCTATCCTTGCACCCTTCTTCACCTAGAGTCCAACCCAAAATTTAATGCCAAATCCAATGATTGTTACTTCGTGGGGTATGCTGCACGCACGGCGTATATAGTTTACAATAAGAAGACGAAGCAGATTGTTGAATCTTTCGACGTGCGCTAGTTGGAGGAAAATGAAACGGATGCTCGAGTGGGTCCTGATTGGCATTTTGATTACACATCGTTATTCAAATCCTTCAATGTTTCTTCAGATGGTTTGTCTGGTTCTTCCACTGGCTTGAAGATTGCTTCTGAAGATGAAGACGAAGAAGTTGTTTACAGACCTCCACCGGTATCCTCTTCAATACCTTAGGGGGAGTCATCTGTTCCACTTACTAGTCCATAATCTCTCATTCAACATGATACTCCAGATGTTGATGTTACTCCTCTTACTCCTATTAAAAGAGAGTTTATGTATAGAGATGCTTCCGATGTTACTCCAACTTTCATGAAACTACTCTTTCCTGAACAAATTGCTAATGAGTTTGTAGAAGATCCATCTAATTAGATAGGTTCATCTGATGTGGAGCATTCAGCAAATGATGGAGTTATCAACATTCGCACTCTTCCCGTCTCCCTCAACGACATCAGCCAGGAGATACGCTCACGCCTTCAACACGATCATCCGATCGAAAATGTCATTGGCCAGCTGGGTGATGGTGTTAAAACTAGAAGTCAGAGTGGAGATGTAAACACATGTCTTTATTCTTGCTTTATCTCTCAAATAGAGCCAAAGAACGTTTAAATTGCTTTAAATGAGCCCAGCTGGGTAGATGCTATGCACGAAGAGCTGAATCAATTTGAAAAACATGGAGTTTGGACACTGGTTGAATTACCTAAGGGCAAAAGGTCTCTTGACACACGCTGGGTATACCGCAATCACTACTAGAAAAACAGCCTTTTACGACGCTCATTGCGCGTCGTAAAAGGCTCAGACGACACGCAAATGCGCGTCAAGGAAGGCCCTGTCACAAAGAGAGACGACGCGCTTTTGTGTGTCGTCTATAGACGACGCGCTTTTGCGTGTTGTCTATAGACGACGCGCAGTTACGACGCGCGTTTATGACACGCAATGCGTATCAAGGAAGGGCCTGTCATAAAGGAAGACGACACGCATTCGCGTGTCGTAACCTTACGACGCGCGTGTTAATGACACACAATGCGTATCAAGAAAGCCCCTGTCAGGAAAGGCCATGTCATAAATGAAGATGACACACACTTTTGCGTATCATAATTTTAAATGTTTAAAAAAATATATTTTTAATAGATTTACTAATTTTAAAATTAAATATTCATTTAATGCCTCATAATAGAAAATAAAATATCATATACAAAAAATATAATACATTTCATAAAATTTAATGTCATACAAAATATCATATACAAAAAATAGAATCCATTGCATAATATTTTATTACAAATTTGACAATTTTTTTTGTTCCCGTACTTTGACAATTTGTGCTGCTGTTGATTCCGGAGCCAATCCGCGACTGCATTCCAAAGCTGATTCAGTGGAAAGAGCATCCCAGACTCCAACACTTGAAATTACAAGCCGCCCACCAGCAGAAGATAGCTGAAGATCATGAATAAATAAAAGGTGTTAATAAAATGAGGAATAAATTGAGTTTAATTACTAAACTAACCTTCACTTGTTTGACATGAGGGACTGGAATAATGAACTCCCAACATCTCTATCTCCAATAGATCTTGAAAGACATAACCCACCTCGCCAACATTTTAAAGGACCAATCTATCATAAATATAAAAACATTGGTAAGTGAAAACATTGGTAAGTTAAGTAAGATCCCATTTAAGCTGTAGCATATGCAAGAACAATTTGACACTAGTCAAATGTGATATCTATGGAACTCTAGGATAACAAATTTTATTACAATTACACACAGTGATTTTGTATCTACAGTCCTGCTTGCTCTGAAAGATTGATGTTTTCATAAAAAAATAGTTGAGAATTTAGAAATTTTATAGATTATACCAAGTATTGATGTATATATCTGAACAATGTTCTTAGAAAAGGCCACACCTATGGTAGGAATTAAAAAATTAATACACTCGCACAAGATTATTAAAAGTTAATTTAGAAATTTTATAAATTATACCAAGTATTGATCTATCTGGTCCCCATAGGCAACGGTTCACAGATACTGCTGCATCCTTTACCAAAGTTGTATAGACATGAATTTGATCATAATTCATGTTAATGTTAAGCCAGTTTACAAAATAGTTAAAAATGATAGAATAAGTAATAGAAGCTTACCTGAAAAGGCATTGAATAAGCAGATAAATCCCAAACCTTGAAGGGTTTATGCACCATTCTTTCTCAAGTTCCAATCTCCCAAATGCTTATTTCACCAACATTTGTTCCAACTAAAAGCCATGAACAATCTCATTACCTCTTTTTTAAAGGAAGGAGGATACAGAAGATTAAATCAATTTGAGAAATTGTTAGGAATTGAAGCAAATAGATTGAGGACCAACCTAAGGGAATAGTTTGGTGTTGAGGATGGAAGTCCATTGACATGACATTTGAACCCTAGTTAAGTAACCGAACCACATTGTTGGGAGGATCATCTAGTGAGTATGAATTGGGAGGATGAGTTGAACCAGAAAACGACACATATTCAACATATTAGATGATGTCAGTTCTGAAGAAAATATAACAAAGATTAAACCAAAAAATGAATCTTTTTTTCTTCATTTTTGGTCCCTATTTCGAGGTATTTTTTTGGTAACTTGGTTTTGTAAAATGGTCATTTTATAAACCTTTATAAAATGACCATTTTGCCCCTACTTTTATAACTAGAGTAAACTGCAAATTTGGCCCATTTGGTATCTAATTTTTATATAATTATTTACAATAGTTGTTGAGTTTATAAGGAACATACCCGAAGGAAAGTACGATGCTATAATCGTTGATTCTTCTGATCCTGTGGGTCCCGCTCAAGAGCTTGTGGAAACGTCTTTCTTTGAGATGTTAGCAAAAGCTTTAAGGCCTGGTGGTGTTCTATGTAACATGGCAGAAACAAAAAAGAAAGAAAGATATTTTTTTTAATGCGAGTTATTTAGTTATGCAGTGGTGTAATTGGATTCATGTAGTTGTTGGGATTCTTGAAATATAGCCATCAAGGGGTGTATACCTACACAAAAATAAAAATGATGATTATCATGATTATGATGATGATGGTAGAAAAATGATGTCATCTACCATGAAGTTTTTTCATGTGCATCCTCATCACATACAGGCGGATTATTTACTTTACGTGATTCATAACAGGAAGAAGAAACAGGCTGCTCAAATATAACCAGCCCTATTCTAGAGGAATCAAAGCTTTTTGCGACTACTTTCCAGCAGATAGATTCAGTCAGAACAACCATGGCTGCAGGAATTTTAAAAGAAAAAATTTAGGATAACAATTTAATGAAACTACATGAAAAAAAAACAAGTTTAGTGCAATTTGTATACACACATTCCCAAACTTTTTTATCTCTTTCATCATCACCATAGACTGGTGTGGTAGACCAGATAAAAACACCCCTAGGCCTTAGAATCCTGTTTAACTTCAACAATGGTTTTCCACCTGTACTGGACAACAATAGACATCTCGAAATAAAATGAATCCAAAAAAGAAAGAAATAGATTTTCTTTGGTTTAGCTCCAAAAAGTGATCTTTTTATTACATTTTTGGTCCTTATTTCAACGTCTTATTTCAGTTTTGCGCCGCTCTCTCATCCCGTGAGTTGAAGTCCATTAGACCCATGTAAAATGACCATTTCACCCTTACATTTATATTTGTAAATAACAGTTTATAAAAAAAACATATAAGAGTAAGCACAAAGTAATCATTTTACAAGGTTTAAAGGACTTCAACTCATAGTGCGAATAAGGAGGAACAAAACCGAAATGAAACCTCAAAATAAGGACAAAACATGAATCTGTATGAGTCAAACATACCAATTTCCCTGAAATGACACAAAGTGATTCAGTGTTTACTGCCCTGCTTTCCCTGCAAAGTTAAACTCATCAAGTAGGTTTGGTTTGGCTATATCTATTTTTTCATGAATCTGTAGGAGTCAAACATAATCATGGAATTTGCAGCATCTGGATTTGCAAGTAGTTGTTTTGCAACAATGTATCCTGCAATTGACCATGTTTGAAAAAGGCGTGCTTTTTTCCAGATAAATCTTCCTCTTTTAGTGTCATAATATTTGGGCCATTTGTCTCTTGTTATTCTTATTTCAGCAACTTTTACTGCATTTTCAGCAATTTCAGGCCTATTCATCTTTATGCTTGCCACAGTTAGCTGAATAATAATAACACAAAGAAGAAAAAAGAAGTTAGGAATTTGTATAGAAGGGAATGAATGATTCCATTCCTTATTCAGTTTCATCAATCCAAAGAATATTTTTTGGACTTGTACACATTAGCCCATCTTCCTTCTTTGTACATGTGGGCTACATAATGCCCACACTATATGTTGTTGCCTATGTGGCTTACTAGCCCAATCAGTCTATATTCTGCACACACACACACAAATTAAAAATTACAAACATAAACTAATTTTCCTAAATATATGCAACAAAAATATTTAACATCTTAAAGGAGAGACTTAAATAAACTTACTTCCATTTCCATTAGGTAATGTGGGGTCCACAGTGGTAGTAGTGGATCCATCTCATTTCGTGCTGAGCGAATTGCTTCAACATTCAGTTTGATGCTGTTCTTATCATCTCCTTCAAGGAAACTACCAGAGCCCCCAATAGGAGATAAAGATCCTACAACAAGTCAACAACACTTTAATTAAACACAACATACTTAACTCTTTTTAATTTTCAACTTTTGATAAATATATATATATATATATATATATATATATATATATATATATATATATATATATATATAACTTAGCATCAGCAGCAACCAACTTGTTATCAAAAGTCTCAACAATGGGACAAACAACTTCAACTGTGTAATAAAGAAAGAAATAGATGGAAGAGGAAGAAGGTTGCTAAATTTCTTGCACTTAAAGTAAAGTATAAAAGAATGTTGAAATTGTAGTTACATTTGGGATAAATTCCTCTGGAGGAGCATCAAACAAAGAATCCTCGAAGGAATCGAAGAAGTCGGACTCTGTGATACCGGTTTTTTTTGGGCCATTTCAATCGGGATGGTTCTGCTTCTATTTCTGCACCATACTCATCAGTAGGAGGTGGCAGGATTACAATTCCAGCTTCATAAACTGGTATCAAAAGAAAGAGTAGTAATGGTATTTATAAAAACCAAAATTTTAGGATGTTTGTTTTGTTATTAGACCAAAAAAAAAAGAAATCTGAAACTTACTTACCAACATCAGGAGCATCAGATTCCCCTGAAGCAACAGCTTCTGCAGCACAGGCTTCTGCTTGAAGATTTCAGAGGCTGATTTGTCTTACTTGAAGATTTCACATATGATTTAAGCCCCCCGATGCTACAACTTGGCTCAGAGGAACCAATCTTTGCCTTGCACATTACATGATGATGATGTTTTCATCTTTTCTTTATTACTATTATTATTAATATTAATATTATGGTTCATTTTCTTTCTGCTACTACTACTACTTTTTATTTCAGCTCCTTTTCCTTTAGATATGCTATATCCATCATCTTGAGTAATTATGGTACTCATGAAATCCATCTCGCAAAAGATGCTCTCTTCTTCCCTTTTCGACCTCCCTGAAAGAGATACTACAGATTCATTATACCACAAAATGAACATCAACATATTTTTTTATAAAGCTGCCTGTATTTCTTACAAGGACAAACTATGTCACTTCTTTAATTTGCTTATACCCATCCATAACCAAACTATGTACACAACCCAACCCACTTGTTGCTGGGATGACAGGGCCACAACTCTGCCACCAGCACCACAATGCATTTCACACAATTTTAGTACATACATGTATTCTTCAATGAACTGTAAATCTAGAGGCAGGCACACACACACACGTTATATATATATATATATATATATATATATATATATGCGTACAAACAACACTGGAGAAACAGATCCTGAAGTCAACACATACGATTAATAGAAACTAACGACATACATGATTCTCCTAAATTTAACATTGAAAACTTCACATAGCATATTGTGAACACATAATCCAGATCCACCTACCCATGGTGGCAGGAGGTGTCACACACCGGCTGCAGGAGGTCACCGGTGGTGGTCTTATGGTGGTTCACAGTGGTCGACAAAAAGAAAAAAAATCATGTACACACAAACTAATGACTTGGAATATGAATCTGAATACCATATACATTAGAACACCCACACATACAACCATAACCACTTAATGGTGATGGGTGGTGGCAGAGAAAAATGCCAGAAGCCTAGGCTGCCGACCATGGTGTTAGGTGGTGCTTCACGGGGAAAACATAAAACAAAGAGAAGAAAAGAATAGGCATCGATACCTTAGGCTGGAGAAAAGTTTTTCCGGAGGTCCTCTTCCTCCTCCTTCCTCTATGGTGACTCAAAAATCCGATAGCCTCATACAAAGACTTGAGCAACTCCTTTTCTAGCCGCCAAGACGAATGAACAAAAGATTAGGGCTGTTTTAGGTTGCTAAGGGTTTGGTTAGAGGGGATGTATGAACGAAATATGAGCAATCGACCCTAACAGAAAAAGCCCTAGGGGACCCTGACGTAGAAATGTGGCCGCCAATTAGGCTTTCATCCCAAGGGTACCTGACGTCAAAATATGGCTGCCAATTAGGGTTTTTTCTTAGTGTGGAGGATGTAGTTGGAGGGTTTCTTGTAGAGGAAGCTTTAATTGTGATGGATTATCGAAGAAGGGCTGGGGGTGCTGGAGGTGGGTGAAGACGAAGGCCATAGGGCTTATTTCTTGCTAATTCAACGACAGAAGGTGGAGGCATCAGCAGAGGGAATAAGGGAGACTGAGATTGGATTGAATGGGGCAGGGTTGTTTTAATTTTTGGGGATTCCATTTCCCCCCAAGGCTATTAAAAACGGGCATTGCATTAAAAAATTATAAAGCGACATGCTGAGATGACGCACATTTTAGATTAAGCACCCTCCGTGTTTTTATTCTGACACAAATTGTAGGGCGCACCAAAAACGTGCGTCCTAAATCCTTCAAAATTTTGAAGAGATGACATTATTTTTACCTCACACACTTTTACATATCGTAAATCTGTGCGTGTCATAAATTGCGCGTCATTAAAGGCCTATATTCTAGTAGTGAATAAGCAGGGTGATTCTGGAGTCATAGTACGTAATAAGGCAAGATTGGTGGTTCGCGGGTTTAGACAGATCGAGGGTCTTAACTACACTGAGGTTTATGCTCCAGTAGCTCGCTTGGAGGCTATCCGTATCTTCCTTGCATATGCTTCACACATGAACTTCACAGTTTATCAGATGGATGTTAAGACAACCTTCTTGTATGGCAAGGTGAAGGAAGAAATTTATGTTGACTAACCCCCTGGGTTTGTTAACTCGAAGTTGCCTTATCATGTTTACAAGTTAGACAAGGCATTGTATGGGTTACATAAAGCTCCTCGAGCGTGGTATGCGACTCTCACAAAGTACTTGCTCGAACATGGATACTCTTGTGGCACTATTGATCAAACTTGATTCGTCAAGCATGTAGATAATGATCAGATCCTAGTCCAGATCTATGTTGACGACATTATCTTCGGGTCTACCAGTCCATAGCTATGTAAAGAGTTTGAAGGCGTGATGAAAAAGAGGTTTGAGATGAGTTCGTTAGGAGAAATGACCATGTTTTTGGGGCTTCAGGTCCAACAGAAGTCAACCAGAATCCTGCTCCATCAAGCAAAGTATGTGGAGGATATACTTGAGAAGTTCAGGTTTCAAGACGCCAAAACGTCATCGACACTGATGGCCGAAAGACCTCTGCTCAATCCGGATACTGATGGCGAATTCGTAGATTAGACTCTCTACAGATCGATGATCGGATCGTTGATGTGTCTAACTACTAGTTGCCCAGACATCATGTTTGCAGTTTTTCAATACGCACGTTATTAGGCTAATCCTAAACTTTCACATCTTATTGCTGTCAAAAGAATCTTTCGGTATATCAAAGGCAGCCCAAAATTGGGTCTTTGGTACCCGAAAAATTCTGAATTTGATTTATATGCATTTGCTGACAGTAATTATGGAGGTTGTGAGCTTGACAGGAAATCTACATCAGGAGAGTGTCAATTCCTTGGTGATCGGCTGGTACCATGGCAGTGCAAGAAACAACACACTGCCTCAACCTCAAAAACAGAAGCAGAATATGTTGATGCCTCTGCCTGTTGTTCTCAAGTTATATGGATCCAACATCAGCTGTTGGATTACGGTTTGAACTATCTAGAAACCCCTATCTTTTGTGCTAATGAGGTTGCCATTCAGATCACTATAAATCGTGTCCAACATTCAAAAACCAAGCACATTGATATAAAAATTCATTTTATCAGAGACTGCTATGAGCGTTCGCTCATTCAGCTGGAACAGGTCCCCACTGCTAATAATGTGGCGGATCTCTTCACAAAGCCTTTTAACAAAGCTCGATTCGATGTGCTTGTGAGCTTTTTGAAAACGATTCGTTTTGAGGATTAATTTTTGTTTTAGGTTAGTTTAAATTTGCTCATTCTAATTTCATTCTCACCCATGCACAAATTTAGGGGGAGAAATAAACAAAAAAAAAAAACAAACAAAAAATTAGAAAATCCAAAAATAGTTTTTTTTTTTCAGAAACTACTTAAAAATCCAAAAACATTAGAAAATAAAAAACTATTAAAAATTTATGTGTTTTTGTTAGTTTTGTCTACTGGGAGGTGATATAATCATGTGATAACAGATAATCTGAATCTGTGTAAGGTGACTAAGTCGAATTGTCTGTGCTCTATGTTTGATGCGCTGGTAGACATGAAGGATCTTTTTATGGACTTGATTAGGATCAGATGAACTTGAGAAATTTAGATACCTGACAAACTTTAACCTACATGGGAATCTGCGGATACAATAAATTAATACGCATCTAGAACTGTGTATCAATTTTTCCTTGATGTACGGACTTATGTCCTTAATTCTGGTTCTGATGGGGCGACTGGGGGTTCTGATAAAGTAGGTCTATAGGAAATTATTTTCTTGCTTTCTTTCTGTTAGTCATATGCTGTCTCCTCTGCGTGATCGGAATATCCGACTTGGAATGCAACATATGCAACTCTATCTCTACACACCTTCTTATCTATCTACATCTGTTAGCCATATGTTGTCCCCTCTACGAGATCGGAAGATCCGACCTGGGACACAGCATATGTAACATTCTATCTCTCAATCCCTCTATTCTAGTTAGCCATATGTTATCCCCTTTGCGTGATTGAAATATATCCGACCTGGGACACAACATATGCATCCGATTCTAAATCTGACTTCCTCCTTAATAATTGTTTACTCACCTAAAGTAAGGATTTCTTTGGAAGTTCTTGATAACCAGGGTATATCATGAAGTGGGGAACACATTCTAGTGCAACTAAAATCAAACCACTTAGAGGTTGTCTGTAGATCTCACTACTTGATTTAGGTGGACAACAATATCCTTGGTCGTCGTCAGTTGAATGGTCCTTTAAGGAAAATATCTATGTTTAAAGAATTTATTGTCTTGTCACTATTAACTTGTCCTAAATTTTATCACAAGTCCTTTATGTTTAAGTGGACCACAATACCAACGATCGACTAGACATAGACATGAAGGTAAACGTACTGACAAATGGATTAAGGTTGTCTAATAATTTTTATCCTAGTATCATGAAATTTATGTTTAGTATCAGTTAAGATGAATTGAGTTTTTGTTATTTTTTTTTTAATTCTTAACTTTTAATTTTATTTTTAATTTTCACTTTTATTTTATTTTTATTTTCTTTAAGTTTAAATTTTAATTTCTTTTGAAAAATTTAGACTTTAGAAATCTTTATTATTTTATTTTATTTAATTTTTAATTTTATTTTAATTTTTATCCTCAAAATGTTTTATTATTGAAACATTTGGGATTTGGACTTTATCTTACACCGTGTGGATAACAGCTAAATTTGAACAAGGTATAAAAGGGAGCTTATAGCCGTACTCACCTCTCCTCCCCTCATTTTCAAGAATACGACCGTAAACTCCTCCATCTCTCTCTCTCACTAAATTTTTTTCATGTTCTTCCGTGAAATTGAGTAGTAATTCTCATAGGTATGCTAAAACCGACCGGTGAAGTGTGTTTCTTTCATCAAATCGATGGTTTTTGAGGGATTAATCGGTGATTTCGAGTTATCGGCGTTACGGCCCAACCGTGTATAGCCAGGCTGTTTACGACCAAGCGGTGTATAGCCAAGCTGTTTACGACCAAGCCGTGTACGGCCACACTGTGTACGGCCATATATGCTCATTTTGTTAACAAATTCATTTTGGTCAATTACCTTTTGACTTGTATCTTAAGGCCAAAGATTAAATTGTTTGATTGAGAAATCCATAAATTTTATATCGTTTAATTACTTTGTTTTCTCACTTGGCCCGTTGTGTGTAGTTTAACTGGCAAGTCTCAAGTTCGCAGACAGTAACAATCTTTCAATCCTACTAGTGGAACCTCCTGCTGCTCATGGAGAGTTCAAATCGATCATTCATGGGCTAAAGGAGTAATGTCTGTCAAATGCTGTCACCGTGAGTCCTGTTGTGTATCAAGGAATTATTAAGGAATTTTGGATGTATACCCAGATAAAACAAGGAGATGACAGATCTGTGTCCATAGAAGCTGAGGTGAAAGGATGCAAAACTATCATCACAGAGCAAATCATTAGAGATGCATTACAAATTGAAGATCAATCAACCTTCCCTATTGAGATTGTTTTTGATGAAGCTCAAGGAGTTCTAAACAAAACGGGCTACGAAGGCATTTTTCCTCCCACCATAAAGAAACTCCTACCACCTTATTGGAGATTTCTGGCTCACAATTTTGTGACCTGTATATTTTGTAGACGAACCAGTGCGGATGAAATTTCTTTAAGAAACATAGGAGCTATCGCCGCGCTTGCTGAGGGGATACAATACAACTTTTCAAGGTTTATTCTGGACAAATTCGTTGTGAACATCAACGCGAAGACTAGAGATACTTTCTTGATGTATTCTAGGTTTATTCAGGTGTTTGTTGACTTGCAATTCCCAGAGATGGCTAAAGAAGGAGAGACCCTAGATATGAAATCCCTTGTCCCACATCCCTTGTCCCACACACTATTGGGCTGATTAAACAGAACCGCAAGGGTAAAGTTGTATTTCAAGGAAAGTTTCCCTTGGTGAAATTTGGAAAGTTTGCTGAACTGACTGAAGCATCCGAATCTAACGGGTCTTCTGATAAAGTATCTTCTGAGCATATTTCTTCTGAGCAAGTATATTCAGATGATGATGTTATAACGGTGTCAGATCATGAGAAGGAAGCTACTCCCAATGCTTTTGTGGCAGAAGAACATGATTTGACATATGTTCATGTTCAAAGTAACTACAACGAAGGAACAAAGAAGATTGCATCTCCGAATGCGGAAGATTCTTTTGAAGATCTCGATCTTATGGGTTATGATAGGGATGAAATTCCACTGAATTTTGGAAGCAATGAGAGCCTTTTATCCAATGAAAACCTTGACTTGTTCTCTGACAGTATCAATGATGTTGCTCATCCAGCAATAGAGATACGGGAAACTAAAGTTGTTCTCGAGAACGTGCCTCCTACATCCAAGCAGATGGCTGATGATTCAACTCCTAAGGAGACAGTTTCAGGGATTTCTCCCCTTGTTAATTTTCTTCCTACCTCAGAGCCTCTTGTGAGTGATCCCATAACAACTATGAACTCCTCACCTCCTTCTAAAAGAAGAAGACTTGACCCAAGACCTGGTGTGTTGATATCTGAACCATCTCAAAGTCTCCCCATTCATCCAACATATGTTCTTACCGCTGACCCATCTGGACCAACTTTTGAAGGACCAAGCACCACATTTGAAGTTGGTGGTTCTTCTGTAGCAATAGATTTTTCTCCTCCTCAAGCTGATCATGATGCTTCCTCAGTGATGCTTCCTCAATTTTTAGCTAAAGAACAAAGCTCAGTGCCTTTTCCCAGAGCTAAAGGAATTTCTATCAGAGAAGGCCGCTCACGAGAATACAATCCTTCTATTGTTGAGCTTTAAAAGGAAATAAATGTGCTTAATCAAAAGAACATTGAGCTTGAGATTCAAGTGGCTGATCTTATGAGTGAAAATGCCAAGCTCAAGATTCATGTTTCTGATCTTGAAGAGGATAAGACTTTAAAGTCTAAACAGATCTCTGATCTTCAGATCCACTTTGGTCTCCTCACAGCTAGCTATTTTGATTTGAAAAGGAAGTTGAAAGAGGAACTTGGTGACATGTTTAATTCCTCTGTCGATGATTCAAGGATGTATCTGCCTTCTCAAGCTCCCCCGGTCGTGCCACCACCTGTACAAACATCACGAGTTGTGGATCGTTTTGATGTGGAACTAGTTCAAGCTCCCAAAGTCGTAGCTCTGAAGCATGCCAGATTGGACAAAGCAGTTGAGAAAGGTGAACTCTTGTTCAAAAGGAGCTCGGATCAAAATGCTCTTGGGATCAGCCCAAAATCACTGTCACAGATCTCTAAGAAAAATGTTTTAAAGACATCTATGGTGATAGTTCAGAAATTGTTTCATGGGACTTTCATGGTACTCTAAACTTGTGGCTCGCGAGACGCAAAAGTAGCAACACAGAATTATACAAAGATATTTATGATATCCATTCGTGGACCAGGGTTGATCTTTCAGAACTATCGAAAGCTTCTTTTGCAAATCCCTCTCAAAATCCCAAGGCAACACAATTCAAGCACTTTTTGGAAGATCAAGTGGTTAAGGGTTTTCCTTCAATGAAGACTGCAGAGTCTATCATCAAACTATACCCAAGTGTTCTTGATCCCAAAACTAATCTTCCTCTTTGGAATGTGATGTGGCCTGCTACAAGTCAAGTAAAACAGATTCCTATACTTCAGAATTATCCAGATGGATCTTTGTCATCCATGCATTACTGGGTTTTTGATGAAACTACAGCCTTCGCTGTCATAAAGCTTCAAGATGGATGTATTCGTTTATATGAAAAAGAGATCTATTTCAGTTTGCTAAAGAGTATACATCTATGGTTGCCGACATTATTAACAAAAGGGTGTGGAATGGGGTGATGGACGATTCAGATGTTCTGCTTGTCGAAAAGGACTAAGTCAAGCTAGCCCTAAACCAAGGGGGAGATTGAAGGGTCTGGTTTGTGGTATGGTCTAGGATTTCTATTGTATACGGTCCATTGAGTCATTTTGATGTATTTTGGGAGTGTTTGAGAGTTTATGGCCAGGATTGGTGTTTACGGCCGTAAACAGGTTTACAGCCATAAACCCAGTTTGCGGCCAGTGTCCCCTATATATAGGGCTTGTCTAGGTCATTTGTCAGGTTGTTCGTCTAAGTGTTTACGGCCAGGTGTATTCGAGTTTTACTAGACGTTTTAATATATAAAGGTGTGCAAGCTTGATTTAATTCTTCTTCTACTCCAATTCTTGTTACATTGATTGATTGATTGCTTGATCATTGGCTAAGATCCGTTATCAGGACCTTACAAACAGTTGGTATCAGAGAAGGAGACTGTGTAATCTATATGCATCTCTTCTGTTTGTTGAGTTATTAGGATTTCCGTTAATATATGATCTTGTTTAGTTGTCTTTATTGTGCTTCTGACGGCTTACAATGATCTTTATATTAACCTATTATCTGTTTTAGTTTACACATCTGATTCATAACAGGTATCAAAGAAATCAACATCATGCAGCACGATGATTGTCACATTAACTCCTTGAATATCTTAAGTAGTATTGGTCTAGGATTTCTATTGTATACGGTCCATTGAGTCATTTTGATGTATTTTGGGAGTGTTTGAGAGTTTACGGCCAGGATTGGTATTTACGGCCGTAAACAGGTTTACAGCCGTAAACCCAGTTTGCGGCCAGTGTCCCCTATATATAGGGCTTGTCTAGGTCATTTGTCAGGTTTGTTCATCTAAGTGTTTACGGCCAGGTGTATTCTAGTTTTACTAGACGTTTTAATATATAAATGTGTGCAAGCTTGATTTAATTCTTCTACTCCAATTCTTGTTACATTGATTGATTGATTGCTTGATCATTGGCTAAGATCCGTTATCAGGACCTTACAAACAGTTGGTATCAGAGAAGGAGAGTGTGTAATCTATATGTATCTCTTATGTTTATTGAGTTATTAGGGTTTCCGTTAATATATGCTCTTGTTTAGTTGTTTTTTTTGTGATTCTGACGGCTTACAATGATCTTTATATTAACCTATTATCTGTTTTAGTTTACACATCTGATTCATAACAGGTATTAAAGAAATCAACATCATGCAACACGATGATTCTCACATTAACTCCTTGAATATCTCAAGTAGTATTAGCTCACCTAAAAGGATCCCAATTCTTTTCCCTCATGAATAAGAAGTTTGGGCTCTTCACTTTGAAGATAATGTTCTTGGTTTAGACAACATTGGTTATCTAATATGGGAAGCCATTACTCTTGCTCCGTTTGTTCATACTGAAACCAAAAGAACTATCAAAACTTAGAAAGAATACAACCAACTGCTTCTTGACGAGAAGGATGTTTCTCGGGACGAGAAAGAGAAACTAATTAGCAACGTCAAAGCAATGAGGATCATCAGATTCGCTTCAGAGTCTAATACCTTCCGTTCAGTTAGCTCATGTGATATTGTGAAAGCTATCTGGGAAAGGCTCAATGAATTTTACTCCACCGACGCGGATCTTGAGCATTTTACACAAACACTTATGCTTTCAGAGTTTGGTGCTTTCGCACAGAATCCATAAGAGAATCTGAGCTAGACATCCAATTGCTACAATCATCTTCTCAGCAGGATGACGAAACAAGGTATTGGACGAGAGGTGATCGAGCAAAAGCTTACTTTTACGAATGGGCTTAGATCTGAGTGGATGGCAATTGTTTTTACAGTTAAAGCGCATGAGCAGTTTAAAAGCTATTCTTTAGCTAAGCTGGTTGGAATTCTTAAGGCACATCAAAGCGAGGTGTCGAAAGAAGCGAAAGTTGTTTCTGGTATGTGGTCTCTAGCACTTGTCGCAAAAGGCAAGACTGTTGCAGAGGATGAGTTTTAGTCTATTCATTCTGAGTGTGATCTTACAAATGAGGAGTTTGCTTTAATGGTCTCAAATCCCAAAACGTTCACAAGGAAGAAATTCCCATCAAACAAGAATCGAAACTGGCAGGGCAGCTACAGCTCCAAAAGGGTGAAAGATGAGAACGAAAGCGCTTCTCAAAAGGAGGATGAAAAGAAAGAAAAGAAACTTGTGGGTGATTCTAGCTATGACTGCAATTATTTTCATGGAAAAAATCATTTTGCCATGGAATGCATGCTAAGAAGGTTAAATGAAAAGTAGGAAGGAGAAGATGATGAAGCCTACTGTCACAACCCGAAACCGATGGCGGAAACGTTCTGGGGCGGAGGACGTCATGTAAAGTATCACAACCAATGTACATAGTAAGCGTAGTAAACACAACCATTACATTACATATAAGTATTTACATTTGTTTGAAAGTAAAGTTATACATGATTATAGATATATATACATCCATAATGAACAAAAGTACAAACGAGACTGCTAAAATGCTTCGTCTTTTCCAAAATATCGCGGTGTACCTGTCTAATGAGGACCTGAGAATACAAGCAGTTTTGAAAATATCAGCATAAAGCTGGTGAGTTCATAAGCCGATTGTTTTCTGAAAATTAACAAGTTTCCTTTAGTTTTCTGAAACAGTTGTTATCCAAGAAAATCCCATATTTTCTTATAAGTAAAGTTTGGTTATCCGTTTGTTACACAATCTAGTTAAAAACAGTTTGTTATCCCAGGAAAAACCCTTATTTTCCTTAAACGTTGGTGTTTGGTTATTGGTTCGGAATGCAATGTACTAGTATCTACCATACTTGTAGTATTAAGATAAGTATTCTGAAAGCCTGATTATCCTATATACGAATGTCGAATATCTACTATACTTAACATAAATTTTATTTTCGAAACTCTAATTTTGCTCAGAGGAATATATTAATAGACGAAATTTCGAAACTTTGGTGACACTCAGAGACGTACACTAGTTGTATTTTCGAAGTTCTGGAGACATCCCAAGGCGTGTTTTTGACATATTTTCGAAACTCTGGTGACACTCAAAGACGTACATTAGCTGTATTTTCGAAGGTCTGGTGACATCCAAAGCCGTATTTTAGACTTGTTTTCGAAACTCTAGTGATACTCAAAGACGTACATTAGCTGTATTTTCGAAGTTCTGGTGCCATCCAAAGGCATGTTTTATTAGTAATAATCCTAATTTATGATTAGCATTAATCCTTCGTAAATTATAAAATATAACATAAATTAAAACATTTTATAATGAGATCTACAATTAATCTGAAAGCTAACTCTGCAAGTTAAACGGTTGGTCAATACGGTTTCAGTGTTAAAAGCATACGGAATATGAAACAATTCAAAAGAAATAATAAGTTTGAGTACAAGATTTCCTTGTACTTTTGCTTGTATTCCCCCTGAAAACATTGAACAACACGAAAAAAGGTGTAGGGGTATGAACTCACCAGTCGAGAAATGTGCCGATTAGGATGCTAAGTATCAGTTCAGGGCTTGAACACACGCGAGGTTCCTATATAATATGAAGAGATACATAATTGTATCTAATTAGACACTGAACTACTAATTAATTAAGAATATACACTCCGAGGAGCGAAAACACTTCGATTCAAGTGTTAGGAGTGGTGCAGGTTGCTTATAAGGAGGTGAAAGGCCTAGATATGGAGTTGGCTCTTAAAGAGTAAACTCCTAAAGGAGATTACGGTCCATAGACCATATCCCCATGAGTTTATGGCTGTAAACTCATGGGTGGTGTTTTCTTGGTTGCTTAATGGTCTTACAACACTTGAGGGATGATGCTAGGTTTAGTTCTTAGGCATGGGAAGTGAATTGACCAACACATGGACCATTTTAAGGAGTTTATGACTGTAAACAAGGAGTTTACGGCCATAAACTCTCGTGTACCCTTTCTTATGTGCTTTAATGGTCCTAAGTTAAGAATAAGTGGTTCTAGTCCAAAGTACAAGCCATAGATGGAAGTTAGGGCATCATTTGACCACTTTATAGGAGTTTACGGCCTAGGAACCATTCCTTGTGGGGTTTACGGCCGTAATCTCATAAGGAGGTGGTTTCTCTCATGTTCAAGGTCCCTAACACAATAAAGGTTGGTTCTAGACATTATTTCAAGGAATAGGAGGTGTTTAAGGGGCGTCTTAACACCTTTAAAGGTGTTTATGGTATATGAATGAGGGTTTACGATCCAAGCATGTTCTTGGGCCGTAAACTCATGTTTACTCCTCAAATGGTAAGATTTTGGTTCCTTAAATCCATTCATGCAAGCCCCTAAGTCATATCTAAGCACTAGAAGTGATTTGGAAGGGTTTTGGGGCTCAAAAGTTAACGGAAAAATTGGAATACAAACGGGTTTTTTTAACGGAAATAGGTTACAGTGACGGAAAAATTTTCGGATTGTCACATTATCCCCCCGTTAGAGGGAATTTCGTCCCGAAATTTAGAATTAAGATATAAATCATGGATTTGGAAAGAGATGCAGATATTTCTATTTCATCGAGTCTTCACGTTCCCAAGTGAACTCGGGTCCCCGCTCGGCATTCCAGCGAAACTTCACTATCGGGATACAACTTTATTTTGTACGTTTGATCTCTCGATCCATGATTTTGATTAGTTCTTCTACGAAGTTCCGACTTTCGTTGATTTCAATCTCATCAAGAGGGATTCATGAGGGTTTCATCGGAAAGACGCTTTTTAAGATTTAAGACATGGAAGACAGGGTGGATGTTGCTAAACTCTTGAAGTAGTCGAAGTTTGTAGTCTACGGGACCGATTCTAGCGAGGATTTCGAAAGGTCCTATGTACCTCGGGTTAAGTTTTCCGTGCTTTCAAAGTGTATCATGCCTTTCCAGGGTAAGACCTTCAACAGGACACAATCTCCAACAAAAGGGGTACACCTTTCTGTGTCAGAGTGGTTAAGGGTTTGGCGATTCTGGAAAATTTTTGGATGAACCTGCGATAGTAGCCAGCGAGACCCAAGAATTGACGGATTTCTGTGGGTGTCTTCGGTGCCGACCAATTCTCTATTGCCTTGATTTTGGACGGTTCTACATGTATACCCTCCTCGCTTACCACATGACCAACGAAAGCTATCTTCCAAATCCAGAATTTGCACTTGGAGAATTCTATGTACCGCTTCTCTGATCTAAGAGTTTCCAACACTATCCTCAAGTGTTGTTTGTGATCCTCTTCTCTTCTGGAGTAGACAAGTATGTCGTCAGTGAACACGATGAGGAACTTGTCTAGAAAAGGGTCGACACACCCGGTTCATCAAGTCCGTGAACACAACCGGTGCATTGGTTAGACCGAAGGGCATCACTACAAACTCGTAGTGACCATATTGAGTCCTGAATGCTATCTTGGAAACATCATTCTCATGAACTCATAGCTGATGGTACCCTGAGTAAGGTCTATCTTCGAGAAATAACTAGCTCCCTAAAGTTGATCGAAAAGGTTGTTTATTCGAAGAAGAGGATATTAGTTTTTTGACGGTCAACTTATTCAATTCGCGGTAGTTTATACATATCCGAAAGGATCCATCCTTCTTCTTCACAAACAATACTGGGGCTCCTTAGGGTGAGGAACTCGGTCTGATGAACCCTTTACTAAGTAGCTCATTGAGCTAACTAGATAACTCCTACATTTCTGCTGGGGTTAAGCGATAGGGAGATTTGGCTACAGGATTTTCTCCAGGAATTAGGTCGATGCGAAACTCGACTTGACGTTCGGGAGGAATTCCCGGGAGCTCTTGGGGAAAGACATCAGGAAAGTTACAGACTTCGGGGACGCTCTCGAGGTCTTTAATTTCCTGTTTCTCGTTGAATACATGAGCCAGGAATGCGTAACACTCCTTTCGCAAGAGCTTTTGAGCTTTGGTGCATGAAATGATGCGAAGGTTGGAACTGAGTTTATCGTCGTATATCACGAGATTCTGGCTAGAAGGAAGATTTAGACGGATGGCTTTTCATAACAAAGGACATCAGCATGTTTGGGGCTCAACCAATCAATGCCAATGATAACATCAAAGTTCTTATGGAAACTGGCATTAGGTCGATGGGAATGGAATGATCGTTCTGGGTAAGGGTACATCCTAATTATATCGTTAGTGTTCTTTTTCTCACCGTTAGCCATCTCGACGGTAAACGTTTTGGTTACTAGTTGAGGACTATGTTTTAGAAAATGTTTGAATGAATAGCTAACATATTTTCTTTCAGCATCAGAATCGAAAAGGATTGCAAGCATAAGAGTTGTCGAGGAGGAACATACCTGTGGCAGCGGTGAGATCGGCGACTGCCGCATCTCGTCCCATAGTTAAAACTCTCCCGGTGTTTCCATTTGTTGCTGCCTTGGGGCAGTTTTGCTTGAAATGCCTGACTTCACCGCAACCGTAGCAGGCCTGAATGACACCCGCTCCGGAAGCTTGATTGGTTGATTGGGTTGGTGTTCTGCAGTTTCGCGCATGATGACACCCCTGGCCACAGTTTTTGCAAAACTTCTCACAACATGGGCCAGGAATACGATGGTAGTAACTGCACCTGTTGCACCACGGGAGGGTACCAGTATATCCATTGGTAGGTGCTTGAGCTGAGGAACCAACGACAAAAATAGCAGTAGGGGTAGTAGCAGCGTGGACTGCCACTGTTTGCTGTTTCTTTGAGGACTTCTACGAAGACTGACTCTTCTTCTTCTTCCAAAATTTTCTTTTCTCACCACTCTTCTCTGTCGGTTTAGGAGTGGTGGCTGCTTCCTCAAGGTCATCACTATGGTCAATCAGAGTTTGCGCTAGGCATTTGGCGCTATGGTAGGTGTCTGGCTTCGTAGCCAAGACGTTTCCCTTGGTTGGATGGGTCAACCCCCAGATGAACCTCTAAATCTTTTTTCTTTTCGGGGTAACTATACCCGGACAAAGAAGCACCAAGTCATCGAATCTGGAAGTGTAAGTGGCGATATCAGAACCCTTCATATTTAGGTTCCAGAGTTCATGCTCTAGCTTCTGCATTTCGCCCCGCGGGCAGTACTCTGCAAGCAGAAGTTCATTCATGATCTCCCAACCCATAGCATTGGCTACAAGTAGGGTTAAGGATTTGACTCGGCCATTCCACCAAGTCAGGGCTTTATCGGCGAACGTGTAGGCGACAAACTTCACCTTATCAGTTTCAGAGCAGGCACAGATTTCGAAAATAGATTCGATTTTCTCGAACCATCGAGTTAGGGCAATGACACCTCCAGTGCCATTGAAGGGCGTGGGTTTCACGTTCATAAAGTCATTGTAGGAACACTCCTTCCGGTGTCCCTGGCTACCTTCTATGTTTTGAGGATGAGTACCACCTCCTTGCCCACCTGAACCACCGGGGTTCATTTGCGACATGGCAGCTGCCACAACAGCAGTAACAACTGCTTGGAACATGGCTGGATCAAATGGAGGGGGAGGTGGTGGCGGAGGAGGATTGTTATTCTTTGAGCTGGGTCCTTTCCTTGGAGGCATCTTGATCTAAAATGATCAGGAAAGAGAGGATGGTAAGTCCTCTTAATTGAATCAAGAGTTATGGAACAAGAGATATCTCATTATGGCATATATAGAGTCCTTCTTAAGCGATAAAACAGGAAAGAGCTATCAAAGCGGGTAAACTATCGCTAAGGAAAGAATGAGTAGCAACACTTGGAATGAATTTCAACACGCAATCGGCTTTGGCTAAACTACTCCCATAGTATTTTATGTTTCGCTGCGATGATGACTCATCGTTTGGATGTTAGATAAGTTTTAGGCATGTTGCACACCACAGTCACTCCCAAGCACATGTTGGCCGTGTCTCGAATGAATATAGTTAATCAGGCTATATTGACCCTAGACACAACTACATAACTTCCCAGCTTTAATCGCAGTGCACAACACCCAATTACTTATGTTTTGTTCTACTCGAGGTTACGGTATCTGACGTTTAGGTATTTTTGTATACTTTTGAAAAATACTTATATTTTAAAGTATACTTTTAGTTCAGAGCACTTCGGCCCCTTAGTGTTTATATTCTTATACCATGTATGGTTTGGTATACTTAGTTCACTATAAACAAGGGCTCTGATATCAATCTGTCACACCCCGAAACCGATGGCGGAAATGTTCCGAGGCAGAGGACGTCATGTAAAGTATCACAACCAATGTACATAGTAAGCGTAGTAAACACAACCATTACATTACACAAAAGTATTTACATTTGTTTGAAAGTAAAGTTATACATGATTATAGATATATATACATCCAAAATGAACAAAAGTACAGACGAGACTGCTAAAATGCTCCGTCTTTTCCAAAAGATAGCGGTGTACCTGTCTAATGAGGACCTGAGAGTACAAGCAGTTTTGAAAATATCAGCATAAAGCTGGTGAGTTCATAAGAGGTTTGTTTTCTGAAAATGAACAAGTTTCCTATAGTTTTCTGAAACAGTTGTTATCCAAGAAAATCCCATATTTTCTTATCAGTAAGGTTTGGTTATCCATTTGTTACACAATCTAGTTAAGAACGGTTTGTTATCCCAGAAAAAACCCTTACTTTCCTTAAACGTTGGTGTTTGGTTATTGGTTCGGAATGCAATGTACTAGTATCTACCATACTTGTAGTATTAAGATAAGTATTCTGAAAGCCTGGTTATCCTATATACGAATACGATGGAACGCAAGTCAAATTTAGGTCAAAATATAACTTTCCTAAAATTTTATTTGGGTTAAATAAAGTAGTAGGAATTGTATTAAGGTTTTCATACATATAAAGAACCCTAAAATCCGAGTTATAACGAAAAAGTTATGACCAACCGAAGATTCTCGGCAAAACCGGCAATACTAATAGGCGTAAAATGTGAAGTTTCATTACAATAGTTTTTAGCCTTAGGTATCTAAATAAAAGTTTTAGATATCATTAAACCGTAAACGTACATAAAAAGAACGTCCAAATCTGACTTCGTATGAGGAAGTTGTGATTTTTCTAAGTTACAGATATAACAGTAGACAACTAAAAACTCGAAATAGAGATCGAGAGACTTTTAGCCGACACAATCTAAATGAGAATCGAAGGGCTCAACAATACTAGCGCAACGGTAAAAAGTCTGACGAAAACGGACGTCGGATGAAGAAGTTATGGAACTTTAACGGACTTTTCCTATCCCGACATATTAAAATATTATATTAAAAATAAATCAAGATTTGCCGACGGAGTCTAAACAAAAGTTGTAGACCGTAGTCTCACCTACGCGTGGATATAAAGAACGTCAAAAACGGAGTTCGTATGAGGAAGATATGAATATTTGAATTTACTAAATAATTAAAATATAAATTTAATTAAAAATTCGGTATTATCCGAAGGAGGAGTCATCAGACCAATCCATATTACGCCCAGCGTACTCGGATGCTCGGCCTTAATCCGTTCACGTCGCTCCAATGCTTCGACCGAGGATGCGCTCATACATGACGCATGAGTACGCCCCGCGTACTCTCGTACGCCCAGCGTACCGAGTTCCTCCAGCCACTATAAAAGCGATGCGAGGGTGCCGGCCATTTTTGCTCATTTCCTTCCTTCCTCGCGCCGAAGCTCTGCGTTTCAACCCTCGGAGCCATCCCAAAGTCCCGGTTTTCATATCCAAGTTTGGAATGAAGTTTTACGCTCCCGAGATTCCCGAGATTCCCGAGAATCTCGAAAGATCCGCTTTCTCGAGTAGAAGTTCTACTCGGTTTTCGTCTCGCTTTCTTCAATCAATCAAGTGAGTTCATACCCCTATAATCCACACTTGTAAATGTTTTATTAATGTTTTTATATGCTTTTAAGGGGGGGGGGGGGGGAATACAAGTAAAACACACGATAACTATCGTGTGTTATGTAAAGTTTTATTATACACTTTTTATGAACGGAATCATATGTGATTTATAACTATTATGAGGAAACTTTCGTATGCAAAATACATCATGATAACATCATATCTTTTGAAATGAAAAATGTTGTTATATATGTATCAATCAAACACTCTACTTATACTGTATGTATATGTGTCCATCTTAGGCACTACAAAAATTATACTTTTCATAACAAGTGAGCATTTTACTAGGGATTACTATACAAACGAGACACACTTTTAGAAAACTATAATAGGTATAGTTTTACGAGAACATCACGAACTTTTAAAACAAGAAATACTATTTCAAGGAGATACATTCATATACAAGAACAAACGAACATTTTCATAGGTACTTCAAATAGTTTTCACAAACGTTTTTACATGTTGAAACACTTTTAGAAACTGTCTTACAAACTGTAGGTTTCCTTTTTGAATATGTTATAGTTGTGCTTCAAACAAAGGTTTTTCTCACACTTAAACTGTTTTGTCAAACGCTTTTCGAATCGATTTATAAACTGACATCAAGTCATAAATTCTTATTTATTAAACTTTTCAAAGGTTTTACAAAACCTCTTTTATGCTTTTATATTATAAATTGCATGCCACTATATGTATAGTTATATAAGAAATTTTTAAAAGACTTAGGAAGGCTATTCACCCTGTTTCCTTTTCCTCGATTTGGATGTGGTCTGGTGGGATATCGGGTACTCGTCTGAAGGTTGTTTAAATATTAGTTATATATCATGTGTACATACATAGTCATAAATGTTCCATCAGTTAATTCAGTTTCGATACTCTTGGGTAGCAAGGGTGTATAAACCTACTTGGACACTCATCAATTACATTCTAGTAAACTATTATAGGAATAGTTTAGGGTATACAAAACATTATCCCTATTACAAGAAATTACACCAGATTTAGTTCATTCATGAGTCTAGACTACATGCTATATGAAGGGATGCTCTTACAGAGATTCCTCTTACATGGATATATTTATAGGGATACTCTTACAGAGATTCCGCTTACATGAATACGTTTACAGAGATTCCGCTTACATGAATACGTTTACATAGATACGCTTAGATGAGTACATTTACGTACATAATATATGATGAGTTACTATTACATATTATATGGGTAGATACTGTTATATAGTTCTCCTTCTTATCTTTACCTTGTGATAAAATCACATAATCGACGAGATAGATTGGACTTTATATCCTAGTACCAAAGGATACTTTGAGGGACTAACCATCCCTATAGCCACTGTTAGCTACAGAGGATAATGACACATCTACGGATGTCTATGTTTGATACCATTACAGGTATACTTAAGGGACTAACTATTCCTAAACCCGGCTGTTAGCAACAGAGGTAAATGCACATCTACGGATGTCTACGGTTGATCCGTTTATGGCGAGTTTCCACGCCGTGTGTATCTTAGTACCAAAGGATACAACATAAGTTATTATATTATTACTTTTATAGTTTTATCATAATAATTAAACAGGGAAAAACTGTCACATTTTCAAGTGGTGCGTACTTTCAAAACAGTCTGATCTTGGTAGAAGACTACTTTCAAAATGGTCGGATCTTGGTAGAAGACTACTTTTTATACTAGTAGGAAATATGGGATTTTCAAGGGATTTTATACTTATACTAAATGTTTCATCAAACATTCACCAGTCTTTCATAAACAACTTTTCAAAACAATAACATTAAAATACTTATGAATTCACCAGCTTTATTGCTGATACTCGCTTTCAAAATAACTTGTATTCTCAGGTTACAAATAGACAGGTGTCGATGCAAGGTTTAGAGAAAACGGAGCAGTCAAGACTCGTCTTTTATTTTGATTAGTTATCATGTTGTCTTGTACTATCAAAGAACACACTTGTAATCAAAATTATACTATTATTGCAATGGATGATGTTGTTGCTTGTTTACTACTTTACATTTGTTGTGATACATTACATGACGTCCTCCGCCCCAGAACGTTTCCGCCATTCTTGGTTTTGGGGTGTGACAGATTGGTATCAGAGGATTGTTTATAGCGAATTAAGTATATCAACCCATAAAAGATATACTTACTATAACTACAATGGGATTAAAAATGCTCTGACCAAGAGTTTATACTTTTAAATAATAAAATATTTAATTAAGTATACGTGCCTGCATTCATACTAAAATCAGTGTCACAATGACAAGAACAAAAGTATTACGATTGTTGAATATCACAAGTAAGCTTGGGGATGTATGGTCAGTCCTGGGAATGGCATAGCCTGATCAACTTTGCTGGTCCGAGGAGTGATTAGCATATGCCCAAGAATGGTTGTGATGTGATAACAAGTCTAAAAACTTACCAACACTACCACAATGAGAACATTATAACAGAACCTAAGTCTAAAATACTATAGGAGTATTTTGTATTACTATAATTACTTACTTGAGAACTAAAAAGAATTTTCATTACTAAGTTGATGGTTGCTAAGTGGATATACTAAGGTTATAAATAACTAGGATGTCATAGACTTAGAATCTGTGAAATTCTGCTTTACCCCGGTTCCTTGCGAATTTGGAGTGGAGTTCACTTATTTGAAAGCCTATCCTGTTTTGATTACATATAACTGGTATGCACTTTGAAAATAATGAAGTAACTAATGAAGATTATCTAATAATTATCTAGATAGTTCGTCTAATAATTATTTCTTTACCCAAATTCTCGTGTAGATAACATGGCTAGACTCCATCCCCACGGCAACCCGTACCTCCCGAACAAAGGCAGTGCTGGATGGTTCAGAGAAGAACCAGAGAATGATCATCCACTCCCTTTTGAATGATCACCATGTTGAAGACCTTTCAGATGATGATAACTCCGAACCCGAGGATGAGAACCTACCCCCAGTAGCTCCCAATTCAAACCCTAACCCTCGTCCAACTCTTCATGGCCCGTCACCTCCTTGGGTAGAATGCTTGGAAACATGGAGCGAAGAGCAAGATCAACCTATGCCGTTTAATGGATACCGAAGCTTCTACCACTCAAGCGAAGGAATCTTAGCTGACAGAGTTCTACAAATCCTAATCCGTAGAGTTGCCCGAAACGAAATTCAGGGCAGGACGACTTTTCAACATATCGAAGAGGTTAATGCCAATGCAAGAATGCATACCATTCGCACCAATCGCCTTGATCAGAAGTGAGAGATCTGAGAGAAACCATGAGACCCTGCTGCAAGCACTAGCTGAAACCCAAGCCGAAGTTATAGAGCTCCAAGTACGCCAGAGGGTGTACGAGAGATACCTGCTGGATATGGATCGTCAACTAACCGAACTAAGGGTTCACCACAGGGGTGACCATCGCCAGTAGGAGATACCTTACTTCATTCCTTGTTTTAAAGAACCGTGTTCCTGTCTATGTTATGTGTAGTATTTTCTATGAAACTATCTTGTACTGTAAGTACGTGTGGTTAGGTCTTTATGATGTCAAGAACTATCTCCTATGGATATGATGTAAGACCTTTTACAAGGTCATTTTCCCGAACTTTTATGTCATGAATATCAAAGATAATGATAGTCGGCTAACTTCTGTGTCATTCTTTATTCAAGTACTCTTATCATACCTTCATTGGAGTCTATCTGAATCATGCATTAGTCAAGTCATTGGACTATAGTAATTTAGCTCCGGAAACATTTCCAAGTCTCTTTCAGTGGTTGGATCATGTTATTCACCAACCAATGATACCTCAGCTTGAACGACAAGTGTCTTGAGACCATTCTACGAACACACTTCCACTCAGTACCAGGACTGCATCATAGGGATGTAGGTCAAACTTTAGAGAACATAGTCTTACTCTTTACTTGAACAATCGAAGTACATCTAGAGTCAACCAGAATCACTCACAAAATCTTTACCTTTCATGTGACAGAATCATGTCGTCATCCGGAAACAATCCGCCGAGCAATGAAACCCCTATCCTCCATATCGACGTTGCTTCATTACAAGCCGCAGTAGCAACTGCTGTGACAACTTTCCTTACACACATCAACTCAGGCAACACAAGCAAGACCGACAAAGGAGTCGAGAGTTCCGATGGTAGTACCAAACCGGGAAACCAACAAATGGCAATAGTCATAAACTTGCGAAGCCGTAAGACCGAAAGAAAGAGACGATATCGTCAATCCCTAAGGGAGCGCAAGAGATCCCAAAGACTTGCCATGCCACAGCAACAAGTGGAAACTCCTGCAGAACGCTTTAGGAAGGAATTTCCAAGGTGGTGTAATGAGGAAGGCATTTGTGTCCACATAACACTGGCTAAACACCTCACTCCCGCCACCAAGGCTAATAATAGCCAATCATGCCACCAATGCGGGGAGATAGAGCACCTCAAGAAGGATTGCCCTATAACGAAGACCTCTGGCGCATATGGTAGGATTCTCAGGATCACAACTGTAGGAGAACCTACTCCGAACCCACGTTAATGTAATTTGGGCGTTTAGTTGTAACAGGCTTAAAAACCATCCAAAACTAGTGCAACCAAAGTCTTATCTTTTGCGGGATCCCGTCGGTATAGGGATGCTCGTGCTGCGTATACTTGCCTTTTGAAGTATACATTTTTCGCAACAATAGTCTTGTAGTAGTCTAAAGTACCGTAACTCTGTTGATGGTTGCACGGTTGTGTTCTGTCTGTAAACATCTTATGTTCAAATCTAATGTATTTAAGTTTCCTTATGATTCCGACATTATCATATGACTTGATTCAATTTTATCCTCACAAAAACAGCTTCATACGTACATCTCTTCCTCCGAAATCGTCTTTCTAGCAAAGCCGTCATTCCAGAACACCAAAGTACTCGTACATAGAGCACCTCATGTTTCTCATCCTTTCCGAAGAAAAGCTCAGCAAACCACCCCGAAGTACCGCTCGTGCAGTACGTCGAGTTTAATCCAAAGACCCACAGTTTCAAGCTTATTTATATACGACTCGTATACTCGAGATTGTGATTGATTAACCTGGTATGGGTTCTACTATGAACTTCAGGATGGGGACTGCCCAAGACTACGAGTGATCGTGCTGCCATGCGAATAAACTTAGAAGCCCAACACATGCCCTTTCTGTCGATTGGGACAAGAAAGACAGATAGAACAAAAGTACCTATCCTTTTTCCTTAATTCATGAATAATCATACTTTATTTTAGATCTTCACGACATCTAATCAACCACAAGGTTCTGACTTCATAATCAGTATGAATTGGTTTTGTTCTTATACAAGAGGAAAGGTCACTGCCTATACCTCAAGACAGCTTAAGACGCAGGAAGTATACTATACAAAACATGATCTTGAGTCAGGGGCAACGGTAATTGCTTGGAAGATCTGGAGACACTACATGTAGGGTACAAGATGTACTATTCTCACAGTCCACAAAAACATTCAACATACGTTCAACCAAGAAGAGTTATCATGCCAGTGAAGTCAAACAAAAGAAGCAAAGTCGTGTCCCGATAGTGAAAGGTTTGCTGGAATGCCAAGCGAGGAACCGAGTTCACTTAAGAACACAAGAAGCAAATGAAACTTCTATCCGTAGCATGTTTATCAATTTTGTTTAAACTCTAATTTTGGGACAAAATTCCCTCTAACGGGGGGATGATGTGACAACCCGATATTTTGAGGCAATATGATGGAACGCAAGTCAAATTTAGGTCAAAATATAACTTTCCTAAAATTTTATTTGGGTTAAATAAAGTAGTAGGAATTGTATCAAGGTTTTCATACATATAAAGAACCCTAAAATCCGAGTTATAACGAAGAAGTTATGACCAACCGAAGATTCTCGGCAAAACCGGCAATACTGATAGACGTAAAATGCGAAGTTTCAATACAATAGTTTTTAGCCTTAGGTATCTAAATAAAAGTTTTAGATATCATTAAACCGTAAACGTACATAAAAAGAACGTCCAAATCTGACTTCGTATGAGGAAATTGTGATTTTTCTAAGTTACAGATATAACAGTAGACAGCTAAAAACTCGAAATAGAGATCGAGAGACTTTTAGCCGACACAATCTAAATGAGAATCGAAGGGCTCAACAATACTAGCGCAACGGTAAAAAGTCTGACAAAAACGGACGTCGGATGAAGAAGTTATGGAACTTTAACGGACTTTTCCTGTCCCGACCTATTAAAATATTATATTAAAAATAAATCAAGATTTGCCGACGGAGTCTAAACAAAAGTTGTAGATCGTAGTCTCACCTACGCGTGGATATAAAGAACGTCAAAAACGGAGTTCGTATGAGGAAGATATGAATTTTTGAAGTTTACTTAATCCGTCCACGTCGCTCCGATGCTTCGACCGAGGATGCGCTCATGCATGACGCATGAGTACGCCCCGCGTACCCTCGTACGCCCAGCGTACTGAGGTCCTCCAGCCACTATAAAAGGGATGCGAGGGTGCCGGCCATTTTTGCTCATTTCCTTCCTTTCTCGCGCCGAAGCTCTGCGTTTCAACCCTCGTAGCCATCCCAAAGTCCCGGTTTTCATATCCAAGTTTGTAATGAAGTTTTACGCTCCCGAGATTCCCAAGAATCTCAAAAGATCCGCTTTCTCGAGTAGAAGTTCTGCTCAGTTTTCGTCTCGCTTTCTTCAATCAATCAAGTGAGTTCATACCCCTATAATCCACACTTGTAAATGTGTTATAAATGTTTTGATATGCTTTTAAGGGGGGGAATACAAGTAAAACACACGATAACTATCGTGTGTGATATAAACTGTCATTATACACTTTTTATGAACGGAATCATATGTGATTTATAACTATTATGAGGAAACTTTCATATGCAAAATACATCACGATAACATCATATCTTTTGAAATGAAAAATGTTGTTATATATGTATAAATCAAACACTCTGCTTGTACTGTATGTATGTGTGCATCTTAGGCATTACAAAAATTTTACTTTTCATAACAAGTGAGCATTTCACTAGGGATTACTATACAAACGAGACACACTTTTAGAAAACTATAATAGGTATAGTTTTACGAGAACATCACGAACTTTTACATACTAGAAATACTATTTCAAGGAGATACATTCATATACAAGAACAAACGAACATTTTCATAGGTACTTCAAATAGTTTTCACAAACATTTTTACATGTTGAAACACTTTTAGAAACTGTCTTACAAACTGTAGGTTTCCTTTTTGAATATGTTATAGTTGTGCTTCAAACAATGGTTTTTCTCACAGATAAACTGTTTTGTCAAACGGTTTTCGAATCGATTTATAAACTGACATCAAGTCATAAATTATTATTTATTAAACTTTTCAAAGGTTTTACAAAACCTCTTTTATGCTTTTATATTATAAATTGCATGCCTCTATATGTACAGTTATATAAGAAATGTTTAAAAGACTTAGGAAGGCTATCCACCCTGTTTCCTTTTCCTCGATTTGGATGTGGTCTGGTGGGATATCGGGTACTCGTCTGAAGGTCGTTTAAATATTAGTTATATATCATGTGTACATATATAGTCATAAATGTTCCATCAGTTAATTCAGTTCCGATACTCTTGGGTAGCAAGGGTGTATAAACCTACTTGGACACTCATCAATTACATTCTAGTAAACTATTATAGGAATAGTTTAGGGTATACAAAACATTATCCCTATTACAAGAAATTACACCAGATTCAGTTCATTCATGTGTCTAGACTACATGCTATATGAAGGGATGCTCTTACAGAGATTCCTCTTACATGGATATATTTATAGGATACTCTTACAGAGATTCCGCTTACATGAATACGTTTACAGAGATTCCGCTTACATGAATACGTTTACAGAGATTCCACTTACATGAATACGTGTACATAGATATGCTTAGATGAGTACATTTACGTACATAATATATGATGAGTTACTATTACATACTATATGGGTAGAAACTATGATATAGTTCTCCTTCTTATCTTTACCTTGTGATACAATCACATAATCGACGAGATAGATTGGACTTTATATCCTAGTACCAAAGGATACTTTGAGGGACTAACCATCCCTATAGCCACTGTTAGCTACAGAGGATAATGACACATCTATGGATGTCTATGGTTGATACCATTACAGGTATACTTAAGGGACTAACTATTCCTAAACCCGGCTGTTAGCAACAGAGGTAAATGCACATCTACGGATGTCTACGGTTGATCCGGTTACGGCGAGTTTCCACGCCGTGTGTATCTTAGTACCAAAGGATACAACATAAGTTATTATATTATTACTTTTATAGTTTTATCATCATAGTTAAATAGGGAAAAACCATCACATTTTCAAGTGATGCGTACTTTCAAAACAGTCTGGTCTTGGTAGAAGACTACTTTCAAAATGGTCAGATCTTGGTAGAAGACTACTTTTTATACTAGTAGGAAATATGGGATTTTCTAGGGTTTTGATACTTATACTAAATGTTTCATCAAACATTCACCAGTCTTTCATAAACAACTTTTCAAAACAATAACATTAAAATACTTATGAATTCACCAGCTTTATTGCTGATACTCGCTTTCAAAATAACTTGTATTCTCAGGTTACAAATAGACAGGTGCCGATGCAAGGTTTAGAGAAGACAGAGCAGTCAAGACTCGTCTTTTTTTTATTAGTTATCATGTTGTCTTGTACTATGAAAGAACACACTTGTAATCAAAATTATACTATTAATGCAATGGATGATGTTGTTGCTTGTTTACTACTTTACATTTGTTGTGATACATTACATGACGTCCTCCGCCCCAGAACATTTCCGCGGTTCTTGGTTTTGGGGTGTGACACGAATGTCAAATATCTACTATATTTAACATAAATTTTATTTTCGAAACTCTAATTTCGCTCAGAGGAACATATTAATAGACGACATTTCGAAACTTTGGTGACACTTAGAAACATACACTAGCTGTATTTTCGATGTTCTGGTGACATCCAAAGGCTTGTTTTAGACGTATTTTCGAAACTCTGGTGACACTCAAAGACGTACATTAGTTGTATTTTCGAAGTTTTGGTGACATCCAAAGGCGTATTTTAGACTTATTTTCGAAACTCTAGTGACACTCAAAGACGTACATTAGCTGTATTTTCGAAGTTCCGGTGCCATCCAAAGGCGTGTTTTATTAGTAATAATCCTAATTTATGATTAGCATGAATCCTTCGTAAATTATAAAATATAACATAAATTATAACATTTTATAAGGAGATCTACAATTAATATGAAAGCTAACTCTGCAAGTTAAACGGTTGGTCAATACGGTTTCAGTGTTAAAAGCATACGGAATATGAAACATTTCAAAAGAAATAGTAAGTTTGAGTACAAGATTTCCTTGTACTTTTGCTTGAATTCCCCCCTGAAAACATTGAAAAACACGGAAAAAGGTGTAGGGGTATGAACTCACCAGTCGAGAAATGTGTCGATTAGGATGCTAAGTGTCAGTTCAGGGCTTGAACACATGCGAGGTTCCTATTTAATAAGAAGAGATACATAATTGTATCTAATTAGACATTGAACTACTAATTAATTAAGAATATACACTCCGAGGCGCGAAAGCACTTCAATTCAAGTGTTAGGAGTGGTCCAGGTTGCATCTGAGGAGGTGAAAGGCCTAGATATGGAGTTTGCTCTTCAAGAGTAAACTCCTAAAGGAGTTTACGGCCCATAGACCATATCCCCATGATTTTACGGCCGTAAACTCATGGGTGGTGTTTTCTTGGTTGCTTAATGGTCTTACAACACTTGAGGGATGATGCTAGGTTTAGTTCAAAGGCAAGGGAAGTGAATTGACCAACACATGAACCATTTTAAGGAGTTGCAGCTATAAACAAGGAGTTTATGGCCGTAAACTCTCATGTACCCTTTCTTATGTGCTTTGATGGTCCTAAGTTAAGAATAAGTGATTCTAGTCCAAAGTACAAGCCATGGAAGGAAGTTAGGGCACCATTTGACCACTTTATAGGAGTTTACGGCCCAGGAACCATTCCTTGGGGGGTTTACGACCGTAATCTCCTAAGGAGGTGGTTTCTCTCATGTTTAAGGTCCCTAACACAATGAAGGTTGGTTCTAGAGATTACTTCAAGGCATAGGAGGTGTTTAAGGGTGTCTTAACACCTTAAAAGGTGTTTATGGTCTATGAATGAGGGTTTACGATCCAAGCATGTTCTTGGGCTGTAAACTCATGTTTACTCCTCAAATGTTAAGATTTTGGTGCTCTAAATCCGTTCATGCAAGCCCCTAAGTCATATCTAAGCACTAGAAGTGATTTGGAAGGGTTTTGGGGCTCCAAAACCCCATTTATAGGTGTTCACGGTTTGGGATAGTTCCTGGACTGTAAACACATGTTCTTGGTCCTTTTGGATGATTTAGACATAGATTTGAAAGCTAAACATGCTAAACTATAAGCTAGGATAGATCACTTACCAAATTGGAGCTTCAAAATGATGGTTTTGGATCAAAACTTGGATTTGTAGAGAGAGAATAGTGAGAGGAAGTGAAAAAGCTTCAAATGAGATCCTCTCAACTTTATATATGGTTTGAGTTTGAGACCCGGTGGAAATCTACCCGATACTGACGTTAAACGAGGCTTATGGTCGTACCCTATTTAGTTGTCATAACCCGATGTGGTCGAAACTAAAAATTCTCCAATTAGAAATTGGGATGTTTTAATGTGTTTTTAAATGGGTTTGGACACTCATGAGATCATAATAAAGGTCTCAATTTAATTAACTTAACCCAAAAGTTAACGGAAAAAATGGAATACAAATGGGTTTTATTAACGGAAACGGGTTACAGTGACGGAAAAATTTTCGGATTGTCACACCTACTGCATGCGAAAGTTAGAGGAGATTAAGAAGAAAAAGGTTACCGATAACTCTATGCCTGTTTTGATTGTGTAGGAAAATGTTGCTGAAAACGAGTTTGGAGGAGTTGAAATCTTGTCAACAAACTTGGAGGATGATGAAGTTCCAAGCCCACTCATGGAAGGGCGTTCGTTGTGAAAGAGGAGAGTTTGTAGTTTATTGGAAGCTCTTTGATGGTGACGAATGCTGGTTCAGAGATGCAGGAGAATGCTGCTAGGAGTGAAAGTAGGGATGACAGCTACTTCACCGCAAGACCAGTTCCCAAACAAATCAATGAGTGTGAACAGTTGATCAACAAGGTAAACCTAATTCTCAAATCACTCGACATACCTGTGTCTAGATACGAAACTGAATTAAATGACTTAAATATCACTTTTTCAAACATTAGAGACAATTTAAAAAGAACTTGGCTGACAAACTCTAACCTAACCGATCAAATTAGCAGGGTATCGTCGAAAAGCGATGAGCAAAGAATGTGAATTGAGAAGATCGTGTCAGAGTTGTCTAAGTCTAGGGATCAATTAATTTATTTGCAACGAGAAAATTTGATGCTTTTGAAACAACGTAACATTTTTTTTCTTAATTGCTAAAAGACTTTATTTAAGCAATACTCAGTTGCACCTTGATTGTGGAATTGGTGAGAAAATTCACAAGATGATCTTACCATTTCATGAATTAAAGGAAGATGAGATAGACACCGACTGTTACAAATGTGAATCCATAGTTCGTTAGACGAAACTTCTGATGCAAACAGGGTTGGACTGGAACGAATTGAATCATACATTAATTCCAAAGACCACAAAAACATGTTAAAACAGCTTTTAGATGAAATTGAGTTCAGAAAATAAGATAAATATTGAAAGCACATCTAAATTCGATAAGGACAGTGATATGAGCGAAATTTTTGTAGAAGATGAGGTTGATTGCTCAAAGTTTGTTAAAAACGAACCTGAACTTGCGACAGGTTTGATTTCTGAAAATTCAGTTGAATTCGCAGGTATTTCTCAAAATAAACCAAAAACATTGAAAGCAAAGGCAACCGTCTTTCCTAAAGTACAAAATACTCCTATTAAAGTGTTCGCTACTTAAGGACTGGACAAAACACAAACTCTAGAACTAACGTCCATCGTCAACGAAGACAACAAAGAAGGTTGCGATGATTATTTTTGGTCTGCTCCAATAGATAATGCAAACGAAACAAAGGGTATGACTGAAAGAATCTCATGGAGAGTGAAGGGAAGATATGTGACAGAACCACTGAACAATCGTTCCAGCTATGAGAAAGGAAGTCTATGTGGAACTAAGGAAGATTCAAGCGAACCCCAAAAGGACGAATCTCATGCAAGAAAAGCGAAACCCAAAGTGAACATTCACAAGTCCTTTAATCAATTTGCAGAGAAAAAAAACCTCTAAGAAATCGGAGATATCAGAGTAATCTCAATGAAAGGAAGCAATTTTGGCAATCCCAAAATTCCATATATGTTCGTAAAGAAAAATCTTCTAATGCGAAAGCTCGTTCGCATGCGAATCCTAGTCAATGTTCGCACTGTCATTCCTGCAATCCATAGAGACCAAAAGGGAACTTTGGTCAAAAACCTTTTCTTGGAAAGAATGCCATTGAGACCCCAAAATCTCATTATGCTCAACCCACAAAAGATTCACCCAAATACGTCAAGGGAAAGGGAAAGTTGATCTCGGATTCTGAAACCCAAACCAAGAAATCAACTACTAACCCTAAGAAAGTTTAGAAAAAAATCGTTAAGAATCTAAACAAAGAAAAACAATCTGATTCAAAAGAAGCGAAAATGAAAGATACTAACATAAAAGTTTTCACTATAACTAAGAAAGATGAAACAACTTTAGTTAAACAAACTTATATGGTTGATATTTCTATCACTTTTCCTCTTTCTGTAAAAGGCTCACAAGGACCCAAGAAGCTTTGGGTTCCTAAATCCGCTTGATTTTTCCAGGTTATTCGTGACGAGGAGTTTGACACCGAATGGTACATCGATAATGGCTGCTTGCGTCACATGACAGGGAGGAAAGAGGAGTTGCGAGAGTTTCGATCTCTCAAAGATGGTGGAAATGTTAAGTATGGAAACAATTCGCTTGGAAATATCAAAGGCTATGGGATGATAACGAACGGAGATTTTGCAATTCGTAAGGTGGCGTATGTGGAAGGATTACAACATAACCTAATTAGTGTTTCACAATTGGTTGTAAGGACAGGCTTGAAAGTTTCCTTTTACGATGAAGGATCTAAAATAATTGAAAAGAAAACAAGGGTAGTTCTCTTAAATTTGCAGCGAAAGGGAGAAATTTACCCTTTGAATCTAAACCCAATACGAGGGAAGCCTGCCATACGCATGCTTACGAAAGCTCACTCTGATGGCAGCTAGCTATGGCATAGATGACTTTCGCACCTTAACTTCAAAAACATCAACAAGCTGGTGCTTGGTGATCATGTGTAAGGGATTCCTCTGTTGAGGTATGATAAGGATCATTTATGTGTAGCCTACGAAATGGGGAAGCAAAGTAGGAAAAGTCATCCAACCATAGTGAACACGAAAATCGTTGAACCACTGGAACTTCTACATACCGACCTTTGTGGACCTTCTTCAATTGAAAGTGTTGGTGGTAGTAAGTACATTCTCGTCATAGTTGATGATTTTTCATGTTTCACTTGAGTGTATTTTCTTAAACATAAATCTGAAACTACTCCAAAACTCAAAGATTTCATAAAGCAAATTGAGATTCAACTGCGAAAGCTGGTTCGAAATGTTCGTAGTGATAATGGCTTGGAATTCAAAAATCAAGCATTTGAAGAATTTCTGATTGAAAACGGAGTTCCACACAATTTCTCTGCTCCCTATACTCCACAACAAAATGGCATAGATGAAAGGAAAAATCGTTCTCTGTGTTAAGGTGTGAGAACCATGTTGTCCTTTGTATGTCTGCTTCTCTATTCTGGGCGGATGCAATTACGACTGCTTGTTTCACCCAAAACATATCCATTTTGAATAAGCGATGCTCTATTACTCCCAATGAAATAATAAATTATCTTACACCTAATGTCAAGTTTTTCCATGTGTTTGGTTCCAGGTGTTTCATTTTCAACTCCAAGGAACAACGAAACAAATTCAATGCGAAAGTCGATTAGGATATATTCTTGGCATATTTGCTGACCTCTAAGGCGTATAGGGTTTTTAACAAACGTTCAAAGAAGATAGAAGAATCCTACTATGTTACCTTCGATGAAAACTACTTGACGAGGATTCAGTCGAAATAAAATCAATTGGAGGAAATCTTTCCTAAGCCAAGTTCAGCCACTATTCTGATCTCAAATCTCTATGACAAATTCAGACTACTTTTCGATGAGCCAGAGAAGGCCATGACATCTAAAGACAAAGCAAATGACAATAAAGTAGATGAATTAAAGAATATTATCGATGACACTACGAAATATATGAACCATCAGTCATGAACAGCGAAAGTACCTCAAGACACGAGTGCTACAGTCCAGGGGGAGGGTTTCCCTTCATAATTCTCTTCTGAACCACTCACTAATGCAAATGAATCACCTCCCACAATGACTCTCGAACCTCCATTCACATGGGATTCTTCAATTCCAGAATAAGAGGACCAATCATCATTCGAGGGGGAGAAAAAGGATGTGAATGACGATTTGGATGTTCAGTCAGAATTTAAAGAAGTAAACGCTGAATTGGACCCCTCTTATGATCCAAACTAACCTCCGCTTGCTAAATGGACCAGAGATCACCCAAAGACCCAAGTCGTTGGTGAATCTTCTGTAGGTGTTCTTACGAGATCTTAATTAAAATAAAAATGAATTGCATTACTCTCTAAAGTGGAATTCTGTATGTTAAATTTGTGTGTGTCCAAGATTGAACCCAAAACCGTTAACGTGCTCTTGATCACTCGGATTAGGTGCAAGCGATGCAAGACGAGCTCAATGAGTTCGAACAAAACAAAGTTAGGAGGTTAATTCCAACTCCACTTGAAGCATTTATTGTTGGTTTGAAATGGCTTTTTTCTCAATAAGCTAGATAAAGAAGGGAATGTGATCAGAAACAAAGCGAGACTTGTTGTCAAGGGATATTGCCAGGAAGAAGGTATTGACTACAAAGAAACCTTTGCACCTGTTGCAAGGTTGGAATCTATTCATATCTTCTTGGCATATGCAACACATAAGAACTTAGAAGTATTTCAAATGGATGTCAAATGTGGATTCTTGAACGGAGAACTTGAAGAGACTGTATATGTGGAGCAACCACTTGGGTTCATGAGTGAGAAGTATCCTAATCACTGCTACATCTTGGACAAGGCAGTTTATGGACTGAAGCAAGCTCTACAAGCCTAGTATGAAACTCTTACTCGCTTCTTAAAAATGTCAAAATTTAAACAAGGATCGGTTGACCCAACCTTCTTTCGTAAGACAGAGGGTGGCCACTTAATGATTGTCCAAATTGTTGGGTCTAAAATTATGGTTTATACTTTTCTTTTCTAGGCAACCGTATTTTTCTATAGTGTGCTATGTGTTTGTGGTTGTGTTCACGGTCAGGTTGGTGTGTACGACCGTAAACGGGTTTACGACCGTAAACCCGTTCACGGCCGTGAACTTGTGTACGGCCCATGTTCCCTATAAATATAGGTGTAAGGGGTGAGGATTCGTAGATTAGAGGAGTGAGGGGCTAGAGAAGGAGAGCATTGTATAGAAAGAGAAACTAGAGAGAAGAATGGTGTGTGTGTGTGTTAGAGAGAAAATCTAATGTATATGGAGCATCACTCATATCTTTGAATACATCATAGATTCAAGTTATTCTTCTTCTCCTTCTCTTCTATTTTGATCTGGCATCATCCGTTTGAATGGGATTCCGCACCATCAAACGGATCTGATTGATACACAAGCAGATTGGGGACTTACAAGTGGTATCAGAGCAAGGTTGTATCAATCAATTTTGTCAGATCTGTAGCTTATTTGATCTTATTTTTGAAGGATTTTTACGTTTTTGGGTTGATCTCTGAATTTTAGGGGGGTTTGTTCTTTGCTTTTTTCATAAAAACAAGTTATGGATCGAGTTTTGGAGCAAAAAGTGTGAAAAACGTCGTTTTTCTCCGCATTTGAAGGGTATACGGCCGGAGAGTTTACTGCTGGAGTTTACGGCCGGTGTTTACTTCCGTACTTTACAGCCGGAAACAGTTTACGGTTCGAGTTTACGGCCGGGGAGTTTACGGCCCAGCAACACCTCAGCCCATAGAGTGTGGCCTATACTTAAAAAAGGAAGGAGGAGTTTTCAAGGCTCCAAGGATTCGAACCCGACTCCTTTGAGTCAATAAACACGCACCTTACCGGCTAAGCTACCAAGCTACACGCTTCTTGACTTTGAAATTTAAATCATATAGTGCTCACAGCAGCTTATTTACACTTAAAATAAGGGGGAAAACATTTTTGGGGGTGCCTGGATTCAAACCTGGGTCCCTTGGTTCATCATTCCAGCGCCCTTACCATCTGATCTTGCTTACTAGATGCTCTTCTCCTTCCCAATTTAATTCAAAAGGAGTCCTTATTTCGTACCTAATTTCACATTTTTAGCACTTTCAACCCAAAATTCAAATTTCTTTTAACTTTAAATTCCATTTTCAACAAAAAAAAAATTAGCTTTATATTTTTAAATCTCTAAATTAACATTTGACCTCAAAGTTTGACCTTTGACTTTAAACTTTAACTATCTCGTTTAACCTTCAAAATTTCAAATTTAGCTTTTCGATTTGACCTTTAAGTTTGACTTTTAAGGTTGACTTTTGAGTTTTCAGTCAAAGAATTTTTTTTTGTAAAAATGTGTTCCGCATCCATTCCGGTAAATGAAGTTTCTGATGGGTTTTGGTCATAAGAACATCCTATATGCTCATACAAACCCTAATGCTTGGATCTAGGTTTCTCTATTGTATATGCAAGTTATCCAAGACTATAAACCCTAATTCTAGCATACAAGTAATCATATTAACATGAGAATGGGTTTAAGATATTACCTTGATTGTTATGTAGCAATAACAATCCCAAATCTCCTTGTATTGACTTTAGAAAGCTTAGAGTCACAAATGTCACTCCTCTAATGGTTCACAAACACCATAAGCAAGAGCATGAAGAGGAGAGAGGATGGAGGCTGCCCAAAAACGTCCACAAACCCTAGAGAAGTCATGTCCACGTTTTTAGGTCATAAGGTGTCTATATATATAGGATTCTATTAGGGTTATCTAACAAGGAAACCCTAAATTGGATGCTTAAGCCCTAAGCAACCCATGGAGTCCATTAATTAAGGCCTTGGACGATTTCCTTATGGGTTTCCCCATAGAATTCGTCCACTCCTTAATACAAGACAATCCATAGCCCAAATTGCAATTATCTTATAATTATAATACCAGTCCCTTAAGTTTAATTAATCTCTTTTAGTCACAAACTTAATTCTTATTAATTCTTGACTAATATTAATTAAACAATATGATTTCTCCTTTAATGTATTATTCTTATAATATATTAATAAATCATATTTAATCCTTTCTCTCCATAATTCATCCTATCAAGTTGCTTTGGTGAAGGCAACCCAAAAGGACCATGCACCATCGGGTCAAGTAAATACCAAAATAGTTATGGACTTAGACACTAATCCAACCGTTTCATGTGCTCCAGCTTGTGAAACTACGATTAAATTTCTTCGCGAACAAATAGATTTGCTAAAAAGATAAAATGAGGACCTAAAATATGAGAGGTATACTATTAGGAAAGAACAGAAACCATTAAAAGCACAACTTGAAGCCAAAATAAAGGATTTTCGAAAACTTCAAGAAGAATATAGCAATAAATGTGAAAATTATGACTATATCAAGAGAAAACTTGCTTCTGTGACTGCCGAGCTTGACACACTGAAAAACAAATTTGAAAATGCATATTTTAATTTTATAAAATATGATGTCTCAAGTGAGGTAGTTGCCTCGATGATTGAGAAGCAATTAAAATTCAAAGATAATCAAAACAAGGGTCTAGGGTATCACAGTGTTCCACCGCCTTTTAATGACAACAATAACCCACCCCTTGAGACCAATGAGGAAGAAATGTCTGCTCAATATAGCCAAACCTCTATCATAGCTTTAATTAAGACTAAACCATCTAGGCCTACTGAGGCTATTCAGGTGAACGTTTTTTATGCTTCTACTTCATGTGCAGGTAAAGTCCTAGAGGATGAGAATAAGGAGAACACTATTGAACAATCCAATGACTCCTTGAACTCTGAATCTGTTGCTTCTAACTCAATTATTCCTAACAAACCTACTGTTAAGAAGTACAGGCCACCAAATCAAGTGAAACAACCGACTTGCTGCAAGTGTGCTTGTGGGAACAATCAGAAAAGAGGCAAAGACACGCCACCAAGGGCAGGAAGAAACAACTTCCCAGTGAGAAAAAAGAGTTGTTTTCATTGTGGAACACCTGGACACATTGCCCGTAACTATCCAAATCGGGCATATGTTCCCTACTACGCACATGGCTGGCAGAACGCGCCAAGAGAGAGATACTTCAAAAGAAACTCCTTAAGGTCACGTTCATACAATGGCGACTGGAACGCGCAAAAGGCGAAAAATCAAAATCCCAAGGACAAGAAGGGAAAGTCGTCCAAGAAACCAAATCCAAGAGATGCTCAAGTGAAGCCAAGACCAGTTAGGTTAAAGCCATCTCAACGGCCGACATCAAGCTCAAAAGCATATACCGAGCCACCCATCATATCAAAAAAGAAATGGGTTAAACCCAATTACAAATGGGTTCCAAAGGTTCACTCTCCCAAATCTTCTAATGATTCTAATATTTCTACATCTCATGTTTGTGATAAGCAGGATATGTCATGGGAGAGAGTACCTTGCAAGGATGAAAAAGGTCGACTCAGTTTCAAAATGGAGTGGGTTCCAAAGACCAACTGATCCCACTCTCTGTTGGAGCAACTATGAAGGCATATCATCAGACTTCGGGTAGTTTATTGTGGCTGTTACAGGCATATGATAGGAGGCATCTCTCAACTGTGCAACATTCTGAACTTTGTTTCAGAGTATGTGTCCTTTGCAGGAAAGGAAGGAAGGAGAGGATTACACATAGGGTTTGTCCTTAACGATGTGAAGAATTTCCGGATCTATTCTGAGATTATGCATGTTGTTCTCAGATCTTCTGAATGCAAATTCAATCGGTGACTTACAGCTTGATTTTTCTTCTCTATACTCCTGAGATTATCTTAAACTAATTCATTTTGAATTCAATTTTCTATTTTATTAGATGTCTTTCTTTAGTAGGTTGTTTTGGGAAGTGATATCAAGAAAGTGATAACAGGCAGTCTAAACATATGTAAAGGACTAAATCTGAATTGTCTAGACTCTGTATTCAATGTGCTGGTAGGCATGAAGGATTTGACAATCTGGATTTAGATAGAATTGTTTGGACTGACCATACGACGCTCGGGTAGATTGAGCAATGAGATAAACACGGGAACCTATAGGATACATTAAATTAATACGCATCTAGAACTGTGGCTTAACTTTTCCTTGATGTACGGACTTATATCCTTAATTCTGGTTCTGATAGGGCGACTGGAGGGTTCTGATAAAGTAGGTTTGTAGGAAATTATTTTCTTGCTTTCTATCTGTCAGTCATATGTTGCTTCCTCTGCGTGATTGGAAGAGATCCGACCTTGAATGCAACATATGCAACTATATTTCTACACACTTCCTTATCTATGAAATTCTTTCTATCTATTAGTCATATGTTGTCTCCTCTGCGTGATTGAAATGATCTGACCTAGAACACAACACAATGCAATATTCTACCTCTCATTCCCTCTATCCTAGTTAGCCATATGTTGTCCTCTCTGTGTGATTGAAAGAGATTCAACCTGGGACACAACATATGCACCCATTTTTAAATCTGACTTCCTCCTTAGTAATTGTTACTCACCTAAAGTAAGGAGTTCTTTGGAAGTTCATGATAACCAGGGTATATCGGGAAGTGGGGAACACGTTCTAGTGCAACTAAAATTGAACCATTTAGAGGTTGTCTATAGATCTCTCTACTTGATTTAAGTGGACAACAATACATGTGGTCGTCGTCATCTAAGTGGTATATTTGGAAAAGTTTGTCAATATTCTTCATGTTTAAGTGGACCACAATACCGGCAATTAACCAGATCTACTCATGAAGGTGAAGGTACTAATAAACAAAGTTAAGAGTGTCTCACAACTTTGATCCTAAATATATATATTTTTTTGTTAAATTTGTTCATAGTTTTCCTCTATGCACAAATTTAGGGGGAGAATTAAAAAAAAATTACAAAAATCAGAAAATTAAAAATCCAAAAATAGTGTTATTTCTGTTTTATTTCTTGTTCAAGAAAATCAAAAATCCAAAAATATTTTTTGTTTTCTGAGCCGAAGATTCATCCGGGAGCATCGAAGAATTCTCATTCGAAGGAACAAGAAATGAAGATTATTCGTTCAACATTCAATTTGTCAACCCCAGAAGCAAGGTGAAGCTGTAGATGGAGTTTATGTGACAAATTGCGTTGAAGCCTCCTCAATCAATTTGTTGCTATATTCTTACCTGCTGATGTGATCCAGAAGATTCATTCTCTCTGATATTCTCTCTAAAGATTCCTAAGCTGAATGTGCTATCTTTCAAGAATCTCTACAAGAAGCCTCCTCACCTAATGTGCATTCAATGTCAAATTTTGAAGAAAAGCCCAACTGCTCAAGATGAAGTCATTTATTGAAGATTCATATGTTTATCTTGATGCTGTGAAGAAATTGAAGATTAATGTTGAAGCCAAGCTCTCGATGAAGATTAACAAGAAAATCCAGCTACTTTTTAGGAGGAGCTTGTTTGGTTAATTTAGAAAAGAAAGCTATAAACCAAAGGGGAGATTGTTTGCTCTAAAATTATGGTTTATACTTTGCTTTTCTAGGCAACTGTATTTTTTCTATAGTGTACTATATGTTTGCGGTTGTGTTCACGGCCAGGTTGGTGTGCACGGCCGTAAACCAGTTCACGACTTTGAACTCGTGTACAACCCATGTTCCCTATAAATATAGGTGTAAGGGGTGAGGAGTAGTAGATTAGAGGAGTAAGGGGCTAGAGAAGGAGTGCATTGTATAGAGAGAGAAACTAGAGAGAAGAATAGTGTGTATGTGTGTGAGAGAATCTAATGTATATGGAGCATCACTCATATCTTTGAATACATCATAGATTCAAGTTATTCTTCTTCTCCTTCTCTTCTATTTTGATCGGGCATCATCCGTTTGATTGGGATTCCGCACCATCAAACGGATCTGATTGATACACAAGCAGATTGGGGACTTACACAAATTTATGTTGATGATATCATCTTCGGATCGACTAATCCCAATCTAACTGCTGAATTCTGAACGTTAATGGAAACTAAATTTGAGATGAGCTCCATGGGTCTAATTAACTTTTTCCTTGGACTCAACATTAGACAAAGTTAGGAAGGCATTTTCATTAATCAGGAAGCTTACACAAAGAATCTACTTGCCAAGTTTGGGATGATGGGAGACTCAAGAACGAAGGTTCCAATGACATTCGGAATGAAACTTACCCCTTCTTTGGATAAACCGGCTGCAGACATGACACTATATCGTCTAATGATAGGTTCTCTAATGTATCTAACTGTGAGTCGTCCAGATATTATGTTCTCTGTTTGCTATTGTGTTAGGTTCCAAGCTAATCCTCGAGAGCCTCATATGACGGTAGTCAAGAACATTTTCAGGTATCTAAAGTGAACATCCTCTCTTGGAATATGGTATCCCTCCCAGTCAGGGTTTTTTATACAAGCTTTCTTGGATGCTGATCTTGGAGGATGTCGGCTAGATAGGAAAATTACAACTGGAGGATGCGAATTTCTTTATGGCAAACTTATCGGTTGGCAATCTAAGAAGCAAACGTGTGTATCCCTATCAATAGTTGAAGCTGAGTAGATAGCTGATGCCTCGTGTACATCGCAAGGCATTTTGATTCAAAGCCAGCTTCGTGATTATGGCTTGAGTATGAAACGAATCTCTTTATATTGTGACTCTAAAAGTGCCATTCGTATTTGTTATAACCCAGTGCAACACTCCAAGACGAAAGATATAGCATTGAGGTATCACTTCATTAAGGATCACGTAGAAGATGGCAAAATTGAAATTCACTTCGTGAGATCCGCTGATCAGTTAGCTGACATATTCACCAAAGCCTTACCTAAGGCCACCTTTAATAGAATACTTTAAGGCCTAGGAATGATGGAAGCTGAATCCTTACCAAAACCACTTCGTAATCAATAAAGTTCACACTGCGAATCGGTATGAACATCGTAGTAGTTCGCGGTCAACTGTTCATTCGCTGTCTACCTCAAAACTGTGAATTGGTGCGAATGCTCACAGTAGTTCGCAATGTACTTTTACACTGTGAATTGGTGTGAACGGTCGTAGTAATTCATAGTCCACCTTTTATCTGTGTTTCAGATTTTTCAGTCTACTTATGTACCTTTTCTATATTTTTTTATCTGTTGTTTGTTTTAAATTTCTTTTATTTAATATGATTTAAATAAATTTCAAAAATACAAAAATATTTTAATTGTGTTTAATTTTATTTCTTTTTATTTTATTATTTTTTATTTTAGTATTTTATTATATTTTTATTTTCTCAACTCATTTTCAAAAATTCTAAAACACCAAAACATTGTTTTCTCTTATTCATTTTTTCTTCCTTATTTGTTTGTTTTGTTTTTTACCTAATTATGCAGGGCTCAAAACTCATATCTCTTTTCACTCAAATGTTGGGGCATGTATTAATTTCTTTATTAATGTACTATCTAAGTGTCCCTAGAAGCATATTGTTGTATGTACTCCAAAACCTCAATGGACTCGATATGAAACCTTAATGAATTGAACCTACCATTTGTTTCTTCCCAATCACGCTTTTAAATTCACATCAGTCATGACATACCTTACTCTTCTCACATTGAGTTAAGAGTTATCTGCTTAGTCACTTTCATATAGCTGAGGTACAGTTTCTTTTCTTGAATCATCTTTACACGTCTCCATTTCTTTCGTATCCATAATTACAACCCTTGAGACTCTCAGATTCTACCACTGAGGTTTATGGTTGTACGAAATCAGTGTTAATGATCTTAGTTTCGTCCACCATGAACTAATTGAAACCCAAAATTCAACACACTTACACGAATTGACGGTAAACTGTTATATGTTTAATATTTTTACCAAAGAATCAATGAGAGCCACATTTGTGCGTTGTACCATCAAATTTCTTTTTCGTTTGTGCGATCTTTATGAAATGTTCTAATACAAAGACATTTCTTCCCATAAGATCCAATTTTATTTATTTTTTGAGATTTCTAACTTTACCATGTCACTTAAATAATTGCGAACCTACTCGTTTAACTGACTACACTGGTCACATGAGTACTTTGTCCAACTCTCATGCGTATGTCAAGTTTTGGAGCTTGGATGAAGATGAAGCCACCCTTACAAGCCTAATAAAATATGCCTTTTAATGTTTCTTAAAAAACAATTCATCACATTTCACATGGGAAACCTCACAGACACTTCGAAGTCTCTTTTGACCTTGAAGGAAGAGATCTTTGCCTGATATCCACAATCCCGTGTCTTAAAAGATACCACTAGACTTTCTTAGATAATTTTGCTTTATTTCTATCTCTTTGTCACACTCTCGCATGAAGATCCTAGTGATTTTTCCAAAATCTAGTTTGTTGTTCTAACAGTTAATTAAAGATTCACAGGTCTCTCAACACAGTCTCACAATGAAAGATTATGGCTCGCTACGAATGTAATCACTTCGCCATTATGGCGAACTGGCAACTATGACGCGGCAATCTCCTGTGGATAAGAATTCGAAAAGGCGCGTGATAATTTGAAAGGTCACCTGCTTTATCGGTGCATGACGTCTGCCTCTGACATGAACAGTTGTGAAAACGCGCTTTTCAAGTCGACGTTTTAGTAATCGAGGATTATCTCTTTCCGGATTTTTTTCTCCAATCAAATGGTATAAATTATTTTCGACGCATCATCTCTCATTACCACTCACAAAGCTCTCTCAAAATTTTCGATGATTCAAAAAGCTCTCTACTATTCATCGTCTTCCTCAAAACTTCATCAATGGGAGGTTCATTTGAAAACCTCTCTGCTCAAGATCAAACAACACATTCTTCTCTTTTGGATGTCAAACAACATCAAAACCTAGTGATTGATCTTGATCCAGTCAAGTATGACAGCTTCATGCTCCCCATGATCGAATGTCTCAAGTATTCTCCTCTCACGATTGCTCTTTCTCGAATGGAGAACGTTCCTCTCTCTCTCTCTCTCTCTCTCTTTCTCTCTCTCTCTCTCTCTCTCCTGTCCAGGGCTTACTCGTCATCAAAGTACATCAAGGAAGAATAAAGGATCACGTTCGATATTCACGATCGCAAAACCTCAATCACAAAATCTTAAATTTTGCTATCTCCTTCAGATTCCACAATCGGATGACATGATCAACCCAGAGTCGGTGACACATGCAGCTTGTCCTGAGATGTTCAATCAAATGGGTTACAAAGAAACGCTAATAGCTGTCTCAAAATTCAGAAAACCCAATTTACATCCATAGTGGAATGGACTTTTCACCCTACTCTTTAAGGGATTCTCTAAAAGGGTGAAAGGTTCGGACTATGCTAGCAAGCTATTCATGGCCATTGTCGATGGTCTCTACACAGGTTCGAACATCGACTATGGCTCTGTTCTATGGGCTCAATTTGTTTAGAGCACTCTCTCCACCACACGTCACAGAGAAATCTCATGTGCATGTTTTTTTGACTCTCATAGTCCACCGCTCAATTGAAAATCTCAAGATCCTGGTGATGCATAACACTTTGATAGCTTCTATCGCTACTTTTCTCACTACTGCGATAATCATTTCCAATTCTTCCAAGTTCTCATTTATTGGGTCAATCCCCGAAGCTATGTTCAGAGACGTGCCTCCGTCAAGCAAAATTTTGGAAGGGTACAGGAAGTTAACTCCATCTGGGCCTCGTGAGTTGATAGATAAAATGCAAGCTATCCTTGCTGACGCTGTTGAACCCAAAAAGATGGAGGGCAAAAACTTTCCAATAAGGGAGAGAAGAAGTCCACTGACAAGGAAGGGCCTTCTGCAACTATGAAACCTCCTTCTAAACGAAAGGCACAAACATCAACCTCTACTGCTGCTCCCAAAAGGCAAGAGCAGCCAGCTCGCAAGCGCAGGACTCCCACTCCAAGTGAAAGCGATTCAGAGTCTGATACTCAGTCCGACATTTGCAATGAGGAGGATCACAATGAGGAAGATAATATCGAATAGGTTTACAATGAGGAGGTTCACCATGAAGATGTTCACAACAACAATGATACCATTCGCAACGAAGGTCTGAAATCAACTCCTAAGGTAACTCCAATTCTCAACGAGTCTGTTCCTTCTCCTCCACCTTCATCTACAACCACTATTGTTCAAATCAACATTTCACCATGCCCTCCACCTATCTCTACTCGACCACAAGCTACTATTCCTTTGTCTATTCCAATCTTCACTGAATCCACACCACTATCAAATATATCAGCCACACATGCTGTTTCGGTCAACATATCTGATGCGGGGGCTGGAATCTCAGGTTTCACCACCACTCATGTTTTTCCACATTATTTCCCCTTTTCATACTGATGACCCAGACATGATTTATAAGGATGGTGAGGATAATTTCCAGGGCTTTACTTTTACTCCCTTCACCATCCAAATTGAGGTTGATTATGATGCTGTTGTGACAAAGGGGTAACTCTAATCCATTCATTACAAGCTTGATTCATTGCTTCAAGCTTCTAAGCCTTCTGACGACTACTCTCAACCCTCTGTCAATTCCATCCTTGAGACTCTCACCAAGGAACATTCTTCCAATCTTGAAAATATGACTACTGCTATGGCTGAATCTACAAAGGTGTGTAGCCAAACGGCCAGAAAAATTCGATAAACTAATCTCTGATGCTCAGGTGTTCATGGATAAATTTCAACAGTCATTTAAGTCCAATAGAGCTACAGCAAATGAAGTCATTTCTAGCTTGAGAACTTCTCTTAAGTCTGAGCGAGCAAAATTTCAAGACATTCGCATTGGTCTTAAAGGTGACCACGAGAAGTTCCAGTCATCCATTTCATCTCAATTCTCCAGTCTTCAAGATGATCTAGCAATGGAAAGCAAAATAATGGATGCACTAACTGTGAAAATTAATAAAGTTAAGACACTCTCTTTGAAGCTCGAACAATCAGAGAAACAGGTCCAAGATTTTTGTTATCAGAGAAGGCAGTTATGAAAAGTTGCATCTCTGATGTCTCTGCCTTGCTCTTAGATCTTATTGAAGTCAGGGACCAGATGAATCCCCTCAATGTGCAAAAAACATCTGGGAGAAAAGCTGCAACCTATGTTCACTATTCTTCATCGTTTGGAAGGTTTATCGGAATCCTCGAGCGTGCCAAAACAAGGGGGAGATCAGCCAAAGTCAACAACAACAAAGCCAACACCAAAGACAAAAACAAAGCCAACTGTTGTGAAACCAAAACCAAATGTAGTCAAGCATGTGCCTATTTTTAAAAGCGAAATAGAGCCAAAGGGTAAAGAGAAACTTTTCTCTGATGATTCCATCATTGACAACAAAGAAGAGGAAGAGCTTGATGAAGCATAATTGAAAAGGTGAAAGGCTCGTGAAGTAGAGATGGACGAACATCAACGTATCATTCGCGAAGCTGATGCCAAGGAGAAGGCTGAAAAAGAAGCTTAGGTCACACTTGAGAGCAAAAAGCTTTTGTTCCCTACGTGGACTCTAAAGCGTCTTCAATACGAAGTTGTTGACATGCCAAGCCAATACTGGTTAGATCCTATTGTATCCTTTGAAGTTCAAAACAGTCAGGACTCACAACTTGACCTACCGATGACTCCGAAAGCTTTCAAGTTTCGCTCTTTCATCAAAGTTGCGAACATTCCCTTAACTGAAAATGGAGCTGATCAACTTCTGTTTTCATTATACCTCAAATATATGAAGCCCCAGTACGAGACCTGGAGTGTGAGCAAGATCACGGAGGTAAAGGTTACTGGACCTATTGAGACTGACAGCTTCTCGAACGCCAAATTCAAAGTTGTCAGAGGTTCTGCAAGCCAAGTTTATGAGTTCACTCTCGCAGATTTGTCGTGTATCAATCCTTATGACTGGATTATGCTCTACAATCTACTTATACGTGAAGATCAAAAGTACGAACCTATGATTAGCCATCTTAAAGTGATGATCATCTCTTACATTCAAGAAGTGGGTACAATGGATGTTGAGATTGTTGTTATTCTGCGAAGGAAGCCTTCAGTTGTTCCCAAACAAGCTCCGAAAGATCTTGAAAAGCTAATATTGGGGAAGATCTACAAGGAAGGTTGGTACATGGTGCTCCAGGCACGTGAATGAAATGACTCTAAATATCACAAGGTGTGCTTCTTCCTGGAGGATAAACACTTGTACTCTACATCTTGTCTCGAGCATGTTTTGAGTATGACCAACAACTTCAAAGGCAACATGGCTGGTGACAAGAAGTGCTTTTTGAATATGATCAGTTGGTATATCCAGGTTCGCATGGCACTGTTGAATGTTATTCCTAAAGTTTTTTAAGTGCAAAAGCGGATTTAGAACTGAAGGAATCTCGCCTCAATTGACGTAAAGGGGGAGATTGTTAGGATTATTGTGTTGCGTCATTGGGCTTTTATTAAAGTCTTTTATGTAAACAGTTGGGGCTGTCCACCATATTTAATAGGGTTAGATTATTTAAGATGCTTGCATGGATCATATTTTAGTTAACTCTCATCTTTTATTTTGTAACCCTAATCATGCCTATACAGTAGCAATTCTTTATAGAGTTCTTCTGAGGCATGCATGTTAATCACTCAAAACCTTTGAATCATCGTTGTGTTCTTACTTTACTTGTTTTGAATCTCATAGATCTTTAAGGAATTCATTCCTAACATAATCAAAAGGCTCTACAAGATGCGAATTGGGTAAAAGCAATGGAAGAAGAGTAAGCTGAATTTAAACGCAACAACGTGTGGGACTTAGTGCCAACACCAGAAAGATTTTCTTGGCATTTGTTGCACACAAGAATTTTAAGGTCTACCAAATGGATGTGTAGTGTGCATTCTTGAATGGAGAAATCGATAGGGATGTCTATGTTCAACAACCTCCTAGATTCGAAGATCCAAAGTTCCCTAATCATTGTTATAAGCTTCAAAAGGCTATCTATGGATTGAAGCAAGCCCCAAGAGCATGGCATGGAACATTGTCCAAGTTCTTAGAAGATTCCAAGTTTCAAATAGGTTCTACCGATCTCACTCTCTTTAGGAAAATCCACAACAACCATCTGATCATCGTGCAAATATACGTCGATGACATCATATTCGGTTCAACCAGCATGGACCTTAGTGATGAGTTTGTTGAGTTGATGAAAAGAAAATTTAGAATGAGTATGATGGGTGACCTCAGCTACTTCCTAGGTCTACAAGTTTGTCAATCTCGTAAGGGAATCTTCGTTGGTTAAGAGAACTACATCAAAAATCTGTTGAAGAGATACTCCATGGAGAACGTATCAACTGCAAATACAACAATGTTTACTTGCTACAAGCTTGATTCAGACCTTGATGCAAAATGTGTACATCAGAAACACTATAGATGAATGATTGGCTCTCTGCTATACACTACAGCTAGTCGACCAGACATGATGTTTTCAACATGTATGTATGCACACTATCAAGCCAATACCAAAGAATTACGTATCATAGCAGTCAAAAGAATTTTCAAATATCTGAAAGGAAAAGTTTCACTGGGTCTATTCTATCATGCTAAAGGATACTTCTATCTCCAAGCCTTTAGTAACTCAGATTATGGAGGATGCAAGCTCGACAGAAAGAGCACTTATGGTAGCTGTCAATTCCTAGGAGGCAAATAGGTCACTTGGACATCAAAGAAGCAAACATGTGTTTCAACCTCCACTGCTGAAGCTGAATATGTTGTTGCTGCCAGTTGTTGTTCTGAAGTGCTTTGGATGCAAACACAACTAAGAGATCATGGATTCAAAATGTAACAGATCCCAATCTATTGTGACTCTAAGAGTACAATTGCAATCTCTGACAATCTAGTTAACCACTCAATGACCAAGCACGTTGATATTAGGTATCACTTCCTATAAGATAGTATTCAGAAAGGTCATATTGAGCTTCATTTTGTTCCTATGGAAGAAGAGCCTGCAAATGTGTTCAGGAAAGCACTGGATGAATCCAAGTTCTTAAACTTTCTAGGACGACTTGGCATGCTTAATCTAGATTCTCTAGGCATTTGAATTTTTTTTTTCTCTATTTTTTTAAGAAAACTCCAAAAAATATTTTGTTTCTACTTTCTTGTATTTTTGCTTTATTTTCCAAAAAAGAAAAACCCCAAAAAGATTTTACTTTTTTTTACTTTACATAAGAGAAAACTACAAAAATATTTTATTTTATGTAATTTGTTTTTACCTTAAACAAAAGAAAATACAAAAAAGATTTTATCTTTATTTCTGTTAGGAACATGCAAATTGTCATCACAACTATGCAAATGAAGAAGATTAGTTGCTCTACACTTTAATGATATTGCAAAATTCTAAAATATGTGGTTCTTCAGTTTGCTTCAGTAAACAACTAATATTGGTACTTCAGTGACCATTAACTAGCTTCACGGTTATACTCTACTTAGAGTTATAACATAAATCAAGTAGTAATGTTACGTGGCATAATTTGAGGTAAACTCTAAAGTTTAGTTAAGCCAATGTGTTATAGTATATTTGTGGCTTCCTTGTCCTAGTGAACTCATGAAACAAAAACGCGAACTTGTGTAGTTTGACGGACATAAAAAGTTTTGCTTTGTGAATATCCATACCCAATAAAAATCTTGTTATTTAAAACATAGTGAGTCGATTTCCAAGTTTATCTATTTAATTTTTGCATTTTTAGTCTAACTATATATTCAATAAGTTATAGTTCAAGAGTGGAGTTAATTTGTGACCTTTGGGACTCGATGAGTATTCCCCCGGGGATATATTTATTTCTATCCACCTAATTATAAAAGATTGTATGGATGGGAAGAAATGTTGTTTAAAAAGGCTTTCATAGAAAGTCATGGACTCCTAAGCAATTCTGAGTACTCCAGTAAATTTCTTAGAAAGTCATGAACTAATGTACAAATAGAAGTAAAGCTAAGAATTATTTTCTTTTATACTTTGTAAAAGTAAGAGTTAAGAAAAGATTAAAAAAAAAATTCAAATAAAAAAATAAAATAAAAAAGTCTAGTTATTTTCCTAGGTCAATTATTATATATAATAATTTTCTTTTAAATTTGTGTAACTTGGAATTTGGCGATATCTTTTGAAACGAAAAGGGTAAATAAAACGGTATAGTTTGTAGGAATGCCAAAAATGAATGTTCTTCGAAATAAGTGGGGAATGTTTATGAGGATTGTTAGTATTTAGGGCTTGGGAAGTAAATAGGCCTTAGACACAAATATACGCATTGTAGTGAGACATAATTAGTGAGTACAAATCGGGTTATTCTATGTGATGTTTAGGAATTCAAAACATAATAATCAACAAGGGAATTATTTACAATGTGAAGTGAAGAATCATACACAAAATTTTGTTGCTTGATAATTCTGTAAGTAACAGCAAGATAGGGGGTTTGCAACCCTCTTGTGCAACCACATGTGATGAGAGTCTGCTCCATCTCCAAAATCCAGTACGTAACTCCCACCGGGTCTTCTTTTTTGGTGAAGGATGAGGGCTTACCAGTCATGAAGTCCTTATACTTGCATTTATTCCTACCAGCTCCTTCATCCAGGTTGTTCCTCCTAAATACTTGAGGTGCTGCTTGACTCACGGTCCTGCTATAGTTTCCTTCCTCTGACTGACCTTCATGTGGTTCGAGCTGGTCAGCAGGCACTGTGGGTTCTCTTCCATTTTCTTGGATCAGCTACCTCATTTCCTATTTTTGCTCGGCTAACAAAGCTTTAAGCTTTTCCATTATGACAGGTTCAACTACTTGCACTGCCTCAGGTGCATGCCCAACTGCTCGGAGCTCAGGATGATGACTCTCGTTGTCATTTCCTATTCAACTACGTGTACTCATCATGACGTTATGTATACCGAAGCAGGCATTCAGTGTATAGTAACAAGAATATAGATAGGGAAGATAGATGTATAAATCCCCTTATCACTCTAAAAAGTTATATGCATGTTCTAATACCCTAATTAAACATTTAGAAATCTTGAACACATAAAATTTCAAGATCCAGTCGGCAATAGACCATAGATCCGAACATCCTAAAGCATCTAAAGGTAATGTATAGCATCCTAAGGCAGATTATAGCTATAGCATGTGAAAATCATTTAGCACATCGAAGCAAATTAGGCATCTATCTTAAAGTAAGCTAGTGCTCGTGTCTATTCAGGTGTACTACCTAAAATATACTAGACACCCATCTCACTATCATTGGTTAGCATTCTGAGTTTGAGTCCAGAAATAAATCCTTACTCCTAGTTTGCGTAAACTAATGCTCTGATACCAACTATGACATCCCAAATTTCACTGCCAGAAAGAGCAGTTTATGCTTATTTTAAGATCAAAGTTTTAATTTACAAATATGGAATGTTTCCCATAAAATATTCCTGAAGGAATGTTTTTCATTGATTTATTAAAAACTCGGGATGTCATTGTCGATACAAGACACATAAGCATAAACGAAGACTTACAACATCTCTTTCTACTAATGGTCTACATCTCCTTGAATCTCTTACATATATCATCATATATGTAATTATCTGTGATACAATCAACTAAGTGGGTCAGGTTAGGAAACCTTGTGAGATACATAGGGTTTTTAATCCACGATGTTACAATTTTTATTGTATAACCATCAGCATTCAAATAACCCAATTACCCCATTTCCCGTCACTCTCACTTACTAATCCTATTGTGATGATCTTGAGGGATATTTCATAGAGGGTCAACAGACAACTATAATTCCTAGGTGATTAGGCACGATGATATGATAATACTCATGACAACACGACAACACAATAATACTTTTTGTATATTCACAACAGGCACGACAGTACAAAGTACTTGGGTTTTGCATGGCAATACAAATTACATGGGTTTAGCATGGCGGTACAAAAGTACTTGGGTTTAGCATGGTAGTACAAAAGTACTTGGGTTTAGCACGGCCGTACAAAAGTACTAGTTTTAGCATGACAGTACAAACGTACTTGAGATAGACATGATCGACACGACTTATTATCTCACACAACTCTCTCTCTCTCTCTCTCTCTCTCTCTAACTTATCACAACCACTATTTCACACAACCCTATCATAACCTCTCATTTATTATTTTGCACAGCCCTTCACTACTCAGTTATATTATTAAGTATGTTAACATACTGATAAATCAAGTAGTAATCATATTTATACAATGTAACATTCGTATTTTGGTTAGTTTTACCTTTTTTCCTTAATGCAAAACTTTACATCTTGGTCCCCTAGCTAGTACGCTGGGTGAACTTTAGGAGTACGCTTAGTGTACTAGCCATTTCCGGATCATGACAGAGCTCACATGGCGTATGCGAGGCAGTGGCAAACCCTAATTTTTAGGGTTTGCATCCTATTTAAATAACGTTTCTCACCTTTGGACACCCTTATGATCAACCTCCATCATCTTATGCCCATAAAATCAAAATCCTAAGTGCCTCTTGTGAGTTTTTGAGCTAGTAAGTGAAATTTTGGTGGTTTTTTAGTGAATGAAGAAGAAGAACTCTTGGTGGTTGCTTAGGAGTAGCTTGGGCTTGTAGATCCAGCCTCATCATCATCATTTCAATAAATTTGAGGTATAAAGCTCGCAAATTGATGTTATTTTGTGCTAGATCTAGTTTACGGTGTTATTTATGCACTTTTGAGTTAAATTTGAGCTTATGATCTACTCTAGAAGCAATGGATGTGAGATCTTAGCTTCTTTTAGACCCCATGTTCATAAAAATGCAAACGTTATGGAGGATATTGATCTATGCAAGCATTAAGATCATTATTAAGCTCTTTTTTTAGCTTTGAGTCCCATTAAGCCATGCATGAGTGTTAAGTTGCCAACTTTACGTCATAAGTCACCCTTAGGAACCAGATCTGAGAGTTTTGAAAAAAGTCTTAGTTGTTTAAGTGCTTCATGAAGAGAACTAGTGGTTAGGGGTACGTTAGGCATACAGCTGAGTACGCCCCGCGTACTCAGCAGATGGGCATTTGGGCTTGGCATTCTCGGTTTGGGCCATATTTTGGTCTTTCTAAGTTTGGAGCTTGTAGTGCCATTAGACTTCTAATTTGGGCTTTTGAATAGTAGGCCTCCTTGGATTTAGGCACATGATGGGTTTTGGGCCCAATTTGGAAGATTGGGCAATAATTTGGCTTTGGGTTGCAATTTAGGATTTTGGCCTTTTGAGTAGTTAGGTTGGCCCTTCGATTTTGGACCAAGTAAGAAAAAGGTTAAAATAGTCTTTTACCCTGGTTATGGGCTAAATAGCCTAGATTCTTGGTTATGGGTCGAGATCCAATTAATAATTTGATATTATTTTGATGATGATAGCGCGAGGATTTTCTGGACTAGCGCGAGGATTTTATGGGTCGAAGGCACCAATGTCGGCCCATGATTTGATATGTTTAGGATGCTAGATGTTTGTGTGACTCTTGCATGTGTTATGTGCTTGTATATTTACGGGGTGAGGCCTGATGACCATTATGTATGTTATTTCTCTTGTGATTATTACATGTGTTATGTGTTTATCTATTTATATGTTTATATGTATACCGGGCGGGGCCTAATGACTGACAGATCTGTATACCGAGTGGGGCACGATACCAGTCAGGTCCCAATGTCGGGCAGGGCCAGATGTCGTGGGGGTCCCAATAACGGGCGGTGCCCATTATATTTTTATTCTCTACGATATCTGGTACTTAGGGAACTCACTAAACATTATGCATATAGTTTCCAGTTTATGTTTTCAGGTACTTTTGATTCAAAGGGAAGAGCCCCGGATTATTGCAGTGCACACACCACCTCATTCCGCATTTATATTTTACTATGGTGTTTTGTGATGTAGTGGATACACTTTGTTTCACCATGATTTTATGATGATATTTTAGGTAATAGTTTTGTTAATTTAAAACCAAAATTTTTTGTCTTAATTTTAGGGACGTTACATATGTTGGATTAGGTGTCTAAGCCCATAACTATAATTGGTATATACTTGAATTAGTAGTAGCACAATCCTTTTGGGTTGCTTTCAAAACTAGCAAAGTGGACAAATGATTTTGGAGAGAGGTTGAATTTATTATTTGATTAATAAATTGAAATAAATGATTTGTTAATATATTATGGGAATATTATATTAATTTGAAATAGTAATATTTAATTAATATTTAATCAAAAATTAATTGGAATTAACTTCAGGATTAAAGGAATTAATTAAAAGTTTGTGACGCTTGCTCTCAAGGTTTCAACCATCTTCCATAGCTAGTGTTGTGTGTAAACCTTTAGAGGCGTAACATTTGTGACGTTTGCTCTCAAGGCTTCAACAACACAAGGATTCGATTGCTATTACTACATAGTGATCAAGGTATGATTAATCTTAATATAAGTTGTGATTTTCGAAATCATAATACCATGTTAGGGTTTTATGTTTTGTTGTTCAAGTTGTATGTTCATTTAGAGAAAACGTAGACCATATTATTTAGGGTTGCATGCACACATAAGATTGTTTGTTATGCTCAAAACCCATCAGTGGTATCAGAGCGTAGATTTAGGTTTCTATTGAAATTGATACAATGGTTGAACTTGAACAAGGATGAGAGAAAACAATCGTCATTTTGTTCATCAAACACGCTGTGGTGTTCTTCCAACACGGCGTATTGACCGCAGGATTCGACCTAACACGCCATGGTGCTCATGAAACACGGCATGTTGTGCTGTCAAATCCGAAATTGTGTGCCTTATCTGCCTAATATGCTTTTATATGATAATTACTTCCTTTATTTATCCTCCAAATATGATTTTGGTGTATCTATGATGATAAATTAAAAGCCTAAAAGTTAGGAGATAAATTTTTGACTTAATTAATTGTTTTTATTGATTAATGTGGTCATTTTAAGTGTATAAATAAATCAAGATATCAATTGAATTAAATAATTAATGTCAAATAATAATTTGTATTTTGAAAAGTTTAAAATATATTTTAATATTAATTTAATCAAGTAATTAATTAAAGGGCAATTAATAAATCCATAAAATGGTTTAAATTTAATTAAAATAAAAGGATAATTTATTAAAGGATTAAACCCTTGTAATTTTAAAATATTTTAAAATTTACCTTATAATATATATTATTAAAAATATTGATGCTAATAATACCCTACTGTTATATTTATAAATTTTACCATTTTGTATTCATGTTCAACTCATAAATATGATTTGTTTTTTTAATAGAAGTTAATTTGATGGAAAAAACACATTATGAGAACATGTGATCAAGGTTCTAAACCAAAATGGTATATTTATCTTAGGTTACAAACTTCCTTGCATTTATATATTTAGTATACATTCTCCAAATCGTGTGTATATATATATATATATATATATATATATATATATATATATATATATATATATATATATATATATATATATATATATATAAAAGCTCTGGGAGACAATACTTACAAAGAAAGGGCACATGTTTTGTTTGAATCTACTCATAAGCATTATTTTTTATTAAAACTTTAGTAGAGTGAATATTAGTCCATAAGACATATTACTCCATGGTTTCCTCCTTCACAATTATTGATTTAAGATGGATTGTTTATTCCAACGATCAAGAACTCTATGAATTAAAAAAAAAAAAAAAAAATCTATACGAACCCTCAATTGTTTTGTGTAGCTCTCTTTGTGAATATAATAGTGTATGGGTACCTCAGGCAATTTATATGAATGAGGGGATACTTAAACGTCATAATTATGCCTCTGATCTCACAAACATGGCATTCTTCTATACTTGAGTAGGCCTAGCAAAACCATTACCTTACTTTAAAGTTAAAGGACATTTTCATCATTTGTTTAATTTAAAGGGGCCTTGTTCAAACTGTTCATTTTGCCTCTCCACACTATTAAATTCTGCACTTTCTAGTTTTTAGTCGTTTGAAATTTTTGTTTATTTTAGACCCATTTTTTAATGAATTGTATTCCTCATCATCCGTGGCTTTATGCATGCAAACACCATTGACACACATCTGTCTTGTGCCTTTTACAGTTCATGTCTTTCCCCTTTTTAAGTCATGTGCAAATGGGGTTTTCTTCAATAGATAAGATGTGGCTTTTTGGACGTGTTTTTTTTTTTAAACTGCATATATATATATATATATATATATATATATATATATATATATATATATATATATATATATAACTTTATTTTAATATGGAACTTATAAAGTATAAACAATTTATCATCTTCACAAAGGACCCATGTGTCCTTGTAGTATACCATTTGGATAATGCCTCAAGATAATGATCTATAAAAACTATGTTTTGTTCGAAACTTAATTACACGATGTAATATGTAATTCTTGTGGAAATATATGATAGATTATAAAAGATTTCTTTATTCAAAAAGATAACTATATAGGAAGATAGAAAGAATATCTAAATAAGGGCCTAGACCCTGATGACTAACACTCATTCGCAATTTGATCGAAGGAGACAACTAAACTGTAAAAAAAAAAAAAAAAAAAAAAAAAAAAACCTTAGATTTGGACCGCAGTGGCAGATCTTTGACATTAGCGACTAACAGTGATTGCTCGTTGTAGAAGAAGTGAGAAAAAGTGGCAGCAAGAGGTGGTTCCATTGTAGATGAAGAAGAAATTTGGTGGTAGCAACGACGATCATGGAGTCGGCGGCAGAGAAGTCCGAAGAAAGGCAACGAGAGAGAAAACTCGCTCAAGCTTGACGGAGACAATTCCGGTCAGATCGGCGATTATAGTGTTGATATATATATATATATATATATATATATATATATATATATATATATATATATATATATATATATATATATATATATATATATATTCTAGATGTCTCACACGCAAAACGACGATGATAGATAGATCTTTTGCCGAATATTTTTTTGATGGGAAAATAATTATTTGATTTTATTATTACTTATTATGTAATAAAAAAATTAGTTGTGAGACCTATGTATTACATTAGTAAATTTAAAATAAAGTTAAATATAAGTGTCAAGATAATTGAAAACTTTGAATTTATAAAAAAATTAAAAAAAATAATAATAAATTCTTATAATGGAAATATTTTTATTTCTTAAATTTAAACAAATAATTTAAATAAATAAAAGAAACTAATAAACTTTAATTTTGGGAATTTTGAATTAAAAGGTAATTTCATTAATCAAATTAATATCCATTTATTACTACATTTATTACAATTATTACATTAAAATATTACGTGGAATTTAATAAAATAGAAAAAACTTATAAAATGATATGTGGAAAAAAATTAATTTAAAATAACCACAAAATGACATTTGGCAAAATACAATGAGAGTGTAACAAATGACAAAAAAAAACCTTCATTTATTAGAGAGTATTATCAGTTTTACATAAAATTTTTATGTTTACACATTATATTTATATTGCGTGTTTCTATATTTGATGTAAAGTAATTAATAGCGGTATCTAGTTTAAAAAATATATAATAAATTATATACATGAATTTAATATTTAAATTTGTCATTTTGCAGTACATTTAATTTCTTAACAGTCTTCCTTAATTCAAGTCTTCAAACTTTTGGTACCTATTAATGATTCGTTTATACATAATTGATTTATACAAAAGTGTTTTAACTTATACATCTTAAAATTCAAGATATGACTAATATGCTTTAATATATATATATATATATATATATATATATATATATATATATATATATATAGTGAGAGAGAGAGAGAGAGAGAAAAAGAAAGAGAGAGTGAGAGAGATATGATTATAGATCAAACACTGTCCAGCAAGAAGAAGAGGCATCCGAGGAGGACACAGAAGGCTCGAAGGTAGGGACCATCAGAGAAGGAGGCAGAAGCAGAAGAGGCAGTAGAATTAGTCGAGGAAGTAGCTCTAGCGTAGTGTCATCGTGTGTATTATTATTTAGGAAGAGAAAGAAAAAAGGGAAAATATTAAGCATATTGAAGGTACATTTTGGCGACTATTAGAGAATATAGTTGAAGGCGGAGGATTGCGGCTACGCGTTGTGGTCAGCAGTAGGGATTTAAAAACTAGATATCTGATACCATGGCAGATCATAACATACTTCATTATTAAAAGATAGTTATATAGGACGTTAGCGGCAATAGTTATTCCCTTAATAACAACATCAACTCTATATTTTCTCTTCTTTGAGCTTGCGTTTGGATTCTTCATTTTCTATGTTTGTTCATAAAAATCGTCTTTTATTTGTTCAGATTGTTCTTCATTCTTTACATCTTCTTCCATTTGGACAAAATCTGTTACATCCCAATGTGAGGTACTTCTGATTTTAACCCTTTAATTCATTATATTGCATTTTGGTCCCAAAGTTTACGAAATGTATCTAAAAGGGCATTAGTGGCATTTTCGTAATACTGACCTTGGGGGAGTACATCGTGCGTACATGTGTACGCTGAGCGTACTAGGACGCGTCGTAGTACGTTGGGCGTACATCAGTATACATGAGGCGTACTTGCTAGATGAGGAAACTCTAATGTTTAGGGTTTGACTCGTATTTAAGCAGTCTTATGGCCTCATTTCCTTCACCTAAACTGCCTCCAACCCTCTCATACATGTTTTCAACCCTAGTATCATCTTGAGGAACCATTTCTAAGCTTCTTTGTGTGTTTTGGTGCTCTTGAAGAGGAAGGAAAGAAGAGGAGACCAACTTGAAGGAGTGAAGCTCTCTAGATCCAAGATTACACCACCTTTTGGCACCAATTTGAGGTATCAAGTTCTAATCTTGTTGTTGTTTCTAGTATATCTAGTTTTGGGTTAGTTTTAGGTTCTTTTTTGTCCTAAATGTGGTTTTTCATAAACAAAGCACATTCTTGATCCATTAAGTTGTCCTTTCAGGCCCTTGGGAGGGTCTTTAGTCATAAAAATGGGTTTCAAATGGTTAGTTTTGCTCCATGCATCTTGTAGAATGTCTTAATGGATAACGAAGTTGAGTTAAGCACATAATGGGCATGCAAGGTCATGAAGTTGGAAACATTATGACTCTTGAGTGTATTTTAGCCATGGATCTAAAATATTCACATAAGTTCTTAAGCCATTAAGCACTTAATGAGTTTTGAAACTTCTGGGAGTACGCCCTACGTACGAGGTCGATCACCCCGATGGTGGACAAGATGCGAGGAAGCGAGTACACCCAATGTACCTTCGGATTATGCCGTGCATACTCACTCTGAGTTGATTCGCTCGAGTTGACTTTGTTGGGTTGGCTCAACTAGGTTGACTCAGTTAAGTCAGTGGATTTGACCGGTTTGACATTTACTTTGACCAAGTTTGACTTAAGGGTATTTTAGGTATCTTGGGATTTTGATTATGATTAGTCATATGGTTAGATAGGTGATAGTTTGAGCTGAGATTCAGATTTGGGACCTCATTAACTATTGTTCAGTCGGTGAGGTGAGTTTTCCTTACTGAACTTTCGGGTCGAAGGCACGAAGACCGACCCATTGGATTGGATATTCGTTATATGATAGTATGTTATCATGATGTAGTGATTTGTTATATCGGTATCATGGTACATAGGATGATGCTCTACTTAGTGATATGTAAGATCTGTCTGATTGTCTATTGACTGGTTCTATATATATATATATATATATATATATATATATATATATATATGTGTGTGTGTGTGTGTGTGTGTGTTATGTGTATGTCGACATGGTTTATGTGTGGTTGGGTTGAGGCGGACCAGTGTAGACTAAAGGCCAAGAGACCCAGGGTGTCTTGGATAGACTGTAGGCCTGAGGAACGTACCTGTCAGGCCGAAGGCCCAGAGATCGTTCCAGATAGGCTAAAGGCCCGGTGAGGCGTACCAGTCATGTATATATATATATATATATATATATATATATATATATATATATATATATATATATATATATAGGAATGAGTTCTATGGAAAACAAATAACTAGGGCAACATCTACCGGAACCAATAATCAAATGACACGTGTCCATTTCTTTCTTCACAAGTAATGTATTGTGGAAGTTATTGTGAAAGTGATGTGTTGTCATGTTTTCATTGGTTCAAATATGTGTTGCCCTAATCACTCATTTTCCATATAACTCTTCCCTATATATATATATATATATATATATATATATATATATATATATATATATATATATAGGCTGTTGCGGCGTTCTTTTGTGAGCATACCAGATAGTCTGTAGGCTGTTGTGGCATTCCAGTCAGGCTAAGGGCTTTGTATGCATGTTTTTTGTTATTATGCTTATGCTATGTGTTGGTACTTCTGTGGAACTCACTAAGCGTTGGCTTATAGTTTTGGTTTATGTTTTAGGTACTTCAGATGACAGCGGGGAGGCGAAGGCGTGACCATACACATCCTCTATTTATGATATATGATTTTAGGAAACTTTGACGTCATAAATGTTTTGGAAACTATTTTGTAAATACTTTATAGTTTTGGGTTGCATATAAAAAGTTTAAATTTATCATCATTTTTATGGATGTTAAAAAATCCTAGGCTTTATTCCTTTGAGCTCTATCTTTTACAAAAATAGTACATAATTCCTTGTAATGAGAAAATATCTTATTTATCCATTTTCCCAACTCTTAATCAACCTATTGTGTATCATAAAAGGTTAGCACATAAAAGTATAATATAATCAGTTAAGAAATAAAAAAACATATTAAATTTTTAATATTGTACCTATATGTAAGAATCCCAAACCATTGGTTCATCTGTTAAACAATGAGTGGAGCTCTCATAACGAAAACCACTTGTGTTCATACCATTCACCATATGTTAAACGACTTGCCAATTTTTTTCATGGTTTTGATCCTTGAATCAATGTAGGGTTTACCCAATATTCTCGAGCTAGGGATTTTTTCCTTCAATGTGTTTTCTAAATGTTGTAAATATCCATATTTAAAACCATTATCAGGTTTAAATCCTCGCATGTTCATCATGTTTACCAGTGATTCCATAAGCTTGGCATCTTCAGTATCTGTTCAGTTGTGATAATTTCTACTTTTTTCCATCACACCATTGTTATAAACATAAAAATTAGATGAATCAATGCATGCAATAAAAATACCCAACTATATATATAACAAACATGACTAGTTAAAATAAATTAATGTAACACCCACTCCTAGGTAAGCAGCACGTATGAGTACTTATTTAAATTTTGAGGATCAAAACCTTTGTCACAATGTGACGGTGCCCGGTGAGGAACACACATCTCATCGGTTGTCACGGTGTAGCACATATGATGGTTAGGACATGACAACTGTGCGTGAAAACCCCATATTTGGTCCTTGAGCCCCTTTTGGTGATTTGAATCCTTGAAAAAGAAGTGAATGTATTTTGGTGCATTGTCTCAGCTAGCAAGCCACTCCTTCATCATCTTGAGTTGTATTAGGAATCTTGTAGGTCCTCAAGTTCCTGCCTTTTTAGTTCGAGCCTGTTAGATCTAGGGTTTGGTTCACCTTTCTCGCCTTTTGTGGAAGTTTGAGTGTTGGAAGCTCAAAATTTTGGCAACTTTATGAGTTCTTGTGACTCTTTTGCATTGTTTGTCCCAAATCTGGAATATTTTTGAGTTTTGAGTTCCATGCATGGGATTTGATCTCATTTTCCTTTCATTTTGACCTAGGTGGTCTTTAAGACATGAATTAGACATGCATGACTAAAAAGCTATGATTTTTATGGTATTTTGATATGGAGAAAACCTTCTGGAAATTTTGGTTGCTTGGCTTGAAGGATTAAGAGATTAAGGTATTAAGTCGTTCAGAGTGTTCTTCGCGATGTGACTAGTTGGCCTTCACAACTTGATGATGGCCTATTTCACGAATGTTTTTTCTTCATTCTACCACGATGTGACCAATAGGTGGTCATGACGTGGTGACCTACTGAACGACTCTTGATTGTTGACTTTTGTAACACTCGTGTTTATGTCTAGGCATAGTTATGAATCTATATATATATATATATATATATATATATATATATATATATATATATATATATATGACGTTCAACGATTGAAATCTTCAATAAATAAAAGTAAATTATTCAAATGTATGTATGTGTTTATGTGTCTTTTATAGATATTACGTGTATATGTTACCTATGTGAAATCTTACGTCAAAATGTAATAAATAGGGCTAAAATATAAATTAAAAATAAAAAATTACTTTGGAAAAATAATCTAAATAAAAGTCGTAGTAATAAAAAAAAGTGAACTTATGCATAAATAGAACGCCAAAATCTGAATTTGTCAGAGGAAGTTATACTTTTTTGAAGTTTCAGCATAAAAGTACGTGGCTCATAACTAAAATTGAAATTGGTTGATTATTAGGAAAAACAATATAAATGAGAGTTGAAGATATCGTCAGTACCTATCTATTGATATAAAGACAGTCGAGAATGGATATCGTATAAGAAAGTTATGATTTTTACACGGACTTTAGGAGTCTAAGCCTCTTAAGAATATAGCTTAAAAAATAAAACGAGAATTAGTTGATGGAGTCTAAAAGAAAGTTGCAATACTCGTCCATAGCTATGTGTGGATGTAAAGAACGTAAAAAACAAAGCATGTATGAAGAAGATATGAATTTTCTACGAAATTAAATTTTTCGTGTGCGCTGGCATAGGGTGCAAAACGCACTGACATCCTAACGCATCCCCAACAGAAACTCTCCATGTGTCACCACTTAGAAGATACCAAGTCACCTTCTTTCGACCATGTGCATGACGTTCACATGGCTTGCACGTGGCGTGCCCTTAGATTTTGCCTACATAAACCTTAAAAATTCAACATTCTTCTCACCTGACATTCCTTCAGATTCTCTCTGAAATTCTTTGTACCTTTCATACCCTTTACTCCCTAATTCCTGACTACTTTAGCAAGGCCCTTCGGTGTCAGATAATTGGAGAAAAAGAAGTTCCCGGGTCAGAGTTCAACTAACGTATTTTCCCAATTCTCGTTAGAAAACTTTATAAGTTAGGATGCACATATGTTAATTTAAGTGTAACTTATATTTATACTAATAGTAGTTATAATAAACCTATAAATAAGATTTATCAGTGATTCCAAGGCATTTTATTAATTGGTCTACTTACAAGAGTGATGTGTAGGCTGGATTTAGTGAGGTGTTTAAACTGAGATTTCCAAACAGTATACTTTGTATACCAAACGGACCCTACCTCCGATATGATCAAACCTGGTTATTCCTTATTTGATAGATCTTGATGTAAACAATGGGATTATTAAGGAATCTAGAATGTGAATAGTATTGTCGTAGCGAATATGAAAACAGACTAAGACTTAGTGTTATATACTTCTAGGCCTTTTGAAAAAGTGTTATGGTAAAGCGCTACCCTAACCTTGAGTCACCTACTTTTTTCAGCTGACTGCATAGTTACTTTCAAGAGCATAATTTAATAGAAGTATTTTTTTTAATGCTAATTGTAATAATTATACCCTGTTCTACTTGTGTGCATATAATATAACTGCTTATTAAGCACTACGTTAGAATCAAATTTTCCTTTAGATATAGATTGGGTTAGTTATGAAGTTATAAAAGGTGCTTACTTCCAAATAAAATGAATATTGAGTAGGTCTCATTCTAGGGTAGAGTGTATAAATGAATGTAGTAGTCCTCCTCTTTTTAATTGACCAGATATGTGGGTACAGATCAAACAACAGGCAAGTTTGTCTGGGTTATCGACCAGAGTAAATGTTAATACTTGACTATTCTAGGTGGTCTAGTGAATAATGTTGCTAGTGTGGACTTATAACCCACAAACATAAGTAGAATGTGATTCCAAATCTATCAATTACTCTGAACATTGGTTGCATTTATATGACTTACACTGGCCAAGGAATCCCCCAGCTATGTATTCAAACAGTTGCTCAGACGGTTCACTAGGTAAGATGATTCTTCCAGATGATTGTCGAATTAGGATTTGTGAGAATCGATTGGGCAAGGTAGGTAGTCTTATATTATATTACATACACCTATAATGTTTGTTTTCTGGAATGTTATTATATTTTAATTATCATTAAACTATTATGGGCTTGAAAACCCTATACATCTCACCTGGTTTACCAAACTTAACCTACTCAATTTATATGCATCATAGGTAGTGGAACCAAGGCTGTTGGAAAGTAGTTAGTGTAACACCCTATCCCAAATCGTTTTCTAATTCGGGGCTGTGACCAAAATACTGGTTACCATAAGGCTTAGGTCCTTTGAAAAACGGTGATTTAGACATATTTGGGTGTGGGTAAGGTAGGATAGATGATCAGGGAAGTTTCGGTTGTAATTTGGAGCCCAAGGGTATAATCGTAAAGTGTCAGTCGGGCCTTTTATGAATTTTGTATTTTTGTTCAGAACTTTTTAAGGCAAGGATGAGTTGATAAAAGTGTATAGCTTCTCGTTATGTTTTCGTAGATATAAAGATCATCGGGAACAGACTTATAACGAAGAAGTTATGGCCTTCGAAAGTTTGCATCATTTAAGGGTTTATCCAGGTACATGGGGCGTACATAAGTGTACGCACATCGTACTAGTAAGAAAGCCAATACGCGGGGCGTACATTGGTGCATGATGGGTGACAAAAGGGAGATGGACATGGAAGCTTTATGGAGTACGCACGACGTACCAGAAGTACGTTGGGCATACTCCAGTTAGTCCCAAACCCTAATCTAGGATCTTGGACCCTATTTTAGCACCTTAACTTACCACCAAACCCTAATTATCTGCAGCCTCCATCCTCTTTATCCCTAGAAGTGAATTCCTATCCTCCATTGGTGTGGTTTTAGAGTTCCTGGTGGTATTTCATGCATCTTGGTGCTCATAGAAGAAGAAGGAGCTTCTTGAGAAGTCTAGGATTGCTTGGAGCTTGTGGATCCAGGCTTAGTTCATCATGATCTATCTTCTAAAGGTATAAAACTTAAACTTGATGAATCTATTCATAGATCTTTTCATGGCATATTTTCATGAGATTTTGTCCCAAAGTTTGATCTGTGTGAGTATGTAGTACTCCAAAGCATTTTAGGTGTCCTTTCTAAGGTCTTGAAGTGTAATGAGTCATAAAAATGCTTGCTTGATTGTTTCCCTAGCACCATGCAAGATTTGAATGGTTTTGAGTGTTGTGAAAGAAAGGATTTTGGAGATTTAGCCATCTTTAGCCATGCAATTCTTTAAAGATTTCGACTTTATAGGTTAATAGATCATTTAGGGTTAAGAGAAATGGTTGGATGCCTTTGACTTAACCCAATAAGAACTTAATGTGAATTTTTGGCCCCTAGTGAGTATTTTGGGCGTACTTAGAAGTACGCTTAGCGTAAATAGGATATCATGCTTTAAGAACTTGTACGTTGTGCTGGGGGGCTCAATACGCAGGGCGTACACAGCTGGTACATGGGCGTACTCCCTATAAGGTTGAATTTTGGGTCTTTTGGATTGGGCCTTGTTGTAACATTGGACTTCTAACCTTGGGCCTTGGATTGAGTATGAGCTTCCTTAGTATTTGATTCATGATGATTTTTGCTCCCAATTAGGAAGTTGGGCCGTATTGGTCCTTGGTTTTAGGTCAAGTAAGAAAAAGGGTAGAATGCTCTTTTACCCTGGTCATTAGGCAAGCATATCAGATTCTTGAGTATGGGTTGAGACTCAATAATTAATTGGATGATATTTGATGGTGCTAGCACGTGGGGATTTTTAGAATAACGATCTGAGCATTTGTCTGAGATATTTAGTCACTTTAGGTGAGTTTTACTCGTTGTACTTACGGGTCGAAGGCACAAAGGTCGGCCCATTGGATTGATATCCTGCTATACACTGGTATGCAGAGTATGGATTAGATCTACATGATTATATGCTAGTTGCCGATATGCTAGTCATGTAAATTTGTAGGTCTCCCTGTGATTCAATCTGCATGATTGTATATGTATATATATATATATATATATATGTGTGTGTGTGTGTGTTTTATCAGTTATATGTCGATATATTGTGTTGGGTTAAGGTAGTACTGCTTCGTGCTTTAGCTAACAGACCCTGGAGCACTCCAATTATGAGCTAAGGGCTGGGTGAAGCATGCCAAACTCATACTGAGGGCTTGAGGGTATTTTAGTCTGATGACTGCTTGGGTTAAGGAGCATACCAGACATTAGTTGTGGGCCACGAGGGGCAAGCCTGACTTAAGTTGTGGGCTTAGGAGCACCCTAGATATGAGTTGTGTGCTCGATAGGCAATCCAGGCTCATGTAGGCTCAAGGGTAAGCCATTGTTTTAGTTGTGGACCCAGTACATGTTGTTATTTGTACATGTTACATCTTTTTGTGTTGGTACCTTGGGGAACTCGCTAATCTTCGTGCTTATGGTTTTGTTTATGGGTTCAGGTTCTTCAGAGGATCGTGGCAAGGCGAAGGCGTGACCGTACACATCCTTGGTTTTACAACTGATTGAATCTCAGGAGACTCTTATTTTAAATCATGTTTTGGAAACAATGTTTTTCTAAACACTTTTATTAGTAAACAAGTTATTTTGAAAAGTTTAAATTTGTCGAAAATTTTGGGATAGAGCTGTGGTTTGAGTGAATTGGAGGAACACTCGTATGAATCCGTTCTCAAACTAACAAAAATGGTTTTTAAAATGAATGAAGATTTTAAAAATAAATTTCAAAGTTGCTTTCAAAATCACAAAAAGAGGATGCGATGAGTATGATCAGTCGGAGCCAGCAAGTAAACCCCATATTACCACAATGTTACTTGATATTGTGATATGTTAGAACAACATGTTAGTGATAGGCTAGGGATCTTCAAGAATTGCATAATAGAGTTGCTTGATTATATGATGTCTGATAGGCTAGGGTCTTCCTTATATGAAATTAACATCATTACTCTGGTTACTTGGTGTATGCATCATAGTTGTACATAACTAAGATTCTATAGCCTGAGAATGTTTCATTTAGCCTTATTTCCTGTTCTTGTTTGATGAAGGGCTTAGGGTAGAATCATGTATTCGATGGTCATTAAGGTCCAACGTTATGTATGATCAGCATACACGAGTGTTGTGGGGTTGGTGGAAGTTTCATGAGTGGGTGCAATCTATGGCGGGTCCACATGAGGATTATTCGCCACTTAAGAGAGTGAGGTTAAGGTGATCGAGTTTCTGAGATTCTGGGAGATAGAGATCGAGATTTTTGTATGCGGATCTTTCTAATTTTATTGTGTCTTAGTGCCATTCGACTTTACTGCTTGAATGTTGCTTGCTTTGTACTTTGTGGGACTCACATTGATGGGAACTAACTATCAAATGAATACATTAAGTTACATGTTGTGGAGGTTAAATAATCCTAGTGTGAAAGAGTTGGAACTAGTGCACAACTCTTGTTTGAGTCTAAACATTTTACAGTTGGGTCCTTTAGTTGAAAGATTATTTATTTTTGTGCATGTAATTGTATTCATGATGTAATTGAACGACATTGATTGGATGCCTTAGCAACTGATGTCAGGGAAGGTGGGAAATCCTAGAAGAGCCTAGGGAGTATTTTAGTGCAGTTGTTTCACTGTTGAGCGGTTTTTGGGAGTATTTTATGAATAGGTCTAAGAGGACCTGAGATGATTCTTGAGGAAAGTATGGACGGATGTGGAAGGTAGTATTTCGCCCGTACTACTGGAAGCACATGATCCATACTCGAATCAAGGAAAATGTCAGGGATTCTAAGGACTGTTTGGGGTAGATAGCATGGTTTGATACCATGACTTGTGGAAGTGGTTCTATATATGTCGACCTTTTTGTTTATGGATGCTAGAGCATAAGGATGGGTGTGATAATTGTTTTGAGCCCCAATGGCGATAGTGGTTTGGGTAGATTGGTTCAGACCTCGATGAGTTGGTGGGTTTTGAGGCCTCGAGGGTTATGCTCAAGGTCGTGCATTGAGTCATAGGACTCAAGAAGGAAACAATTGTTATGATCAGTTTGGGGATTGCAGCTGGAAATTGAGTGGTGGATCGATAAAGTGGATTGTCTCTATATACGGCAAAGGATTATGCCCTTTCAGTTTTCCAAGTTCAGAGGAGGAGTGAGTAGGCTTGTAACTGTCAGAGTTGGGATAGAAACCTAGCATGGTGTTTGTTGGCCACAGTGTTTGGTGCCAATATGTCAGCGTGGAAGTGTACATGTGGATGGATGTGGTATGGATTACCTATGATGCGATCAAGGATTCATGTTCTTTGGTTACAGGCAGGTCACCAGATTAACAGTTGGGATTGCAAGCAAGGAGGGTATGTTTTGGATCGTAAATCAGTATTTTCTTATGCATTTGCATGATTGCAAATTTTCAGAGGTCTTCGGCAGAAATTCAGGATTCTCTGAGGATTTTCTTGATCCTTAGTTGGAAGAACAGCCTGAGTGTGTTATACACTTCAAGAGTCAGGGGTGGTTGTACCTGGTTAAGCCGGTTTGAGATATGGTTTGTTTGCAACACTAGTAGGTGGTAGTTTGAACCCTAAGTGGGGGAAAACTAGGTATTCTTTCTGGAGGATCATTGATCTACTTGAGTTTGTTGTGCTGGAATAATGGTTTATAAGGCTATTGTGCAAGGAGTGTATTGGGTTATTAGTTTAGTTGTCAATGCAGTCTCGATCGTTGTTCTTTTCATTCATCATGCAGTGGAGGTTCTCTGAAAGTTCAAGTTATGACAGTCGAAGTTCAATGGACGGGTTAATTTATCATCAAGTTTAGTATGTTATATGTTCCTTTGGTCTTTGGGTATGTTTACCCTCACAGTTGGAGAGGAATTTTGGTTCATAGTAGCCTCAGGTTTTGGTAGCATTCAGGATCACCTTGGAAGTCGTCTCAAGCTAGTTTCATATTAGTGGAGTCTGTTCAATCTCAATCAAGTATGGAATCTTGTTTTGACCGATCATGAGGATGTCTTCTATTATTGTTGAGGTGTTGTTTCGGTTAAACTCTGGTATTTCTTCCCTTTATGGATGAAGTTATGGGTTCCCTTAGGATGTGCATTGTGGTAAATTCATATATATTGCCGAGAGGGGCATATGTGAGCTGGGCAAGATAGCATTGGAGTACTTGGTTTGAATTATATACATGGTTCTTTTTGGGTTATATCCTTCTAATTAGATCAAGAGTACGACCGTTTATCCTATTCTTGGGTCGTGTGTGACCATGTTTTCGTAGGGTTTTTTGCAGTGGTAGCGGCTTGTTCTGTAAAGTGAATCATACGTGGTAAGATTACGACATTGTTGTGCTCGTTTGGCGTTGTGAGGTACATTGATGGAATTCAGGAGACTCACAAATCAACTGGTTTGGATAAAGGGAGTAGTTAAGTATTGTTGGGAATATCATTCGTGTATCGGAAAGTTTCTGTAAAATGTTTGTGTTATAAATATCGTTTGTTCCCTAGCATTTTTAGAGGTTCGATTATCAAGATTAGTTATCAGTTATGGAGCCTTGAATCATACATTTTGTGGTGAATGTCACGAGTAATTGGCTAGGTGGGACTACACCTAAGTTGATAAGGATTGGAAGGAAATGTGAAAATTCTTGGATTTCTCATATTTGCTCGTAGGAGCAGTGGTTGGAAATGGTGTGTCGGGGAGTCAAGGGTTCCTTAAAGTCGTTTGGTTCATATTATGGATTTGGAATTTGTGGAAAATTCATGATTGGTACGTTTGAGTTCTTTTTCGCTTGTTTCGTAGTGATCATACAGAAAGGCAAGGGGTGGATTTAATGAATGATTGAATGTCAGTTCTAGAATACAGGATTGAAGTTTAGATCTGATGGTTTCCTCGTCTCGAGAGGCAGATTGTTTAAGCTAGGTTGGGTGATTGTAGTTGAGAGTCCCTAGCCTTATGGTTCTCGCTAGCCGTTTGGTTTTATAGCTAGGAAGTTGTAGATAGTGTTGGAGCTGTGTGTGCTTCTTTGCAGTGGTTAACGGATGAGACTCACATTGGGATTCATAATGGTATTGATGTATCAGATGTTTTTATCAACAAGTCATGGTTTATGTGATAGTATATTGGGTTGAGGCGATCCATTCATGCTGAAGGCTCTGTATTTGGGTGAATCTGCATGGAGATTACGCAAGTTAGGGCTTCGAATTCAGCAATAGCATCGGTTCGTTAGTAAAAGGATCAGTACTTGTTCTCAGTTTTGTTGTGGGCTGGGGTGTTTGGTTCCCAGGCGAGTGATAAGGTGTGATTTCGAGGATGAAATCCAATTTTAGTGGGGGAGAGTTGTAACACCATATCTCGAATCATTTCCTAATTCGGGGTTGCGACCCGAAGACCGGTTATCATAAGGTTTAGGTCCTTTGAGAAAGGGAGATTTAGACCCGTTTTGGTGTGGGTAAGGTAGGATAGATGATCCTGGAAGTTCGATTTGTAATTAAGTGCCCAAGGGTACAACCATAAAGTGGTAGTCAGACCTTTTATGAATTTTGGATTTTGTTCGGAAAGAATGAGTCGATAGAAATTCAGAGCGTCTCGTTACCTTTTCATGGATATAAGGATTGTCGGAATGGATTTATAGCGAAGAAGTTATGGCCTTTGGAAGTTTGGGTGATTTTGGGGTTATCCGGGTACGCAGGGCGTACACAAGTGTAAGCATGGTGTACTAGTAAGAAGGCTGGTATGTGGGGCATACATTTGCGTACGCTGGGCGTACAAAGGTAGATGGTCGCAAAAGCCTTATGGAGTACGCACAGCGTACCAGAAGGACGTTAGGCGTACTCCAGTTAGTCCGAACCCCTAATTTAGGGTCTTGGACCATATTTAAGCACCTTAACTTAGCACCAAACCCTAATTATTTGCAGCCTCCATCCTCTTTATCCCTAGAAGTAAATTCCTATCGTCCATTTGTGTGGTTTTAGAGTTTTTGGTGGTATTTCATGCATCTTGGTGCTCATAGAAGAAGAATGAGCTTCTTGGAGAAGTGTGGGATTGCTTGGAGCTTGTGGATCCAGGCTTAGTGCATCATGATCTATCTTCTAAAGGTATAAAACTTCAAACTTGATGAATCTATTCATAGATCTTTTCATGGCATATTTTCAAGAGGTTTTGTCCCAAAGTTTGATCTTTGTGAGTATGTAGTACTCCAAAGCATTTTAGGTGTCCTTTCTGAGGTCTTGAAGTGTAATGAGTCATAAAAATGCTTTCTTGATTGTTTCCCTAGCACCATGCAAGAGTTGAATGGTTTTGAATGTTGTGAAAGAAAGGATTTTGGAGATATAGCCCTCTTTAGCCATGCAAATCTTTAAAGGTTTCGAAATTATGGGTTAAGGCGTCATTTGGGTTTAAGAGAAATGGTCGGATGCCTTTGACTTAACCTAATAAGATATTAATGTGAATTTTTGTCCCCTGATGAGTACGTTGGGCTTACTCAGAAGTACACTTAGTGTAAATTGGATTTCATGCTTTAAGGACTTGCACATTGTGCTGGGAAGGTGAGTACACATGGCATAGACTTTCGTACGCGAGGCGTACTCCCTAGAATGTTTGAATATTGGGTCTTTTGGTTTGGGCCTTGTTAGACCATTGGACTTTTAACCTTTGGCCTTGGATTGAGTATGGGCTTCCTTGGGATTTGATTCATGATGATTTTTGGGCCCGATTAGCAAGTTGGGCCATATCAGGCCATCGTTTGGGCCAAGTAAGAAGGAAGGTAAAATGGTCTTTTACCCTGGTCAGTAGGCACGCAATTTATATTCTTGAGTATGGGTCGAGATTCAATAATTATTTGGATGATATTTGATGGTGCTAGCACGTGGGGATTTCCAGAACAGCGATTCGAGCATTTGTCTGTAATATTCAGCCGCTTCAAGTTAGTTTTACTCGATGTACTTACGGGTCAAAGGCACAAAGGTCGGCCCATTGGTCTGATATCCTGCTATACACTGATATGTTGAGTATGGATTAGATCTGCATGATTATATTCTAGTTGTCAACATGCTAGTCATGTAGATCTATAGGACTACCAGTTACTCTATATAAATAATTTAGTGTGGATCCTATAAAGGTTGAACCAAAACCCTTGCACAGGCAAGCTTCAATAGTGATCCTGATTACGATGACATGTGCGGAATAGGATATGATTTAGTAAATCATACAAGAATGATGAACACAAAGAACACAAGGATGTAAACAATCTAATTTTAATCTCTCATTAGTCTAGAAAGTATTACAAAGTGGGTCATGCAAAAATACTCTCACTATACTAAGCTCTCACAAAATTCTTACCTAAAATGAGTGTCACTAACTTCCTATTGATAGGAAATACAACACATTAGACACAAACAAAAGGGTAAGCACACATGACATCCAAGAATGACTTTGCACCCTAACATTCTCCCCTTCAAAGTTAGGATTGGATGTCCCAGATTCAGTTTCCAAACGAGCTCGCACGATCAAGACCAACTCCCCCTGAAAGTGATACTAGTCTTCAAATATGCAAATTAATACCCGAGAAGTTTCGAATACCCACTCTACATTCTCCCCCTTTTTATAATCAACATGTGATTATAAAACCCACTAAGGTTGAGAAGCACCCGAGGAATAAACTTCACAAATATCCCCCTCCATGTGTGCAAAAAATGAAACCGCGAAAAACTTGCAAGAAAAACAATCACGAAAAAGTCATGATAATTTTCCAATTTTTGTGAAAAATTTCAACTTTTGTGTGAGAGTTGCAAGAATTTCGAAAATCCGAGTAAAAACTGCCAATATCATAATTATGCAGGGACCCGTTGCGCCAAAAACAGCTTAAGATGCAAAACTTTATCCCAATTGCAAAACTGGGCATAAAGTGTTAATTCACATTAACTGTAGGGAATCGATAAGTAAATTCTCCCATTTCTCGGAATTTTTAGCTCAATTTTGAAACTGGGTAAATTCTGCCAAGTTGTTGAAACTTTAGGTCTTCGAAATGAAAATTCTGCGTTTAACACCATTTTCCAACCCATGTCGAAAACCAACCCGAATTTTGAATATCGTTACAAACTATCAAACCATCAAAACTCGCAGGGACCAATTTGTAAAATTAAATCTTCTTCCCAATCTACTAGTACCAGTCGAATATGATTTCGATGCAAAGTAGTGACCCTCGACCTTTATTCCAAGTAAAGACTCATTTTGAAACTTCGAAATCAAATCTTCACAGTCGAGACTATACATCTCGACCCTTAATGCTCGACTCCTACTCATTCCGTTAAGCGACATTGTGTGTCGAATATTCAACCATAAACCTTCATTCCCATATTGATTTCTTGTTCGATATCAAGACCATCACAAGTCAGTATTTTGAATATGCTACCCAATACATCGATAATAGCTTAAAGAATTTGATCCCAAACCTTCTATTATAGCACCCCAATACTTCGAATTCCAAGTAGTCAAATTCAATCATAAGTTTTCGACCATATACTCCAAAACTGAGTTTGATTCGAATCAACATTAGTCAACATCGTTTTCGGTTATAAGCAAATTATCGACTGTTAAGTATGCAACCCCAAAGCTTTCGATCGTCGACATACCCATTCATTTTCAATTCCTTCACATTCGATCATAATAAGACCATAATACCAAAATCCCGAACTCCCCCTAGACCCACAAGCAAATCCACAGCGTAGAGATGTTGACTTCAAATTCCAATTTCCAATTTCCTTCTATTCATGCATTTTTCCATAACATTCGAATCTACTTCTTCATCTGCTATTAAAAATCGATATTTAATGAACCATTCGAAATTGAACCCAATCATTCACTCATTCTAAATCCAACCTTGCGAGTACTCAAAATTAACCCTTCGACTCGGACTCAACAAATATCGCGATTAAAATCAATTTTGAATCATACCAGTCGATTGGAACACTCGACTCTAATTCGATCTTCCCTTAGCAACATCAATTGACTTCCATTCCTTCAATATATGTGTTCGACTTTAAACCTTTTTACCTAAATCTACCATCAATGATGAACTATGGACTCAACATTCATCACAAAAATTCTCCATACAGACAAATTCATCCACCCATACCATCAAAATCAACCATTAATCCAATTCGATTATAAATCCAAATCCAATTATGATTAGAACTCAACATCAGTCGAACTCGTAGGGATCAAATCGAAGTACTCCCATACACACATTCGACTTGAACCCAAATTTGATTTATCAAACATTCGTTGACTATCGCTTTTGACTCTACAATTCTCTGATATCGAAATCAAACCATTTCTAAAGAACCTTCAACCTAAAACCAATATCGATTCTTCAAAGTATGACTTTCTTGTTGACTAAAAATCATATGAATCTATTCAAATATTAACAATATGACTGAAGGAGGGGAGAATAAGGACATGGCCAATGATGACCAGACTAAGGTCTAGGCCTGCAAAAAGTTAGTTTAAATAGTTTTTGTTATTTCTAGTGATATGAGATAATTAACCTTTTGGTTGGGTTGATATGTAACCCTTTCTTCTTTTGAATGACATGGTTGTGTTTTCCTTTTATATATTTCTCTTGATTTCTCTGCATAAATGTTACAATATTAGGACCCTTAAATAATCTGGATCCCAAAAAACCTTGTTCCTGCAAACAATCCTAATTATCTCCAAGTTTTTCTTTAGGCTTCATGAGTTCTTAAATTTTAGGATTTACCAAGGATAAATCTCAACCTAGAAAAGAACTTCGGTTCATTGCTAAGGTTCTTTACCAATGAAGGTCAATGAGGATCCTTAAGGGTAAGGATCCCTATTAGAAAAGAACTTCGGTTCACTGCTGAGGTTCTTTACCAATGAAGGTCAATGAGGATCCTTAAGGGTAAGGATCCCTATTGTCAGAGATCCTTAACGATGAGGATCTCGGGTTGCTTGTGGAAAATTTCTCCTTAAGGTAACCTGTTTAGGTTATAGACTTTGACAAAATTCTTGTGTAACACCATAGATCCAACATGTTAATGTTAGTATTATGGGGAGAATCCAACTTGTGATATAATTCATGGGATAGATCCTTACCTATAATAATATGAAAATGTTAAAACTCGATTGTATATCCTGGGGAAAATTCCCAACATGTGATAACATGAAGATGTTATAGGTCTTATGTAATTTCTAGGGCAATATCGCAATCTTTGATAACATGAAAATGTTATAACCCTTAAGTAATTACTGGGGTAAGATCCCAATCTTAAATAACATGAAAAATGTTATAAACCTTAATTAATCACTGAGGTAGGATCCCAATTTTTTGATAACATGAAAATGATAAACCTTAAGTAATCACTGGGGTAGGATCCCGATTTTTGGATAACATGAAAATGTTATAAACCTTAAGGATCTCGACTTATGTTCAAAGGTAAGAGAGTTGCTAAGCCACCGAATCGTGAAATGATCCCCTTATCCATATCACAGCCATATATTGTGCGTCCAAGCGAGGTGTATAAACCTTAGTTCGCGTGAAAGTGGTAATTATCTATTTAAACCTTAGAGGGGATTAATTACACTTAAGCGCAGGAGAGAAGATCAGTCTTTAGCTTGTGTATATGATAGTTTAGGGATTACACTGCTAAGTATAATGGAGTTTCTCATGTGATAAGATGTTGAGATTTTCAGCCTTGAGGATCCTTAAGTTTCAGGATCATTGCTTATGGAGATATTTAGTTGTGTGTTGTTTTGCATAGAAAATGTTAGCTAGGGATGGGCGTTAGTCTAGCTAACGCCCCTCCGATGCTTAAGTTAGTAACGTATTTGAGGAGAAAATAAGTAACAATGAAAATTTTAAGGTAAAGAACATGTGTACCTTGGTTTTGTTGTGGATCATTCAACCCAACTTACATGTAGTATGCTTTGAGGTGTAGATGATTCCAGGATCTTGGCAGAACATCTCCTTCGAGTGTTGCTAGCCAATATGCTCCTTTACATGCTTCAGCATCTATAAGATATGGTCCTTCCCATTTAGGTACCAATTTTCCTGCACTAGTATCCTTGGTATTTTGGAATGTTTTCCTTAATACCAAGTCTCTTATTTGAAACCTTTTGACTATTATATTACTACTGTAAGCTTTGGTGATTTTCTGTTGATGAGCAGCAATGCGTATTTTAGCGAGATCCCTAAGCTCATCAATAGTGTCAAGATCCTGTGCTAGGATCCTGTCATTATTCTCTTGGTATTGCAGTAAGTATCTTGCCATCGGGATCACTATTTCAGTAAGGATTACTGCTTTTGTCCCAAACACCAAAGAATAGGGGGTCTAACCTGTGGTCACTTTGGAAGTGGTCCTATTTGCCCACAAAATGAAAGGAAGCTCTTCTGCCCATCTTCCCTTCTTTTTGTCTAGCCTTTTCTTTAAATTGTTAACTATGATTTTGTTGCTAGACTCCACTTGACCATTAGCTTTGGTATGAACAGGAGTGGACATTATCATTTTTATTCCCTAGCTTGTGCAAAAGTCTCTTTTCCTTTTGCTCACAAATTGTGATCCATTGTCATATAGTTGGGATCCCGAACGTTGTCAAGATATTATGTTTAACAAATGAGACTACTTCTTTGTCTCTTACCAGAACGAAAGCCTCAACTTCAATCCACTTTAAGAAGTAATCAGTCATTACTAGCATCAAGACTTCCTCCTAGGGCTACTAGTAATTTTCCCACTATATGCATTCCCCCATTTCATGAATTGCCATGGGGAGATAATTGGATGTAGAGGTTCTGCCGATTGATGTAGGATGTTGTCATGTCTTTGGCAAGCATCACACTTTTGAGCATGTCGAAAAGAATCTCTTTTCATAGTTGGCCGATAGTATCATGCTCTTAGTATCTTTGAGCATAAAGATATGCCCTCAGTATGATTGCCACAATCTCCTTCATGTATGTATTTCAAGAGTTCTGCAGCCTCAGGATCTTCCAGGCATCTAAGGTACGGACCAGCCATAGATTTTTTTATAGAGTATACAAATTGTGAGACTCTTATTATAAATGCTCTCTTGCTTTTTTCTATAGGTGAGATCGTGGAATTTTGGAGATATTCAATAATGGGTTGGGTCCATTATTGCGAACTTCTTCGAGGATCCTATCCGTTGGGGTCCCCTTAAGAAAGGATCCTAGGGTCAGGATCTTCGATAGTTGCTATGCTTTTCGGATGTTCAAGATCTTCTAATTTGTTGGAGAGGGTTTCTGTGGATGGGTTTATTAAATGGGTTATAGTAATCTTTATCTCTAGTAGGATTCTAAGAGAGGGTCCTAAATTGGCTAATGCATCTGCTTCTGTGTTTTCTTCGCTGGGAACTTGGGTTAGGCTGAAGTTCTGGAAGTTGGAAGATACTTTTTTAAGGATCTCTAGATATAATGCTAATCTTTCACCTCTTACTGCATAGGATCCATTGAAGTGATTGGTTAGTAATAAAGAATCAACGAATACATGAAGATCCCTGATTTGAAGATCCTTAGCCCATTCTTGTCCCATGATGAGTGTTTCATATTCTGCTTCATTGTTGGTAGTGTTGAATGTTGGATAAGGTGTCTAAGTCCATAACTTATTTGGTATATACTTGACCCGACCCGACATGGTCCATTTGGGTTGCATTTCATCCAAACTATTTATGGATAATTTTATGAGAGTTATACACATATGTTTATTAATATACTATAAGTTATAATATATTAATATGAAGTCATGTTATTTAATTAGTCTTAGTCTTAAATTAATCATGAATTAATTTAGAGATTAAAAGGAAGACTAATTAGATTGTGGGCTATTGGTTTTATATAGTGTGGGATAACACTCATTTGTTAATGGGCTAGGCTTGTATGGAAGTCCATGGATGATCCATGGAGCTTTTAACCCATGGATCCTTGGAAAAGGAAAGGTCATGGGTTATTAGGGTTTCACCCTAATCATGTACACTATATAAGCATGCTTATGTTGCATGAAATAGCCACTAGTGGCACTAGTTGTGTGAGACTTTGTGTGTGGCCGATTTTATAAGTGTGTATACACTCTCTCAAAGTTTTCCAAGAGTTTGTGGTGATTTGTGATTCCATTTGAGGCATTCACACTATTGGTGCTTGGCCCTCAAGCTCCTTAGGAATCAAACTCATCATCAAAAGGTATGTAATCTCATCTAATTCTTTTATGTTTAAAAGTACCCCATGCCATGTTAGATAGGTTATGAACCTTGGAAAATTATTATTTTGCATGTATTTAGACAAACATAGATCCAAGGTTTATTAGGGTTGCATGCACACTTAGGAAGTGTTAGATTGCTCAAAACCCAACAGTGGTATCAGAGCCTAGGCTTGCTTGTTTGAATACTTGATGCAAATTGCTGAAAATCGAAGATTTTATGCTGTCTGCACAGCTGACTCGCCGAATCCATGAAGGGACTCGACGAGTCCAAGGCAAAACTCATCCAACTCGGCGAGTTGGTTCATGCACTCGACGAGTTGGACCCCCAGACAGCATATCTTCGAGTTTTGGTGCTGGAATTGGTCTAGAATCATTACCTTAAACTGTTTTGGACTCATAAAACCTGTTTTTAATGTGGTAATGATGATGGTGGACCAATTTCAAAGTTATAATCAAAATTCCATGATTTTGTGTGTTCGTATAATTCTTGAAATTTTGATGATCATGTTCATGTTCTTATGAATTTAGAAGATGATAGGAATTATTTGCTGAATTGTTTAGAGTTAATTCTTGATCATTTATGTGTTTTAATGGAATCCATAATTTGTCCTCAAGTTATGGATATCCAAAGGTCACTTTTCTTTAACACGCACTTAAAACACATAAGTTACATGAAAATAAAGAGTCTTCATTTTTATGAACCTTTAATTCATACGTTATGAAATGAAAAGTTTTGGATGGTTACAAAAGATGAAGAGTCTTGTCCTTAAGTTATGGAGGTTCAAGAGTCACTTCATTAATAAATATATAAATAAAGTGTAACCTTAATTAATTCCATAAGTTATAAAATAAAGAAAAGTAATTCTTTTATTAGTTTAAAGTCTTCCATAACTTGTCCTCAAGTTATGGAACTTGAAGAGTTTTTGGATTAAAACTACTTTAAACACATAAATCATGGAATTAATTAATTTTGAATAGTTTCAAAACTTACCCTCAAGTTTTGGAATTTGGAAAAGTTTCACACACTTTAATAAACTTTAATTCCAACACTTAGAATTTTAAAAGTTAAAATTCAACCCTGATACTATTTATAACATTAATGGTTAATTATTATATATATGTATAAGAACAAGTCGTTTTACCGTTAGTAGGCCTCATTCATGAAGTCGGTCTATAAGGTGGGTATAAGGTTGTTGCCTATAAAATGGCGACTTAATGGGTGTCCACTCTCACCCACCGCTTGCTTGATCGGTGGAGGGTCGTTAGCCGAACGGGTAGGACAATGACTTTAAATTCTCATTAAAAGTATAATGAATATTATAAAGTAACTAAATATTTTTTATTTAATTCCCAATCTTAGTTACTTTAGGAAAAATGTGAATTTGGTGCTAGCCCATGGAACTCACACTTTGTACCTTACCAAGTCGTTAGTGGAGCGTGTGTGGTTAACCGGCACACTAACTTGGACTAGTAAGGATCACGAAGGGTGACTTAATGTTTGTCATAGATCAATGGAGCGTGTGTGGTTAACCGGCACATTGATTAGGTGATAATATTAAGGGTACCAAGTGAATTGGTATGGTTATTCACACCTTGTTTTATGATCCTCGGCATCCCAGTCACAAAATTTGAGAGGGCACACTCGAGATTGAAACATGCCATTGAAAAGTTCAATGAATCTCAAAAGATCTAGGTATTTCAAATCCAATTAAAACCTAATAAATTATTTCGTTTTTCATGGTGGAAATTGGTGAATCGTCATTCGCCTACCTTCAAATATTTTATAGCTTGGATTACGGCATCCCTCTTCCAAATTATAAAATATTGTGTTGGGTCCTAGCCTTAATATTTCATATTGGGTGTTATATTAAGGACTTTGAATCAACTAACTTGATTTTCTCCCATTATAGATATCTGGTTCAGACAACTATGATCTTCCCAAATCTCTTGAAGATGGTGTCCCTCAACATCATACTTCACTTCCTCCACCTCCTCTAGTTATTCTCCCTCACCCACAAGTTCTTGAAAAAGTTTAAAGCCACTCAATCCCTATTGGCAAGCATAGTCTATGTGTGCTCACATCTTGGAGATAAAGTCACATATTGACAAGTCGGGAGAGTTGGGTGTCAAATTCTCATGAAAGTTGGATGTTCAATCACTTTCTTAGTAACATAGTGAGTCTCTTTGGGACTATTATGAGACAGACTATGACATGACCCTTAATGATGTTATCTATTTGCTTGGTGTTGTGGAATCAGCAATGATTTGGAACACCAGTAAAGCAAATTTGATTAAAAGAACAACTTCCCAAGTCTTAAATGGACATTGACAATGGTAGCATTGGATATCTAGAAAAGGATTTCTCTTCCCAATGGAAAGGGATCGGCCATAGTCAACTCGGTTGACCAAATGGTAAAGAGAAAGGCTAAGTCTGAGATAGTCTCATGTGCCATTACCAAAGGGTCCATATGTTTTATTGCCAAAGGGAGGGACATTGGTTGCGAAGCTGTCCGATTCACCTGAAAGGTCATAAGGTTGATCAAGTCAAGAGGTTTGACTCTACTTCGGGTAAAGTCCACTGTCTAACTCTATTAAGTTTCTATTTGGAGATTCTTATTACATAATGTGAATGGGTCACATGTTGATGGTTTTAAGAATCAAAGAAAGTATAGGAAGCTTAAAAGAAGTATATGCTGATTCTGATTGCGAAGGTGGGTTTCGATCGCATGGTTCAGTAATCAGAATTTTGAGTTGTTGCTTAAGAGTTATAATATATTGCTTATGAATAGATAAGAACAAGGTTTTCATGTGGATTGTAAGGATAAGTTTTTCCGCAAAGTTTTAAAATAAAAGAAAAAAAAAGGGTTTTAATTTTATTTATTTTAAAAATATCCTTACAATGGCATCTGTGGAAAATTGCTGCTTATTTGTTTCCAGTAATAGCAATATTGGAAAGTGGATTTGATTCTTTCATTTGTGGTAGTGTCTGAATTTACCAAATGAAGAAAGTTTTTCATCACCCAAGTTTCAATTGGACAGAAACTTGGAATCATACAAGTTGTATTGTATGATGAATGAGAATTTTCATCTTTGAAAATTAAGACTAATTCTTTGATCACATGTATATGTTAGTCAATTGAAGGACTAAGGAATTAGGTACACTGGGTGTGCGATGGGCAAGGTCCACCACAAAGATTGATTTGTCATGATTTACTAAAGATTAGTAAATATGATTATACTTATGAGGTTAAGTATAATTCTGTAACATTGGAAAGGTTACAATGTATGACAAAACAAATGAGAAGAATCAAATTAGGCAGAAAGATAAAAGTTTCTCAAATCTGAAAGGATGGGAGAGTACTTTAGTATCGTATTTCATGATCATCTTAATGATTATGAAACCATATCACAAATTCATACTCTAAGGACGTCTTAGTGCATTGTTATGGCTAAGAAGAGAGGTCATGAATTGTTGGATTGGTTAAAATCAAGAAGATGAGTCATACTTCGTTCCAATACAATTCTTAGAGTCATACTCCAAGATTGTAACTTTGAGTGACATACAGGAAGATTTATTAACACTAGTCAAATGTAAGAGTAAAATGTTTTCTACTCTTGTACATTTTAGATTGGTAAGTTGTGACGTCTTGGATGAGACAAAGACCAACTAAGACCAAGTGTGTGAAGTGTTAATCTTGATAAGAATCCACACTGTCCCTTGAATATTTGTTTTGTCAAGGAATGGTTCTTGACTGGGGAAACTTATATGTCAAGGGGACAGTGGGAGCCTTAAAGCTCCTGAAAGAGTTTCAAGATTTAATCAAGAGTAAAACCTGTAATTTATCACTAGCACACGACTTAAGATTTGCAACCTATCATGTTGACATAATTCTTATTTCTGTACCTACTTCAAATAAGTTGAATTTGCATGTGAGTTATCAGAGTTCAACTTGAAAGCATTGGTGGGCCTTGTGCTACCAAGGTGACAAGAAACTAAGACTGAACAAGTTTAATCCATGTAAGGCTGAATTTGTCACTAACCTTATCTTGTGATTATGGTTTTGACAAATTCACATGGATAAGAACTCATACACTATAAAATCTAAGTGTCATAAGGTTTCTCTCCGATTCATGAAAATGATGGTGAGGAAACGCTTTCACTAAGCATATTTTACGTAGATATCAATTGTGTTATTTGCATTTTCAAAAGTCGTTAGTGGAGCGCGTGTGGTTAACCGGCACACTTACATGGACTTATGAGAAATGGCAAATTCCTAAGCAATTGAGACTATGATTACGGAATCCCTTTTCATAGTTCTGAAAATTGTTTAGACACACATGTGAGCTATCTAAGAAAGGGTGTATGAATCTAAATTTCAGAAGTCCAGCAAATTTCTGGAAATATGTCAGAGCTAGTGGGAGCATAAGTGTTATGCTGATAATCATCATGTTAGTGGGAGCATGATTATTACGTTTAGTGTTGCAAGTTAGCAATGTTTATTATAGAAAACAAAGTTTCAATCCGTGAAGTTGCAGGGGTTGAAAAGTCGTTTTGCTATAATTAAGGGAGAGGAAATTATACTTCGTTTCAATTCTAAAGCTTAGATTGAGATTTTAATCATCTTTAGTCAAGGATATATGTATGAATTTTATGTCTGAATGGTTCGACTTAAGGAAATTCTATATATATTGCGTTTTCAAAATTCGATTATGATTACGGCATCCCTCTTTATAGTTAAATTTTGAAAACATGGCAAATAAAAAATATTGTAGCAAAGGACTGGTCTAGTATCATGTCTTTATGTCAAACATCATGAATCATGTCCCATATGCTTCGGATATAGGATCGATTGCATGTGCTATAATATTCATCTTTTCTAAATTTTCCAAATGCTTAAGGCATTGAGAAGGGAAAAGTCTAGAACTGGATATGACTAAAGTGATTAAGCAATTGTCGAGGACAATCTGAGGTTCGCCAAAGATTGGTTGCTCAGGGAAAGTTGGAAGTATGATGTAAGTTGTCGGAAAGGACCATATTGACATATTCTGAAAAAAAGTAACTCTTGTTCATAAGTGATAGTCAAAATGGGAGTATGGAAATGTCTCCATAGGTGGAAGTTATTTAATCTATGTAAGATTAGAAAACCTTAATGCAAGAAGGATGTTCAAAGCAATGTACTTTGAATATGAGACCTCCGTTCCATAGAAGTTCACCTTTTTTGGAATACTCTGTAATGACTGGTGACAAGGTTTTGGTGACTTTGTGCATAATCATTACAAGAGGAACATTGCATAAAAGTTTAAAATCTAACAGATTTTTTTTTGGTAAATGATAGGAATCGGGGATTCTCACATTTACAATAAGGATTTGGGATTGTGAAATGAGTATCAATGGAATCATGTTCAATTGATCTACATCACAATGTAAGGATCATAGACAAACACAGTGTGCATACTTGGAGTATGGCATAACTATTGTTTAGAAAAACAAAGTGTACATGCTAGGAGCATGAGACGACTGTTGTTTTTATTCAAGTCTTAAGTTGATTGTTTGAAACATTATACAATGAATAATGTGTAATCAATATGGTGATAAATAAAAGGTGGTTCTATTTATATTCAAAAGGCATCTGAGACCATATTGGATTCGATCACTATTGTGTTTCACTTTGCATGTTTTGACTTCCAAAATAGCTAGGTTATTCTTTCCGAATGACTAAGTTATTTAAACACTCCACAGTCGTTCATATGTTGGAAGTAGGTATGAATCAAGACTGTCATGAATCGAGTTTGTAGATGGCTAAATGGGTTTAGTCATAGCAATGGTTGCTACAACATTCATGAGTGCTCATAAGTTATGAGTATTGGAATAAACCCACGCTCACTTGTATCACTTCATGGAATTTATCTCGAGTGATCGTGAGACGGTAATATCATATAAATCTTCAAACCTAGAGATATGAGTTGTTACCTATGAGTTGGTTGTGCATTGATTGCAAGTAAACGCATCAGTAACTTGATGTTATAAAACGTGCCTTTGTGTACAATTCAACAAGTAGTAGAACAAGCATATGAGTCGAAGTTTATCTGTTCCTTCTAGAAATAGAAGCGATATCTGGGCCCCTCGATGATTTTGTTGTGACCTATGTACCGGCCGGTCAAAACTGAATTGATTTGTTCGATTAAGTTCTTTGTCAAACAAATCGGAAATCGGGAAACAAACTGTTGGACAATAAGTACGACGTTGTTCCATGTATTTGTCCGGCTGATATCATGAGAACAGAGGATTATACGATCACTTATCTAAAATGGCGCTTCATAGTTCAACAGAGTTTTCGAGAGCTACGATAGCTGGTTGGTTCCTGAAGTAACATACGCAAATATAGTTATTAGACTTATCCAAGTGGGAGTCTATTGGATAAGGTGTCTAAGTCCATAACTTATTTGGTATATACTTGACCCGACCCGGCATGGTCTATTTGGGTTGCATTTCATCCAAACTATTTATGGATAATTTTATGAGAGTTATACACATATGTTTATTAATATATTATAAGTTATAATATATTAATATGAAGTCATGTTATTTAATTAGTCTTAGTCTTAAATTAATTATGAATTAATTTAGAGATTAAAAGGAAGACTAATTAGATTGTGGGCTATTGGTTTTATATAGTGTGGGCTAACACTCATTTGTTAATGGGCTAGGCTTGTATGGAAGTCCATGGATGATCCATGGAGCTTTTAACCCATGGATCCTTGGAAAAGGAAAGGTCATGGGTTATTAGGGTTTCACCCTAATCATGTACACTATATAAGCATGCTTATGTTGCATGAAATAGCCACTAGTGGCACTAGTTGTGTGAGACTTTGTGTGTGGCCGATTTTATAAGTGTGTATACACTTTCTCAAAGGTTTCCAAGAGTTTGTGGTGATTTGTGATTCCATTTGAGGAATTCACACTATTGGTGCTTGGCCCTCAAACTCCTTAGGAATCAAACTCATCATCAAAAGGTATGTAATCTCATTTAATTCTTTTATGTTTAAAAGTACCTCATGCCATGTTAGATAGGTTATGAACCTTGGAAAATTATTATTTTGCATGTATTTAGACAAACATAGATCCAAGGTTTATTAGGGTTGCATGCACACTTAGGAAGTGTTAGATTGCTCAAAACCCAACATTGAATTCACAACTAACTGCTTGGGGTAGGATGTCCCCCTGTGGCGACTTTAGTATGAACCCTAGTCCCGTTCCTTTTTTATTTGAAGCTCCATATGTGAACAGTGTCCACTTTCCCAGGTTTTCATCTTATAGGAGTTGCTTGGCTTCCATTTCTACTTCGTATTGTAGATCATCACTAAAGTCAGCCACAAAGTCGGATAATGCTTGTCATTTTATGATTGGTCTCCGTTCGTATCTGATGTCAACTGTGCTTAGCTTTACAGACCATTTTTCCATTCTCCCCGACATTTCTGGTATTCTCATGACATTCTTAAGAGGATAATTATTTTTTACATGTATATTATGTGTTTCAAAATAATGTCTTAGTTTAGTAGAAATGGTTACTAAGCCAAGAACTAACTTTTCGAGGGGAGAGTATCTGGTCTCAGGATCCAGGAGACTTTTACTTACATAGTAGATAGGATGTTGATCCCCGTTAAGATCCTTGGCCAAAACGACACTTACCAAGTTTGAAGATATTGTGAGGTAGAAAAGAAGTGGTTCTCCATCTATAGGCTTTACTAGTAGTGGTGCAGAGCTTAGATATCTTGTGAGTTCCTGAAAGGCTTTCTTGTGTTCCTCCTTCCACTCAAATATTTTGTTCTTCTTCTAAATATCATTAAAGGGCTTGCACCTTTCCGAGGATCTTGAAATAAACGTGTTGAGTGCTGCTACTCTTCTAGTTATCCTTTGGATGTCCTTTGTCAAATATGGGGATCTTAGCTCCATGATTGCTTTTATCTGTTCCAGACTTGCTTCTATCCCTCTTTTGGTTACCATGTATCCAAGGAACTTGCCTAACTTCATTCCAAAGTGACATTTGAGTGGGTTTAACTTCATATTGTATTCGTCCAAGATGTCAAATGCTTCCTTAAGGTCTATGAGGTGATCTTCAGCTTTCATTGACTTCATAACCATGTCGTCAATATAAACTTCCATGGTGTCACCCAGCTTGTCTTTGAACATCCGATTCACCAACCATTGATATGTTGCTCCTGCATTTTTAAGACCGAAAGGCATCATAGTGTACCAATATATACTTGTTGGTGTTATGAATGTTGTGTCCTCCTGATCAGATGGCTCCATCTGGATTTGTTGGAATCCTGTTGCAACATCCATGAAAGTCAAGAGCTCGTGGCCAGCCGTCATGTCTATCTTGGAGTCAATGTGTGGTAGGGGGAAAGGATCCTTAGGAAAAGCCTTATTAAGATCCATGTAGTCTACACACACTTTCCTTATTTGTTGTTTTTCTTTTGTACAGCAACCATGTTAGCTAGCCATCTTGGGAACTTCACTTCTTTGATCATCCCTGTCTTGAGGAGCTTCTCTACCTCTACTTGAATGATTTGGTTTCTTTCGGGTGCAAACTTCCTTCTCTTTTGGTGTATTGGTGTGAAAGAAGGGTCAATATTAAGTTTATGAGCGATAATACTCTTGCCTATATCTTTCATATCTTCGTGTTTCCATGTGAATGTCTTGCTTCTTGTTCTTAGGAAGTTCAGTAGATCTCGTTCGATATGCTCTGGTATTGAGGATCCTATGAGGACTTTAGCTTCAGGATCCTCGATGCCCAGGGGCACTTCCTTAACGTCTTGTTCCTTTTTTTCTAGGACATGGTGTCCCCCCCCCCCCCCCCAGTAATTGCTACGCTTGCTGAGGTTTGGTCATATATTTCATAGAGGTTTTATAGCATTCCTTCCAATCTTGTTGATCTCCCATGATCTTCATTGTTCCCATGGAGTAGGTAATTTTGCACACCGATGGAATGTTGATGGAACCGCTTTCATCTCGTGGATCCATGGTCTACCTAGTATCACATTGTAAGTGAAGGGTTTTAAGCATTCTAACACTCCTATGGTGTACATGCAACCCTATAAACCTTGGATCTATGTTTTCTCTATTATACATGCAAATATTAAATATTCCAAGGTTTCATCCTAACTAGCATATTATGAAGCACCTATACTACAATGTTCTAGTTAGAGGACATACCTTTTGATGTAGCTTGATGTATTCAAGCTTTAAGAACTTAGCCCCAATAGTGTGAAAGCCACAAATGGAAACACAAATCACCAAAACACCTTGGAAGAACTTGAGAGAATATGTATGCACACTAAAATCAGCCCACTCTTATGTCCTCGCACACTAGTGCCATTTCTTGTGCCAAATATCTCTTTATATAGTATAGAGGATTAGGGTTACATTCATGTAAACCCTAATACCCATGACCTTTCATTTGATAGGATCCATGGGTAAAAACTCCATGGACTATCCATGAAAGCTTAGCCCAACCTAAATGAACTTGGCCCATTCCATATGTATAAGAGTCCATATTTAATTAGTTCATTTTGATCACTGAATTAATTCTAAATTAATTCTTGATCAATACTAATTAAATAATATGATTCCATATTAATATATTAGAACTTATAATATATTAATATTAATCATAAATATACTATTCTCAAAAGATTATCCATATAAATTGTGCCGGTGAAGTGAAACCCAAATGGACCATGTCGGGTCGGGTCACATACATACCAAATATAGTTATGGACTTAGACATTAATCCAACAGTCTCCCACTTGGATAAGTCTAAAACTATTATTGAGTAAGACTTCAAAACCTAACTGTCAATCGCAGCTCTTAAAGCCGTTGTCGAACTCTAACCTTGTCAACGAACTCTGACCTTTGTCAATGACTTTTCCATTATATAAGGGATTGTATATTCCTCCATTCTAGATATCATATGGACTGAGACATGGATGATAACCATTCTCTCAATCCATTTGTTGTTTCCCGATTTCCAATTTATGATGACTGACTGATTGAACAAATCAAATTAATCCTGGCTTGGCCAAGCACTCACATGTGTCATCGCTAAATCATGGAGGGGCCCACAGATATCGCTTTTATCTCGAAGGTAAAAGGAATGGATAAAATTTGACTCATATGGCTTGTTCTACTACTTGTTGAATCATACACAAAAGCATGTTTTATAACATCGATTTACCGAATGCATTTTTGTGCAATCAATGTACAACCAAATCATAGTAACAACTCATATCTCTAGGTTTGAAGAATATAAGATATTATCGTCTTATGATCACACGTGATAAAATCCATGAAGTGATTCAAATGAGCGCCGGTTGAATCCAATACTCAGAACTTATGAGCACTTGTAAGTGTTGTAGCACAACTTTGTCCACCAAGTTGGACCTCTACAAGCCAACACATGACAGTCTTGATTCAAATCTACTTCCAATATATGACCGACTATGGATGGTTTGAATAACTTAGTCATTCCGGAAGAATAACCTAGTTATTATGGAAGTCAAAACATGCAAAGCGAAAAACAAGAATAAATGAATCTAATATGGTATCAAAACCTATGAATATAAATTAAACACTTTCTATTTATCACCATACTGATTACTCAGTATTCATTGTTTCGGTTTTATCAACTTTATACTTGAATTAAAACACTAAGTGTCCCATGCTCCAAGCATGTACACTATGTTTTCTAAACAATAGTTTTTCCATACACCAAGTATAAATTCTATGATTTTCTATTATCATTTTCTTTGTGAACTAGATCAATTGAACATAATTTCAATGATTCTCTTTTCACACTCCCAAATCCTTGTCGTAAATGTAAGAATTCCTAACATTTATCGAAATATGTTTAGATTTTAAAAGTATATGCATTGTTCCTCTTGTAATGATTATGCACAAAGCCACAAAGACTTGGAAACAATCATTACAGAGTATCCCAATGGAGAGCAATTCCATGGAAACGATGTCTCAGATTCAAAGTGAATTGATTTGAACATGCTTCTTGCATTAAGTTTCTTTAACCTTACACAGATTGCTTCCACCTATATTCCCATTTTGACTATCACTTCTAAACAAGAGTTGCCTCTTTTAAGACTATGTCAATATGGTCCTTCCAATATTAACAATATACTTCCAACTGTCCTTGAGCAACCAATCTCTGGTAAACCTTAGATTGTCCTCGACAATTGCTTAATCACTTTAGTCATATCCAATTCTAGATATTGTTCCCCTTAATGCCCCAAGGCATTTGGAAAATTTAGAGAGGATAAATATTATAGCACATGTAATCAATCTTGTACCCAAAGTAAATGGGACACGATTCATGATGTTTCACATAAAGACATAGTTCTAGACCAGTCTTTTGCCATAATAATTTTTGTTTCCCATATTCTCAAAATTTGACTATGAAGAGGGATGTCGTAATCATAATCGAATTTTGAGAACACAATATATAGATTTTTCTTAAGTTGAACCAATCAAACACGAAATTCATATATATATTCTTGACTAAAGGTGATTAAAACCTCAATATAAGCTCTTTAGAATGATTATAAACTCAATCTAAGCTTTTTACAATTTAAATGAAGTATAATTTCCTCTCCCTTAATTATAGCAAAATAACTTTTTCAACCCCTGCAACCTCACGAATTGAAACTTTTGTTTTCTATAATTAACATTGCTAACTTGCAATACTTATCATAATTATCATGCTCCCACTAACACGATGATTATTAGTATAACACTTATGCTCCCACTAGCTTTGACATATCTCCAGAAAACAGCTGGACCTTTAGAAGTCAATACTTTATTGACATTCTTACCAAAGTTCAGATTTTTGACACTAGATTGCTTTGATAAGAATTTATCAAAAGCATACACCTTATGTTAGATAGCTCACATGTGTGTCTAAACAATTTCACAATTATGAAAAGGTATGCCATAATGATAGTATCAATTGTTTAGACTTTTTGCCATTTCTCATAAGTCAATGCTAGTGTGCCGGTTAACCACACACGCTCCACTAACGACTTTGAGAACTGCAAATATCACAATTGCTATCTACTTAAAATCTACTTAGTGAAAGAATTGCTATCTACTTAAAATCTACTTAGTGAAAGAACTTGTGCAATCTTAACTTCTTGCCACCTGGCAGCTCAAGGGCTTGCCATTGCTTCCAAGTAGCTATGAAAAAAATTGAGAACATGTAGAACTCAAATATATATAGCCAACTTAACTGGAATGGGCACAGAAATGTCAACATGATAGGTTATAAACCTCTAGTTGTGTGCTAGCGATGAAATACAAGTTTTTATTCTTGATTAGTTCTTGAAACCATTTCAGGATCTTTTAGACTCCCATTGTCTTCTTGACCAATGAGACTTTCTTGTCAGATATTCAAGAGATAGTGTGGATTCTAATCAAGATAAACACTTCACACAATTGGCCTTAGTTGGTCTTTGCTTTATCCAAAACATCACAACTTACCAATTTCAAATGTACAAGAGTAGAAAACTTTTACTCTTACATTTGAAAAGTGTTTTTAAACCTTCTTTAAGATATGTCACTCAAGTTACAATCTTGGAGTATGACTCTAAGATTTGTTTTGGAATGAAGTATGACTCATCTTCTTAATTTAACCACTTCGACAATTCATAACTCCTCTTCTTAGCTATCAAAATACACTTAGAGGATGAAATTGTGATAAGGTCTCTTAATCATTAAGTTGATCATATATACATGATACTAAAGTACTCTCCCATCTTTTCAGATTTGAGAAACTTTTATCCTTCTGCCTAATTTGATTCTTCTTATTCGCTCTGCCATACATTTGGAACTTTTCCAATGTCTCAGAGTTAAACTTAAGCTTGTAAGTATAATCATATTTACTAAACCTTAGTAAATCATGATGAATAGTCTTATCCATATTTTGTGGTGGACTTTGACAAGTGCACAAGAAAGTGTACTTGATACCTTAGTCCTTCACTTGAGTCACATATACATGTGAACAAGGAACTAGTCTTTGTCTTAATTCCCCAAAAATGAAACTTCTCATTCATCATACTATCCAACTTGCATGATTCAAAGTTTTGGTCCAATTGAAACTTGGGTGATGAGAATGTTTCCTTACTTGGTAAATTTAGACACTACCACAAATGAAAGAATCAAATTCATTTTTCCAATGTTGCTAGAAACATACAGACATCAAGTTTTCATAAATGTCATTGTAAGGAGATATAAAATAAAGTAAAACAAATTTTTATTTATTTATCAAAATGCGGAAAAACTTTTTCCTTACAATGTAACTTGAAAATGAAAACTATGCTATTACATGTTTGCTAGCAACCTATCATAACTCCTAAGAAGTAGCTCAATAATCTGATCTTCAAACCATGAGATAGAAATCCATCTACGCGATCAGATTCAACATACTCTTTTTCTTAAGTTTCCTACCCATGGCTTGATCCTTCCATACATCAGGATGTATTAAGAATCTTCAAATGCAACTTAAGAGAGTTAGATAGTGGACTTACCTAAAGCAGAGTCAACCTTTTGATTCTACTTTCTTTCAGGTAGCATGGGCAGCTTCGCTTCCAATGCCCCTTTTCTTCACACTGAGAACATATAGACTCTTTGGGAATGGTACACAGGCTATTCCAGACTTAGACTTTCTCTTTACCTTCCGGCCAACTGGGTTGACCAAGGCCGATCCCTTTCTATTGGGAAGAGAAAGTTCTTCTAAACTTCCAATGTCACCATTATCCATGTTCATGGATGTTTGAGAAATAGATCTTCCATCCATATTTGCTTGACTGTTGCACCAAATCATTTCTGATTCAGCTGCAATAACCAAATAAGAAAGATCCATTAGGGTCATGTCGTGATCTGTCACATAGTAGTCTTTCTATATGACTCAGAAAGTGACTAAAAGACCCAGTCAATAGCCAACTTCCTTGGGACAACAACACCCAACATTCTCAACCTGTCGTTGTGTGACGTCAATCCTAAGACATGAGTGCACACAGGACTTCCGATTTTATGTTTTATTGTGAGTAGGGATTGAGTGATCTTGAACTTTTCAAGTCCTTAAACTTGTGGGTCAGGGAGAATAATTGGAGGAGGTGGAGGAAGAGAAGTATGACTTCCATGAGCCAAACTCGGGAAGTCATATTCATTAGGAAAGCTTGATTTGGAAAGATCATTGTTGTCTAAACCAGACATCAACAATGGGAGAAATTCAGAAATTCAAGTATAGTTGATTTAAGTCCTTAATATAACACCCAATACGAAATATTAAGGCTAGAACCAATAAACTATTTTATAACTTGGAAGAGGGATGCCATAATCCAAGCTGTAAAGTATTTGGAGGGAGGTGAATGACGATTCACCAATTTCTACCAACCTAAACGAAATGTATTATTAGGTTATAATTGGTTTTTGCAACTCCTAGATTCTTTTGAGATTCATTGAACTTTTCAATGGCATGTTTCAATCTTGAGTGTGCCCTTCAAGTTTTGTGACAGGGATGCCGAGGATCACAAAACAAGGTGTGAAGTAACCATGCAAATATACTCGATACCCTTAATATTTACCCCTCAATCGATGTGCCGGTTAACTACACACGCTCCACCGATACTATGATAAATATTAAGTTAACTTTGCTTACCTTGTTAAATCCAGGTTAGTGTGCCGGTTAACCGCACACGCTCCACTAACGGATTAAACAAAGTGCAAAGTGTAATTTCATGGATTACCACCTTATTCACATTTTCCTAAGTAACTATGATTGGGAATTTATAAGTGTTTAGTTAGTTAGTATTTATCATTATACTTATAATGAAGGGAGAATTATAGTCCTTGTCCTACCCGTTCGGCTAACGTCCCTCCACCAGTCAAGGAAGCGATGGGTGAGAGTGGACACCTATTAAATTGTCATTTTATAGGCAGTAACCTTATACCCCCCCCCCCCTTATAGATCGGCTTCGTGATTGAGGTCTACTAATGGTAAGACGACTTGCTCTTATACATACATATATATATATATATATATATATATATATATTATTAACTTATAATATTATAAAGTATAAGGGTTGAATTTTACCTTTTAAAATTCTAAGGGCTAAACTTGGAACTAAAGTACTCATGGGAAAACTTTACAAATTCCGAAACTTGAGGGCATGTTTTGTAAACTTTCAAAACTTTTCATTTCTCATAACTTATGAGTTAATGGCTTATTAAAATGAGTGACTTTTCATTTTATGTAACCATTGTGTTCTTTTAATGGATTTAATGACTTGTGACTTTTGGTTATCCATAACTTAAGGACAAGTTATGTACTCCATTAAAACGCATAATGATCAAGAATTAAACTACCAAGAAGATTAGAAATAATTTCTATGATCATCTAAGCTCATAAGTTCAAGAACATGCATATCAAAAATTTCAAGAATCATAAAATTAACCATATAAAACTTGAAATGTTGATAAGAACTCTGAAATTGGTTTACCATAATCATTACCACATCAAAAAATAGTTTTTATAAGTCCAAAACAGTTTAAGATCATGATTCTAGACCAATTCCAGCACCAAAACGCGAAGATATGCTTTCAGGGGGTCCAACTCGCGGAGTGCATGAACCAACTTGACGATTTGGTTGCATTTTTCCTTGGACTCGTCAAGTCCATGAGTGAACTCGGCGATTCCACTGTCCAGACAGCAAGATAACTTCGATTTTCAGCAATTGCATCAAGTATATAAGAAAACAAGCCTAAGCTCTGATACCACTGATGGGTTTTGATCATTCTAACACTCTTATGGTGTACATGCAACCATATAAACCTTGGATCTATGTTTTCTCTATTATACATGCAAATATTAAATATTCCAATGTTTCATCCTAACTAGCATATTATGAAGCACCTATACTACAAAGTTCTAGTTAGATGACATACCGTTTGATGTCGCTTGATGTCTTCAAGCTTTAAGAGCTTAGCCCCAGTAGTGTGGAAGCCTCAAATGGAATCACAAATCACCAAAACACCTTGGAAGAACTTGAGAGAATATGTATGCACACTAAAATCAGCCCACTCTTATGTCCTCACACACTAGTGCCATTTCTTGTGCCAAAGACCTCTTTATATAGTATGGAGGATTAGGGTTACATTCATGTAAACCCTAATACTGATGACCTTTCATTTCGTAGGATCCATGGGTTAAAACTCCATGGACTATCCATGAAAGCTTAGCCCAACCTAAATGAACTTGGCCTATTCCATATATATAAGAGTCCATATTTAATTAGTTCATTTTGATCACTCAATTAATTCTAAATTAATTCTTGATCAATACTTATTAAATAATATGATTCCATATTAATATATTAGAACTTATAATATATTAATATTAATCATAAATATACTATTCTCAAAAGATTATCCATATAAATTGTGTCGGTGAAGTGCAACCCAAATGGACCATGCCGGGTCGGGTCAAGTACATACCAAATATAGTTATGGACTTAGACATTAATCCAACAGTAAGAAGATAAGGTGTCAATAACAAAAAAAAATTGTATAGAATTTACCGCCACTGTGTATATTGGTATCTTTATCTCTCTAATCATGTGTTTCGTTTTCCCGGTAAATCCTATGAGGACCAAGGATTTCTTGACTATCTCTAATTTTGGGATGTTCATCTTTTTTAGTGCGTCTAGGAGTATCATATTGACCAAGGATCCTCCTTCAACAAGGATCCTTTTGACGAAATGGTTGGCCATATACACGTTATTACGAGTCGGTCATGGTGAGGATCCCGAATTCCTTACATGTCCGTCTCATTGAATGTGATTTCCTTCTCATTGTTGACCGTTGTATTTCAACGTGGCTTGTCTTCCTTCTCGATTTTAGATACTTTGACGTGTCTTTTCTCCTGAGAATAAGAGGTACCACAGATGTTAGATCCTCCTGATATGACATTAATTATCTTTGCATTAGAGGGTGGGGAACCTGGTTTCTCTGGGATTCAGTGACCATCCTGGCCGTTCTCCTTGGATTTTTCTCTTTTTCTCCCAAGGATCTCTTTAAGGTGTTCTATACTAAGGAGGTAGCTGATTTCTTTTCTTAGGGCTATGCATTCCTCCGTCATGTGGCCAAAGTCTTTGTGGTAAGCACACCATTTGGACTTGTCTTTACAAGAGGTGGACTTGTTGTCCCACTTTGGCGATCTTGCTTTATCTCCAAGATCCAGCATAACATGAATTATACCTGAACCATCCACAGAAAAACAATAATCTTTGATCTGAGGAAGTTCTTCCTCTTCTCCCTCATCCTCGCGGGCATTGACCATGTGATGATCCGGTTTGGAATAAGGCTTCGTTTTGTACGATCTTGGAGTCGAGGATTCGGCCTTTCTGTTGGGATTTTCATATTTACTCGAAGGGTTGCTTCTCTTCTAAATTTCTCAATCCTCTCTGAGCCTTATGAACTTCAATGCCAGGCACCTGATCTCATCCAATCTTTTGCATGGGGTGATCACATGGTCTTTGTAGAAGGGTGAATCCTTCCTAAGTCCCATCTTGAAGGCTTCTACAGCGGTGACCATGTCGATGTTGGGGATGCTCAAAGCTTCCCTGTCAAACCTATTAACGAACTCCCTAAGTTTCTCATTAGGATCCTGAACCACTCGGTAGAGATCACTGTTGATCTTTTTAAAGGTTCTGCTGCAAGAAAACTGGCTATTAAAGACATTGACTAAGTGTGCAAATGAAGTAATAGAGTAAGGGGGAACGTTTAGCAGCCATTTGAGGGCTGATCCTATAAGGTTTGAACCGAATCCTTTGCATAAGCAATCTTCCTTCAAGTTTCCTAGGATAGGGATGATCTCCATCCTTTTGTATTGGGCTATGTGCTCTTCAGGATCTGTAGTTCCATCGTATAATTGGGGATTTGGAAGCGCTTAGGAACTTCAGTACCGGCTATCACTGGAGCAAATATTGAGATTATGTGACTTGTAAGAGATGCTTCCGATATGGGTTGGACCACTCCGGGTACACTTGAGATCATCTGCCTTAGTTGTTGAAGTTCCCTTGCCATGTTTGGATTTGTTCCTGCATCAACGTTAGTGTAGTTAGCATTAGTAGTATTATTGTTTAAGAAGTTACTAGAATCAAGGTTTCTAGGAGTATTAAAAGGCTCATTGAGATCATTAATCATAGATGCTCGGTTGTCTATGGTTGTCCCCCAGGGTGACGCCACAGTAGCAGGAACTATGCTCTTCTGGTGATTCTATGAGGATCCCACATAGCAAAAGTTCAGGATCCTTGGTTGTACAATCGTGGGCATTGTTCCCTGCGACTTCTAGAATTCCGCCTTCATCCTTTCCACTTCTTTGAGCTGAGCTCTATTATCCTCCTGCTGTTGGGTCACCTGTTGCATCATTTTCCTCATCATAGCAAGGAGTTATGTAGTAGTGACTAAGGCAGTCGGATCCTAGAGCCCTGGGGATCCCAAACTCCCTTGCTTGGTGACCGGAGGGGTGTTCTTCTTGGAAGTGTTAGGCATTTTCCTCTGAGCAGGGGGCCCACTCGGAGGAGGTGGTAGGTTTTTAGTTGGAATGGAAAGAGCATAGTGTGAGGAAAGGATTGGTTGTGTAGACATGATTTTCTCGAGGATTTCGAACACCACGGCCCCACGGTGGGCACCAAATTGTTTTGGTCAAAAACTGCCAAAGTGCTAATAAACCAAATTGAATGAAAGGCTATGATGTTCAAAATATGTAATTGAAAATGATAAAAGAAAGTGACACGATGGTTTACAAGGAAAGCCCTTGATCCTTGCTAGGATCTCTTCCTTAAAACCTTGGGAGGTGATAATTATCACCTGCCTTGATGATTTTATTGATATAAATATTGATTACAGTGAACTGTAAGTAAGAATGAGTGAACAATTTCGTAGAGTAAGCTTCTAGTGAAAAAACAATGTGTTGTGTGTAGATTATAAGTATCAATTTATAGTCTAAACTAGCCAACAAGATGTCTGAAATTTCTGGGATCCTCAATTACCAACTTCATGAATATTATTTAACCAAGTATTCTAGGTCTTTAGCATTTTTGAGACGATTATTCATTAAGAATTGGTATTCCCTTGACAACTTCTGCACACGTGTTAGTTATAGACAAAATATGACCGTTATAAATGTTAATAAAAATAATAACGATAATTAGCCGGGATCCTCAGGTAGCTGAGGATCCTGGATATTTGAGGATCATGAATATTGTAAGGATCCTAGCCCCAACAACATGTTGTTCAAATGATTGGTGTCTTTTATAGTAAAAACTACTTAACTACCAATAATTTAATGCTCATAAATTATATCATATTAATTTGACTCTTAAATAATATATAATTTAAAAAACTTTTGGCTGGTTATTATTAATTAGTTGAAATATAAAGGGTTGTGTAGGTTTCAAATGTATACGATGCAAGAAGGCTTACGATTGCTAAGTCATATCCTGCACATCGGCAGTTATAGTTACTAGACTTATCCAATGGGGATAACTGTTGTATTTGGTGTCTAAGCCCATAACTATAACTGGTATGTGCTTAACCTGATTTTAGCATGGTCCTTTTTGGGTTGTCTTCACCAATGCAACTTGATTGGATAGATTTTGAGAATAAGGTTGTTTATGGTTTATTAATATATTGCAAGTATAATATATTAATATGAAATCATATTATTTAATTAGTGTTAATCAAGAATTAATTTTGTGATCAAAAGAGACTAATTAAATATAGGGGGATTGATTATGTAAATCAATCATTCTAGTAGTGTGGGCTAATGATCAATGATCATGTAGGTGGGCTAAACTAATCCATGGATAGGCCATGGAGGTTAAACCCATGGAGCATGAGAATGTGGAAAGTCATGGGTTATTAGGGTTTGCAAAGTGTAACCTTAGCATGTGCAACACTATAAATAGAACTCCCCTAGAGCCCAAATCGGCTAAACCATCTCTTGGAGACAACCAACTTATTCTCTCAAGCCTCCTTTTGCATTTTGGTGTTTGTGAACCAATAGAGGCATAACACTTGAGGTGCTAAAGCTTTCAAAGGTCAAGAACTTTACCCTACTCAAGAGGTAAGCATCAACCTAAAGTTTTATAATATGTAGCTTCAATTGTATGCTAGATAGGTAGAATGATTTGGAAAAACAAAATGCATGTATAATTAGAGAAAACATAGATCCAAAGCATTTAGGGTTGCATGTGCACAATAGGAGTGTTATAGTGCCCAAAACCCAAAAGTGGTATTAGAGCCTAGGATTGTTTTCTATTATATTTGATGCTTACTAGTTTTTCAAAGCTGAAAAAAGTTGAAAGTTTGGCACTGATTGGTGATCTCGCCGAGTACATGAACAGACTCAACGAGTCCACTCAGTAAATAGGGAAACTCAGCGAGTCAGTTCATGCACTCGACGAGTTGAAGGCCATGTTTGCAGAATTTCGAGTTTCTTGGCCTGGTTTGGATTAGGAACACTATCGCAAATTGTGTTGGATCATTGGAAATGTTTTTTATGATATGGTAGTGCTTGTACTCATCCAACCAGAAGATAATTGTCATAGTATTTAAATTAATTGTTGTTTTATATGATAAACAAAGTTGCTTTTCAAATTGTTGACTTAGAATTGTCTTGATTATGAGTTTAGTTAGATCATGAATTATGTGATAATTTAGTTGTTAGAAAAATGATATAAATGATGTTTAATGACCTCCATAACTTGTCCTCAAATTATGGAAAATGAAAGGTCTCTTCATTAAAATCAAATTAAACTAATAGGTTATAAATGTGAAGAGTTTTAAAAAGTTTCAGAACTTGCCCTCAAGTTTTCGAATTTGAAAAGTCTCATTAAATGAAACTTTAATTCCAAACCCTAGAGTCTTAAAAGTTCAAATTCAACCCTTATACTTTAGAATATTATCAGTTTAATATATATATATATATATATATATATATATATATATATATATATATATATATATATATGTATCAGAACAAGTCAGTCTAACCGTTAGTAGGCCTCATTCACGAAGTCAGTCTATAAGGGGGGTATAAGGTTACTGCCTATAAAATGGTAGGTTAATGGGTGTCCACTCTCACCCACCGCTTCTTTGACTCGTGGAGCGTCGTTAGTCGAACGGGTAGGATAGGACATTAATTCTCTCTCATTAAGTATAATGATAAATATAAAGTAACCAAACTTTTATTAAATTCCCAATCTTAGTTACTTTTAAAAAATATGAAAATGGTGCTAATCCATGAAATTACACTTTGCACCTTTGTTAATTCGTTAATGGAGCGTGTGTGGTTAACCGGCACACTAATCCGGAACTGACAATGTATGGCAAAGGGTAACCCTGTGTTAATCATAGATCAATGGAGCGTGTATGGTTAACGGACACGTTGATTAGGTGATCTGTAACATTGGGTCTACCATGCTAATTTGCATGGTTATTCACACCTTGTTTGTGATCATCGACGCCCCAGTCACAAACTTGAAGGGCACACCAAGATTTAAACATGCCATTGAAGACTTGAATAAATCTCAAAGATGTAGGAGTTTCAAGCCAATTAAAACTTAATAATATATTTCGTTTTTCATGGTGGAAATTGGTAAATCGTCATTTACCTACCTTCAAATATTTTACAATTGGATTACGACATCCCACTTCGCAATTGTAGAATATTTTGTTGGGTCCTAGTCTTAATATTTCATATTAGGTGTAATATTAAGGATTATCATCTAATCTAAACTCTGTTCTTCTTCTTTTCTGATGTCTATCCCAAGCAATGCTTCCACACCAATTCCTTTAAGCTCTTTCTCCCTCATAAACCTATGTGGGAGGGTATCTTTCGATGGCTCGAACTTCAATGACTAGATTCAAAACATCAGAATGGATATTCGCTATGAGGAAAAAAATATGTCCTTGGTAAAGAGCTAAAGGAGATTGATGTAACCACTTCTACTACTGAACAAATCGCTCAACACACTACTCATGAGAGGGATGCGACAAAGGTGTCGTGTCTTATGATTACAACCATGACTGCAGAACTACAGAAGTCCTATGAGGACTACTATCCCTATGAAATGTGTCATGATTTGATGGAAAGATACCATCAAAGTGCTCGGCAGGAGAGGTATGAGATCATTGCCTCCAAGATCACAACCAAAATGAAGGATGGTGAACCCATCACGACCCACTTGCAAAAGATGCAGAGATTCGTGGACTGCTTGCTTAAATTGAATGTCAATTTTGATGAACAGTTGGCCACAGATATTATTCTACACTTTTTATCTCCTTGTTATGATCAGTTTCGTATGACCTATCACATGAACGAGGAGGAGGTCACTCTTAGCAAGCTTCAAGGCCTTTTAAGGACTGCTGAAAGCAACCTGAAAGGTAAATCGGTTGTGTCTACTCCTACTACTACTTCTACCCCTGTTCTGGAAATCGACGATGGAAAGGGAAAGATGAGGAAGGTTCCATCCATGACCTACAAAGGAAAGTATCTTGATGGATCCTCTTCTAATGGGACCAAAGTTGGTTCTACTAATTCCTCTAATCCGAAGGATACAGAGTGCTTCCATTGCCATGAAAAAGCGCATTGGAAATGAAGCTGCCCCAAGTAGTTGTAGGACATAAAGGATGGGAAGATCAAACCCTCCTTTGCAGGTATTTACACTATTCAATCTAAAAACTCATCACATGCTAATTCTTGGGTCCTTGATATAGGTTGTGGATTTCAAATGTGTTCTGATTTGCGGGGACTAAAACAAGTAGGGGTGTGGAGCACGGGAAAATAAACTTAATCATGGGAAATAGGAAAATGTCGCATGTAACCATGATTGGAGTTTTATTCTTTATTGCTTAGTAATGGTTTAAATTTAGATTTGAATCACTTTTGTTACTCGGCCGATATGGTGAGAAATATTATTTCCTTTCATAGTATGTACAAACAAGGTTTTACCTTTTCATTTAATAGTGAAGTTGGTACTATTAATGCTTATTACAATGGTGTATTTTATTTTGAAGCATTACCCTGAGATGGTGTGTATGGAACTGTGAATGTTGTAGATAACCTAGGAAATAATGTGTTACACATTGATTCTTCCAATGATTTGCATAAAGCATGCTTATGGCATTGTCGTCTTGGACATGTCAACACAAAGCGCATAGCCCAACTCCAAAAGGATGGAGTTTTGGAGTCATTCAACTTAAAGTCGGATGACACTTGCGAATCTTGTTTACTTGAAAGATGACCAAGTTACCCTTCACTGGTACGTGTGAAAGGGGTGATGGTATTTTGGATCTCATACTCACTGATGTGTGTGGACCATTCAGAACCGCCACAAGGAATGCTAATTGCTTCTATGTGACTTTTACTGATGATTATAGCAGATATGGCTATATCTAATTAATCAAGCATAAGTCGGAAACCTTTGAAAACTTCAAAGAGTTTAAGCAAGAAGTGGAGAATCAATTGGGCAGTAAGATGAAGATGCTACGATCCAATCGAGGATGAGAGTATCTTAGTATCGAGTTCCATGACTATCTTAGGGAATGTCGAATTGTTTCACAATTGATGCCACCTAGGACACCGCAACTTAATGGTGTGGCTGACAGGCGTAATAGAACCTTGCTAGACATAGTTCGTTCCATGATGAGTCGGGCTTCATTACCTATCTCAATATGGGGGTATGCCTTAGAGACTGCCGCCCATATCCTTAATCTAGTCCCTACAAAAATGGTTTCCAAAACACCTCACGAGATGTGGATAGGGAAAGTAACCAAATTAGATCACATCAAAGTTTGGGGTTGTGAGGATTTTGTGAGAAAATAAACTCACGACAAGCTCGAACCTCGGTGTGAGCAATGTACTTTCATTGGATACTTGTAAAAAGTCCTTTGGATATCTCTTTCTACAAACCGAGTGGCAATGTTGTCTTCGTCGTGAAGAGAGGAGTCTTTCATGAGAGAGAACTCATATGCCAAGGAGACAGTGGGAGGCAAATTAACCTTGAAGAGCTTCAAGAGTCAAGCAGTGAAGGAACCTCAAACACTAGCACTCAACCCAAGGTGGAAACTCCAGTTTAGTCAATTGACAAGTCCGTACCTCTGAGGCGTTCCGATAGAGTTAGAGTTCCACCTGAGTTTTATGGTTTCCATATTACTGCACAAGGTTATAAATTTATCATTGATATCACACTAGTAAATTTGGATGAACCTAACAATTACAAGGAAGCCATCGCAGGCCCCGAATCTACTAAATGGAAAGAGGCTATGGACAGTGAAATTCAGTCCATGTATGACAATCAAGTTTGGAACATGGTTGACAATGTACCGGGTCGTAAGACGGTCGGGTGAAAATGAATCTTCAAGAAGAAGAATGACATGGATGGCAATGTACACAAATATAAGGCGCGATTGGTTGCGAAGGGCTTTACCCAAACTCTGGGAGTTTACTATGATGAGACCTTCTCACCAGTAGCGAAGATTAAATCTATAAGGGTTATGTTGGCCATTGTTGCATTTCATGACTATGAAATATGGCAAATCAATGACAAAACCACTTTACTTAATGGAAAGTTGGCTGAAGATCTTTACATGAGTCAGCCAGAGGATTTTTGTCAATGCAAAGTACCCTAGTATAGTGTGTAAGCTTGATAAATCCATTTATGGATTGAAACAAGCATCTCGCGGATGGAATCTTTCTTATTATGAGAAAGTCAAAGAGTTTAGATTTTTTAGAAGCAAGGATGAGTCATGTGTATATGTCAAAGCTAGTGGGAGTATAGTGAGCTTTCTAGTATTGTATGTAGATGACACACTACTCATATGAAATGACATCCCAACCTTGTAAGAGTTTAAGTCCTGGCTTGGGAATTGTTTCTCTATGAAGGACCTCAAAGAAGCTACCTATATCCTAGGGATAAGGATATTGAGAAACAGGAGTAGAAGACTAATAGGACTAAGTTAAAGTACCTACTTGGACAAGGTGTTAAAGCGTTTCAGCATCGAGAACTCCAAGAAAGGTAACCTACCTATCTTAAGCAATAACAAACTAAGTAAGTCTCAGAGTCTGAGTACAGAGGCAGAAATATCATAAATGAGTCATATATCATATGCTTCCGTAGTTGGTTCGATCATGTATTCTATGACTTGTACTCGCCCTGATGTGGCATTTGCTTTGAGCATGGTCAGCAGATATCAAGCGAATCATGGTAAAGCTCATTGGATTATGGTTTAGAACATTCTCAAGTACCTGCGGAGGAATAAGGATTGGGTCCTTACCCTTGGTGGGAGTGATGACTTGAGAGTGATAGGGTATAGTGACGCCAACTTTCAAACCGGCAGAGATAATTTATGCTCTCAATCGGGTTGGATACCTACCCTGAATAAAGGAGCAGTGACATGGAAAAGTTCCAAGCAGGAGACTGTAGCTGATTCAACGTGTGAATCAGAGTACATATTAGCAAGCGAAGCAGCGAAGGAGGCAATATGGTTGAAAAACTTCATCGGAGACCTTGGAGTTATTCCTTTCATAAAGGAGCCTGTGGAAATTTTCTGTGATAAAGAAGGGGCGGTTGCCTTAACCAAGGAACCCCGAGATCATGGAAGATCTAGGAATCTCGACAGAAAGTACCACTTCATAAGACGTCAAGTAGATGAAGGGCACCTCGTGGTGAAGAGGATATCGTCAGAGGACAACCCAGCAGACCCTTTTACAAAGGGAATGACTTGGGTTAAGCACTAGCAGCATGCAAGGGGCATTTGGCTAAAGGGCGATATTAGTTTTAGTGATTAGATAAAAAGAAATTTGTCATAGCTAAATTGTAATTTACATTTGATGGTGAATAAAAGGCGTTTTATTTATAAGTAAAGTTACTGTCTTGTGTCAATCTTTTACTATGGTTTCACTTTGCATGTTTTGACTTCTAGCATAATAATACGATTTATTTAAACTATCCACCGTCGATCATACTTTGGAAGTAGGTATGAAGGAAGATTGTCATGAGTTAGAAAGTAGATTTTTCTATGGAGTTAGGCATAGCAACAGGTTTGCTACACCATTCATGAGTACTTCTGAAATAAGATTTGAGTATTAGACCAACCTGCGCTCACTTGAATCACTTCATGGAATTTATCTCGAGTGATCGTGAGACGATAATATCATATAAGTCTTCAAGCTAAGATATATGAGTTGTTAACTACATGTTGGTTGCGCGTTGATGATACGAAAATGCATCAGTAACTTGATGTTATAAAATGTATCGATGTGCATGATTTAATGAGTAGTTCGCACAAGCATATAATGTCGAATTTTATCTGTTCCCTTTTATCCTAAGAGGATTAAAAGCGATATCTTGGGCCCCTCGATGATTCTGTTTTGACTTATATGCCGGGCCCGGTCAGAACTAAATTGATGTGTTCGGTTATGTTCTATGCCAGACAAATCGGAAATCGGGAAAAAACTGTTGGCCAATAAGTACGACTTTGTTCCATGTATTAGACTAGCTGATATCTTGAGAACAGAGGATTGTATGATCCCTTATCTAAAGGATGTGACACTAACTGGGTCAGAGTTGACAGCGGCTTTTGAAAGCTTACGATTGCTAATCCGAATCCTGCACAATGGCAGTTATAGTTACTAGACTTATCCAAGTGGGAGACAGTTGGATTTGGTGTCTAAGCCCATAACTATAACTGGGATGTACTTGACCCGATTGTAGCATAGTCCATTTTGGGTTTCCTTCACCAGTGCAACTTGATAGGATGGATTTTGAGAAAAAGGTTGTTTATGGTTTATTAATATTTTACAAGTATAATATATTAATATGAAATCATATTATTTAATTAGTGTTGATCAAGAATTAATTTTGTGATCATAAGAGACTAATTAAATATAGGGGGATTGATTATGTAAATTAATCATTCTTGTAGTGTGGGCCAATGATCCATGATCATGTAGGTGGGCTATACTAATACATGGATAGTCCATGGAGGCTAAACCCATGGAGCATGAGAATGTGGAAATTCATGGGTTATTAGGTTCTGCAAAGTGTAACCCTAGCATGTGCAACACTATAAATGGAACTCCCCTAGAGCCAAAATTGGCTACACCATCTCTTGGGGACAACCAACTTATTCTCTCAAGTGTCCTTTTGCATTTTGGTGTTTTTGAACCAATAGAGGCATCACACTTGAGGTGCTAAAGCATACAAAGGTCAAGAACTCTACCCTAATTAAGAGGTAAGCATCCAAACTAAAGTTTTATAATATATAGCTTCAATTGTATGCTAGATAGGGAGAAGGCTTTGGTAAAACAAAATGCATGTATAATTAGAGAAAACATATATCCAAAGCATTTAGGGTTGCATGTGCAATATAGGAGTGTTATAGTGCTCAAAACCCAACAATAACAAGAAGTCTGATCATTCCAGGATCCTCCGAGAATCTGCATATGAATGGTGTTTGACTTGGCATTCTGAGTGTTTTTCTTAGTTGAAATGATTCTCTGTTGAGAATAAGTCTTTCGCTGACTAATTCTGCACATGTGTCAATAAGAAATAAGATTATAACCGTTATAGGTGTTAGTATATAATAACGATAATAATTAGGATCTTGAGATGTGTATAAGGATCCTGAGGCTTTGAGGATCCTGAATGTGATTCTGGGATCCTGGCCCTAACAATTGCCCCTAAATTATTCCTTCTAAATATTGAGGTTAGTTATCCAATATTTAAAGGTATAATTTAAAACAAAATAAAAAATAGATACGAGTTTGAAGTTTAACGGATAGGGTAATTTAAATTTCAACGGTTAGATTTCTAGCCATTGGAATAGGTCAAATCACCCTTTTACCTCTCCATGATTCCTGTATTAATATAACGCTCAGTTCTTAAGTTTTACATTACTTTTTTAGCTCTTATTTACGACGTTCATCGAATACCATTCGAATGTACTTTTCTTGTTTCCTTTTCATTTCATCCCTATTCAGTTCTGATCATGGGAAACATAGCAACTTGATGTTGTGCAAGCATCATTTCTATACTCGATGTTGATTTCATGGAACAGAAGATCTTGTCTTATGATGAAACTTGTACCTTTACCGACGATGACATTGAGATGTTGAATTTGTCCATAACTTTTCATGTCGGTACCATTTTTGGGATTTCGATGCTAGTATTCAGTCTGATTTTGTTTCTTCCACTTGGGTTTGTCTTCCCGAGTATCCTTTCACCCTAGGACTCTCTTACACCATCTGTGGAATTATTTTTGAATTTTTCTACATCACAAAAATCTCGTAAATTCAAGTCAAGCCAACGATTTGGAGGTTCCTCTTTTGGATTGATCATTTGAATCGTTCCAGGGATCTTTCTGTTGGAATAAATGAGCTAGCATATATTTATGATCTTACGACTTTTCAGAACTCCCGTTTCCTATTAAAGGTCAAAACTAAAAGACGTCCCCTTGTTTTGCAGTCCAAGCATAATGATGGCGCTTGGAAAGGAAAATACTTTTTGTGAAAAGCGACTCCATTCTTGGTGGAAATCTCTTACCTCAGTCTTGGGTTAAGAAGGGTATGTTTTCATATTTTTATATTGAGGATCCTGACATTCACATTTCTTATGTTGTTTGATTTTTTACAACTTTCAAGTTTAAGGAGATAGTTCCCCCCACTGGAGATACAAAAAACAGGATCAAGATCTTTTTCAGTTTGTCTGAATCAGAGAGGTCATTCAAACGCAGCTAATTCAATTATCAAGAATGTTCGTCCACTACTGTTTCCATGTCGAAAGGTAAGGATGCTAACTTCTTCTTCTTTTTCGTACGGAGGATCCTTACTTCTTATGCTCTTTGTTATTATGCTTAGGATCCAAGAGTACCCTTTCAGGTGCCCACTTCACCCTTTTTGACTTGGATACAACAATGTCCAATGGTTAACTGGTGGGGAAGAAATAGAAGACCTTTCCCTCCATTCCTATCATTAGAGCCCCCGTAGATTTGATCGTGAAAACTCTAGGATCCAAGAAGAGAAGGAATATAAGCTCCACTGAGTTGAGTTTGGAGAACCTTGGGGCGGAAGATGCACTCCGGAAGTTGGTTTCATTCTCTCAGGCTGTAAGAAAAAATATCCTGCTTCCCTTTACATTTTTACTCTTTTTTTTATTTCTTATGTCTTTCTTGTTTCAAGTCTTCGACCACGTCTCTGTTGAGTTGAGGATCCGGGCTGAAAGAGCAGAACAAGCCCTCAATATGGATAGAAACTAATTAGGACCTCCTGAAAAGGGTAGAACTTTTGAGCAAGTAGAAGGACGAGAAGAAAGAGGAGCACGTTGAGGAGATGGAGGAGGTGTAGCGTTGTCGTGGCCGTCTAGGAAGCTAGGATCAAACTAGTTAAAGAAGTGGAGAACGTAGGATCATGGAACATGTCAGGGTGGCATGCCACTCTTCCCCAACTAACTAGTGGACCTGTGAATATCAGTCAGGATCCTGAAGGGCAGCAGCTGAAGGCGGGCGAGGAGGAGAAGACCCTAGGTAATGATGATCAGTCTATGGTCTAGGCCTACAAATAATTAGATTAAATAGTTTTTGGTTTTAAGGGGTGTAATACAATTTAATATTTTGTGGGGCATGTAACCCTTATAATCCATGGTTATGCTTGATTTTATATATCTCTCTTTATTTGTATGATTGTCTTGAGATTGTAGCTGTAGGGTTTCTGCGGATCGGGATCCTAAAGACTTCGGGATTTGTAAGAACTATCAGGATCTGAATAACCTGAAAATAGTTAGTAGCCCATTTAGGATCTCAAAATAGTTGAGATCTACTTAGGATGATAGATCTTCAATCATCGCACAAGAAAGACAACTTTGAGGAATAAGGTGGGATAGAACCTGATTATCTTTAGGCTTCATAACCTTTAGCATTCACTTTATTATGACTTAGGCGGATTGTAAATTTATGATCCTCTTAGTTCCATAGGATCCTGAAGTTCATATATGGAACGATCCTTGCTTTAAGAGTTCATCAAGGAGGGTCCTTGATTGTCTTCAACTTAGTAAACTTTAGGGAGGATCCCACCTTAGTAATCAATTTGAAATAACTCCAACTTGGAAAATAACTTAGAGAACTTTTGTTTTCAATATGATAGTGCTACAAGTCTTGCATATTTTCTGGGGAGTATCCCAACTTGAGATAACATGTTAATGTTATAAACCTTAGGAATCATCTGGAGAAGATACCAACATGAGATAACATGTCAATATTATGAACCTTGTGTATTTTCTGGGGAAGATCCCAACTTGAGATAACATGTCAATGTTATAAACCTTAGGAATCATCTGGGGAAGATCCCAACTTGAGATAACATGTCAATGTTATGAACCTTGTGTATTTTCTGGAGAAGATCCCAACTTGAGATAACATGCCAATGCTATAAAACTTAGGAATCATCTGGGGAAGATACCATCTTGAGGTAACATGTGAATGTTCTAAACCTTAGATTTTAACTTTAGGATCTTAACTTATGTTCAGAAATAAGAGGGTTTCCAAGTCACTGCAACATGAAATGATCCCCTTATTCACATCCCATAGTTAGATAACATGCGTCCAAGCGACGTGCAGAAACCTTAACTTGTATGAAGGAGAAAATTAACTCTTTAAACCTTATAGGGGACTAATTACCCTTATTCATAGGAGAGATGATTGGTCTCTATTTTTAGTTGCGTTAAGGATTATAAAACGTTGTAGCTATGAGGATCTTAAATGCCAGGGTTCTCAAACGTCAAGATCCTTGTATGTCAGGATCCTTGGATCTTCATGTGTCAAGGTCCATATGTTAGGAACATTGAGTCCCCGCGCACAGCAAATATAAGCTAGGGTTGGGTGTTAGTCTAGCTAACGCCCCTTCGATGCTTAAGTTAGTAATGGTATCTGAAGAAATTAAATAACAATAAAAATAAAGGGTAAAAGGTGAAGAGTATGTGTACCTTGAGTGTGTTGGAAAATGAGTAATCTTATTTACATAAATCAAGCTTTAAGATGTATAGCATTCTAGAATCTTGGCAATTCATCTCCATCAATGGTAGCTAGCCAATATGCCTCTTTTCATGCTTCAGCATCTATGAGATACGGTCCTTCACATTTAGGTTCCAGTTTACCTACTAGGATCCTTTGTGTTTTGGAATGTTTTTCTTAGTACCAAGTCTCCTATCTAGAATATACTAACTTTTATATGTTTATTATATGCCTTGGTGATTCTCTGTTGATGAGCAGCGATGTAGATCTTGGCAAAATCCTTGAGTTCATCAATAGTATCAAGATCCTGGGCCAAGATCCTGTCGTTGTTTTCTTGACTTTGAAGTAGGTAGCTTGCTGTTAGGATCACCACTTCAGTGGGGTTCATTGCTTCTGCACCAAACACTAATGAGTATGGATTTTGGCTGGTGTTAACTTTGGAAGTGGTCCTATCTGCCCATAGTACGAAAGGAAGTTCTTCTGCCCGTTTTCCTTTCTTTTCGTGTAAGGGTAAATTACACGGATGGTCCCTATGGTTTATGGTAATCCGCATGGATGGTCCCTAAGAACTTTTTTTAACTAGGACGGTCCTTATTATTTGATTTTGTTTCAAGTTTAGTCCTTACCACATTAGAAATGAAATTTATACCCTTATTGATTTCGTTTTTAATTATTTTATTGTTAATTAACAATTTATAATATTCAAAACTAGAAATGGCCCCCACCCCCTTCACCTCATCCCATCAGATTTATCATGTCTTTCCCTCTCTCATTTTGGTTGAAGATCCCCCAGGGAACGAACTTCTTCTTCCATGAAACCCACCTTCTTCTCACCTTCATCTCCAATAATGATTTAACCGAAGAAATGCATATGGTCCCCCCTCTATTGAAATTGTCATATGCTCTCTCTCTCTCTCTCTATCTCTATCTCTCCTCTCTCTCACATGTATGTTGAACCTCCACCAGAAACGAAAACCATCATCAATGACCCTGCTCAAACTGATTAAACTGAAATCTCAAAACCAAAATCTGAAGAAATACAAATCACAAAACACAACAAATCTGATGAAACATGAATCAAAACCTAATCAATGAATCAGGTGTTCTAGAATTCTAACCTGATGCCATAAAATCCATAAAATTGCATAGAAACGTGATTTTGGGGTTGATTACTTAGGGTTATTGAGAAACAAGCTTTTATATTAGTTCCAAACCACAATAATCCTAAATGTAATTAGATACACAAGATGTTCGCCCATTTTTTGTCACAATCAACCTGTAAACATAAATAATTTTTTGCATCTAATTTATTTGTAGATAAGAGGAAAAAATGAGAGGAGTGGAGAGAAGTCGGAGAACCCCGATGCAGCGAGGCTCCATGGACTTTTATTTCAATTCGTCTTCTATGCCGTAACCGATGTTGACGACGTTCTGACCATGAACCCTAACTGCCTCCCGTTCTAACCACAAACCCTAATCATAATCAATAAATGTAGATCCGACAGGGTAGTGATGTAGAGAGAGGTTTCCAAACAGGAATCTCGAGTGGAGAGGAGAGAAGAGGAGATGAAAGGGAAGAAATCTCACCTGGTTGTTGCCGGATTAGCGTCTCTCGCCGGAGGAGTGGTCTTCAGAAAAATGGGTGAGAAGTAACTGAGCAAAAAAGAGAATCAGATGAGGGTGAATGGGGATAACATGAGGAGCAAGGTTTGTTTTTCTTTTTTGATTTAAAAATGCTAAAAAATAGTAGAAAATTAAAAAAAATAAATGCATAAGGATATAATAGTCTTTTTACGTCATCCAATGACCAAGGACGTAACAAAACCAAAACATAAGGACCGTCCGAGCTAAAAAAAGTTCTTAAGGACCATCCATGCAGATTACCCTAAATTACAGGGACCATATCTGTAATTTACCCTTCGTATAACCTTTTCTTCAAGTTATTGACTATGATTTTTTTGCTAGATTATGCTTAAGTGTTGGCTTGAGGGTGAACAAGAGTAGAAATTATCATTTTGATTCCCCAAGTCGTGCAAAAGTCTCTTGTCCTTTTTCTTATGAATTGGGATCCGTTGTCGCATATGATTTTGGCAGGGATCCTGAACCTAGTCAAGATATTGCATTTAATAAATGAGACTGCCTCTTTGTCTCTTACATGAACAAAATATTTGGCTTCTATCCACTTTGTGAAGTAGTCCGTCATTACTAGCATGAAGACTTTTCCTCTATGAGCTACCAAAAATTTTCCTACTATATCAATCGCCCACTTCATGAATGTCTAAGGGGAGATGATAGGGTGTAGAAGTTCTGTTGGTTGATGTAGGATGTTGCTATGCTTTTTGACAAGCATCACATTTTTTAGCATGTATGAAAGAATCTTTCTTCATGGTTGGCTAGTAGTATCATGTTCTCAACACTTTGGAGCATAAGGATCTACCCCCAGTGTGATTACTGCAATCTTCTTCATGTATATCCTTTAGAACTTCTACAGCTTGATGATCTTCTAAGCATCTAAGGTATCGACCTACCATAGATTTTTTTTTATATAATATACCTTGGATTACTAGAAACCTTGAGACCCTTGTCTGTTTCTTTTTTCCTCTTTTGGGATCGTGTCATTCTGGAGGTATTCCTTAATAGGTTGGATCCAAGATCTTCAGGTTGGTTAAGGATCCTTGATGTTAGGATCCTGGTAAGGAAGTTGAAAATTAGGGTCTTCTATTGTAGCGATGTTGGTAGTTTCATTGTGATCATTGGGATCCTTTAGTCTTTTGGCATGATCCTCGATTGCTGGTATCAACATATGGATTATCGGGATCTTGGTTTCTGGCGGGATCCTAAGAGAAGATCCTAGATTGGCTAAAGCATCTGCTTTGAATTCTGAGGCTAAATTTTTGATGATCTTTAGATATAGTGCTTGTCTTTCTTATTTTACTGCATAGGATCCATTAAATTGGTTAGTCAATAATAAAGAATCAATGAATACCTGAAGATCCATGCTTTGAAGATCCTTGGCTAACTACAATCCCATGATTAGTGCCTCGTATTCCGATAAGTCATTTTTTAATGACCTCTCCTCGTATGATGCAATGCTTAGACTCAGGTCTTTTAGATTTGAATTCTAGAATGGAATATACCTTCTTTCTGGTTCGAATGTGATATAATCACATTCTAGCATATAGCACTTCTAGCTACAAGCTTCTTACTTTAACAAGGATTGCAATACTTCTATGGATTGCTTTCATTATCTTTCAATTCAATCTTTTGGCTTAATTCAGATGCTACATTGATCTTGGTTCTCTGAACCATGTAACACACTCATCTTAGTCGGACTCGAATTGATATAACCACTAAGGTCGGAATAACAGTCATCGTCTCAGTCATTATCGAAATGATGGTAACGGCATAGATGAATAAAACAGAATTAACTACTAGCACCTTGGTAACCTTGTAACTTTCCCCAATCTAATTGTGAGTCCTTTCAGGTAGTATAGGCCTCTACTACCTTTCACAAATACAATTTTAACACATACAAATATATCCAAACAATCAAAAAAAATTTCCTAAACTCTACTAGCACTCCTTCCATGCGTATCTTCAATCATCAATTCTTCTTTAACTTGGTTGGCGGTGGAAACTCCATATGATGGGACAACTTCACGAATTACGCCAATCGTTTTATCATCCCACCAATCTAAGGTGTACTTCGGACGTACCGTACTCCTCTAGACATACTGTTATTTTAACAGACGTATTCTAAAGGTAAGATACCAATCTTTCGATATCTTCTAATATGTATCATTTAATATCTTAATCCTTCTCATTTCCTCCATTTTCTCAATCTGCTACGAGTCCTTATCATGTCGTTCCATACACCATAATAGTTGTTCAAGATGAGAAATTTAAGATAGAGAAGGTTTAGATGGGTAATCCTCCTTATTACTCCGAAAACTTACATGCTAGTTCTAATATTGTAGTTAAACGTTTAGAAATCTGAACACATAAATTTTCTAGATACGGTCGGTAGCAGACCATAGATCCGATCAAATAATGGCATCATAAAGCATCATAAATCAGTTAGCATATAAAAGCAATTTAGGCATCTTCCCTAAATAAGCTAGTGCTTATGTCTATTCAGGTGTACTACCTAAAATACATTAGACACACTCCTCACGATCATCGCTTAGCATTCTAAGTTTAAGTCTAAAAATAAATCCTTATTCCTAGTTCGCTTAAACTAATGCTCTGATACCAACTGTGACATCCCCAAATTCGCAGTCATTTTAAAAATTTTATTTATGCTTATTTGAAAATCAGAGTATTCATAATATTGTGGAATTTTCTTCAGAAAACATGATAAATATTTTATCAAAGCATTTCCGAAGAAATATATTTTGTTTATATTAAAACTTTGGGATGTCATCGTTAACACATAAACATAAGCATAAATAGACCCTACGTTCATTTACACTAGTGATCTACATCTCCTTTAATCTCTCATTGTAAAGTGTCCTTGTATGGATACATGTGATACAAATAAATTGAGTGGGTTAGGTTGCTAAGGATTGTCCTAAGGAATAGACACTAAGTCCACAGTTGTCGATGTTATTTATTAGGCACTAAGTCCATAGGTGACAATGTTCATCTACAGGGCACTAAATCCATAGTTTCCAACGTTTATTTGTAAGGCACTAAGTCAATAGCTTCCAGGGTTTATCTTTTAGGCACTAAGTCCATAGCTTCCAGGGTTTATCTATTTGACACTAAGTCTATATATGCCAGGGTTTATCTATTTGGCACTAAGTGTAACACTCGTGTTTCTAGCTTAGGCATTTATATTGAGGGGATAGTCTAGGTTAACCTTTGTAACTCATTTTGAAGAAAGGAAAAGGAGTTATGTGAATATTATGTGAATTATGTGTTTTATGCTTAATTATTAGCGTTTAATTAATTAAGAATAAAAATAAGCGTCAAAATTAAAGTGTGAGATAAGCCCAATATCTTTACATAAAGTTGTAGTGGTCGAAACAAGGATTTCAGGGATATAAAGAATACCAAAATCCGAGTTATACCGAAGAAGTTATGACCTGTCGAAGTTTCGCGACAAAACCGGCACGGTGCTGAATGTCGTAAAAACTGAGGTTTTGATAAGCTACTTTTTAGCCTTAGTAATCTAACTGAAAGTCGTAGTATTCGTTAAACCGAGAAGTTCGATAAAAAGAACGCCCAAAATCTGACTTCGTATGAAGAAGTTATGATTTTTCGAAGTTTCAGCTTAGCAGTAGACAGCTAAAAACTCGAATTTTAGATCGAGCGATTTTTAGCCGACACAACCTAAACGAGAATTGAAGGTCTCATCATTATAGCACAACGGTAAAAAGTCTGATGAAAACGGACGTCGGATGAAGAAGTTATGAAATTTTAATGGATTTCCTGTCCCGGTCTGTTAAAAATAATAATATTAAAATAAAAGTCAAAATTAGACGACAAAGTCTAAACAAAAGTTGTAGAACATAATTTAACTACGCGTGCATATAAAGAACGTCGAAAACGGAGCCCGTATGCGAAAGTTATGGATTTTAGAAGATTAGGGCTCATTTTCCAAGGAATCTCGCATGGATAAGCCTTATCCGGAAGAGCCACGTCACCTCGCATGAACAGTAGTCGTGTGTCACACACCTGTCGCCTTCTGATTCATCCAAGCAGCGGCCCAATCCCTGTCCGACGTGTTGCTGTCTCCGTGTCCTTCCAAGCCTCGCTGGCCCCTCGCATGCGAAGCCACCCAGAGCCTCTCGCTGTTGCCACGCGCCTCGCTCCTGCTGCTGCCACCGAGCTGCTTCCCTGCTGACTCACTTCCTTCTCGGCCGACCTTCGGACCCTATAAAAGGGAGGGTGCGAGACCTCCCAGGGGTATTGTGAAAACTTGTCATTTTTAGCCCCTTTCTCCATATTTCTTTCATATCATCATCCCCCGAAGCCCCGATATCGATTATAAGCCCCAGAATACTCCACGAAGTGCCCGAGAAGCCGGAAAATTTATCTTTTCAGTTTCGAAACCCGACTTTTGCAGAGTCCGGTTTCTCAATAAAACTCTCGGTTTTATTAGAAACGATCGTTTTAGGAAACGAATTGCTGCCAGATTATCATCAAATCAAGTGAGTGGATAGTCACTTTCATTTTACACATAGATATGAAGTATTTAGCTTATAATACGTGCTATGTGTAAATATATTAGTTGTTTATTTGAGGTGACTGTTGAGTTGATATTTTATACAAGTTTTAAACTGTATAAGTATTTTTATCTACAAATATGTTGGGTAGAACATGGGTAGATAGTGATGTGTGATAAAATAAAATTGATGAGAGGCCTCGATGTGTTTTGAGATCCAGTCATCTAGCGGAGTTTGGATGACAACCATGGACTTTCTAGACAGTCCAGTGGGAAACATTAGCAGGTCCGCAACCTGTAGGTGTTAATGAACTAAGAGTGTTCATTCGTTATACTCCATCCCCCTCATGGTTGCCTTTAGGACATGTATGGTTGAGGAAACCCCTTAGCAGTAATGTCCATCTCGATGATATTCTTTAAGCTTGGTCCCTTGTGATAAGTGTTTAGGGACGTAAAGTGAGGATAACGGGAATGGGTAATCAAGGTTATTGTTGATTGATGAACTTAGTAAGTTTATTATTATTGTGGGTTGAAAACCTTATATGCTCACCAGGCTCCCAAGCCTGACCCACTCAGCTTTTTATGTTACAGGTAGTGGACCCCGAGCATAGTCAGAGGACAACGAGAGATTTTCGGATTATAGGCCAGTAGTTGTAAATAACTGTTGAAAGGCTTATAATGTCTTGTTTATGCTTTTGATCTGTATCGGAACATGACAACCCGAGGTTTTGATATATATGGAAAATATATACCTTCTTAATGAAGGGTTTTGATAAACTTTTATCATATGTTGTTTGGGGACCAATTCCGCAACATCTTTTAAAAAGATTTCTCTGATTTTATTTTAAAAAGCATAAATTAAATCGGTCTTTTCTGGCCGAGAAATTAGGGGATGTCACACTAAGTCCATAGTTGTCAGGGTTTATCTATTTGGCACTAAGTCCATAGTTGTCAATGTTCATCTATATCATCTTTCATCTCTCATCTCATCTTTCATCTACCCATCTTTACCCATCATAATTATAGGCAGTGTTCTAAAAGGCGCGCCATGGCGGGCGCCAAGGCGCGGCGTCGCCGTTACGAAAAGCTTCATAACGTTGCTGTTAGGTGTGGCGCGTGGCAAGGCGTGATATGGCGTGCCATGGCGCGTGTTTTTTCGTTTGAGACATATTTTTTTGCTCTTTTTTTATACCTTTTTTAATTGGACATACAAGTATTGTGTTTTTATTAACTTTCTGTTATTAGTTGTTGATATAACACTTCTAAAAACTAGGTATATTTGATATAAATTTATATTTATGCGGTAATATAATTATAAATTAATACAAAATCGCCGCCTTACATCACGCCTTGAAAAACGTCATGGCTCGCCATAACTCGTTAAGCTTGAGGCTTGACCTTGCCGACATGCACGCCTCACGCCTTTTAGAACCTTGATTATAGGTATAAATTACGTATACAGTTTAAATCAAATAAAACATGTATATTTTGTTCATCCATCATAAATATCAAGAACACGGATAATATGCACACATAGCACATAATTTATATTAAATACTTCATATCTATGTGTAAGATGAAAGTAACTATGCACTCACTTTTTAAAGTTATGACTCGAAATTCGGACAACGCTTCACTTCTAACAATCGTCTTTTGCTTCGACGAAACCTATCATTATTATTGCTAAGTTTTAGTCTAATATTTATTGCGACTTAATTAACTCAAGGTCTATGAGCGATATTATTCTATAGGAGACTAATGCTGGAGGATCCTGGGATCCTGGAGTAGTGACTGGAGGAGTGTTTTTCTTCGACACATTAGGAGTCTTTTTGGGACCTCCAGTTGGAGGGGGTAGAAGGTTTTTGGAGGAAATGGGAGAAATTGAGGAAGAAGACAGGGTCGATTACGTAGACATGATTTTCCAAAACGTTTTGAACACCACATACCCCACGGTGGGCGCCAAATTATTTTGGTGAAAAAATAATACATAAAACTTAACCAAATTATATGAGAGGTTGTGATGTTCACGGTAAAGCAAGTACAAGATGATGATCAATGCGACACAAGTGGTTTACAACGAAAGCCCTTGATCCTTGCTAGGATCTCCAGCATAAAACCTTAGGAGGTGATCATGATCACCTGCCTTGATGATTTTATAAATTGAAAATGTTTATTAAAGAGATGAATGTGTAAATGTAAGTACAAGTATCGTAGATGAACTAATCGTGTGTGTAGTGTGATGAAACTTAACCAATATATATATATATATATATATATATATATATATATATATATATATATATATATATATATATATATATATGAACGTTGTTTGACTTGGTACTTCGGGTCTTCTACCTGGTTGAAATGATTCTTTGTTGAAAATAAGTCTTTCATTGACTACTTATACACACGTGTCAATAAGAAATAAGATTATAACTGTTATAAGTGTTAGTAAATAATAACGATAGTAATTAGGATCTTGAGATGTGTTTAAGGATTTTAAAGCTTTGAGGATCCTGAATGTGATTCTGGATCTTGGCCCTAACAACCAAGTATGGAAGAAAATGTTATTATATAAGCAAAACATTTAGCATTGTACTTATTTAACATTATAATCACTAATACATAAAATATGAAAAGATATTGGAGTTCTCATCAATATGGTGCTTGGAATTATGAAATGAGAGTTTCAAATCAATATTAAACTTACAATTATGTCTCTATTATTATAAATATATAGATTTTCACATGAAAAAACAGGAAGTTGATTCAATTACTTTGTCTTGTAATTCAAGTTTTAAAATATGTGTTAATAACATAAAGGGCCGTCAATACATATTTCGGGTGCGAAACAAAATAAAAGTTATGATTATTTAGTTTAAGATGACCAAGTTCCATAAAACCTATCATTGTTTGACTTTTTCTATTTAACCAGCCGAAATTATGATCGAGACTATGTTCAAAATAAAATAAATAACTTGATAATAAATTTTAAAAAGCTATTTTTTTCCTAGTGAAAGTTTTTTTTAACTAAAATTTAAATTATATAATTAAATCATAAAAAACATAATGTTGAAATTTTTAAATTGGGTAAATTTCAGATTATAGAATTTTTTTTTTTTAGAATTTAAAGTTCTGCTTAATTTTTTTATTATAATAAAAACAAAATTCCAATGATGAAAATAAGAAAATTTTCTTACGTTGATTTAAAGTTGGTTATATGAAAGTGTGACCTTAAAAACTAATATGTTCATTAAGCTTAAGCTTGCTTTATTTATTTATTGTTATAAATTTTATAAAATACTTTAATTATAATTGTATGAGAAAAAATTTATAAACACTTGACTGATTTGTGTAAAAAAAGATATTAACCTCTTGTGATCATGAAGTATCGCATGCATCGACTCCAAGGCATGAGACACAACATCATGTTGACAACGAATGATTACTCTGTAAGCAAATTGGTCTAAAAACCGGGAAGTTTCATTTTAAAAAAAAATATCACCTATCCACACATCTATCAAAAATACACATGCTTAGTGGACTAAGACAAAGTTACAAAAATATTAAATAAAATAATTATTATGTAAATAACCATGTAAGAAAACTAATACATGACGTAACGTCGAAAATATATTAACTTTTGATAAAGTTGAAAGTGTGTCGTAGAATAGTGGTTGAAGTTGTTGACCAAATCAATATGCTCATTAATGACTAGAAACCCTTTTAAACATAATTTATAAAGGCTAATGTAGATTAAAGTAACAATTTCGTTTATTGGGAGAATTTCCATGTTTTTTTTGTCTCTATTACTTTATTTTGTAAGGTTTCAAAAGGGTAATGGTGTGATACTAAAAAACATCCATCCCATTTTTAAAAACCTGCAACACTCACACACATATACACATTTCAATGGAGGGTCTATTTAAAATCATTAATTTTCAAACCTCATATTGTTATCGTTTAGTCTTTAAAAATAAAACCATACAATGATGGACAATAACTATTTAACTTATATTATTGTACTAGTAATTGAGTCCCGTTTTACCGTAAGTATTCATATATATATATATATATATATATATATATATATATATATATATATATATATATATATATATATATATATATATATATATATATATATATATATATATAGTTAGGTTCAAATGTTTTCACTATCTATTGTGTGTTCGTATGATTGATTCTGGACCAATCATTTTAGTTATTTTAATAAAGTAATTAATGCATATTAAATGCTGAAGATGTAATTAATATCTATTATATCTTCAACATGTAGTATGCATTAATTACTTTCTTAAAATAACTAAAATGATTGGTCCAAAATCAATCATACGGACACACAATAGATAGTGAAAAACAAAATAACCTAACCATATATATATATATATATATATATATATATATATATATATATATATATATTGAGGAGCTAAAAGTGGATTATTATATACACCTTATGGTTGTATTAACATTGTTTATAACAAGATTTTGTATCATGGCTATGGTTTAAGTAAATTACACATATAAGAATAAGTTTCTTAGACTTCGATCAGAGGGGAAGGAAGTAGTTGACTTGAAATTTGACTTAAGGTAAGTCAACTTTTGGCATTGTTATGTGTATACATATGGGAATTTCCTTTTTCAAATCATGTTTAATACCTATAGTTAACAATATTATGCTATTTTTGGCAATAAGAATTACAATATATTAATATCTTGGACCATAACTAATATGTTTTGTTATCGTCATTTATGGTAAACACACGAGACTCCATAAATATAGGTTATTGTGGAAAGGGTGGCATAAGGGTTGGAGTTTATAGCAAGAAGGTCGAATGACATACAAAAGTTCTAGAAGAAGGGATATGAAAAAAGGACCAAATAATCAAGAAGTGTCACACTATGCTATATATGAGATAATCATTGGGTGGTAGCTAAGGAAATAACATATTTTACTACCAACCTCATGACTCATCAAGTGGAGGTTGAAACAAAATTGGTTCATGATCAGACCACCCAAGCTACATGCATAAAAAGAAATTAAACATTTAGAAGATGGTACAGGAAAAGAACCTTAGATCGATATTTGTTATTGTAACACCCATACTTTTATCATTTCAAATTTAACATGGGTGTATAATTATTTTAAAAATCAATCACATTAAATTCTAGTTTTTCAAAAACCTTTCATTGATTTATCAGAGATTACAATTGTTTGGTAGTACAACAACAATATCAAAAACCACAGTAAAAGAGAAGGAATCAATCACTTCAAGACTTCGACAAGTCTTCAATAAACCTTCTTTATCAGCATCTCTCTAAACTTCACTATGAAACCTAAGTAGATAACATATTTAAAAATAACATGTAAGTCTAAAAGACTTGTAAGCTACATGGATTTTAACCTAACAAAACAATTTAAGCATGCTTTCAATATTACAATTTAAAACACACTGACAACCTTCTAACATTTAAACATGTCATAATAAACAAAGATGTGGAATTCAACATTCCCTAATGATAAACTTACATATAAAACTATACACGTTGGGATTTCATATCCCAAGACATAATTATGTAGATAAGGTTGCACTTAAAGACATAATCATGTACATAAGACTGCCCTCATGGACATAACTCTACAGATAAACTACAACCACAGGACTTCATATCCTAAAATATAAACTTAGACATGTAGGAATCAACACCCCTAATTAGTTCATAATCAAATATTTATTATCCTCAAGATTATAAATTATCCTGAATTCGATGAGGTCTCATTACTTCCTGTCATTATGTCCTACTACTAGGACATGTACATTGGGTTTATCTTAACTATATTATGACCATAACCTATTAATAGGTAAATTTTGGTTGTAACTTGTCAATAGGTTCTACAACATGAATACATTCACTAACAACTACTAATTAAGAGAAATACAATCTTGATAATGGTCATGAATCCTAAACTCTGATCACTAATACACACTTTAGAGTATATCACACCACTAGCATATATATTGCATTCTAATATCCAGTCACTTATATCTAGTAAGCTTATACACAATTTTACACATAATAACACTGATTATCCCAATACTTGATACCAACCATACGACATGCTAAAACTTTCATAATAGAACTAGTAGCAATGCTTTGTAACCAATAAACATATGTATGCTAAAGTTTCTATGTTAAACTACTACCAATGCCATTTTAATATCAGCTTAAGAATATAATCATTTAAGTGATAAAACACTTAATATCAAACATTTATACATAGAAAACTCATTTTCTATGAACTCATAGATATCCACATTTACTCACATGGTCAACTAGTGAAAACTAACTTCTGCTTTTGCATATAGTTTGTGTTATCTAGCAACTCAACCTCTTTTCCAAACCTATTTTGACAATATACCATGTTCCTTAGGACTTGTCCCAATTCACTAAGAGTTAACCTTAGTAACCAATTTTCATCGTGATAATTATACTCCATATCACACTGCTAAATGAACTAACATTGTAAGCCATTAATCGCATATATCTAAATACTAGGGCTCACAACCCTGATCATCTAATTAGATAATCCTATAACAGAATTCATCTGTCAACATTACCATTAAGTTCATAATAACAACATATCATGAATTACAGTTGCTACTTCATGTTCTAACAACCCTACATGATTAACATTGGTAGGCTTATATCACTTTCTTATATTTTCTTTGTAAATGAATTGTTAGGAATAAGGTCAAACCCATATGTATGACTATTCGCGGTTGTGTGCGCAAGATGTGATGTTTGCATAGTGGCATGACGTAGCCACACTTTGCATTTCGCATGTCACTAGTAGGTGAAAAGCTTTTAGTTTTAGAGGCTCTTTGGTTTGATGAGATCAAACCGATCCATTCAAACAAGTTACCAGTCTACTATTGACTAACTTAGATATAACCATGAGGAGTCAACATATAATGTTAGAGATCAAGGTGTAATGGCACGGGCTAGGCTCCAATTTTTCCATACGGTAGCATTTTTTAGTGATAGCTTTATGTCATCGCCCCACTTTTTTGGGGGCTTACTATGCTTTCTTGCAAATATAACTAAGGCCTTGCAACTATACATAAGGCCATCTAGGGCTTACTTATAAACACCTAAACGGTCTCTTGTCTCCTCTAATTTATATGAATTTTGCAAATAGGCAGTTTTAGATTTCCAGTTAATCGCTTTACATTAATAGAGTGTTCGATCTACATTAAATCATGGGTTTTATGCTAAAACTAACAATTGATAGAGTGTTGTAACTATTTTTAAGGGCAAAAGTTACATCTGGTGCAACAATCTTCGATTAACGAAGTCAACAACATCATATTGGTTTTTAATTTTTGTTCCGTATTTTGGTTCATCGACAACATAACAATATTCTATGTACCTTTTTTTAACCAGTTTATCGCTTAAGGATCAAACCGGTTTTGGATGAAACAAAATAATTATAGATTATAATTGTTACTAATTTCTTGCTTATTATTCACAACGAATTATCACAAATTTATAATGAATTCTCAATATAAATTTTCATTCATTCATATTTATTATTTGCAACAACCTGATAAATAGTTCTCAATATATTTTATCATTTGTTCGTATTTTTGAAAACGACTTAATAATTAGTTTTTGATATCAATTATCTTGTGTTTACTTTTCATATATTTAAAACTTTGATGATTGATTCGTAATATTAGTTACCATATTATACGGTGTTATCATCCCAAATAATGGGCCATCGATTTCGCATCACTTTTACATTGATGATGCATTATTCGTTGGTGATTGGTTCAGTATAAGTTTTATTAATATGTCCTATATTCTTATACGTTTTCATGTTGATCCGGTTCTTAAAATTAGCTTCTATATGTCTAAGGTTTATGGAATTGGTGTTTCCGAGATCGAAGTTACTCGTTGTGCATGTATCTTAGGTTCTAAAGCAACTTCCCTTCCATTTTTATACATAGGGAGTTTGGGGTACCGGTTGAAGCCAATATGTTTCCTAAGAGAAACTAGAAGCCTATTCTAGAGAGGGTTCAAAAATTGTAGTCTTGGAAATCAAAAACTCTTTCATTCAGGGGAGATTTCCCTTTGTTAAATCGGTGGTTGGTAACCTTCCACTATTTTATTTTTCTCTATTTAAAGCCCCGAACTCTGTTATTGACTCTCTTGAGAAATCTTGGAGAAGGTTCCTATCAGGTTGTAGTGAGGAAAAAACAAGATTAATTGGGTTGCTTGGAATATCGCCCTCGCTTCTAAAGAGAGTCGGGGGCTTAGGTTCGTGCCCTTCAAATCCCTAAACTTTTCTATCATATTTATTGGATTTAGAGATTTAAGTTGAAGAGCTCCTCACTGTGGAGTCGGGTTATTGGCAATATTCACAATCTTCTTTGAAAACCAACTAATTGTTGGATTAATGTGTCTAAGCCCATAACTAAATTGGTATGACTTGTAATTAGAAGCAAAATCATTTTTGGGTTGCTCTCAAAACCAGTAACCGAATAAAATAACATTTGGAGAGAGAGATTGATTTATAGATTATTATGTGATTAATAAACAGAAATAAATAATTTGTTAATTGATTATATGATTAATATAGTAATTTGAAATGGTAATAATTAATTAAGAATTAATCAGAATTAATTTGGATTTAATTATGCGTTAATTAGAATTAACTAAAGGTGGAAGGACTGAACTATAATTGCTCAATAACCGAACAAGAAGGAATTCCATAACCTTCCACTAGGGTGGACGGTTTTCGAGATGCCAAAAAGGCATCTAGAATATTCCTTCTACGATAAAAAAAAACTGGATATCCACCTAGATTTGAAAAAGTATTATTTTATTGAGGATTAGGGTTTCCACAGTTATCCTATCAGGTATAAATGGGACCCCCTTTGGGTGCCTAAATTCCATCCATGATCTTTACTAGAAGAATAGTCGAATATCCTCTCCTCGATCCTCTTTTGTTCTTCTTGCTAAGGTTTGGGTAGAAGCCATTAGAGACACTATCCTTTTGGTGCTAGTTTCTCAAGTCTACAAGGAAGTATTCAATCAACTTGTTTGCTACAACAAGTTTAAGGTATGTAACTTTACTCTGTGATTTTTGAAATTACTAGGATGCATATTAGTTTTGTTAATTTAAAGTAGGTTACGTTAAAGTGAAAAAATAGATCCTATTAGTTTGTATGTGTCTGATCTTAATTGTTAAGTGTTTCCACGAGCGTTGTAATTGTAATCTAAGAAAACCTTCACTTGTATTAAAGCTACTTGGCGTGTCTTCTATTAATGGCACATTAGTCAATTGAACACAAATTTTGGTCAGATATGTGTTCACGACGTGAACTCAGTACAGATCCAGAATTTCGAGATTTCTTTCCTAATTTGATTTATGTGATTGTTATTTGGTAATTATATGCTTAAAATTCTATTAGAATCCGATTTTTCATGCTTTGGATTATTAAAGAAAATTTGTAAATATTAGGAGATATCTTTACACAAGATAATGATTAATTATGAATTTAATTAATACTATCCATATGGATCTAATACTTAATTTAATTAAATGATTAATTAAAATATAAGTATTAAATCCATAAAAGGTTTAAATAATTAATTAATTAATTGATTTAAATAAATAATTTTAAATGTTTAAATGTTTAATTAAATAATCAATTAATCTAGATAACTAATTTTAAACCTTGTATTTTGAAATATTTTAAAATACACCATTATATATATATATATATATATATATATATATATATATATATATATATGTATGTATGTATGTATGTATGTATATATGTATGTATGTATGTATGTATGTATATTAAGATTAACTACTATATATAAGATACGTTAGTCGAATTGCTACTAAGCCTTATTCACAAAGTCATGCTAGAAAGTGGGTATAAGGATACAACCTATAAAATGACCATTGAATGGCTTTCCTTTTCACCCACCGCTCTCCTGTATGGTGGAGGGTCGTTAGCTTAATGTGTTTAATAGGACATAATCACATTAAAAGTATAATGTTATAAAAGTGCTAGAACCTTCCTTAAAATTCCACTCTAGTTACTTTAGGAAAATATGAAATGTATGCTAATCCATGAAAATGTACATCGTTCTTTAAAAGTCGTTAGTGGAGCGTGTGTGGATAACCAACACACTAATTTGGGGCTATAAAGTTGAATGATGGTATAAATCATAAATTATTGTTGTTAATGGAGCGTGTGTTGTTTACCAGCACATTATTTTGAGATGATAAAAGACATTGAGGTTGTCGAGCAGGTTTGCATGGTTATTCGCATCTTAATTGTGATCCTCGACATTCTAGTCACAACTGGTAAGAGCATAATAAAGACTAAACCATTGATAAGATTCAGTGAATCTCAAACGATCTAGGAGTTTCATATGAATGAAATTGGTGAAAGTCTTACCTACCTAAAATAGATTCGCAATTTGATTATAACATCCATTTTCAAAGTTCGAATTGAAAATATGGATCCTAGCCTTATTTTAACTTGATGGGTAAATAATTAAGATTAAAATCAACTAACTTGAATTCTCTCTTCTCCCAAATTTAGTATGTCAAATCAAGACAATGATGGTCTTCCTCATTCTTATGGAAATGGTCCTCAATCTTTTGGAGATGGTGTTCTGGTTTCAAGACATGGTGAAAATGTCTTTCCTTCCTTAGGAAATGATGGAATTGGACATCATCCTTCTTAAACTCTTCCACCATCTCCTCATGTAACTCTCCCAACGTCATGTTTCATCAAGTTGAAAGATATGAAACTACTCAAGTCCTATTGGCATGGTTAGTTCGTTGAGAACTTTCATATGAAGAATCTCAATGTGACCTTAATTGATCTCACCCATATCTTGATGGTTGCTAAAGCGAAAAATGCATATATGATCAAATTCCAAGAATTTCATGGACATTGATAATAGTCATATTGGTGATCAAGAACAGACTTCTCTTCCCAACAGAAAATGATCGGCCAAGGTTAACCCGTTTGATCATATGGTAAAGAGAAATGCTTCTTATGATACCACTTGTAAGGTCCTAATCCGCTTGTGTATCAATCAGATCCGTTTGATGGTGCGGAATCCCAATCAAACGGATGATGCCAGATCAATATAGAAGAGAAGAAGAAGAAGAAGAATATGATGAATCTTGTATGATTTGATTAGAATGTAGATCCAAATACAAGATTCACACACAACTTACACACACTTAAGTTCCTCTCTCTCTCTCTCTCTGTCTCTCTTAGCCGTAAACTCTCTTCTATTCATCAACCACTCCTCACCCACCTAACACCTATATATATACTTGGGTAATATGGGCCGTAAATGGGTTTACAGCCGTAAACACCCATTTGGCCGTAAACACTTTTCGGTCCTAGACAGAAAATTAAAATTGCATAGAAAAGCAAAGTATAAACCATAATTTAGACCCAACAAAGGGGCATTAGAACCAAAGCTACCGAAAATACTTGAAGGATCTTGAAGATGGTATAGTCAATTTGTGTCACTTTACTTTAAGTACATCCATTATCTAACTCCATAAGTTCCTATTCTTAGATTCTTAATACATAATGTGATGATCACATTTTAAGGGTATTGTAGGATCAAAAAGAAAGAAGGATGCTTAAGCAAAGTGAGCTAAATTTGATCTTGGTAAATGGACTCTTGTCACATGGTGCAATGGTCAATATTTGGAGCTACTACTAAGGAGTTAGCATAGCTTTAATAGATTGCTATTACTCTTCGGAGATGTCTGGAAATATAGGTTTTCATTTTACGCATTGTAAGGACAAGTTCCAATTTTCTTTTCAGCAATATAATGAAGTTTTGGTTTATGAAGTTGCCTTAATTGTATTTCCTTGAAATGACATTTATGCAAGTGTTTGTCATGTTTCTAATAAGGGAAATATTAATGGTGGATATTGATTCTTCTAGAACATTCTTGTGGCATTATCATTGTTGACCAAGTGAAAATTAATCTCATCATCAAGTTTCAATTGGAGAGAAACTTAGAGTCATACATGTTGCATGAGAATCTTGCTCACTAAAAAATTATGATTAATTTGTTGTTCTCATGTTTATGTGATGCAAGTGAATGACTAATGGATCTAGTACATGTTGGTATGGACTCTTCAGATCCACTACAAGGGATGATAACTCTATTCGTCATAATTTACTGATGATTCAGTAAATATGGTTTTGTTTAATTAATCCAAATTCTAATACTTTTGGAAATGTTCAAAGAGTAGCAGAACGAATAAAAGAATATATTGTGTAGGAAGATAAAAGATTCTCCAATCTGAAAGGAAAGGAGAGTACTTTAGTATCATGATTTATGATAATCTTAGAAATTCTGGAAATCGTATCACAATTAATCCTCAAGAACATCTTAGTGCAATTGTATGACTAAGGAAAGGAATCGAACATTATTGGAAATGGTTCGGTCTTAAATGAGTCATACTTTGTTTTAATAAATTTTTAGACACATACTATAGTAACTTCAATTCGTATCTTGAATCTCATTTCAAGCTAAGAAGGTTGATAATACCTCATAATATGTGGAGTAATAATGCTTGTCTTACTCTAGCACATTTAGAATTGGAGTTTTCATGTTTCGTTAGTTGAGAAAAAAAAAAGATAAATTGAGTCCTTTTCTATGAAGTGTTTTCTTATTCGGAATACACATGAACTTTTGAATATTTGTTTTAGCTCGTCAAGGAATGTTCCTTGAGAGAGAAACTTATATGTCAAGAAGTTAGTGGGAGTCGTATTGATCTTGAGAACTTACAAGAGTCAATCGAAAATGATCCTTCCACTTGAGTTGGCAATGCTTACGAGTTCTATGATATTCATTTAACTATAAAAGGCAAAGCACGTTGGTCAATGAAAGTATATTGATCAATATCTGTGAGCTGTTAATGACTTGGAAGCACTGGTAGGCCCTTGAGCTGCCAGAAAGAAAAATTAAAATAGCGAGGTTCAATCCATGAAGGAAAATTGAATTCGGATTTTGTTTGTCCTAAACCTTGTCTTATGTTTGTAGGTTGAAATAATAGATTGAAGGGCCAATATATACATATGGTTTGGGCTAGGCATCAATGTATAGATGAGGTAGGGCATTTGTCAATGTATTTTGGAGTTGTTTTGTGTATGCTTAATGTTTTCGGTCTAGGAAAGTTTTTGGTCAAGGTGTGACCGAAAACCAATTTTCAATCTGCCAACAGAAAAAAAAATTCGGTCCTAGTAAGTATATATAGGTGTCAGGTTGTCAGAGTTAAACACAGTTATACTTTCATGAGTTTTTGGCCCTGAGTTCTATCAAACGATTTGAAGTGATTAATCGTATGCAAGCTCAATTTCATTCATCTTCTACTCCATTTCTTCTTTGTTTTCTTATGCTTGATTAATCATTGGTGAAGATACTTCCATCAAGGACCTAACAATTGGTATCAGAGCACAAACCAGTGTCAATCAAGTGTGTTTATTCAGTTTTCTACTTCACAAGTCGTGTTCTTCACGTTCTCGGTTCTATTGAAGTTTGTTTTGCTCGAGTTTTGAAGATCAGATCATAGTTTCCATCGTGTGGAATAGAGATCTGCTTGGATTTCGGCTTTTCAGATTGAACTCTTATTGTTTTCGGTTTGATATTCATCAATCGAAAACGTATATTCAGTTGATTTCTGCTCAGATCTAAGCTGTTTGGAAACTATGTTTGAACTTTCAAGTGTGTGGAAATCAAAATTGGATCGAAAATTTAAGTTTCTCATTGAAATATGTTAGTTTTCGGTTCAATCTTAAGAAACCGAAAATTGTTCTTCAACCGAAAATCAATCAATCTTCAGAAACCGAAAATTGTTCTTCAACCGAAAATCAATCAATCTTCAGAAATCGAAAGTTGTTCTTCAACCGAAAATCAATCAACCTTCAAAAACTGAAAACTGTTGAACCTTCAAAAACCGAACACCCTTAATCCTTCATCAACCGAAAATCCTTAATAATCCGAAAACCCTTCATAAACCGAAAACCTTCTTTTACTTTAGAAACAAAAAAAACACTTGTTCCTTTTATCTGTTTTTCAAGTTAATTTTTATAAAAAAAATTAAAAATAACAACAAAAATCATAAACAAAAAAAATGGAATCTCAAAGCATGTCAGCTCACCATGAATTGGATGCGATTATGGGAACTAGCTCTCGAATTCCACGACTGTTATCTGCAGAAGGATTTCCAGAATGGAAATATCGGATCGAGAAGTACATCAAAATGAAGGATTTTAAGATATGGCGAAGTATTCTTAAGGGTCCAATCTGCATTACAACTACATTGGAAGATGGAACCATAATTGATAAGCAAGTTGAGAACTACACTGATAATGATTTCGAGAGAGTCGAGGAGCAGGAAAAGTCTCTTGCTACACTTATTATGGAATTATCTCCGGAAATCGCTCAAGGTTTCCGTGAATATACATCAGCAAAGGCCTTATGGGAAGCACTGATAGAAGTCTATGAAGGCAACGATGACATGAAACAAAGTCGCCAAGACATGCTGCGATAAAAGTCCAATATGGTTAACTATGTCTTGGGAGAAACTCTTGAGAATCAGTTGCAAAGGTTTATCACACTCACCACAGAAATGAGCTTTGCTGGTGTGATGGTTACAAGATCGGAGATCAACAAGAAGTTGCTTAACTCTTTGCCAAAATCCTGGGATATGAATGTATCAGTGATTAAGAAGACCAAAGATTTGAACTGTTTAAGTTTGGCTGAAACTATGGCAATCATTAAGGCTTGTGATCTCGATGATAAGCAAAGGGAAATTAACCATGTGAATTCATACTCCACAGCAAATCTTGGGATACAAACCACCAACAACACTGCTTTCTCAAGCTTTTCTACTTCTCAAGCTCCTCAAGTTCATGTTCCTCAAGTTCAACCCTATGTGACTCATCAGCCCACCTCATATATTACACCTCAAATGCAACACATTCAAGTTCCTCAACCTCAAACTTTATCTCAACAAGTTGGTTCTAGTGTTGGTTCATCAACAGCTGCACCAGTTCAATCTCATGGAATCAGTCTTCAAGTTTCATCTTTAAAAGAAAAGGAAGAAAATTTGGCCCTAGCCACTGGTTTGGTAAACTGCTACAATGCTTTTGTGGCCGGAGAACTCTCCCCACAACTCTCATTTGCTGACCTAGACCAGATCCATCCTAAGGATGTGGAAGAGATGGACATTACATGGCAGATGGCCATTGGCGGTCTTCAGGGCAAAGCAGTTCTCCAAGAAAACAGGAAAGAACAATTGGAGTGTGAATTCCAACAAGAAAGTGGGATTCAACAACGGAAAACTGTGATGTTACAACTGCCATGAGCCTGGGCACTTTTCAAGGGAATGTCCAAAGCCAGATCGAAGAGAGAATTCTGAACGAACCATGGTGCCAGTGACCTATATCAACAAGGGATCTTCTTCAAGCAATCAGAATGCTAACTTGGCGATGGTGGCTCAATCCTTTAATTGGGAAGACCAAGTTCAAGCTCTAAATATTTCAAGACCTGAAAATGCACATCTTGCCCATATCAAGAATGGTGTGGAAGAAGACATAGAGAAGGATCCTGAAGAAGAGATGATGAATCTTCAGTTTGCATTCATGGTGCAAACCACTCCAGAGCCTGCCAAACCCGAGGTTAGTGAACTTGGTTGCTCTCAATCTTGTATTAAAACTATTAAATTTTTGCGAGACCAAATTGAATTAATCAAGAAAGAGAACGAGGACCTTAAATATGAGGGTTACACACTTAGGAAAAATCAAAAGCCTTTAAAGACACAATTAGAAAGTAAAGCAAAGGACTTTAAGAAACTGCAAGAGGATTACAGCAACAAATGTGAGAACTATGATCATCTCAAAACAAAATTTGTTGTTGTGACCACTGAACTTGACGCATTGAAAAATCGCATTGAAAATGTTGAATTTATTTTTAACAAATTCGATGGGTCAAGTGAAGTTTTTGCAAAAATGATAGAAGGACAGATGCAGTGGAAGGATATTACTTGTGGTAATCAGATAAAAGTAGGATTAGGATTTGAGAGTGTCCCTCCTCCCTTCAATCAGTATTACACTGCTATTCCCTTGTCTCAAGAAGAAATAGACAAAGAACCTTTCATGGTTTATGGGAAATCAGCTTCTGAACAAGCAACACGATCAAATGATAAAATCTTAGATACTAAAATTTCTACCTCAAGTGCAGATAAGTCAGTAGTTCAGGGGGAGCTAGAAGCTGAAAAGTCTTATTCGAATAATTATGTGTCCAAATTTGGTGTTGAATTCTGTGATGAATATGTTTTAAATTCAAACACTAAAGTTTTTGTTTCTGGTGGTGTGTTGTTTCACACTGATGTCTTTGAAAATAATGATGTTGTTTCTGATAAAGTTGCTAAATCTGATTTGAATGCTTCTACATCTTCCACGTTTGCTACACAATCTAGTGGTTGTTCTTGCAAACATGAAAATGCTAGAAAAGATAATAGAAACCGGACATCTGACAAGAGCAGTACCCAATCCAATGATAATAAACAAATTTACTTCAATTGTGGTACTGTTGGTCGTATTGCCAGAAATTCTTTAAACCGAATGTTTGTGCATCACATGTCAAAGAGGGGAGAGAATGAGTCTAGAGGACCATCTTTAAGTAGAAAATCCTCTAGAACCCGTTCTCGAGATGATGACTGGAAAACAAATCAAAACAAGAAAATGGCAAGTTTTAAAATGAACAAACAGGTTTTCAATAAATTCACAAACAGTTTGCCAAAATCGACCCAAGCTAAGCTAAAGTCGATTTCGTCAAAGAGTAGGTCTGGATCTTCAAACTCTTCGAGTAGAAAATCCACCTGCTCAAAGAAAACTAAAAAGAAAATTGTTTGAAAACCTAAATATCAATGGATGCCAAATTAAAATATGACCAGTCATCATCCTCCTCTGTATCTGTTGTAAAAGGAAAATCAAAAGAAAAATTGAAAGATGAATCTGTGAAAGTTAAGGGTCAACCCAGGACTGTAATGACCTGGGTCCCCAAATCTAAATGATTCTGCTCATCGTGCAGGGAAAGTTGCAGAGGAATGTCGTCAAACCCTGGTATGTCGACAACGACTACTCCCGGCACATGACTGGAGATATCTCCCAACTGCGCGACATTCAGACATTTAATGGGGGATATGTCTCCTTCACGGGCGGAGAAGGCGGAAAGATAACGCAGAAGAGAATGATGACCAACGGAGTGCTTAGTTTTGAGAATGTCAATTATGCTCCTGAGCTGAAGCACAGTCTTTTGAGCGTCTTTGAAATCTGTGACAAGGGTTACTCATCACACTTCACCGATAAAGAATGTCTAATCTTAAATTTGGGCATTGTCATCCCGTAGGAGTGGATTCTCGTAAAATCAAAGTGGGATGGGAATGCCTATATTATCAACATGAATAGCAATGTACCCGATGAAGTCACTTGTCTCTTTTCCAAAGTCACAGAACAACACGCAATGTTGTGGCATCGTCGACTTGGCCATGCAAATGCAAAGAATCTAAATCGTGTTGCTAGAACGAAATGGTCCGTGGTCTGCCTATCCGAGATTTTATTACCATTGAAAAATGTGTTTCCTGTGCTCAAGGCAAACATCATCGGAAACCACATCTGTCGAAGCAGACCAACTCCATCAGTTAGGTGCTCCAATTGTTGCATATGGACTTGTTTGGTCCGGTCAACGTCCTCAGCCTCAAACGAAATTCGTATTGTCTCGTTGTGATAGATGATTTCTCTCGTTTCATATGGGTCTTCTTTCTATCCAACAAAGGTGGGATCGCCGATCTTATCAAGAAGTTCATTGTGATGATCGAGAACCAAACCAACAACCAAGTGAAAGCGCTTCGTACAGACAATGGAACAGAGTTCAAGAACGCTGTTCTTGATCATTTTTGCGCTGAGAAAGGGATTGTGCGACAATTTAGCTCTGTTCGGACGCCACAACAAAACGGTGTTGCCGAGCGGAGGAATTGGACATTACAAGACGCCGCAAGGACAATGCTCTATGATTCTAAACTTCCAGTTTTCTTTTGGGCGGAGGTGATCAATACAGCTTGTTATGTTCAAAATCGTGTCCTGATCAACAAAGCCCAGATGAAAACACCGTATGAGATTCTCTTTGGACACAAGCCATCTGTCAGCCATTTTCGTGTATTCGGCTGCCCTTGCACCCTTCTCCACTTGGAATCAAACCTAAAGTTCAATGCTAAAGTTGATGATTGCTACTTCGTCGGATATGCTGCCCGTACTGCTTACCGGGTATACAACAAGAAGACGAAGCAAATCGTGGAGTCTTTCGATGTTCGCTGGCTTGAAGAGAATGAGATGGACGCTAGGGTGGGTCCTGAATGGCTATTTGACAACACATCTCTATTCAAATCCTTTAGTGTGTCGTCTGATAACCAATTTGGATCTACCTCTGGCTCGAAGATTATCATTGAATACGAAGATGAAGAGGTTGTTTATAGACCGCCATTGGTTTCTGCTACTAATCTTCCGGTGGAGTAATTTGTGCCAAATGTTTCTCCTGAGTCCCCAACACAAATTTCTGCTCCAGATGCTGACGCTACTCCTTTAACTCCAGCCGAAAGAGAATTCATGAACCAAGATACTTCCACTGTCACTCAAAATCTAATGGAACTTCTCTTTCCTGAACAGATCGTAGATGAGTTTGTAGCAAATTCACCACACGAAGTTGGTGCATCTACCGTGGATTCTTCAGCACATGACAGAACTATTAATATCCATAATCTTCCCATTTCATCCAATAACATCAGTCACGAAATCCCCTCTCGCATACAGCGCGATCATCCAATAGAAAACGTCATTGGCTAGCTGGGCGACGGAGTTCAAACGTCAAGTCAGAGTGGAGACGTCAACACATGTCTCTATTCTTGCTTCATTTCTCAAATAGAGCCCAAGAACATCGAAAGGGCTTTAAATGAGCCCAACTAGGTAGATGTCATGCATGACGAGCTCAATCAAATTGAAAGACTCGGGGTTTGGAAGTTGGTGGAGCTGCCTAAAAGCAAGAAATCTCTCAACACTAGATGGGTGTTTCGGAACAAGCATGATGATTTGGGTGTCATTGTCCGTAATAAGGCGAGATCGGTGGTCCGTGGGTTCAGAAAAATTGAGCGTCTTTATTATACAAAAGTCTATGCTCCAGTGGCATGCTTGGAGGCCATTTATATCTTCCTCGCTTATGCTTCCTACATGAACTTCACCGTATATCAAATGGACGTCAAGACGGCTTTCTTGTACGGCAAGGTGAAGGAGGAGATTTATGTTGACCAACCACCTGGGTTTGTTAATTCAAAAGTTCCTAACCATGTCTACAAGTTAGACAAGGCTTTGTATGGGCTGCATCAAGCTCCCAGAGCCTGGTATGCTACCCTCACACAACACTTGCTCAACCATGGCTATTCCCGTGACACTATCGATCAGACCCTATTCATTAAGCATGTCAGTGCAGACCAGATTCTTGTTCAATTATACGTGGACAATATCATTTTCGGGTCGACGAGTCCTAAGCTTTGCAAGGAGTTCGAGGATGTCATGAAAAAGTGGTTCGAGATGAGTTCATTGGGGGAAATGACCATGTTTTTGGGGCTTCAGGTCAAACAATGTTCAGCCAGAATCCTGATTCATCAAGCCAAATATGTGCATGATATGCTCGAGATGTTCGGGTTGAGAGACGCTAAACCTGCTTTGACGCCCATTGCGGAGAGACCACTGCTGACTCCTGATCTTGAAGGCAAATCTGTAGATCAAACATACTACAGATCAATGATTGGATCGCTGATGAATTTGACTGCAAGTAGCCCAGACATCATGTTTGCAGTCTTTCAATGCGTGCGCTACCAGGCTAATCCTGAACTGTCTCATCTTATTGTTGTTAAAAGAATTTTTCGGTACCTCAAAGGCAGCCCAAAATTGGGTCTTTGGTATCCGAAAAATTCCGAATTTGATCTTTATGCTTTTGCAGACAGCAATTATGTAGGTTGCAAGCGTCATAGGAAATCGACTTCAGGCAAATGTCAATTTCTCGGAGATAGCCTGGTGTCTTGGCAATGCAAGAAGCAGCATACAGTTTCGACCTCAACAGCAGAAGCAGAATACATAGCTGCATTTGCCTGTTGCTCTCAAGTCATATGGATCCAACATCAGCTGTTGGATTACGGTTTGAATTTTCGAGAAACCCCTATATTCTGTGATAATGAGGCTGCGATCCAAATTGCTAAAAATCCGGTCCAGCACTAAAAAACCAAGCACATCGACATCAAAATTAATTTTATCAGAGAATGTTATGAGCGCTCGCTCATTCGTCTAGAATAGGTTCACACTGATAACAATGTGACAGATCTGTTCACCAAGCCGTTTAACAAAGCTCGATTCGATGTGCTGGTAAACTTTTTGAAAATGATTCGCTTTGAGGATTAGTTTTTGTTTAAGTTAGTTTAATTTGCGCATTTTAATTTCATTCTCCTTCATGCACAAATTTAGGGGGAGAATTAATCAAAAACCAATCAAAAATTAGAAAATCAAAAATCCAAAAACATTAGAAAAACAGAAAAAATCAAAAATATTTCTCAAAAAAATGTGATAGGAAGTGATATCAACTAGTGATAACAGGCAATCTGAATCTGTGTAAGGTACCAAAGCTGAATTGTCTAGGCTCTGTGTTCGATGCGCTAGTAGGAACAAAAAGTCTAATGGACTTGACAAGGTGCAGGTGAACTTAAGGAATCTAGAGACTTGATAAATATTGACCTAGATAGTTTCGTTTAGCCTGACAATATGAAGCTTGGGTAGGTTGAGCAGGGAGATATACATGAGAATCCACCAGTCACTTTAAGAGAACCCGTATCTAGAATTGTGGTTTAACTTTTCCTCGATGTACGAATTTTGTCCTTAATTCCGGTATTGATAGGGCGACTGGGGAATTCCGATAAATTAGGTCTGTAGAATGTTATTTTCTTTCTTTTTTACTGTTATTCATATGTTGCCTCCTCTGTGTGATCAAAAGATCCAACCTGGACTGTAACATATGCAACTATGTCTCTCTGCATCTTCTATCTATGTTATTCTTTCTACCTGTTAGCCATATGTTGTCTCCTTTGCGTGATTGATAATCCGACCTGGTACACAGCATATGCAACTTTCTACTTCTCAATCTCTCTGAAATTCTAGTTAGTCCTATGTTTCACCCTTTGCGTGATTGGAAGAGATCCGACCTGAGTGTACAATATATGCATTCTAAATTTATCCTCCTTCCTAATAATTGTCTGCTCACCTAAAGTAAGGAGTATCTCTGAAGTCCTTGATTATTGGGGTATATTAGGAAGCGGGAAACATGTTCTAGTACATCTAAAATTAAACAATTCTAGATTGTCTGTAAATCTCGTTGCTCAATTTAGGTGGACAACAACACCCTTGGTCATCGTCAGATAAATGATCCTTAGAAATTTTTATCTAGTAACTTAGGATCAATCTGTCCTGTCACTGATAGCATTCCTAAAATTTGTCACAATTTTTTGTGCTTAAGTGGACCACAATACCAGCGATCGACCAGATCTATTCATGAAAGGAGAGGTACTGATAAATGGAAAATGATTGTCTAACAACTGTGATCCCATATCACAAAAGGTTAATCAATTTCAAGATAGACGATTAAATTTAGTTTGAATTAAAATGTTAGTCTTTTTATTTTATTTTATTTTCATTTTTTAGGATTGATAAATTTTAGAAAATGTTTTTATTTTATTTTATTTTATTTTTAGTCTTTAAATTTGTAGGATTGGTAAATTTAGAAAATTTTATTTTATTTTATTTTATTTTGAAATTAATCCTCAAAATGATTTATTTTTAAAATTTTTCAGTTTTGGGCTTAAGGCTAAGTGAAAACGGGATCAGCCCATGGGTGAAAAACCGGGTTTGGGTCAGGTATATAAGGAAAAAGGGGACCCCGAAATCAGTTCTTCCCTCTTTTCTTCTTCTCTGACTGAAAACCTCCTGAGTTCTCTCAAATCCTCGAAATTTTTTTGTGTTATTTTCTCAAATGAACCTGTTTTTCTTGAAGGTATGAAGATTCCAACCATGCTCATGTAATTTTTATCGAGAATCGACCGTGAAATCGTGGCAAAATCGTGAAAACAATGAACTGTCGGCGAGTTTTCGGTCGAAGCCGTTTTCGGTCCTTCGGCTTACCAGCTTTAGGTCAAGCCAAGTCGTTCTCGGTCAAGCCGGTTCAGACGGCTTTCTGTCGAAGCAGTGTTCGGTTAAACCGGCTCATTTGAGCCATTTTCGGTTCTAATTGGCCTTCGGTCCTCACTATGTTTGGTCCATCAGTTTTCGGTCTGACTGTCTTGACCGAAAACCCATATTTTGTCCAATAAAATTCAATTTAAATGGCCAATTTTAATGGATTTAATTGAGAAAATAATTTTAATTTGTTTTAATCAAATTTTTTCTCTGCGGGCTTATTTTGTGCAGATAAAATGGCAAGTGAGAAAGTTGCAGAAAGTCACAATGTGTCCATTCTTCTTGATGATCCTCCTGTAGCACACAACGATTTCAAATCAATGATGTACAGGCTAAGGGAGTGCTGCATTACAACTGCGCTTAGATGGAATCCTGTCATTTATCTAAATCTGATCAACGAATTCTGGAGATCTGCAAGTGTCAAGACTGGAGACAATGGATCAGTGAGGATTGAAGCTTCCATTAGGGGACGCAAAGTTATAATCTCTGAGCAATTCATTAGAGATATCTTGAAGATTGATGATCAAGCTGCTTACCCGACTGACATTGATCTAAGAATTGTTGATGAGTATCTCGAGAAGATGGGATATGAGGTAGTCTTTCCACCAACCCCAAAGAAGCTATTACCTCCTTACTGGAGGTTTCTAGCTCATGTTTTTGTCAACTGCATATCTGGGAGAAAGGGTGGTTTAGACAAAATATCCTCGAGAAATACTCAGACGATCGTTGCATTGGCTGCCGGGATTAACTTCAACTTCTCAAAGTTCATTTTGGAAGAGATGGTTTGTAATGCTAACAAGAAGTCGAAGGATCAATTCCTGCTCTATCCAAGATTTATTCAAATCTCCATCAACAGCCTATTTCCCGATCTGGTCAAGACAAGAGAAATACTTGACATGAAAGCTTTTGGACCAAACACTGTGAGCCTAATCAAGCAGAATTGTAAAGGGAAAATCATGTTTCATTGGAGGTTCCCTCTCATGAAATTTGGAAAGTTTACAGAGTTGTCAGACTCCTCAGAATCCCATGGATCGTCTGAACAAATGTCAGCAGATCAAGCATCGTCTGAGCATGCAGATGTGAATGACGATGTTATCACTGTTTTAGACCATGAGATTGAAAATGTTTCTCCGTTCACCATGGTTGCTGAAGAGCATGATCTCCCAAACATGGCGGTTCATAGTGATTTCAGTGAGGGGACTACAGAAGAAGCTACTGAGAATGAAGGAGGAGAAGAGGATGAGTATGAAAATCTTGATCTGTCTGGTTATGACGAAGATGATATTTCAATGCAGTTTAGTGGTCTTGAGCACCCTTTGCCAAATGAAGACCTCGATGATTTCCTCAAAGATATCGATGAGGGTGCCAATTCAACACCGGTGATAAGGGAGAAATCTGACAATCAAGAAGTTGATCCTCCGGTTACCATTCAAACAGCTGATTTTTCAACTCATATGGACACATCATCAGGGATTCCTTCCCTTGATAATGTGGTTCCTACATCCGAGCCAATTACAAGTGATACCCAGTTTGTCCTGACCTCCCAGTCCCCGATGAAAAGACGCATAATTGATCCAAGGGTGAGACCAGTTTTTCCAGTCCCAATTCAAACCACAGAGACACCTCCATCTACAACATTTGCTCCATCCTCATCTGTACCCATTCAAGAAAATCCCAGCTCTATCCATGAAGTTGGTGGTTCATCTGATGGCCTAAGATCGTCTCCTCCAAGGCCTTATCATGATACTGTCTCTAAGAGACTAGCTATTCATTTGGACCAGTCTTTAAGTCTAACTCACTCCTCACGCGGAAAAGGAATATCACTTGAGGAAGGTATATCTGGAGATGATGACACCTCAGTGCCCGAGCTGAGAAAGGAGATTAGTGTGTTGAACCAGAAAAATATTGAGCTTGACATCAAGGTTGCACACCTACAAACTGAGAACACCAAGCTCAATACTCAAGTTGTTGATCTTATTAAAGATAATGCTCAGAAAACAAAGCAGATCACCGATGTCCAGACGCATTTTGGCTTGTTGACCGTCGGCTATTACGATTTGTAGAAGAAGCTTGAAGAAGAATTTGGTGATAAATTCAAATCATCTGTCATTGAGCCAAGAGTATATCTTCCCAATCAAGATGCTCCCATAGTTCCACCTCCTACAAGAACAACCACAGTTGTCAATCGTTTTGACAAAGAACCAGTGCAGGCTCCAAATGTCGTGGCGTTAAAACGTGCTAGACAAGCCAAGTTTGCTGAGAAGTGTCAATTTTTATTCAAGAGGAACTCGAATCAGAATGCTCCCGTGGGTCAACCAAACATCACCGTTACGGATCTTGGAGAAAATCGCTTCAGAGATATTTATGGAGACATGTCTGGAATAATCTCATGGGGATTCCACGACCCTCTGAAAATGTGGATTGTATGAAGGAAGAGCGGAAATACCGAGTTGTATAAAGATGCTCATGACTTCAACTCATGGACCAGGGTCAATCTTATGGAATTATCTAAGGCTCCTTTTTCAAATCCAACAAACGAACCCAAGGCGACACAGTTTAGGTTATTTTTGGAAGGTCAAGTGGCAAAGGGCTTTCCCTCAATGAATAATGTTGAATCTATCATCAAGATATACCCAAATTTCATTGATCCCAAAACCAATCAGCCCCTTCGGTCTGTTATGTGGCCCGCTACTAATAAAATCAAGCAGATACCTATCCTTCAAAACCATCCAGATGGATCTCTAGAATCCATGGAATACTAGGTGTTTGATGAATCTACAGCTTCTGCTGTCATCAAACTCAAACATGGATGTATTCGTCTTTATGACAAGAGGGATCTGCTACAGTTTGGAAAGTGGGATATTCATCAACTTTCTATTCATCAGATCAAGGTGGCTGAAGAAAATTTTGAGTCTGCTGCTAAGGAATACACTGCCATGGTTGCTAATATTATTGAAAAGGAGATGTGGAATGGAGCTATGGGAAGGTCAGACGTGTTGGTGGTTGACAAAAGCTAAATCATGCTAGCCCCAAACCAAGGGAGAGATTGAAGGGCCAAAATATATATGGTTTGGGCTAGGCATCAATGTATAGATGAGTTAGGGCATTTTTCAATGTATTTTGGAGTTGTTTTGTGTATGCTTAATGTTTTCGGTCTAGGAAAGTTTTTGGTCAAGGTGTGACCGAAAACCAGTTTTCGGTCTGCCAACCGAAAACTGTTTTCAGTCCTAGTAAGTATATATAGGTGTCAGGTTGTCAGAGTTAAACACAGCTGTACTTTCATGAGTTTTCGACCCTGAGTTGTATCATACGATTTGAAGTGATTAATCGTATGCAAGCTCAGTTTCATTCATCTTATACTCCATTTCTTCTTTGTTTTCTTATGCTTGATTGATCATTGGTGAAGATCCTTCCATCAAGGACCTATCATAGATTCACATGGATGGGAACGTATGTACCTTGAAATCTAAGCGGAAAAGCTTTCCCTCTAATTCATGAAAGCGATTGTGAGGAAATACTTTTGCTGATAGATTTTAAGATATGATAAAGATCAAAATAGATATAGGTTGTGTTGGTTGCATTCTCAAATTTTCGAATTGTAATGAATGGCAATGAAGTGTTTAAATTTTCGAGAGATATCTATCAATATTGAAAGGGTTTAAACACACACACACACACACATTATTAAACTAAGGTGTATAAGCTTAAAAAGTCTAGTTGGAGACTTATCGAAGCATCGTGCAACAAGAATATGCAGTTTTGTAAGAAAGTGACATGGTATTGAATTTCTAGGAGTCCAATTGATTTTTGGGTACATGTCAAATCTAGTCAAATCATAATTGTTATGACGATATCGCATGATGACAATACTATTGATAGGGAACAATGTCTAATTTTCAATTTGCAAATTTTCGAAATTGTTTTGCTATATTAGACTTAATGGAAAGGGCACTCATACTTCATTTCGAGTCTAAATATTTAGGCCATATGGTTTAATAGAACTTATTCAAAGATATATAAATAGCATGTTGAAATGTTTCAACATAGGATCAATCGTATATGCTATAATATTCTATTATTATAATTTTTCAAATGCTTTTAGCATTGTGTGAAAAGGATTAGAATTTTGTTAAACAACTGTCAATTTTTTTTTTTTGAGGTTTACTGAAGACTGGTTGCTTGTGGACAGATGGAAGTATGAGATTATTTATGAAGGACCATAGTGACACGATTTGGCTTGAGATGATTCTTGGTCAGAATTGATGGTCATATGGGAATATGGAAATGTTTCCATAATGGGATATGCTTGTAAAATCTGCATGTGAGCTAGAAACTTTAATGCAAGAGAAGTGTTTAAGGAGTGTACCTTAAATTTGAGACTTCATAACCATGGAATTTTTATAAGTAACTGTTAGGATGCAAAGTCATGCTTGGATGTGGAGTGTTATAGCTTACATGAAAAAGTTTGATTTGAATTATCTTGTTCTTACGAGTTGCTTAGACTAATATAAAAGTTAATTGGTTATGTGTTTTCAATCCATTTTAATCTAAGAGTTGATTCTAAAATGTGTTTTTGTAACTTGTCCTCAAGTTATATGAAAAGTCACATTTAAGTTTCATAAAACTTATAAAAGTTGGCAATGGTTACAAAAAAAATGAAGAGTCTTGTCCTCAAGTTATGGAGGTTCAAGAGTCACTTCATTAAGTAATAAAATGTGTAACCTTAATTAATTCCATAAGTTACAAAAATAAAGAAAAAGTTACATTCTTTTATTACTTTAAAGTCTTCCATAACTTGTCCTCAAGTTACGGAACCTATAGAGTCTTTTAATTAAAACTACTTTAAACTCATAAGTTATGGAATTTATTAGTTTTGAATAGTTTCAAAACTTGCCATCAAGTTTTGGAATTTGAAAAGTTTTCACTTATGAATACTTTAATTCTTAGTTAGCCCTTAGAATTTGAAAAGTTAAAATTCAACCCTTATACTTTATAATATTATAAGTTAATATATATATATATATATATATATATATATATATATATATATATATATATATATATATATATATATATATGTATAAGAGTAAAGTCAGTCTTATCGTTAGTAGGCCTCATTCACGAAGTCGGTCTATAAGGGGGGTATAAGGTTACTGCCTATAAAATGACAGTTTAATGGGTGTGCACTCTCACCCACCGCTTCCTTGACCGGTGGAGGGTCGTTAGCCGAACGAGTAGGACAAGGACTAGAATTCTCCCTTCATTAAAAGTATTAATGATAAATACTAAGTAACGAAACCATTTAAAAATACCCAATCTTAGTTACTTAGGAAAAAAGTGAATAAGGTGCTAATCCATGAAATTACACTTTGCACTTTTCTTAAGTCGTTAGTGGAGTGTGTGTGTGGTTAACCGGCACACTAACATGGACTTAACAAGGTAGGCAAAGGGTAACTTAATATTTATCATAGTATCGGTGGAGCGTGTGTGGTTAACCGGCACATTGATTAAGGGGTAAATATTAAGGGTACCGAGTATATTTTCATGGTTGCTTCACACCTTGTTTTGTGATCCTCGGCATCCAGTCACAAAACCAGAAGGGCACACTCGAGATTGAAACATGCCATTGAACAGTTCAATGAATCTCAAAAGATCTAGGAGTTTCAAATCCAATTAAAACCTAATAATACATTTCGTTTATCTTGGTGGAAATTGGTGAATCGTCATTCACCTACCTTCAAATATTTTATAGCTTGGATTACGGCATCCTGTGTGGTTAACCGGCACATTGATTAAGGGGTAAATATTAAGGGTACCGAGTATATTTGCATGGTTGCTTCACACCTTGTTTTGTGATCCTCGGCATCCAGTCACAAAACCAGAAGGGCACACTCGAGATTGAAACATGCCATTGAACAGTTCAATGAATCTCAAAAGATCCAGGAGTTTCAAATCCAATTAAAACCTAATAATACATTTCGTTTATCTTGGTGGAAATTGGTGAATCGTCATTCCCCTACCTTCAAATATTTTATAGCTTGGATTACGGCATCCCTCTTCTAAGTTATAAAATAGTTTGTTGGGTCGTAGCCTTAATATTTCATATTGGGTGTCATATTAAGGACTTTAAATCAACTATCTTGAATATCTCCCAAAAGATGTTTGTTTTAGACATTTATGATCTTCCCAAATCTCTTGAAACAAGCTTTCCTAAATGAAAATGATGTCCCATAGAAATCATACTTCTTTCACCTCCTCCAATTATTCTCCCTAACCCACAAGTTCTTGAAAATTTTAAGGTCACTCAAGCCCTATTGGCAACGCAAGGTCTATGTGTGATCACATCTTGGAGATGTAGTCACATATTGACAAGTCGGGAGAGTTGGGTGTCAAAGTCTTGAGAAAGCTGGTGGCTCAACTACTTTCTAAGTCACATAGTTAGCTCCTTTGGGACTCCTATGAAATAGACTATGACAAGACCCTTAATGATCTTATCTGTTTGCTAAGATCAACTTCCTAAAACTTTATGGAAATTGACAATAATGACATTGGATATCTAGTAAAGCTCTCTCTTCCTAATGGAAAGGGATCGGCCATAGTCAACTCGGTTGACCAAATGGTAAAGAAAAAAGCTAAGTCTTTGATAGTCCTATGTACCATTACCAAAGGGTCCATATGTTAAATTTCCAAAGGAAGGGGCATTGGTTGCGAAGCTGCCAAATTTACCTAAGGATGTTAAAGTCAATAAGTTTAACTCTACTTCAGGTAAAGTCCACTATCTAACTCTGCTAAGTTTCTACTCTGAGATTATTAATAAATGATGTGACTGGGTCACATGTTGATGTTTTCAGAATCAAAGAAAAGTGAAGAAACTTACAGAAAGAATATGTTGAATCTAATCGTGTATATGGATTTCTATCGCATAGTTTGAAGATCGGATTCTTGAGCTACTTCTTAGGAGTTATGATATATTGCTTAGGAATAGATACCAACAAAGTTTTCATGCTCTTCTGCATTGTAAGGAAAGTTTTTCCGCAAAGTTTTTAAAATAAAAGGAAAAATGATGATTTTATTTATTTTAAAATATCCTTACAATGGCATTTGAGGAAAAAATTGTTGCTTATATGATTCCATTAATAGCAAGAGTGGAAATATGAAATTGATTCTTTCATTTGTGGTAATGTCTAAATTTACCAAATAAGGAAGGATCCTCATCACCCAAGTTTCAATTGGACCGGAACTTGGAATCATGCAAGTTGTATAGCATGATGGATGAAAATTTTTCATCTTTGGAAAATTAAGACTAGTTCCTTGTTCACATGTATATGTGAGTCAAGTGAAGGACTAAGGGATCGAGTACACATTCTTGTGCACTGATTAAGTCCACCACAAAAGATCGATAAGACTATTCGTCATGATTTACTTAAGTTCAGTAAATATGGTTATACTTACAAGTTTAAGTATAATTCTGAAACATTGGAAAAGTTTCAATATAAGACAGAGCGAATAAGAAGAATCAACTTAGGCAGAAAGATAAAAGTTTCTCAAATCTGGAAAGATAGGAGAGTACTTTAGTATCAGTTTTTGTGATCATCTTTATGACTAAGAAACCATATCAAAGTTAGTTCTCTAAGGAAATCTTAGTGCATTCTTATGACTAAGAAGAGGAACTTGAATTGTTGAAATGGTTAAATCAAGAAGATGAGTCATACTTTGTTCCAATACAAGTCTTAGAGTCATACTCCAAGATTATAACTTGAGTGAAAAGTTCTAAAGAAGGTTTAAAACACATGTTAAATGTAAGAGTAAAAGTTTTCTACTCTTGTACATTTGAAATTGGTAAGTCGTGATGTTTTGGATAAAACAAAGACCAAGTAAGGCCAATTGTGTGAAGTTTTTGTCTTGATTAGAATCCACACTATCTCTTGAATATCTGACAAGAAATTCTTATATGTTAAGAGGATAGTGGGAGTCTTAAAAGGTCTTGAAAGTATCAAGAACTAATCAAGAATAAAACCTGAAGTTCTTCACTAGCACACGAATTAAGGTTTATAACCTATCGTGTTGACATATTTTGTGCCCATTCCAATTAAAGTTGGCTTTCCATATGAGTTCTTAGAGTTCTCAACTGGTTGTACAACAACTTGGAAGCAATGGCAAGCCCTTGAGTTGCCAGGTGGCAAGAAATTAAGATTGAGTTCAGTGCATATGAGTTTGGATTTGTCATTATCCTTGTCTTGTGACTATGGTTTTGAAAATTCATATGGATAAGAACACATACACCATTAAATCTAAGTGTCATAAGGTTTCTCTCCGATTCATGAAAATGATGGTGAGGAAACACTTTCACTAATTAGATTTTAGCTAGATAGCAATTGTGATATTTGCATTCTCAAATTCGTTAGTGGAGCGTGTGTGGTTTACCGGCACACTAAGATGGACTTGTGAGAAGTGGCAAAGGTCTAAAGAATCAAGACTATGATTACGACATCCCTTTTCATAGTTCTTAAAATTGTTTAGACACACCTGTGAGCTATCTAAGATAAGGTGTATGATATTGATAAAGTTTTATCAAAGCAATCTAGTATTAGAAATCTGAACTTTGGTAAGAAAGTCAATAAAGTATTGATTTCTAGAAGTCCAACTGATTTTTGAGTACATGTCAAAGCTAGTGGGAGCATAAGTGTTATGCTAATAATCATCATGTTAGTGGGAGCATGATAATTATGGTAAGTATTGCAAGCTAGCAATGTTAATTATAGAAAACAACAAATTTCAATTGGGAAAGAGTTGTTTTACTATAATTAAGGGAGAGGAAATTATACTTTATCTCAAATCTAAAAGCTTAGATTGAGGTTTTAATCGTATTTAGTCAAGGATATATATGAATTTCATGTTGGAATGGCTCAACATAGTGAAATTTCGTATATGGGTCCATTATTTGCGTTCTAAAATTTGATTATGATTACAGCATCCCTTTTCATAATCTAAATTATGAGAACTTGGCAAATAATGTGCTATATTCATCCTTTCTAAAATTTTCCAAATGCCTGGGGCATTAAGAAGGGAAAAGGTCGAGAATTGGATATGACTAAAAGGATTAAACAATTGTCGAGGACAATCTAAGGTTTACCAAAGATTGGTTGCTCAAGGACAGTTGGAAGTATAGTGATAATTCTGGAAGGACCATATTGACATAATTAGTAAGGAGGCAACTCTTATTCAGAAGTGATAGTCAAAATGGAATCTGGAAATGTTTCAAAGTTAGAAATTATTCAATTTGTGTAAGATTAGGAAACTTAATGCAAGAAGGATGTTTCCAAGGAGCTGATCTCCTTTGGAATGCTCTGTAATGGTTGTTGTCAAGTCTTTCTGACTTTGTGCCTAATCATTACAAGAGGATCAATACATATAAGTTTAGAATCTAACAGATTTCAATAAATGGCATGAATTTGGAATTATGGCATTTACAATAAGGATTTGGGAGTGTGAAAAGAGAATTGTTGAAGTTATGTTCAATCGATCTAGTTCACAAAGTAAAGATCATAGACAAACATAGTATGCATACTTGGTGTAAGGCATGACTAGTGTTTAGAAAACATAGTGTACATGCTTGGAGCATGGGACAACTATTGTTTTTAATTCAAGAATAATGTTGATAGCTGAAACAGTATACAATGAATAATGTGTAATCATATGGTGATAAATAAAAGGTGTTTTATTTATATTCATAAGTTCTGAGACCATATTGGATTCGATTATTATTGTGTTTCATTTTGCATGTTTTGACTTCCAAAATAACTAGGTTGTTCTTCCTGAATGACTAAGTTATTCAAACTATCCACAGTCAGTCATATGTTGGAAGTAGATATGAATTAAGACTGTCATGGCTTGGCTTCTAGAGGTCTAAGATGTTGGACAAAGGGCTACAACACTCATGAGTGCTCATAAGTTCTGAGTATTGGATTCAACCCGTGCTCATTGGAATCACGTCATGGATTTTATCACGAGTGATCATGAGACAATAATATCTTATATTCTTCAAACCTAGAGATATGATTTGTTACTATGAGTTGGTGGTACATTGATTGCACGAAAACGCATTCGGTAACTCGGTGTTATAAAACATGCCTTTGTGTATGGTTCAACAAGTAGTAGAACAAGCCATATGAGTCGAAGTTTATCCATTCCTTTTACCTTCCAGATAAAAGTGATATCTGTGGGCCCCTCGATGATTTGATGATGACAAATGTAAGTGCTCGGCTGGGCCTGGACTGATTTGATTTGTTCAATTAGTCAGTCGTCATAAATCGGAAATCGGGAAACAACAAATGGACAGAGAGAATGATTATAATCCATGTCTCAGTCCATATGATATCTAGAATGGAGGAATATATGATCCCTTATGTAATGGAAGAGTCATTGACAAAGATCAGAGTTCATCTACAAGGTAAGAGTTCGACATAAGCTTTTGAGAGCTACGATTGTCATTCGGTTCTTGAAGTCATACGTAATAATAGTTTTAGACTTATCTAAGTGGGAGACTATTGGATTAACGTCTAAGTCCATAACTATAATTGGTGAGACTTGACCCGACCCGGCATGGTCCATTTGGGTTGCATGGCATCATGCATTTGGATAGACTATAATGAGAAATAACACTTAAGGATTATTAATATATTATAAGTTCTAATATATTAATAGGATTATTTAATTAGTATTGATCAATAATTAATTAAGTGATCAAAAGAAGACTATTAAATATATGGGTTGATTGTGTAAATCATCCATACTTGTATAGTAGGCTAATGCTCCATGGATTATCAAGTTGGGCTAAAACCCATAGGATGCTCCATGGATTCTCCATGGTGTATTTGAACCCATGGATCCAAGGAAATGGAAAGCCATGACAATTAAGGGTTTACCCTAATTGTGACACTATATAAAGATCATATTGTTGGGAAAAATCAGGGACTATGAGATGATAGAAAGGGCTAGCCGATTTCATGAAGTGTGTATGTTCTCTCAATCTATTCCAAGTGTATTTGGTGATGTGTGAACCATTTGAGGTGTCACACTTGGGGCACTAGGCACTCAAGCTTCATGAAGATAATCTACATCAAAGAGGTATGTAATTCTAACTTGATATATTCCTTTGAACCAATGTTATTATGCTAGTTAGGATGAATACCTTGGAAAGTTCATATTTGCATGTATAATAGAGAAAACATAGATCCAAGGTATTTAGGGTTGCATGTACACTTAGGAGTGTTAGAATGCTCAAAACCCATCACTATTCCCCCCACAGTCTAACATCCAATTGCCATGGGATCCCCTCGGCGTCTTCCATGCAAGTATCACAGAGGCAACTAGCATACCACATAACACATAATTGGCTGGAATTGGTGCCTTCGACCCATGGATATAGCGAGAAGACTCACCTCGTACTGCTGAAACATACAAAAAACCCTTGGCTACTAGCTAACAGATCCTCCAACTACCAATAACAAAACATTACCCAATTAATAATTGGGTTCTAATCCATATCCAAAACTCCATACCTGGGGTAAAAATGCCATTTTACCCCTAACCTAGCCTTGTCCAAAACTATGAACCAATTTATAATCTTCAAGGCCTAAAGGCAATTAATCGACCAATGGTGATGTGAATTATGAGCATTGATTTGGCATGCAGAATTAAATAACACGGTGATTTGGGTGTTTAAGAGATGTATTCGATCATGAAAGGTATTACAAAAAAGTATAAGCTAGATCTAGATAATTAAATAGCTCACACTAACACTCTCAATGTTAATTCTCTCAAGTGCACCTCTACAAGTGGTATGGAACCCACCTTATATAGAGGTGTTTACATCTATCTCTCTCTCTCTCTCTCCATCTCTCATGTCAAAAGGCTACTCTAGCAGATGTAAGTGGGTCTATAAAAGTTAAACCATTTACAAAGTCATACATGGATGACTTTGTACCCAACATTCTCCCTCTCAAAGTTATGAATGGATGACCCGCTTCAAATCTTCCAACTTTGAGCAACTTCATCAAATGAGCCTCAAACGTGACACTTGTAGAAATGAATTTCAAATCTTCAATTCTTCAATGACTTTTCAATCAGGGTTCTAGAATGTGAGACCATACAAACCGAGCATCAAAAGATAATTAGGAGTATCCAAATCTCCAAAAAAATTACCCAAAATTTGAGCATTTATATGCACTCTAAAAATCTTCAATAAACCCAAACCCATCATGAACCGAAATCACTTTCGAATCTCCAATCAAATCATTTCATAAACTTCAAATACATGAGGTCACTTCGGTCTTCAAGTCCATGTAATATCAAAAATTCAACTTTCGAATTTCCATATCTAAATCTCTCCCCCTTTTTATAACCGAAAAATGATTATAAAACCAAAAAGGAAATTAGAAAGCGCTCAATTCGGAATTTTTCTACCCAAAACTCCCCTTTAACACATGGCATAAACATTTTGCTTCAATCCGGAAAATCCAAAATATCTTCAGTTATCAAATTCGTTCACGGACTGCCTTTGACAAAATTTCACAAATTTTGGTAGAAATTGTGAATTTCAAAATTCTGTAGTGACCCGGTGCGCCCAAAACAACCAAAAATGCGTAACCCTCCCCTGTTTGCAAAATTAGGTAGAAAGCGTCAATTTGCATTAACTGCAAGGGCCTGTTTCGAAAATTATCCGTTCTCTCAGATTTTTCAGCCCAATGTCGAAGTTGGGTAAATTCTGTCATTTCACACAAACTACAGGGATTTGAAACGAGAGTTCAGTTTTTAACTTCATTTTTGTTCCTTATTTCGAAGTTGGGTGAGAAATGTCACTTCGTTAAAATATCAGGGACCCATTTCCAAAATTTGTGTTTTCTTTTACCCAATTCACTTCCCTAACCAGGTAACGAAGTTATCACCACTTCGCTTTTCATCTACATGCTTAAGAACGAAGCACGAACAACACGACCCTTCGCTTTTAATTTCACAATTTCGTTACACCAATCAACAAACAACAACCTTCGAAATTAGATACTCGACTCCAAACCCAAAACGGTTCCAATTCAAAGTCAATTCCCAAATTAATTCTTCATTATTAACCATTCGAAATCAAAAATCAAGCCTTCAAAATCCATTAACAGATTGCCATCGAAAATTTTTCCAACCCAAGTCTTCGAAATATGATCAACCCAACACATTGATACTGTATAAGCCTTCGATTTCCAATCCTTCAACCATTCAATATCTAATAAATGATTCGAACACACAGCCTTCCCAATTGAAGTCCAATATTCGTTATTCAAGCTTTAATTTCGTTATCAGCCCCTTTTTCATGACGAACCACAAATCCCAATCTTTACAATCGAGTCAAACAACACTTCTTCCTTCATAATTTGCTGCTTTGTTATCAATGAGAATAGCAAAGCGCCATTGCTCAATTCGTCAATTGCAATCACTAGTAATCTCTGTTGATACAGTCCAAATCAACATTCAATACTATGTCTAATCTCGTCTCTCCATTGAAGACCCATTTCAAGCTTTACTTCGATCACAAACCTACTGAATTGAAAACCGATATTTAATTTCATTCAACCTTTGAAATCACGAATCACTTGGACTTTCTGAACCATCTTGAACTTTTCTTTCAAGAATTTCTAAAACGAAGAATAGACATCACCAGTCAAACCAAATTCAATTTTGACTTTACTGCTTTGACTAATTTCGAATTGTGATTTTCCATTATTCAATATCCAAGCAAATATCGAAATCATTCAATACACATTTTGGCTTGTTATTTTCATTCATTTTCATCGGTATAATCCATAGAATCTCCAATCATTCATTCAATCAGTGAAGTTTTTGATATCAATTGTAAATGATGAGAACATGAAATTGAAGTCAAACAACGAAATTAAGAAACAATGGATTGTGATCATAAGTTAATGAAATCAATTCTCACAATTAAGAACAACGATAAACTGATTTTGGAATCGATTCAAACTAATTCTGGAATCGATAAAATTAACAACTGAGAAATTTATGAATCGATGAAATAAAAAATGATTTGAATCAATAATAGGAACTATCAATACAAAGTGAAACGATAGAACATGATAATCATGAACAATGATCTGTGGAGACTTTGGGCTCGTGAACAGTAAAGTGACCAAATGAAAGACCTTAACTTTCGTATTTCTGAAAGACCCAAACTTTCATACTTCACAATATTTTTACTCCAAAACATGTTACTTGCATATTCATAAAAGCAATATTTTACATTGATAAAGAGGTTACAACCTATTGGATACAAACCGACTATTACAAAGTGTTATATATTACATAACTACCCAGGATATTGTAATTTATACAAACATAAACTGAAGTATGAAAGTATTATCACAAACTATTCTAATTCTTTCAACAATATATGATTATACTTGTTACTTATCACTTGCAGTTGTTAAACATTGATAAGGTAAGCGGTGACGCTTAGTGAGTTCAATAATAGATACAATATAATGTTATGTCGTATATATACTTCAATATGGCAGAAGCAAAGAGAATCAAGGAGCAACAAAGGCATATGTGAATCATGTGTTAAGCTTTCCATATCAAACAATGACTTGATTCAAAGGTATACAATCAATGAGACATAACAATTTCCATACTTGATATACATCAATAAAACTTTGGCCTAAATGGCACAGAAGACATAAGATTTCTGATTAATATCTTGGTAGATTTCAAACTTATAGCTCTGTCTAACCATTTGCCAATGCCATAGAATAGAAGTCATTCTCTTACGGAGACATGCTCTACATGGCCAGAGGCTACGTACCAGTACCAATGTGAATCTAAGTCCTTTCACTGGTCACATGGTCAAAGGAATTACTTTTGCTATAAAAATAGCGAATAAAATAACTCGGAATAATAACACTGAAAAGCACATAGCACATATAGCACATAACATACAATTGTTCCTATATATTGAACTCACCTTGAAATAACCGGGGTTAAAATAATCATTTGGGCAGCACTTCGGCTCCAAATATGAGTTTCTGGGGCGAAACCGGGGTTTTAGTTAAAAACTGGACTTTACTCGTGTAGAGTTTTGACTTGAAAATAAGATTTTCTCGGGAACTTCGGGGTGTCTAGGCTTGCTTCAGATGTTGGGGATGATACCAGGACTTTGAGGGGTTAAAAGTGGGTTAAATAGGTGAAAGAGGGTGTGAAAGAGTGAAAACAAGCAAACATTTCCGGAGAATCTTGCTTACTATTTATAGTAGGCCGAAGCCTCGGAGTACGCTGGGCGTACGCGAGGTTTCACCAGCTCAGAATTTGGGCCTCGGGCGTGGCTTCTATGTGGCGACCATGAGAAGACGATAGACGTGGCTGACTCCAGACCGGATACGTGCGAGGTACGCTGGGCGTAGCCTCGTGTACGCGGGGCGTATGGCCTCGAATAAGATTTTGATTTTTCATTTATTTTTATTTAATAACTTCAAAAATTCATATCTTTTGCGTACGAACTCCGTTTTTGATTTTCTTTATATGCACGCGTAGGTGAGAATATAATCTATAACTTTTATTTAGACTCCATCGGCTAATTCTGCATTTATTTTTAATATTATTATTTTTAACAGACCGGGACAGGAAAATCCGTTAAAAATTCATAACTTCTTCATCCGACATCCGTTTTCGTCAGACTTTTTACCGTTGTACTACTATTGACGAGATCTTCAATTCTCGTTTAGGTTGTGTCGGCTAAAAATCACTCGATCTAAAATTCAAGTTTTTAGCTGTCTACTGCTAAGCTGAAACTTGTAAAAATCATAACTTCCTCATACGAAGTCAGATTTTGGCGTTCTATTTATCGAACTTCTCGGTTTAACAAATACTACGACTTTCATTTAGATCACTAAGGCTAAACAGTAGTTTATCAAAAACTCACTTTTTACGTCATTCGGTGTCGTGTCGGTTTTGTCGTGAATCTTCGATTGGTCATAAATTCTTCATTATAACTCGGATTTCGACGAGGTTTTCGCCTACAAGTTTCTAACGAGATTATTTAAAACTTTCAATAATAAAATTTTACTTATTTTAAATTTTATATTTTTGCTAAATTTCATTATTTGACTTTTAATTGGAATCTCATAAGACTTCCAATATTTTCTGAGTGATTCTAAACACAGTTTTACTTCATTTCTAGTAAAAACTAGCTGGTAGAACTCAACACTCAATTTTATTCACTTTCAATAATAACAATACACAATTTCAGAACGTGTATGTTACACCAAAACGAAATTTTATGTTTGGTAGACCCGGCAATAGAGTGGATTTTGACCCTCATACGCTCCAAATCCATGCAAAATTAATGGGTTTGGATCATATTTTATGATTCGTTTACCCGTTAACGACCCATACCCGTTAACCCTTTTATTAAATGGGTCGGGTATAAATCACTATCGATCCGATCCATTTATGACCCACCCCATCTAAAATTTTGAAATATAAATTAATTATTTACAAGTAATAATACATTTATCAATTTTCATATATAGGAGTCGAGGTGTTAGATTGTTAGACGTTCTACTTCAACTTCCCAAATCAGTTCCTAATCTAAATGGCCAATTGCAATCGACTTCCAATATAATCGACTCTAGAGCAAGACTCAAGAGCAAGAAGAAAAGGGTTTCATTCAAGATTCAAGAAGAAAAAGAAAAGGCTGTAATCGAGTGATCGACATTACACAATCATAATACATTAAAAAAGTTATTTATATAGCTATAATTGATGTTTGTTTTGGAGTAATGTTGTTTGGTTTTAGTGATCATGTTATATGTGTTTTAATGGATAATTATAGCCTAAACTTAATATTGTAAATGAGTCGGGTAAAAGGGTTGAAATCCGTTGATCCGTTTGATAAGGGCATGGGTTTAATCATTCAAAACCCTGCGGGTTACGGGTCGGATGATCATATGAAAATTGCTTAACGGGTTTGGATCAAGGCTGATCCGCTCCAAACCCGCTCCATTGTCAGACCTAATGTTTGGGCTAAAAAATATTGAATAAGAATAGTGATCGAATCAAAACTTTGGGCTAAATCAAAAGTAATTGAATTACAATGAATTTGGGCTTAAAACTCGATTCAAATGAACAATTTCAATTTGAGAATCAAATCAAACGAAAGAATAGGATTGGATCGAGTTTGATCAATGAAAATTATTGGATCATAACAAATGGGTTTTTAAAAAAATTGATCCAATTAGTCAAAATGATCAAAAATTCAAGAACGCAAGCACGAATCAAAGAGATTTAGAGAGATCATCGAGAGACTCACCATAAATGTTTCAATTGTGTTGAATGTAGCCAAAACGAGAACCATTTCTTCAAAAAATTGTTTTGATCTTCAAAGACCCACTCTGATACCAATTGATGTGAATTATGAGCATTGATTTGTCATGCGGAATTAAAGAACACACAAAGAATACGGTGATTTGGGTGTTTAAGAGACGTATTCGATCACGAAAGGTATTGTAAAAAAGTATAAGCTAGATCTAGACAAATAAATAGCTCACACTAACACTCTTAATGTTACATCTCCCAAGCACACCTCTACAAGTGGTATGGAACCTACCTCATATTGAGATGTTTACATCTCTCTCTCTCTCTCTCATGTGGTAGAGTAGTCTTGTGACATGGAAGGGTTCAATCAACTTGTTTGCTACAATAAGTTTAAGGTTGTAACTCTACTTTGTGATTTTTGAAATTACTAGGATGCATATTAGTTTTGTTAATTCAAAGTATGTTGACTTAAAGTGAAGACATGGATCCTATTAGGTTGCATGTGCCTAATCTTAATTGTTAAGTGTTTTCCGCATTGAGCAATGTAATTGTAATCTAAGAAAACCTTCACTAATAACCTAGCTAAAAAAATTCATTATTGATGTATGGTATAATGTTGTGATGGTTTTGGCGTCTCTCGATGAGATTGGGATCGATTCTTTGCAAGTCTTTTCCGGCAAAGTTGGATCGGGGTCAAAAACTATGTTTTTGTTAGATGACTAGTTTGGCGGTGATTTGTTTGCGGCTCGATTCCCATATGTTTTTTCATTGGACAAGAGAAAATATTGTTTTGTTTCCAAAATTCTACTTCCAAATGGCATTTTTTGGGCTTGGAAGAAGCTTCCCATCAACCCTTAGAAATTGTCTTGTTAGTGGTTTTACCCCATCTCATAATCTGGATACATGGGTATCGAATCTCTCTATTGAGGGTAAGTTTTATTTATGTCCATGATCTTAGATCTCTAACCGATTCTAAGGTGACTTTCTCTTCGAATGATCCAATTGTTTGGCTCAACGTGGTTCCTCTTAAAGTCTTTGGGTTTGTTTGGCAAACCTGCATGGATCGCATTCCTTCAACGACAAACTTTTTGTGAAGAGTTATTCAAATCTCCTCCACCTCCTGTGAACTATGTTATAATGGCCATTATTCGACCAATCATATTTTCACCGTTTGTCCATATGCCCATTAGGTTTTGGTGTGCAGGGCCGGTTCTGAAAAATGTAATATTCTTAAAGGCCTAGGACGAACAAGAAAAAAAGGACCCTTATCTTTATTATAATTTTGTATTTTTAAATAAAAACATATAATGAAAAAAATTAGGTCCTGTGTAACTGCCGACTTCCCCCCCCCCCCCCCCCCCCCCCCCCCCCGCGCCATGTTGGTGTGGATTCTTAAGTGGTGTTGCATCCTACCTCAAAGCTTATCCTATGTGAAAGATTTCATAAACGTTGCGGCTAAGTGGTCACTGTCCCAAAACACGGAAGATATTGCTTGTTATAGTTTACGGCTACGTGTGATGTGTTTGGAAGAGAAACGATAAAGTGTTTAATAAAAGATGCATTTCTTCTTAAAAAGTGGTGGACAATATCACTACAGGGTGTTTAGTTGGATTAAATATAAGAACAATTTTGATGTTTGTAAATAAGTTAATTGGTGTTGTTTCCCACTTGCCCTTTTGTCCTGTTTTTCCTGCGTTTCCTTGTTTCTCTCTAGGCAGTGGTTTGTTTAATAAAATCCGACGGTTCTTAAAAAAACAGTTAATCACATTATATTATTTAATTGACTTGTGGTGCCCTTGAATAAATATGATGGCATGGTTATCAATGGTGGAGATATATTTGTGGAAATCTTGGCAATGCTGGCAGTAGCATAGCAACGAAGGGAAGGGCACGGGGAGAGCAAAAATAAAAATAAAAAATAAACATGGACTAAAATTACATTATTTTATTAATCACAAGGAAATACTATAATTTATTTTAGTTTTTATGAATATATTTCAGACCCTAGTTATCTATATATCTTATATAAATAACTAAAAAACACAACCAATTCCTTCCGACACATTTTGACCAAAATAAAATTATCTTGTTATAATCTAAATATTTTTGCGGTCAATATCTCATCTCAATTTAAAATTTTGAAATTTGAAATTGTTGTTTGGTGTTCTATCTCATGAAGTTGCAAGACCAAGCACAAGAAACATAGTAATCGTCATATAAATATATCAGGTATAAGACTCGTGTATTATATACGAGTTTTATTGAAAAAGATTAATATAAAATTGTTAACAGTCACATCTTTTTTAGTAATAATTTTACATAAATACAAAAATCTATAACGAATAAATTAACTATTTCAATATATAAACAAATAAAATAAAAAGGTATATATTTATAAAATGATGATGACAATAATGATGTAAACATTAAATATGAATTAATTAAAACTTGCTAAATATATAAAAACAAAATGACAAATAAGTAAGTAAGTTAATGTATAATAATAAAAACCACTATTAAAATATTGACACTTAATTTTATGAATTATAAATTTTCAAAGACTTTCTTGAATACAACATAAGATGTCGTGTTGGTAAGTTTACCATATTTATCTAAAATTAATATTTTTAATCTAGTGTTACTTTTAACTCTCGACAATAAAACATATAACTGTCTTTGAGTGAATATTGGTATATTGGTTGTCTAAAAAACAACCCTACCTTCTATAGTGGCTGTCCTTGACTTTTATTTATTGTCATTGCAAAACGTACAGCCAGTGGAAATTGTCTTCTTTGAACTATGAAATGAATCCTTTTATCCGAATGCGTCAAAGACATTCTTGGAATAAAAGTACGGTTCCAGATATTATCTCAGCTTCTATAACATGTTTACCCAATGCAATAACCCGTAGCCTCGTGCCATTGCTAAATTCGTATTTCTAATCAATATTCCTTAGTAACATAACCGGAACATCGACTTTTAACACCAACTTATGAATTGGCATACCTGAAGGTCTAAGACCATTTAGAACATCAGGAGAGTATAAAGTTTCATCAACTTCATCATGAACAAAACTGCATGAGAAACACTATCTGAACTTAAATACTCTTGTAGATCTCCTAGAAATAATTTTAAGGGTAAATTACTCGGATGGTCCCTGTGGTTTAGGGTAATCTGCGTGGTTTGTCCCTATAAAGAACTTTTAACTCGGACAATCCCTAATGTTTATGTTTGTTGCGATTTCAGTCCCTGACCAACATTAAAAGACCAATATACCCTTATAGATTATTTTAACTTCTTGTTATTTTGTAACTTAATTATTATAAGATTTTTTATAAGTGTGGGCCTCATTCATTATTTTCTTCCTTCATAGTCACCTCCAGGAACTCGAAACCCCTCCTTCATCGGCACCCACTCCGGTGCCATCCCTGTCATCACCGTAAAACAACCACCATTGTAGCCCCTGAAACTACCACCATCGTGTGACTGAAACAACCACCACCGATCTGTGTTTTTTTTATTGCTATGAACTTCCCTGAAACAATCGATCTTGAAAAACTGAAATCAGAGGAATCCATCGATGGTGGTGGTGGCTCCCCCTCCATAAATGAATCCCCAAATCAAAATCAGAAGAACCACCAAATCAAACTGATGCAGAATCAGACGAACATCAAATGAAAGCAAAATCGAACTTGAGAAAGAAAATCAAACCAGAATCCAAAAATCAAAATCAAAATCAAAATGGATTAAACAACAAAAACGTGATAGAGTATATATAAGATGTTGGATATAGTCTGGTTTTCTTTCTTCCATAGTAAATTGAAGATGCCGGCGAAGATAGCGGAGATGCTAGCGGCATCAATGGTGTTTCGACTTCAGGGGTTAGCGTTAGTTCACCAGAGTTGAGAGAGGGAGAGGAATGAGGATAGAGTTTTTGGTTTCTAATTTCCGTTCATCGGAAATACCCAGAGCTACGGCGGCGACGAGAAGTATCATACATTGCACGTTTCTCCGGTGATCAAAATCTTGTTGATTTTCGTTGCCATATGTTTTTTCAGGTAAACATTGTTTCTACGGTGAAGAGAGGGTTTGACTGGATGGTGTTTGTCGGAGATTTAGTGATGTTGCTGGAGTTGGGATGACGAAATCGGAATTAGGAGAAAGGTCGAGGGAAGAAGAAGGCTGAAGGGAGCAATGAGGGAAGGACCCACATGTAATTTATATTCAAATAAGATAATAAATAAATTAATTAAAAAAATTTAATTAAAAAAGAAATGGATAAGGGTAAATTAGTCTTTTTAGAACGGACAGGGACCAAGCATGCAACAAAAATATAAAGTAACGACGGTCTGAGTTTAAAAAAGTTGTTAGGGACCAACCACACAGATTACCCTAAACCACAATGATCATCCGTGTAATTTACCCTAATTTTAACAAATGCTCGTTAATCTCTTGCACGGCTTCACTCTTCGGTGCAAGAATTGCTCTTTATTGAAAATAAACCGAATTCTTGGCATTTTCAACAATAGAATGATAGAAAAATCCAACTAATGAACCAATAGGATCAACTTAATCAAAAATTAGAAGATCAGTGGGAATATCAATAATTGTCTCGCCATTATTCAAACCACCAACTTTTCCTTCTCCTATATCCAAAATCTATTTTACAAAACTTGTCGTTTCTTGAATATCAGATGTGAGAAAACTTAACCTCATGTTTTTTGTTTATGTTAAGACTTTGCAACTCGACCAAATATAAGAGGAACTTAAAGAAGCATTCACCATGTCTTGTCTGCTTTCATTAGGAACTACCGGTAGAATTTGTCTAAAATCGCCTCCAAAGACAATCGTTTTTCCTCCAAACTGCAATTTTAAGTTGCTAAGAAGATCACAACTCAATATATATTTCAAAGAACGATCAAAGGCTTCAAATGCATGCTTATGAATCATAGGTGTCTCGTCCCATATAATAGATGATGTTTTTTTTTCAACAATTCGGCTACATCACTATTCAGTGCAAAAGAACAAAAGGAATCCCCAGTAAGATTTAGAGGAATTATAAAGCATGAGTGTGTTGTTCTTATAGATGCAATGAAGCAATACCACTTGAAACAATATTTTAAACGATATCACCTTTAGATCTTATAGATGCAGATAAAGCCTTCCAAAAAAAAGTAATAGCGGTACCTCCATAGCCATAAAAAAAGCACACCTGATTTTTCTGTTTAACAATTGTCATGATTTCATCAAAAACTGATCGCTGTTCAATTCGTAATGAATCAAGTAGTTGATGAGATTCTTTTTGTAGACTGTTCATATCAAAATCTAACTCCTCGGTAATCAAACGGTTGTTTGAAGAAGATACTGAATCATGATCAGGATAAGACATCATGATTTAGAGAAATTATAATGTGTGAGTGTGTTATTCTACCTCCGGTCATATAAATATACTAAATGTTACCCGAGAATAATGATATATAAAGCCTAAAAAAACCTAAACTTTTCACTAGAATTAACTATATATATTAAACTCAATAAAAACTACCCAAATTTCTTCATATCAACACACACACGTCCAAAACATTTATATTAATTAATAAAATCTTACAAATTAAAATATGTTGTTGATAAGTCCAAGATTAAAGAGCTTCTCGCCTAGTTATGAGGTGTTGTACTTATTTCTTAAGTGTAGTTTAAGTCTTGTCTAGAAAATAAATAAAATTAATAGTAGTTTAGGAATATATATATATATATATATATATATATATATATATATATATATATATATATATATATATATATATGGGTAAAGTGAACATATCTAACAACTTTATATAAGCTTAGGTACCTAACTCCATAATACTAGATCCGTTTGTGTCATATTTAAATTGTAATTGCCCTAAAGTTCTTAAACTCCACGTAACTTGATTACATCCACAATCCTTGGACTTTCAGTATTATCTTCTTTTTAAATCACGTTTTTCTGTCGAATACCTCCTAATGAGCTTTATATACTACTGCTACAAATGAAATGATGTAGGAGGAATATAATAGTGAATGTCCGGAATTCTTTTTTTAAGTAAATCAAGTTTATGGATGAAGTTTAAGGACCTTGGTCGATTGCCATGAAAATATAATACAAAATGACACAGTATGATGAGAAGTTAAGTACCTAAGCTTATATAAGGTTTGTAGGTATATTCACTTTGTCATATATATATATATATATATATATATATATATATATATATATATATATATATATATATATATATATATATATATATATATATATATATATATATATATTGTTGTCCTCTAGTTATAACATAATATGATTATGAAGAGCAAAAAATTATACTCATGCAATTAACGATAATTACATATTTAGTTATTTACCCCTAATTTTAAAAAATAAATTATCAGCGTATTTTTTTGTCTTAAGCTACACGTTTGTCTTTGCGTCTCGGGTCAACAATTTATAAGTTTTTCTACATTGTATGGAAAAAATTAAAAGAAAACATTACGATTAAATAGAAATGCAAATAGCGTGTTAGAGACTCCATCTAGAAGGCCTCGTGTTACATCGTCTTTAATTTCGAAATTTCCCAAAGACTTTATGTATGCAACCTTGACTTCCTTTAGAACTTATCTTTCATCGCCCGACTTCGTCAACAACAAATATAATTAGATAGAATATATATTTTAGACAAAACTATAACAAATATAATTAAATAGAATATATATATATATATATATATATATATATATATATATATATATATATATATATATATATGTTAGACAAAACTATAAAAAATGTTCTCTGTATATTTTTTTTTTTGATTTTGTCAAAATTAATGGTCATTTGAACAAGTTTGTTTCTAATTTTGGTCTCTCAACAAACCAAAAATACTTAAAAGTCCTCCTGACACATTTTTAATGTATTTTATTATTTTGATTTAATTTTTAATTAATAATAAATATGGACCTCTCTCTCTCTCTCTCTCTCGTAAACACACCCACTAACCTTTGTCTTTCTCCCTCACCTCCGAAAACATTGAAACTACACCTGCAAATCCATTTTCTTTACTTATTCTTAGAAAATCGAAACACTTTAGAAGAAAAAAGGAGAGAGAAATAGAGAGTGTGTGTGTGTGTGTGTGTATGTATGTAAGAGAGAGACATAGAGAGATCCTCCTCTAGTGTTCTTGATATGGTTTTCGTTGGAACGTCAAAGTTTTAAAAGGAGAAAGAGACGAAAGAGGGTGGAGGAGATGACACCAAATCCCTGCATCTGGATCTAAATATGATGTTGGAGTCCGAAGAAGGTGATGAATCACTCAGGTCCCTCCAAATTAAGGCATCCGTAGATGAAGTAAACACCACTTTGTCAATGGTGTCAGTTTTAGTACATGCTTCCAACACATTATGAGTTGCTCATACTCATACCTTCATTTTTGTCATCAAATCTTGTTTTCATTTCAAACAATACATGTAAATTAAGAATTTACGATTCATCCATTGAAGATTCTATTGAAATCGAAACTGATAACACTAAATACATTATAAGAAGGTTGATTACATGGAGCTTCGAAAGAGTAAAACTATCCACAACATCCTTCCAAAGCTTCCACTATACTATGATAATCCAATTAGTCTGTGTAAAAAAACTCTCAATTTCTTCTTGTCTACAATCGTTCTATCCATAGATTGCATCTCCATTGAAGAATTAACAAATTCCAAGTTATTTTCAATTCAGTTCACACCCCAATTGAAATCCCTAATTTGCTTATCCAAACGAAAATATAAAATGGAAAGACACAACGTACCATGGTTGTGAATTGCAGCATGAACGAACTAACATCTTTAAAGAAGACGATGCACAAGTGCAAATCCTAAACTTCTACCATCATCCATTAGAGAAACAGTCTTTGGGGTGGGAGTATACGGTGGACACACACACACACACACACACACAGAGATGGGGTGGATATGTGGGGTATGTGAGTTCTTATCTTTATATATATATATATATATATATATATATATATATATATAAAGTAAAAATTAGGAAATAAATAGAATACAGTTTAGTCATTTCAACTTTTAGATGGACCAAAACCACATACAAACATGCTTAAAAGGCCACCAATCCAAAACTTTCATGATTTGGACCAAATCCTGATACAAATGCAAACCACATGAACCATTTTTACAGTTTTGTCTATATTTTATTACATAATAACTTTCAAAGATTTTTAAAATATGTTTCAAAGGTTTTTAAAGTAGAAAATAAAAGAATATGGAATTGATGTATAAAAATTAAACATTTGAATGACAAAAGGTTGTTTGTTTTACTATGAAAGACTCAAAATTATCTCTATTTAGCCACTAAAGCTCTAATTGTACAAGATAGACCCTTGAAGTCATGATTACCCATAACTCCCGATTAGTTGGTTTCCTTGCTAACGTCGAGCCTACGTGGACAATGTGACAACTTGAAATTTCTATCTTATAACAAACCCTGCATTTAATCAATGTCAAACTTACTTCTGCTAATTTTTAGCATTTTTGGAGTCAGTTTGGGTGTTTTAATCTTAAATATATCAGAGGTAATTATAGGAAGTATACTCTAGAGTTAATTGTGCAACACTTTAGTCTCAAAACTTCAAGAGTTTGGAGTTTATTGCCATAAAATTGAGTTTACGGTCGTAAACTCTAGAGTATAAATATGATACTTAGTCATTCTATGTCATTTTTACCATTTTCAAGCCTAGAACTCATTCTCTCTCAAGTATCATCTGAGTTATTCACTAGATCTTCAACTTGGTAAGTGTTTCCTTCATTGATTAGTTGATATACTTCAATATCTAGGGTTTGTGCATGATTTCATCCATGAAATCTCTTTATTTGATAGATCTTCAAGTGTTCTTCATTTCACCAAGAACACCAAGAACAAAAACTAGTGTTCTTGAGCCTTAAACACCCTTAAAAGCTTCAATATTGTAAGTACTCTTGTCTTAGCTTGTTTTATACTTGAATCAACTAGTTTACACCTAGAAAACATCAAGAAAACAAGATCAAAAGGGATTTTACGGCCAAGGAACCTCCTTGGGCCGTAAACCCTAATTAAGGGTGCAAATGAACCCTAATCCCTTCCAAATCCTTGGGACCAAGTCTAGAACACTTCCATCATAAGCTAGGGACCTAAACTTTGAAATGGTACAAAATACCATGAGTTTACAGCCGTAAACTCATGGAGAAATGGTCCTTAGGCCGTAAACCCTAGGTAGTGGTGCAATGGTGCCACCATTCCTTCCTAAGGCTTATACTTGATCATAGAACACTTCATTATGACTTGTAAGACCTTATAACACAATTTGGTACTTAATACCATGAGTTTACGACCGTAAACTCATGGGGAAATTACCCCTTGGCCGTAAACTCATGTGGTTATTACCATATAGGCCATAAACTCCAATGGGAGGCCCTACACCCCTTATATGCAACCCTATGTGGTTTAACACTTCAGTTCAAGTGTTTCCTAGCCCCTAAGGTTGTTCCATTACATAATTAGTTGTTATAATTACTAATTGTAAGCATATATGTGTCATTATATGTTAAATAGGATCCGTGTGTGCTCAAGTCTTCACTTGACACTTAGCATCCTCTACTGATCTTACATTCGCATCACTCACTTCAGGTGAGCTCATACCCCTTAACTTATCTTTAAATGATTTAAAATGCTTTTATGGGGGGGGGGGGAATACAAATAGAAAACATGCTAGTTATATAATCAATCACATGTGATTTATAACTGTGTTTCAAACAAGGATTTCATATACATCAAACTGTGTTTCAAAACAAACTACTTTTAAATCGTTTTATAAACTGACGTCAAGTCATTATTTATTTATTGCTAAAAACTCTTTAAATGTATTAGAAAACCTCTTTTTAACTTATATATACTGTCAACAGCATGTCAATATATGTATAGTTATATACATAATGTTTAAAGGACTTAGGACTGCTAGCTCGCTTTATTTCCTTTTCCTTGTTTGGATGTGGACTTACGGTATCGGCCAGTTGTCCGAAGGTCGTCTAAATATTAGATATATATTATGTATACATATGTTGACATAAAAGTTCTATTCAATCAGTTCAATACCTTTGGGTAGCAAAGGTATACATTCATCTATTCATATACATAACTTACTAGTAAACTATAATAAGTATAGTTTAGGAGAATACTATCATATACAAATACTATAACAGAGAATACTATAACAGAGAATACTAGACAGAGAATACTATACAAAGGATTCTATAGAGAGAATACTGTACAAAGAATACTATTACTATAACAAGTATACTATAACAAGATTCAGAGACAACATAATGTGAGATACTACTTCATGAGACATCGACCATTTCGTTATGTCATGTTTTATAACCAGAATCTCCTGGAGGGAGAGCGTGATTTTGCGTATAGATCTATACTGGATTGACTATCCTACACCTTTATTGTTTGCTACAGTGGGATTTGCAAATCTACGGGTGCCAAATGTCATTTCTTCCGACGTCTTTCATCGTCGTGTTATAGTCATATTAGCATGGTAACAATCATATCACATTTTGCCTTAATTAAACCATTGGTTTTAAGGTATTTATTACTTCAGTGATTAATACAAATAATACTGCAGTACACATAAATTTTCCCATTACTTTCCAATTGTGATCTTCTCACATAAAGGGTAATATAAAACTATATTTTGGTAATGATAGTCATACTTGGGAAAACATTCACTTTTACAAAGAAACAAACATACAAAACAGTCGGGTCTTGGTAGAAGACTACTTTTTATACTAGTAGAAAATATAGGATTTTCTAGGAGTTTTCAAACATATACAAACATTTACATTGATCAATTACAAACATTTTCATCAAACTTATACAAACATTGATACTAAATACTTATGAACTCACCAGCTTAAATGCTGATCTACGCTTTCAAAATAACTTGTATTCTCAGGTTTCCAATAGACAGGTACCGATGACCAGGTTTTGAGAAGACGGAGCATCTTCAAGACTCGTCTTTTATTTTGATTATTCATTTTGGTGTCTTATTACTATTAAAGAACACAATTGTATGAAATTATATTTTTAATCCAATGGATGATGTTGTTGCTTAATTACTACTTTGCATTGTTATGATACTGTACATGACGTCCTCCGCCCCAGAACGTTTCCGCCGTTCTTGGTTTTGGGGTGTGACAGATTGGTATCAGAGCATTGTTTATAGTGAATCGAGTATATCAACCCATAAAAGATATACAAAGTATAAACACAATGGGATTAAAATACTGTGACCAAGAGTTTATACTTTTAAGTACTAAAATACTTAACTAGAAGTATACATAATTACATACCTACATACTTACTATAGAACAATGTCATACTAGAACATAACAAAAGTATTACGATTGTTGAACATCACAAGTGAGCTTAGGGATGTATTGTCAGTTCTGGGAGTGACATAGCCTGATCAACTCTCTTGGTTCGAAAAGTGATTAGCATATGCTGAGAATGGTTGTGATGTATCAACAAGTATAAGAACTTACCAACACTACTACAATGAGAACATAAGAACATAACATAAACTTAAAATACTATAGGAGTATTTTGTGTTACTATAATTACTTATTTGAGAACTAAACAGGTCTTTATTAGTATTTCAATAGTTACGGAGTGGATACACTAAGGTTATATGTAACTATGGTGGCATAGACTTAGAATATGTGATCTTTGCTTTACTTCCTGTTCCTTGTTTGGTTGTGGACTTAGGGTTAGGGTCACTTATTCGAAGGTCTATCCTGTTTTGGTTGCATATGACTGGTATGCACTACGCAAATGTTGGAGTAACTAATAAGGATCATCATATAATTATCTTAGTTAGTACGTCTATTAACTGATTCTTTTACCCCTACTTCTCGCGTAGATATCATGGTTGGATTCCATATCTCCGGAGACCCGTACTTCCCAAATCAGGACAATGCTGGATGGCTAGATGAAGACCCAGAAGATGACCATCCAATCCCTTTGGATGATCACCTCGCAGAAGGCTTTTCGGATGGTTCTGATTCCGAACCAGAAGTCAACAACTTACCACAAGTATTTCAAAACCCAAATATCAACCCCCGACTTGCATTTCAGGGTCCCAAATTCCTAAATGGCAAGCAAACCCTATATGGCCCAACCTAAGAAGGCCCAATGCCTATTAATAGCCCAAAGTCTAGAATTGATCCAGAGGACTTAATGGGCCAAGTCCAATCGAAACATGACCCAAGCCCACAACTCATTCGGTCCACAGACTAGCGTACGGTCAGCGTACTAGGCTCGTACGCCCTGCGTACACGATCGATACGGAAATGGTCACGCACCCAGTATGCTCAGTGTACCCATGAATACGCCTGCATACTGGCTTGATCCCAAACCCTTGGCCAAATGACTTAACCACTTTAACACTTATCATCCAATCCACAAAATAACATCATATTAAGGTCCTAACCCATAAAGTCGAAGACTTTAAGCCTTTGCATGGCTAAAAACACCCCAAGGTCCAATTCTAGTATCGTAACTCCATTAAGAGAAACATCAACCTTGCATGGTTGAACAAAGCCCATCATGTTATCATTTTTATGAACAAGGGACCTCAGAACAGCCTAGATCTATCATCCCAAGTTGTTGGAGTAGCCCATCAAGTTATCATTTTTATTTATACCTCAAATAGCTTGAAAATTTGATAATAGATTTGGATCTACAAGATCAAGCCACACCAAAGCAACCTCTAAGTGTTCTTTTTCCTTCAAATCACCGAAACAGCACCAAAACTCACTTCTAAGTCAAAACTCACAAATGGCACTTTGGGTTTCTTTCTTAGGGTTTAAGGGAGTGGAGGATTACCAAAAGATACCACCAAGGCAACATAAGATGTTTAAATAGGGCACAAACCCTAAAATTAGGGTTTGTCTTTGCTTAGAGTATGCCCCACGTATGTCCAACATACGCGGGCGCCTCTACGACCATAAAATGAGCCAGTACGCCCAATGTACTCGGCTAGGGAGTAAATAAAAGGAATTCAGAATAAGGGTTAAAAAAGAACATACCACTAAATCTCAAATGTTACAAATATAGTGGTAGTTAATGGTGAACCCTTTTCCACTCCTTATATTCAGGTTGGAATTAATGATCCTCTTATAATCCCCCTCCCCCCATTTAATTTCTACATTGGTTGGCTATCACTCCTTTGCTTCATTTTCAGTATAGGTTGGCTTTCACTTCTTTTCTCATATTCATTCTTCATAAGTTGAGTCTCTGGTACTACTTCAACATCAACAACAACATTATTTTTATCATTATATTCTCCTCTCACATTAACATCTACAAAACAACCAACATCTGGTATTTCATTTCTATCATCAGACGTAGAATATAAATTATATATATATATATATATATATATATATATATATATATATATATATATATATATATTCTAAATTTGTTTAAAATTAGACAATAAGGAGAATAGGACAATACCTGGTTTTGTTCTTATAGAATTACAGAATTTTTTCCTTTTATTCTATATCTTCTTGATTTTATTCGTCCTTACTCACACTTTGTAAGATAACTTCTCATGCGCACATTCTTTACAAATACCACATTTTACCTTCAGTTGTTTTAGTGATTCAAAATGCATACCCAACACTAGTTTCTATAGCTTTTAATGTCGGGTAGAATCATATGAATGGAAATAAGGCTTCTTCGTATTATCAAGGAGACTCATAATTTTTCATTCATTAAGTTCTTCTTTTTAGGTCATTATTAGCTACCAGTATACTTAAGAATTTATCATTCAAGGTGTTGTAGAAGTGGGTATTACCTTGTCTTTAAGAGTGTGTAATAATGGGATGTCATTAAAGGAGAGAAATCTTCTTCCTCATATTCATCCTCAAATAGGATTGGCGTTTATTTATCTTGTGGTAAGACTTTGTCATGTATCTATTCAAACATTGGGTCATTAAACCGATCAAGGTAAACTGACAAAGGAGCACCATTTTTACAATCATAGTCTAGGAATCTGTTGTAGACCGCTTAATCTTGAAGCTTTTTTAAGCATTTGGATAAAGATTCATCAGGAAGACATATATAATCACATTGGTTCTTAATAACATCATTGATTTCATCCTTGAATGACTCGTAAGTGAGTGACTTTTAGTCAAATTCTGGGATTTTTCATTGCTGTTGTATTCGTTTGGTAAAAACACCCCCACAATATAATATCTTCATGATAAATTCACATTTCCATCTTCTCCAGTCTTCAATACTAATGAACTCACATATGATTTCTAGGATTTATGATTTTGTAGTATCTTCAATAAAAACAAACGTCTATTAAAGTTGGTATGGTCAATAATGGTGGTAAGCTTGATTAGATGTGTATTCACTAGTTTCCAAAAATCTAAACAATGTCGTTAACCCACCATGATTTCGGTGTTACCTTTTTTATATAATAGGATACCTCCAAGTCCACATCATCAGGGAAACTGCCTATGCAGGATTTATGGGTAACAAGGGGTAAATAGAAACAAACTCATGACTTCAAGGACCTACTTAGAACAATTAGAACTTAGGTGGCTAAACAAGGACAATTTTAAGACTTCCAAGGTCAACAAAGTAAAAGAAATCCTTTCTAAAATGTTAGTGTTTATTTGTTGTGGGTGTTTGATATCACTGAATTCTTGATAATTATGGAACCATTCAAAATGTATCAACTTTGGGAGCGGTGGTCCATATGTATCTTTCCCATATTTTTATTCTTTATGCCATATTAGTTTTTTTCTCTTTTCTCACTGATGTCTCTCTCATCCCTACACCATGGAAATAATAATTTTGGCCATCCCTCATGTCCCATATTTTTTTATAAATATAAATGCATAGAGTGCAACTTGAAAATGCTAAGGAAGGATATATAGAGTTGATGGATGCTAGGGAAGTCCAACCCGCTTTGGCTGCAAAATATTTGGTACATAGACACATGGGGTAGTCTTCCCCATGGTACCCACATCCCTCCAAAATTCCCGAGTTCCCCGTCCCCTCCCATACCTCACAACACATCAAGTTGCTATTACAGTTCCAAGAATAAGGGTACTTTCATCTCTCTCATACCTAAAGTTTATGATGTGAGGTATAATCTAAGACTACTTTCATTTTGCTATTACGGTTCCAAGGATAATGGTTTTGATTATGAGAACATAGGATGTGGTTTCAAGAATTGAAGTCGTGGTTTTAAGAATAGAGAACCAAGGTTATAGTTTAGAGAATAGAGGCAACCTGCAGTTGAGAAGTGAGGAGAAGTATTGGTAGAAGCGTAATGTTTGTTCATCCAGTTTCTTGGACACCAAGTTTTCTCATAGGCCCATATATTCATCCCAAAAGAATTAGGTCAACGACACTATACATAATCTCATTTCTTGTAATCATTGTGTGTATAAATCTTTTTATTAAGAAAATCTTTTTCTAGTTATAGAGTAGACTTAGCTTGATTACTTTTATTAAATAAACCACTTAAATCCTTGTGTTCTTGTTTAATATTTTCATCTTAGTTATCATTTTTTGTTTCGAGTTGCTTCTTAATCTCACCAACTAATATTAGATTTATGGCTGGAGACGGAAATATTAAGATCAGTAAGTTTGAAGGTCACAATTTGGCTTTAGAAGATACATATCAAAGATTATCTCTACCAAAAGAAGTTACACAGACCCTTAGTCGAAAAGAAACCAAAAGTGATGAAGCAAGATGAATGGAATCTATTGGATCGACATGCTCTTGGCATGGTAATATTATATTTTGAAAAGAATGTTGCATACAATATTATTAATGAGAAGACTACCTATAAAACTTGATAAAAAAGCTATCCATTTTTTACGAAAAAACCCTTATCAAGGAATAAGGTTTTCTTAATTCCATAGTTGGTTAACAAAAAGAAGAAGGAAGGTGGCTTAGTGACAAATCACTTGAATGAATTTAATTCAATCATATAAAGACCAGTTTTGGTTGATATTAAATTCAAGGAAGAAGTCCAAGCCCTACTATTCTTGACATCTCTTCCTGAGTAACTGGTCTAGTAAAGTGACAACAATTATTATTTTATATAGAACTACTAAGTTGACATTTGAAGGCATTTATGAATTGATCCTTAGTTACGGTACAAGGGAAGCATCAAGTAGTCTTTTGAGTATAGAAGATAGGAGAATAAAAACCAACATAGGAGGTGGTGATGGTGAAAGATCAACATCAAGAAATAAATGTCATTCGAACAAGAAAGATAATACTTTTTGGAATTTCATGAAGAGTGACCACTTCAGAAATCTTGTTCCTAAAATCCTCAACAAACAAAGTCAAGAGGGAGATGAATGCGGCAACAAACTTCAATGATGATGAACTTATATGTTGTGTCAAAAACTCTAGAGAATATTTGATAACTGATTTGGTGCATCATTTCATGTTAGTCATTCCAATGTATAATTCATAATTTCAGACATTATAGTAGGAACGTTCGGTCGGAAGGTAGTAAAAGGCTAGATATCAGTGGAGTTGGGGGATCTTGTCCTCAAGACGACTTTGGGGACAAATTGGAATTTGAATAACATTAAGTAAAATCACGATCTAAAGAGAATGTTGATATTAATATGACAACTTGGTAATGAGGCTCACCATGTTACCTGAAACACCCCTCGTACTAGCTGGAAGAAATGGTAATTTCTTGAAAATCATCTTTAAATGTTTTTAAAGTTCAAAATGCGGAATTCAGTACCAAACGTTCATTTAATAGTTTAAAATCCAAAGTTAAGTATTTCAAATAGGAGGGTGTTTACATTCCAATACCATCATAAAAGTTTAAATAAACCATACAAGTTTTGGTCTTATTAAAACCCAAGCATTCTATCTTTATGCTTCAACTTCATTTATGGGTACATGTCAAATAGTACATTAGGCTTGGGAAGCCTAGTGAGTAATAATGGAATCCAACCATGGAATAGGCTGGGGTAAAGAAAATATTTTAAAACATTTTGATCAATATCAAACTTTATCCAATAATAATTTTTATCAACATATCAGTTTAAGAGTAGATGAAATTATAATCAAATGATGTAATGAACATACATCTAATCCTAAAAACCAATTATCTACTCTCAAGTAAGTCCCCTTCAATTAGGGTCTTGATGGTCTTATTGGCCCTGACCAAGTAGTAACATTACACTAAACTCATGGTCATTGACATAAATGTAAAAGTAGTGTTTAACCAAAACATTGTAATTCAATTAAAACATAAAGGTTAATTTGTAGGAAACTAATGAATATCCCATGCATAACCAAGAAATGGGTTTGAAAAGTCCATCCCTACAATTACTAAGGTCAACAAAAGATCACTAAGGTCAAAATAAGGGAGTTAATCCCTTTATGTGTCCAAACACTCATAAGTCAACCCATCCTAGCATGCAATTAACAAGTATGATGCTTTAGAAGTTTTATAAAATTCAAATAACCTTTTTCAAATAAATATTTTCTATAACATCCCAAACTTCAGACTTCTAAATTCATCCCTATAATTCTATTTTATGTCAAATTGGTCCTTAAGTCCAAGAGTTATGCTTTGAAGCCCTAGTGGCAATTTCATAATTTGGGCAGGAGGAGTATGCCAAGCGTACATGTGTGTACGTTGAGCGTACTAGGGTACGCCCTAGTATGTTGGGTGTATACTTATGTATGGAGGGCATACTAATGTCAGGAGGAAAACCTAATTTTTAGGGTTTGAGGGGTATTTAAGCAACATTATGGCTCATTTCTCCACAGCTTTTCAGCCTCCACATCCTTTGAGATGTTTTTGTAAACCCTAACCTTTGAGTGTGAGTTTTGGAGATCAAGTATGTGTTCTTGGTGTATTGAAAGAAGAAGAAGATTCTTGGAGAAGCCTTGGTGTGGGAGCAACTTGTGGATCTAGCATTCTTACCTTTTTAAGAAGCTCCAAAAGGTATAAAGCTTTGATCTTGACTTATATTTCTTTAAGATCTTGCCATGAGGAAATTATGTGTTTTTAGTCCCTTTTCTTGGCCTTAATCAGTATGAGCTACTCTAAGACCAAAGGATCTGTCCTTTCTGAAGAAATAACGTGCATTAATTCATAAAAATGCTATCTTGGCTCTTTTGGTGCATGCATGCAAGTTATAGAGGTCTTAAGTGGTTAAGACAAACTAGGATCTTGGTTTTGGGACTTAATAAGACATGCAAAACCATAAAGTTGGAAGCTTTATGTTTTGGAACACCTTTCTAGGCTTAGATGTGAAGTTGACGTTTAGAATTGTTGGATTAAGCACTTAATGGGATTTTAGGTGGTGCGAGGGTATGCCCCGCGTACTCGGTCAACCACCCCAATGATGGTTAATGAAAGGCTTGGAGTACGCTAAGCGTACCTCCGGAGTACGCCCCGCATACTCGCATTAGGTAAGCTCGGTGGGTTGACTCAGTTAGGTTAACAAGGTTGGGTTAACTCGACTGGGTTGACTCTGTCGACTTAGTGGGTTTGACTAGTTGACTTTGACTGAGTTTGACCAAGTTGCCCCTTGGGGGTATTTTGGGATTTTGATGAAATTGGTCATTTGGTGGTAATAGGTATCGGTTAGAGAGCTGAGATTCAGATGCGGGCCTTATCAGTTCGGTTCAGTTTGCAAGGTGAGTTTTCCTCACTATACTTTCGGGTCGAAGGCACCAAGACCAACCCTTTGTATTGTTATCTTGTTTATCGTATGATTGTTTACTACAGTGATATGTTAGATCTGTATCCATGTAGATAGGATTATGTTATGCTTAGTGATCTGTAAGATTTGTCTGGTTGTTATTGGCTAGTTATTTGTATGCATGTCTATTATATATGTGTGTCGACACAGTGTATATGTCGTTAGGTTGAGGCGGTCCTACATTGTGCTAAAGGCGAATAGACCCAAGGTGTCCCGGATAAACTGAAGTGAAGTGGGTGTATCAGTCAGGCCGAAGGCCCGGAGAACTATCCAGATAGGCTGAAGGCCTGGTGTGGCATACCAGTCATGCTATAGGTTCTGTGAGCGTACCAAGTAGACTATAGGCTGGTGGGGCATTCCAGTCAGAGTAAAGGCTCTGTATGCATGTTGTTTTCTGTTATTATTAAGATCATATGACGTGTTGGTATTTTGGGGGAAGTCACTAAGCTTTGGGCTTACAGTTTTGGGTTATGTTTCAGATACCCCAGATGATCACGAGAAGGCAAAGGCGTGACCGTGCACCTCCTTGTTTTTTGTTTTATGATTTTGGGAAAACTCTGATATTAAACATGTTATGAAAACCAATTTGTAAACAATGATGATTTGTGGATTGCTTTTAAAAGTTTAAATTTTTAATGAACTTTATGGATGTTACAAATTTGTATCAGAGCCATGTTTGAGTGAATTGGAGGAACACTCGTGTGAATCCAGTCTCAAACTAAGGAAAAATATTTTTCAAACAATTTTCAAATATTTTTCGAAATATTCAAAGAGGATCTGATGTGTACGATCAGCCGGAGCCAGTAAGTAGACCCCAAATTAGCACACAGTTATTTGAGATTATGTTTTGATATGTTAAAACATCATGCTAGTATTAGGATAGGGATCTTCAGAAACTGTATGATAGAATTTCCTGATATATGATGCCTTATCTCTTATAGAATCCTTGATTGATTTTCGTATGACTCTTTTGTGTGTGAATGGCTATTGAGTGAATACGCTTAGTCACATGCTACATGGTTTAAATGAGCTTAGGATAAAGGATTTGGTCCTGCTGCACAGCTCTTGTTTGAGTCCAACCGTTGGGGGATTGAATCTTTTATCCTAATATTGTTTAAACTGTACGACATGTGATTGTATTCATGCAATAGTCATCTAGACCAATTGAGGGTCATGTGGCAGTTAGTGGTAGGATGGGTTGTGTGGGGTCAGCCGACTAGTCTCGAGATGTGTAGCCTTCCTCTAGGTTGTGAGGATTTCATGTGTGCGCATGCTAGTATGTATTGTTAGGGTTGTTGTGATGATCCTCAAGAAAAATACAGGTGGGTGTGGAAGGTAGTATAAGCCCCTACTGATGAAAGCATAGGCCCCGTACACGTAGCAAGGAATTCACAACCCCTAGGGCTTTGTTGGGAGTTGGTTCCCCTGTTATGGTATGCGTGTTATCTGATATCTCCCTAGTATATTTTCAGTATGATGATGACGAGACGATTTGAGGCTGGATCTGGATCGGGATCGGGAACTGGCAAACAGGGTGGGCCAACTGTGTCTGAGGACAGGATTAGGGAGATCCTTCATTAGGAGGTTTTGGGTATTGTCCTAGGTCAGATACTGGAGCTTTTTGGGTCAGACCACGATGATGGATTTCTTTGATGAAATATATGTTGCTTTGTCAGACACTACTGCTGTTGCAGCCACTGCAGTCGTCGCGCCTGTAAGGATTGGTATCGGGGCGAATTTTTCAATAGCAGGACTTCGACAATATGAAGCCCTTGAATTTCGATGGAGTTCAGGACCTAATCATAGCCATGAGGCAGCTATCTAATGTTGAGGGATGCTTTTTCACCTGCTCTTGCCCAGCTGACCATAAGGTCAGGTGCGCTCTGAACCTCCTAAGGTCCAGAGCGAAGGATTGGTGGAGGCTTGTTACGGGATCATGTTCTGCTGAGCAGAGAGCTGATGTCTCATGGGAGTAGTTCTAGAGATGTTCCGTACTAGATATATGTTGCAGGTGGAGCGTGAGAGGTTGGCCCAAGAGTTTTTGGACCTGAGGTAAGGGACGGAGTTAGTGATGGAGATCACCAGGATGTTTATTGAGGGGGCCATGTTCTGCCCTGAGTTTGCTTTAGAGTAAGCTCAAATGACCCGTTACTTGAGAATGCTTAAGATGGATGTCAGGCAGTTTATTTCCACCCAAGGATATGATTCTTTGCTGGAGATGCAGGAGGCCGCCGGGCGGCGTGAGATTGAGATAGATTTGTAGACGAGAGAGCAGAGACCGGTCCCGAGTAGTCGCAGCAAGTGCCAAAGCGGTTCAAGGTTGCTGATTCTAGATCTGGTGGTCAGAGAGGCCGCACTTTTGGGAGGTGCGGTAAGGTTCATAACGAGGCTTGTCGATCAGGAGTTGGGTGCCACAAATATGGAACGGAGGGGCACTATATGAGGGATTACCGCCATCTGGACCCAGCTCTGAGTACTAGGATTTGCTATCATTGTGATCAACTTGTCCATATGAAGGTCAACTGTCCATTGCTCGGCATCAAGCCGACATAGGCCCCGACACCAGCTACTTTGAGGATCACAGATGAGCGCCAGGGGAGGGCAGATCTCCCGAGGGCTCGAGGTCGCACTTTTCAACTCACTGCCAAGGAGGCCAGAGCAGCTCTAAATGTTGTGGCTGGTTTGTTTCTATCCATTGTACGTTCCTAGTGAACTCTTTTCCTGCTCTTGTGTTGTTTGACTCTGTTGCGAGTCGGCCCTTTGTATCTCGTTCGTTCAGTAGAGAATTTGATATGCCTATTGGGGAGTTACAGTGTCCATTGTGGGTTTCTATTGCCAATGAACACATGGTTTCTACGTCATCAGTGTATCAGGGTTGTGTATTGGAGATTTTCGGGGTGCCCTACTCAATCGATTTGATCCCTATTCCTATGGGGGATGTTTTCATGATTGTGGGCATGGATTGGCTAAGCCGGTTTGGTGCTATGACTGATTGTGAGGGTCAGCGCATGGTAGTTCGAACACCAAGTGGGAAGAACTGGTTATCTATGGAGAGGGCACCAGGATGGGGTCATGGTTTTGTTCAGTGGCCAGGACTCGTCAGTATATTCAGCATGGGTGTACGGGTCACTTCGCTTATGTGGTGGATACGCGTGTTGGGGATCAAATTTCAGTTTTAGAGGTCTCAATTGTCAGGGAGTTCGCAGATGTATTCCTGGAGGAGTTGCTCGATGTGCCTCCCGAGAGGTAAGTCAAGTACAAGATTGACCTTGTGCTAGGTGTGGCCCTGATTTCCAAGGCGCCATACCATTTCCGCCTAAGATGTAGGATTTGTCATCTCAACTGCAGTAAATGCTAGGCAAACAATTCATCAGACCAAGCAGTTCTACATGGGGAGCGCCGATACTATTCGTCAAGAAGAAGGATGGTTCACACCGGATGTGCATTGATTACCGAGAATAGAACAAGTTAACAGTGAAGAACCATTATTCCTCCTACGGATTGGTGACCTCTCTGATCAGTTCCAGGGTGCATCTTGGTTCTCTTAGATAGATATGAGGTTTGGGTATCAACAGGTTAGAGTGAGAGAAGCGGGCGTGGAGAAGACCGCGTTCCAGACTCGTTATGGGCATTAAGAGTTCGTGGTGATGCCATATGGGATGACCAATGCGCCAGCGGTGTTTATGGATTTGATGAATCAAGTATACATGTCAATGCTCGATCGTTCCGTTATTTAGTTTATTTTGGATTAGTGTCTAAGTTCATAACTATATTTGGTATGTACTTGACCCGATTGGCATGGTCCATTTGGGTTGCATGACATCATGAATTTGGATAGACTAAAATGAGAGAAATAAAACTTAAGGTTAATTAATATATTATAAGTTCTAATATATTAATAAGATTATTTAACTAGTATTCATCAAGAATTAATTTGGAATTAATTAAGTGATCAAAAGGAGACTAATTAAATATATGGGTTGATTGTGTAAATCATCGATACTTGTATAGTGGGCTAATGCTCTATGGATTATCAAGTTGGGCTAAAACCCATAGGATGCTCCATGGTGTTTTTGTACCCATGAATCATGGAAATGAAAGGCCATGACAATTAGGGTTTACATGGTGTAACCCTAATTGTGACACACTATATAAGCATCTTATTCTTCCCAAAAATCAAACACTATGAAGGAATGGTGAGGGCTAGCCGATTTCATGAAGTGTCTCATTGCTCTTAAGTTATTCTAAGTGTATTTGATGTTGTGTGAACCATTTGAGGTGTCACACTTAGGGCACTAGGCTCTTGAGCTCCATGGAATCAAGCTACATCAAAAAGGTATGTATTCTATCTAGTTTTGTTATACTAGTACTTATGATTGTATGCTAGTTAGGGTAATACCTTGGAATGTTCATATTTGCATGTATAATAGAGAAAAAAAATAGATCCAAGGTATTTAGGGTTGCATGTACACATAGGAGTGTTAGAATGCTCATAACCCAACAGTGGTATCAGAGCCTAGTCTTGTTTTCTTGTTATACTTGCAAAATTGGCTGAAAAATCGAAGTTTGTTGCTGTCTGCTTAGCAGACTCGCCGAGTCCATGAAGGGACTCGACGAGTCCAAGGATAAACTCATCCAACTCGCCGAGTTGGTTCATGCACTCGACAAGTTGGGCCCCCAGACAGCATATCTTTGACTGTTTTGGCTGGAATTGGACTAGGAACATTACCCTAAGCTGTTTTTCAACTTATAAAGCTGTTTTTGGTGTGGTAATGTTCATGCTAATCCAATTTCAAAGATCATTGTCAATAGATTCATGTTTTGTATTAGTTTAATGGTTAGGCTAATTACATGAAAAAGTTTGATTGAATTATCTTGTTCTTATGAGTTGCTTAGATTAATAGAAAAGTTATGTGAATTTTTTTTTTCAATCCAAATTAATCTAAGAGTTGGTTCTAAAATGTATTTTTGTAACTTGTCCTCAAGTTATATGAAAAGTCACATTTAAGATTCATAAAACTCATAAATATTTCCATAGGTTATGAATAAAGAAATGTAACATCCATCGATTTTACGCCAAGTTTAAACTTTTTGAATCATAAATAAAACCCAATGGTATTGTTTAATCAAAATGCTCTCAAATCATTATTCAATCAGAGTGTCCCAAAAGCTAGATCATAAGGACGAGGAGCGGTACGGTCACGCCTTCGCCTTTCCATGATCTCCTGAAGTACCTGAAACAATAACTGAAAACTGTAAGCCCGAGGGCTTAGGGAACCACCCCCAAAATACCAATACCACACTGATAATACCATATCAGTAATAATCAATCAATCAACATGCATACTGGGCCATCGACCTGACTGGACCGCCCTACAGGGCCTACAGTCTAACTGAATCTATACCGAGCCTTCGGCATGACTGGACCGCCATGTGGGCCTACAGTCTCCCCGAACGGCTCATAGGGTATGTTTACCTTTAGCACAAAGCAGGATCGCCTCAACCCAACCAACGAGCAAATAATCATGTGCGCATAACTAATATATACTCGCATATACAGACATAAAATATTTCTATCTTACTTGGAGCACCGACCTAGCAGGACACTAACATAACAACCCCTAAGGATCATAAAAGCATAGCATACTGTCTACCCTGATTCTGATCTATCGGATCATAACCGCATATATCATATCATAACCATAACAACTAAAGGGCCAGCCTTGGTGCCTTAGACCCCTCTTGATATAGTGAGGATAACTCACCTTGCAGATGTCGACTCGGTAGATGAACCCCAACTCTCGGATCACTTGCCAAAGACTCCACCACCTATTACCATAATACGAATATACCCATAAGTCCTCAACCTTACAAGGTACTCCATAAACCAACTAGTCAACCCTTTGTCAAAGTCAAAGTCCTCAGTCAAGTTCAATAGTCCATGTTGACCCTAACTCGCTGAGTACCCTCGGCTACTCGCCGAGTTCCTTGAAGTACTTGCCCACTCGCCGAGTCACCGGGGTGACTCATCGAGTTCCTTCGGTTTACGATCGAAACTCTATGGCCACTCTTCGAGTTTCCTTCATGCAACTCCATGGATACGCACACATACATAACTTGGGGAAATCTCATCCGACTCGCCGAGTTTTTCATACCACTCGTCGAGTCTATAGCAATCTCCAATGGACTCGCCGAGTAGTTCTTCCAACTCGTCGAGTTCATGCCTATCTTCATTTGACTCGCCGAGTCGACCATGCGACTCGTCGAGTCCCTTCAGTCCTTTTTGCCATACAGACTCATTTGAGCCATGCAGTAGCTCCAAACTATAGATCCAAGCTTCTAAGGCATGCTTTTCACATAAAGTTGCAAACTTTACGTCCATGCATAGCTATAAAGGCTCCAAATGTCCAATCCAATCCCGTAATGGGGTTTCCTACCCAAGGAAGGTTTCATTCATGCCCAAACCAGAAACTTTATGACTCTAGTACTTAAGAAGGGTCTAGATCTGGAGTTACAACTTCAGATCTAGCCCATAGTCCACCTTATCAACTCAGAGATCCGTAAAAGCCCCAAACTCAACCAAAAGAGATCTAGAAGGGAAAGAAGTAAAGCTGGCGACTTGATACCTCTGGAAGATGCTAACTGAGGTAGATTCTGATTCCCACACTTTCCTTGCTCCACCCCCTTTCCTTCCAAGTCCCTTCTCCAAAGATCTTCCTCCCAAGCTTAATACACACACAATAGAGCACCACACGAATTAGGGTTTCTTAAGAGCTCTCAAGAATTGTAAAGAGGCCAAGGGAGGCTTAAGCCTCTTTAAATAGGGTGCAAAACCCTGGGATTTAGGGTTTCATCTGCCAGCTCCTACTCGTCGAGTCCCTTCATGGACTCGGCGAGTAGGTCGCTAAACACGCGATCCCACCCCGCTGCTACTCGACGAGTATGGCAACCAACTCGGTGAGTAGGTCTTAAAACCAAAGAAATTCTTATTTAAATCAATAACTAAGAATCGGGGCATTACAAGAAAAGTCATATTCTTTTAATAGTTTAAAGTCTTCCATAACTTGTCCTCAAGTTATGGAACTTGAAGAGTTTTTTGAATTAAAACTACTTTAAACACATAAGTTATGGAATGGAATAGTTTTGAATAGTTTCAAAACATGCCCTCAAGTTTTGGAATTTGTAAAGTTTTCCCTTATGAATACTTTAATTCCAAGTTAAGCCTTTAGAATTTTAAAAGTTAAAATTCAACCCTTATACTTTATAGTATTATAAGTTAATAATATATATATGTATAAGAGCAAGTTAGTCTTACCGTTAGTAGGCCTCATTCACGAAGCCGGTCTATAAGGGGGGGTATAAGGTTACTGCCTATAAAATGGTAGTTTAATGGGTGTCCACTCTCACCCACCGCGTCCTTGACTGGTGGAGGGTCGTTAGCCGAACGAGTAGGACAAGGACTAGAATTCTCCCTTCATTAAAAGTATTAATGATAAATACTAAGTAACTAAACTTTTATAAATTCTCAATCTTAGTTACTTTAGGAAAATGTGAATTTGGTGCTAACCCATGAAATTACACTTTGCACTTTGCTTAAGTCGGTTAGTAGAGCGCATCTGGTTAACCGGCACACTGGCTGGATTTAACAAGGTAGGCAAAGGGTAACTTAATGTTTATCATAGTATCGGTGGAGCGTGTGTGGTTAACCGGCACATTGATTGAGGGGTAAATATTAAGGGTACCAAGTATATTTGCATGGTTATTCACACCTTGTTTTGTGATCCTCGGCATCCCAGTCACAAAATTTGAGAGGGCACAATCGAGATTGAAACATGCCATTGAACAGTTCAATGAATCTCAAAAGATCTCGGAGTTTCAAATCCAAGTAAACCCTAATTAAATTATTTCGTTTTCATGGTGGAAATTGGTGAATCGTCATTCGCCTACCTTCAAATATTTTATAGCTTGGATTACGGCATCCCTTTTCCAAGTTATAAAAGTATTGTGTTGGGTCCCATCCTTAATATTTCATATTGGGTGTTACATTAAGGAGTTTAGATCAACTATCTTGAATATCTCCCAAAAGATGTCTAGTTCAGACATCTATGATCTTCCCAAACCTCTTGGAACTTCACTTCCTCCACCTCCTCCAATTATTCTCCCTAACCCACAAGTTCAAGGTCACTCAAGCCCTAATGGCAAGCAAGGTCTATGTGTGCTCACATCTTGGAGATGAAGTCACATATTGACAAGCTGGGAGAGTTGGGTGTCAAAGTCTTGAGGAAGTTGGATGTTGACTAATCACTTCCTAAGTCACATAGTAAGTTCTTTATGGACTACTATGAAACAAACTATGACATGACCGTTAATGATCTTATCTATTTGCTTGGTGCTGCTGAATCAACAATGATTTAAGGACTAGTAAAGAAAATTTGATTAGGAGATCAACTTCCCAATGGACATTGACAATGATAACATTGGATATCTAGAAAAGCTTTCTCTTCCCAAGGAAAGGGATTGACCATAGTCAACTCAGTTGACCAAATGGTAATGAGAAAGGCAAGTTTGAGATAGTCCCATGTACCATTCCCAAAGGGTCCATATGTGTCTATTGCCAAAGGAAGGGGCATTGATTGCGGAGCTGCCTATTTACCTGAAAGATCATAAGGTTGATCAAGTCAAGAAGTTTGACTCTACTTCAGGTAAAGTCCACTATCTAACTCTGTTAAGTTTCTATTATGAGATTCTTATTACATGATGTGACTGGTTCACATGTTGATGTTTGAAGAATCAAAGAAAAGTGAAGAAACTTAAAGGAAGTATATGTTGATTCTGATCGCAAAGATGGATTTCGATCGCATGGTTCGGTGATCAGAATTTTGAGATGTTGCTTAGGAGTTATGATATATTGCTTAGGAATAGATAACAACAAGTTTTTCATATGGTTTTGCACTATAAGGATAAGTGTTTCCGCAAAGCTTTAAAATAAAAGGAAAAGTTTTGATTCCATTTATTCTAAGTATCCTTACAATGGCATTTACGAAAAATTGTTGCTTATATAATTCCATTGATAGCAATAATGGAAATATGAATTTGATTCTTTCATTTGTGGTAGTGTCTAAATTTACCAAATAAGGGAAGATTCTCATTACCCAAGTTTTCAGTTGGATAGAAACTTGGAATCATACAAGTTGTATAGTATGATGAATGAGAATTTTCACCTTTGGAAAAATTAATACTAATTCCTTGTTCACATTTGTATGTGAGTCAAGTGAAGGACTAAGGGATCGAGTATACATTCTTGTGCACTGGTCAGGTCCACCACAAAAGATCGATAAGATTATTCGTCATGATTTACTAAGGTTTAGTAAATAAGATTTTACTTACCAGTGTAAGTATAATTCTGAAACATTGGAAAAGTTTTGATGTATGGCAGAACGAATGAGAAGAGTCAAATTAGGCAGAAGGATAAAAGTTTCTCAAATCTAAAAAGATAGGAGAGTAATTTAGTATCATGTTTTGTAATCATCTTAATGATATAGAATTCATGTCACAATTAGTCCTCTAAGGACATCTTAGTGCATTCTTATGACTAAGAAGAGGAATCTTGAATTGTTATAATAGTTAAATCAAGAAGATGAGTCATACTTCGTTCCAAAACAAGTCTTAGATTCATACTCCAAGACTGTAAGTTGAGTGACATATCTTAAAGAAAGGTTTATAACACTTATCAAATGTAAGAGTAAAAGTGCCCTACTCTTGTACATTTGAATTTGGTAAGTTGTGATGTTTTGGATAAAACAAAGACCAACTAAGGCCAATTGTGTGAAGTGTTTGTCTTGATAAAGAATATGCACTATCTCTTGAATATTTGGCAAGAGATTCTTATATGTTAAGAGTACAATGGGAGTCTTAAAGATCCTAAAAGAATTTTAAGATCTAATCAAGAATAAAAACCTGTAGTTTGACACTAGCACACGACGTGAGGTTTATAACCTATCGTGTTGACATATTTCTATTTATGTGCCCATTCCAGTTAAAGTTGGCTTTGCATATGAGTTCTGAGAGTTCTCGATTGGTTACATAACAACTTGGAAGCAATGGCAGGCCCTTGTGCTGCCAGGTGGCAAGAAATTAAGATTGAGTTCAGTCCATATGAGTTTAGATTTGTCATTATCCTTGTCTTGTGATTATGGTTTTGACAAATTCGCATGGATAAGAACACATACACCATAAATCTAAGTGTCATAAGGTTTCTCTCCGATTCATGAAAATGATGGTGAGGAAACACTTTCACTAAGTAGATTTTAGGTAGATAACAGTTGTGATATTTGCATTCTCAAAGTCATTAGTGGAGCGTGTATGGTTAACAGGCACACTAACATGGACTTGTGAGGAATGGCAAAGGTCTAAACAGTTAAGACTATGATTACAACATCCCTTTTCATAGTTCTAAAATTGTTTAGACACACATGTGAGCTATCTAAGGAAAGGTGTGTGATTTTGATAAAGTCTTATCAAAACATCTCGTATCAGAAATCTGAACTTTGGTAAGAAAGTCAATAAAGTATTGATTTCTAGAAGTTCAGTTGAATTCTGAGTACATGTCAAAGCTAGTGGGAGCATAAGTGTTATGCTAATAATCATCATGTTAGTGGGAGCATGATAATTATTATTAGTATTGCAAGATAGCAATTTTAATTATAGAAAACAAAAGTTTCAATTCGTAAAGTTGTAGGGGTTGAAAAGTTGTTTTGCTATAATTAAGGGAGGGGAAAGTATACTTCATTTCAATTCTAAAATCTTAGATTGAAGTTTCAATCATCTTTAGTCAAGGATATATATAAATTTTGTGTTGGAATGGCTCAACATAAGGAAATTCTATATATGGGTCCATTATTTGCGTTCTAAAATTCGATTATGATTACGACATCCCTTTTCATAATCTGAATTATGAGAACTTGGCAAATAGAAATATTGTAGCAAAAGGACTGTCTAGTATCATGTCCTTATGTGAGATATCATGAATCGTGTCCCATATGCTTCGGATATAGGACCGATTGCATGTGCTATAATATTCATCCTTTCTAAAATTTTCCAAATCCCTGGGGCATTAAGAAGGGAAAAGGTCTAGAACTGGATATGACTAAAATGATTAAGCAATTGTCGAGGATAATCTAAGGTTTACTAAAGATTGGTTGCTCAGGGACAGTTGGAAGAATAGTGTTAATTTTGGAAAGGACCATATTGACATATTTTGAAAAGAGGCAACTCTTGTTCGGAGTAATAGTCAAAAGGGGAATATGTAAATGTTCCATAGGTGGAAGTTATTCATTAAATTTGTGTAAGATTAGGAAACTTAATGCAAGGAGAATGTTCAAAGGCAATGAACTTTGAATATGAGACTACGGTTCCATGGATTTGGCTTCGATTGGAATACTATGTAATGTCTGTTGACAAGTCTTTGTGACTTTGTGCATAATCATTACAAGAGGATCAATGCATATAAGTTTAGAATCTAACAGATTTTGGTAAATGGTAGGATTTGGAATTCTTGAATTTGCGGTAAAGATTTGGGACTGTGAAATGAGAATCATTGGAATTATGTTCAATCGATCTATTTCACAAAGTAAAGATCATAGACAAACTTAGTATGCATACTTGGTGTATGGCATAACTAATGTTTAGACAAACATAGTGTGCATACTTGGTGTATGGCATAACTAGTGTTTAGAAAACATAATGTACATGCTTGGAGCATGGGACAACTATTGTTTTAATTTAAGTATAAAGTTGATAGTTTGAAACAGTATGCAATGAATGATGGGTAATCAATATGGTGATAAATAAAATGTGTTTTATTTATATTGATAAGTTCTGAGACCATATTGGATTCGATTATTCTTGTGTTTCACTTTGCATGTTTTGACTTCCAGAATAACTAGGTCGTTTTTCCTGAATGACTAAGTTATTCAAACCATCCACAGTCGGTCATATGTTGGAAGTAGATATGAAACAAGATTGACATGAAGCTGGTTTGTAGATGTCCAAGGTAGTGGACATAGCAAGAGGTGTTGCAACATTCATGAGTGCTCATAAGTTCTAAGTATTGCATTCAAACCACGCTCATTTGACTCACTTCATGGATTTTATCATGAGTGATCATGAGACGATAATATCTTATATTCTTCAAACCAAGAGATATGAGTTGTTACTATGAGTTGGTTATACATTGATTGCACGAAAACGCATTGGTAACTCGATGTTATAAGACGTGTCTTTGTGTATGATTCAAGTAGTAGAACAAGTCATATGAGTCGAAGTTTATCCATTCCTTTTACCTTCAGGATAAAAACGATATTTGTGGGCTCCTCAATGATTTAGTGATGACACCCCGAAGGGCTTGGCCAAGCCAGGACTTATTTGATTTGTTCAATTAGTCAGTCGTCATAAATCGGAAATTGGGAAACAACAAATGGACAGAGAGAATGATTTTAATCCATGTCTCGGTCTATATGATATCTAGAATGGAGGAATATATGATCCCTTATCTGATGGACGCGTCTGTGATTTGTTCAGAGTTTGACGACATCAGCTTTTGAGAGCTATGATTGCTAGTCTGGTTTTGAAGTCATACGCAATAATAGTTTTAGACTTATCCAAGTGGGAGACTGTTGGATTAGTGTCTAATTTCATAACTATATTTGGTATGTACTTGACCCGATTGGCATGGTCCATTTGGGTTGCATGGCATCATGCATTTGGATAGACTAAAATGAGAGAAATAACACATAAGGTTAATTAATCTATTATAAGTTCTAATATATTAATAAGATTATTTAATTAGTATTGATCAAGAATTAATTAAGTGATCAAATGGGGACTAATTAAATATATGGGTTGATTGTGTAAATCATCCATACTTGTATAGTGGGCTAATGCTCCATGGATTATCAAGTTGGGCTCTAAAACCCATAGGATGCTCCATGGTGTTTTTGTACCCATGGATCATGGAAATGAACGGCCACGACAATTAGGGTTTACATGGTGTAACCCTAATTGTGACACACTATATAAGCATCTTATTCTTCCCAAAAATCGGACACTATGAAGGAATGGTGAGGGCTAGCCGATTTCATGAAGTGTCTTATTTCTCTCAACTTATTCTAAGTGTATTTGATGTTGTGTGAACCATTTGAGGTGTCATACTTGGGGAACTAGGCTCTTGAGATCCATGGAATCAAGCTACATCCAAAAGGTATGTATTCTATCTAGTTTTGTTATACTAGTACTTATGATTGTATGCTAGTTAGGGTAATACATTGGAATCTTCATATTTGCATGCATAATAGAGAAAACATAGATCCAAGGTATTTAGGGTTGCATGTACAGTTAGGAGTGTTAGAATGCTCATAACCCAACAGTTTATTGATGATATATTGGTGTATTCCAAGACCAAAGAGCAACATGAGGATCACCTTCGCGAGCTTCTGGGGGTTTTGAGACGAGAACGACTCTATGCCAAGTTCTTGAAGTGCGAGTTTTGGTTGCAAGAGGTCCAGTTCCTTGGGCACCTCGTTAACCAGGAAGGGATTTTGGTTGATACGGCTAAGATCAAGGTTGTGATGCAATAGGAGGTTCTGAAATCTCCCTCGGATATCAGGAGTTTGTTGGGATTGCAGGGTACTATCGGATATTCATTCAGGATTTCTCCAAGATTACGGTACCCCTCACTCGTCTGACGAGGAAGGGGGTGGATTTCCGATGGGGCCCCGAGCAGCAGTTGACATTTGAGACCCTTCGGTAGAGGCTATGTGAGGCCCCGATTTTGACCCCTCCCCCCCCCCCCCCCCCCGGGAGTGAATTGAGCATTTCGTGGTATTATGTGATGCTTCCATCACTGGGGCAGTCCTCATGCAGAGAGGACAGGTGATAGTTTATGCTTCGTGATAGCTGAAGCCGCACGAGACGCGATATCCTACCCATGATCTGGAGTTGGGGTAGTGGTTTTTGCCCTCAAGATTTGGAGACACTATCTTTATGGGGTCCGTTGTGCTATCTACACGGATCACAAGACTATGAGGCATATTATGGATCAGCCAAACCTTAACATGAGGCAACACAGGTGGATGGACGTAGTCAAGGATTATGACTACGAGATCCTTTAACATCCGGGTAAAGCGAATGTAGTGGCGGATGCTTTGAGCCGCAAATCAGCTGGGTCTTCAGATAGGGTGTCATGTATAAGGATATCAGTGCATTCCCCGCTTTTGGGATTGATTAGGGAGGCTCAGACCGAGGGTGTTCGGGAAGAGAATTGGAAGAAAGAGAGGATCAGGGGTGAGATTGTCAGATTTCTCTCGAATAGTCGTGGATTGTAGACCCAATTTGGTTGGGTTTGGGTTCCGATGTCTGGTGGGGTCAGATAGATTGTGTTTGAGGATGCTCATAGGTCTCGATTTTCTATTCATCCAGGGGCCACCAAGATGTACCGGGATTTGAGATTGAGCTACTGGTGGCCATGTATGAAGAGAGATAGTCTGGTATGTGGAGAGATGCATTACCTGCAAGACGGTCAAGGCTGAGCATTAGAGGCTGCACGGTAAGCTGCAGCCTCTGGAGGTTCCCATGTGGAAATGGGAGCAGATTTCGATGGATTTTATCACCAAATTGTCGAAGACGGCAACGAGTTTTGATGCTATATGGGTCATCCTGGATGGATTGACCAAGAGTGTCCACTTTCTGGCAATTCGAGAGAGTTCCTCAGCCGAGAAGTTGGCTGATGTATATGTTCGCGAGATTGTTGCTCGTCATGGGGTTCCAGTCTCCATTGTTTTAGACCGTGATGTTCGGTTCACCTCCCGTTTTTGGAAGAAGTTCCATGAGGAACTGGGCACGAGGTTGCACTTCAGCACCGCTTATTATCTGCAGACCGACGGCCAGAGTGAGTGGATGGTACAGACCCTTGAGGATATGTTGCGGGCCTGTATTATCGATTTTGGTGGGAGCTGGGACTCCTATCACTCCAGTATTGGCGCTACGCCCTTCGAGCTCTTGTATGGGCGGAGATGTCGTACCCCGGTTTGTTGGGGCGAGGTTGATCACCGGTTTATGGGACAGGATGAAGTGGTTCTTCAGACCACATAGCTGATTTAGCAGATCATGAGGAGACTACAGATTGCTCAGAGTCGGGAGAAGAGTTGTGCCGGCCGGCGCCGATCCGAGCTGGAGTTTCAGGTCGGCGACATGGTATTACTGAAGGTCTCACCTTGGAAAGGCATGATACGCTTCTGGAAGAATGGGAAGTTGGGCCCCCAGTATATTGGGCCTTTTCGGGTGATTTCCAGGGTTGGCAAGGTTTCTTATAGATTGGATCTTCCTGAGGAGCTCAGTCAGATACACAACACTTTCCATGTTTCGCAGTTGCGAAAGTGCATTTTGGATGAGGAGGCAGTGGTTTCCTTGGATGATATTCAGGTCGATGAGCGCCTGAACTATGTTGAAAGGCCGGTGGCTATCCTGGAAAGTAAGGTGAAGGTTTTGCATAACAAGGAAGTACCTTTGCTAAAGATATGGTGGTAGCATCAGAGGGGCTCCGAGTAGACCTGGGAACCAGAGGCTGAGATGTGGGAGCATTATCCGAATTTATTCACTACAGCAGACTTCGAGGACGAAGTTTAGTTCAAGTCGGGGAGAATTGTAACATCCCGAAGTTCAGGTACTTCTAAATTCATCACTATAATTCTATTTTATGTCAGATTGGTCCCTAAGTCCAAGAGTTATGCTTTAAAGCCCTAGTGGCAATCTCGTAATTTGGGCAGGAGGAATACGCCAAGCGTACATGTGTGTACGCTAAGTATACTAGGGCGCACCCTAGTACGCTGGGCGTACACTTATGTATGTAGGGCGTACTAATGTTAGGAGGAAACCCTAGTTTTTAGGGTTTGAGGGGTATTTAAGAAACATTATGGATCATTTCTCCACACCTTTTCAGCCTCCACCTCCTTTGAGACGTTTTTGCAAACCCTAACCTTTGAGTGTGGTTGGGTGATGGCAAGAAAGTCTTATTGTCTGTGCTTGAGTGATGGCAAGAAACGGTGATGAACCGTGAGATTTTCATCCCAATGGTTGGATGGTATCACGATGTGTCGTGAACCATCGTGGATTTCACTTATGTGAGTGGGGCCGACAGTTATGTAGTGGAGACTCGTGTGTTGGTTTGTTAGTCATGAGGCATAGACGGGTGTTCGAGAAGTATAGTGTTGTCACTGGTGGCTCAGTGACCAGCAGGTTGGGTCAGACATTTGTATGATGTTGACTTGTTGGAAAAGTCATGGTTGTATATTAGCATTTCATTGTTGGGTTTCTTCAAAGTGGATTCATGTTCGTTTATAAGAAATGTTTCATGTGAGTTAAGTTACCAGCGATGCGGGTAGGGATGAGCATAGATGAGTACCCGCCATAATTGTCTAGACCTAAAACTGACGGTTCTTGGAATATTGGAACCGGAACCAAAACCAACTACACCAGTTCTTTGAATTTTGGAACCAGTCCCGGAACCGACGGAATTGGTTCCGATACTGGGTGCCCGGTTGCTAAACTTTTTGAATTTTATTACCATACAACCATTCATACAATATGAAATTTATACAGCTATGTTGCTTCAAATAAAAAAAGAGACATACAATTATATAAAAAAAATATTTCAACCCACTACACTTTATTTATATATAGTAAATAGTTTACCGATATATATATATATATATATATATATATATATATATATATATATATATATATATATATATATATATATATATATATATATATATATATAGGGTGATGTTCAATAGAGAACCATAATTAACCAAGGAATCAAGGAACCAAACTTTTTTTCAACTTTTAGAACTTATTTTTTATCAAAAAAAAAAAACTAAAAATACATAAATTCATAACTTTTTATCCTTTTTCCAATGATATAAAATTCGATTTTTTATTTATGTATTTTTTTACGTCAAATTCACAATGTGAATCTTTGAAAAATCACAACGTGAATCCGAAAAATATTTTTCACATTCACAATGTTAATGTATGAATTTAGATATTTTTAGATTTTTTTTTCGATAAAAAATAAGTTCTAAAAATTAAAAAAAAGATTTGGTTCCTTGAAGAACCAATAATTATGGTTCTCTATTGAACTTTTCCATATATATATATATATATATATATATATATATATATATATATATATATATATATATATATATATATATATATATGTCACTTATTTTATATAGGAGAACTTATGTATAAGAAACCATAAGGGTGTCAATGTGGGATGAGTTTTCTCCAACAAGTAAACTTCCAATCTTCTCTTTTGTATTCCTTTGTTGTAGGAATGTTTAAAGATATAAGATACATTTTAATAAATGTTTTCTTGATCTTAATTGTAAACTACGTTTGAAAGATATAGCTTTGGTGAGTCGTTATCGACAATAACAACATATCTAATGAATATAATATTTCCGAATTGCTTATTTCATGTTTTTTTTTTTTTTTTTTTTTTTTTTTTTTTTTTGACTTGGGTGTGATATCCTCTGAAATCTTAGTTCATGTAACCAATACTGTCGTTTCAAAAATTTAGCATTTGGAAGGAAAATTGTTATTAACAGAGTTTATGTAGACACATTAGAATAAAATAAACCTAATACAAAATACGCATCAGATAAAATAAACTTTAATACCAAATACCAAAAATGTTTAAGTTAGTTTACTACATCAAAAACTAAAGAGTATTATATATATATATATATATATATATATATAATAATAATAATAATAATAATAATAATAATAATAAACCATATTCGGTCATAAAGGCGGTTCCAACGGATACCCAACAGGTAACGGTTCCGAAAAAATGAGAACTGGAATCGGAACCCGGTCCTTGGCGGTTCCTATTTTTAAGATCCGTGACCAGTGACCTCGGTTCCGGTTCCGAGGTGGTTTCAGCTCCAAAAGCGGGTACCCACTATCCGTGCTCACCCCTAGATGCGGGTGGTTATAAGTCACTTGGATGTCTTGGCCGATGGTTGTGCACATGAGTTGTTTTGGGCGCTTGAATGCCATGCGAGATTTTGTATTGACCAAGGTTACGCTCGTAGGAGCAGTTGGTTAGTTTTGACTTATCTAGAAGTCAAGTGTGTAATTATGGTCTTTTGGTCTTGATTTCTTAACTTGGGATAGGCTTATCAAACCTGTTGTTGTTTGCTTAGTTATTTCCATGTTTAGAAGAAGTACTTTTAGAACCGAGTGGATGTGTGGGCTAGCTTAACACTTGCTTAGTTATATTTTACCCTTACAACTGCATGCCAGATTGTCAGCCTCAACAGTTGGTAGTGGATTCTATTTTAGTTAGCAGTGGGATGACGTAATGTCGAGGAGGTCTTAGTTGGATCAGATTTATGAGTTTTTGGTTGGCATGGTTGATGTATGAGGATGACCTTGCATTACTGAAAGACATATATGACCTTGGAGTTTTCAAGTTATGAACAAGGGAGTTAGCTCTTTTTGATATTGATTAGTCGTCATGTGTTGAAATTCGTTCTTCATCAAGTCGCGTATTTATCGCTAATAATCGAATCAACCTTTGGGTTTCAAGGAAGTGTCTGTATAGAGCATTGTTTTAGTGCTGTAGCGGATGTGGATTTGACTTTTAGGAATTCCGATCGGGTTTCGCATGTGCATCGGGTTTTGGAAATCTATGCGTTGTAGCTACGGATTCTGGCATTTAAAATGGCATCGGCTTGTGTAAGCAAGGAGTGGACTCATAAACAAAAACTACAAGGGCTTTGGAGGGTGTTGCAAGAGTAAGTTGAAGGAAATATATCGAGAAAAAAATATAATTTAAGTAGGGAGAGTTGTAACACTCGTTTTGTAGGATGCATCAGTAGTGATCTCAAGGAGTCAAGGTTTGGTTTTTAAGGATAATTATTTTCCATGACGTGGTGTATGGATATGCACGACGTGGCAAGGTTTCTTCTGATTGCACCTTTCCAATAAGCACCACAACATGGCATGTAGTGTTCCACGACATGGTGGTTGTGGTAGCCGAAGCCCATGATCTTTTAGGTTTCTTCCCTATTTAAAGTCTCTAACTTCAAGGTTAGGGCATCCTCTTCAGCCTTCATCCTTCCTAAATGAAACCATAGCCTCCCTTGTAACACCCGGATTCCCAGGTATATTATTTTATTCCTTTATTTTTGAAGGTTGGGAGGGGACTCGGCGAGTTGGTGCTTAGACTCGTTGAGTATGGTCGCGGATTCTTATCTGGGTTCACAGCTGGACTCGGCGAGTTCATGAGTGGACTCGGTGAGTCCACGCTGTTTAATGAAACCCTAATTTCCTGGGTTTGGGACCTATTTAAAGGCCCTTAGGGCCGTCATTTGCGGCTACCAAACCCCAGAGAGAAACCCTAAGAGATCTAGAGCGTTTGTGAGGAAGGAGAGACCACTTTTGATCATTTTGTTGGTGTGATTGCAAGAAGGAGGTGACCAAGGCAAGAGGAGGCTGAAGGAGGAGCGATTCTGGTGATTTCAGAGTTCAGAGACTTCATCTTGAGGTATTTATTCGGACCTTCTTCAGATTTGTTGTTGACTCTTAGAGTTAGGGTTTTCTAACCCCCTTAGAGAATGGATATGTGGAGCAATTGGTCCTTTCTCGAGTTTATGCTTTGGATCTGGACTCAAAGAGGTCCAGAGACCTTAACCCTTGGAGCTTTATGGGTTATTTTGGGAGCCATGAACTTAGGAGGTTATTTTTGGGGCTAAATCACCCAAGTGAGACCGTCTAGATGCTATATGAGTGTCAAGGTCTGAACTTTACGTGATTATCATGCTTGGGAAGGTCAGATCTATGGATTTAAGGAACAGATCTGACCTCAGGAGGTCAATGGAGTTTGTGCATGGCATGAACTCGCCAAGTCCAAAGATCAGACTCGGCGGGTAGGGTTAGGGTTTCCCGTAAATCACTCAGTGAGTCAGAGGGGGATTAGAGGACTGGAGTTCAAGGCGGAACTCGCCGAGTTGTTCTTAAGACTCGGCGAGTTGAGTCGGGGTGGCCCCGCGATTCATGCCAGGTGTGACTCGTCGAGCAAGGGGAGGAACTCGACGTGCCAAGCGGGACTAAAGAATTAGTGGACACGTGTAGACTCGCCGAGTCGCCCAAGTTCACTCGACGAGTCGAGTCAAAGTTTGACCATTGACTTTTGTTGACTTTTAGGGTTTGGTCAACAATGTGGCCTTTAAGCCAAAAGAGGGGTAAAATGGTCGTTTACCCTTCTGAGGGTGCTAAGAGAGGGTTGACTATAGTTATATTTATGAGAGTATTTACTTTATGTGATTAGGCGGAGGCTATATCATATTCAGAGATTTACCGAGACATCTGAGGTGAGTCTTCTCACTATACTTTATCTAGTGTGGTAACGGAATTATGTGACAGAGTATTTTAGAGTTATATGCCAGTGTATTTGCATGTTATTATGTGTTGTGATTTATTGTGATATGTGATATGCATGATTCAGAGTTACAGAGTTAGGACCGGTGGGTTCACAGAGTTATGGGACCAAGAGGGTCCCACAGAGATATTCGACCAGAGGGTCAACAGAGTTACAGCCTTGAGTGGCTGATATGTGTTTATGTGGTATTTTGGGGAGCTCACTAAGCATTTATGCTTACAGTGTTTTGTGTTATGTGTCTCAAGTACCAGCGATGATTGCGGGAAGGCACCGGCATGATCTGTACACACACCCACACCCGTGGAATTTATTATGATTTGATCTTGGGATTTGTAATGAGATAATGCTGATACAATGTTTTCTTGAAAATGATTATGAATGACTTGGTTTTAAAAAATGAAAAATTGTCTTAATTTTTACGGTGTTACATCCCCTTTCACCACTTTGAGCCTTCCCTCTCCTCTTTCATCCATTTGTGAGCTTTTGGTGTTGTTTTTGATGCCTTGGAGAAGAAGAAGGTGTTCTTGGTACATGGATTCAACAAACAAGTTCCCTCACCACCTTGGAGCACATATTCTAGACCATTGTAAGTCCTCAAGTTCTAATCTTTTTGTGTCATGAATCTAGAGCTAGGCTTTTATGCTTTGTTTCTCATGTTTGGGGTAGTATGAGTAATTGGATTCCATAAAGTTGGTTTATGTATCCTTGGGGTCTTTTTGAGGTTTGGTGTGCTAGATGTGAAGTTTGGATGAGTTTTGGTTCCTAATATAAGGCTTTGACTTTATTTTCATCATTTTTGACCTAAACAAGTCAAGACATGCATTGGACATGCATGTCCATAAAGTAAAAGTTTTTATGAAGATTATGAACATTTGGAAGTGTTTTGGAAGAGATGAGTGTGTGGCTTAATGGATTAAGGGCTTTATCTATTAAGTGGTTTTTGGACAGTTCCCACGACGTGGCAACCTGCTTACCACGACATTGTGAGTGGATTCTTCGCGACTGTTTTGTTGAGGGATTTCCACGTCGTGGCAGGTGCATGGGCATGACGTGGTGATTGTTGTGTTTGACTTTTGGCTGTTAACTTTGACCGTTGACTGTTGACCTTTTGACTAGTTTGACTATTGGTCAAACTTTAAGAGGTGTTAAGCTATAGTCTGAGTTTTAGCTTGTGATTGGGTTAGGAAGTTCGTGTAGCTGATTCTTTGGAAGTTTGAATATTGGATTTCAACTCTTCATTCAGGTCAGTCTTCTCATTGTATTACCTATGTCATGGTGGTGTGCATGATAGACTAGTTGAGTCTTATATGCTTATTGTTGTTATATATGTATATAAGTTGCTAATAACTCTAGGACTGCTGATAGTCTATGGGGTTGTTGATAACCCACGAGGTTGCCGATTACCCATAGGGCTGTTGTGAGCCCATAAGACTATTGATAGTCCCAAGGTTGCTAATAATAATAAAAGATGATTATTATATTTTAAAATTGAAAATTTTATTCTGGAATTTAGGATGTTACAATATTTACCCCTTTAGGTGTTCTCCTCATATGACCTCCAAACTCTACGAAACTTTCCAAATAACCATAATAAATACAATTTTGTATACCATTTCAATATCAAAAAATATCTCTAGTTTGTCTGTGGACATAGCTTGATCAAATCGATCAAGTGAACCATGTTAGCCCTCATTGTCTGTGTGTTTTTTTAATCTTCAATAACATAATCATATATATCATTTTCTTTGTATTTTTCAAGTTTGTATCTTAATTTCTGATAGTGTAGTCCTACGATGTCGACGATGGTGGAAGTGAGAGGCGCTGGATTTGGTCGGAGGTAGGAGGAGACCAGAGGATGATCCAGTGAAAGGTGGGTGTGTTTTTTCCGAGGCGTGCGTAGGAGGGAAAAAGAGGGAAATGTTAGTCTTTTTTTATTTAGATACACATTCATTTATGAAACTCTAAGAGGTCTTTAAAAGATTAAGAGGCTTTTATTTATATGTAACCAAACACACTGAATCTGAAAGTTTAAGAGGCTGCCTCTTAATTGCCTCCTAATTTTACAATTAAGAGGCTGCCTCAAGAGCCCCTTAAGTGATTTCAGATCCTGATTTCAAGCTATATTCTATTAGAAGTGCCGAACAATTCATGTATGTCAAACATTTAAATGTTATTTTTTAGCACATGTTATGCGGGAATGTATGGCCTTTGGGTATAATAGTAGTTTTTGTATTGAAGATTTTATCGAAATATTAACATTATGTTGTGTTTGACCAAACTAATTTGAAGACTATAGTTTTAATTTGTATATGAATATTCAACAAAAGTAATTTTATGTTTTTAAAACATGTAAAACTACATAAAATGACATCTTTGTAAAATATAAATTTGAAACATAATTTTAAAAAGGAAATTAAGGAGTTGTTTGTTTTTTTCAAGCGAAAATTCATGAAGTCTGCAGACCACCTCTGCAAACCTTTGTAGCAAAAGAGGTGGACCAAATGACTGCAGTCTGTAATAAGAAGCATGTTTGTTTTTTAACATATGCAGACTGCTGCAGTTAACTGAAATTTTAATAAACTAATTTACAAACTGAAAAAAGTTTTTCAATACCGGATTTTTAATAATTCTAGTCATAACATTGAAATAAAATTCATACAACAAAGTATATATTAATGGGCTACTGGACCGATCTACTTTTCAAGAATTTGATTAATTTCATAAATAGGTTGAAAAGGTTCTTATTCACAAAAACGGTACCTAAAACATTTGATTACATGAACAATATGATAGGAACTCCTAAACACAACAATGGAATCTTTCAAAGCTAAAACCTTTACTCCTATTCTTCTTGTTCTTGTTCTTTTTCCATGTGTTATTTGTTCATAGGTTTCTCCTGTGGGCTTCCATTGGTTTCTTGATTCTTGTTGGAATCTTGGCCATAAGATTATCAAGCACCATAAGATTGTCAAACATAGAGGAAAATGAAAAAGGCTCTAAATCATGTTATGTATACATGCTGTCAGCAACAATTACATAATAAATTAGAAAATAAAAACAAATTCGATTATTGCAACAACCACATAGAAATCAGAAAAAAAAAACATACTTTTCAATACAACCTAGGTAGCCTTTAGATTATACACGAAATTCACATACATACCCAACTGCAATTTTAACAAAATAGGAAAAAAAAAATACAACATCGATTTCATGTTCTGATTAGTATCCACATCCCACCACAACACAACTCAAATGATAGTTCGTGAACAATCAATTTCAGGAAAAGATTAATCAGAATCTAGCAATCGATTAATCAGAATCAACAGAGATTAATAAGGAAAATTGATTTTAGAAGGATACAATCAATTTTAAAAGCTGATTCTAGGAAAGGAAACATACTTGTTCATGAGGATGGCGACAACAAAGGGAGGCTGAGACGGCGACGACGAAGGCTGGTCTGCTCAACGACAGTGTTGTGTCGATGTGAGGTAGCGAATCGAAGGTTGAATGGAGAAGGAAGCTGCAAATTGAAGGTTTAATGGAGAAGGTAGGCGCGACGGATTCGATGAGGGGAAACAAGAAAGCAGGGTTTTGTGTTGTTTTGTTTTTTTTTTTTTTTTTATGTTGGGCCCGTTTTTTTAGGTTTTAGGTCAGAAGTGGTTTAAAGAGACAAAAACAAGTGCATAACACACACAAATGTTTTTTTATGTTGAAGACTTTTAAAAAACAAACTGCTGCGAAACGAAAAATGTTGTGTGTGTGCTGCAACGCATAACAATAAACGGTTAGAAGATATTTTTTTTACAAAAACAAACAACACCTAAGTTAATTTGCAAAAATATAATTTTGTTTTGTTAAATGCTACTCGAAGTGGATTTAGAATTTCAAGTTTTTTGTTTAAATTAAAAACTATAAGCTCCTATCGTCAAACAATTTCTTTTGAAAATTTTCTTAGAAGCTAAAAACTATTAAAAAAATGTTTAACTATTACTAAACAAGATTGATATTATAACTATTCCTAAACAATGTATATAATATTTATTTTAAAATGATTTTTAATTTTTTATGTTCAAATTTCAAGGGATAAATGCAACTATATTCTTACATTTATTTTATTATTTCTGTTAGAGATTAGAATATTCTATTTACTTTATAATTCAGGAAAATATATTAATACTGGCCAAACATTTATCCACAGTAAGCAAAAAATAAGTAAATTTATTAATTAAAATTAAAATTACTAAATCTAAAAAAGTTATTCTTATTACCAAAATAAAGATTATAGACAATTAAAATTTTTTATAATCAACAAATCATGCTTGTAAAATAATTCAATAAAAAATATAGAACTTTCTTTTATGACAGAGGCGTTATACGATACTATAAATTACAAAAATATAAAATAGAAACATGGTTAATATAATAAAATGAATAGAATAATTTTGTAAATTCTATTATTATAATTATTAATAAATATAATAGAACAATATATTTGACTTTAAGCTAAAAGAAAACTTCCTTTTCCTTCCCTTACCCCGCGTCTTTCCTTCGGTCTCATTTTCCATATGCCGTGAAATGCCCGGCTCTTCAAATCTTGATTTTCCGGCGATCATAACTATATTTCCCAACCACCACCACCACCACGACGGTTGCCATTAAAACCTACCACCACCATGGGCAACTGCACCACCTGTCTAAGACCCGATAATCCGAAACCCCAACACTACCAGCCACCTCCGACTCCACCGGGCAAGAAAAAGAACTTCAAACAAAGACCCAATCCATACGCCGAATCTCCGGTACCGATCCGGGTTTTGAATGACTTCGGACAACTCGCCCACCACCGGACCCGAATTTCCGACAAGTACATACTTGGCCGGGAGCTGGGTCGGGGAGAGTTTGGAGTCACGTACCTCTGCACCGATAGAGAAACAAAACAAGCTTTCGCGTGTAAATCAATCTCCAAGAAAAAACTCCGAACCGCCGTCGACGTGGAGGACGTCCGGCGAGAGGTTGCGATTATGTCAACCTTGCCGGAGCACCCAAATATAGTGAAGCTTCGTGCTACATATGAGGATCATGAAGCTGTTCATTTGGTGATGGAGCTGTGCGAGGGTGGAGAGCTGTTTGACAGAATCGTTGCTAGAGGGCATTATAGCGAACGTGCGGCGGCCGGAATCGCGAAGACGGTGGCGGAGGTGGTGAAGATGTGCCATGAACATGGGGTAATTCATCGAGACTTGAAGCCGGAGAACTTTTTGTTTGCTAATAAGAAAGAAAATTCTCCTTTAAAAGCCATCGATTTCGGACTTTCTGTATTCTTCAAGCCAGGTATTTCATATTTGTTCTTAATTACAGTTCCTTTAACTACTTCAATAATCCCAATTTATTTTTTCTGGGTTAGTGTCGAATTATATCAAATCGCATCTTAAGAACCTAAAGTTTCAATCTTTATCAATTGGGTGTTCAAATCTTCAGATCTAACTCCGAGATCTTGATCTCTCCTTAATTCTTTGATTTGATTATATTTATTCCAAAATTCCCAAATCAGAGCCCTAAAAGTTTGATGTGATCAAGTATTTTCGAAAAGGATCTGAATGATGATGGATTAGGTGGTTTTGATTGGTTAGATTCCATTTCGATGTCGTTTTCATATAAAATTAGTCAAAGTAAGAAGACGTAATTTGGGGCAAGACCAAGTCACTGACAAGCTGCTACTTTTTGACCAACAAGTCATGGGTTCGATCCATGGTGCACCCGGATTTTCTGAATCAAAACTTGTGATGAAGACATAGCTTTGGAATATTCTATGGCTTCAGAGTTGACTATTTGACTTTTTGTATACTTCCTTTATTTTCAGGTCAGAAATTTTCAGAAATTGTGGGTAGTCCATACTACATGGCGCCTGAAGTTCTAAGGCGAAATTATGGACCAGAGGTTGATATATGGAGTGCTGGGGTTATTCTTTATATATTGTTATGTGGGGTCCCTCCCTTTTGGGCAGGTATTAATAATACTAAGAACACAAAAATAAGATTCAATTTTGTGATTTGCTAATTTTTGTTGATCGTTTTTCGTTTGATTTTAGAAACGGAACAAGGTGTCGCGTTGTCAATTCTACGAGGTGTTATTGATTTCAAGAGGGAACCGTGGCCTCAAATTTCTGAAAATGCTAAAAGTCTTGTTAAGCAGATGTTAGAACCGGATCCCAAGAAACGGTTAACTTCCCAACAAGTTTTAGGTAAGTTTGTAATGTTTGTTCGTTTGACCGTTTGACCATCAAATTCAAGGTTAACATAACTTTATCTGATGTTTTCTCCTTTCTTGTAGAACATCCATGGATCGTGAACGAGAAGAAAGCTTCAAATGTTCCATTGGGAGATATTGTGAGGACGAGGCTCAAGCAATTCTCCGTGATGAATCGGTTCAAAAAGAAAGCATTGAGGGTAAGCGCACATTGTTCTTGAAGGTTATTTAATGTCAGGGTCCCACATCAGCTAGACTCAGTCTCATCTGTCTCTATATATGTTGGAGAGAGGATCTAAGACTCACAGAGTCGAGTCGAGTCTAATCTCATCCACATCAGCTAGACACAGTCTCATCTGTCTTTATATATGTTGGAGAGAGGATCTAAGACTCATAGAGTTGAGTCTAATCTCATCCACATCAGCTAGACACAATCTTATTTATCTTTTATATGTTCGAGAGAGAATCTAAGACTCACAGAGTCGAGTCTAATCTCATCCACATCAGCTAGACACAGTCACATCTGTCTTTATGTGTGACATCTTGTTTTGTTCATTGGATGGTGTAGGTGATTGCAGAACATTTGTCAATCGAAGAAGTCGAAGTTATTAAAGACATGTTTACATTAATGGACTCGGATGGTGATGGTAAAGTTACATTTGATGAACTCCGGGCCGGATTAAAGAAAGTTGGATCCCAATTGGCTGAACCTGAGATCAAATTGCTCATGGACGTGGTATATATTCTTTACCGAATTTGTATATATACGAATAATGTAGTGGAATATTAAGATTTGGTGCTAAAATGTATCTCGTTTTTTCATTTGTAAGGCTGATGTTGATGGCAATGGAGTACTTGAATATGGAGAGTTTGTAGCAGTGACAATTCACTTGCAAAAGATGGAGAATGATGAGCATTTTCGTAGAGCGTTTATGTTTTTTGATAAAGATGGAAGTGGTTTTATCGAGCTTAATGAGCTAGAACAAGTGTTGGCAGATGAGTCGGGTCAAGCAGACATGGACGTACTTAATGAGATCATGAAAGAAGTTGATACGGATAAGGTATGTGTGATAACTTGTCCTACATGGATAGAAAATGTGAATTGTGATGGATTTAAGTTGATGTAGAAATTTTTGGGCTAGTATACTACTTGCATGATTGATTTATAAAAAGTGGAGGAATCCAACATAGTTAGAATTTGAGATTCCATCGCATGGCGTGTTTGGTTGCCAAATGGACGGAATTCGGTTCCCTAGGATTCTTTCAAAGTGATCAATTTTGTTATATTGGTAACCGAAGACGCCATGGAATGGAGTTCGAGATTCCAATTCCTTTAGAATTCACCAACCAAACATGTTCTTAGATTCCAATTCTTTTGATAGATTCCATTCATTCGAAACATTCCACGCAACCAAACACTCCGTAATCTAACATTTTTTTTTTGACTTCTAACGGTTGGTCAAACGTGGTTCTTAGGATGGTCAAATTAGTTACGATGAATTCGTGGCAATGATGAAAGCGGGAACAGATTGGAGGAAGGCATCACGACAATACTCGAGAGAGAGATTCAAGAGCATAAGTGTTAACTTGATGAAGGATGGATCATTGAGACTTGAGGATGGGTTGACCGGTCAATCCGTTATAGTTTGAGTTCATGAAGTCCATACTCCATAATATTCTTTCATTTTGTTTCTGTGGATTGAAAGGGGTTTGCTTATCGGGATTTAGAGGAGTTATTTGCTAAAGGATTGTGGATTCGGCTTTTGTTTTAAGTTGTATATATTTATATATCCCCGTTGTATATTGTAACCAGTGCTTTTGTGTTTTTTCATGGCCAATAGCTTTTTATCTCTGAAGTTTTAACTTTGTTGTGTTTTCAACTTTTTGGCTTTTGTTACAATTGTGTTGATAATGTGAAGTGAAAGGAATTTGTTTGTTTGAATGTTACACTTTGTCTCTAAATGTGAATTGTTGTTTATAGCTTGGTCAAGTAATTATAAAAGTTTTCTGTCTGCTTTTTAGAATGTAACGTATTTTCAATTGTTTGTTTGCGAGCCTTTTGTTATGAAAATTTTGATGTGATAGTCATAGTGATACAAAATTACAAATCCTTGCTAGTGGTTATGGATGGGCTTATGGGTCAGATTTGACTAGCATAGGCCCACCTTACAGTTTGTTATTCAATATTTCAAATAGGGAAGGACCCATGCTTTGCATGGGTCAAGAAGGGTTTTGTTTTATTTTTCAATAGGTCAACATAATGCATTTATATGTAAAACTTGATTACTCTTAAGAGTAGATATTACAAAAATAGGAAAACAACCCTTTTAATGGTCATTTAAACAATTTTGAAGAATAAATTCCAAAACAAATGAAACTATGATGAGTTTTGTTTTGTGCTCTATCTTTTTGTCATGAAGTAAATATAATCGTCCATCCCAGAATCCCATCAATGTTGTTTTCACATAAAAAAGAAGCTTCCCAACAACCGGTCATTTCTGTAAATACAAAATTTCACAAAGCCAAAACAACAAATTAAGATTCAATTGAGGTTATAATGTGATAATTAAATATCTAAATTCTAAATATTTAAAAAAAAAAAGATAGGTTACTAATGTATCCAACATAAATTTGAAAATTTCATTATTATTGATCAATTTCTTGTTTATGGGATACTTATCTGTAGTGCCACCAGCAATAACGGTGAAATTGTTGACAACTGTCCATGCAAACTATTTATGGGAATTAGGATTTGGCATAGGAGGCAAAATATTCCTCTTCATTTCATCATTATACTAAGCGCAAATATTAAATTCTCTTTATCGTCTCATCATCTAACATGTATAAAAACATATCAATATTTACCTGATGATCATTTAGTAATTTCTATAGTTATTTAGATAATATTTTACAATTTATTTATTTAAGTGATGCTATTATCTCTTTTCAATAATTAGCAATTGCTTCAATTAAGTACCGTATTATTTCCTAGTTGAGTAGTTCGCTATGAGTAGGGTCGTACAATTGGGGGAGCGGGAGATGGTTGTTGCATGTGAATACTTTCAAGTGCTTTGGATTGTTGTTGACATCATTTGGGCTCTGTGTGGTATCTTGAGTTTAGTTTGGATGCGGTGGTTATACAAAGGGGTTGGAAGATTCATATGGATTGTGTTAGTGCACTTAGTATTTTAATTGAGTCGGATTTCGATATCGAAATCTAATTTAAGTGGGAGAGAGTTGTAACACCTACTTTTGAATGCTTCTTTTATCAGGATAACAGGTCGTAATTGGATTGTGTAAAGGTCTTGGACTTCAAGGGACTAGAGCTTAGACTCTATCGGATGATGATAATTCTTTGTTAAGTGTTTAAAACCCTCGAATTACATTTCAGAGAAAAGTGTAATATGGGAAAAGTTATATATTGGGATTCTAGCATGGATTACGATTTTACTTTGACATGTGTTAAGCCAAAGGTAACTAGATAGGATTATTAGGCTCGTCGATACCTTTTGTGCATATAAAGAATGCCAAAAACTAAGTTGAAACAAAGAAGTTATGGTTATTTGAAGTTGAAGTGGAAATTGGGGGTTTTGTCCTACGCAAGGCATAGGAAAGTTATGCATGGCGTAGCCTCTACATATGGCGTAACTAAAAGTTATGTAGGGCATAAATGTTGAATTGTTGGACGCGGGTTTAATGAACTATGCATGGTGTAATTTATGGTACGTAGGGCATAATCACCGCAAAGTAAAACCCCAATTCTTTTGTTTTGAGCCCTATTTAAGGGCTGTAATTTATAGGAAGCCCTTTCATAACCAAACCCCATCACCTAAGATCATTTCTTTAGAAACCTTAGCCTCCTCTTACTTGTTTTTGACCCTTGACATCATTTGTGAGCTTATTAATTGGAAGGTTGAATCTTGAAGACCAAGGTGGTGGCAAAGTGTATAGAAGAAGGATTCAAGTATAGATCCAACAAGGTTACATCATTCCTAAACCATTATGAGTAAAAAAGCTTCTAACTTGCTCATTGGTTTCATCGATCAAGTTATTTTTCATAATTGCCACTTTTTGGTCCCTTGAACTTGTGTTTTGGGAGTTGGAAAAACTCCAAAACCTTTTGAGCTATATGGAATACTCTTGGGATTTATTGGACTTGGAAAGTTGGGTTCTGGTTCTTGTTTATTAAGCCATGCAAGTCGTGTTAGCATTTTTGGTCATTTTAGTGCATAAAGTTTAGATCTTAAAAGTTTGTGGCCTTGTTATGGATAAAGTTGGAAACTTTATCCATCTAAATATAATATCGATTTAGATCTAAAGGCTGGAGACTTGGAGTTAATGAATTAAGTTGGGAATGAAGCATTTTTGGTCCTATTGAGACTTAAAGACTAGATCTTGGTTGTTTGGACCATCCTAATGGATAAAGTTGAAAATATTATCCATTATAGAGTTATTAGGAACCTAATATTTGGATGGTTAACTTTTTGTATTAAGCACTTAATGGGAAAAGTTGGAAAACATCTTATTACATGGGCTGTAATTTTTGCTACGCAACGTATAGCCTCATTTCCGCTCGTAATTGCCATCTTGGGCTCTACGCTAGGCGTAGAGCCGGTACGCTGGGGTACTCGGGCTGGATGTTGACTTTTGACGTTGACCAAGTTTGACCTTAGGTCATTTGGGGTATTTTGAGTAGTAGATTGAGGGTTGGTTCATGTTTGTTGTATAGGGCTCAAACCATTAAGTTTGAACCTTTGGAGTCCCTAATAGCTTTCTGGAAAGTTGGAGTTGAAGACTTAATGGTTAAGGGCTCAAAACATTAAGTGGTTGCCTCAGACTACGGTCACGCCGTGACATAGAGGATGTTACCACGTAACGATGGAGGGTTCCACGACTATTTTGTCCTATTGTGCTCATGATGTGACCAGAGAAGGTTCATATCGTGATGCTTATTAAATGGGTTGTCCATGACCGAGTTGGCTGAGTTGGATCGAGACAAGTTAGAATCGGGTTGAGTGTGTTCTGATGACGTGACCAAGGGCTGGTCACGTCGTGAGGCTCATTGGTTGATATTATTGGTTATTGACTTTGACTTTGACCGTTAACTTTTGGTCAATATTGCTTGTTCTAGTGTGTAGACTAAGTTGGATCTTATATATTTTTTATTAGAGTGTTGTAACATATTTTACGGGGTTTTGAGTTGTGGTTTAGCTGATTATGTGAGACATGTGAGTTTTTGCACTATACTGTGTAGCATGCTAGTTGTCTTTGTGACTCTTCCATGTGTATATTGGGATGGGCCCTTTGATGTATTGGGTTGGGCAATTTGCATGTTGGACTTGGCCGGGGATATTTAGGGCTAGGCCCATTTGTATGTCAGGCTAGGCCCTTTGTAAGGTATGTGGTATTTTGAGGGACTCACTAAGCTTTATGCTTACGGTTTGTGGTTTTAACATTTTTAGGTACTTCCAGTTCCAAAGGGATAAGCCCGACTTGAGTGCATAACATCCCCTGATCGCTTTTCCACACCGATTTTTATTATATTACTCAGATGTTTGAAAAATACATTTTAATCTAATTGGTTTTTAAACAAATGGTTGTACGATTTTGATGTTTTTTAAAAAAAATTATTACTATTTTTTGGACGTTACAAGTTGGTATCAGAGCCTTAGTTTGAGGGATTTGGGCACATTTTTTTGTTATGTATGAACTCTAAGTGAGGATCAATAAAATATTTTAAAGAAAATTATTTTTTTTTCTAAAAATGTTTTTTTATAAACAAAGGGGTGTGATGCATGCAAGTAGTCGAGCTCAAGTAAGTGATTTTTCCAAAATACCGTCACATGAATTTTATGTTTTAGTATGTTGTTATATGAATTGCATCCTAGTATACGACTAACGATCTGCTCAGGGATGCATGAAATAATCCTTATTAGGAGAGATGCCTTTATATGCATGTTATGTGGTTAGGTGCTTTAGAGTTTATGCTGATACTGGAAATTATTTGATGAATACACTAGGGTGGTACATAGTTAAGACTAAATGACCTTAGAATGTTTGATTCAACCGTATTGATTGTTTTTGTTTGATAAATGCTTTATGGTAGAGAAATTTATTCGAATGTCTATCTTATTGAAATTATGTACGATCTGCATTCATTAGGTGATTGTAGGTGTCATCAGTAACCCGTTCGGCACGCATGGAGAGTGGAATCCTAGGAGAGACTAGGAAGTATCTTTAGTATGTTGTGTGCATTGTCTAGCGAAGTAGCCCGTGTGAGGTAGTCATATGGGAGTGGCTTAGGAAATTTTGGATGATTATTAAGGAAAGCACAAATATGTATGGAAGGTAGTATGGTCTCATACTACTGAAAGCAAAGGATCCGTACTCGAATTAAGGAAAATCATGAAGATTTTAAGAAGCTTGTAGTGTGAGGAGTTCATGAGAATGTTTTAACCCTTCTGTTGCTTTTTTAGAATGGTGATGATGAATCATCATGAAGGTGGTTCTGGTTTTGGGTCTGATTCAAGCTCTGATACTAGACATAGTGATGATGAGCTTCATATGTTTATCATGTCAGTGATTTTTGTAACGCCGTAAAATTTCAAACAAATTTTCTCATTTTTAAAATGATTCGATTCACAATATTATAAAACACATTGTTCTTAAATTCCACATAAATAAAATCCCAAGATCATAACATATCAATAAAACTCCGCTCGCGTGTGTGTACTGATTATGCCGGCGCCTTCCCGCGATCCTCACTAGTACCTGAAACACATAACACCAAACACTGTAAGTACGAAGCTTAGTGAATTCCCCAAAATACCACACATAACACTTAAATAGCCACTCGAGGCTATAACTCTGCAGGCCCTTAGGCCCTAACTCTGTGGACCCTCTGGTCCTAGCTCTATGAACCTTCCGGTTCTAACTCTGACATACTCTGATATACACACGACATAAATCACATAGAAATAATGTAGTGCAACACATCACATAAATAGCATACAATAACTCTGTCACATACTCTAAGTACCACTCAAGGTAAAGTATAGTGAGAAGACTCACCTCGGATGTCTCGGTAATATCTCGCTCACGTAACACTGATCTAGCCTCTGCCTAAACACATAAACGACCATCTCAATGAATAACGGCATCTCTAGGCTAGACTAAATCCTCACTCGTCCTCTAAGAAGGCTAAAAGACCATTTTACCCTTCAAACAGTTCACAAGGCCAATTGTTGACTATACCCTAAAAGTCAACAAAAGTCAACAGTCAACCCTTTGACCAGACTCGCCGAGTGCACAATTGTGACTCAGCGAGTTCAGTCATGAACTCAAGTCCTCAAAATCCCCAATGACTCAGCGAGTCATTTCCCCAACTCAGCGAGTCACCAACTGTGTGATTCATGGGGGAAACCTATCCTACTCGCCGAGTCTGTTCTTGGACTAGTCGAGTTCATGCCATGCTCAAACTCAAATAACTTCCTAAGGTCAGATCCGTTCCTCTAACCCATAGTTCTGGCCTCCTTAAGCAATATAAACACGTAAAGTCTGGATCTTGATGCCCATGCAAAGACCTAATGGCTCTATTTGAAGAAATGGCCACAAAATGCCACCCCAAGCTCATAACTCCCAATGACACCCATAAAGATCAAGGAGTTAAGGTCTCTGGACCTCTTTGGATCCAGATCCAAAGTCTCAACACAAGAAGGGACCATTTGCTCCACAATCCATACTCTAAAGGGGCTAGAAACCCTAACTCTCAAAGATTAACACCAAAACTGAAGAAGGATTGTATATATACCTCAATATGAAGTCCCTAGACTCTGAAATCCACAAAATAGCACCCTCTTCAGTTCCCTCTTGCCTTGGCCACCTTCTTCTTGCAAAAACACCCACACAAGGATCAAAAATGGCCTCTTCTTCCTCACAAACGCTCTAGATGTCTTAGGGTGTGACAACCGTCAATTCTCGGTCAAGTCAAAGTCAACTAAAGTCAACAAGTGAAACCTGTCAACTCATTTAACACTTGTGTACTAGGGTTTTCATTGTGTTTCTTATTAAAAAACTCGCATTCTTAATGCAAAGTATCACTTAGAGTTTTCACGTGTTCGGAAACTCTAAACCCTAATTAGGGCAAATGATGAAACTACTCGATAAAACATTATTCCTTAACCCTCGAGGGCATATGATAGTCATAACAAGACTTAACGAGGTTTACGAACCTTAAAATACGAAGCCAAACACTCAAAAAGGTCACAAAAGAAATCTCTCCCAAATCTATCCAAGTATGTGAAATCTCTCCCAAATCTCTCTCTGAATGAGAAATATCTCCAAGTGTGTGAAATCTCTCCCAATACTCTTCAAGTATGTGAAATCTCTCCTAAATCTCACCAAGTATGTGAAATCTCTCCCAAATCTCTCTCTTAATGAGAAATCTCTCCAAGTGTGTGAAATCTCTCCAAGTATGTGAAATCTCTCCCAAATCTCTCTCTAAATGAGAAATCTCTCCAAGTGTGTGAAATCTCTCCCAAACCTCTCTTTGATTGAGCAATCTCTCCAAGTATGTGAAATCTCTCCCAAATCTCTCTCTAAATGAGAAATCTCTCAAAGTGCGTGAAATCTCTCCCAAATCTTTCCAAGTATGTGAAATCTCTCCCAAATCTCTCTCTGAATAAGAAATCTCTCCAAGTGTGTGAAATCTCTCCCAAATCTCTCTCAAAAGTTCCTTTAACTTTTTATAGTCTTTCGGGTCATTCCGACCTTTAATCGGGTCAAAAACCGCTCAAAACGGGGTAAAAACGGGTAAGATACCCTTAAGGACCCGAAACGCCTCCTAGAGGGCCGAACCCTCTCGGACCCGAAACCTCTCTCAGGGACCGAACTGCTGAGAACCGAACCCGAAGCTGCTGAACTGAAACCACAAGGACCGAACCCGAAGGTCCCTTCGGACCGAACCTCCTCTCGGTCTATTTCGCTCCTCGCCCAGGTTCGCTCCTGACACTTCGCCTTCGCTCCCCTTCGGTCCTAGCCCCACAAGCCACTTCGGTCCCCACCTCCTTAGGACCGAAACTTGCCACCTTCAGTTCGCCAATGCGAGAAGCCTCACAGGTTCACCATTTTCACCCGGTTTACGACTAGTTTTGCGTTTTAAGTCCGTTTTTAATTATTTTAACACGGGGTTTTCACCCAAAATCATATTTTAATATATAGAACCCCTTATTTCCCAATTAATCATGTTTTTAGGGTATAATCGTTATCCAAGAAGAGTGGGTGGGATATTATTGGTGGAGTGTTGACTTTGCTTTAATCTATGACACAAGCAACCTCCATACCCACTCCATGTCACTATTCACCATCAGCCCATACCTAGTCACTTCATTGTACTTTTCCCATCTTTTTCCAACCACACAATTGGTCAAAGGCTACAAAACTCTCCTCTCTCCTCACACTTCTCTCATTTTCTCATTCTTCCACCAAAGATCAAACATATTTTCTCTCTCACTTCCTCTCTCTAAAAATTCGAGATTCAAGGGCTGATCTTAGATTTTTCCTCCATATTTGGTAAGTAGCTTCCTCCTACACTTAGATATTCTACTATCCTTCATCCAAATCATAGATTGCTTACACAAATATCGTCATATTTGTTGTTAGCTCCTCAAATCTTCAAGCATCTCCCAAGTGTTCTTGAGTTGAACACTTCTTTTCTCCATCATCCATCTACTGAAATCACTCAATGTGAGTTCATACCCCTACTTTTTCATGTTTTCTTAAGTTTTTATGGGGGGGGGGGGGGGGGGGAATACAAGTTAAAACAACAAGAACACAAACCAAACTCATTCAATAGCCTTCATTAGAAAAGTTCATCTCCATTCACAGACTGTTTTGGTCAGCTTAAACATTTTAGTTTTCAAAACTGTATTAGGTGCAAATAGTTCAGGTTCATACCTTTAAAATGACTTCTTGCACATCACCATACGATTTTTCTACGATTTATGGTGATTTTTACAAAACTGTCTATCATTTCAGAAACAAATCCGGACAAGTCTGTGAAGATGAACATTTTAACACAAGTTAAAGACTTCTAAAAATCATAATAAAAATGATGAACAAACTAGACACATTTTGTGAGCACTCAGAATTTATGGATTCAGTTTTGGACCTGTTATGAATTTTATATGAATTTTTTAAGAACAGTAATAGAAAATGTTAACAAGCAGAAAAATGCTATCAATTTCATTTCACCTTGTAACATGTCGAGCAAGGTGTATATCTTTATGTGAATATATGTTATTGCAAATAAATGACATTTTGTCTTAGTGGATAGACATGCATCAGTTAATAAATGGATTTTGATATATATATATATATATATATATATATATATATATATATATATATATATAATATAAAAGATAACAAATTGTTATAATCAAAGTACATCCATTACATACAAACATTTGAATAAACTATGTTAAGTATAGTTTGCGTACATTACCTCTACTACCCTTGTTTTGATAAACTATAATAGGTATAGTTTATGATACTTTACATAACACACTCATACAAAAAGGGTACATTTATACAAATGGGAGTTTCATTACGATAATACACCACAAACAAACATTTTGATAAGCTATAATAGGTATAGTTTATATTCATTTACATTACAAAAGGTTTTCTTCACTTAAACTGTCTTATCAAACCGTTTTCAAATCATTTTACAAACTGACATCAAGTGATCTTTTCTTTGTTATTAAACTTTTCAAAGGTTTTCACAAAACTTCTTTTATACTTTTATATTGTTAAATAAATGCCTACATATGTATGGTTATATAAGTAATGTTTAAAGGACTTAGAACTGCTAGCTCACCTTGATTCCTTTTCCTCGTTGGGATGTGGTTTGATGGGTATCGGTTATCCTCCCGAAGGTCATCTAAATATCAGTTATATATCATGTATACATATATAGTCATAAAAGTTCCATCAGTCAATTCAGTACCTTTGGGTAGCAAAGGTATACTTCCAATTATACTCGTACATTACTAGTAACTATAATAGGTATAGTTAAGAGATACTACTTGCCATTCCTAGTACAAGGAATCACACCAGAGTCATTTCATTCATGAGTCTATACAAAAACATGTTGTTTGTAGAGATACTATTGCATGGATACTTGTACATAGATACGATTACATAGATTCTATATGCTTAGATAATATTATATATTGTATGAGTAGACTCTATTATATACACTACAGGACTTACCATCCCGCACCCAAGGCTGTCAACTACAGTAGGGAAAATGCACATCAGAAGATGGTTACGGTTGTACTGTTCGGCGAGTTTCCACACCGTGAATATCCTAGTACCCAAGGATACCATTACCCTTACTGTGTGTCACAATCACATAGTTACGGGTGTATTGTTCTGCGAGTTTCCACGCCGTGAATATCCTAGTACCCAAGGATACCATTACCCTTACTGTGTGTCACAATCACATAGTTACGGGTGTATTGTTCGATGAGTTTCCACGCCGTGAATATCCTAGTACCCAAGGATACCATTACCCTTACTGTGTGTCACAATCATATAGTTACAAGTGTACTGTTCGGTGAGTTTCCACGCTGTGAATATCCTAGTACCCAAGGATACCATTACCCTTACTATGTGTCACAATCACATAGTTACGGGTGTACTGTTCGGCGAGTTTCCACGCCGTGAATTGTTGGATATGTGTCTAAGTCCATAACTATATTTGGTATGTAGTTGACCCGACCCGGCATGGTCCATTTGGGTTGCACTTCACCCGAACAATTTATGGATAATATTTGAGAATAGTACAAGTTATGATTTATTAATATATTATAAGTTCTAATATATTAATATAAGATCATATTATTTAATTAGTAGTGATCTATAATTAATCTAGGATTAATTTAGTGATCAAAGATATTACTAATTAAATATGGGCTTCTATATTTATATTGTGTGGGCTAATGCTCATTTGGAATGGGCTAGGCTTGGATGGAAAAGTCCATGGATTCTCCATGGAGCTTTAACCCATGGATCTCATGGAAATGAAGAGACATGGGTATTAGGGTTTACATGGATGTAACCCTAATCCACCACACTATATAAAGGAGGCTTTGGCTCTTGAAATAAGACTAGTTGTATCTAGTGAAGACTAGTTGACACTTGTTGAGGTGAGGGCAATTTCAAGATAGCAAATACTATTCTCTCAAAGTTCCAAGTTTTGTGGTGATTTGTGACTTTCATTTGAGGCATCCACATTATTGGTGCTAGGCTCTAGAACTCCAAGCAATCAACTACAACTACAAGGTAAGTATATCTACTAGCTGATTTGATTCATGTTCCCCATGCCATGCTAGTTAGGATATAAACCTTGGAAAAATAATTATTTACATGTATCTTAGACAAACATAGATCCAAGGTTTATTAGGGTTGCATGTACACTTAGGAAGTGTTAGAATGCTCAAAACCCATCAGTGGTATCAGAGCCTAGGTCTGTTTGTTTGATACTTGTAATTAAAAGTTGGAAAAAAGTCGAAAACTTGCTGTCTGACGAATGGACTCGGCGAGTCCATGGGGGGGACTCGGCGAGTTCATGTGTATCTTCAACCTACTCGGCGAGTAGGTTCATGCACTCGGCGAGTAGGGTCGACAGAGTGCAGATTTTCGACTTTAGTTGCTGGAAATGGATTGGAAACATTACCCTAAACTGTTTTGGTACTTGAAAACTTATTTTAGCTGGTGTAATGTTTTTGCTAATTCATTTACAACAACTAGTTATCAAAATTACAAAGTTTAATGTGATTTTGATTCTTGAAAGTGTTCATATTCATGTTCTTGTTCTTATGAAGTTTAGATGATCATAGGAATTATTTGTAACCTATGTGGTAGTTTAATTCTTGATCATAATGTGTTTTAATGGAGTCCATAACTTGTCCTCAAGTTATGGAAAACCAAAAGTCTCTTGGATTAAAAAAATCATTAAAAGAACACAAGAGTTAGAAAAATGAAAAGTCCTCATTTTATTACTCTATTAAACTCATAAGTTACAAGAAATGAAAAGTTTTGAAAGTTTACAAAACTTGCCCTCAAGTTTTGGAACAAGTAAAGTTAAGTTAAACTTTAGTTCCAACCCCTAGAATTTTAAAAGTTAAAATTCAACCCTTATACTTATATTATGATGATTTAATAATTATATATATATATATATGTATATATATATATATATATGTATGTATAAGAACAAAGTCGTCTTACCGCTAGTACGCCTCATTCACGAAGCCGGTCTATAAGGTGGGTATAAGGTTGTTGCCTATAAAATGGTGACTTAATGGGTGTCTATTCTCACCCACCGCTTGCTTGACTGGTGGAGGGTCGTTAGCCGAACGGGTAAGACAAGGACTTATAAATTCTCATTCAAAGTATGATGAATATTATAAAGTAACTAAATGTTTTAGTAAATTCCCAATCTTAGTTACTTTAGGAAAAATGTGAATAAGGTGCTAATCCATGAAATTACACTTTACACTTTGATTGAGTCGTTGGTGGAGCGTGTGTGGTTAACCGGCACACTAACTTGGACTTAACAAGGTAGGTAAAGGGTGACTTAGGGTTTATTATAGTATCGATGGAGCGTGTGTGGTTTACCGGCACATCGATTGAGTGATAAACTTTAAAGGGTACCAAGTGATTTGCATGGTTACTTCACACCTCGTTTTGTGATCCTCGGCATCCCAGTCACAAAACTTGGAGGGCACACTCGAGATTGAAACATGCCTTTGAAAAGTTCATTGAATCTCAAAGAATCTAGGAATTTCTAAGAACCAATCAAAAACCTAATACTTAAATGTTTTGGTTTTCGTGGTGGAAATTGGTGAATCGTCATTCACCTACCTTTCAAATATGGTATAGCTTAGATTACGGCATACCTCTTCTAAGTTATATTATATTGTGATTGGATCCTAGCCTTAATATTACATTTGGGTGTTTTATTAAGGACTCTCTTATATCTAAACTAATCTTGTTCTCTTCTTTTCAGATGTCTTCAAACAATGCTGCTTCTGGCTCTAATCCTAATAGCTCCTTTACTCTTATGAGCTTGTGTGGGAAAGTTACCTTTGATGGATCCAACTTCAATGAGTGGATCAGAAACATCAGGATGATTACCCGCTACGAGGACAAAGAATACGTCCTTGACAAGGAGCTTAAGGAAATTAATGAGACCACTGCAACTCCCCAGGAGATCGCTGACTTTCATACTCATGAAAGAGATGCTACCAAGGTGGCTTGCATCATGTTAGCCACAATGACAGCTGAACTCCAAAAGTCTTATGAGGATTTCTACCCTTATGAAATGCACCAAGATTTGATGGAAAGATACCATCAGAGTGCACGACAAGAGAGGTATGAGATCATCTGCTCCATGATAACAACCATGATGAAGGACGGGGAATCCGTCACGAGCCACATGCAGAAAATGCAAAGGTATGTGGATCGGTTGCTGAAGCTTAATGTGAACTTCCCTGAGGAGCTTGCAATAGATATCATTTTGCACTCCTTACCATCGTGCTATGATCAATTTCGCATGACATATCACATGAATAAGGAAGAGGTCACACTCAGCAAACTTCAGGGACTTCTCAAGACCGCAGAAACAGGTCTTAAGGGGAAGTCGGTTGCTATCACTCCCACTCCAAACTCAACTCCAGTTTTGGCAATCGGGAAAAGACGAGGGAGGAAGAGAAAGAGCTCTTCGAAGGGTACCAAGGTTCGGACCCTTGATGGCTCTTCTTCAAGTGGAACCAAGAAAGGTTTCATCACTCCTTCTTCTGACCCAAAAGAGGCTGAATGCTTCTATTGCCATGAAAAGTCTCATTGGAAGCGGAACTGCCCAAAATACCAGCAGGATGTGAAGGATGGGAAAGTTAAACCCAACCACGCAGGTATTTACACTATCTTATCTAATAACTCACCCCATTCTAAATCTTGGGTCCTTGATACCGGTTGTGGTATTCATATTTGTTGTGACTTGCAGGGATTAAGAAGAAGTGAGAATGTGGAGCAAGGAAGGATAAACTTGATCATGGGGAATAGGAAAGCTTTACCTGTCACCAAGATTGGAGTTTATACTTTATCGCTAAGTAGTGGGTTTACTTTAGATTTGAATAAATGTTGTTATTCGCCAGGAATGGCAAGAAATATTATTTCCTTTCATGCTTTGTACAAACAAGGGTTTACCTTTTCATTTAATAATGAAGTTGGTTCTATTGATGCTTTCTTTAATAATGTTTTTTATTGTAGAGCATTACCCTGTGATGGTGTGTATGAAGCTGTATCTGTTGTAGATAATTCAGGAAATAATGTTTTGTGTATTGATTCTACTAATAATAATAACTTGGATAAAGCATCGTTATGGCATTGTCGTCTTGGACATATAAGCAAGAAGCGCATAGGCCAACTCCAAAAGGATGGAGTCTTGGAGTCGTTTGACCTAAAGTCAGATGATAGTTGCGAATCATGCTTACTTGGAAAAATGACAAAGTCACCCTTCACAGGCTCATGTGAGAGGGGTGAAGGTTTGTTGGACCTTGTACACACGGATGTGTGTGGACCATTCAAACATGCCACAAGGGATGCTAATCGTTATTATTTGACTTTCACTGATGATTACAGTAGATATGGATATGTCTACTTAATCAAGCATAAGTCAGAGACTTTCGAGAAGTTTAAGGAATTTAAACAGGAAGTCGAGAATCAATTGGGCAGGAACATTAAGATGCTTCGATCCGATCGAGGAGGTAAGTATCTTAGTTCAGAGTTCCTCGACTATCTTAGGGAATGTGGGATTATCTCACAATTGACACCTCCCAGGACACCACAGTTGAATGGTGTAGCTGAGAGGCGTAATCGAACCTTGTTGGATATGGTTCGTTCCATGATGAGTCGAGCTACGCTACCAATCTCATTCTGGGGGTATGCCTTAGAGACTGCCGCCCATATTCTTAATCTAGTCCCTACAAAGAAAGTTGCCAAAAACTCCTCACGAGATGTGGACTGGTAAAGTACCTAAACTAGACCACATCAAGATTTGGGGTTGTGAGGCTTTCGTGAGACGTGAGACTCATGATAAGCTCGAACCTCGAAGCGAGAGGTGTATTTTCATCGGCTACCCACAACAATCCTTTGGTTACCTCTTCTACAGACCTAGTGACAATGTGGTCTTTGTAGCAAGAAGAGGAGTCTTTCGAGAGAGAGAATTTATAAGTCAAGGAGACAGTGGGAGGCAAATTGATCTTGAAGAAATTCAAGAGTCAAGCGGTGAAGGAACTTCAAACACTAGCCCTCAACTTGAGGAGGAAACTCCTGTTGAGCCAGTTGACGAGCCTGTACCACTGAGGCGTTCCACGAGAGTTAGGAATGCACCTGAGCATTACTATGGTTTTCATATTACTGCGGAAGGTGAGACACTTATTAGTGATGAGACACTAGTAGGTCTGGATGAACCTAACAGCTACACGGAAGCCATGGCAGGCCCTGAGGCTGCCAAGTGGAAAGAGGCAATGGATAGCGAGATACAATCCATGTATGACAATCAAGTTTGGAACTTGGTTGAAAATGTACCAGGTCGTAAGACAGTGGGGTGCAAATGGATCTTCAAGAAGAAGACCGACATGGATGGTAATGTACACACTTATAAGGCACGACTGGTTGCAAAAAGTTATTCTCAAACTCTGGGAGTTGATTATGATGAAACCTTTTCACCAGTGGCCAAGATAAAGTCTATTAGGGTCCTGTTAGCCATTGTTGCATTTCATGACTATGAAATATGGCAAATGGATGTCAAAACTGCTTTCCTTAATGGAAAGTTGGCTGAGGATGTTTACATGGTTCAGCCAGAGGGTTTTGTCAGTACAGAGTACCCCAATAGAGTGTGTAAACTCGAGAAATCCATTTATGGACTGAAACAGGCACCTCGCAGATGGAATCTTTGCTTTGATGAGAAGGTCAAGGAATTTGGCTTTTCAAGGAGTGAAGATGAATCTTGTGTCTATATCAAGGCTAGTGGGAGTATAGTCAGTTTTTTGGTACTGTATGTGGATGACATACTACTCATAGGAAATAACATCCCAACCTGCAGGAAGTAAAGTCCTGGCTTGGGAAGTGTTTCGCTATGAAGGACCTTGGTGAAGCTGCCTATATCCTAGGGATAAGGATTTTGAGAGACAGGAGTAAAAGACTAATTGGACTTAGTCAGAGTACCTACTTGGATAAGGTGCTGAAAAGATTCAACATGCATAACTCCAAGAAAGGTGAGTTACCCATTCAGAGTAATGCCAGATTGAGTAAGACACAAAGCCCTAGTACTGAGGCTGAGATAGCAGAAATGAGTCGACTACCTTATGCTTCAGCTGTAGGATCGATCATGTATGCTATGACGTGTACTCGACCTGATGTAGCCTTTGCTTTAAGCATGGTTAGCAGGTATCAGGGGAACCCTGGCAAGGAACACTGGACTGCGGTAAAGAATATCCTCAAGTACTTGCGAAGGACTAAGGACTGGGTCCTTACCTTCGGTGGGAGTGATGACTTGAGAGTTGTAGGGTATAGTGATGCTAGTTTCCAGACTGATAGGGATAATTTCCGCTCTCAGTCAGGCTGGGTCTTTACCCTAAACAGAGGAGCAATTTCTTGGAAGAGTTCCAAGCAAGAGACAGTGGCAGATTCAACTTGTGAATCAGAGTATATAGCAGCAAGCGAGGCAGCAAAGGAGGCTATATGGCTAAAGAACTTCATCGGAGACCTTGGAGTTGTACCAGCTATAAAAGAGCCAATGGAGATTTTCTGTGACAGCAATAGTGCGGTTGCCTTAGCCAAGGAACCAAGGGATCACGGGAGATCCAGACACATCGACAGAAAATACCATTTTATCAGACATCGAATTGAAGAAGGACTCCTCATGGCGAAGAGGGTATCATCGGATGAGAACCCGGCAGATCCCCTCACGAAGGGACTGAGTAGGGTTAAGCATCTCCAGCATGCTCGGAGCATAGGCCTGAAGGATGATATAAGTTTTAGTAGTTAGATAACCCAGAAATTTGTAAAGTGTAATTGACATTAGATGATGAATAAAAGGTGTTTTATTTATGAGTAAAGTGTTGCTATCTCTTGTTGAGCGTTTACTATATTTCGTTTGCATGTTTTGACTTCCAGAATAATTTTGTTTGATATAACATATTATTCAAACCTCCACAGTCGGTCATATGTCGGAAGTAGGTATGAATCAAGACTGTCATGATTGGTTGCAGAGGTCTAAGGTGTTGGACAAGGCTACAACAATCATGAGTGCTCATAAGTTCTGAGCATTGGACTCAACCCACGCTCACTGGAATCACTTCATGGAATTTTATCTCGAGTGATCGTGAGACGGTAATATCATATAAGTCTTCAAACCTAGAGATATGATTTGTTACTTACGAGTTGGTTATGCATTGATTGTACGAAAACGCATTGGTAACTCGATGTTATAAAACGTGCTTTTGTGTGTAATTCAATGAGTGGTAGAAAAAACATATGAGTCGAAGTTTATCTGTTCCTTCTTGGATTAGAAGCTGATATCTGGGCCTCTCGATGATTTTGTTTTGACCTATGTACCGGGCCCGGTCAGAACTAAGTTGATGTGTTCAATTAAGTTCTTTGTCAAACAAATCGGAAATCGGGAAACAAACTGCTGGACAATAAGTAAGACATTGTTCATGTATTTGTCCGGCTGATATCTAGAACAGAGGATTATATGATCACTTATCTTAAATGGCAAGTTCTAGTTCAACAGAGTTTAAAGAGCTACGATTGCTGATCGGTTCCTGAAGTCATACTTGCAACTATAGTTATTAGACTTATCCAAGTGGGAGACTGTTGGATATAGTGTCTAAGTCCATAACTATATTTGGTATGTAGTTGACCCGACCCGGCATGGTCCATTTGGGTTGCACTTCACCCGAACAATTTATGGATAATATTTGAGAATAGTACAAGTTATGATTTATTAATATATTATAAGTTCTAATATATTAATATAAGATCATATTATTTAATTAGTAGTGATCTATAATTAATCTAGGATTAATTTAGTGATCAAAGATATTACTAATTAAATATGGGCTTCTATATTTATATTGTGTGGGCTAATGCTCATTTGGAATGGGCTAGGCTTGGATGGAAAAGTCCATGGATTCTTCATGGAGCTTTAACCCATGGATCTCATGGAAATGAAGAGACATGGGTATTAGGGTTTACATGGATGTAACCCTAATCCACCACACTATATAAAGGAGGCTTTGGCTCTTGAAATAAGACTAGTTGTATCTAGTGAAGACTAGTTGACACTTGTTGAGGTGAGGGCAATTTCAAGATAGCAAATACTATTCTCTCAAAGTTCCAAGTTTTGTGGTGATTTGTGACTTTCATTTGAGGCATCCACATTATTGGTGCTAGGCTCTAGAACTCCAAGCAATCAACTACAACTACAAGGTAAGTATATCTACTAGCTGATTTGATTCATGTTCCCCATGCCATGCTAGTTAGGATATAAACCTTGGAAAAATAATTATTTACATGTATCTTAGACAAACATAGATCCAAGGTTTATTAGGGTTGCATGTACACTTAGGAAGTGTTAGAATGCTCAAAACCCATCATGAATATCCTAGTACCCAAGGATACCATTACCCTTACTGTGTGTCACAATCACATAGTTACGGGTGTACTGTTCGACGAGTTTCCATGTTGTGATTAATTTAGTGCAAAAGGATACACTCTTTGTTATTATATTATTTCCTGATTACCTTTACTTTGCGTCACGTTCGCATAATCGATGAGGTAGATTAGACTTGAATAATAATAATTGTACAAGGTAAAACTTTCCCTTACATAGAGGTTCATACTTTTAAAACACATGAGTCTTGGTAGAAGACTACTTTTTATACTAGTAGGAAATATGGGAGTTCCTTGGGTTTTTCACACTTATATAAAGCTGCTTTCTCAAACTTTTGCGAATCTTTCATAACAACTTTTCACAAGAAATGACACTAAAATACTTATGAATTCACCAGCTTTATTGCTGATACTCACTTTCAAAATAACTTGTATTCTCAGGTCACAATTAGACAGTTACCGATGCAAGGTTTAGAGAAGACGGAGCAATCAAGCCTCGTCTGTTATTTTGAGTATTCATTATGTTGTTTATGTTACGAAAGAACACACTTGTAATTAAAAATTATACTATTAAGGCAATGGATGATGTTGTCGCTTGTTTACTACTTTACATTGTTGTGATACATTACATGACGTCCTCCACCCCAGAACGTTTCCGCCGTCCTCGGTTTTGGGGTGTGACAGATTGGTATCAGAGCATTGTTTATAGTGAATTAAGTATATCAACCCATAAAAGATATACTAACTATAAATACAATGGGATTAAAACACTCTGACCAAGAGTTAATACTTTTAAATAATAAAATATTTAATAAAGTATACGTGCCTGCATTCATACTAAAATCAATGTCACAAGGACAAGAACAAAAGTATTACGATTGTTGAATATCACAAATAAGCTTGGGGATGTATGTTCAGTCCTGGGAATGGCATAGCATGATCAACTATGCTGGTCCGAGGAGTGATTAGCATATGCCCAGGAATGGTTGTGATGTGGCAACTGTTGGAATAGTGTCTAAGGCTGCAACTATATTAGGCAAGTATTTGACCCGGTTGTGCATGGTCCTTTTGGGTTGCCTTCACCATAGCAACTTGATAGGATGATTTATTAAGAGAGAATAAATATTGTTAATATATTATGGGAATAATATAAAGAATAATATATTGTTATTTGATTAATATAAGTCATAGAATTAATTGGAATTAATTTGGTGACTTAAAGAGATTAATTAAATAAGAGGGTATAAACTGTCAATTGTTTGATAGTTAAACTTTAGACTGTAAATCCATATAGATATGTATTGGACGGATTCTAGAAGCTAAGGATTGCTTCAAATCGTCCAAGGGGTTATCTAAGGAATAGATTTGGATAGCCTTAAGAGAAGATTATCCAATTAGGGTTTAGGTTGTAACCCTTAAGGAGTCTACAAGTATAAATAGACCCTATGGCAAAGGAAAATCGACACTTCATCTAAAGTATAGAAACCCTGGCCGATTTCCACCCCTCTCCTCTCTCTCAAATCATCCTCCTTGCTATTTGGTGTTTGTAAGCCATTAGAGGAGTGACAATTGTGACTCTAGAAGCTCCAAGACAACAAGATCAAACAAGAGATTCAAAGGTATGATTCTAGATCTGTTTTAACATTGTTCTTACACCTAAATAGTCATTAGAAGTCTTGGATTCAAAGCATGTTTAATTAGAAAGCCTAGATCCAAGCATTAGGGTTTTGCATGCGCACATAGGAAAGTTCTTATGGCTAAGACCCATCAGTGATATCAGAGCCTAGCTTGGTTTTCATTAAATTGATGCTTATTTGTTTGAACCTAAATTGAAAAATTCATTTTTTTGTGTTTCTGAGTCATGGACTCGGCGAGTTCCATAGTGGACTCGGCGAGTCCAAGCGTCAGGAATGGCCAGATTCAGGATTTCTTCATGATTATCTTATGGAAACTTACCTTAATCATATTAGATCAACCCTAATCCGATTTTTTGATATATATGACTATTATCTTGATCTAATTAAAGATATTTATCAACTAATAAAATATTTAATTTCCTTATATGATAATTAATTAATTATTTTGATTATTTTGGTAATTATCTTGAAAGAAATCTTGAATAAATCAAATATAGATAATTAGGAAATTAATTGTTAATTAAAATTATTTGTTATTTAATCCTTCATGTTTTAAATGTTTAAAACTTGTCCTCAAGTTTTGAAATTTATATTTTGTGATTAAAAGTTTTAATTTAGACAATTTAAATTTCAAACCCTAGATTTTAAAAGGTTTAAAATACAACCCTATACTAATATAATATTACAAGATTAATATATATATATATATATATATATATATATATATATATATATATATATAACTAAAATGCTAGTCTTACCGTTAGTAGGCCTTATTCACGAAGCCGATGTATAAGGTGGGTATAAGGTTGCGGCCTATAAAATGGCGCTTAATGGGTGTACACTCACACCCACCGCTTACTTGATCGGTGGAGGGTCGTTAGCCGAACGGGTAGGATAGGGCAACCTCATCCTCTCATTAAAAGTGTAATAAGTAATACAAAGTAACTACACATTTTTTAAAAAACTTCCCAATCTTAGTTACTTTAGGAAAAGTGAATTGATGCAATCCCATGAAATTACACTTTGCACCCTTGCTAAGAAGTTAGTGGAGCGTGTGTGGTTTACCGGCACACTAATTGGTTCTAAGCAAAGGTGGCAAAGGGTGATTCATTGTTTATCATAGTTCGATGGAGCGTGTGTGGTTTACCGGCACATCGAATAGGTGATCATTACAATGAAGGCACCATGTGAATTTGCATGGTAATTCACACCCGCTTTGTGATCCTCAATATCCCAGTCACAAACTAGAGGGGCATATCGAGATTTAAACATGCCATTGAATAGTTTCAATGAATCTCATCCGATCCTAGGAATTCTCAATACATTTAGGACTAATAGTTAGGTTTTATGGTGGAGAATTAGTGAATCGTCATTCACTTACCTTCAATTTATTAGCATGTTAGATTACGGCATCCCTTTTCTAATATGTAAATGTTGTTGTTGGATCCTAGCCCTAATTTTTCTTATTGGGTGATAATTAGGGATTCATATTCTAATCTATCTTTCTAGTTCTTTCACGTTGATGAGCCTTTGCCAAAAGGTCACCTTCGATGGAACGAACTTTAGCAAATGGATAAGATACATTCGCACCATTGCACGCTATGAGGATAAGGAGTATGTACTCGATGAGAAGCTCGAGAAAATCAACCCTGAAATTGCTACTCCGGTTGAAATTACCGCTTTCGAAACTCATGAGCGAGATGCAATGAAGGTACATTGCATCATGATAGCCACCATGAACTCCGAATTCCAAAAGTCCTACGAGGACATGTACCCGTACGAGATGCATCAAGACTTATTGGAGAGATACCACCAAAACGCGAGACAAGAGCGTTATGAGATTTTCACTAACATGATTTCCGCTAAGATGGGTCATGGAGAGTCTCTTACCATGCACCTGCAAAAGATGCAAAGGTATGTCGACCGCCTTCACAAGTTAAATGTTGACTTTGGGGAAGACTTGGCGATCGACATGGTGCTTCACTCTTTGCCTCCGATGTACAACCAATTTAGGATGACCTACCATATGAACAAAGAGGAGGTGACCCTAAGCAAACTCCAAGGTCTCTTGAGGGTCGCTGAGAGCAACTTCAAAGACAAGTCTGTTGCACCAACTCCCAATCCACCCGCTGCTCCTATCTTGGCTATTGGTCAAGGAAAGGGAAAGAAGAGGAAGTCTTCGTCTAAGAATTATCGCAAGGTTAAAGCCCGAGATGGTGCCTCTTCTAGTGGGACCAAAGTTGATCCCACTAAGCCCTGCCCTAACCCTAAGGAGGCAGAGTGCCACCACTGCCACAAGATAGGACATTGGAAGAGAAGCTGCCCAGAGTACTTGCAAGCCATGAAGGAAGGAAAGATCAAGCCATCTTTCACAGGTATATATACAATTAAATCTAACGATTCTAATCATGCTATTTCTTGGGTTCTTGATACCGGTTGTGGTTACCACATTTGTTCTCATGTGCAGGGACTAAGAAGAAGTAGGGATGTGGAGCAAGGAAGGATTAATCTAATCATGGGGAACAGAAGATCGTCGCCTGTGACCAAGATTGGAGTATATTCTTTAGTGCTTAGGAATAATTTATGTTTAGATTTGAACAATTGTTGCTATTCGCCAGAAATGGCTAGAAACATCATTTCATTTCATGGTTTATATAGACAAGGTTTTAGATTTTCTTTTAATAATGAGAATGGTTCTATTTTGGCTTATCTAAATGGTGTCTTTTACTTTGAAGCTATACCATGTAATGGAATTTATGAAACTGTTATGATTGTTGATAACTTAGGAAATGATATTTTGAATATAGATTCTTCCACTAGTATGGATAAAGCATCCTTGTGGCATTGTCTTCTTGGAAATGTCAACAAGAAACGCATAGCCCAACTCCAAAAGGATGGAGTGTTGGAGTCATTCGACCTTAGGGAAGATGACACATGCGAGTCTTGTTTACTTGGAAAGATGACTAAGTCACCCTTCACAAGTACGTGTGAAAGGGGTGAGGGTCTATTGGACTTAATACATACCGATGTATGTGGACCGTTTAGATCAACCACGAAGGATGGGAACCACTTCTACGTGACTTTTACCGATGATTATAGTAGATATGGGTATATCTATCTAATCAAGCAAAAGTCAGAAACTTTTGAAAAGTTAAAAGAGTTCAAGAATGAAGTGGAGAATCAATTGGGCAGGAAAATCAAGATGCTTCGATCCGATCGAGGAGGAGAGTACCTAAGTCTTGAATTCCACGATTATCTCAAGGAGTGTGGAATAGTTTCGCAATTGACGCCTCCTAGGACACCGCAGTTGAATGGTGTGGCAGAAAGGCGTAATCAAACCTTATTGGATATGGTTCGCTCTATGATGAGTCGTGCTTCACTACCTATCTCTTTTTGGGGGTATGCCTTAGAGACTGCCGCCCATATCCTTAACCGAGTCCCTATTAAGAAGGTTGCCAAAACACCTCACGAGATGTGGACATGGAAAGCTCCCTCGTTGACACACATCAAGGTTTGGGGTTGCGAGGTTTTCGTAAGAGGAGATACTCACGACAAGCTCGAACCTCGTAGTGAGCGATGTATTTTCATCGGCTACCCGCAGACATCCTTTGGATATCTCTTCTATAGACCGAAGGACAATGTTGTCATCGTTGCGAGGAGAGGAGTTTTCCGAGAGCAAGAACTCATAAGCCAAGGAGACAGTGGGAGGCAAATCGAGCTTGAAGAGATTCAAGAGTCGATAGATGAAGGAACCTCTACCGCTGGCACTCAACCCGAGGAGGAAACTCTGGTTGAACCGATTAACGAATCCTTACCTCTTAGACGTTCCGAATAGATTGTGTAGGCTTGAGAAGTCCATTTATGGACTTAAGCAAGCGTCTTGCAGATGGAATCTTTGCTTCAATGAGAAAGTCAAAGAGTTTGGATTTGTACGAAGCGAAGATGAATCATGTGTATATGTCAAAGCCAGTGGGAGTATAGTAAGCTTCCTCGTTCTATATGTTGATGACATATTACTCATAGGAAACGACATCCCGACTCTGCAGGAGGTTAAGTCCTGGCTCGGGAAGTGCTTCGCTATGAAGGACCTCGGAGAGGCTTCTTACATTTTGGGAATAAGGATAGTAAGAGAAAGAAGTAAGAGACTAATTGGACTTAGTCAGAACACTTACTTGGAGAAGGTAATAAAACATTTTAGTATGGAAAACTCGAAGAAGGGAGAATTACCGATACAAAGTAATGCCAAATTGAGTAAGACTCAAAGTCCGAGTACCGAAGCTAAAATAGCAAAAATGAGCCGAGTACCATACGCTTCCGCAGTTGGCTCAATCATGTACGCTATGACTTGTACTCGCCCTGATGTAGCCTTCACTTTGGATTGCGGTGAAGAATATCCTTAAGTACCTTCGGAGGACGAAGGAATGGTTCTTAGTACTCGGAGGGAGTGATGAATTGAAGGTGCGAGGGTATAGTGACGCCAGTTTTCAGACTGACAGGGACAACTACCGTTCGCAGTCGGGATGGGTATTTATCCTAAATGGAGGAGCAGTGACATGGAAAAGTTCCAAGCGGGAAACCGTAGTTGATTCAACATGCGAATCAGAGTACATTGCAGCGAGCGAATCATCGAAGGAGGCAATATGGCTAAAGAACTTCATCGGTGATCTTGGAGTTGTACCTGCCATAAAGGAGCCCATGGAGATTTTCTGTGATAACGAAGGAGCGGCTGCCTTGACCAAGGAACCGAGGGATCATGGTAGATCAAGACATATCGACAGAAAATATCACTTCATTAGACATCATGTAGAAGAAGGACAACTCGTAGTAAAGAGGATATCATCAGAAGATAACCCAGCAGATCCGCTTACGAAGGGACTGAGTAGGGTTAAGCACTTGCAGCATGCTAGGAGTATTGGGCTAAAGGATGATATTAGCATAGATTAGATAGTATTAGAAACGTGTAATAGATAAATGTAATTAACATTTGATGATTAAATAAAGGAGTTTTATTTATGAGTAATGTTACTATCTTATGTTAATTGTTTAGCTATTGTTTCACTTTGCATGTTTTGACTTCCAGAATAATTGAGTTTATTAGGAATAATCAAATTGTTCAAATAGTCCACAATCGTTCATATGTTGGAAGTAGATATGAATGAAGATTGTCATGAATCGGTGCGTAGATTGTCTAAATGGTATTAGACATAGCAAAGGGTTGCTGCGACGTTCATGAGTGCTTATGAGCTAGTTTTGAGCATTGGAACAAACCCGCGCTTGCTGGAATCACCTTATGGAATATGATATAAAAGGGGTGATCGCAAGACGATAATATCATATAGTCTGAAAACCTAGATATATGGTTTATTATTTGCTAATTGATTGTACATTGATAATGCGAAAACGTATTGGTAACTCAATGTTATAAAACGCATTGTTGTGTATAGTTGATTATTGAATAAGTAAATGCATATAAGTCGAAATTGATCTGTAAATTTTATCCTAAGAGGGTAGAAGCGATATCTCGGCCGCTCGATGATTTGATTTGACTTATGTGTCGGGCCCGGTCAGAACTGAATTGATGTGTTCGATTAAGTTCTATGTCGAATAAATCAGAGATCGAGAAACCTAAATGCTTGACTAACCATTCCATAGGATTGTCAGCATGATATCTAACAGAGGACTGTACGATCCCTTATCTAAAGGACAAGATTGATTAGATCAGAGTTTGACATCGTCTTTGAGAGCTACGATTGCAAACCGAGTTGTACTAGTGCATATAGTTACTAGACTTATCCAAGTGGGAGACTGTTGGAATAGTGTCTAAGGCTGCAACTATATTAGGCAAGTATTTGACCCGGTTGTGCATGGTCCTTTTTGGTTGCCTTCACCATAGCAACTTGATAGGATGATTTATTAAGAGAGAATAAATATTGTTAATATATTATGGGAATAATATAAAGAATAATATATTGTTATTTGATTAATATAAGTCATAGAATTAATTGGAATTAATTTGGTGACTTAAAGAGATTAATTAAATAAGAGGGTATAAACTGTCAATTGTTTGATAGTTAAACTTTAGACTGTAAATCCATATTGATATGTATTGGACGGATTCTAGAAGCTAAGGATTGCTTCAAATCGTCCAAGGGGTTATCTAAGGAATGGATTTGGATAGCCTTAAGAGAAGATTATCCAATTAGGGTTTAGGTTGTAACCCTTAAGGAGTCTACAAGTATAAATAGACCCTATGGCAAAGGGAAATCGACACTTCATCTAAAGTATAGAAACCCTGGCCTATTTCCACCCCTCTCTTCTCTCTCAAATCATCCTCCTTGCTATTTGGTGTTTGTAATCCATTAGAGGAGTGACAATTGTGACTCTAGAATCTCCAAGACAACAAGATCAAACAAGAGATTCAAAGGTATGATTCTAGATCTGTTTTAACATTGTTCTTACACCTAAATAGTCATTAGAAGTCTTGGATTCAAAGCATGTTTAATTAGAAAGCCTAGATCCAAGCATTAGGGTTTTGCATGCGCACATAGGAAAGTTCTTATGGCTAAAACCCATCAGCAACAAGTCTAAAACTTACCAACACTACCACAATGAAATACCATAGGGGTATTTGGTGTTACTATAATTACTTATCTGAGAACTAAATAGATTTTTATCAATAGGTCAATAATTGCTTAGTGGATACATTAAAATTATATGTATCTCGGACGTCATAGACTTAGAATCTGTGGATCTTTGTTTTACTTCCTGTTCCTCGTTGGGTTGTGGACTTAGAGTTAGGGTCGCTTATTCGAAGGTCTATCTTGTCCCGAATACATATAACTAGTATGCACTAAACAAGTATTGAAGTATCTAATAAAGATCATCTTATAATTATCTAATTAGTACGTCTACTTAGTTATCTCTTATATTCCTTTTTCTCGCATAGATATCATGGCTGGATTTCCATCCCCACGACGACCCGTACTACCCTAACCACGTCAATGTTGGATGGCTCATAGAGGAGCCAGAGAAAGATCACCCAATCCCTGTGGATGGTCACCAAGCTGAAGGCTTTGCTGATGGTTCTGAATCCGAACCTGAAGTGGAGAACCTACCCCCGATGGCTCTTGTTTTTAATCCTAACCCTCGTCCGGCCTTTCAAGGCCCAACGCCTCCTTGGGAAGAGTGCTTGGAAACCTGGAGCGAAGAGGAAGACCAACCTATGCCGTTTAATGGAGACCGAAGCTTCTACAACATAAGCAAAGGAAGGTCAGCAAATAGAATTCTTCCAATTCTGGTCCGTAGAGTTGCCCGAAACGAGATTCAGGTCAGAACAACTCTCCATCGTATCGTAGAGGTTGATGCAAATGCAAGAATGCATGCAATCCACACCAATCGCCTTGAGCACACTCGTGAAAGATCTGAGAAAGACCATGAAACCCTGCTGCAAGCACTGGCTGAAACACGAGCCGAAGTCATAGAACTCCGATTACGCCTGAGGGTGTACGAAAGGCACATGCTTGATATGGAACGACAACTGGCTGAACTGAGGCTTCACCAGGGGGATGACCGCCGCCAGTAGTAGATGCCTTACTTTCTTTCCCTGTTAAAAAGGAATTGTTTTTCCTATCTATGTCCTATGTGGCATTTTCTATGAAACTATCTTGTACTATAGGTACTTTTAGTTAGGACTTAAGGCGTCCAAATTTTTCCTACTCCGGATGTGATGTAAGACCCTCTACAAGGTCAATTTTCCCAAGCCGGTTACATCTTAAACGTCAATGATATTGTCAGTCGGCTAAATTCTGTGTCACTCTTTGTTCAAATACTTTCATCATACTATCATTGGAGTCTATCTAAAACCCACTCTAGTCAGGTTATTGGACTAGGGTAATTTAGCTCAGGGATCATTCCCAATTCTCTTTCAGGGGTGCGATCATACCAGCACTAATGCACCAGATCCCATCAGAACTCCGCAGTTAAGCGTGCTTAGGCGAGAGTAGTACTAGGATGGGTGACCCCCTGGGAAGTCCTCGTGTTGAAACCCCCATGTTTGAACGTTAAACGTCTTGAGACAATTATGTGAACTACTTCTATTCTTTACTAGGACTACATCATAGGGATGTAGGTCAAACTCTCAAGAAATTATTTCTACTCTTTACATGTAAGATCTAAATACATCTAGGTTCAACCATAATCACTCACAAATTCATTTTCTTCCCATGTTACAGAATCATGTCGTCATCCGAAAATAGTCAGTCGAACAATGAAGCCCCTATCCTTCATATCGACGCCGCTACATTCCAAGCTACGGTAACAGCTGCCGTGACAGCTGTCCTTGCAAACCTCAACGCTGGCAATGCAATCACGGCTGGCGAAGGAATTGAAAATTCCGATCGATGTATCGATCCAGGAAGCCAACAAAGGGCAACAGTCAAGGACGTAGAAAGTTGTAAAACCGAGAGGAGGAAACGAAATCGCCTAGCTCGAAAGGAGCGCCAACGATCCTAAATACTTTCCATGCAACAACAACAAGTGGCAACTCCTACCCCGTCAGCACCAGCACGACCCATTTCTCAAGTCCCTGGCATCAAGACCAACCCTGCACACAAAGGTGGTGGTAAAACCGGACCCCATAAAAGGAAATTTTCGAAGTGGATGAACGAGGAGGGCACCCGTGTCCACGTAACTCTTACTAAACACCTCACTGCCACCACCAATGCTAGTACAAGTCAGATATGTCACCAATGCGGCGAGATAGGACACCTCTAAAGGACTGTCCAATAATAAAGAACTCCGGCGTAGACGGAAAGATGCTAAGGATCACTGCTGCAGGAGAAACTACTCCGGACCCCGTTAAAGTATCTAAGGCGTTCGTTGTAACAGACTCATAAACTGTTTAAAACTAGTGCAACTAGAGTCTTATCTTTTGCGAGACCCCGTCAGTAAAGGGACCCTCGTACTGCGTATACTTGTCTTTTGTAGTATACCTAGTTCGCAGCAATAGTCTTGTAGTAAATATATAGTACTGTAACTCTGTTAAAAGCTGCACAATTGTGTTTTGTCTGTAACGCCTTTATGATCAAATCTAGTGCCTTTATTTCCAAGTGACTCCGATTTTTATCATACGACTGGGGTCCATCCGATCCTCACAATACCAGTTTCGTGCGTAAATCTCTTCCTCCGAAATCGTCTTTCTAGTTAAGCCGTCATTCCAGAACTCCGAAGTACTCATGCGTAAAGTACCTCAGATTTCTTATCCTTTCCGAAGAAACCTCAACAAACCTCCCCGAAGTACCACTCGGGCAGTACGTCAAGTTCAATAATATGAACTTCAGGACGGAGACTGCCCCATACTACGAGTAATCGCATCGTCATACGAACAAACTTAGAACCCGGTACGACTCCAGTAACCAAATCGCCCTACAGTCTAACCCCCTACCGAGCTGCAAGAACTGTTAGGTCAAACGGATGAAGCAACGCCGCTTCCTATTAGTGAAGGTTTGCTGGACTACCAACTAAGGACCTGGATTCACTTGGGAGCGTGAGAATCAATCGATTAGGAACTATCCCCACATCCTGGATCGAATATTCATGCCTACTCCTTGCCTAAATTCTAATTTCGGAACGAAATACCCTCTAACGGGGGGATAATGTGACAACCGTCAATTCTCGGTCAAGTCAAAGTCAACTAAAGTCAACAAGTCAAACCGGTCAACTCATCTAACCCTTGTGTTCTAGGGTTTTCATTGTGTTTCCTATTAAAAAACTCGCATTCTTAATGCAAAGTATCACTTAGAGTTTTCACGTGTTCAAAAACTCTAAACCCTAATTAGGGCAAGTGATGAAACTACTCGATAAAACATTACTCCTTAACCCTCGAGGGCATATGACAGTCATAACAAGACTTAATGAGGTTTACGAACCTTAAAATACGAAGCCAAACACTCAAAAAGGTCACAAAAGAAATCTCTCCCAAATCTCTCCAAGTATGTGAAATCTCTCCCAAATCTCTCTCTGAATGAGAAATCTCTCCAAGTGTGTGAAATCTCTCCCAAATTTCTTCAAGTATGTGAAATCTCTCCCAAATCTCTCCAAGTATGTGAAATCTCTCCCAAATCTCTCCAAGTATGTGAAATCTCTCCCAAATCTCTCTCTAAATGAGAAATCTCTCCAAGTGTGTGAAATCTCTCCCAAATCTCTCCAAGTATGTGAAATCTCTCCCAAATCTCTCCAAGTATGTGAAATCTCTCCCAAATCTCTCTCTGAATGAGAAATCTCTCCAAGTGTGTGAAATCTCTCCCAAATCTCTCTTTGAATGAGAAATCTCTCCAGGTATGTGAAATCTCTCCCAAATCTCTCTCTGAATGAGAAATCTCTCCAAGTGTGTGAAATCTCTCCCAAATCTCTCTCAAAATTTCCTTTAACTTTTTATAGTCTTTCGGGTCATTCCCACCCTTAACCGGGTCAAAAACCGCTCAAAACGGGGTAAAAACGGGTAAGATACCCTTAAGGACCCGAAACCCCTCCTATAGGGCCGAACCCTCTCGGACCCGAAACCCCTCTCAGGGACCGAACTGCTGAGAACCGAACCCGAAGCTCCTGAACCGAAACCACAAGGACCGAACCCGAAGGTCCCTTCGGACCGAACCTCCTCTCGGTCTATTTCGCTCCTCGCCCAGGTTCGCTCCTGACACTTCGCCTTCGCTCCCCATCGGTCCTAGCCCCACAAGCCACTTCGGTCCCCACCTCCTTAGGACCGAAACTTGCCACCTTCGGTTCCCCAATGCGAGAAGCCTCGCAGGTTCACCATTTTCACCCGGTTTACGACTAGTTTTGCGTTTTAAGTCCGTTTTTAATTATTTTAACACGGGGTTTTCACCCAAAATCATATTTTAATATATAGAACCCCTTATTTCCCAATTAATCATGTTTTTAGGGTATAATCGTTATCCAAGAAGAGTGGGTGGGATATTATTAGTGGAGTGTTGACTTTGCTTTAATCTATGACACAAGCAACCTCCATACCCACTCCATGTCACTATTCACCATCAGCCCATACCTAGTCACTTCATTGTACTTTTCCCATCTTTTTCCAACCACACAATTGGTCAAAGGCTATAAAACTCTCATCTCTTCTCACACTTCTCTCATTTTCTCATTCTTCCACCAAAGATCAAACATATTTTCTCTCTCACTTCCTCTCTCTAAAAATTCGAGATTCAAGGGCTGATCTTAGATTTTTCCTCCATATTTGGTAAGTATCTTCCTCCTACACTTAGATATTCTACTATCCTTCATCCAAATCATAGATTGCTTACACAAATATCGTCATATTTGTTGTTAGCTCCTCAAATCTTCAAGCATCTCCCAAGTGTTCTTGAGTTGAACACTTCTTTTCTCCATCATCCATCTACTGAAATCACTCAAGGTGAGTTCATACCCCTACTTTTTCATGTTTTCTTAAGTTTTTAGGGGGGGGGGAGGGGGAATACAAGTTAAAACAACAAGAACACAACCAAACTCATTCAACAGCCTTCATTAGAAAAGTTCATCTCCATTCACGGACTGTTTTGGTCAGCTTAAACATTTTAGTTTTCAAAACTGTATTAGGTGCAAATAGTTCAGGTTCATACCTTTAAAATGACTTCTTGCACATCACCATACGATTTTTCTACGATTTATGGTGATTTTTACAAAACTGTCTATCATTTCATAAACAAATCCGGACAAGTCTGTGAAGATGAACATTTTAACACAAGTTAAAGACTTCTAAAAATCATAATAAAAATGATGAACAAACTAGACACATTTTGTGAACTCTCAGAATTTACGGATTTAGTTTTGGACCTGTTTTGAATTTTATATGAATTTTCTAAGAACAGTAATAGAAAATGCTAACAAACAGAAAAATGCTATCAATTTCATTTCACCTTGTAACATGTGGAGCATGGTGTATATCTTTATGTGAATATATGTTATTGCAAATAAATGACATTTTGTCTTAGTGGATAGACATGCATCAGTTAATAAATGGATTTTGATATATATATATATATATATATATATATATATATATATATATATATATATATATAGAATATAAAAGATAACAAATTGTTATAATCAAAGTACATCCATTATATACAAACATTTGAATAAACTATGTTAAGTATAGTTTGCGTACATTACCTCTACTACCCTTGTTTTGATAAACTATAATAGGTATAGTTTATGATACTTTACATAACACACTCATATAAAAAGGGTACATTTATACAAAAGGGAGTTTCATTACGATAACAAACAAATATTTTGATAAGCTATAATAGGTATAGTTTATATTCATTTACATTACAAAAGGTTTTCTTCACTTAAACTGTCTTATCAAACCGTTTTCAAATCATTTTACAAACTGACATCAAGTCATCTTTTCTTTGTTATTAAACGTTTCAAAGGTTTTTACAAAACTTCTTTTATACTTTTATATTGTTAAATAAATGCCTACATATGTATGGTTATATAAGTAATGTTTAAAGGACTTAGAACGGCTAGCTCACCTTGATTCCTTTTCCTCGTTGGGATGTGGTATGATGGGTATCGGTTATCCGCCCGAAGGTCGTCTAAATATCAGTTATATATCATGTATACATATATAGTCATAAAAGTTCAATCAGTCAATTCAGTACCTTTGGGTAGCAAAGGTATACTTCCAATTATACTCGTACATTACTAGTAGCTATAATAGGTATAGTTAAGAGATACTACTTGCCATTCCTAGTACAAGGAATCACACCAGAGTCAGTTCATTCATGAGTCTATATGAAAACATGTTTTTTGTAGAGATACTATTGCATGGATACTTGTACATAGATACAATTACATAGATTCTATATGCTTAGATAATATTACATATTGTATGAGTAGACTCTATTATATACACTACGAGACTTACCATCCCGCACCCAAGGCTGTCAACTACAGTAGGGAAATGCACATCGGCAGATGGTTACGGTTGTACTGCTCGGCGAGTTTCCACGCCGTGAATATCCTAGTACCCAAGGATACCATTACCCTTACTGTGTGTCACAATCACATAGTTACGGGTGTACTGTTCTGCGAGTTTCCACGCCGTGAATATCCTAGTACCCAAGGATACCCTTACCCTTACTGTGTGTCACAGTCACATAGTTACGGGTGTACTGTTCGATGAGTTTCTACGCCGTGAATATCCTAGTACCCAAGGATACATTACCCTTACTGTGTGTCACAATCACATAGTTACGGGTGTACTGTTCGGCGAGTTTCCACGCCGTGAATATCCTAGTACCCAAGGATACCATTACCCTTACTGTGTGTCACAATCACATAGTTACGGGTGTACTGTTCGGCGAGTTTCCACGCCGTGAATATCCTAGTACCCAAGGATACCATTACCCTTACTGTGTGTCACAATCACATAGTTACGGGTGTACTGTTCGACGAGTTTCCATGCTGTGATTAATTTAGTGCAAAAGGATACACTCTTTGTTATTATATTATTTCCTTATTACCTTTACTTTGCGTCACGTTCGCATAATCGATGAGGTAGATTAGACTTGAATAATAATAATTGTACAAGGTAAAACTTTCCCTTACATAGAGGTTCATACTTTTAAAACACATGAGTCTTGGTAGAAGACTACTTTTTATACTAGTAGGAAATATGGGAGTTCCTTGGGTTTTTCACACTTATATAAAGCTGCTTTCTCAAACTTTTGCGAATCTTTCATAACAACTTTTCACAAGAAATGACACTAAAATACTTATGAATTCACCAGCTTTATTGCTGATACTCACTTTCAAAATAACTTGTATTCTCAGGTCACAATTAGACAGTTACCGATGCAAGGTTTAGAGAAGACGGAGCAATCAAGCCTCGTCTGTTATTTTGAGTATTCATTATGTTGTTTATGTTACGAAAGAACACACTTGTAATTAAAAATTATACTATTAAGGCAATGGATGATGTTGTCGCTTGTTTACTACTTTACATTGTTGTGATACATTACATGACGTCCTCCACCCCAGAACGTTTCCGCCGTCCTCGGTTTTGGGGTGTGACATACGGTTTCACTCAGGGGTCTGGTAGCCGCAAATGGTGGCTATAAGCCCCTTTAAATAGGTCCCAAACCCCGAGAATTAGGGTTTCATTAAACAGCATGGACTCGCCAAGTCCACTAGTCGACTCGCCGAGTCCGACCATTAACCTGGATAGATTTCGCGATCCTACTCGGTGAGTCTAAGCGTCAACTCGCCCAGTCCATCTAGAATCTCCAAAATAAATGAATAATAATGTACCTTGGAATCCGGATGTTACAATTTTGCAAGCCATCCTTAAGGTGATCACCCCTATCATATTCGGTTCAATCAAGGAGGGGATACTAGAGTTGATGGATGAGCGTTTGGGGGCTTTTCATGTGGAGTTGGAAGCCAGTCAGTTCGGGACTCATATCTTGCTTTCTATGAGTTCAGTGCTTGTGGGGCTCTTGAGTTCTTCGAGAGAAGGGATGTTAAAACGTTATCATCAGCATCTTAAGCAAATAAAATATTACTGCTCAATCCACTAAAGGATAACACATGGATGCAAGGTCGAATCCACAATGATACAACTTTAAAGTCAATGCGTCTTTGTGTACGACACAAACTAGTCTAATGCAAAAAATATAAAAAATGAGATTTTTGTTTATAAATAAATGTAAAACTATAGTGAAAATAACTAAAGAAATTTCAATAATAAAAAACATTTTAGTTATGCTGCGACTTTCCTAATCATGCAATCAATACAAATCTGGTTATTTAAGATGCGTTCTATCTAAGCTGGTGCTGAAAAACTACTAACAAGCTCTAGTAAGTTCTCTTTTACCTAGTTAATTAACCAAAACAAGATCTTTAGTTAATCCTAAATTTTTACTAACCTAATTAATATATATATATATATATATATATATATATATATATATATATATATATATATATATATATATATATATATTAATCAAGTTAGAAAAGCAAAACTATGATTTGTGTAAAATTTCCAACAATATTTAATACTTCTAACAAGCTCGGAAGCATAAAAATATAAAATTTTAGTTTATAACATATTCAAATCCCAACATGGAACCGATCTGTTACTTGTTACTTATTACGAGTTTATTACAAAAATTACAGATTCCATTAATTGATTAACTAGATAGATTTAATCCTAAATTAGGTGATATGTTTAAAAAGAACTAAAATTAAACATTCATTAAGATCAAAACCGAAATATCTAGATAGAATCACAAAATAAAAGCCATATCTAATGATTGATTACATAAGAAGTAATGATCTTGCATAACTGAAATCTAGGGTTTAGCCAGACATGGCTAAAATCTTATCTATATCAGTACAAAGAGAAATTAAACTACTAAATCTTACTAATCTAAATGAATGAGATGATCCACATCCTTCACATATTTATAATCGATGTAAAAGTGCATATATCGCCATAAAAATCGTCTGCAAAAGGTTTTTCTTCATATGGGAACGGCTATGGTTTAAACTGATCAAATAGGCAGTCTTTAAATACGATCCAACAACAAAACATGCAATTTTGAAAAAAAAAATGTGATCTTGCTATTGGAAAAACACGAAAATTTCAGTTTTCACGTTTAGTGAAGTACGATGCTAAATCTAACCCATATAAGAAAACACGATCGTGGTTGGGCAAAAACACTATCTCATTTTGTCTTCGAAGTATCGAAACTTGATTTATGGCCCAAAAAAGTTACAAAGGTAAAACACGAACATAGAAAGAAAAACAATATTGTGTTTTCTAAAAATCGCGCGTTTCGGATACGAACTTTTTAGTTTCAGCAAATCTAATCGATATTTTAGTTTCCTCAGGTATTTTAGCTCCATCAAGCTCCGAATATGCATCCAAAGCTACTTCCAAAGTACTGGTCCACTCGAAATATATTAAAGCAACATAAAACATAAGAAGTACGAGAATTTCTAACGATAAACATAAGTTGAACATTATTTAAACTAATACATAAAAAAAATGCATAAAATATGATGCAAGATATAATAAAAACTAATACACACACCTCCGAAGATTATCCTCGTCCCAATGGAGAAATATATGTGTATTTTTATATATATATTTATACATTATATCTTAATATTTTAGCCTTTGTTATTTTCTTCTAGAACTAAAAAGTACTTATAATACTTTGAATTATGATTTGCAGCTATTAGTTGTCAATAGAGCGCAAAAGAAAAGACTGGAGCGGAACTAGGGCTTAGAAACTAAAAGAAAGAAAAAATGCTGAAGTAGCCAATTACGCCGAGCGTAATTGCTAAGTACGCTTAGCGTAATGGCCAAAGATGGATTACGCCCAACGCAGATAAGGTTACCCCCAACGTAACGGCTTGCATCCAGATTTCCTCATCCCGACAAAATTCTCACTACGCCCAGCATACACCGACTTACGCCAAACGTACGTAAGTTGGTTCCAAGGGTTATAAAAAGCGATTATCAGCTAACCAGAGAGGGGGATTCGACTTCTAACCTAATTTAGTCGATAATTAACTTCTGTTAAGCCGTTTTGAGGGTCTAGAAGGTGGCCGGAAGGCCGTTAAGCTAACGGGAGCGGAGATCGGAAGGATTGGAGAGCGGATACATGTCGGTAATCATATGGGTTGTTAACGTGACCATGTTTAGAATTCCATTGTGATACTATTATGTGTTTAGCTTCTGATTTATGTGTAAAAACCTTTTACTTTGTGTTTATGATTGAATGAAACCTTGATTTATAGATTAATTGCTAGATTAAATTGTTTGTTTATGTTTAATTTATCCTGCCAAGCTTGTTAAAAGATCCTTAAGTGTTAATGATAATTATTTGCTGTTAATTGTCAAGTAAATTAAGTTGTATGAACATCTGCTTGATTGCTTGTATCTTATGACTTTGATGACCATCAAGATTATAAGTCTAGGAATAGCGAATGTGAAACTAGGATTAACTTGGAAATAAGTAAGTTAACGTGTGAGCCTTGTGTGATGACCATCAACAAGAGGTTAATTGAACGACCAATTTGATTAACTATTATTACAAGTCTTGCTTGATACGAACTGAACACTAGGAAACATGCTAGTTTAATCTACTGATCACTATTTGAATTGACTTGTTTGCTAAAAGATTAGTAATAGTGAACGCGAATCTAATCATTTTAGGAATCGGTGAACATGAATAAATGAACTTGTGTATGCAATTGTCTATACTTTTAAGGTGTACTTTATCTAAACCAAAGTACCTGAAGAGATTTGTTCTCCTGTTAGTTTATCGAGATTTGTCAATTAATTGTTCGTTTGAGATTTATTAAACTACTTCTTCATTCCTTTCGTGTGTTTTGTAACCTATAATCAAATATTCTGAATTAATTTACCACCGTTCCCCTTGTGTTCGACACCCTTGCTTATCGAAGCTATACTATACTCGATCAGGTTCACTGACTGTAAGGTGTGGTTTAGATGCGATAAATTAGGACTTATAAAAAAAAACTAGTGCATTAAAAATTCACATCAAGTTTTTGGCGCCGTTGCCGGGGAACGGTTTTTAATTAATTTACTTTATTTGATTATTCGTTATTTGTTTTTAATTTAGTTTTATTTTTCTTTTAGTTTTATTTTCGTTGATATCATTTCACTTGTCGGGAAGGTTCTTGTTGTTAATTGCAGGAATTTGGGATCGTACACATTGATTGACTTTACCTTTTGCATGGGTTTCGAGAATGCAAGCGATTAGGGAATTTTTGACCTGCTTAGCCTACTAATTTGTTGATTTGTCCAACTCAATCCATGAGGCGTAGTATAGATAGGCGTATTGTGGTTGTTAAGTGGAAGACCGAGCTCTTGCTGTTCTTGACTAGTTAGATTATGGCCCGTAGAACTCAAAGGACCAACCCACCCAAGGACGTGACAGATCACCGTTTCTTGCAGTTCCCGCAAACTTTAAACAACGAAACTCTGGCCAAATATGTCAATAATATGAGTCTGCTGCTTACTAAGGAGATTGACATAGCACCTTCGTTTGATTGGGAATTGGCGGCCCAGACTGGACATGATGCGCTGATCCAGGATTTTTTGCAATACTCGCACTCGGACGCGAGTGGCGTGCATTTGTTCGTATGTCAGGGTTGGGCAAGACTGTTCAGGATCCAGGAGCCTGTGTATCGGGAATTTTTGCTAGAGTTTTATGCTATAGTTTCCTATGACCCAAGGAAGACACCGAATGATAGGACAACCTTTTCCTTTAGATTGGGTGGTGTGAGTTGGGAGTGCAGTGCGATTGAGCTTGCCACTCAAGTTAGGATATATACAGCAGACGAGACAAGGAGTGTCCACTTCCCGGCATTTCTTGTTGATTGTCTCACGGGCCGGCCAGATGACTACAATGAAAACACTTTTTGGGCCAAGATTACTGGGGGAGTGTACACACCATCTACTGCACGGGGGAGGATGATTCGGTCTACCACATACAGATTGCTGCACCATCTGATTTCCATATCTCTCACGCACCATAAGAATAGTGAGAGAGTGTCGTCTATCGACTTGTATTTCTTATGGATACTTGTTACTCCAGGGAGGCACCTGAACCTTCCAGTTGCTTTAGCCGCTTATTTGGGTAGGAGGGCCAGGGGACTTCGAGTGGATAGCCCGATTTGCGGGGAGCATTTTATCACACGATTAGCTCGATCCTATCAGTTGTTGACGCGTGAGATTACGAGATCGATGGTTTTTCATGATATGAGGCCAATGAGCCTTCAATTATTGGAGTCGATGCGTGTACTTGAGCGGGGCGAGGATGATGTCTTGCGGGTATGACCAGATGACGTGTCAGACGAGGAGGGTGCAGTCGAGCCACAGCCGCGATGAGCCCAACGGCGTAGGCCTGCTCCTCGAGGAGCGCAGCAGGGACCTGAGCCAGAGATTGATATACGTTATCTGGCTCAGCGCATGGACGAGGGATTTCTGAGCCTGGGAGAGCGCATTGCACACGTGGAGAGATACAAGAAGTGGTATGGGGATGCGTTGACTGCATTATTTGCCCACCAAGGGTTTCAGTACTCGGTTCCTTTTCCTCCACCATTCCAGTCACGACCTGATGGAGCCGGTACATCTGGGACACAACAGCACGATGACGGGGATGACGAGTGATTTAGATTATCCTTTCTATTTTTGAGTTATTTTTAGTTTATTTTTGCATTGCTTAGTATTAGTATTTTTATTTGGTATGTAATTAACTTTAATTTAAGTTTTTTTTTTTTAATTTTTGGTACTTTTGTTTTCCATGTTGATGCTCTTTGGTTGCTTAGTATCTTAGCATAATTTTCGCCCTTAGAAAGCTGGCAGTAAGTTCAGCAGCTAGGTTCGACTGTTGCTAGGCAGAGCCGTGTGAGAGTTCGAAGATTATAGTCAAGACCCACGATTTGTCATAAGTGTGGGGTGCATATTGATTTCGTGAGCGATTATTTAGAAGAGTGGCATTTTATTTTTAACTCTTATGGTATGGATGAGTTGTTCCCACACCATAGAGTTTTATTTCGACGCGAGGTAGAAGTATCATCTGGGCTGCCACGATATGGTTGACACTTTCCTATGTTGTGGGGGAGTTTTCATCGCGAGAAGAGGCTGCCATTCTTGACGAGACAACGTGGTCGACACTTTCCCTCGTCATGGTTACTATACATTGCATTTGTTTGCAATCTTTTGCACCACATTTTCGAAGTCGGCATTCTTGATTTTATTTATCGGTAAATTTAGAAGCAGCATTTCCTTTTTCCAGTCTTTCAACAATGTTTGGAGCAACTTGTAGCAGCCCCATTCGATCTCACCACAACTACCCCAGGGGAGTCTGTTCCTTTTTCTCCATTTTTATGTGCTTAATTAGTTTTATGCATACAATGAGGACATTGTATGAAATAAGTGTGGGGTAGGGGGTCGATAAAAGTAAATTAAAAACTGAAATAATAGTTTGAAAATTGCTAGATTTAGGAAAATTTAAAAATTTAAAAACTTGAAATAATAGTTTTATTTAGGAAAATCTAGTGATAATTTAAAAAATTTGCTGATATTGTATGAGATGATCTGATGAGAACTCAAATGTTTAGTTGAGTTAATACACGTTATAGTTCATTTGTGGCTTCCCTTATTCTAATGAAATCATGGGACAAAAACACAACTTCGCTTAGTTTGAGGAATACAATATGTTTAGCAGCCTGTACCTGAAATGTATCCAGGAAGACTTATGTAGTCATTGCACCTAGACTAATGTCTTAACTAATAAATGTTGAAGTAGAGCGCCCTTGCTTAAGCATGTAGGTTTTGAGTGAAAAAAAAGTGAGTTACATGTAAAAAAGAGAGAGAGAATTACAAGAAAAGTTGAAAGAGTTTTGGAGCTATTAAAGTGTAAATTTGAAGATCAAAATTCCGAAGATTCAAAAAGTTGAAGATACCAAAGATCAAAGAAGATGGTGAATTTAAAGAAATCAAAGATCAAATAACAAAGAAGTGAAGAATTCCAAAAGAGCTCCATAGTGGTATCATAAATTGTAATTTTCTAGATTATGTGTGCTTGGGTTGCGCTACAATAGTACCTTGAGGTTAGAAAGTTTTCTGTTGATGGATTCGAAGGGAGCATAAAATGAGCATTGTTCAAAAGAAGTGGGCGAGTGTTTATGAGGATTGTGAGTATTTAGAACTAGGGGGTCCTTAGGAAAAAGTTTTAGACACAAATGCATGCGTTGCGGTCTTGACATAATGGTTGAGTTTAAAATGGATTGTTTAGTGCGATATTGGTAAAATAAAAGTAAATTAGGCAAGCAAAAGTTAAGTGTGGGGTATTTTGATATGTGTATTTTTATATATATTTTTATATATTATATCTTAATATTTTAGCCTTTATTATTCTCTTCTAGAACTAAAAAGTACTTATAATACTTTGAATTATGATTTGCAGCTATTAGTTCTCAATAGAGCGCAAAAGAAAAGACTGGAGCGGATTAGGGCTTAGAAGCTAAAAGAAAGAAAAAATGTTGAAGTAGCCAATTACGCCCAACGTAATCGCTAAGTACGCTTAGCGTAATGGCCAAAGACGGATTACGCCCAGCGTAGATAAGGTTACGCCCAGCGTAACGGCTTGCATCCGGATTTCCTAATCGCGACATAATTCTCACTACGCCCAGCGTACGTAAGTCGGTTCCAAGGGTTATAAAAAGCGATTATCAGCTAACCAGACAGAGGGATTCGACTTCTAACCTAATTTAGTCGATAATTAACTTCTGTTAAGACTTTTTTTAAGGGTCTAGAAGGCAACAGGAAGGCCGTTAAGCTAACGGGAGCGGAGATCGGAAGGATTGGAGAGCGGATACATGTCGGTAATCATATGGGTTGTTAACGTGACCATGTTTAGCATTCCATTGTGATACTATTATGTGTTTAGTTTCTGATTTAGGTGTAAAAACCTTTTACTTTGTGTTTATGGTTGAATGAAACCTTGATTTATAGATTAATTGCTAGATTAAATTGTTTGTTTATGTTTAATTTATCTTGCCAAGCTTGTTAAAAGATCCTTATGTGTTAATGATAATTATTCGCTGTTAATTGTCAAGTTAATTAAGTTGTATGAACATCTGCTTGATTGCTTGTATCTTATGACTTTGATGACCATCAAGATTATAAGTCTAGGAATAGCGAATGTGAAACTAGGATTAACTTGGAAATAAGTAAGTTAACGTGTGAGCCTTGTGTGATGACCATCAACAAGAGGTTAATTGAACGACCAATTTCATTAACTATTATTACAAGTCTTGCTTGATACGAACTGAACACTAGGAAACATGCTAGTTTAATCAACTGATCACTGTTTGAATTGACTTGTTTGCTAAAAGATTAGTAATAGTGAACGCGAATTTGATCATTTTAGGAATCGGTGAACACGAATAAATGAACTTGTGTATGCAATTTTCTATGCTTTTAAGGTGTACTTTATCTAAAACAAAGTACCTGAAGAGATTTGTTCTCCTGTTAGTTTATCGAGATTTGTCAATTAATTGTTCGTTTGAGATTTATTAAACTACTTCTTCATTCCTTTCATGTGTTTTGTAACCTATAATCAAATATTCTGAATTAATTTACCACCGTTCCCCTTGTGTTCGACACCCTTGCTTATCGAAGCTATACTATACTCGATCAGGTTCACTGACTGTAAGGTGTGGTTTAGATGCGATAAATTAGGACTTATAAAAAAAACTAGTGCATTAAAAATTCACATCAAGTTTTTGGCGCCGTTGCCGGGGAACGGTTTTTAATTAATTTAGTTTATTTTATTATTCGTTATTTGTTTTTAGTTTAGTTTTATTTTTCTTTTAGTTTTATTTTCGTTGATATCATTTAACTTGTCGGGAAGGTTCTTGTTGTTAATTGCAGGAATTTGGGATCGTACACATTGATTGACTTTACCTTTTGCATGGGTTTCGAGAATGCAAGCGATTAGGGAATTCTTGACCTGCTTAGCCTACTACTTTGTTGATTTGTCTAACTCAATCAATGAGGCGTAGTATAGCAAGGCATATTGTGGTGGTTAAGTGGAAGACCGAGCTCTTGTTGTTCTTGACTAGTTAGATTATGGCCCGTAGAACTCAAAGGACCAACCCACTCGAGGACGTGACAAATCACCGTTTCTTGTAGTTCCCACAAACTCTAAACAACGAAACCCGGGCCAAATATGTCAACAATATAAGTCTGCTGCTTACTAAGGAGATTAACATAGTACCTTCGTTTGATTGGTAATTGGCGACCCGGAGTGGACTTGTTGCGCTGATCCAGGATTTCTTGCAATACACGCACTCGGACGCGAGTGGCGTGCATTTGTTCGTATGTCAGGGTTGGGCAAGACTGTTCAGGATCCAGGAGCCTGTGTATCGGGAATTTTTGCTGGAGTTTTATGCTACAGTTTCCTATGACCCTAGGAAGACACTGGATGATAGGACAACCTTTTGCTTTAGATTGGGTGGTGTGAGTCGGGAGTGCAGTGCGATTGAGCTTGCCACTCGAGTTGGGATATATACAACAGACGAGACAAGGAGTGTCCACTTCCCGGGATTTCTTGCTGATTGTCTCACGGGCCGGCCAGATGACTACAATGAAAACACTTTTTGGGCCGAGATTACTGGGGGAGTGTACACACCATCTACTGCACGGGGGAGGATGATTCGGTATACCACATATAGATTACTGCACCGTCTGATTTCCATATCTCTCACGCACCATAAGAATAGTGAAAGAGTGTCGTCTATAGACTTGTATTTCTTATGGGCACTTGTTACTCCAGGGAGGCACCTGAACCTTCCAGTTGCTTTAGCCGCTTATTTGGGTAGGAGGGCCAGTGGACTTCGGGAGGATAGCCCGATTTGCGGGGGGGCATTTTATCACGCGATTAGCTCGATCCTATCAGTTGTTGACGCGTGAGATTATGATATCGATGGTGTTTCATGATATGAGGCCGATGAGCCTTCAGTTATTGGATTCGATGTGTGTACTTGAGCGGGGCGAGGATGGTGTCTTGCGGGTACGACCAGATGAAATGGCGGACAAAGAGGGTGCAGTCGAGCCACAGCTGCGATGAGCCCAGCGGCGTAGACCTGCTCCTCGAGGAGCGCAGCAGGGACCTGAGCCGGAGATTGATATACGTTATCTTGCTCAGCGCATGGACGATGGATTTTAGAGTCCGGGAGAGCGCGTTGCACACGTGGAGAGACAACAGCGGTGGTATAGGGATGCGTTGACCGGATTATTTGCCCACCAGGGGTTTCAGTACTCGGTTCCATTTCCTCCGCCATTCCAGTCACGACCTGATGGAGCCGGTACATCTGGGACACAACAACACGAGCCGGTACATTTAGAGCAACTTGTAGCAGCCCCATTCGGTCTCGCCACAACTACCCCAGGGGAGTCTGTTCCTTTTTCTCCATTTTTATGTGCTTAATTAGTTTTATGCATACAATGAGGACATTGTATGAAATAAATGTGGGGTAGGGGGTCGATAAAAGTAAATTAAAAACTGAAATAATAGTTTGAAAATTGCAAGATTTATGAAAATTTAAAAATTTAAAAACTTGAAATAATAGTTTAATTTAGAAAAATCTAGTGATAATTTAAAAAATTTGCTAATATTTTATGAGATGATCCGATGAGAACTCAAATGTTTAGTTGAGCCAATACACGTTATAGTGCATTTGTGGCTTCCCTTATTCTAGTGAAATCATGGGACAAAAACACAACTTCACTTAGTTTGAGGGATGCAATATGTTTAGCAGCCTGTACCTGAAATGTATCCAGGAAGACTTATGTAGTCATTGCACCTAGACTAATGTCTTAACTAATAAAGGTTGAAGTAGAGCGCCCTTGCTTAAGCATGTAGGTTTTGAGTGAAAAAAGTGAGTTACATGTAAAAAAAGAGAGATAGAATTACAAGAAAAGTTGAAAGTGTTTTGGAGCTATTAAAGTGTAAATTTGAAGATCAAAATTCCGAAGATTCAAAAAGTTGAAGATACCAAAAAACAAAGAAGATGGTTAATTCAAAGAAATCAAAGATCAAATAACAAAGAAGTGAAGAATTCCAAAAGAGCTCCATGGTGGTATCATAAATTGTAATTTTCTAGATTATGTGTGCTTGGGTTGCTCTACAAAAATACCTTGAGGTTGGAAAGTTTTCTGCGGATGGATTCGGAGAGATGCATAAAATGAGCATTGTTCAAAAGAAGTGGGCGAGTGTTTATGAGGATTGTGAGTATTTAGAACTAGGGGGGTCCTTAGGAAAAAATTTTAGAGACAAATGTACGTGTTGCGGTCTTGACATAATGGTTATGTTTAAAATGGATTGTTTAGTGCGATATTGGTAAAATAAAAGTAAATTTGCTTGGGGGCAAGCAAAAGCTAAGTGTGGGCTATTTTGATATGTGTATTTATATATATATATATATATATATATATATATATATATATATATATATATACATTATATCTTAATATTTTAGCCTTTATTATTCTCTTCTAGAACTAAAAAGTACTTATAATACTTTAAATAATGATTTGCAGCTATTAGTTGTCAATAGAGCGCAAAAGAAAAGACTGGAGCGGATTAGGGCCTAGAAGCTAAAAGAAAGAAAAAATGTTGAAGTAGCCAATTACGCCCAACGTAATTGCTAAGTACGCTTAGCGTAATGGCCAAAGACGGATTACGCCCAACGTAGATAAGGTTACGCCCAGCGTAACGGCTTGCATCCGGATTTCCTCATCGCGGCATAATTCTCACTACGCCCGGCGTACACCGACTTACGCCCATCGTACATAAGTCGGTTCCAAGGGTTATAAAAAGCGATTATCAGCTAACCAGAGAGGGGGATTCGACTTCTAACCTAATTTAGTCGATAATTAACTTCTGTTAAGCCGTTTTGAGGGTCTAGAAGGCAGCCGGAAGGCCGTTAAGCTAACGGGAGCGGAGATCGGAAGGATTGGAGAGCGGATACATGTCGGTAATCATATGGGTTGTTAACATGACCATGTTTAGCATTCCATTGTGATACTATTATGTGTTTAGTTTCTGATTTAGGTGTAAAAACCTTTTACTTTGTGTTTATGGTTGAATGAAACCTTGATTTATAGATTAATTGCTAGATTAAATTGTTTGTTTATGTTTAATTTATCTTGCCAAGCTTGTTAAAAGATCCTTATGTGTTAATGATAATTATTCGCTGTTAATTGTCAAGTTAATTAAGTTGTATGAACATCTGCTTGATTGCTTGTATCTTATGACTTTGATGACCATCAAGATTATAAGTCTAGGAATAGCGAATGTGAAACTAGGATTAACTTGGAAATAAGTAAGTTAATGTGTGAGCCTTGTGTGATGACCATCAACAAGAGGTTAATTGAACGACCAATTTCATTAACTATTATTACAAGTCTTGCTTGATACGAACTGAACACTAGGAAACATGCTAGTTTAATCAACTGATCACTGTTTGAATTGACTTGTTTGCTAAAAGATTAGTAATAGTGAACGTGAATCTGATCATTTTAGGAATTGGTGAACATGAATAAATGAACTTGTGTATGCAATTTTCTATGCTTTTAAGGTGTACTTTATCTAAAACAAAGTACCTGAAGAGATTTGTTCTCCTGTTAGTTTATCGAGATTTGTCAATTAATTGTTCGTTTGAGATTTATTAAACTACTTCTTCATTCCTTTCGTGTGTTTTGTAACCTATAATCAAATATTCTGAATTAATTTACCACCGTTCCCCTTGTGTTCGACACCCTTGCTTATCGAAGCTATACTATACTCGATCAGGTTCACTGACTGTAAGGTGTGGTTTAGTTGCGATAAATTAGGACTTATAAAAAACTAGTGCATTAAAAATTCACATCAAGTTTTTGGCGCCATTGCCGGGGAACGGTTTTTAATTAATTTAGCTTATTTTATTATTCGTTATTTGTTTTTAGTTTAGTTTTATTTTTCTTTTAGTTTTATTTTCGTTGATATCATTTAACTTGTCGGGAAGGTTCTTGTTGTTAATTGCAGGAATTTGGGATCGTACACATTGATTGACTTTACCTTTTGCATGGGTTTCGAGAATGCAAGCGATTAGGGAAGACCTGATTAGCCTACTACTTTTTTGATTTGTCCAACTCAATCCATGAGGCGTAGTATAGCAAGGCGTATTGTGGTGGTTAAGTGGAAGACCGAGCTCTTGCTGTTCTTGACTAGCTAGATTATGGCCAGTAGAACTTAGAGGACCAACCCACCCGAGGACGTGACAGATCACCGTTTCTTGCAGTTCCCGCAAACTCTAAACAACGAAACCCAGGCCAAATATGTCAACAATCTGAGTCTGTTGCTTACTAAGGAGATTCACATAGCACCTTCGTTTGATTGGGAATTGGCGGCCCAGACTAGACTTGCTGCGCTGATCCAGGATTTTTTGTAATACACACATTTGGACGCGAGTGGTGTGCATTTGTTCATATGTCAGGGTTGGGCAAGACTGTTCAGGATCCATGAGCCTGTGTATCGGGAATTTTTGCTGGAGTTTTATGCTACAGTTTCCTATGACCCTTGGAAGACACCGGATGATAGGACAAGCTTTTCCTTCAGATTGGGTGGTGTGAGTCGGGAGTGCAGTGCGATTGAGCTTGCCACTCGAGTTGGCATACATACAGCAGACGAGACAAGGAGTGTCCATTTCCCGACATTCCTTGCTGATTGTCTCATGGGCCGGCCAGATGACTACAATGAAAACACTTTTTGGGTCGAGATTACTAGGGGAGTGTACACACCATCTACTGCACGGGGGAGGATGATTCAGTCTACCACATACAAATTGTTGCACCCTCTGATTTCCATATCTCTCACGCACCATAAGAATAGTGAGAGAGTGTCATCTATAGACTTGTATTTCTTGTGGGCACTTGTTATGTAACGCCCGTGTTTCTGGGCTTGCCATTTTTAGCAATGTAATTGTCTAGGTTAACCTTTGTAACCCCAATTGGAAATAATAAGAACGTATTATTATTTGAGTATTATGTGCTTTGTGCTTAATTGTTTAATTATTATAATGTAATAAATTAAGAATAAAATGAGCGTCAAAATTTAAGTGTAAAATAAACTTGATATCATTGGATAATGTTGTAGTAGTTGAAACGAGGTTTCCGAATATATATAGAACGCCCAAATTTGACTTCGTATGAGGAAGTTATGATTTTCTGAAGTTTCGACTGGCTAGTATGCAGCCCGAATACTCAATTTGAGATCGAGCGGTTTTTAGCCGAAACAATCTAAACGAGAATCGAAGATCTCGTTGTTAGTAGCGAAACGACGAAAAGTTAGGCGAGAACAGACGTCGGACGAAGAAGTTATGAATTTATAACGAAGTTTTTCCTGTCCCGGCCTTCTAAAAATAAATAATAAAAATAACGTCAAAATTAGCCGACGGTGTCTACACCAAAGTTGTAGAGCGTAGTCTCACCTACGCATGGATATAAAGAACGTCAAAAACGGAGCTCATATGCGAAAGTTACGCAATTTAGAAGTTGACGAGTCAAATTACGCCGAGCGTAATTTGAGTACGCCCAGCGTACTCTGTCGGATGCAACTTTTCTGACCAATACTCGAGTGCCACCGGTCGACGCACGAAGTGACGTCAAAGTACACCCAGCATAACACGAGTACGCCCAGCGTAAATTGAAATTACGCCCAGCGTAATCCCAGACCCAGCAGCCTATAAATAGAACTCGAGATCAGCCATTTTCCTTGCGATTTTTCTAACTTTCTCTCTAAGTTTTGCATCGTTTTGCATGCCAATCATATCCCGAAGCCCCGGTATTATTCCCGAGCCCCAAAGAAAGTTCCGAAGTCCCGAGGATCCCGAGAAGTGAGATTTCCGAGCCAAAGCTCTGCCCGCGAGGAGCCCGGTTTTTGTGAAGATCTTCCAGATCTACGGAGAGACACTACTTCTGCAAGCCGTAGTGCTGCCCGATCGTCTTCCGATCAAGTGAGTGTGTAGTCATTTTCATTCCAACGCAATATTATGAAGTATTATATATAAAATACGTGTTATGTGTGTATGCCTCATCTGTTATGTGGAATATGTATTGATTAAAGCATGCTATACAGGTTTTTAAACAATGTATAAAAATGTATATTTTTATCTACTAATATGTTGGGTAGAACATGGGTAGATAATTGGTGTGAAATAAACAGATGAGAGGCCTCGGTGTTATTGGTGTTATTCTAGTCATTCAGCAGAGTATGGATGACGACTATGGACTATTCTAGACTGTCCTATGGAACACTAGCAGGCTCATTACCTGTAGGCGTTGTGAACGACGTGTTCACCGGTGTACTCTATCCCCCACATGGTTCCCTTTAGGGCACTTATTGTTGAGGAAGCCCCTCTGCAGTAATGTCCGTCCCGATGAAAATCCTGAATTAGGTTCCTTATAATAGATGTTATTTTAGGGACGTAAAGTGAGGATAACGGGAATGGGTAATCGGGTTTATTGTGGATTGTTGAAATTAAATATAATTATTGTGGGTTGAAAACCCTATATGCTCACCAGGCTCCCAAGCCTGACCCACTTAGTTTATTTGTATTACAGGAAGTAGCGCAAGAGCTTAAGATGGGCGAATCATCATGTTGTTTTGTTTACAAGTCTGTATATGTATATATTTGTTGAATGACTTGTAATGTTATCGTTTATGCTTTATGATCTGTATCGGAACATGACATCCCGAGTTTTGATTATATAATGAAAATGCATCTCTTGATGAAATGCTTTGATAAATATTATTTTATCATGTTTTGTTTTGGGAACAAATTCCGCAACACTTTTAAATCAAAAGGATTCACTCTGAAATTATTTTAAAAAACATAAATGAAATCGGTCTTGCCGTGATTTTGGGGATGTCACATGTTACGCCAGGGAGGCACTTGAACCTTCCAGTTGCTTTAGCCGCTTATTTGGGTAGGAGGGCCAGGGGACTTCGGGAGCATAGCCTGATTTGCGGGGAGCATTTTATCACGCGATTAGCTCGATCCTATCAGTTGTTAACGTGTGAGATTACGAGATCGATGGTGTTTCATGATATGAGGCCGATGAGTCTTCAGTTATTGGAGTCGATGCGTGTACTTGAGCGGGGTGAGTATGGTGTCTTGCGGGTACGACCAGATGACATGGCGGACGAGGAGGGTGCAGTCGAGCCACAACCACCTTGAGCCCAGCGGTGTAGACCTGCTCCTCGAGGAGCGCAGCAGGGGCCTAAGCCGGAGATTGATATACGTTATCTGGCTCAGCGCATGGACGAGGGATTTTAGAGCCTGGGAGAGCACGTTGCACACTTGGAGAGACAATAGTAATGGTATGGGGATGTGTTGACCGCATTCTTTGCCCACCAGGGTTTCAGTACTCAATTCCTTTTCCTCCGCCATTCCATTCACGACCTGATGGAGTCGGTACATCTGGGACACAACAGCACGATGACGGGAATGACGAGTGATTTAGTTTATCCTTTTTATTTTTGTGTTATTTTTAGTTTATTTTTGCGTTGCTTAGTATTAGTATTTTTATTTGGTATGTAATTAAGTTTAATTTAGGTTTTTTTTTGGTAGTTTTTTTTTCCATGTGGATGCTCTTTGGTTGTTTAGTATGTTAGCATAATTTTCGCCCTTAGAAAGCTGGCAGTAAGTTCAGCAGCTAGGTCCGACTGTTGCTAGACAGAGCCGTGTGAGAGTTCGAAGATTATAGTCAAGACCCACGATTTGTCATAAGTGTGGGGTGCATATTGATTTCGTGAGCCATTATTTAGAAGAGTGGCATTTTATTTTGAACTCTTATGGTATGGATGAGCTGTTCCCACACCATAGAGTTTTATTTCGACGCGAGGTAGAAGTATCATACCGACTGCCATGATATGGTTGACACTTTCCTATGTTGTGGGGGAGTTTTCATCACGAGAAGAGGCTGTCATTCTTAACGAGACGACGTGGTCGACACTTTCCCACGTAATGGTTAATATACATTGCATTTGTTTGCAATCTTTTGCACCACATTTTAGAAGTTGGCATTCTTGATTTTATTTAGTGGCAAATTTAGAAGCAGCAGTTCCAGTTTCCAGTCTTTCAGCAATGTTTGGAGCAACTTGTAGCAGCCCCATTCGATCTCGCCACAACTACCCCAGGGGAGTCTGTTCCTTTTTCTCCATTTTTATGTGCTTAATTAGTTTTATGCATACAATGAGGACATTGTATGAAATAAGTGTGGGGTAGGGGTCGATAAAAGTAAATTAAAAACTGAAATAATAGTTTGAAAATTGCTAGATTTAGGAAAATTTAAAAATTTAAAAACTTGAAATAATAGTTTAATTTAGAAAAATCTAGTGATAATTTAAAAAATTTGGTGATATTGTATGAGATGATCCGATGAGAACTCAAATGTTTAGTTGAGCCAATACACGTTATAGTAAATTTGTGGCTTCCATTATTCTAGTGAAATCATGGGACAAAAACACAACTTCGCTTAATTTGAGGGATGCAATATGTTTAGTATCCTATACCTGAAATGTATCCAGGAAGACTTATGTAGTCATTGCACCTAGACTAATGTCTTAACTAATAAAGGTTGAAGTAGAGCGCCCTTGCTTAAGCATGTAGGATTTGAGTGAAAAAAAAAGAGAGTTACATGTAAAAAAAAGAGAGAGAGAATTACAAGAAAAGTTGAAAGAGTTTTGGAGCTATTAAAGTGTAAATTTGAAGATCAAAATTCCGAAGATTCAAAAAGTTGAAGATACCAAAAATCAAAGAAGGTGGTGAATTCAAAGAAATCAAAGATCAAATAACAAAGAAGTGAAGAATTCCAAAAGAGCTCCATAGTGATATCATAAATAGTAATTTTCTAAATTATGTGTGCTTGGGTTGCTCTACAAAAATACCTTGAGGTTAGAAAGTTTTCTGCGGATGGATTCGGAGGGATGCATAAAATGAGCATTGTTCAAAAGAAGTGGGCGAGTGTTTATGAGGATTGTGAGTATTTAGAACTAGGGGGTCCTTAGGAAAAAAATTTAGACACAAATGCATGCGTTGCAGTCTTGACATAATGGTTGAGTTTAAAATGGATTGTTTAGTGCGATATTGGTAAAGTAAAAGTAAATTTGCTTTAAGGCAAGCAAAAGCTAAGTGTGGGGTAGTTTGATATGTGTATTATATATATATATATATATATATATATATATATATATATATATATATAATATCTTAATATTTTAGCCTTTATTATTCTCTTCTAGAACTAAAAAGTACTTATAATACTTTGAATTATGATTTGCAACTATTAGTTGTCAATAGAGCGCAAAAGAAAAAACTGGAGCGGATTAGGGCTTAGAAGCTAAAAGAAAGAAATAATGTTGAGGTAGCCAATTACGCCCAACGTAATTGCTAAGTACGCTTAGCGTAATGGCCAAAGACGGATTACGCCCAGCGTAGATAAGGTTACGCCCAGCGTAACGGCTTGCATCCGGATTTCCTAATCGCGACATAATTCTCACTACGCCCAGCGTACACCGACTTACGCCCAACGTACGTAAGTCGGTTCCAAGGGCTATAAAAAGAGATTATCAGCTAACCAGACAGGGGGATTCGACTTCTAACCTAATTTAGTCGATAATTAACTTCTGTTAAGCCTTTTTTAAGGGTCTAGAAGGCAATAGTAAGGTCGTTAAGCTAACGAGAGCGGAGATCGGAAGGATTGGAGAGCGGATACATGTCGGTAATCATATGGGTTGTTAACGTGACCATGTTTAGCATTCCATTGTGATACTATTATGTGTTTAGTTTCTGATTTATGTGTAAAAACCTTTTACTTTGTGTTTATGATTGAATGGAACCTTGATTTATAGATTAATTGCTAGATTAAATTGTTTGTTTATGTTTAATTTATCTAGCCAAGCTTGTTAAAAGATCCTTATGTGTTAATGATAATTATTTGCTGTTAATTGTCAAGTAAATTAAGTTGTATGAACATCTGCTTATTGCTTGTATCTTATGACTTTGATGACCATCAAGATTATAAGTCTAGGAATAGCGAATGTGAAACTAGGATTAACTTGGAAATAAGTAAGTTAACGTGTGAGCCTTGTGTGATGACCATCAACAAGAGGTTAATTGACGACCAATTTGATTAACTATTGTTATAAGTCTTGCTTGATACGAACTGAACACTAGGAAACTGATGGGTTTGAGCCATAAGAACTTTCCTATGTGCACATACAAACCCTAATGCTTGGATCTAGGTTTCTCTAATTGAACATGCAATGTATCCAAGACTTCTATTGATAGATCTAGCATAAACATTCAAATAATAACATATGAAATTAGATCTAAGGAATACCTTGAGTTGCTTGCTTGAATCGTCTTGTCTTTGGAGCTTAGAGTCACAATTGTCACTACTCTAATGGCTTACAAACACCAACTAGCAAGAGGATGATAATAGAGAGAGAGAGAGAGAGGAGGGGAAGAAATCGGCCAAGGTTACTCCAATAACAAGGGTGCCGATTTCCTTGACCCCATGGGTCTATCCCTAATGATAAGCCTTGGATGATTTTTAGGCTCTTCCAAACCCTAATATCGTCCACCCCTTATCCATAAGGGATCACTGCTCAAAATACAACTATCATACAATTGACAGTTTATGCCCCTTTATTCAATTAATCTCTTTAAGTCGCCAAATTAATTCTTAATTAATTTATTACTTATATTAATCAAATAAAAATATTATTATTCCTTATATTATACTCATAATATATAAATAATATTTCTTCTCTCATTATAAATCATCCTGTCAAGTTGCTATGGTGAAGGCAACCCAAAAGGACCATGCACAACCGGGTCAAATACTTTCCAAATATAGTTGCAGTCTTAGACACTATTCCAACAGTCTCCCACTTGGATAAGTCTAGTAACTATATATACAAGCATATTCCGATTAGCAATCATAGCTCTCAAAGACGCTGTCAAATTCTGATCTTATCAATCTTGTCCTTTAGATAAGGGATCGTACAGTCCTCTGTTAAGATATTGTGCGGACAGTTCCATGGAACCAATTGCCCAGCAGTTGGTTTTTTTCGATCTCAGATTTATTTGACATAGAACTTAATCGAACACATCAATTTAGTTCTGACCGGGCCCGACACATAAGTCAAATCAAATCATCGAGCGGCCGAGATATCGCTTTTACCCTCTTAGGATAAAAGTAACAGATAAACTTCGACTTATATGCATTTACTTATTCATTAATCAATTATACACAATAATGTGTTTTATAACATCAATTTACTGATGCGGTTTCGCATTATCAATGTACAACCAATTAACAATTAACAAACCATATATCTAGGTTTTAAGACCATATGATATTATCGTCTTGCGATCAACCTTTTCGTCACATTCCATAAGGTGATTCCAACAAGCGCGGGTTTGTTCCAATGCTCAAAACTAGTTCATAAGCACTCATGAACGTTGCAACAAACTTTTGCTATGTCTAATACCATTTAGACAATCTACACACCAATTCATGACAATCTTCATTCATACTTACTTCCAACATATGAATGATTGTGGATTGTTTGAATAATTCGATTATTCTAAATAAATTCAATTATTCTGGAAGTCAAAACATGCAAAGTGAAACAATAGTTAAACAATTAACATAAGACAGTAACTTTACTTATAAATAATACTCCTTTATTTAATCATCAAATGTTAATTACATTTATCTATTACAAGTTTCTAAAATTATCTAATCTAATCTAATATCATCTCTCAGTCCAACACTCCTAGCATGTTGCAAATGCTTAACCCTACTCAGTCCCTTCGTAAGCGGATCTGCTGGGTTATCTTTTGATGATATCCTCCTAACCACGAGGTGTCCTTCTTCTACTCGATGTCTAATGAAATGGTATTTTTTGTCGATATGATGAGATCTGCCATGATCTCTTGGTTCCTTGGTCAAGGCAACCGCTCCTTCATTATCACAGAAAATTTCCATAGGCTCCTTTATGGTAGGCACAACTCCAAGATCACCAATGAAGCTCTTCAACCATATTGCCTCCTTTGACGCTTCGCTCGCTGCAATGTACTCTGATTCGCACGTTGAATCAGCTACAGTTTCCTGCTTGGAACTCTTCCAAGTTACTGCTCCTCCATTAAGGGTAAACACCCAGCCCGACTGCGAACGGAAGTTCTCCCTGTCGGTCTGAAAGCTGGCATCACTATACCCTCGCACCTTCAAGTCATCACTCCCCCGAGGACTAAAAACCATTCCTTGGTCCTCCGAAGGTACTTAAGGATATTCTTGACCGCAATCCAATGGGCTCTGCCAGGGTTCCCTTGATATCTACTAACCATGCACAAAGCAAATGCTACATCAGGGCGAGTACAAGTCATAGCATATATGATTGAGCCAACTGTGGAAGCATATGGTACTCGGCTCATCTCTGCTATTTCGGCTTCGGTACTCGGACTTTGAGTCTTACTCAACTTGGCATTACTTTGTATCGGTAATTCTCCTTTCTTCGAATTTTCCATACTAAAACGTTTTAGCACTTTATCTAAGTAAGTGTTCTGACTAAGTCCTATTAGTCTCTTACTTCGTTCTCTCACTATCCATATACCCAAGATATAGGAAGCCTCTCTGAGGTCCTTCATAGCGAAGCACTTCCCCAGCCAGGACTTAACCTCCTACAGTGTCGGGGCGTTGTTTCCTATGAGTAATACATCATCGACATACAGAACGAGGAAGCTGACTATACTCCCACTGGCTTTGACATATACACATGATTCATCTTCGCTTCGTACAAATCCAAACTCTTTGACTTTCTCATCGAAGCAAAGATTCCATCTGCGAGACGCTTGCTTAAGTCCATAAATGGACTTCTCAAGCTTACACACTCTATTTGGATGCTTCTGATCAACAAAACCCTCTGGATGAGCCATGTAAACATCCTCAGCCAACTTCCCATTAAGGAAAGCAGTCTTGACATCCATTTGCCAAATCTCATAATCATGAAATGCGACAATAGCTAGAATCACTCTAATAGACTTTATCTTCGCAACTGGTAAGAAGGTCTCATCATAGTCAACTTTGAGAGTTTGAGTAAAGCCCTTTGCAACCAATCGTGCCTTATATGTGTGTATATTTCCATCCACGTCGGTCTTCTTCTTGAAGATCCATTTGCACCCAACGGTCTTACGTCCGGGCACATTATCAACCAAATTCAAAACTTGGTTGTCATACATGGATTGGATCTTGCTGTCCATCGCCTCTTTCCATTTTGCAGACTCCGGGCCTGCCATGGCTTCCTTATAGCTATTAGGTTCATCTAGATTTATTAGTGTACCATCACTAATATACATATCCCCTTCGGTAGTAATATGAAAACCATAAAACTGGGGTTGAACTCTAACTCTTCGGAACGTCTAATAGGTAAGGACTCGTCAATTGGTTCAACCGGAGTTTCCTCCTCGGGTTGAGCGCCAACGGTAGAGGTTCCTTCATCAATCGATTCTTGAATCTCTTCAAGCTCGATTTGCCTCCCACTATCTCCTTGGCTTATGAGTTCTCGCTCTCGGAAAACCCCTCTCCTCGCAACGAAGACAACATTGTCATTCGGTCTATAGAAGAGATATCCAAAGGATTTATGCGGGTAGCTGATGAAAATACATCGCTCACTACGAGGTTCGAGCTTGTCGTGAGTATCTCGTCTTACGAAAGCCTCGCAACCCCAAACCTTGATATGTGCTAATGAGGGAGCTTTCCCTGTCCACATTCCGTGAGGTGTTTTGGCAACCTTCTTAGTTGGGACGCGGTTAAGGACATGGGCGGCAGTCTCTAAGGCATACCCCCAGAATGAGATAGGTAGTGAAGCACGACTCATCATAGAATGAACCATGTCTAACAAGGTTCGATTACGCCTTTCTGCCACACCATTCAACTGCGGTGTCCTAGGTGGTGTCAATTGCGAAACTATTCCACATTCTTTGAGATAGTCGTGGAATTCAAGACTTAGGTACTCTCCTCCTCGATCGGATCGAAGCATCTTGATTTTCCTGCCCAATTGATTCTCCACTTCATTTTTGAATTCTTTGAACTTTTCAAACGTTTCTGACTTTTGCTTGATTAAGTAAATATACTCATATCTACTATAGTCATCGGTAAAAGTCACATAGAAGTGGTTCCCATCCTTTGTGGTTGATCTAAAGGGTCCACATACATCGGTATGTATGAGGTCCAATAAACCCTCACCCTTCCACATGTGCTAGTGAAGGGTGACTTGGTCATCTTTCCAAGTAAACAAGATTCGCATGTGTCATCTTCCCTAAGGTCGAATGACTCCAACACTCCATCCTTTTGGAGTTGGGCTATGCACTTCTTGTTGACATGTCCAAGACGACAATGCCACAAGGATGCTCTATCCATACTATTGGAAGAATCCATGCATAAAACATCATTTCCTAGGTTATCTACAATCATAACAGTTTCATAAATTCCATTAAATGGAATTGCTTCGAAATATAAGACACCATTTAGATAAGCATAAATTGAACCATTCTCATTATTAAAAGAAAATCTAAATCCTTGTCTAAACAAACCATGAAACGAAATGATGTTTCTTGCCATATCTAGCAAGTAGCAACAATTGTTCAAATCTAAACTTAATCCATTACTAAGCACTAAAGAATACACTCCAATCTTGGTCACAGGCGACGATCTTCTGTTCCCTATGATTAGATTTATTCTTCCACGCTCCACATCCGTACTTCTTCTTAGTCCCTGCAATTCAGAACAAATGTGGTAACCACACCCGGTATCGAGGACCCAAGAAATAGCATGAGATGAATCATTAGATTTAATTGTGTAAATACATGCGAAAGACAGGTTGATCTTTCCTTCCCTGATAGCTTGCAGGTATTCTGGGCAACTTTTCTTCCAATGCCCTATTTTTTGGCAATGATGGCACTCTGCCTCCTTTGGGTTGGAGTTGGGCTTAGCAGGATCAACTTTGGTCCCACTAGATGAGGAGCCATCTCGGGACTTTCCCTTGCGGTAGCTCTTAGACGGAGCCTTCCTCTTCTTGCCCCTTCCCTGTCCAATAGTCAAAACAGGAGCAGCGGGTAGATTGGGAGTGGGTGCAACAGACTTGTCCTTAAGGTTGCTCTCAGCAACCCTTAGGAGACCTTGGAGCTTACTTAGGGTGACCTCTTCCTTGTTCATGTGGTAGTTCATCCTAAATTGGTTGTAACACGGAGGCAAGGAATGAAGTACCATGTCGATAGCTAAGTCTTCCCCAAAGTCGACATTCAACTTGCGAAGACGATCGACATACCTTTGCATCTTTTGCAAGTGTACGGTTAGAGATTCTCCATGTCCCATTTTAGCAGAGATCATGTTAGTGAAGATCTCGTAACGTTCCTGCCTCGCGTTTTGATGGTATCTCTCATATCAGTCTTGATGCATCTCGTATGGATACATGTCCTCATAGGACTTTTGGAATTCGGCGTTCATTGTGGCTATCATGATGCAATGAACCTTCGTTGCATCACGCTCATGAGTCTCAAAAGCAGTCATTTCAGCCGGAGTAGCGATTTCTGGATTGATCTTCTCGAGCTTCTCGTCAAAGACATACTCCTTGTCCTCGTAGCGAGCAATCGTGTGAATGTATCTTATCCATTTGCTAAAGTTCGTTCCATCAAAAGTCACCTTTTGGAAAAGGCTCATCAATGTGAACGAGCTAGCAGCAGCGTTGTTCACATTTGACATCTACAAATAGAAAGGACAAAGATTGATTAGAATTTAAATCCCTAATTATCACCCAATATGAAAAATTAGGGCTAGGAACCTTATAGGCAGCAACCTTATACCCACCTTATAGACCGGCTTCGTGAATGAGGCCTACTAACGGTAAGACTAGCATTTTAATTATACATATATATATATATATATATATATATATATATATATATATTAAGCTTGTAATCATATAGTAGTATAGGGTTGAATTTTAAACTTGTAAAATTCTAGGGTTTGAAATTTAAATTGTCTAAATTAAACTTTTAATCACAAAACTTAAATTTCAAAACTTGAGGAAAAGTTTTAAAACTTTTCAAAACATAAGGGATCAAATAACAAATAATTTAAATTAACCATTTAATCTCATAATTATCCATATTTGATTTATTTAAATGTTTCTTGCAAAACAATTTACCAATTTAATTAAAATAATCAATTAATATCATATAAGGAAATTATTATTCGATTAATTGGTAAATATCTTGAATTAGGTCAAGGATATACTCAAATATATACTAAAATCGGATTTATATTGACCCATTAAGATAAAGGCAAGTTTCCATAAGATAAACAGCAAGAAATCCCGAAACTAGCTCCTTCTGACGCTCGAACTCGCCGAGTACCACAATGGACTCGCCGAGTTGAGGCCTATTCGCCGAGTCCACTATGCAACTCGCCGAGTTCATCAGGCAGAAGGAAAAAATCGAATTTTGCAATCAACAATCAAGCAACCAATGCATCAATTCAATAGAAACCAATCAAGGCTCTGATACCACTTATGGGTTTGAGCCATAAGAACTTTCCTATGTGCACATACAAACCCTAATGCTTGGATCTAGATTTCTCTAATTGAACATGCAATGTATCCAAGACTTCTATTGATAGATCTAGCATAAACATTCAAATAATAACATATGAAATCGGATCTAAGGAATACCTTGAGTTGCTTGCTTGAATCTTCTTGTCTTTGGAGCTTAGAGTCGCAATTGTCACTCCTCTAATGGCTTACAAACACCAACTAGCAATAGGATGATAATAGAGAGAGAGAGAGAGGAGGGGAAGAAATCGGCCAAGGTTACTCCAATAACAAGGGTGCCGATTTCCTTGACCCCATGGGTCTATTTATACTAGTGAGCCTCCTAGGGTTTCACCCTTAAAACCCTAATTGGATAACTTAGGCCCTAAGCAATCCAATATCCCTAATGATAAGCCTTGGACGATTTCTAGGCTCTTCCAAACCCTAAAATCGTCCACCCCTTATCCATAAGGGATCACTGCTCAAAATACAACTATCATACAATTGACAGTTTATGCCCCTTTATTCAATTAATCTCTTTAAGTCACCAAATTAATTCTTAATTAATTTATGACTTATATTAATCAAATAACAATATTATTATTCCTTATATTATACTCATAATATATAAATAATATTTCTTCTCTCATTATAAATCATCCTGTCAAGTTGCTATGGTGAAGGCAACCCAAAAGGACCATGCACAACCGGGTCAAATACTTGCCAAATATAGTTGCAGCCTTAGACACTATTCCAACAGAAACATGCTAGTTTAATCAACTGATCACTGTTTGAATTGACTTGTTTGCTAAAAGATTAGTAATAGTGAACATGAATCTAATCATTTTAGGAATCGGTGAACATGAATAAATGAACTTGTGTATGCAGTTGTCTATGCTTTTAAGGTGTACTTTATCTAAACCAAAGTACCTGAACAGATTTTTTTCTCCTGTTAGTTTATCGAGATTTGTCAATTAATTGTTCGTTTGAGATTTATTAAACTACTTCTTCATTCCTTTCGTGTGTTTTGTAACCTATAATCAAATATTCTGAATTAATTTACCACCGTTCCCCTTGTGTTCAACACCCTTGCTTATCAAAGCTATATTATACTCGATCAGGTTCACTGTCTGTAAGGTGTGGTTTAGATGCGATAAATTAGAACATATAAATGAAAAACTAGTGCCTTCAAAATTCACATCAGACGAAATCCAGACGTTCCTCACCAACATAACTTCTTTTTATTTTGTTTTTCAAAATAAAAACTTTCTTGATTCAACTAATATGACCTTTTTATAAGTGACAGATCATCACAATCATCATAAAAGGAATGTATATCATCATATATTGTATACAATAGTTTACCATTCATATCTCCTGTAGTCACTCCTGAAATTACTCTCTTAACTTATTGTATTATGCTTATAAATGGGCATTCAAAGAATGTAATCAGAAACAAAAAAAAATTCAATTGTAATATTCTATAAACCTTTTATGATATCAGAGCTTTCTGCTCCTCTGAGCCTTCACAACCCAAAAAGCCTGCACGATCTTCCTCTTTAACATGACCACTATTGTTGAAATCACCACACACACTCATTTTCCAATTAAGTTGACGTCAACCAACTTCCTTGTATGGATAAAACAGGTTTTGTCCATTTTAATCGGACTTGATCTTGACAAATATATTCAGGACTCAACTGAACCACCACCAAAGAGAATCGACAACAAACCCAATCCACTATATCAGTCATGGTACCACCAGGATCAAATTCTTCTTGGTGCACTTCTCGGTAGCTGTTCAGAAACTATCCAACCCATCGTCTTCTCTACAGAGACCGCCCGTCAAGCATTCAACTGCTTGACAGATAGTTATGCTAGTGCCTCTTGATCCCGCATCATCTCCTTAAAATCAAAACTCGCCAGGAACCCCAAAAACTCCAGACCAATGGCAAAATTTCTTCACGAGATGAAAGGAATAGCTGATGAACTTGCCCTCGCACATGCTCCAATTGAAGAAGAAGACTTAATTGTTCACATCCTAACTCAATTACGGGATGATTACAAGCACATCACCGCTGCCCTAAAAGTCAGGGATACACCACTCACCTTCTCTGATCTCTTCGCCAAACTTGTTGATTATGAACGATGGCTTCAAGAAATCATTTCGACACCCACTATTGTTACCGTCAACCACACAAAGAAGGGCTTCACTGGACGCACGGGATATGATTCCAGGCCCAATCATCGGTCCAATAACTATGGGCCACGAAACAAGAAGCCTCAAAATAACTGGACTAATTTTAACAATAATCGTAACAATATTTTTTTTGTCAATTTTGCAAAATTTCAGGTCATGACACAAAGGTTTGCAGAAAGTTAGCTTGTTTTCTACGAGAAAACAATATTACTATCTCATCGGATTCCCAACCAACTCCCGTGGTCAACTACCCTACGGCTGCATCCTCTTCACCGACTCCACCATGGATGCTACATATTGGGGCGTCTCATCATGAGCCTTCGACAGATCCCAATTCCACACTCTATCAGATCTAGGGGGACTAGATGAAATAGTGCTCAGCAATGGTACAACTCTGCCCATTTCTCAAACTGGACACACATCACTTCCATCTCGTTCTCGCCCATTACATTTACATAATATTCTTATTGTTCCTCAATCAAAAAATAATCATATATCAGTAGCAAAGCTCTACAAATATAACCATGTTTCGGTTGAATTTTTTCCCTATCATTTTTTGGTTAAGGATCTTCGCACGGGGGCGCCTCTCATGCGGGGAATGAACATCAATGATGTCTACTATGCAGCCGTCAACTCCCTTCGTCGTTTGTCACAAATCAACTCTACCACAACTTCCATCGGGTCTCTTCTCTCTTGGCATCACAAGCTTGGACATCCTTTAATAAAAGTTCTAAAGCGCTTACTTAAGACTTTAGGCATTTCTTACAATAACATGTCCACTGTTACTTTTCATTGTGATTCATGCTCCATTAATAAAAGCCATAAATTACCTTTTGGTGAAAATTCATTTCATGTTTCCAAACCCTTGCAACTTATATACTCTGATGTCTGGGGCCCGGTCCAATCCTCAAACGATAGCTTTACCTACTATGTGATATTTGTTGATTTTTATTCTAAATATACATGGTTCTACCCTATGAAGCGAAAATCAGATGTCTCCATTTTGTTTCCTCAATTCAAGACATTAGTTGAAAAATACTTTCACACCCCTTTAGTCTCACTTTTCTCAAATAATGGTGGTGAATATATTGGACTTCTTCCATATCTCAAACAACATGGCATATCTCACTTCACCACTCCCCCGCATACTCCAGAACAAAATGGTGTAGCCGAAAGATGTCACCACCACATTGTTGAAACCGGTCTCTCTCTCCTCCACCATGCAATACCATTGTTATTTTGGTCCCATGCATTTGAAACTGCAGTTTACCTAATCAACCCTTCCCACAAAAATCTTGGCATTTCAATCACCATACCACAAGTTATATAACTCTTCACCCACTTACACAAAACTAAAACCATTTGGTTGTTTGTGTTTTCCATGGCTACGACCGTACGCTCCTTCAAAACTTCATCCCCGATCCATAAAATGCATCTTCCTTGGATACTCCTCCTCAAAATCCGCATACAAATGTTATGATCCCATCACTCAACGTCTTTACCATTCCCGCCATGTTGATTTCATTGAACATGAGTTCCTATTCACATCCAAACATGCATCCAACTCCCCCTACCATCAACCGATTCATTCATATTACCTACCCATCCACCTTCACACCCACCACCACCACCAACAAGCATCTCTGATCATCCTATCTTGCATACACCCACGCCCACCATACACATATCTACTCCCACAAATCCTCCCTTCACTCAAACTAACCGTACTTCTCCCTCATTCTCTCAAACCACGGATGCCTCATCCACCATTCCATCCACCTCACCCACTTCCTCTTCACCATCCACCCAAAGCTCAAACAATGATCCATCACCCTCTCCTCCACAACCCAACCAACAACCTCAATGGTCAAGAAAACAAAACCCTAAATATTTCAATGACAACCTCATCAACACCACTACTGCTCACCCTATACCAACCGCCCTCGAACCTACAACCCCAACCCAAGCCCTTAAAGACCCTCAATGGCGAAAAGCAATGGATTTTGATTTCAACGCTCTTATTCAAAACCAAACCTGGGAACTTGTGTCTCCACACTCCCACAAACCAATAGGTTGCAGATGGGTATTTTGTATTAAACGCAATCTTGATGGTTCCGTTGAAAAATACAAAGATCGTCCCGTAGCTAAGGGATTTCTTCAACAATATGGGAAAGACTACTTTGATACATTTAGTCCTGTTACAAAACCAGTTACTATTTGAACCATTATGTCCATTGCTCTCTCCAAAAACTGGCCCTTACGGCAACTAGATGTTAATAATGCCTTTCTTCATGGGACACTCCATGAAGATGTCTTCATGACCCAACCACCTGGATTTGTTAATCCTCAGTTTCCTAACCACATCTGTAAGCTCAAAAAATCTCTATATGGTCTCAAACAAGTTCCACGGGCATGGTACATTGAACTTACTACCTTTCTTCTTCAATTTGGGTTTCGTAAGTCCCTCGCCGATGCATCCCTATTCATATATCAACACCATCACACCATATGCTACTCCATGGCTTATGTTGATGATATTGTTCTCACCGACAATGATCCTAAATTTCTTAATCACTTTACTTAGGCATTGAGCAATAAGTTTTCAATCAAATACTTAGGGATGCTTCATCACTTTTTAGGTGTTAAAAGTCATACCTACTCCTAATGGACTCTTCTTGTCTCAACACCGTCACATCCAAGATATCCTCCATCAATTTAAAATGGATAGAGCTAACGAAGTCATTAACCCTCTCAGTGCCACAAAACCCCTGGACTTGCATCACCCATCACCACTGATTGATGCCACACCTTATCGCAAACTTGTTGGCTCGCTTCAATATCTCACCTTCACTCGCCCTGATATTTCCTTTGCTATCAACAAACTCCCTCAATTCATGCATGCTCCTAGACAAGCTCATTGGCAAGCCTTGAAACGTATCTTACGGTACCTAAAAGGCACTATTTATCACAGTCTCTCCCTAAATCGTTGCTCTCTTCTCACTCTCTCAGCCTTTTCTGATTCTACATGGGGTGGAGTTCATGATGGCGGCCGGTCCACCACAACCTATATTCTCTACCTTGGTACAAATATCATCTCATGGAAGTCTACACGCCAAAAGTCGGTCTCTCGTTCGTCTACTAAAGCATAATACAAAGCCTTAGCCAATGCCTCTACTGAGCTTCTTTGGATTAAAAACTTACTAAAAGAACTTGGTGTTACCAATAACCAACCATCGGTTCTATTTTGTGACAATATAGGTGCTATATATTTATGTGCTAATCCAGTCTATCACTCATGAATGAAGCACGTCACTCTTGACTACTACTTTGTACGGGAACAAGTATCTGCTGGACAACTTCATGTTTTTCATGTCAACTCTCACGACCAACTTGCCGATATGCTCACTAAACCATTGACGAAAGCTCATTTTCTTCGAAACCGATCTAAGATTGGCGTATCCAATGGATCCACCATCTTGCGGGGGCGTATAAGTGACAGATCATCACAATCATCATAAAAGGAATGTATATCATCATATATTGTATACAATAGTTTACCATTCATATCTCCTGTAGTCACTCCTGAAATTACTCTCTTACCTTATTGTATTATGCCTATAAATGGGCATTCAAAGAATGTAATCAGAAACCAAAAATTTTCAATTGTAATATTCTATAAACCTTTTACTTTTCATATAATTAAGCCAAAGTAATCGATGATGAAGGCTAGCTTCACACAAAACACATTTGATTGTGGTTACCCGGAAGGCTCCTTAAGATTATTGACATGTATACCCAAATCTTTATTGAGAAATTCTAGGGGTATTTTGGTCTTTTAGAAAATAAGAATATTCTTTGATTTGTGATGAAGGAAAAAGATCATATTTAAGCTGGCACAAGGGGAGTATACAGCACGTGAATCTTTTTTAAGAAACTCTAGGGGAATTTTGCTCCTTAATTATCTATTAGTAATTTCTTTGAACAAAGCTTGATGACAGCCAGCAAGAAGCCGAAATGACTGACCTGATTATTTTATTTGACTGCCAAGAGAGCGTGTGTGTATATATATATATAGGGTCGGCCTTGAGGATTCAAATGCCCAGGATGAGCCGAATAAAAACAGCCCTTAGTCCTTAACGTGTGATAAATTAAATTATATAAACTAATATTTTTTTTAAAACGACGATAACCTTTATAGCAATAAACATATCAAAACCATAGTATTTAATAAATAATTGCATATCGTAGCAGTTAACCGATGATTCGTGAAGCTCTCCTACCATTCTTGATAGCAAATTGGTTGAGTAACTCTTCGTAGTCTATACTCTCTAAGATTTCGTTCTGGATAGATATCATCGCCAAGCCGCTAAGTCTTTCTTGGGACATTGTGGAGCATAAGTAAGATTTTAATAACTTTAATTTTGAAAAACTCCTTTCTGCAGATGCCACCGTTACTGGAATAGTCAAGAATATTCTATATGCAATGCTTGCATTTGGGAAATAATCAAGTTCTTTCAAAAACTTCAAAACATCTACAGGGTTGCTAAATTCATTGGTTTCCAATGTCTCAAATAATTTCAACTCCGTATAAACTTCCTCGGCATCAATATCCGATCTTTCTTCAAACTTGAGTGCTTTTTCATGATGATGACAAGGCGACTTAAGATCTATATCTTCAATTCCCCTCAACTTATGTGGAAATAAAAAAAACCAAATACTTTGTCATGCTCTTTCAATTGTTCAAATCTTGTCTCAAGAGAAGAAATAGCTTAACCAACAATGTATAAGAAATAGTTGACTCTGAAATTTTCTTCTGGTGTAAATGAAACTTCTTCATTGCTTGAACTCTCATCAAACCTTTTTTCCTTTCAAACAGACGCTTTTTTGGAAATATTGGATCAATACCCATTTCAATAACAATCTCCTTAGCTTCACCAATCACTTTTGAAAAACCAGTTTCTCTATAATCCTTGAAGTACTCAATCAATTTGTTTATTTCTGTAATAGCATTATCAAGATGCATATCCTTTGATTGTAAGCTTTTACTCACAATATTCACATGGTTTAGTACTTGATGCCATATAACAGTTGATACCAAAAATTCAAAGTCACCAAGTTCTTTTTCTGCTAATCAAGTTGCTTCACTTGCAATTGCAGCATCATTATCTTTTTCTCCAACTTGAAGTAAAGCTTCTCGTACATCAACAAGTTGCAGTTTAATAGCCTTTACACTCTCAACCCGACTTTCCCAACGAGTTTGACATAATGACTTAAGACTCCATGCTTTAACATTATCTTTCAGAATTTCCCACCTCTTGGTAGAATTTGCAAAGATTGTATAAATGCGTTGGATGAATCCAAAAAAATTATTTCCTTTAACACACTTGTTAGCCATATCACATAATGTTAGATTAAGAGAATGACAACCACAAGGAGTGTAAAATGCTCTAGGATTTATATCTAAAAATCTCTTTTGCACTCCTTGGTGTTTTCCTTTCATGTTTGCTCCATTATCATAGCCTTGACCACACATATCATCAATTTCAAGACCAAGATACTTTAACTCCTCAAGTGTAATATCAAATAGTCCTTTTCCGGAGGTATCATCAACATTCAAAAAACCTAAAAAGGACTCCTCGACAGTAATAGAATTATATGATAACTTTAAATACCTCACTATTATAGTGATATGTTCTTGGTGACTTGAATCAGGAGTACAATCAAGTATGATTGAGTAGTACTTTGCTTCCTTTATCTTCTTGATAAGTTCCTTTTTAATTTCTTGAGCTATCAAAAGTATTAGTTCGTTTTGGATTGTGTGCCCAAGATAATGCACATGAAGCTCGTCATTTGTGATGTGTCGCACATGCTCTTTGATAACCGGGTCAAAGTCTTCCAACATTTCAATGACACCCAAAAAATTTCCATTACCTGTTATACATTTTACATATTAGAAATGAAATCAGTCATAATAGTTAACAAAAAAGTATTTGTTGGAATTGAAAAAAAAATATACAATCTATAGTTACCTTTTAGATACAACTTTTCATTTGATCCACGGAATGCTAAATTATGTTTAGCAAGAAACTTCACTACTGCAATGATTCTCAAAAGGACTTGTAATTTCCAGTAGTCTCGTTCTTTCTTAAACTGCTCATATTGAAATTTATCAATTTCATTTAAGTTCAATCTTTTACGCTTATCAAACCACTTATTCCTATTTGTGAGATGATCTAAGGAAATTTCATGTCCTTTAACTCTACTGGTAACATGGTGCCAATCAGAATAACCTTCGTCGCCTAATTTACCTTTCGAAATCCCTTTTCTAAACACTTTACAACAAAAGCAAAATACCCGGTCGAGCTCTTTCGAATATACTAGCCATTCCCTATCATACTTCTCCAAATTTGATAAAGTTCTTGTATATAAAGCTGTAGAAAATCGTTTACCAGATTTATCGGACCATACATAATACTAGTATCTCTTTTAGGACCTTTTTCGACCAAAAGTTTAATCTCCTCATAATTAAGTTTATCCCACCTTCTTGGATCACATATATCAATAAGCTCTTTAACGGGCTCTTTCTCTTCTGTCTCTTCTACTTCTACTTCTACATGTTCTTGGTGTTCAATATCATCTTCAACATGCTCTTCAATAGGCTCTTTAACATGTTGTCTACGGATAAACTTATCTAGAGCACCGGCGTCGGCCTTTCTCTTTTCTTCATCTAGTTTTCTTTTTTTACGTTTTTGACTACCGGATGGTTGTTTAGACTTCATCACTACAAGTTCATTACTTTCAAGTTAGGAATTAAATATGATATTGTATAAATGTTTTATAATCCATCACTAAAGTTAATAAGGTAGTATCAATATAATGAGGAAATGTCATTACTTAAAAGTTAAAACAACATATTTGGTGTTTTATTAATTGAAGACCTTACTTTGATACAAACACAATTAATGATTATTAAAAGAAAAATGGATTGGTCAAAGTTGGGGTTTGATTGTCTCTAACTCTCTATGATCAATGAGATTACTTACTTTATGTAATTTGGGGAAGGCTTATTCTAAGTTGGGGTTACATCCACTTGCGATTCTGAGTTCACGGTTACAAATTTACAATCAAAGAAAGAAGTTTTTTTAATCAAATTAGGAGTTCACGATTACAATCAATTAATCAAATGTGATAACTGCTAAATGAAATTGCGATTTCTAGTTTAAGAGTTTTCTACCTTATGAGTTATGAATAATCAATTACCTTGAATGGTTATTGATTGATGAACAGTCAATGCTTCTGGACTGCTGTCTACTGCGAATTGGTAACCTCCGATGCCTTTATTGAGTAAATAGTAATGTTTTCTTTTTGTTCACTGAAGCCTCTACGTGTGGACTAAGGAAAGTAATTATCAAGGTTTTTAATTTGGGCTGCTGCAATTGAATATACTAAAAAAACAATTTTTTTGGGCCCCTTAAAAAACAAGGCCCTGTGCAATGGCCCTTCTTGCCCCCCCCCCTACCATCGGCCCTATATATATGGTTTTTATTAATGAATTCTAGTTATGTGTAGGTCTCCAACCAATATTCCAATCGTCGTGATTATAGAGAAATCTGTTCTGAGTGAATATACAAAATGCAGGATGATATTTTTGACTCAGTGTTTTGCAATATGTCAACAAAAAAACTCTCAAGTGAATTACACGTTATCTTTTTATTAGCAATTTTGATAGATGTCAATAATTTGCATAATATCCCAAATTACTTTATCTTTAAATGCATGGTTATATTACAATGCACTTTATTTCTTGTGATTATATAGGTCTCTATGGAAGCTGCAAAGAGATGTCTTCTTGGTCACTGTAATATTATGAGGGACGTATTTGGGTCTGCAAATTTATTGAAAAAAAATTGGGACATAACTGAAATCATTTCCCTGTGTTCATTAATTGAAAAAAATATAGATTATCCGAAAATAAAAAAAGAATCTATTTTTGTAAATTTGATATTATAAACTTTTTGCTATATAATTTGATAACCGACCGTTTACAACATCTTTTTTTTTTTGTCAATTTCATGGTTCAACAAATTACCACTTTTCCATACAACATGATCTTAGATTTTCATGTACCTGACCCACAAAACATCAACAAAAAAATTGACTCGTGCAACACACGAGCCTCTTTATTGGTTCACATTATTATAGTCCAAATCTGAAATGCTCACTTGCCATTTAATGACCATTTTTGTAAATCGGTAATAGTTGTGTGATTTACCTATATCTCTAGGTCATTAGTAATTATCATAATGTTTGCAACATTAGGTTTGTAGGAGTGGTGTAGAGTTCACCGAGCTCCATTTCATCTAAACCCTTGGCCCATCTTTGCCGATGAGAGAGAAATGATAGCTACATGTCAAGCACAACACAAAAACTCGACATGTTGAGCATTAGAGGCAGTGTTTGCGGAGCCACATCAACATATCGTGCCCACATGCCGAACCCACTCCGTTTAGCTTTATGAATCGCTTTATTTTTCACATCACAAGACGTTACCCTATGTTTCATTTACATCGTTCAACAATCTAATTGGTACTATATTTCTTGAGTTCTCTAGTATATTCATAGATAGAATCAAGACAACTTTCATACCAACTATAACCATTTGTTTCCCTTCTCGTACAAGTTTTGATCTATGGAGTTATACAAGGATTGTGACGCCAAGAATAGAGAATAGATATGCATAACATCAAATCAAATTAGAACAATTACACTATAGTACATTATATAGGGCATGTTCGGCAAAACTATCTAGTAGTGAGTAGCTTGTAGCGGGTAGCGTTTTGTTAAACGCTACATGAATTAACATTTGGATTTGATGTAAGTCCCTAATTTGTCTGTGTATCAATCAGATCCGTTTGATGGTGCGGAATCCCAATCAAACGGATGATGCCAGATCACAATAAGAAGAGAAGGAGAAGAAGAATATTAAGAATCTGGATTGTATTGATGATATGAATGAAATTCCTTACAATAGATTCTCTCACACAATATGCTCTCTCTTCCTCTCTCTCTTGCCGTACAATCTCTAGGGTTCATCAATGTTTTCCTCACACCCTCACCCCTATATATATACACACAGGAAACATGGGCCATAAACAGGGTTTACGGCCGTAAACCTGTTTACGGCTGTAAACACCTCCTTGGCCATAAACTTGACCGTAAACACATAAGATATTACATAAAAATACAATTTCCTAGAAAAGCAAAGTATAAACCATATTTTTGAACCAACAATGTCCCCCTTGGTTTATAGCTTTCTTTTCTTTTCTTAAATGACCCAACAAGCTCCCCCTAAAAAGTAGCTGGCTTTCTTGATAATCTTCATTGGGAACTTGGCTTCAGCATTAATCTTCATTGAATGACTTCATCTTGAGAGGTTAGGCTTTTCTTCAGAATTTGGCTTTGAACGCACGTCGGGTGAGGAGGCTTGATGTACTGATTCTTGAAAGATAGCGCTTTCAGCTTGAGAATCTTCAGAGAGAACAAATCTTATGGATCACTTCAGTAGGTTTAAGATAGCAGTAGACTGATTGAGGATGCTTTAATGTAATCTATCACATATTCTTCAATTTCAGCTTCACCTTGCTTCTGGGGTTGAAAGATTGAATGTTGGAAGAATAATCTTCATTTCTTGCTCCTTCGAATGAAAATTCTTTGAATGCTCACGGACGAGGCTTTGGCTCAGAAATATTCAACACAAACTCTATGAGTTTCATCTATACCTGAAATCACTTTTCAAGACAAAACTAAACTAAAAGAAAACTTAGCACACAAAACAAAAACAAAAATATTTTTGGATTTTTCATATTTTCTAAAAAAGAAATAAAACAGAAATAACACTAATTCTCCCCTAATATTTAAATTAGAAGAACGCTATGAATAAACTTAACAAAAACAAAAATAATAGCTAACTTTAAGACTGATTTGGGATCAAAGTTGTTGGACAGTCTTATTCTACTTGTCGGTACCCTTATCTTCACATCTTCGTCTGATCGATCGCCAGTATTGTGGTCCACTTAAACATGAAAAATTTGTGACAGTTTTAGACAGTTTACCAATGACATGACATATGCATATACCTAATTGTAATTTTATCATCATGATTGGCCCTAATTCTTAAATAAATTTTTCTTAAGACCATTTAACTGACTACAACCAGGGATATTGTTGTCCACCTAAATCAAGCAGCGAGATCTACAGACAATCTGTATGTGTTCAATTTTAAGTGTACTAGAACGTGTTTCCCGCTTCCTGATATGCCCCAGCCATCAAGAACTTCCGGAGTACTCTTTACACCGGGTGAGCAGACAATCATTCAGAGAGAGGACAGATTCAGATTGCTACTATTTATTGTTTCAGAGGGGTTGAGAAGTAGAAGGTTGTATATGATGTGTATCAGGTCGGATTAGAAGTCACGCAAAGGAGACAGCATATGGCTAACAGATGAGAGGAATTTCATATATATAGCCTGCAGAGAAATAGAGTTGCATATGTTGTGTACCAGGTCGGATTGGAAGTCACGCAAAGGAGAAAACATATGACTAATAGACAGAAAGAAAGAAAATGATATTCTACAGACCTAATTTATTGGAATTTACCAGTCGCCCCATCCAACCGGAATTAAGGACAGAATCCGCACATCGAGGAAAAGTGAATCCATAGTTCTAGATATGGGTTATTTAATGTGACCGGTAGATTCCCATGTATATCTCCCTAATCAACCTATCCGAGCGTCGTGACATCAGGTTAAACGGATCTAACTATATCAAAGTTTGTCAAGTCCTTAAATTCATTTGGTTCAACTTTCCCTAGTTAAGTCCATTTAAAAATTTTCGTGCCTACCAGCACATCGAGCACAGAGCGTAGATGATTCAACTTAGGTACGTTACGCCGATTCAGATTGCCCGTTATCACTTGTAGATTTCATTTCCCATCACAATACCTACAAACGAAACTGTCAGCAATAATTTTTATTTTCTGGATTTTTTATTGTTTTTGGATTTTTTTTAATATTTCTCCCCCTAAATTTGTGCATGGGTGAGAGTAAAAATAAAATTAAATCACAATGCGCAAATTTAATCTATCCTAAAAACAAGAGACCAAAAGGAAATAAAATAAAAAAAAATAAAAGAAAATTAAAAATAATAAGAATAAAAATTAAAAAAATTGAGAAAAAAAAAAAAAAAAAAAAAAAAAAAAAAAAAAAAACTTAATCCTCAAAACGTATCATTTTCAGAAATCCGACAATCACATCAAAGCAAGCTTTGTTAAATGGCTTTGTGAATAAGTCTGCCACATTATTATCAGTGTGGACCTGTTCTAGCTGGATTAGTGATCGTTCATAACAGTCTCTAATAAAATGTATTTTAATGTCGATGTGCTTGGTTTTAGAGTGTTGGACTGGGTTTTTGGCAATTTGAATGGCAGCTTTGTTATCACAATATGTTGAGAGAAAAACTTGGAGACACACTTGAACAAACGTTAGAACAAGTAGGTTGCGGAATAGTTAATCTCTAAGGATCTAAAAGCTCAACAATAATAAAGTTAGATAGTTAGATAGTTATATAGTTAGTTGCAGAAAGTAAAGGAAGATAAATGACAAAAGTTATATCAAGAATACACTTAAACTGATTCATAATGAAGAATGCAATCACTCCAAGTTAGTAAGCGAGATCAAGTTTAGTGATTAAGTCTAGAAGACTTGCTCCGAAGAGAGGTTATGTTCTAGTAGCAGTTTGAGTGTGAAGAGTAATAAGATTGATAACAGATGAAGATAAGAAAGATGAGAAATCTTGTGTATTGAGAAGTTAAGAGTTTTCACACTCACATATATCACAAGTACATAATACATAAGAAAGAGTCTCTATTTATAGAGTGTAGAAAGGAACAACTCTATGAGCAGTCGTGCAAGACATGTTGGACAATAGAGTGAATTACATAAAAGGAAATTACTAAGACTGCGGATAGAAAAGACTCGAATACTCCGGATGCTGATATGGTTGCTGATGGAGAATGGTTGCGGTCTCAGTTGTAGAGATTGACTCCGGTGCTGAATTGGTTGCGAGTACTGAACTGTTGCGGTAGATAAGTTCAAAAGGGTCACTTTTATGTTTCAACAATTTCCCCCTAAGTGACCTTTTTAACTTTGGTTCAGTTATCAAGTTTGAGAAACTTGATCAAAATCCACCAAAATTTTCTAACATTTTCCAGCTAAAAGATTCTTCTGGAGATCTCGAACTTGACTTCAGCAGTAGTGTGCTTTGATCTTTCTACTGCGGTCTTGCATATGTCAAGTTGCTTCTTGGGCAGGCGATGCATGGCATTCATCGGAATGAAATATTTGACATTGTCTGTCTTCCGTTTGAATATGATGCCAAGATCTAGGAAGTTGGTTGCACCTAGAGATCTTTCTTCAAAACCTTCTGTAAGCATTGACACTAGTTCAAGTGGTGGAAGGTCAAATTTCTTGAGGATGGTGGGGTAGATGTCCGCATCAATCTTCGCAAAGTCACAGACAGTTTCCTTGAGGAAGGATTTGGCTTTGTCGAGAGCTATCTGCATCTTAGGATGTTTCTCTGCCTTGTTCTGAAAAACTCTGGCAATGAGAAATACTTCTTCAGGGTTCATGCAGGGGAAGTCTGCCTGGGTGCGGATGTAATCATGCTCTCTTCTGGTCAGAGTGAATTGAGCAAAGTCTGCTTTCATAAACTTCCGCATTCTCTCCATATGAGTTCGGATAGCTTGGCTGCTTTCCAGTCATGTTTCCTCTGGGCAGTAGCAGGAGAAGCTGTAGAGCTTTCTGAGGACATATGTTCCTCAAGATTCTTTAGGTGGGGAGGCGTCAGAGGACGGTTTAGGTTATTTTTTGGTGATGAGTGGGGAGATGGAATATTTTGAGATGGTGGAGGAGAAGGCTGCGGAGTGGGAATCTTATTTGGGGTGATTGGAGGGCTCTGACGGATGGATGTATTCGATTGATCACCTTCTTTATCACTTCCCCCTCTTGAGGAATGCAACCCTGGTGCTTCCTCAAGCCATTGTTTCAGTCCATCAACTTTGGCACAAACCTCAACAAAGTGTGCTTTCATTGATTCAACCAGTTGGGAGTTGTTTGGAGCAGCAGCGGTGAATAGCAGCTTGTGAATATCCTTTGTGAGCTGAAGTATCTCTGGGCCATGAAAGTTTGATGTGAGGGATTTTTGCATGCGGGCAATTGTTGCATGGAGGACAGAAATCGTGGACTCATAGGCAGTATGAGTTTCCTCTATTGCCTTTTGGGACTGGGCAGCTTAATCCGCAATGGCTGTTTGTAAGCCTTGTTTGATTGTGGTTACCTAAGTGATGAGGCGTTTCACTGCGGCCATGAAATCTTGATGGTCGGCCCTGCGGTTGGTGTCGAGAGATCGAATCCCAATCTCGACTTTGAGAGAGATGCACTCAGCGGCCATACGCTCTCTCGTTTCGAGTCGTTCGATGCGCTCAATTAGGGATTACGGACCTGGGAGATCTTCTGGCGGAGGTTGGGTAGGCTTAACCACAGCCAAAATTTGATCAACTTTGGCTTGAAGGTTGAGGAATTCTTTGCGAGTGACCGCATCTTTCTTCTTTTTCTTCTTCTTTTCTTTAGGCTTGGAAGTGGAGTGCTGAGACCCGTTGGATTCTTCTTCTTCCTCGAACATCATAAGGCCATCATCAGAGGGATTCAGTTTGTTGACCTCTTGGATGTCTTCATTGTCAAAGCCGAAGGTTGGGGCCAAGTTGAGTTCAATAGTTGGCTCTTCGTCTTGAGATGGATTGACTGCGGTAGGTGGAACAGGAGTTGAAGTAGGAGGAACATTAGATGTACCTGCGGCTGCGGTTGAGGCTTGGGCTTTTAGCACAGTTTCAGTCATCTGGTCCATCCAGGTCTGAACCTTAAGAATTGTTGCAGCAGTATGGGCGTTGCTGATGACATTTGCCCAGTATCTGGCTACTGACAGAATTTCTTGTTCCTTCTGCATTTGTTGTTTGACCTGCTGCTCCTTGCGGGCTTGGAACGCCTTTTTGAAAGCAGCATACTTCTTGCTTTCAGCATCAGTGGTTGGTTGATACCGACTCCAAGAGTCATTCGAGTCTTCATCGTCAATTCCTTGTCGCACCAAGGTGTCCCTTGGGTTCACGGATCCTTGCACATTAGTGCTCACCATGCCTAAACCACCTGATACAGATGCAAGTAGAGTAGGATTTCCTGGGCTTCCTTGGTCTCCTTGACCCGTGGTCAAGTTTGGCCTCGGCCCAGTTCTGGCATGGGCGAAAGAGATGCCCTGCGGATGGAGTGGTGTTTGTAGTGTTTGGGATACTTGCAAGAGGATGGAGTCTAACTCCTCAAAAGAAAAAATGTGCAGCCGGGAAGCCCTGGAGACTTTAGGGCAATTACCAATTTTATCTACTTGAGATACAACTGGGGGGTTGTCTCCACGTTCAGAAGAAGACGATGATGAAACAATCTCACAAGATGAGGTTGAGTGGTATTCGATAGTGGTATTGAATGGATGTGCGGCCATCCCAAGGACTACCAGAGCCTGTGGAGAGGCTTCAGTATCAGTCCGGTCACGCATATGGCTAGTGGTTTCGGTTGTCTTTCTTTTCTTGAGGATAGAAATAGGTTGTCTATCTTCCTCAGAGTCACTACTTGATACAGTGGTGGTTTTGGTTTTGCGTTTCTTGGAGGGTGCGGTTTGTTTTCGGGCTTTCTTTTTGGGTGTTGTAACCTTTTTAGAAGCTACTGTCTTTCTCCATTGAGAAAGGTTAGAGAGTGTAGTGGCAGAGGGGTTTGCGGTACCCTCAGGAAGAATAGTTGAAGAAGGAAGAGGTAGGGTAGAAGGGTATGGGAGAATACCCTCTGTGGCCTCAATATGATCTGAGACATCAGCAGTCTCAAGACCAAGCAGTGAAAGAATGTGTGAGGGGAGTCTGCGGATAGGTCCAAAAATAGTTTGATCAGAGGACGGAGTATACCTTTTGAGATCCTTAGTGACAAAGAAATTGATGTCACTTCCCATGTTGAGACCAGCATCCGCATGCAGATCAGAAATACACAAAGACCAAAAGCGAGCAAAATTGAGCTCAGTTGGGTTTTCCTTAGGTTGTTCTTTGGGAATGTACTGGAGGAAATCATCCCAAAGAATTTGACTGTAGTTGACATCATGGCCGGTGAAGATGCTCCATACAAGTTCCAGGAGCTTGAGTCCCATGTTGTCGATGCCTCCGGTTCTACCAGACAGACAGCGGATGACGAAGTGGCATACAAACTGCCAAACTGCAGGCAGCTGATTTTTCTTAAACTCACCGATCCCTCGGATAGGTTTCTGGTAACCCATTTGGTAGAGTGTGGTAGTGATATCGGATAAGGATGGAGTGAAAATTTTTATGGAGGGATGCATTAACAGGTTAATGGAGGTTAAGAATTTTTCTTTGTTCAAGATGACCAAGGAATCGTTGACGAGGTTCATATGCACTTCTTGGGGGTTTTCTATTGGTCTGTATGCAGACAGAGCACGTTTAAAAAGTGTAGAAATGGGAACAACATTGGTGAATGCGTCGAAAGGGTCAAATAGGATGTGGTTCTTGAGATGCTTGATCATCAGTTTTGTTGGAGCATTGTAAGAAGGATGATCGTCAGACACAACCCTGAAGTTGCTTGAAGCGATTGTTGGTGATGTGGAACCGGTTTGATTCATCGAACTTGAAGCCTTGGATTGCTTCTTGGATGCACCAGATTTCGCCATTGAGAGTTATGAGATTGAAGTTCTTGAAAGCTTTTGTGAGTTCTTGGAGAGTTGAGAGAATAATCGATAATCAGAGAGCGTAAACGATTATAGAGAAAAAGAAGGGTTTATAAAGGGGGTAAAAAGATTTCAACCCTAGGTAAAAAAATAAAATGAGGTAAGAAGTTGAATGGGGTTTTTGGGGGAATCAATGATTCTGGGATTGAATCTCAACCACTCAAATATGAAACGGGTTTTGAAGAGATTTGAGAGATCTTAAAAGGAGGTTTTGCATTTAATGGTGGAGTGGACGCATGGTAATGCATCAGGTAATCATGGGTTGATGAGAGAGAATGTTGAAACTGATTGGATGTGTTTGGGAGAGGAAAGGACAAGTTGAAAAAGGATTGATTTGGGTATCATTCTTTTTGGCATCATCCCTAAAATAGGTCTGATACGGGGTTTATTAAGAAAGGTAGATTGACAGTTTCTAAAGGGAATGTTTGTATTTTTATTTAATGAAGGATCATTAAATAGCACACAAGGATTCAAGAGGTAATGAATCGGTTGGAATTTATTTGAGGTGGTTGCAGATGAATTCATCAATGCCGTTGAGAAACTCTATCGCGGATAATAAACAAAATCAGAGAATCTATGAGACAAACACTTGTACGAAAATTAGAAATAAAGGAACATTAAGTTCCATGAGAGGTACATATGACATATGGTTGTGGTACCTAGATTGTGGTATCAAAAACCATCTATCATATGTAATCCTCAATTAGAACCGCAATGAAGACCAAGGATGGTCTACGGTGGCTAACACTTCAAAAAGAACTGTGGGTCCGGATTCATCATTCCCAACATTTGTAAGAATGTATTGAGTTTTGAAGAGTCAAGAGCTTTTGTGAAAACATCAGCAATCTCTTCATGAGTAGGAACAAAGATGAGTTCAATATTACCTTTCAGAATATGATCTTTGATGAAATGGTACCTTAACTCAGTGTGTTTCATCTTGGAGAGTTGAATAGGATTATGAGAGATAGCTATAGCACTTTCTGAGTCACAGTAAATTGGTATCCGCAACATTCTGTACCCGTAGTCTAGTAATTGTGTCTACATCCAGAGAACTTGGGGATAGCAGCTGGCTGCTGCCATATATTCTGCTTCTGCGGTAGATAGAGATACATGCGTTTGTTTTCTTGAAGACCAGCTTACAAGTCTCCCTCCTAGAAATTGACATCCACCTGAAGTACTTTTTCTATCGAGCTTACAACATGCATGATCTGCATCGGTGAAGGCTTGAAGACTGAAGTCGTTGCCTACAGGATACCATAAGCCCATAGATTTGCTTCCTTTAAGATACCGAAGAATTTGTTTGGCTGCAGTCATGTGAGACACTTTTGGATCAGCCTGGTATCTTGCGCATACACTAGTTGCAAAGACAATATCAGGTCTGCTTGCGGTGAGGTACATTAGCGAACCAATGATGCCTCTATAAGTCTTGTGATCCACAGGTTCACCAGAGGGATCAGCAGAGATCTTATAACTGAAGGCCATAGGGACTTTGGCAGAAGAGCAGTTATCCATTGAGTATTTCTTTAAAAGTTCTGTGGTGTATTTCTCTTGGTGAATGAAAATTCCTTGTTGAATTTGTTTGACTTGAAGACCTAGAAAGAAGTTGATCTCTCTATTCATGCTCATTTTGAATTTGTTGTTCATGAGCTTTGCAAATTCATCTACCATATCTTGATCAGTAGACCCAAAAATGATATCATCCACATATATTTGTACCATCATAAGGTGGTCACCATTTGCTTTTCTGAATAATGTGGGATCAATCACTCCTCTTTTGTAACCGGATGAGACAAGAAATTCAGAGAGTGTCTCATACCAAGCTCTTGGAGCTTGTTTCAGGCCATAGACTGCTTTTTCGAGTTTATAGCATTAGTCTGGAAATTCATTATTTTCAAATCCTGGAGGTTGCTGAAGGTAAACTTTTTCTTTTAGTTCACCATTGAGGAAAGCACTCTTAACGTCCATTTGGTGTACCTTGACATCTTTGTGGGCTGCGTATGCTAGAAAGATCCGGATGGCTTCCATTCGTGCTACTAGAGCATACATTTCATCATAGTCAATTCCTTCTAGTTGACTATAGCCCTTGGCAACTAGTCTTGCCTTGTTTCGGATGACTGAGTCGGATTCGTCTAGCTTGTTCTTGAAAACCAATCTTGTACAAACAATAGTATGACCTTGTGGAAGAGGAACAAGTTTCCATACTTTGTTTCTTTCAAATTCTTCTAATTCTTCTTGCATTGCGATTATCCAGTCTGGTTCAAGTAAAGCTTCTTTGATCGTTCGAGGTTCAACCGAAGACATAAATGTTGCATAGTGGCAATGGTCAGATAAATCTTTAGAAGATCGAGTCTGGATACCTGCTGATGGATTGCCGATAATTTGACCTGATGGATGGTCTTTTGTCCATAGATGAAGACGTGGCATTAGATGATCAGCATCTGCGGTAGAGGGAATGTCTTGGATATCAGAGGAATCTGCGGTTGGGGAAGGCAGTTCCCCCTGGACTTGAGAACATCCTGCTGAATCATCTTGATCTATTAAAGCAGAGTTTTCTTGAGGAGTTGACAGAGATTGAGGTTCCCCCTGGATTGCGGATGGGAGTTCCTCTGGAACTTGAGAAGGTTCCCCCTGGAATGCAGATGAAAGAGTGACAATTCTAGGATCAGATCTAGTGTTAATATTCTCTATGAGTTCGTCATCTGTGTCGTCCGAAGGTTCATTTGATGGTGAGACTTCGCTTCGGGCAGGAATGTAAGCAGCATCAGGTACTGGAACCTCAACAGTTGTAGCAATATCCGGAGTAGAGCTTTCCCCCTCAACCGGAGAGGTGGAAGTATTGAGTGATACTACTTCAGATAGAGAAGGTCCAGATACGTCGGCATGTTGTTGTTGAGCTGCGGATGACACTAGAACTTCGGATAGTTTCACCATTTCAATGGGATCAAACAAATCATCATAGTTGATTTCAACTAGATTTAGGGGTCTAGAATTGGTTGGAATGTCACTTTCCATGATTGCAGTTGTTTCGGTGGATGGAGGTGCACTGCGGATGTGAGAGTCATAAAATTTAACATCAAAGCTTTCATTGATCAACCTTGTTCTTCTGATGAGCACTCGATAGGCAACCTTGTTAGTGGAATAACCAAGGAAGATACCTTCGTCAGACTTTGGTGCAAACTTATTGAGTTGATTTCTATTGTTGATCACGAAGCATCTACATCCAAATATATGGAAGAAACGAATATTAGCTTTGCGATTGTTGAGACCTTCATATGGCGTTTTGTTGAGACGCTTGCACACAATATTGCGGTTTTGAACAAAGCATGCGGTTGCTACTGCTTCGGCCCAGAAATAGAGAGGAAGTTGGGCGAAGTTAAGCATGGATCTGGCTGCTTCAACGAGTGTGCGATTTCTTCTTTCTACTACACCATTTTGTTGCAGTGTATAGGGTGCTGAAAATTTTTGAGATATTCCTTTGGAAACTAGGAAACTGGTCAGAAGATGATTGGTGAACTCAGTTCCATTATCACTGCGGATGCGTCTGACTGGAAGCTTTCTTTGAAGTTCGATTTCTTTGATGAAGTTAATGAAGACTTGTGATGTCTCTGATTTGAGTCTAAGAAAGAAGACCCATGTGAAGCGTGTATAGTCATCAACAATAACCAGTATATATTTTTTGTGGTGAAGACTGGCTACGGTTGAGGGACCGCAGAGATCGATGTGTAGTAGCTCCAGTGGTTCAGAGATAGAAGAATCCATTATCAGAGGGTGACTTGCTTTGGATTGCTTACCGCATTCGCAAGCTGGGCAAAGAGTTTCATTGTTGAATTTTAGAATGGGGAGACCACGGACCAGTTCTCCTGTGACGAGGTTGTTGATGTAGCGAAAATTGAGATGAGCGAGCTTGCGGTGCCATAGCCAGCAGACTTCGGATACAGCTTTGGACAGAAAACACAGCTGCGGTTTGCCAATGATGAGAGAAACATCAAGAGGGTACATCGTGCCTTTGCAGCGTGACTTGATTAAGCAGGTGCTGCGATCACTCATCATTATGTAACAGAATTGATTGTCAAATTCAATTTGATGTCCTGCTTTACATAGTTGGCCAACACTGATAAGATTGTAATTAAGACCTTCTACATAAGCAACCTTCTGAATAGAAAAGTTCCCCATAGTGAGAACACCGTAACCTCGGATGACGCCGTTTGCATTGTTGCCAAACGTGACATTTCCACCATTGCATATAGGCCTGAAATCCCGAAGGTACTCTAACCTTCTGGTCATGTGCAAGGAGCAGGCACTGTCAATTAACCATTCTTCTTGTTCCTCCTTGCACAAAGCCTGAGATTTAAACGGTTAGTTTAGGCATCCAAACAAGTTTGGAGCCAGGGACGATTGATGTATTCGTAAATGACGCATGGTCCGAGGTTGCATGGACAGGTCTTTTTTCATCTTTCAGACTGAGTCCTGGGTGTTTGTTCAGATTTGGATTGTTATGAGTTTTATGAAAAGTATGAGATTTCTGACTTTGATTTGGCTTGACATGAGATAAAACCTTTGACAGTTGCACTAACATTTGCAAAAAGAGGGTTTGTCATTGAATCTGACATTGTGCTTGGTCAGTGGTTTATGGGGTGTGTTGGACTTGAAATTAGTCCGAGGTGGGTAACTTTTGAAAGATTTGACGTTTGAGTTCTGAAAAATTTGTTTTGAACGAGGTTTCGCACGTGTAAATCTTTGATTGGCTCTAGGAGGATTTGATAAAATTCCATTCCATTTCTTTTGATTTGATCTCAAAAGTGTTGGAGTGGGTAAAACTCCTTTCCATTTCGGGTCAGTTGAAGAGTAGATCTGAAAAACATAGTTTCTGACAAGTTTGACACCTTTTTAAGTTGTGTCAGAAGTAGCAGGAGTGACTTTTGAAACTGAACTTTTCTTTTTGTTTGTTTTCATGAAAGAAGAATTTTTTGAAATGTAATTTGTGAGAACAAATTTTTCTGGACTGCGGTTTCTTGGAATTCTTACATGTTTTCTATTTTCTAAAAAACTTTGTTTGCTTTTGTTTTGAAATCTGATTTCCTCTTTGAAAGCTCCTTTTGCCAAAAAATTTGGTGAACCGTAGTCATTGTCATTCAAATGCGGTTTCTTAGAACCTTTTGGATTATTTTGAAAACGTGGGCTAGAATCATCAGAACTTGAGGATTCTGGAGTTTGAGAGCATTGGCCTACCTCAAAATTTTCTATAGGCAATTCGTGAAAAATCGGTTGAAGAGTTGTAGTTCCTTGAACTAAAGAGTTGCAGTCAATGTTGTTTAACTGTGGTGAAGATGACTTGACTATTTCAGAGTAGGTTTTAGGTGAGACTGCGGTGGGACATTTCTGGGACAGTTGATTAACGTCTGAGAACAAAGATGGAAAGTCCTCTGAGACTTCGGGGCCTTCAACAACCATTTCCTCATCAACTTCGGATGAATTTTGAGAATTTGAGTGAGTTGTGCCACTGATGGGAATTTGATCATGTATGTGATTAGAATCCTCAGGCACAATTTCCTCAATGACACAATTATTGCTCAAATTGTGTAATCTACCGAAGTGAGTTTTAATATCCTCGGGAAAAGTCTTGTCATTGACAGGGAAATGAAATTCTCTATCAGGAGGGACATACACTCTGTCTTTGTTGAACCGGGGTGAGGAATCCATTGTGGTAGGATATCCATTTGACCAACCCCAATTATATGTATTGTCTACGATTCCATTGTTCACTAAGTTTTCAATAGCCTCACTTTCATTAAACAGTTTTTCAATTAAAAGATTCAAGCATACAATTTCTTTCTGAGCTAAATATTTCTAATTCAAGGCTATTTCTAATTGAGTTTCACTTAACATTCTAGCATCTTTCTCTAACTCTAGATCTCCTTCTAGCATTTCCATCTTAAGTCTCTTGTTATCCAGTCTTCCTCTCACGTGGAACATCTCTTGGGACGCTATGTTCTTCTCATCTAAAGCTTTGTTATAGTCTGAAAGGACGGCAGCACAAGTGTAATTAAGATCATCTATGTAGGGTTGACAATCATGCATGCTATAATTTAAAGTTTGGATCATGAGTTTTACCTGTTCAACGATGCATAGAGTCCCATCTTTCGCCATGTAGCAGTAGTTTTTGTTCAACATTGTTGACCCATCATTATCCGCAGTGGCCAGCATGCAGATCTTCCCTTTTCTTGTAACACTTCTAATGGTCTCTTCTTCATCTCCTAATGACCAAACTTGATGGTCTCGTTTAACCTGAGCCACATATGCCCTTGCCTTTTCTTTTTCTTCTAACTCTTGAGCCATTCTGAGATAGAATGCTCTGTCCTTGACTACGTTGGCCTTATAGTCTTTTGCGAAGTGATTTTCTTTGTTGCATTTGTGACAAATTACAACATCAGTCTTGTCTTCTGATTGAGTACCGGTGTCATTGTTTTGAGGAGACTGCGGTACCTCCTTGGGTTGATTGTTCTGAGGGACTTTAGAGTACCCGAGAGTTGTTGTTCTGAGGACCGAAGTTACGTTTGAATGGTGGTTTGTTGAATTGTTGATTTTTGTGAAAAGAGGAGGGTGGTATGCGATTGAACTGTTGGCTAACTAGAGCAATAGCCTTCTGAAAATCTTCTTCATCATCATACTCAGAATCTGCTTCGTATGACTACGGTTGGGTGTCATACGATGAAGAGTAAGGTGATTGCGGTGGAGCTTGTTCTATGAGAGCAAGCGGTCCTCCTAAGTCAGCACAGTCTTTGAGTACAGTGGATTCTTGTGCTTGAAGTTCTCCATAAAGTTTGTAGAGTGATAAAGAGTGAATCTTTCTATCACCTTGGACTATCATTTTGGCTGTAGTCCAATGTCTGCCTAGACCATTAAGGAACTGAAGATTGGTTTCATGGTTGCTGCGGATGGTACCAGCATTTAATAGCTTTGTGACTATTAGGTTGAATCTTTTGAAGGAGTCTTCCAAACTTTCACCAGCATGAGCTTTGAAGTTGTTGAAGTCGTTGAGTGCGGTCGTGTGCTTGTTCTGAGCCTTCGTACAAGTTTTTGAGTACATCCTAGATTTCTTTGGCTGACTTGCAGTTTATGATAATATCAAAGTTGTCAGGAGCAACACCACATGAAATTTCATAAAAAGCAACAACATCATTTTCCATTTTATCGAGATCATCTTTGGTAGGACGGCTCATAGTTGGTTGACCTCCTCCTAGTCTGGTTGCAGCACCGTCAGTTTGGATTGGTGTGAGGACTGGAACATGTGGTCCTTCTTCCACGGATCTCTATACATCTCTACCCAATCTTCTTAAGTACCTCTCCATTCTTTGTGACCAGTGATGATATTCATTTGCTACTAGTATTGGGGCTCGGTTAGAACCACCAACACTATTGGAGACATTCAGAGATAACGATTGTGTCATTTTTGTTTTTTTTAAGACTTGAACTTTAGTGGTATAGAAAGCTTAATGAGAAAATCAGAGTTCCGATATCCAAAAAGCAACCACTTTGGCTCTGATACCAATTGTTGAGAGAAAAATTTGGAGACACACTTGAACAAACGTTAGAACAAGTAGGTTGCGGAATAGTTAATCTCTAATGATCTAAAAGCTCAACAATAATAAAGTTAGATAGTTAGATAGTTATATAGTTAGTTGCGGAAAGTAAAGGAAAATAAATGACAAAAGTTATATCAAGAATACACTTAAACTAATTCATAACGAAGAATGCAATCACTCCAAGTTAGTAAGCGAGATCAAGTTTAGTGATTAAGTCTAGAAGACTTGCTCCGAAGAGAGGTTATGTTCTAGTAGCAGTTTGAGTGTGAAGAGTAATAAGATTGATAACAGATGAAGATAAGAAAGATGAGAAATCTTGTGTATTGAGAAGTTAAGAGTTTTCACACTCACATATATCACAAGTACATAATACATAAGAAAGAGTCTCTATTTATAGAGTGTAGAAAGGAGCAACTCTATGAGCAGTCGTGCAAGACATGCTGGACAATAGAGTGAATTACATAAAAGGAAATTACTAAGACTGCGGATAGAAAAGACTTGAATACTCCGAATGCTGATATGGTTGCTGATGGAGAATGGTTGCGGTCTCAGTTGTAGAGATTGACTTCGGTGCTGAATTGGTTGCGAGTACTGAACTGTTGCGGTAGATAAGTTCAAAAGGGTCACTTTTATGTTTCAACAAAATAAATAGGGGTTTCAAAGTAATTCAAACTATAATTCAACAGCTGATGTTGGATCCAGATAACTTGAGAGCAGCACGCTGATGCAGCAACGTATTTCGCCTCTGCTGTGGAAGTCGAGACAGTGTGTTGCTTCTTGCATTGCCACGAAATTAGTCTGTCACCTAGGTATTGACATCCTCCTGATGTTGATTTCCTGTCAAGCTCACAGCCTCCATAATTACTGTCAGTAAAAGCATAAAGATCAAATTTAGAATTCTTCGGATACCAAAGACCCAATTTAGGGCTTCCTTTGATATACCGAAAAATTCTTTTGACAGCAATAAGATGTGAAAGTTTAGGATTAGCCTGATAATGTGCGCATTCACACACTGCAAACATGATATCTGGTCGGCTTGTAGTAAGATACATCAACGATCCAATCATCGATCGATAGTGAGTCTGATCTACGGATTCGCCTTCAGGATCTGGAGTCAGAAGAGGTCGTTCAGCCATTGGTGTTGCGGCAGACTTAGCATCGCGAAACTCGAACTTCTCAAGAATATCCTCCACATACTTGGCTTGATGTAATAGGATTCCGGTTGAATTATGTTTAACCTGAAGCCCCAAAAACATGGTCATTTCTCCCAACGAACTCATTTCAAACCGTTTCTTCATTACACCTTCGAGTTCTTTGCAGAGCTGTGGACTGGTTGATCCAAAGATGATATCGTCGACATAGATTTGCACAAGAATTTGATCATCTCCAACATGCTTGATAAACAAAGTCTGATCAATGGTACCACATGAATAACCATGCTTGAGCAAATGCTTTGTTAGAGTTGCATACCAAGCTCGAGGAGCCTGATGTAACCCATACAATGCCTTGTCCAACTTGTAGACATGATTAGGAAACTTTGAATCAACAAACCCAGGGGGTTCATCAACGTAGATTTCTTCCTTCACCTTGCCATACAGAAAGGCGGTCTTGATGTCCATTTGATAAACGGTAAAGTTCATGTAGGAAGCATATGCTAGGAAGATACGAATAGCCTCCATGCGAGCTAATGGAGCATAAACTTCAGTGTAATCAAGACCCTCGACTTGTTGAAATCCACAAACCACCAATCGAGCTTTATTTCACACAATAACCCCTAAATCATCTTGCTTATTGCGATAAACCCATCGTGTGTCAAGAGACTTCTTGCCCTTCGGTAACTCAACTAACTTCCAAACATCGAGTTTTTCAAATTGGTACAATTCTTCATGCATTGCATCCACCTAGCTAGGTTCATTTAGAGCCATTTCAACATTCTTGGGCTCTATTTGAGATATAAAGCAAGAGTAAAGACAAGCATTAACGTCTCCACTCTGACTTCTGGTTTTAACACCATCACCTAGCTGACAAATGACGTTGTCGATCGGATGATCACGTTGAATCCTTGAAGGTATTTCTTGGCTGATGTCATTGAGAGAGACAGCTAGAGTGTGAATATTGATACCTCCTTCATTTGCTGAATGGGTCGCTCCAGACGGCTCTGTTACAAACTCATTTGAGATAAGTTCAGGAAAGAGTAATTCCATAAAGGTTGAAGAGACAACGGAAGCATCATCAGGGAATAACTATTTCTCTATTGAAATATGAGGTGTAGTTTCAACATCTGGAGAATGAATTTGGTCTGAAGATTTGGGAATATCATGTTGCATAGATGACTCCCCTTGAGGTGTAGAAGCGGATTCCCTCTCAGGTGTAGCAGAAGACTCCCCCTCAGTTGTAGCAGAAGACTCCCCCTCAAGTGTAGCAGAAGGCTCCCCCTCGGATGAAACCGGAGACTTCCCTATGAATGAAGAATGGGATTTAGATGGAGATCTGTAAACAACTTCTTCGTCTTCGTTTGCAGAAAACTTCTTCAAACCAGAAACTGATCTAGATGATCCACTTGAAGACACATCTATTGATTTGAACAGGGATCTGTAGTCAAACAGCCAATCTGGACCCACTCTAGCGTCCGTCTCGTTTTCTTCCAACCAACGCACGTCATAAGATTCCACAATCTGTTTGGTTTTCTTATTGTAGACTCTATAGGCAGTGCGAGCAGCATACCCTACAAAATAGCAGTCATCGGCCTTAGCATTAAACTTCGGGTTGGCATCTAAGTGAAGAAGGGTGCAAGGACAGCCAAATACACGGAAATGGCTAACTGATGGCTTGTGTCCATAGTAAATTTCATACGGGGTTTTCATCTGAGCTTTGTTGATTAGCACTCGATTCTAAACATAACATGCGGTGTTTATCACATCGGCCCAGAAGAAAACTGGTAGCTTTGAATCACACAGCATCCTTCCTCACGTATGGAAATTGAATATTGATAAACATCTATATAAACCGAGGATATAGCAGGAATGTGTCTCGAGTGGATGCTCTGATGTTGATAACGAATTCATCCAGAATGAATTTTGAGAAATTGAACCTCACACCTGCAGCAAGAGAGACGAGAGCACCAGTTGTTCGTTGTGAAAATTCATCCGCTCCTGACCTTCTACCCGAGACACAACTGACAAACACATGCGTCAGAAATCTCCAATACGGATGCAAAAGCTTTTTCAGGGTCGGGGGCGAAGTTCCATCATAACTCATTCTTTTGAGAATTCGTTGAGTATCTTCAATCCCAATTTCCGTCGGAAAATCAGGTTGATCATCGATAAGCAGCGCATTTCGGATGAAATCTTCGTTGATCACAATCTCACGTCCTTGAACCATGGCTTTCACAGTGAAGTGACCATCATCATCCATGCTTGAGCTAGCAGTCACCCAAAATTCTCTGATCAAGTTCTGATACACCACCGGGTTTACTATGATGGCGGAAGACAAACAGCACTCCTGCAGCCTGTGAATCATCGACCGCATGTCTGAATAAATAGTCGGAGGATCTGCAAGCACAATGGCGAGATTGTGCATATCTGCGAACTTCAAGTTTGCCATTTTCTGCACTCAACCACAAACTGTAAGGAAAAATTATGTGCAAAAATAAATATTAAAAATTAAACTTTTATTTTGATAAAAAAAATTGAGTAAATTACACGAATGGTCCCTATGGTTTAGGGTAATTTGCACATTTGGTCCCTAACTTATTTTTTTAACTCGGAAGGTCCCTACTGTTTGTTTTTGTTACACGTTTGGTCCCTATTTTACCTAAAAAACTTATTTTGCCCTTGATTTTTTTAATTATTTAAATAAACACACCACCAACCTCATCCCTTCACTTTACCTTACCTACCCTACCATTTTTCCCTATTTAAATAATAGTATTTTTAGGTAAGATAGGGACCAAGCGCGTAACAAAAACAAATAGTATGGACCAATGGCGTAACAAAAACAAACAGTAGGGACTTTCCGAGTTAAAAAAATAAGTTAGGGACCAAACCCGTAAATTACCCTAAACCATAGGGACCATTCGTGTAATTTACTCAAAAAAATTATTTTATTTAAAAAAATGGATCAAAACAAAATTTTATTCAAATAACAATCAGTGTTTACAGTCGATATTCAAGCAAAAACACAAGATTTAATTTATTTTTCGAGGGCAGTAAACCGATTGTTCTTGGGCCGTAAACTCCGAGTTCACAGCCTAAGAACAGGAGTTTACGGCCTATGAACAGATTTCCGAAAAAATCACGAAAACCACACAAACAGAGTTAATTGATAAACGATAATTCAACTGATGCATATGAATGTGTGATTATTAAATAAACAACACCGATTTATGGTCTAGACGGAGTTTACGGCCCAAGCTTACGGCCGTAAGCTCCGTCGGAACTGTTTCTTTGATTTTCGACCAAATCACATGGTGAAAGATGCAATAAAATACATATTCGTGATCTAGAACTTATTACCTACGTGATGGTTGAAGCGGATTTGCAAAAATCGACAAAAAAATTTTGAAGGTTGAGAGAGAGTTAGGGTCTTTGCAGCCAGAACCTCGTGAATGAGGGGATTCCGGCAGTAAACCCTATATTTACTATTCTTGGGCCTTTTACCTGATAACTACCCAGCATTAAGCAAGCTCCAACACAGTTAATTTTTTTTTTAACTTTTGAGGATTATTTTAATTAAGGAAAGATAAAAATTAAAAATAAAATTTCGTACAAAAATAAAAAATAAAATTTAGAACCACACAAATAAAAATAAAATTTGTACATTAAAAATAAAAGTAAAAATAAAATAAAATAAAAAATTTAATTTCGAAAAGTAATAAAAACAAAGAATTAAAAAAAATTAAAGAATTAAAAAATAAAAATAAAAGAGAAAAATAAAATTAAAAATAAAAATAAAATTAAAACAGTTTAACTTTAACTAAAATAAAATTTAACTACTGAATAAAAGTTTAGCCACTGTAACTAAATTTGTGATTTTGGGATCATCCAGATGTTATTGATCGCACAACCGATAAGTCATTGCAAGTGGTAATGTGGCCCGCGACCAAACAGGTTAAACAATTTCCAGTGCTTCAAGTTTATCAGGATGGGTCTCTTGGTTCGTTGGAGTGTTGGGTCTTTGACGAGATCACCTCTGGTGCAGTCCTTAAACTCAAAAATGGATGCATTAGACTTTATGATCGAAGAGACCTGTTGCCATTTCGGAAGTGGGATATTCATTATCTCAGCAACTTTCAAATCAAGGTTGCTGAAGATGTCTTTGAAGACGGTGCGAAAGCGTATACGACGATGGTTGCTGAAATTCTGAATAAACGCATGTGGAACGGAGCTATGGGGCAGATGGATGTTATGATAGTCAACAAAGGATGACCTTGGGCTAGTCCAAACCAAGGGGGAGATTGACGGGCTTAGAATAGTGGTTTGGTCTACGTTTTGCAGTTTAATGATAGGGGTGTGTTTGTAATTAGCTTTTAATGTAGTTTACGGTTGTAACTGAGTTTACGGCCGTAAACTCTTCACGGTCTATAGGCGTATAAATAGTGGGTTGTGTTAGACGATTTTGGTTGTTGATGCCTTTTGTGTTCACGGTTCCCACCAAGTTGTATCAGACGTTTATAGCTATAAAACGTATGCAAGCTTGGTTTGTTACTTCTTTGCGTATTAATTCGTTTTATGTGATTGTTGTTTGCTTTTGATCTCCGGTAAGATCCGTTTTTGGACCTTACATTTGAAGCGTTTTGTTTAAACTAAAAGCTAGAAGCTTGTAGTGCGAAACAAGGCTTTCAGTTCAAGCGTTTTATCAAACGCTAGAAGTTGGAAGCTCTCAAACGCTATGTGCCGAACATGTCCTATATAGGCTCTAGTAGCCTCATATTTTATCCATTTTAGTTAACTTAATTCTCAAACAACAGATTTATCATCTTTCTTTTCCATCTCGACCATGGCATTACTGCTTTTCTATTTGTACATATACCACCTAGAACACAAAAGAAAGTATCTTATAAATATAAATTAAAAAGAATATAAAAGTAATTTTGTACGAGTCCGGACCATAAGAAATTGAAACTACATATAAATCTACTTTAAAAAAGTTACCATCCTAATTTATATACAAGTCCAACATGTAAAAAACAAATTAAACTAAAAATAAAACATGTTTTAAAACCACTATAAACTTGCACGGGATAATCACAAAAACACCTTAGTGTATATCTTTAAAACTAACTTCTAAGCGATGCAAATGACAATGATTTCTAAAATGGGTGGTGATCTGTATACAAGAATTTTTAGTTATACACAACAATATATATACATTAGATGGTTGTATTATATAATTGTATAAAACATAAATTGATGTGTATGACTAAAACGTGTTGTGTATGAGTGTACTTCGGATTTGCTTCTAACCAACTTCATATAAAATCAAAAATAAATTTTCTTGATAAAATATATTTCAGATTTCAGACAAAAAAACAAAGCATATTTCAAAATTTCAAAACTATGATTGAAATGCAATGAACAAGTTCAAAGTTTTGAAAAATACTTTATATTTTTATTGATATTTTTTTTTGAAAAAGGCGGAATTATATTAAGGTTGCAGCCTAGAAGAGAGAAGGTTGGGCAAGAAGAACAACAACATGAAAATTACAAAATGTCAAACAGATTACACACCAAAACCGCCCAATTACAATTCCCGTAATTTCCCCGGTGTTTCAACCACCCAAAAACCAATAAGAACATTATCCGTCAAAATTGTAGAAGAAACACGAACATTGTTGAAGAGACGATTGTGACAACCCGATATTTCAAGACAATACGATGGAACGCAAGTCAAATTTAAGTCAAAATTTAACTTTCCAAAAATCTTATTTGGGTTAAATAAAGTAGTAGGAATCGTATCAAGGTTTTCATACATATAAAGAACCCAAAAATCCGAGTTATAACGAAGAAGTTATGACCAACCGAAGATTCTCGGCAAAACCGGCAATACTGATAGACGTAAAATACGAAGTTTCAATACAATAGTTTTTATCCTTAGGTATCTAAATAAAAGTTTTAGATATCATTAAACCGTAAACGTACATAATAAAAACGTCCAAATCTGACTTCGTATGAGGAAGTTGTGATTTATCTAAGTTACAGATATAACAGTAGACAGCTAAAAACTCGAAATAAAGATCGAGAGGCTTTTAGCCGACACAATCTAAATGAGAATCGAAGGGCTCAACAATACTAGCGCAACGGTAAAAAGTCTGACGAAAACGGACGTCGGATAAAGAAGTTATGAATTTTTGAAGAAATTCCTTAATCACGTCATTTTAATAAATAAATAATAAAAATAATTTCATAATTTGCCAACGGAATCTAAACGAAAGTTGTAGATCTTAGTCTCACCTACGCGTGGATATAAAGAACGTCGAAAACGGAGTTCGTATGAAGGAGATATGAATTTTAGAAGTTTATTTAAAATAAATATAAATTTAAATATAAATTCTTTGTAATATCCGAAGAGGAGTCAACAGATAGGACCGGAGTACACCCTGCGTACCCTCGTACGCCCCGCGTACTCAAATCAAGGGCCTCGGATCGTCCACGTCGCCCCTACTCCTCTATGCTCTCCCATCCGAAGTGCGTAAGCGATGACGTCCCAGTACGCGCTGCGTACCCTCGTACGCCCAGCGTACCGAGGCGGTTCAGCACCCCTATAAAAGGGATGCGAGGGTTTCCGAAAAACTTGCTCATTTCTTCTCTTTTCTCTTACGTTTTGCCTCGTTTTCCGTGCCCGTTCAAACCCGAAGCCCTGGTCATTTTGCTCAAGTCCCGAAGGTCGATTTTACTCCCGAGATTCCCGAGAATCCCGAAAAAAATCCGTTTCCCGAGACGAAACTCTACCCGGTTTTCCATCTCGCTTTCTTCAATCAATCAAGTGAGTTCATACCCCTATAATCCACACTTTTACATGTTTTATAAATGTTTTTATAAGCTTTTAAGGGGGAGAATACAAGTAAAAACACACAATGATTATCGTATGTTATATAAAGTTTCATTTTACACTGTTTATCAATGGAATCGCATGTGATTTATAACTATTATAAGGAAGCTTTCATATGCAAAATGTATCACGATAACATCATATCTTTTGAAATGAAAAATGTTGTTATTATTGTATAAATCAAACACACTACTTATACCGTATATATATGTGTCCATCTTAGGCACTACAAAAATTATACCTTTCATAACAAGCGATCATTTCACTAGGGATTATTATACAAACGAGACGCACTTTTACAAAACTATAATAAGTATAGTTTTGTGAGAACATCATGAACTTTTATATACTAGAAATACTATTGCAAGGAGATACATTCATATACAAGAATAAACGAATATTTTCATAAATACTTCAAATAGTATTCACAAACGTTTTTACATGTTGAAACACTTTTAGAAACTATCTTACAAACTGTATGTTTCCTTTTTGAATCTATTATAGTTGTGCTTCAAACAAAGGTTTTCTCACATTTAAATTGTCTTGTCAAACGGTTTTCGAATCGATTTATACATTGACATCAAGTCATAAATTCTTATTAAACTTTTCAAAGGTTTTACAAAACTTCTTTTATGTTTTTATATTATAAAATGCATGCCTCTATATGTATAGTTATATAAGAAATGTTTAAAATACTTAGGAAGGCTATCCACCCTGTTTCCTTTTCCTCGATTTGGATGTGGTCTGGTGGGATATCGGGTACTCTTCCGAAGGTCGTTTAAATATTAGTTATATATCATGTGTACATATATGGTCATAAATGTTCCATCAGTTAATTCAGTTCCGATACTCTTGGGTAACAAGGGTGTATAAACCTACTTAGACACTCGTCAATTACATTCTAGTAAACTATTATAGGAATAGTTTAGGGTATACAAAACATTATCTCTATTACAAGAAATTACACCAGAGTCAGTTCATTCATGAGTCTAGACTACATGCTATATGAAAGGATACTCTTACAGAGTTTCCGCTTACATGAATACGTGTACATAGATATGCTTAGCTGAGTACATTTACATAGATCATATATGACGAGTTACTACTACATATGATATGTGTAGAGACTGTTATATAGGTCACCTTCTTATCTTTACCTTGTGATGCAATCACATAATCGACGAGATGAATTGGACTTTATATCCTAGTACCAAAGGATACCTTGAGGGACTAACCATTCCTATAGCCACTGTTAGCTACAGAGGATGATGACGTATCTACGGATGTCTACGGTTGATCAGTTTATGGCGAGTTTCCACGTCATGTGTATCTTTACTTAAGGGACTAACTATTCCTAAACCCAGCTGTTAGCAACAGAGGTAAATGCACATCTACGGATGTCTACGGTTGATCAGTTTACGGCGAGTTTCCACGTCGTGTGTATCTTAGTACCAAAGGATACAACATAAGTTATTATTACTTTTAGATTTTTATAATAATAGTTAAACAGGGAAAAACCGTCACATTTTCAAGAGATGCGTACTTTCAAAACAGTCAGGTCTTAGTAAAAGACTACTTTCAAAACATTCGGGTCTTGGTAGAAGACTACTTTTATACTAGTAGGAAATATGGGATTTTCTAGAGTTTTCATACTTATACTAAATGTTTCATCAATCACTCACCAGTCTTTCATAACAACTAATCAAAGCAATGACATTAAATACTTATGAACTCACCAGCTTAAATGCTGACCTACACTTTCAAAATAACTTGTATTCTCAGGTTACAAATAGACAGGTGCCGATGCAAGGTTTAAAGAAGATGGAGCAGTCAAGACTCATCTTTTATTTTGATAAATTATCTTGTTGTCTTGTACTATGAAAGAAAACAATTGTAACTAAAATTATACTATTAATGCAATGGATGATGTTGTTGCTTGTTTACTACTTTACATTTGTTGTGATGCATACATGACGTCCTCCGCCCCAGAACGTTTCCGCCGTTCTCGGTTTTGGGGTGTGACAACGATCATTTCTTGCTCTCCAAACACACCAAAAGAATCCGTAAATGACAACAATCAGAATTTTTTTTTCGGGCAGTTACCCCAAATCGCAACAAAACAAACAATCTCCCCTACCTTGCAAATATTCTGCCAAGGCAGATTGCACCAATTGAAAATCCTCCTTAAAGTGGCAGCAACAAAAGGGCAATCCAGGAGAATATGATTCGTGTCATCTATACTAACATCAGAAACCTGACAGGAGCAATTAGAGACCGAAATACTCCTATGAGAGAGGGCCACTGCTGAAGGAATTCTATCAAGGCAAGTTCTCCAAACGAAAGAAATAACCTTCACCGGGACCACCTTAAGCCAAATTGTAGGATTCCGCAAAAGAACCGTCAACTTGAAGTAAAAAAGAGTTCGGAGATCATGGACATAAAAATTCCCATCAGCAGAAAGTCTTGATTTCCACATATCCGTCCCACTATCGGTTGCAACCGAGTGAATACAATTTTTGAATTTCCATCATATCCAACACCTCGGAGCCACTTTTAGGGACTTTTTTCCAATCGCCTTTGAAATCACCACCTGAGATTCTTTTAGCAATAAGACAAGGCTTCTTCTTATCAATAGTAAAAAGAAAAGGAAATCTCGAAGCTAATGTGCCCTTACCCGTCTAATCATCCAGCCATAACAGGGTGTTATTCCCATAATTGACTATGTACTCAAAAATAGATGTGAGCTAAATAGCCAAATCCTCAACAATGTTCGCCACCTACACAACATTAAACCAAACACCAGGAATAGACTTTTTTGTGTGACAACCATCAAATTCGGGTCAAAGTCACAGCCAAATAAAGGCCAACGAGTCGAGAACAGTAAGTACGATATGTACTTGTTTAGTAGAATTTACTCGATGTTCACTAATGTACAAACACCTTATATCAATACAAAGTATCACTCGAAAATTTCACATATTCAGAAATTCTAAACCCTTGTAGGGTAAGTGAACGAAACGACTCCATAAAGCACTATTACAAACCCTTCGGGGTGTGTAGCATTCACAACAAATCATAACGAGGAGTGCAAACCCCACGATACAAGGCTGAACACTATTAACAATCATAAACAAAGTCTCTTTAAATCTCTTAACTTTTTATTAAACACAGGGGGCACCCAACCCCTGTAGCGTAGTAAAAAATTACTCGAGACGGGAAGATTTCACGAGAAGCAGCAAAAGGAACCGAAACCACCTATGGACCGAGCCTACCTTCGGTTCGGAGTCACTTTCGGCCTGAGACCTCTTTCGGTCCGAGGCCATGTTTGATTCATCTCACTGCGGCACGGCCCGGACTACTCTCGGTTCCAGATTACCTTCGGGTCATCTCTACTCATAGTTCAAACCACTTTTAATCCGAGGTCTCATGAACCGAGACCTCACACCAAATTTCCCATCAGCCTCACAACTCAAGCCAAAGTAGAAAACCCAAAATGAACCCTCTTGGTCCGGTGCCCTCTAAGTCCGGAATATGACCCTCTAAAATGTACCGGACAATCTCCGCATACTCCGGAACACCCCTTTTTTTGGAAACTCCTCATCCGGAACCAACCTGCCTCGAAAGGATCCACACCAAACGAGTTTCGCGACCTCGGAAGACCAAGGCCACTCCAAGAGTTGATAACCCCGCACCTCCACTCCGGAATCATGGATGAATCTGGACGGATGATCCCAACTCCGGACGGGCTTTCCTGACTCCGAGCACCCTATCTCACTTACCTATCTCGAAGAGTTAAGACACGATTATGATGTATAAGACCCATTATTTTAATCATATTTTGGGGAATTTCTCGTTATAAACCATATCTTTTGTGCAAGATATTCTTCAAGGGTTGGTTGAATTTTCCAAAAAAAAAAAGTTATGACATAGCCCATTCCCGATAACCACTCTATGACTACTTTATGGCACTATTCCCATTGTACCTAATTAAATCAATATCTTTCTCCCAACACTCCATCAGATTTCCCTGTCCCAAATCTACTCATTAGATCCTTAATCCTCACATATAAAACCCCACTCATATCATCCAAAGGTACACTTTTTCCTTCTCATTTTCTCTCTAAAACTTGAAGACCTCCAGGAAGTTCTCGACTTTCACTTCACTGTCGGTAGATCTCCATTTCCACTCTTGAATGTTCCACCCTCCATCACTCTATTCACGAAAATCTTATACAATTATCGCTATTATCGTTCCCAGAAACTTCAAATCTTCAAGCTCTTTTTCCAAGTGTACTCGACTTGGAAACCTCTCTTCTTTCACGTCCATCTCAAATGATCATATAAGGTGAGTTCATACCCCTACATTTTCACGATTTATTCAAGTTTTATGGGGGAGAGTACAAGTTACAACACTAAAATACATCCAAAAACTAGTTAAACAACTTCCAATTTATGAACACCTTGTAATATGTCGAGCAAGGTATATAGCAATAAGATTTTTATTGTGTTGAATGTATTTCCTGTTAACTAATTTCATGAAACAAAAATAGACATTCATGAAAGGGTTTTTCATTCACCACAAATATATATGATAAACTATAGTAGGTATAGTTTATGGTACATTATCACTACAATCACATTTTATAAGGGTACATTTACACTACAGAAAAATTATTTTTCATTCACTTTACACGTAAACTCGTTAATGAAAATTGTGAGACACTACTTCATTGTACTCTTAGAGTACTGGTAAAATTCTTGTAGTTATAGCCAGAGTCTCTTGTAGGGAGAGCGTGATAGTTGTGTATAAATCTATATTGTGATTGACAATCCCACACCCAAGCTGTTTGCAACAGCTCGACCGACAGGTCAGGGGTGACAAATGTCATAACATTCCGAAGCCTGAAGAACGTCATCACATGTCTTCTATGTTATAGCATGGTTATAACGACTCACATAGGGAGTTAACGAAACATTTAGTTTACGGGGATTTATTATTTAACATGGGTTTTATGTCAATTTAAAACCACCTTTACTACTATAAGTATGGAAATCTACTTGTACATTTCGGTATTTGGGTACTAAGACTACACACATTTCATAAGGAAAATATTGGATTTTTCTTGAAACATACACATTCATTTACAAAGAAAGGTTTTAAACCCTACATGCAAAAAGCTTATGCACTTACCAACTTAATTGTTGACACTCTTTCAAAATTACTTGTATTCTAAGGTAATTAATGAAATCAGGTAATCGCAAGCTTTTGAGGATGGAACGCTTCTGCATTTGACAAACTATTTTTGATATCATATTGTAATCAATTTTGAAACATGTAACAGTTGAAACCATATAACTTTTTTGATTATATTTATGATTGGTTGTATGTACTATGATCACTATTATACTCGTATGTCATGATACTACGCATGAAGTCCTCCACCCCCGGACGTTTCAGCCATCTGAGGTTTGGGGGTGTGACATTTTGCGAGCAAACCAATCGGCTTTCGGGAGCTGTTATGAATGCCACTTATGAATCGTCGCCACAAAGAGGTCGGGTCATTTTTGAACCTCCACAACCACTTAAAAAGAAGAGACCAATTCATAGATACCAGAGAGCCAATACCTAACCTACCACGAGCTTTAGGATCGGTAAACACATTCCAAGCAACCCAATAATCTTGTTTTTATCTTCGCAACCGCCCCAAAGAAATCACCTACGAGTCTTCTCAAGGATGTCAACAACGGACTTTGGAGCCTTGAAAGGGAAAAGAAGAAAATAAACAAACTCCCAAGAACCGACTTCACAAGGATTAACCGGCCGCCAAACAATAGAGTCTTGGCTTTCCATGCGGAAAGCTTAGAATTGATCCTATCAATAACTGGATGCCAATTCCGTTTAAGGTTCATGTTGGCGCCAACTGGAACCCCCAAGTATTTAAACGGGAACACTCCCGCTTCAGAACCTAAAATTCGCACGCAAGTAGTCACCTCATTCTCTGAGACGCCAATCCCAAAGACCTTGGGTTTATGGAAATTCACTTTTAAGTCAGACTTAGCGTGGAAACATTTGAGAATCCTAGCTAAGTTGGCAAAGTTGGAGCTCACCCAATTCTCAATAAAGATGGCATCATCCGCATAGAATAAATGAGAAACCTTGGTACCATCGATCAGAATCTTGAATCCCTGAAAAATTGACTTTTGACAAGTGGTTCTCATGGCAACGTTAAGTCCCTCCATAGTGATGATGAAAAGGAACAAGGAGAGAGAATTTCCTTGGCGGACACCTTTAGTTAATGGGAATTCTTTGGTGGCCAACCCATTGATGAGCACCGAAGCACGAGATGAGGAAAGGCAACAATTAATCCAAAATATCCATTTTTCACCAAAACTCATTTGCCTCATAACGGATTCTAAATAATTCCAATTAATGGAATCGTAAGCCTTATCGAAATCGACTTTGAAAAGAAACATTTTATGCTTACTCTTCTTAGCCCACGAGTATATTTCATTAACAATCATGGGCCCGTCAAAAATATTTCTACCCTTGATAAAACCAGATTGGGTTTCATCAATCACCTAATCAATTACCTTCTTAAGTCTAGACGCGAGAGTCTTGGCGTGATTGGGTCTTTGACTTTTGAGATGCCTGATATAAATGAGGAGTTGCTTCCTCTAGAGAGACATCTAGTAAAATATTAAATGCACCGAAAATATGGTAGATTACAAAAGATTACAATACAAATTAATAAAGGGTGCCATTTAATTGAAAACCTGTTAGAATTTAAACATTTATGACTTAAATAAGAGTGCAACGAAAAGGGTGCCATTTAATTGAAAAAATGTTACAATTTCAACATTTGGGAGTTAAAAGGGTGCAACGAAAAGGGTGCCATTTAATTGAGAAAATGTTGAATTTAAACATTTCTAACTTAAGGAGTGCAACGAAAATTTGAAAGTATTTGATACAAATAAAAATTAAAAAACAATTCTTATTGTTATCTTCCAAATCCGAAATGATCACTTGCCATTTTTGTAAATGGGTAATAATTGGGTGATTTACCTATATATCGGGCTCATTAGTAATTATCCTAATATTTGCAACCTTAAGCCTGCAAGAGTGGTCCTGAGTTCACCCAGCTCAATCTCATCTAAACCCTCGACCCATCTTTGCCGATGAGAGAAATATCAGCCACATGCCAAGCACAACACAAAAACTCGACATGCTAAGCCTCAGGGCAGTGTTTGCGTAGCCACATCAACATATGGTGCCCACATATCGACCCCACTCCATTTAGCTTTATGAATCACTTTATTTTTCACATCACAAGATGTTACCCTATGTTTCATTTACATCGTTCAACAATCTAATTGGTACTATATTTCTTAAGTTCTCTAGTATATTCATAGACAGAATCAAGACAACTTTCATACCAATTGTATCCATTTGTTTCATTCTCTTACAAATTTTGATCCATGGAGTTGTACAAGGATTGTGACACCAAGCATAGAGAATACATATGCATAGCATCAACTCAAATTAGAACAATTACACTATAGTACATTATATAATTTAGGCTCTAGCAACCTCATATTTTATCCATTTTAGTTAACTTCATTCTCAAACAACAGATTTTTCATCTTTCTTTTCCATCTCAACCATACCAGTATTGCTTTTCTCTTTGTACATATACCACCTAGAACACACCAAAAAGTATCCAAGATTCAAGATCCCCAAACCCGTTATCAAGAAATAGAAATAGTCCAATCTACCCTTGTTAAGATCCTCAGGCAACCAGTTTCCAGTAGCAGCCCCTTCAGTCGTATGATGAATAATCGTAACCAAGAAGCTATTCAAGTAACTAGACGCTGCCATCCCACAAAAGAAAAAAGCACCAGCGACGCTTCGCATATTCTCAGGAAACTGTTTATAGTAAAACTCAACTAAACCAATTGCAGTGAAAGACTCGGCAAATCCAGCTAAAGATAGTTGCGGAATCAACCATAAAGCAGACATGGACGAAATTTCTCCTCGATGGGGTTCATAACCTAACGTCGGTTTTGTAAGAGCAAGATTCCTTCTTTTCTCTTCCACTAAACCCGAAACAAGCGAAGCTACAACAGTTAGCGATATTCCGAACCCTATTCTTTGCAGAAGGGAAATTCCGCCTTCTTTACCGGTGATGCTGCGGAGTCGGGGGACAATGAGACGATCGTATAAGGGTACGAAGAAGACTAGTGTGAGCATGGTGAAAACGGTGTACGAAGCTGCGGGGATTTGGAAGCTGGAATTGAACACGTGTCTGTTGGATTGAAGGGCTTGGAAGACTACGTATTGGGTTTGTTGGGTCATTGCGATGAAGTAGGTTATGGCTGAAGCCCATATGGGTAGGACTTTTATAACGCATTTGAATTCTTCTACTTGTTGGATGCTGCAGAGCTTCCATGGGTCGGATGCTGACCCATTTGGGTTGAGTTTGTCTTCGGGTGTTATGATTGCTGCTTTGTTAAGAAAACTGATACAAAAGCATTTGGGTTATTAAGAATTCATCCGATTGTATTGTAGATATATAGCAAAAAGAAGCATATTAAATTTAGTATGATATCCTATAAATAGTTTATGGGTTAATCTTGAGTATATATTAAATTTTTTGAATTAAACTTAATTTTAAATTTTGTTCTAAAAACTTTTTTATGCTTTTCCATTTATTTCCGATTTAGTCTAGATATTTTCCATTTGTAGGGTTAAGGTTTAGTTTTAAAAATTTAAAAACAGAAAGGTCAATTTAGAAAAAAAGGAAAAATGTAAAGCCAAATCCAAAAAGTCAAAAATGTATGGGTCAAATCATAAAAAATTGAAGACAAAATTTTATAATCGGTTGCTATGGTTTATAAAATATTATACTTTAAAGATTTTTATGAAAGATATCACGCTACTGGTCCCTGCTGTTTATTAATTTATTTAGAATCAAGTAAAAGGACCATTGATGCAATTTTTGAAATCATAGAGACCAGTGGAGTAATGTTTTTCATTGATGTTCTCAAAATACAATATTTTACAAGCTACAAGGATCAATTATGAGATTTTGTCAAAATTGAAAGTGTAAAGGTTTTTAACGAAAATAAAATCGAGATTCTATCAAAAAACCAAATTTATAGTTTATATTATGTAATAAACTAATTATTATTTTAATCATATCGTTTTATCATTATTTAAAAAAAAAAATCATTTTTTCTTTGTATAGACGTGAGGATGTCAATTCGAACCGATTCATATACAAAAATTATACTACATGATATATTTTAAAATATTTTGAACGTCCATATTTCAATTCCAGAATTATTATTATTATTATTATTATTATTATTTCTTCCCCATCATGTAGGTCAGTAAGTGGCACTAGCACGGTAGACGAGTTCGTTTTTGAGAGGACTACCTTTCAAGCCACCAATAATGTAAATTAGGTTATCAACTTTGGTCACACGTTGTCGATTGAACTTTGTCTTTTTATTTGTTTGGATCTCCACTGAGAAAACTATGATAAATTGCATTATAGCCCTTCTAAAATATGTTAAATACAAATCTAGTCCCTTGCAATTTGTTTACCCATGAAGTCTTCTTCTATGGAATTCTTTTTCCACCCGTTTGATTATGTGTAGTGATAATGGACACCATCTGTTTTCTATAATGTTATAATGTGACCATTAATTGACGAGTAAAATCATGATATTACGTCGACTTGAAATGTGAACACAATTATTAATTGTGAAGACTATAAGGAACTAATATATTGAATATGAAGTCATTTTCAACCTTTTTCATTGGGCCTTCACCAACTAATATATATATTTCATTTTTTTTGTCTTAGCTTTAATGATACAAAAACTATCTTTCATTAAAAAAACACTTGTTGACCAACATAAACCATTGTCACCAAATCCCACTTTACTTGTACAAAATAATGTGTTTGTTGGTCGACTTATATTAGTGTTGATGACTTCTATAGTTAGTAAGTAGCACAAGTAATGTTATGTAGCCCTTAGGGCTTAGTTTAGATGGTTCTGGAATAGCATGTTAATTTGGCGTTTGAAATAAAATATAAAAGGTTAGTTTCTTATCTTTATAATGATAGTACAAAGGTTTTTTTAGTTTGTAGTTTTTTTGGAGTGGCTTCTTATTAACCATTTGTTGTCCTAAAGAGCCACTGAGCACCTTATTTATCTCTCACACAATAAGTTTGACACAAAGAGTTTGAGATGGTTGGATATGGACTAAATTGCAGTTTCATCGTAGACCTGACAATTCGTGTATTCGTGTCATGAAAACGTGTCGGCCACAAATTTGATACGATATGATTACAAGATGAGAAATAAACTTTATCTCAATTTTTAATATATATTCGTGTCGTGTATTCATGTCGTGTCGTGTCTCTCACATATTCGTGTCTTCGTGTCTGAAATTGCCAGATCTATTTCATCGTGGTCAATTTTCTAGGATTTTAAATAAAACCAAATTTATGTGAAAATATGAATCTTGAGAGTCATTTTCTTACAAAGGACTACACATGTGTTTAGAATATACCCAACGACTAATGACAAAAGCAATTATTGAGAAAGAAAGTGGGTAAATGATTGAAGAATACGTGTGCTCATTATACTTGTTGCCAACAAATTGAATTACATAATGATTGAACAACACTAGTGGGAGTAATGTGTGAAAGGGTGGAGGGTTTTCATACTCATGTTTCAATTGTTTTCAATTAGTTAAAAAAAAAAATATTGAATTATTTATTGTAATGCCATCGCACAAATCAAGAAGTTTAGTGGATGTTATCGAATATTACAATATTGATTATCTTAATATTCTAGGAAGGAGAATGTCATTTATTTCGAATTTATACGATGATAGCTGATAGAATCATATCTGTAGAAAAAATATTTATTTATTGTAAATCTACCCTAATAAATAAAAATGACTTTGCCACATGTCCTCTTTTCATTAATTTGGACACATGGCATTTTCTAGAAATTTTAAAATTTTCTATTTTCCACTTGTCATTTTATTGTATTTTTGATTTTATTAAATTATAATCCACATTTAATATATATAAGGTAATATATATGTAAGGTATTTATTAAAAAATGGTTTATATATGTAATGTATCCAATGAATTAAAGTCTCATTAATTTTAATAATTCAAAAAATTTCTTATTTTTCTTATAAATTTAAAGTTTTTAAATTGTTAAAATTTTATAATTAATTGTTTTTAAATAAATACATGTAATACATGGGTCTCACGCCTAGTATATATAATAATATCAAAAAATCAATCACATAAACTAAAATCAACTAAATCGGATTATAGCTATTTCAATATTCAAAGTATTAGATTGACATGTTAGTATGAATTTTGAATGTTTTCTTGTAATGGCTTCCGCTGTTCGTTTTTTAAGTCTTTGTTTTGTTTGCTAAAGATATTGCCCCCCCCCCCCCCCCCCCCCCACAATATATATATATATATATATATATATATATATATATATATATATATATATATATATATATATATATATATATATATATATGGAAAACAAATAACTAGAGCAACATCTACCGGAACCAATAATCAAATGACACGTGTCCATTTCTTTCTTCACAAGTAATCTATTGTGGAAGTTATTATAGAAGTGATGTGTTGTCATGTTTTCATTGGTTCAAATATGTGTTGCCCTAATGATTCATTTTCCATAAACTCTTCCCTATATATATATATATATATATATATATATATATATATATATATATATATATATATATTTCATAAGATGACATGTTAGTATGAATTTACATAAAAGAATTATTGAATAATAGTCAAACAAATAATTTTATCTTACATTTAACTAAACCCGGGACTATTTATCCTCGTCACATATATATGTTGTGTGAGATATTTTTTTATGAATAATATAATATTTCCTTAAAAGATGCATTTTAATCGTATCTTTTTATATTTTAGGACAGTGGTCCTTTTCTCTAGTAAAATAACAAGAACGGATCTTGGAATTTTGTAATTATTTATTTATTTTATTTCTACGTAAAGCCAAAGAAAAACATTTAATCTATTTAATTTATTACTCCATAACTATGATACGAATTGACCCACGTCTCTATGTTTCCACATTGAGTTGCGAGCAATCATTTAATATTTTAACCCATAAATAAATCCAAACAACATGCAGAAAAAATAGATGAAAGTTAATATTACCTGAACTGATTCGAGTAAGGTAAAGCCGAATTAATCGACTTCAATGGTGTATAATTGTAAAGAGACACCGAAGGTTGTTGTGGCATTTTCAACCCTCGTTTTTTCACTGCTACAACTAATACCCTCGCCATACTTGTGAACGGACTTCCCTCCGGCTTTACCTTAACATACATTTTAGTACCTCCGAAGAACAAGATACACGAAATGAACATGAAGATCGCCGGAATTCCGAGTCCGATAGCCCAACTTACATCGGACTGAATGTAAACCACGAGAGTAACCGACACCACTTGTGCGAATGTCAAGGTGAAAAAATACCAATTGAAGAAGCTATTTATCCCTCTCTTCCCCGATTCGGTGTTAGGGTTAAACTGGTCTGCTCCGAAGGCTAAATTACATGGTCGGATACCTGCGGCTCCGATAATTAAGGAGGTGAATCCACCGAGTAGGAATAGCCATTGCAGTGGTGTCGCACTCACGCATTGGCTACCTTCTTTTGACCCACATTCTGGTGGATGAAGTCCTTTGAACACCGCAGTTAGATCAATTAAAAGCAAACCCTATAAATAGCCAATCATAAACCGAATTATATATTCGAAAAGATTGGTAAATGAATAGAATTGATTGATTATATGGAAAATGAAGAAATACATACAATGAAGGATGCAATTGAAGCAAAACCCAATGTCTTGTAGCGACCGAAATAGGTGTCACACAAGAAGGCGCCAAGCAAGGTGGAGAAATTGGTGGTGCCATTGAATACGTTGAGGAGAGTGGTTGCGGTGATACTCTTCATATTGAAAACCGTAGTCATATACACTAACAAATTGGAAAGTGTTCCAATTGCTCCGAGTTTCTCAAATGTTTCATTTCCTAACAAAATTCAATTCAATTTTAGTTTAGTGATCTGGAAAACGGTTATGATGGTGTGATACATGAGTGTTAACTGTAACTACGTGCAATTGAACTTGGACTTTGATTTCATATCAATGGATTTATACAAAATTGAAGAATAAAAGCAAATGATTATGCATAGTACCTATGATGAAGGGCATAGCTTTGATTCCCCTGTATTTGACTTCAGGTTCATCGTCTTCGAGTACTCTTTGCTCATCTTTCTTTTCCCCCATTGTTGGTGTGGAAGGTGAGATAGAATAAGTGTGAGGGAAGTTGTAGGTTTTATATTGGTTGGTTGTGAAACTCACTTATTATATACATTTTTTTTCCAAGTGAAAATATCACTAGATATTCAAGTGTTATATTTACATGCAGCAGTTATATTTTTGGTAAAAAAAAAATCCCAAAGTAATAAATGCATATCGGTGCAAATTTGTTGGGCCACCTCTTGATAACGATAGCTTTTATTACTTATAATCACATATAAGGGTTCTTTTATACATAATTTAATAAAATATTTTAAATAGTACTTAAAATTATTTACAATTCAAATAGAGATTTGAAAACCTTATAAACTATTATGGGTGATATTGTTCTATTATTTTAATTGTTACATATCTCTTTATTTGTCTAAGATCTTGGTAAAATTAATTGTAAAATTGAATTGTAAAATTGAGTGTCAAAGGTTTTTCTCGTAAACATCTTGTGTTTCTTTTTCATTTTACATTCATAACCTTGAACTATATCTCAAAATATCACACCCCATTTACAAATTTGGTTGAATCAACTTAAAATATTTTTTACTAAAACAATTTGGCTCCCAACGTGGGACAAGTGACGTTTTGATCTACAAATATTTTGATTTTTAATCATTTCCTCAAATAATGTCGACATTACCAAAATCAACCTTTAACACCATTCCTACCATCTCTTCTAGAGTAAGCCTTCCTCCCCACATAGTGGAACTATCCTTCAAAAGAAAAATATGAATATGGCTGAAAAACCACATTCTCGAGTGTAGGAAGTGGACTAACTCGGGAAGCTCACATCATGATCTCCTACACTGAAATCCTCTCTATGTTGAACCATAGAAAGCAGCACGCCAGCACATGAGCCAACAAGACAAAACCAACAGATGTTGATTGAACATATAGAAAAGTTAAAGTCAGAAAAGAGAAAGTCTGTTGAAGCAACACCAACTATATTTTTACTCCTGCGCCCTAAGATCCTAAATTTTGAGGTTAGAGGATCTTTAAAACATCATGAAGGGGACATCATCCCTATGCAATCTCCAATCGTGACAGATAGTGTGACACCCTATCCTTGAGCCACGACTCTCCAAGATCTTGGAGGAATCTTTGATACACCCTTACACACCCAAGATATCAGAATCAGTCATGCAATGGAAAATGAACTTAAGCAATTGAGGGATATGATCTCGAGTTTCCTTAGGAATCTTTGATACAACCTTACACACCCAAGATATCAAAATCAGTCATGCAAATGGAAAATAAACTTAAGCAATCGAGGGATATGATCTCGAGTTTCCTTAGGATTATAAAACCCACACATAAGCATTTCTTACAAGTCACATAATTCATGATCCCCCCCCCCCCCCATTTGCGATACAGAGTTCCCGAAGCATTTTCCAAATATCAAAAATGAAACTATACGACTGGACTACAAATCCTGAAGAACATGTTACCCAACATATGGAGCAAATGGAAATTATTCATATTTCACTGCATCTTAAAGAAACCTGTTTGTGTAAGGGTTTCAGTTTAAACCTTACGGGACATGCCTTGAAATTGCTATTGAGTGTTCATCCTTACTCTATTACGTCTTTTTCAGATCTTATTAACTTGTTTAATAATCAACTTTCATGTAGTAGAACTTTTGAAATACTAACAAGTGATCTTTACAAAATAAATCAAGATGAAATAAACCTCTTAGAGATTATATAAGCAGGTTTGGAAGTGAAGCATTGGATATCCTAAATTTGGATGTTGTCATAGTTGTGGAACCCTTCAAGCTTGGACTTATAAGATTCTATATTCTATAAAGAGCTTGTAATGACTCCATGCAAGGATTAGTACCCCCAACATCTTACGACTGATATGTTCTAAATTATATATATATATATATATATATATATATATATATATATATATATATATATATATATTAAGGGACATATGTTGTATTTTACTACATGTTTTCAAGGATAAAATAAAAGAATTGATACTTGATTGTTATAAATTTGTATTTTGCAGATAAAAAGGGCCATGTGATAAATTGAAGGCTAAAAGCCATATTTTGAAATATCTTGTATACTTAAGTGTCATATTAAAATGATATTGCGAATTAACATATGATCTTGAGGGGCACACTAACAACAACTTGATACAATTGAATATTTATTAGAAATAGATTTTAATAAATATTCAATAAACTCTTATAAATAAATTGAGAAAATATTTATTTTATGGAAATAATTATTTTACAATTACAAGTATCACAAAAATTCATAAGGCATGAATTAAGTAGTCATGTATAATTTTTTGGACTAGATGAATCATTTTGTCTTTTACCAAAAGGTTAAAGTCTAAATCTTATAAACTAGTTATCGGATTTATTAAAAAATGTTAACTTCTTTTATAAACAAACCTTAGGTTCTCTTTTATTGTAACATCCAAATTTTCAAACCAAAATTTTCATTTTTAATTAACTAAAAACATTGTTCATAAAAACTCATCACAAGGAAATCACAAGTATCAAATACAAATCATCATATTAATATTAGAGTGTCCCAAAATGTCCAGAACCAGAAACTACAGGTGAATGTGTAAAATCAAGCTTTCGCCTTCCCGCGATCATCTAAAGTACCTGAAACACAAGTAATCAACAACTGTAAGCATGAAACTTAGTTAGTTCCCCAAAATACCACATACAGTACAACACAAAATAAGCAGATATGGGTTATCAGCAACCATGGAGATTACCCGAAGTCTCAATGTGCAACAACACGCCTTGTGGGTTATCAGCAACCCTAGAGACTACCCGAAGTCTAAACACATATAGCAACACATATCACAGTAACAATAAATAGACCTATCTGGTCAAACATATATTCTACCACATAGGTAAAAATAGTGAGGAGAATCACCTCGCATAGAAGAGTGATAGAACTCACACCCGAACTGTCGGAACTAGATTCCGCCTATTAATTGCACCAAAATAACCCTAGTTAATAATTAGGGTAATTTTCCATACTTAACTAGTCCCAAACCAAGTCTAATCCACAATTTGTGCAAAAGACCAATTTTCCCCTTCCAAGACCAAACCCTCACAAATTGATCCAAAGGTAACACTTTTTCAAAAAGTCAAAGGTCAACACAGTTGACCATTACGCGCGACATACCAAAACCCTACGTTTGGTGTAGTGTACAAAAGTTGAAAACGGGATCTGAGCTTGCTACGTTGGACTTAGCCAGATTTACACTCAACATACTCTGCCTAAACTAAATCTTAATTTTTAAGCTCTTCATCATTAAGACACTTTATGCCAACTTCAGATCTGACCGCTAAAATGCATTCTAATCCATAAAGTCTCCAACTTTATTCCTTTGAATGGCTAAAGAGAGCTTAATCCCAAAACCCTAACTTCTAACATTACCAAAAACTCCATAGCTCATACATGGATGAAAGGAAAAGACAAAGCTTGCATTTTTATGATACCATGCACTCTAAAACGTCTGAAAGAACAACTAAAATGGTATGGAGTAGTCCATACTCACAAAGATCAAGGTTTTGGGACAAATGAACATAAACTTAAGCTTAAACAAGATCTAGCAAAGTAAACCTCAAGGTATAAACTTTATACCTTCTGTAGATGAATAATGAGGTGTAGATTATGGATCCAAGAGCTTGAGTGCACCAATACTTCTTTAATGATCTTCTTTCACCACCAAGAACACTCAAAAATCATTCAAAGGCTTCAAAACTCACACTTAAGGGTTAGGGATTCAATATTAGGGTTAAGAGGGATGGAGGCTAGTCATAAGAAGGTTCAAGGGGGAATAAGATGCTTCAGTAGGGGACAGAACCCTAATAATTTAGGGTTTGGGAAAAACTCGAGTACGCCCAACGTACTCAACCAAAGGCGCAATCCAAATACTAACTTACGCTCAGCGTACAATCCATGTATCCCCAGCGTAAGTACTTACTTTGCAATTAATTAACATTTTAAGTTTGAAAAAGGAAATACCTGGAAACAGGTGTTACAATTCCCTCCACTTGAATCTGACTTCGTCCTCGAAGTCAGTCGTTGTGAAAAGATCAGAGAAAGCTCAGGCATCTTAGCCTCGGGCTCCTAAGTTTTCTTATAGCCTTTCTTATGTTGCCACTGAACCTTGACCAAGTTCACTGCCTTGTTCCTCAAGGTCTTCTCCTTCCTATCCAAAATCGTCACCAGCCTCTTGATGTAATTCAGGCGACCATCGACCTGAATGTCCTCCTAAGGAACCAATGCTTTCTTATTAACCACATACTTCTTCAACTGGGAAAGATGAAAGGTGTCATGAATTTGACTCATCTCCTCTGGACGCTCTAACTTGTGTGCTACTTTGTAACACCGTGATTTTTCACCTAAAATTTATCTTTTTAATTTAAACACATGTTAACCAGAATACGTTTAGCGAAAGTCTTATTATAAATATTATGAAAACATCATCGATGTTACTTTATTATCAACACAAGTCCATCAAAATAAAAGTTCTCAAAAATGTACACCAAAGTAAATTCACAAAACCAAATGTGATGAAAACTCAACAGCATGTCGAAAATGGTATCAATACTAAGACATAAACCATAATATAACTACCCAAAAGGTCCCCATCCTCTCCAGGCATCATACCACGTTACCTGTTTCAATGTAAGGACAATAGAAAGGAAAGAAACAAGTGTCAACATAAGCTAAGTGATTCAACCATAGTACAGTTTTATGCAACACAAATATCCTAAATGGATCAGACAAGACATCATATAAGCATGCATTCAAGCACTCACATAGCATGACATCGAATACATAATATAAACATGCATTCAAATACTCACATAACATGACATCGGATATATCATATAATCATCACATACATCACTTACATCACATACATCACATACATTTCTCACATCATGTACATCACTTACATCACATACATCACAATAATTCTCAATAATATAATTCATCATTAGAGTCTTTTAGTTGCTTTTCATTACTCATCTTTGTAACTAATACTTCCTATAACGAGTTTATATGTTCATCACTAACCCCAAGGCAAGTATCCTATTCACTACTAACATGACTGGCACAACCCAATGCACCAAGTGAGGTGTGACTCTCACCCGTAACATTGCTTTCGGTTCGTTGCGTTCGCTACTACAACATTGCATACACGAGTACATGTGTTGTCATTAAGGATCTTTTCAAACGGTGTTAATTCCACTGCATTACACTTCCTGAATCCAACATGGTGTTTGCGTTGGCCCCACCGCATGAACAACATCACTCCAGTCCACCCACCTCTAGGAACATGTCTTGAGTGGTTGTCTAGGAAAACCACTCGACGTCGCTTTGGCTTAAGCTCTTATCCTACTAGTATATTTCAACACACTAGGGCATAAAATGATCCAAATAGGGTACATACCTAATTACCTATGTCTAGGTTGCTACCCTTAGCCCCACTAGTGTATTCCCCTTATAATTAATTAATTATTAATTCATCTTTTAAGGAATTACACATATGACCTCCATTAGTAATCATGTATATTTATTATCATATTTTTCTAGCATATGACTTCATAAGTTCTTCTTATGTAAACATGCAAACTATTAATTACAAGTTATAACAGTTTACATCACATCCAATTTCCATGCACATATCATCATTATGGATATCAGTTCACTAGCATGCTTTGTCCTAAATCATCACATACATACATTTCCAAAAATCATAGCATGAACACATCACATAAAATCAACACAAGGCACTCTTTCTATCATGTCCGTAACACACATCTCACATCAAAAGAATAAAAATCTAGCATATAAGCATCCTAAATTCTCATACACATAAGGAAGCATAATAACCAATAACACATCACAAACAATTGGGCACGTGCAACCTAAATAACCTAGGTTCATTCCAATCCATCTAAGATATGAAATTACCTAACAAAGTACTTTAAAATATACAAAAATTAACTAACCTTTGACACATAAGCATTTTTCTTCACTTCGGATCATGTAAGTGCTTTAGGTGTCACGCCCCTAACACAACACAAATAAGCACATTACTAGGTGTTTCATGTTTAATATTTTCACAACTATAGTGTTAGTAATGCAATTATGTTTATGCCTATTTTTATTAACATTTTAAGATTTCTCAGATTGACCCTCACTTAGTGTTTTGGTCATAAATCCGAATCTTCAGATCCAAATAGCGCATGATCAGACTTTCTGGAAACTAGACTCAATTTTCTACAACACTATCTCTCTCGTACTTCGTCTAATTATGTCCAGATTGGTTGCTACATCCCTTACAAGTTAGGATAATTTTGTTGTACGAGTTTAACACATCAAGAAATTATCACTTGTTTATAAATTGCATTCTAATAATCCACGAGAATTATTTGGAGATTATGTGTAGATACTGTCGAAACATTTTTTTCTAATTTACAAATATTTCAAACCCATTATCCATGAAACCTAATGTGGGTATTGTTACCAAATATTGCTCATGGTATATGTATTAATTTAGGGGCCGTTTGATAAACGTCTTTTCTGACCCATAAAGATCTTTCCAGCTAAATGGGCTGGAAAGACCGTTTGATTTGGACCAAAAAAATCATCTTTCTCGGTAAGATGGGTCTTTCCCAAAAAGCAATAAACCCAAGTCTGGATGGTAAAGAAAAGGCGTTGGACAATTATGCCCTAGCAAAAAAAAAAAAGAAGCGTATTCCCTTTCCCTGCGTCGCCTCCATCCGCCATCATCGTCTCCCCTTTGTTGATTTTCATCACTCGTCTTCTCTGGCCAGCCTCCCCCCGCCGAGCAGCCTCCATCGCCACCGGCTCCGCCCTGCAGCTCCTCCCACAGGTAATTTCTTCCTTTTTTTCTGTCGATTTCTTGTCGATTTCTTCTGGGGATTGAAATCAGAAATTATGATTTCTTTTGATTGTATTTCGATTGTATGTTTCATTTGTGTTATGTTTTTTTTTCTTGTGATTTTTATGCTTCATCTCTTTCAGTTGTATGTTAGAAATCTGATTTTTGTTCATCTTTTTGTATCAAAATCAGAATTTGTTTCATGTTTTTCATCTTGTTCTCTTTTCTCTTCTGATTTTCGTGCATAGGTGAAGAAAAATACGTGTTGATTCGGAAAGATGAACAAAAATGTTGACACATGTTGTTTTTTGTTTTTTTTCTGCCTATATATGATGTATTTTTTACATAGATGCTGAAAATACATGCTGATTTGTGTATATGCATGCTGATTTTGTTTTTTGTTTTTTGCTTTTTGAAAATACTTGCTGATTTGTGTATATATATATATGCTGTTTTTTTTTAATATACATGTTGAATTTCATATATATGCTGAATTGTGTATATACATGCTGTTTTTTTGAATATATATGCTGAATTGTGTATATACATGCTATTTTTTTTAATATATATGCTGAATTGTGTATATACATGCTGTTTTTTTGAATATATATATATATATATATGCTGAATTGTGTATATAAATGCTGTTTTTTTGAATATATATGCTAAAATTTCATAGTTATTGTTGTTTTTTATTATAGACATGTCACAAAGGAAATCTAAAATCATTTGGGACCAAAGTTTAGACAAAACTTTTCTTGATGCTTGTATCCAAGAAGTAACCACATATGGTCGTGAGGGTAGTGCCCTAAAACCAAATTCATGGAAAACTGTAGCTGAAAAATTATTAAAGGAACACGGTTTAGTCGTTGACCAAAAACAGATGAGAAACCACTACGACTACTACAAAGGAAAGTATCAAGCTTGGGTGAAACTTAAAAGCAAAACCGGAAATATATATGATCCTCTAACAAATAAATTTAATTTGACTGACGAACAATGGGAGACGGAGACGAAGATAATATATATTCGTCTAATTATAAAACAAAATAGTAGAAATATGATTATTTTCTTTTAATGGTTTGATAATTTCAAAATGTTAAACATTTGAACAAGATTGTAGGAGCTTTGAAAATTGTGCCCCTCCTTTTCCCTGATCTGTGCACACAATTATTTGAAGGTTCAACCTCTACCGGCTTTGATAGTTTGGGGCCATCTTCTACACTCCCCCGTCCTACTCCTGAATACACTGAGCACGACTTTGATGAGGTTCAATGCACCCAAACGGAAACTCCCAACTCAACCCAACACGTAGCTGCAAGTGAAGAATCCTCTGGACATTCGAAAAATAGGAGAGTGGGTGGAAACAAAAGAGCTGGTGGAAACAAGAGAAACGCAAGGGCACTAGAAGTTGAGGAGGAAATCATCAAGTTTGCAAGGACGCTTGTGGAACAAAACCAAAGAAGTGAACAAAATCAAAGAAGTGAAACAGATAAGGACATAGATGCATGTACGGAGAAATTGGCAAAAATGGGATGGGGAGAAGAAGATGAAAGACACAAGACCGCTCTTTTGTTATTTGTTGAAAGTGTCGATATTAGGAAAGTTTGGTTACGACTTACGCCTACCACTTGTGAGTCGTGGGTGAGGAGTGCAGGAATGAAGTTTGGTTACCTTAGATGACTTTTTAGATGTTACATTTGATTACTTTTACTATTTCTTTGTTGCATGACTTTTGGATGTTAGGTGACTTTTGTTATGTTACGATTGTTGAATTTTATATGCATGGGTTTTTTTATTGGATAATTTTAGGTGCATCACTTTTGTGTTATTAGATAAATATTTTTTTGTTATTTACTTTATACTTGTCATGTTATAAATATTTTGGTTGTTTATTTTATATTTGACATGTTATATGTAATTGTATTTTACATGTCAAGTATGATTTCTAATGCTGAAGCTTTAGCTTTTCTTTTACTTGTCTTGTATTGGTTGAGGTTAAACCGACCAAGGCTAAAAAAATTCATAGAATAAGAGATAACGATTCAAGCGGTTATGCGTATACGCAAGATTTGATACACGGGGACCCTATCGAATGTTACGATATGATGCGTCTTACACAAGAGGCATTTGTATTATTATGCAATCATTTTACGCAAAGAAGTTGGTTGCAAGCTAGTAGAACGATAAACATTGAAGAGAAGATGGCTATGTTTTTACATGTTATAGGACATAATGAACGTTTTCGAGCGGTTAAAGGAAGATTTCATCACTCCACACAAACCATTCATCAGTGTTTTCATGAGGTCTTAAATGCAATGATGTGTTTTGCAAAAGAAATTATAGTACCAACAAATCCTAATCCAACAAGACATGCCTCAGAATGACAAAGACGGTTAAAAGCTATATTTTCCGGAGCAATAGATGCACTAGATGGAACTCTTGTACATGCAGTTGTGCCCGTTGATCAACAAACGAGGTATAGGGGAAGAGGAAAAGGTGAATGTTATCAAAATGTATTAGGAATTTGTGATTTTGATATGATATTCACCTTTGTATGGGCTGGATGGGAAGACATAGCACATGTTTCAAGAGTTTTGAAAGAAGTTGCATTCAATCCATCTTCCGGATTTCCATTCCCTCCACCAGGTTTCTAATATTTATATAAGTTTATTTATATTCTTTATATAAGTTTTATTATCTATATTCTTTATATAATAAATGTCACTCGCCTACAGATAAATATTATATTTGTGATGCCGCATATACCAACACTCGTGGGTTCATGGCTCCGTACCGTGGCACTAGGTATTGGTTAGCCGATTTTCGAGGACGTCGGCCTTTAACTAAAGAAGAAAGGTTCAATCTTGCTCATGCACAACTTAGAAATGTTATTGAGCGTGCTTATGGTGTATTGAAGGCGAGATTCTCAATCTTAAAACAAATGGCTCCTTATCCTTTTCCGATACAAAGAGACATCGTCATTGCTTGTGTTGCGGTCAATAATTTTATAAGGAAATACAATATCCAAGATGAGTTATTTGAAAATTTTGAAGAGAACGTTATGGTTAATCTTGATATGCACGGTGGAGGAATTGAAGGCGAAAACACACAAGGCGTAGAATGGGGTTCATAAGCCGTTGAATACATGGCTACTTTGCGTGAGCAGATTGCTAATCAACTACTTTCACCCGGTTTACTTTAGATATGTATGCAAATTAGTATGTTATTTTCAATTTCAGTATGTTTCTATTTGGATTTTGATTAATTTATGTTTAATTACTTTGTAAGACAATTTGTATTCGGATTTTTAAATGATTATTGTGTAATTTTGATTTTGTATGATAATTTATATGTTTTTATAATCATTCAGCAACTCCATCCATCACAGAATAGAACAGCAGGGTAATATGATCATTTTTCATCATTCAACATAGTTAGTCATATGTACAATCAAACAACATTGTTTCTTTCCTGGTCAGAAAACTTTCCCAGACATCACTTTCCCATACAACAACTATCAAACGACCCCTTAGCTTTTAATGCTAACCAAATATCCACCGCATATTATTCATACATCACCCTGGATAATTATCAATAGTTAAATAATCAAATGATAACAGTGATGCATGACTATTGTTCATTTTTATCCTTAACTGGTCATCTTCCTTTGGAATACAGATAAATTCTATATTGGCTTTTATGTAACATGTAAGGTCTTTTTTCTAATAAATTCCAGCAAAACAAATAACTTGATATTTCAAGTTCATGGTTGTTATGTACAATACATCAACCACCTCAAAGAATACGCATATGTGAATTAGGTTGTATCATTCCCTAGTGTGCAAGGATATTTTTTACAACGTCTTTAGTAAAGGTCTAGATGCTAAAAGGGATAGGAAAAGGAACACACTACTAGAAAATTGGTGGTGTGGTGGTGAAACCCGACAGCCATGGTTGTCATCCATGATGATGATGATGGTTCGAATCAAATACAAAGCAAGACCTAAAAACTTAGCCTCGACATAAAAACATCACAACCGAAACTACTCCATCCCTCACCGCTCCTTTGGTTTTTTTGTTTTTTTATAGCTTCACAAGGGTTGTGAAATAAAGAGATGATGATGGTCGGCTTCTTGCAGATAACAACCGGAAAACCTCGACCCCTCGCTGGAAGTCTGACCGGTCACCAGAAATCCCACAGCCTCCTTCTCACCAGAAATCCTTCTCACCATAAAAACTTGTCGACTTGGTTTGGTTGAGTAGAAACCCTTCAAATGAATCGTGCAGACCTTTTGTTCCGTAGTCCCAAAAGAAAAGAAAAACGGACGAATTAAGAAGTTATTTCGATCGTAATTTCCTTGAGGTTATGGGAATCATATACCTACATATATATATATATATATATATATATATATATATATATATATATATATATATATATATATACACACTAATAAAAGAGTAGTGTTTTTGCCATGTGCCACCATATTAGACCTCTTAATTAATGTGTTACCACTTGTCAATCTATTAGTTCTCCATTTTAAATTTATTAGACCTCCTCATTAATGTGATGTTATTTGTCAATGTATTTATTATCTATTTTAAATTTAAATTTTAAAATTTATATTATTGTTTTCATTAATTCACAAAAAAAAATATCTAATATATATTAAAAATCAATTTTACATATTAATTTGAATCAATGATTATAATTTTATATAACTAATAAAAATATTTTTAAATTAATAATTTATTTAAAATAACTGATTAACATTTTGAGTTTTTACTATAAAAGTTTGATTAATTTTATAACCGTGGTTCCCACGGGTTATAAACTAGTATATATATATATATATATATATATATATATATATATATATATATATATATATATATATATATATATATATATATATAATTCCACTCATTTATGTGGCTTTAATTCGTTTTAGAAAACTCCGCAAGTAACTTCTAATTTTTTTTATGTGCTTTTAAAGAGCAAATTACAATTTTGGTCCCTTACAATTCCTTCGTTATCACAATATATCTTTCACTTCGATTTGATTTAATTTAAACCGCCAAATCTTTATGCACTCTATTTATTTTTTTTATTTGATTAATTTTAATCAAAATAACTTTACATAAATATGTTTTTGTGTAACAGAACTAACCCTTTAAATTGAATGATTTTGGGTCGTTACAACCTTGTCCAGTTGGCTACCACTCTGCGACAAGTGCTCCAGTTCTTTTCGTTGGACAGAATAGAGGAAAGCAGAGGAAGGCTAATCCTCAATCAACCTATAAGGGCAAGGCCCATGCTGGGGATCTAGTAGTGGGTCAAAGGCAAAGCCCAATGGTGATATTCCAGCTGTATCTCCCAAAGAGGCTACTTGCCACTATTGCAACGAAAAAGGTCATTGGAAAAGAAGTTGCCCCAAATACTTGCAGGACATCAAGGATCGCAAGGTCAAGCCATCATCGACAGGTATATACATTATTCAAGTTAATAACTGACAATTTACTCATTCTTGGGTCCTTGACACATGATGTGGGTTCCATATTTGTTCTGACTTTTAGGGGCTAAGAGAAAGTGAGGAAATGGATCATGGAAGAATAAATCTGATCATGGGGAATAGGTGATCTTCACCCGTTACCAAGATTGGAACTTATGGTCTTGTGCTTGGTGGTGATGTTAGATTAGATTTGATTAATTGTTGTTATTCATCTGTAACATCCCAAAAATCATGACCAAAAACATCATCTTTATTTATTAAAATAACCATATCTATCAAAATCATTTCATCCAAAATATAAGTCAAAGTATCAAATCGGAGTATCTCATCAAAACTCATGTCAACATATCAGAGTAAAAACATCCCAGCCTAAACAAATGGTGTGTGCACTGTAGTCATCCCGAGCTCTTCCCCTTGCTACCGGAAGTACCTGAAACCAAAACTAAAAACTATAAGCACGAAGCTTAGTGAGTCTCTCCAAACTATCACATACCATACACACAATCATGCTAATAGGAGATACGGGCCCCGCCCACACTCGGCTAACTAGGAGATACGAGTCCCGCCCACTCTGCTTACTACGAGATATGGGCCCCACCCACACTCGGCTAACTATAAGATATGGGCCCCACCCATACTCAACTACTAAGCATGCATACAAGTATGTTAGGTGCATTTCATGCGCCCATGTTGTAGCTTTATTCCATAAAAGCGCATTACATTTATGTTTAAACTCATGCATTTTGCATGTTTTTCGAGATTTTTCATGAGGCAATTTCATTCACACATTTTTGTGATATTTCATGGACTTTTGGAGGTAGGATATTGTTGGAGGAGGTAAATAAGATTTGCGGACAAAATTTCGGGACTTGCGGAGCACCGAAGAGCAAGATATCAAAGAAATGAAGATTTTGGCTTTACAGAGATTTACACGACCGTGTAAATGGAAACTTTATGTTTACACGCCCGCGTAAACGTAGATTTCTTGTCACACCCCCAGATCAGACGGCGGAAACATCCGAAGGCGGGTGACTTCATTGTGTAGTATCATAACAATTGAATATAAATGAAACAGAGCAATCCAAACATCATACATTGAGATGACAAACTTACATTGTTTACTTATTGTATTTGTTCTTCGAGTTACACAAAAGATACATAAGTGGGAAAGAATCCAAACTACAGCTAAATGGTCTTGCATCAGCGTCCCTTGTTACCTGCTTACTAGATCTCTGAGAATACAACTCGTTTTGAAAAGCGTCAACTAAAAAAGTCGGTGAGTTCATAAGCATTTTTGTATAAAATCGTTTACACTTGTTTAAAATCATTCTCATTGTACTTTCAGAAAATCCGATAGTTTCTATGAAATCGTTTGAAGTCTTGCCTTGAAAATCGTTGATATATGTGTGTGCATGTCATTACTTTTGTTCATCCTTATAAGGAATGATCTTTGAAAGGTATTGTAATTTGTGAAAGCGAATTGTATCTGAGAATAGTTCTTTTGAATAATAATAATCAACCGCTTCAAGAAAAATCCCCTATTTGCAAAAAGGAAATATGGTTGAAAATCTTGTTCCTCTTATCGAGTAAAATTGAGTGTGCGTTCTAGTTTATCGTTATCGAAATCGTAGAAAAATCGTTCTCTCCAGAAAATCCTATATTATCTGCTATAACATATTCGTAAGTTTTGGTTTATCGTTATCGAAATCGTAGAAAATCGTTTTCTCTAGAAAATCCTATATTTTCTGCTATAAAATATTCGTAAGTTTTAGTTTATCGTTATCGAAATCGTAGAAATCGTTTTCCATAGAGTCCTACGCTTTCTAATTTGTAAAATAGCAGTATTACGACTCTATACTTGTTAGGAGAAAGAATCAACATGGCAATTGTGGACATTCTACATGATAAAAAGAAAGGACAGTCAACGCAACAAATGCGGACCATCAGCTATCACGTATAGGACAGTCAACACAACGTGCCAAAATTTATTTATGAGATTTTCCTTACATAAAATTCTAGTTAATATAACATATTCTAGTGAGTCGTTATAACCATACTAATCTAAAGTGTCTGTTTTGGCGTTTCTCAGGCGCCCTCGGTTTGGAAAAGACATTTGTCACCCTAGACTAGCCTGTCTAGTTGTAGCGAACAACGAAGGTGCGGGGTGTCAACCCCGTATAGATCTATACACAAATTACCGCTCTCCCTCCTGGAGACTCTGGCTATAACTACTTACAGGACTTAGACGTACACTAATATTTTCATATTTAGGTACTTTTGAGATTTGTCTGACTAGAATATTAACAACCTTTTGAGCAATCATTAGAGATCCATTATTTGTTAGATAAATAATGAAATTCGTACTCTTTGAATAAAAATATCGTTCTCGTTCCATATCGTTGATTGTGCTCGTTAACTGGGTGCTCGTATTCGTTCCTTTTCGTTTATTGAAAAATGAGTCATTTTAGTACAGAGAAAAAGTGTCAAGTTATAATTTATATAAATTTATAACTGCCGGTTATGACACGCATTTTCTTTTTTATGACATATAGAACATTACTTATGTTCTTGGAGATTTTATGACAACAGCTTATGACATGCAAATGTTTCTGTCATAATGCCTCTATTTGTATATTTTCTTGACGCAAACTTTTATATCAAATATTTATAAAATACTTTCTGATAGTTTGCAAATTGTCACAAAGTTTCCATTTTTGAATATTTCTAGAATTATTGTCCACATATCAAGATCCCTTTTTATAACTTTTATCTCTAGACATGAAAGCTTAGATAAAGGGGTTAAGTTGGACACACCCAATAGTTGGGAGGCTCTTTTGTACAAAGTATCCTCTGTTCTTTATGAAATTGAGAATTCCTACGTTCATGAGTATATTACTAAAATATTAATTTAATAATATTTCACACACACATACAAACATACGTATATATGCATTCATTTAAGAATTTAGGCAAGATTTGACTTGTACTCTCCCCCAAAAACATTAAAACATTGAAAAAGGTGGGGTATGAAGTTCACATTGAGTTAGTTGAGGAGTTGTCTGGAGTTATGGAGTGAAGATCTCAAGCTTAAACTCTTGCTGAGACGAGGAACTTCCTTGGGAGGGATGCTTTCCTTATAACTCTAGGGAGAAATTGAGGATATTTTTCCCTTCCAGCAGGATCATCATTGTTGCCTTGAAGATGAGTTTTGAGGGAAAATAGGAAGAGTGAGAGACAAAGTGGAGTCTAAACTCTTTTACTGTCGTTGCTTTGGAGTATAAGAAAAGGAAGAGAATCTTTGGTTCATGGGGATCTGGTGGTCCATGCATGGATATTTGGTGGGTAAATCATGGGATACTGTGATTTGCATGGGAAATGAGGAATTTCATCAAATCACAAAGTCAATCCCTTTGTCCTTTTCTTGATTTAGGATAAGGTTTTCCTAAATCCCAAACATTTATTTTTATGAAAAATATGCTTAAAATAATTAATTTTAGCATAAAATAGGGGTTTAAGGGGTTTAGGATAGGAAAAATACGAGTTTGGTGTAATTTCCGATGTCAAAATGCCTTAAAATGGTGAAAAAGTCCGAAAATAATGAAAATCCGGAGTGGGGGTTGGTTCATGCAGCTTTGCAAGGGTCCGAAGGGTTTAGGAGGAGTTTCGGAGTCGACTTCTAATTTCCGGAGTAAAGGAGTACATTTTCGAGGCTGTTGGGCGAGTTCCAAAGCTCTTCTCCTGATTCCGGAGTCCACAGGCGAGGTCCGGAGGTTTTTTCTCGGGTCCGAGATCCATGCGAAGTCCGGAGTGAAAGGGGCAGTCCGGACCGATGGGTTCTGAAGCAGAGCGAATCAAGGAGCATCAGGAGCTGCGAAGTTATCCGGATGAGAGGCTTCCGAGATGCAAGGTTCCGAAGCAAGACTTCACCATTTCGGAGTAACCTAGATCCAAAGCAAAGAGGGGAGTTCCGAAGGTGTGCTTCCTCTTGGCTCCTAAGAAGGCATTCCGATAGACTAAGAGGGTTATGGACCAAGAGGTTCAGGACCAAGAGGGTCCTTTTGGGGTTTCCTCTTCCAGTTTTGAGTTGTTTTCGACTAAGGAAGGTACTTAGGGAGATTTGAGAGAGATTTGAGATATGTGGAGAGATTTGGGAGAGATTTCACATACTTGGAGAGATTTGGGAGAGATTCATTATACTTGGAGAGATTTAGGAGAGATTCACTATTCTTGGAGAGATTTTGCATACTTAGAGAGATTTGGGAGAGATTCACTATACTTGAAGAGATTTGGAAGAGATTCACTATACTTGGAGAGATTTCGCATACTTAGAAAGATTTCACATACTTGGAGAGATTTTGGAGAGATTCACTATACTTGGAGGGATTTCGCATACTTAAAGAGATTTGGGAGAGATTTCACATACTAACACTATATGGCTCCTTAGGAACTCATATTGAACACTTAGGTGTGTTAGCACAAGTCTCACAATAGTCCTTGCTTACTTGAGGAGGAAATTTCCTAGACATAAAGGCTAGTTGTGACATTTCTGCAAAGTGTATTTTTGCGTTTACGCAGGCGTGTAAATGACAATGTTAATTTACGCGGACCGTGTAAACGTAAATGCGGGTTTTAAAGCAGTTTTTCACCATTCTTAAAGGGGGGAACCAATTTTTTTAAGGATGGGTCAATTTTGTGAGTTCTAGAAGCGATTTTGGGGAGCATTTTGAAGGAAATTGTTGCTTGAAAACACTTGGGAACATTTGATTTCATTTTGTAAGAACTTTAATTTCATTTTTCTGGATTTGTGATCTTGTTCTAGTCATGAGTGGCTAGAACCCTAGTTTCTCCAACTTCATGTCTTGACTTTTAGTTGTGATTTCAATCATGTGACTTAATGTTTGCTTTCAATTTTCTATCTAGTGAATTTGATTTTGTTTCAATTGAATGTTTGATTCTAATTGTGATTCTTATTGGACATTTAAATTAGGGTTAGGTCATTCAAGTTATCTAATTGTTAAATCCGTAATTGTTTTGTGAATTGGACTAAGTAACAAACACTAAATTGATTTCCATTGAATGAATTTAGTGTAAATCTTATTCACATACTCTTATGCTCCCGAGCTTGTGAGGAGTATTGGGTGTTGTTGGGAACATTCACATAAATCTTATTGCAACCTTTTGATTTCTATCTAAGAGCTAGTTTAGACTTAAATTAGAAGGTTAGGTTATTTTCAAAGAGCTTGTTTTGAATTTGACAACTTGGTGAATGGGAAGTGTTAGAGCTTATTAACACTTTCAAGTACCAACTTAGGTGGAATTAAATAAATAACATTTCATACTATGAATCACATTGCTAATTAGTCTTGCATAGAGTTGGAGTTCTCACAAATCCTAAATTTGTTTCATTTAAACGATCATTTACTTATTGTTTTATCCTCTTGTTTAAATCATTGCTTATAAATTCCCCCCATTCTGTGACCATTTTTGTACCTTACGCAAACAGGTATAAACATTTGTTCCGTGTCTTTGTGGATCGACCCTACTTACATTGTATTACCTTTTTTAGTGCAAAGTAGTAGTGTTTTTGGAGTCATTTGTACCCCTTCATTTATTGGGTTTGACACACCTAACAAAGTATCACATAGACAACAAGTATAATCAAATCTATCAACCAGTCCTATATCCATACTCAAATAATGCTATGAGATACATGCCTCATCCACACTCAACTATCTATGAGATATGGGCCCTGCCCACACTCAGCTACAAATAAATACACCTAACATATATGGGCCGGCCTTGGTACCTTCGACCCGTTCAAACCAAGAGGAAACCCACCTCATTGTCGGATGACAGTTGAAATATATTTGCCCGGAATCAGCTCTACTCACTCCCTGAACAAAAACAACCCCTTAGATACCATTCCATACTCATAACCCTTAATGTCAACTATGGTCAAGTCAAAGTCAAAGTCAATGCTCCGAGTTGACTCAACTCGTTGATTTTACCCTTCAACTCGTCGAGTTCTCATGAATCACAGAATCATGAAATCGCGATCTAACTCATTGAGTTTTCCTACAACTTGCCAAGTTCCTCCTTCTCAACAAAAACAAGACTTCCTAGTACAACTCGTCGAATTCCCTTGTGGACTTGCCGAGTTCCACAAACAGAATTAGGAATGTTTGACCAAACTCGTCGAGTTCCTCTATGGACTCGCCGAGTTCCTTGCATTTCTACTCTATTCAGCCTTTTCCTCATATCTAAGGTTCCAAAATACAAATCCATATTGTTTCCATAACCTATTTTCGTAAAGTTGACAACTTAATGGCTTTGCATGCCTCAAATGGACCCAAACTCGAGATATAGGAACCTACTTTCATGAACATGGTCTTTTCTTGGAAAAGAACGGGTTTAAGACCCTTTTTATGGTTCTAAGGACCAAATATCACTGGAAATGGGAGTCCTTAGCATAGGATCCATGAAGGTTACCATGTTTCGTACAATAGGGCCAAAAAGACCCATAAAGCAAAACTAAAAGGGATCTAAGCTATGAATCATCAAGTTAAGGACTTTTTACCTCAGAAAGCTATCAAAGATGGACGAAATCACAAATCTAATGCTTCTCCTCAAGCTTGATGACTTCTAGTTCTTCCAACTCCTTTACCAAGCACAAAACACACACAATTCCACTCAAAACTTCAAGTTTCTCACCAAAGAGCTCACAATATGATTTAGGGTTTCAAGGAGGCTAATGAGAGGCTGAGGGAAACAGTTAAATCCTTTAAATAGATTGAAAAACCCTGGAAATTAAGGTTTCATGCCAGCCGATCTACTCGTCGAGTTGAGGCCTCTCAACCCGTTGAGTAGGTCACTTAAATCACACGGTTCTGACAATCTCTACTCGACAAGTTTGGGGCTTCCAACTCGTCGAGTTGCTCTGTGAAAATGAATAAATTATAAATTAAATGTGTACCAGGAACCAAGCGTTACATCATGACAAATGACAAGAAACATTATTTCTTTTCATGCATTTTTCAAAAAAGGATTTCGATATTCATTTGGTGATGTGAATGGATTGATTTTAGTTAATAAAATTTGTGTTTCTATGATTAAATTTATGCCTTGTAATGGTGTGTATGAACTGTGATTTGTGTTGATAGCTTAAGCAATAGTGTATTTCATATTGATTCATCTAATGGTGTAGACAAAGCATGATTGTGGCATTTTCGTCTTGGACACATAAATAAGAACCACATCGCCCAACTCCAAAAGGATGGAGTGTTTGAATCATTTGACTTAAGGTTAGATGATGAATGCGAGTCTTGATTTCTGGGTAAGATGACAAAATCACCTTTCACTAGGTCTTGTAAAAGAGGTGAAGGTTTGTTGGATCTCATACACAGATGTGTGTGGACCCTTCAAATCTATCACAAGGAATGCCAATCGATTCTACATGACATTTATAGATGATTATAGCAGATATGAGTATAACTACATAATAAAACGTAAATTAGAAACCTTTGAAGAATTCAAAGAGTTTAAGCACGAGGTTGAGAATCAATTGGGTAGGAAGATAAAGATGCTTCAATCTGACAGAGGTGGAGAGTAGCTTAGTAACAAGTTCCATGATCATCTGGAGGAATGTGGAAGAGTTTCATAATTGACTCCTCCTAGGACACCACAACATAATGGTGTGTCTAAGAGGCATATTTGGACCTTTTCAGAAATGGTTCGTTCCATGATGAGTCAAGTTTCCCTACCTACTTCTTTCTAGGGGTACGCCTTAGAAATAGCCACCCATATCCTTAATTGTGTCCCTACTTAGAAGGTTGCCAAAACACCTCACGTGATGTGGATAAGGAAAGTTCCCTCATTAGCCCACATCAAGGTTTGGGGCTGTGAGACTTTCGTTAGACGATAGACTCATGACAAGCTAGAACCTAGAAGTGAGAAGTGTATTTTTCATTGGTTACCCAAAGAAGTCTTTTAGATACTTGTTCTACAAACCTAGTGAAAACAAGGTCTTTGTAACTCGAAGGGGAGTCTTTCGTGAGAGAGAACTCATATTCAAAGAGGACAGTGGGAGTACAATTGACCTTGAAGAAATTCAGGAGTCACCCAATGAAGGAACCTTAGAAAACACTAGCTTTCAACCAGAGGATGAGACTCTTATTGAGCCAATTGAAATTTCATTATCTCTTCGACACTCTAGTAGAGTTAGCATGCCACCCGAGTTCTATCGTTCCCATATAACTATAGATGGTGACACGTTTGTCAGTGATCATACACTGGTAAATTTGGATGAGCCATCTAACTACTAGGAAGCGATGGCAGGCCTGAGTCTGCTAAATGGAAAGAGGCAATGGACAGTGAGATCAAGTCCATATCTGATAACCAAGTTTGGAATTCGGTTGATCATGTATCAGGTCGGATGACAGTTGGGTGCAAATAGATCTTGATGAAGAAGACCGACATGGATGGAAAGGTTCACACTTTCAAGGCATGACTGGTTGCAAAAGGCTTTACTCTAACCCAAGGGATTGACTATGATGAGACCTTCTCACCAATGGGTAAGATAAATTCTATCAGAATAATGCTTACCATAGCTACTTTTCATGACTATGAGATATGGCAGATGCATGTCAAAAACGCTTTCCTAAATAGAAAGTTGGCTAAGGATGTTTACATGAGTCAGCTATAGGGTTTTGTACGTGCAAAGTTTCTTGATTTAGTGTGTAAGCTTTAGAAAACTATTTACGGATTGAAACAAGCGTCTCACTGTTAGAATCTTTGCTTGCATTAGAAAGTCAAAGCATTTGGTTTCTCTAGGAGTGAGGATGAGTCATGTGTGTATGTCAAAGCTAGTGGGAGCATAGTAACTTTCCTAGTATTGTATGTTGATGACATGCTCCTTATAGGAAACGACATCCCGAACTTGCAAGAAGTGAATTCTTGACTTGGGAAGTGTTTCACCATGAATGATCTAAGGGAAGCGAACTATATTATTGGGATAAGGATTCTAAGGCATAGAAATAAAAGACTTATTGGTCTTAGTCAGAGTACATACTCAGATAAGGTACTAAAACGTTTTAGTATGGAAAATTTCAAGAAAGGGGAACTACCTATTTATTGTACTGTTAATTTGGGAAAGACTCACAGCCCTAGTACGAATAAAGATAGTTGACATGAGTCGAGTCCCATATGCTTCGGCTATAGGTTCGATCATGTATGCTATGACATGTACTCGCCTTGACGTGTCTTATGCTTTGAGCATCATTTGTCATTTTCAAGGAAATCTTGGCAAAGCTCATTGGATAGTAGTGAAGAACATTATCAAGTATTTGCGAAGGACAAAGGAAATGTTTCAATTCCTTGGTGGAAGTGATATGTTGAGAATAAGTAGATATAGTGAAGCAAACTTTCAGACAGATTGAGAAAACTTCTATTCTTAGTCGGATTAGGTGTTCTTGTTGAATGAAGGAGCAGTTACTTGGAAGAGTGCCAAGTAGGAAATATTGGTCGATTCAAATTATGAATCAGAGTACATCGTAGCAAGTGAGACATCAAAGGAAGCATATTGGTTGAAGAACTTCATTGGTGATCTCGGAGTAGTCCCAACCATTCAAGATCCATTGGAATTTTTCTGTAATAATGAAGGCGCAGTAGCTTTGATCAAAGAACCAAAGGATCATGGTAGATCCAAGCATATCAACATAAAGTACCATTACATAATACATAGAGTTGAAGAAGGTCATCTTCTGGTAAATAGAGGATCTTCATAAGATAATCATGCAAATCCTTTCATGAAGGCTCTGAGGGGGTTTAAGCATTACCAACATGCTAGGAGCATAGGTTTGAGAGATGACATTAGTTTTAGTAGTTAGTTGATTATCTGAAACTTGTAACAAAATAAATGTAATTGATTTTGGTGATTAAATAATGGAGATTATTTATGAGTATGGTAACTACCTTTTTCGATTAGTTATTCTTGTGTTTCATTTTACACGTTTTACTTCCTAAATGAATAAATTATTCGAAACTCCACAGTCGCTCATACTTTTGGAAGTAAGTAGTGAATCAAGACTGTCATGAATTGAATTTTAGATTGTCTATGGGGATTAGACATTGCACACAATTGCTACAATATTCATGAGTACTTAGAATATGGGGATTTAAGTATGGGAAAAACCTACGCTCAACAAATTACTTCATGGATTATATCATAAGTAATTATGATACGACAATATCTTTTATTCTTAAAGTGGAGATATACGAGTTGCAATTTACAAGTCGGTTATGCATTGTTATTGCGAAAACGCATCCGTAACATGATGCTATAAAATATGGTGTCATGTATAATTTGTTGAGTAAAAGATACAAGCATATGAGTCGAAGTTTATTCGTTCCTTTTGCCCTATGGGAAAAGCGATATCTTTGGCCCCTCGGTGATTTGGTGTTGGCTCAGCCATGAATGAATGGATGTGTAGTCTAATGAGGTCATCAAATTTAACAAAATCGGTAAACAAAATTTTATACAAGAGATTGATTGTAATCCATGTTTCATGTCCATACGATATCTTGTAGAACAGAGGAATATTTAATCACTTGTCTTAGGGTCGATGTCTGATCAAATCAGAGTTTGGCAATGGCTTTGGAAAGCACACTTTGCTGTTTAAATTAGAATTTATACTTGTAATAGTAGTTACAGACTTATCCAAATGGGAAACTGTTGGATTAGGTGTATTACCAATAACTAAATTGGTATATACTTAAATTAAAAGCAAAGTCTTTTTTGGGTTGCCCTCAAAATTAGTAATTGACAGATGGACTTTTGGAGAGAGGGAGAGAAAGGTTGATTTATTGATTTATTATATGATTAATAAATAAAAATAAATAGTTTGTTAATATATTATGAGATTAAGATATTAATTAGAAATAATATTATTTAATTATAGGATCGGGGCCGATATTCCATTATACCATGGGAGGATGCAAATTGAAGATTTATTAGACTGGATTTCAGATGTTGAACGCTTCTTTGATTTCACGGAGGTTACTGAGCATAGGCATCTGAAATTGGTGGCTTACAAGCTAAGAAGTGGAGCTGCTATGTGGTGGGAGAAGTTACAAACGGATAGGAGACGACAAGGGAAATCCCTAGTACAATCTTGGAAAAAAAATGAAACAAGAGATGATAAACAGGTTTTTGCCACCTGGGTATGAACAATTTATTTTTCAGAATTACCAAAATTGTTCTCAAGACAACTGATCAGTGACGGAATATACTAAAGAATGGTATAGGTTGTTGGTTCGCAACAACCTCAACGAGACAGATGAACAATAGGTATCGAGGTATCTTGGCGGGATGAAGCCTACTATTTGTGATAAAACTGGGCTTCAAGTGGTGTGGACGGTGGATGAAGCGCATAATTTGGAATTGAAAGTTGAGCAGATGGAAAAGTGTGCAAACAAATCTACGAATTTCAAGAGAGTTGTAAGTGATGCACCTGGTTCTAGTTCCACCTCGAAAATTTTGTACCAGAAACTGACCCTAACTTCAACCAAAACTACAACTACAACTTATCAAAACCAAAAGAACCCTAACACTTTGCAATCAACACCTAACCATAAAATCTGGATACAAATGTTACAAGTATGGTCACCCATGCCATCGTTCTAATGAGTGCCCTCAACATTACAACATTTATAAAAGCATCACTCATGACTACGATCCACAAAACATGGTGTCATGCATAATTTGTTGAGTAAAAGATACAAGAATATGAGTCGAAGTTTATTCGTTCCTTTTGCCCTAAAGGGAATAGCGATATCATTGGGCCCCTTGGTGATTTGGTGTTGGCTCAGCCAAGAATGAATGGATGTGTAGTCTAATGAGGTCATCACAAATCACAAAATCGGTAAACAAAATTTTAGACAAGAGATTGATTGTAATCTATGTTTGATATCCATATGATACCTTATAGAAAGGAGGAATATTTAATAACTTGTCTTAGGGTCGATGTCTGATCAAATTAGAGTTTGGCAATGGCTTTGGAAAGCACACTTTGCTGTTTAAATTTAGAATTTATATTTGCAATGGTAGTTAGAGACTTATCCAAATAGGGAATTGTTGGATTAGGTGTTTTACCAATAACTAAATTGGTATATACTTAAAATAAAAGCAAATTCCTTTTTGGGTTGCCCTCAAAATTAGTAATTGACAGAATGACTTTTAGAGAGAGAGAGAGGTTGATTTATTGATTTATTATATGATTAATAAATAAAAATAAATAGTTTGTTAATATATTATGAGATTAAGATATTAATTAGAAGTAATATTATTTAATTAATAATTAATAAGAAATTAATTGAAATTAATTTAGGGATTAATTTGATTAATTAAAAGTGCAAGGACTAAAGCTATATTGTTCAATAGTTGAACAAGAGAGGAATCCTAGAAAGTTTCTAGGGATGGAAAAATTTGGAGGTTCCTTAAGGTTTCTAGATTATTTCATATGGATAATATGGATAATAAGAAAACTAGATAATTTCAGATTTGAAATAATATTATTTTATTTCAAATTAGGGTTTTTAGGGTTCTTCGTATCAATTATAAATAGGGTCATTTTACATCATAATTTTGTCCACTACTTTCTCAAGAAGAAGAGCTGAAATTATCATCCCCTCTCATCTCTCCTCTCAAGTCTTCCATTGCTAAGGTTTTGGTACAAACCTTTAGAGACATCAAGTTTTTGGTGTTAGCTTTCAAGGCTTCAAAAGAAAGGTATTACTTTGGTTATCTACTATAATAATCAAGAGGTATGTAAACACTAATCCTTTGATATTTTCGATAATCATAGGGTACTCTTAGGGTTCTTGATATTTAATATTCTATTGCTTTCAATAGAGAAAACTTAGGTCAAAATAGGTTGCATGTGAACTTAAGGGTTAAGTTTTCTACCATATCTTTTAATTATTATAATCTATAAAACCCATCAAAAAACACATATGCAAGCTGCTAAACGCATCCTAAGGTACATAAAGGGTACCACAGACTTTGGTTTAAAGTTCTCTAAGAGTGTCGGTGAAGGCACAATAACAAGTTAACAAATAGTGACTTGGCAAGGGACGTAAATGATAAGCGGAGTACAACATATATGATATTCTACCTTAATGACAATCTGGTTACCTGAACTTCACAAAAGAAAAGTGTGTAGCTCTTTGATCATGTGAAGTAGAGTTTATGGTTGGAACACGTGAAGCTTGTCAAGGGATTTGGTGATTGAGCTAACCAGAAGAAACATTGCACTTGTGATGTTGCGTGTGGATAACAAGTCAGCCCAAGTCTTGATGAAAAATCATGCATGTCATGGGAGGAGTAAGTACATTGATACTAAATATCATTTCATATGTGAGTGTGTAGAAATGTGAGCTGATATACTCACAAAGTCACTTGCAAGAAACAAATTGAAGAGATTAGAAGTACGTTAGGAGTGAAGAAGGTGATGAATTGTGAATTAGGGGGGAGGGGAAGTTGTTGGCTTGATTCAAAAGAAAAAGGTGTTTTAAGCATAAATGGTATTTTGAGAAACTTACTTTTTTTTTAGTAATTGTGTTAGTATAAGAGCTCTTTTCCTGCTAGCATAAATAATGCATTGCATTTTTTGTATTTTGTCTTCCAATTTTGATTCTTGTTTCTTAATAACGCTTGGAGAATATGCAATATTCCCATAAATCATTTTCCTTGTTTTACTATGTTTTTCTTCCCCTGTACATTTGTTCTTGTTTTCCATTATACCTTGGGTGATAAAGGTTAAACCAATAGGTTGGAATGGCCAAAACGAACAAAAATTTACACTACAAATTATATGTCATTTAGTGGCACACAAAAAATGCCACTAAAAACCGAAAAAAGTGCCACTAAAGGCTACTCAGAGAATCAACGACACATATATAAAATGTCACTAAAAACGCTTCCACTAAAACCCTTGAGTGGCACATTTTTGTTTTGTCGCTGCAGCCTTATAGGATTTTAGTGACACTTTTTTATTTGCCACGATAAAACAAAAGTATTTTGTGGCACATATTTTGTGCCGCTAAATACTCATTCAATTCTAGATTTTATGTTATTTTTAGCGACACATTTTAGAACATTAATGACACTTTTTTTTATCACATTACACATATATGGATTTTATTCGTATTAATGTATACAAGCTCCACTAAAAGTATCAAAAGGGAATATAAAATACACGTTGCATATATGAATGCTATTGTTATTAATGTGATATATAAAACAATAAAAGTTAGATCATTTTTGCAAAGCTATATACATATTATACCAATTCTATAAAAACAAATGAAGTAAAAACTTCACAAGGTAATCAAACATACATGTCATTAAACATTTTCAGCCATGTGCTATCTTTTATTCATTTCCATATATGTATGCTCTATTTCTGCACTTAGAAATTCCACATTGTCTTCAAACACACATAAACACTACATTAGTAAAACATACAAGCATAAAAATATCTTTTGTATTTTTCTAAACGATTAAAGCAAATATGATGTTTAAATCGTTACAAAAAAAGTTAAGGGTTTACATTGACAAAATATTGAATATATGTTGACTACTTTTTGTATTTTTCCCGATCAGAAAAACAATATTACAAAACAATATTTAGAAATGCTTTCCCTTTAAACAACAATGCTCTTGGAGTGTTATGCACAAATTCATTTGCCTTCATAATTCTTTTGTACCGTTTCAGTATGTTAATTACCCCCAAGAAATATTGTGAGGCGGTAATATATATAAATTATTGAATACTACATAACTCTTACCGTATTTTTGCATTATGTATATAGTTTCATAAGGTATGATTCCATTTCTTAGTTGCACCTTCCTATCTATTCTATGCATAACTAACAAAAATAAGCATTAAAAGGGTAAACTGTGAGAAATTGCAACGTACTTTGCATACCATGTCAGCAGTTACAAAAATCAATTATACTGCCATAATTTGGTGAAAAATATAAAGATAAATTAACAATACAAGATCATAAAAAAACAATGTGAAACGTTTTGAGAATAAAACAAACATAATGAACTAAACATGATAAATTAATAAAAATAAATCATTCTAAACAAATATAACTTGTCCAACAAAAAAATTTAATTCTTCCTTGCAACACCATTTTTAGTTATTTGTTCCTACACTCCAGCTAGCAAACTATATTTAAAGTGTTATTAGTTATTGGTTAAGTGCTTTGTAGATTTACAAAAATGTCTAAGAATTTAGTAATTGATCCATTTAATTTGTTAAATAAGGCATTTTAACCACTTACACATGATCAATTTAGCATACAATTTGATAATTATCTATGTATTCGTCTTATTCATTCAATTTTAATCTTTTTACCTTACATTGATCATTCTTTCCCATCTAAATACTTACCCTTTAATAGTTGACTTTATTTAAATACTTCATTTGTTGAATAATTTAGAATTTTACATAATAAATAATTAAAATTGGCCTATGAATGTATAGATTTAAACCGATCTATGAGTTTCCGGTGGATGAAGAGGAAAATAGTAATATCACCCTTCAACCTCACACCATCAAGAAGAGTTTGTACAAATAGAAGAAGTGAACTGCTAAATTGGCAAGGACAAAGAACATAATGTAAAAGTAAAGTTGGCACTATACCTTCCTCGATCCTCCAAATAGGAGGCAACCACAACTGTTTTTATGTTCTTAGGGATGAATATGGATAAGGCAATCTTGGAACTTATGTTTTCATAACATTGATTTCTGCTGCACATTTCTTATATTCTCAAACCTGAAAAAAATAATGAAGACAAATATCAACTATTCAACAAAAGAGTGAAAAACAACCATTAGTTTAACCTGCAAGTTTTGTGTAACTTTCATCAACAAATTGTATATCAAGAAGCTTTAGCATGACAAAATCACCTGCCATTCAGTGAAAGAGTAAAAAGCTAACCATTAATTTAAGAAAACGAAATAAACACTATGGCAAATGCTGGAGGTAATAGTTCACAAGTGTTCACTTACACAACAAATATTATTGTTTTATATTAGACTCGTAAGGAGCTATAAAGTCAAGAAAAAAAAAACCTCTTTACCAAGAGCTTTCCATCTCAACAAAGAAGGAGAATGCATGGGCGACAGAGCCAAATGCATCTATAAAGGAACAACATTTTGATAACACTATTTTGTTTGATTCATAATATTCTCATTAAGGAGTTTCATCCAACACTTGATGTTTGTGTAAAAACAAATCAAACCTAACCATAAATGGAGAAATGAATCAAATATGGTACAAAAAACATTTAAACTTAACAAAGAACGATGAATGGAATCCAAAAAAATACATGTTATAATCATGCGATGTTTAATTACAAGTAACTATAAACAATCTAGAACTGGTAGAGGAACACACAACTTGATATCAGGAAACACTAATAAATCTCGTTTGAGATCTTTAATTTCACATTGTTTTTTATGAAAAAATTTGCAATTTCTCTACATAATTGCACAATCTAGTGTGAACCAAATCACGTCATTGGAGGTGCACCTCCAAATGATATTGCTATTTAATTTCTATCGAATCAGAACAAACAATTAAGAAATTGTAAATCCAATTACATAAAAGTATATACATGTTTCTTTGAGGAATTTCATCAAACACTTGGTGTTCATCTTAAAAACAAGGAAATCCAACGAGAGAAAATCATTTTTATCGGGTTATATCTAACTAGAAGAGTGATAGTTTAATAGAATAAATTTTAGATTTCTGTAAGGCCATATAGTTGATTACCTTAACAAGGGGAATGATGAAATCCAACAACAATTACACATTTACACACAACGAGAAGAGAAATTTTAAAACCAGGATGGTTCTGATGGAGATGTTTTCGATTACTGATGTGTACTATTGGATGAGCCAATCGCAATGTAGTAATGGAGAGCAAATTTCATGATCTCATTTGATATGGAAGTTCTGATTTTAGTAGACTGAGTTGTAATGGAAAAAAAAGGTAATACTCAAAATCGAGGGCAACAAAAATTTAGCGGAAGTCAAATTTTGATTAATTTGAATTAAGTTTTGGTGGTAAGTACAGAGGGGGAATTAAAATTTGGAGGGATTTTAGTTTATGAATATTTTTTTTGTTATCAATGGCACAATATAAAATATGACACTGAAACAGTGGCACAACAAAATATATGTCATTAAAAGTTTGTGCCACTATAAATTGTGAAATGTTACCTTGGCATTCAAAGAATTTGGAGTTCAATGAATATTGAACTCTTCAATGAAATTTTTTTTTTTTAATTTTTAAATATATACTATAAATTAGCTTTTATAATATTCTATTGAATTTTGTAAAGTTCAATGCATTTAAAAAAAAATATAAAGTTGTATGAATTATAAAATATAATATTTTAATCCATTAAATTCTATAGAATTCAATAGATTATAGATTCTCTAAATCATAATAAATTTAGTGGTTAAATCGATCAAATTCTAAGAATTTAATGGTCGTTTTAGTCCAATTTCTTTTTTCTTTATGCCGAAAAAAAAGTAAAATATTCACCATACGTAAGTTACAAAACTCTTTTTTCTTTATGCTGATAAGTAATACTAATAAAAATAAAAATATACTAGCATCAACAAGATAACTATAGCACCTCAGAAATTTGTCATTCCCAACATTCAATTATTAAGCCTATACAACGAAGCTTGGGGAGATACGTTATAGGGGATGATTGAAATTGGAAACCGTAAAACGGTTCATTTATCTCTTCCGATGGAAACAGATGCAGGGTTTCTTAGAGCAGAGCAATCGATGAGCTTCTTTCACTCCATCTAACCTACTTTTGCTACGTTAACGTAAATCTTTAATAGAAGTCATAGTGAGAGAGATACCTTAGAATCATTAGTAACGAAGTTGTCTCTTCCAATTTCGTGAGGTTAGAAATGGAACTATCTTCGAGTTACAATGTTAATGTTAGACACAAATGCTATATTCCTGGTGCAATGTTTGGTTCATTTTCATTCATCAACATTTTTTCTCGAAAAGAGGTTGTAGATGCTGAAAATGACATGCAAAACATGATTGAGGTTGCGGTTACTTTGCGAATACTGCAGTTAATCTATAAAGGTATGAAACTATGTATCTAAAAACTCCATAAGACATGATAGAGAACATCGTTTCTTATAATATCCAAGCTAACAAGTTGTGAACTTGTTCCATTCTGTTACAGAATGTGCGTCATCAAAGCATAAGATTAGCATTGCCGTGTTATCTCCATTCCCTGCTCAAGTTCAATGTCTGCAACAGAAAGTTGAAATGCACTACGAAAACAATAATCTTTTAAATGTAAAAGTCGGGTTTTTTCAAGATTATGAGGGCGCAGAAGATGATGTTACGATAATATCAACAGTTGGAGCTGATGGAGATGAATTCAACGAGCTCAAGAGAAGTCGACAACTGAATACTAATGACTATTTCAAATCGAAAAGGTGTGGGATCTATGAGCGCATATTTAAATATTTTTCTTCCTTTCCTGATAACTGTTGTTGGAGTATATATACTGATTGCATGACATTAACATTCTGATACTTTTTCAGACGCTGTGTATGGATTCTAGGAGATGAAAGAGCGCTCCTGAAGGGAGGGTCATACTGGGAACCATTAATTCTCGAGGCTAAAACTCGTCAATGTTTCTTTCTAGCAGATGAACACAAGGAGCTCGCAAAGGTCATAGTCGAAGTCAAGAAAGATCTTCATGAGCTAGATGAGTTACTTATTGGGGAGTCTTCACTCTTCCAAAATACCACATGGAAGGTAATTCAGCTTTCTTGTTAGTTCAAAGTACCAAAGTTTTCCTGTAAGTAATTCTATATATATCATTAGAAGATCATTCAACAAATCTAATTCTATATATATAGATATGTTGTTGTGTACCTTTAGTTCACCATGCATTCAACTTTCATTGTCTAGGTTTTCTTTAGCAGCAAGTTTATAACATCATTTTCAAACATTGAGTCATTGGAGACCAAAAAACTAGTACTTCTGATGCTGCTAAAGCTTTCTACTGGTTGGAGGCCGAAAAGGAGTTCGACTACAGCTTCTGTTGGTGGAAGCCCATATTCTGAACTTATGAGAGAATTCAAAGTTAAAGGATTGCATCTTCTATGTACTATAGACATTGTCAAGGATTCACATTATGTCCAAGCCTTGAAGGTTTGGGATATACTGCCTTTTCTTGAGATCACAGAGTTAGTAAAACAATTAGAACGAATCATTAAGATGTATACTCAGGAGTATATTAACTATTGCAAAGCAAGATGTGGTCAAAGGTATGAAAAATATCATTGTTACTTTCATCAAATTAATCTGTTATACGATTACAAACTTTCTAATTATTTTTTTTTTAATTCCCAGGGGTTCTGAGTTCCCGTTGAACTGGCCTTCGACTACTGAAATTATTCAGTATAAATTTCAGAATTCGAATTCTTGTGAGGAAATGTTTATGGATGAAGGTGTTGAAAATGTGAAGGTGCGTGAATGTTTGACACTAATGAAGTTCTACCAGTTTTCACATGGTGTAGTAAATGGTATGATATCTGGATGTGATGGTGGGGTTCTTGGGCTTCCTATTGAGCTCACTGAACAAGAAAAGGATGTTGTTTCTTTTGACAAAAGCAGCTTCATTTTGGGAAGATCTGGAACTGGAAAAACTACAGTGTTAACTACAAAATTATTCAGAAAGGAACAGCTTCACCATTTAGCATGTGAAGCGTTTCATGAAAACATGGAAATCAATGAGGAGGTGAAGCAAGATGTGCTACATCAACTTTTTGTTACTCTGAGTCCAAGACTTTGCCATGCAGTGAAACAACAAGTTGGTGAATTTAATCGGTATGTATATGTCGATTTGTATGCAAATAGTAGCAACCTTTAACTTAATTAAGTTATGTCATCTTAGATTTGTTTTTTTGCTTATGCTCTTAAATCAAATATGAGAAGTAGTTTTTTAACATCAGTACTTTACTGCAACTACCAATCCAAACTTGCTTTAATGAAGTTACTTTTGGTGTAATTACACCACTAAGATGAGTATAAGATGAATATAATGCGTCTCTGATGATGACTTTTTGAAATATCCAGATTGACATGTGGGGGTAGTTCATCATCCAAAAGCAGCTCAGGGGTTACTGATGACATTGATAAAATGATGTTGTCTGAAAATATTCCAGATCACTTTATTCATCTTCCTCAAAACAAATATCCACTTATCATAACATTCCACAGATTCCTACTAATGCTTGATGGAACAGTTGGTAGATCATACTTTGAGAGGTTTCCTTGTGTTAGGAAGCTTCTTTGTGGCAATAACACAAGTAACTCAAGACTCAGTGTTTTGGAACAATATATGAGGTTAAAGGATGTTACTTATGAGAGATTTTGTGCACTTTACTGGCATCACTTCAACAATAAGCTGAGAAAAAGTTTTGACACCTCCACAGTTTATACTGAAATAATGTCTGTTATAAAGGGTGGATTAATGGCAGGAAAGGCTCCCAATGGGATCCTCTCTAGAGAAGATTATGTTGCTCTTTGTGATGCCCGAACTTCCATTTTGGATGCACAGAAGAGAGAAATGATCTATGCCATATTTGTTCAGTATGAGAAGATAAAACTGGAAAAAGAAAATTTTGATTTGGCTGATTTAGTGAATGATCTTCATCGAAGGCTTGAATTTGAAGGGTACAAGGGAGATTCTATGGATTATGTATATATTGATGAAGTTCAAGATCTTACAATGAGGCAGATTTTGCTTTTCAAATACGTTTGTACAAATGTTCAAGAGGGCTATGCTTTTTGTGGAGATACAGCACAGGCCATAGCAAAGGGTATTGGATTCAGATTCGAAGATATAAGGTTGTTGTTTTTTAGCCACTTCCTTTTGGGTTCAGAAAAGGGAACAATGTCAAGAATATTTCAATTAAGCCAGAACTTTCGCACACATACTGGAGTTTTAAATTTGGCCCAAAGTGTTATCGACCTTCTTTGCCAGTTTTTTCCTTTGTTTGTTGATGCTTTGAGGCCAGAAAGTAGTCGAATAAGTGGGGAACTACCTGTTCTTCTTGAAACTGATACAGGTGATAATGCTATTAAAACAATATTTGGAACCAATGAAGTTGGAAGTGATCAGAAAGTCATTGGATTTGGTGCTGAGCAAGTTGTTTTAGTTAGGGATGAATATCTTAAAGAGAAGGTTGTCAATATTGTTGGCAAGAATGCCCTTGTTCTAACAATCATGGAGTCTAAAGGCTTAGAATTTCAGGTAATTAAAACACTAATGAATCTTTTATTTGTTTTGCAAATCTTAAGATGGAATTAAATTATTTGTATGACCACAAAAGCCAAACATTATGATGCACTCAACTCTACGTTTCATGTTTTGTAGGACGTATTGTTATATGACTTTTTCACTACATCATCTTTCTCAAATGAATGGCGAATCATTTACGAGTATATGAAGGAAAAAGACCTCAACATGAGCTCTACTTTAATGTGTACTTCGTCTTTCGATATGGAAAAGCACGTTGTTTTATGCAGTGAACTTAAGCAGTTGTATGTAGCAATCACTCGAACAAGACAGAGGTTATGGATTTCCGAAACTACAGGTTTCTCTCAACCAATCTTTGATTACTGGAAAAAGTTAAGCCTTGTTGAAGTCAAACATTTGGATGATTCTTTTGCTGAAGAAATGAAAATTCCAAGCAGTAAAGACGAGTGGAAAGCACGTGGCGTAAAGGTCTGATCTATAACCAAATTCTATGCATTGATCAGAAGCTTGTTTGTGTCGAGGTTTTTAATGATATCTATTTTATTTAATTGCAGCTATTTTATGAGAATAACTTTGGAATGGCAAAGATGTGCTTCATGAAGGCTGAAAACAAGTATTCTGAAAGATTGGCAAAAGCATATCAACTCCGTGCAATTGCTGAAGGTATCAACAGTTCAGAGATTGAAAGGAAGAAGGTCTTTAAGGAAGCTGCTGAGCTATTTCAGTCTCTTGGAAAGCATATGTTGGCTGCTGAGTGCTTCTATGAGATGGAAGATTATAAAACAGCTGGTAATCTTTTACTTTCTTTTTACACTACCTCCTTTGTGAAATCGATTCAATTTTTGAAGTCAACAATTAAACTATCTCTTCCTATAAGATTTACATGGATACATGATTTAAGTCTTTAAGAAATACTAGCCCACTGCATATAATGAACATTTGTAAAACGAATGGAGAAATAAGTTGAAGATTTGGGTCCCCAACATTTGTACGTCTGTTTCTTGTGGTTTTTATTATTATCTGTTTTATCTGATATTCACATTCAAAATCATGTAAACGTGCAGCTGAGGAATATGAGAAGGCTGGAGCTTTTGCAAAGTGTCTTTGTGCTTGCTCTGATGGAAATTTATTTGAAATGGGTATTCGGTTACTAGAGCAATGGGGAGGATGTGGGGTTGCAGAGCAAGAGTTTTTGAGAAAAGGTGCTCTTTACTATTTTGGTGTCAAGGATTTGAAAAGAATGATGAAATTTGTTATTTCTTTTCACTCAAAGGATGAGATGCGGCAATTCTTAACAAAAAAGAGATGCTTTGATGAACTTATATCACTGGAAGTAGAATGGGGTAACATTCAAGAAGCTGCAAAGGTGGCAAGACTCAAACCCGATCCTTCCCTTGAAGCTGACATTCTTTACACGGGTGGATTTCACAGGCAATCGTCATTGACTATCTTGTGGCATGTATTTTTGGAATCTCCAGTTTTTCAAAAAGCACATGAACCTTTTACACAGAAGGATGAATTGCTAAAGAAGGCTGTTTTATTTGCTAAAAGCTGTTCTAATGACTTCTTTCAGTTTGTGTGCAAAGAAGCTAGAATTTTGTCTGAAGGAACAACTGAAGAAGAAATATTAAAAAAAAGCCCATGAGTTCATAGATTGCTACAAAAATAACGATTTGGCTATGAGTGTTGAACATGTGAAGACGAATCTAGAGATACAAAAAATTGAAAAACATGTGCTTGACAAATGTGCTCTTTACTATCTAGGTGTCAAAGATTTCAAGAGTATGATGACATTTGTTTGCTCTTTCCACTCCAGGGATGAGATGAGGATCTTCTTAACAAAAAAGAGGTGCTTTGATGAATTGATATTGCTGGAAATAGAATGGGGTAACTTTGAAGAGGCTGCAAAGGTCTCAAGGCTTAAAAAAAATCCCAAAGCTGACCTTCGCATGTATAGAGTTCACAGGGAATCATCACTTCTAATCCTATGGCATGTCTTCATGAACTCTGTGGTTCTTCAAAACACGGATGAACCTTTTAGGCAGAAGGATGAATTACTACGTGAGGCTGTTGTAATCGCCGAAAGTGACTCTAATTTCTTCTATCAGTTTGTGTGCAAAGAGGCGAACATTTTGTCCGAAGGAAAAAATCAAGAAGAGTTATTAATAAAAGGACTTGAGTTCATAGATTGCTACAAAGAAAATTCTTTAGCCATGAGCTTGAAGCACGTGAAGACGACTCATGAAGTAGATAAAATTGAAAAAGATGTGCTTCACCTAATGCATTCCTTTTTCAAGTCTGTAAACCATTTAAATGAGCTTCCGATACTGCTAGAAATATGTGGAAAGTTTGTCGAAGCAGCAAACTGTGGTAACGAAGATAATCAATCAATTGAAGCAGCATTGAGTAGACTTTGGTATGTCTTCTTTGGATCTCTTTGGGCTTATGGGAATAAAGCATGGCCACTAAAGCACTTTAAACAGAAAAACAAGCTCCTGCATGATGCGAACTTTTATGTGGATCAGTGTGATCCTTATTCAAAGGATTCTGCATTGGTGCGAACAGAGATAAGCATTTTATCAAATGCAGAAATCAGCTTACACGAGATGTGGAGGTGTTTGAGTGACACACCAAAAGAAAGAAGCCTTAGGATACACAATTTGCTTTCCCGAAGAATTCTTGATGTTTACTTCGGTTCGGATTGCAGTGTCAATGCTAGTATTGAAACATGGGTTGATGATCTGAAACTTAAGCATTTAGAAACCGAGTTTTCAAACAATGTTGTCTCATTTGATGGTTTGATTTACTTTTGGAGTTATTGGAAGGAATTGATTATGGAACTGATCAACTGGTGCTCTACACAGGATCACAGTGGCAAAGATAGTATAATATACACGGATTTCATTTCCAATTATTTTGGGATGAGGAGTTACGATGGTGATAAGAAAGGAAGCTATGTCGTGCTAGATGCTGAAGCCTATTGGGTGAAAAGGTGGAATCCACGTATGCATAGGAACAAACATTTTAACATCATTGATGCTTGTGAATTTTCTTCTGTGGCTTCACAATATTGGTGTTCGGAACTACTGTATGTTTCTGAAAAAGTGTTGAAAAAGCTTCAGTCTATTCATGCATATCCAACTGTGAAAAAATTCTCCATGCATCAACGTATGAAAATACTTGCAAATTTGTTTGAAGTTGCAAAATCACTAGAAAAATGCAAGCTTCCAAATGAGTGGCGTCGTGCTTATCGGTTTGTTGATCAATCTTTCAAATTTTTCCTGGATGAGTTCATAATCAATGTGTTTAATATGAACAGCTGGAATACTGAAGAGTCAAAAGAAATGATATCTCTGAGGGGAAATGAAACATTTCTGAGCATGCTCAAAGAAGCAATCAACATAAATAGCAAATCGCCCAAAGGTCTAACATGTGGACAGCTTGGGAGATAGCAATGATAAAGCTAGCATACCGAATGATTGACTTCAATGATGATACTATGAGAAAAGTTAGATATTGTTCTTCCCCGAATTGGAGAGCTTTGTTTGATAAACTCAAGGGTGATAAATCGAGTTTGACAAATGTGGACTTAGCTATAAGTTTACATAATGTACTGAAAGAGACAACGTTTTCTTCAGGTTTGCTGAGAGCCGATGACTGTATGTCACCTACATGCTTCTTATATCTTATAGAGCGTCTTCTAATCTTGTCATTTTGCTTTCATGGTCATGTTTTCATGACAAGATCTTCTTGCGTTGAATGGCTTTCTTATGAGGAATGGAGCATAGATTCAGATGTAGGGCATGTTATATCTTTGGACATCATGAAGGATATCTCTCTTTCTTTGGTTTCAATGGTTATGAAAATGATGAATTCCCGGGATGATTTATTGAAATGGATCACAAAATCAAAGGAGTCGTATGACATTTTGGTTTTGCGATTATTTGTTCTTCTTTCCATTATCTGTGTAAACTCGGGAGAACATTATCATCATCTGCTTGATTTTTTGGGATGCCCTCATCTTGCATCCGTGTTGCCTTCTACATTTGTCGAGGGGTTAATCAAGGGTGTAAAGGAAGACTGTTTAGTTGATGCTCTTGCTGTTGCCTGTGAAAAGATAGAAAATCCACTCGTCATTGTGAGTTTCACAAAAGATTCTTCAATGGCTCCACGTGGAAATGCCATATTTCTGAACATGGTGGAACAGGACTTTTCCCGGGAAAAACTCATAAAATTGTTGTATTGAAGTCCTGGGTTTCCACTTCTTAGCAATTTATATCAAAAGCAAGCAGATTTCTTTCGTATACTTGATGTATGGTGAGTTGAAATACGGTTCACATTGTACAAACAGTATTTCACTATTTTGTATGTTGATATCAAAATAGTACTGTTAGGATGCCAATCTCATTCGGCCTTTTGATTGGTCTGGATTTTATGTATATGGGCACCTTTTATGAGTTTTAAATCTAATCTCACAAACCATTTTCCAAAAATAAACAAATGTTAACAAAATCATCCAAATGGTAAGAGTTTTTGGAGGCCACAATATACGAAAATCAAAAAGGCCTCCAGAAAATGTATTATTCATAAAAAATAATAAAACGACATCATATTGGCTTGGTTGACTGGCAGGGCCGGTCCTACGGAATTCCATGCCCCGGGCAAATAGAGATAACAATGCCTTATTTTTATACTATGTTAATACAATTCCCAGATTTTATAACATAATCTTCTAAAGCAACTACTGAAAAAAACTTTTTGTTAGATTACTTATTCCTACAAAGTACAAACTAAATGTTACAAAGCAATTCTTGAAGCAAAAACATTAATTATCCTATAATAATAGTAAAATTTGCATACTGTTCAACATAACCCAAAACCTGAAATTAGAAATTGTTAATGAGAGTTAAAAAGTTTCATTTGTTGCATCAATATATTATCTATATAATAATTAGAAATTGTTAATGAGAGTTAAAAAGTTTCATTTGTTGCATCAATATATTATCTATATAATTTATAATCCCATAAACAATATGATATTTAATAAGATTGTATATATAAAGATTATATATCTTTCAACAATTTTTTAATGACAAATGAGAATAGAACTAAATAAATCAAAATGAATTTTTCTATAAACTAAAGCAAAAAAAAACATTTATGTGGAATCGGAAATAAAACAATAAATTTCAACAAAACATATGAAAAAATGAAAAGTTAATTAATCATATCAAAAAATGATAACCTTGTGTAGTTTCCTGTAAAGCAAAACTAGCAAAACTTCAAAAAACAAATTATAGAAAAACAATAAGTCTCGCCTAAAACTACTAAATCAAGAAGAAAAAATACAGACCCAATGGTGTACTGCATGGTGTACTGCAAGTGTCCTAAATGCAGAAAAAGTTCTAGAAATCAAAATCAATATTCCAAAAAAAAAATCATGAAATCAAAATCAACAATCATTGTTAACAAAATCCCAAAAATCAGTATTCAGAACTAACAAAATTATGGGGATTAACAAAAATCAAAATCAATTAAGAACCAATATTAACAATACTTAATCAAAATTAGTGCAAAACCTATGCTAACAATACTACAATAGCAAAAAAGAACTAATATTAACAATATTAATGAAAACAACTGAAGTCAGCTGTTGCTGTCTAATTCTGCTTCATAAGACTTTGGACTTTCAGTTAACCAAAAAACTAGTAATATCATATTTGAACTCAAAAATCAGAAGAAGAACAGGGCTTTCTCGGTAGTGTAACACTGTAAAGGGACTAAGGGAGAAGATGAACCAAAAAACTCAAATAAGAAAACAGAACTGCCGTTGATGTTTAATACTGCTCCAGGTCTCCTCGTCTTCTCTGATTCTCTTGACTCTTGGAATTAGGCGTGCTTTTTTCCCCCACTCGGCTTCTGCCTTCTCAAACCTCAAATCGTGCCCTTGTCAGGAAATAGATGTCTTGGGCCTAAATAAAATGCATACCCAAAAGAAGAAAACAAAAGTTGATGCCCTTATGTCCATTGATGCCCTAGGTAGTGGCCCAGCTCGCCCTTAGGCCGGCCTATTGACTGGGAAAAAAAAAGAAGTCGGCTGCAAAAATCTCATGGGTTGTGTCGCAGTTGTGGTCACCTGTATATCAAGGGATAATGACATAAACAGGTAATATATTTTTTTATTTATACACTAGGTGTGAAACCTGTGTAATACACGAGTTTATTAAAAAAATATTGAATATAAAATATTGAGCATCAAGTTTTTCAATATATATCTACCATAATAAATGAAAATTATTTTTTTTGTTTATGATTGTATTTCATAATATTTTTTGTTTTGAAGAAGTTATTGTATAAGTGAAAATTATGATGTATAAATATTAAATTATGAAATAATTTATTGTTGCCTAATTGATTATTGCCTAATCTGTAGTTGTAGGTATTTTATTTTGGTATGATTATTGAAATTTAATTTAATGATTTTACATAACATAAATAAACTCGCATAAAATATGGAATTACTTTTATATTTAAGAAAATTGAAAGCACAAGAAAATGCCAAGTGGAAAAAGAAAAAATCAAAAAATCCTACAAAATGACATGTGTCAAACTAAATGAGAACATAACATTTGGCAAAAACCTTTTCATTTATTAGGGTAGATTTGGTCATTGAGTTTTTTTTTAACGTCCATATTTACCTCTTCAACTTGTTAAACTGTACAGTTCTTATAACCGCAGTAGTGGAGCCAGGGTCAAAGTAAAGGGGTATCCTGAATTTTTTTTTTGTGTAATATAGAATAAGAAAAAAAAAACCGCGATTTCATTAGATATAAAGTTCAACTTCCATAACAAAATTACGTTTTAAAGTTCACCTCTTCTTTTATTTTAAGAAAGCGAGTAATTACATTTTCATCTTAACATTCTCTAGTGTTTTCTTTTCTACACTACAAATGAAAGCATCATTCATAAAATCGTCATCTATTTTATTACGCAAATTGGTCAAGAACTTCATTGTAGAAAAACACCGTTCAACGATTGCAGTTGCAACGGGCAAAACCAAAGTTAGTTTTAATAATCTATAAACCAAAGGAAAAGAGAGGTATTTTCGGTTTCCACCAACAAACGAGAGAGGTCTGCAATTCCCTTCAAGTTGAAAAATCTCTCATCATGGAGCAAAGAATGATAATAGATATCAAGTTGCCCATTAAGTTGCGCCATTTCTGAATCGTCAAAATCGTTTTTGTATATCTCGCTTAATTTTAACAACTTTGTTTTATCAAAACTAGAAAATGAGTCACAAGGACTCAAAGCCGCTATGTTCTCCATCAACTTCGTGCCAACTTCATTAAATCGATCCTTAAATTCTTGAATTTGCATATCCAAAATTGTGTTAAAAATCACAACTTCAAAATGATGTTGATTAGTCTTATTGGTCCTACGCTTGCATAGGGTAACATAATATTCCGACATGCCCACAATTCCAATATTCTGCTTTTCACAAAAGCACATACGTTCTTCCAAATTTATGGAAACTCATCTTTTCTAAAAACCAGCTATGTTTTCTTTGTCGGTTTTAGTAATGAAGCCACTTCCAGAATATTTTGATCTTTTTTTTGAAGATGCTTTGATAAGGTATCTGTGAGGCATAGAGTTTCCAACATCAAGTGTAAAAGAAACACGAAATCAAGTCTCTTGAAATATGACAAAATACCCTTTGCTTGATTACGGTTAGATAAATTAGACCCTTCATCTTTGACATATTTAACTACCGCAACAACTTCTGCAAACCAATTCACTAAACTTACAATTTTTCAAAAATGTGAACCTCATCTACTATCTCCAACTTGAACAAGAGAAATATCTTGATTCAACTCTTTTCCTGTTTTAGTTTCATCAATACCAATTTCAGATGCCACTCTTTCTTTTTGCATCTCTCGTATCTTATCTTTTCTCTTACAAGACCCACAAACGACAGTAACCACCAAAGTTGTCGAGATCGTGATGGACATAAGTATCAATAGCTCCAAACACCTCATCAATGATTGTCCCATGTAAGATATCGTGAGGAAAGCTAAAGAAATCATTCATAAATACTGAATGAATACAAAAACAAAAATGACTTATTTTGAAACAAAAAAATATTAATGACTAAATGAGTACAAAATGAGAAATATATTACCTTATTAAGTCATTTTTCCCGGTTAACCTGGAGTAATCGGTCATAAGGACTGAATGTGTACAGTTTAACAAGTTGAAGGGGTAAATATAGACGAAAAAAACTCAGTGACCAAATGTGTATAAATCGAAAAATATGTTACCTTTTTAATTCATTATCTCATATATACAAACTAAATTAATTTCCCTTTCCTCATTCTTCACACAACATTTTCGCAAAGACCGTAATTTTTTTTTTGAAAAATATGGTTGTAAACAACAACGATTTGCCTGAATTAGTGAATTATTCATTATTATCACTACTACAAAAGGGTTATAAAACCCGGTTAAAATGGATTTTTAACTCTGGTTTTTCCACCGGGTTATATGAAGGCAAGTCCTATGTGAAAATTGGAAAGAACACGGTTTTGCAATCGGGTCCTATTATCCTAATAGAGTCCGGTTTTTTATGAATCAATCGGGTCTGATGGAGCATTTTTTTCAAATAATGAGATATCAAAATTACAATCTCAATAACATTAAACAAACCAATATTGCCTTTATGAGTATATTGCCGTTAAGAAACAATATTTTTCATTGTAACATTAATTCTATCGTTTTACACTTTTAATCTTTTAACATTCTAGCCTCTACTACATCTTTACAAAATACACAAAGGTTCTTTACAATCTTTAAACCTTTTATTCCTAAAGTTTCCGCATCTAAGTGATATGATGTGACATTTTCCAATAGTATCAACCGTGTTAGATTCTATTATGAAGTCCATTTGTGCATTAAAACAAACCCGATATTTTCCAATAGTATCCACCGTGCTAGGTTCTATTATAAAGTCCATTTGTGCATTAAAACAAACCCACCTTTACTTATAGTCAAGCATGTATTATATTAATAGAAGTGATCAACATTTCACTTTGACTAGCAAACGTACTTTATACAATATGATTCCTTCTGGTCTTCTCATCTTGCAGACAAACATCAATACTTGTAGTCCCCATGATTTCGTAATTTTTTAAAGTCCAACACCTTAATAAGAAAAAAAAAAGTAAATGTAATTAGACCCGACAAACGTGTCGTGTCGTGTCAGGTTCATGTCGTGTCAAGACATTAAACGGGTTGAAATGGCTTGACCCTAACCCGACACGTTTAATTATCGTGTCGTGCAGTGTCAAACCGTTTATTTTCTTGTCGGTTTCATGTCGGGTTTCGGGTTAAGGTTTAGACCTTGTAAATATGTTGTGTCATGTCGGGTTGAAATATTTTAAAGGTTGAAAAGTAGGAGTTGTGGAGGCAAAAAGGAAAAAGTGAAACACTGGAGTTATGAGATGAAATGACAAAATTTATAGTTAGTTTAGAAGGAAAAATGAAAAGAGTTAAAGTTGGGGAACAAAAGGGATAAGTGGTAAGGATGACTAAAATTAAGTAACTTTGAAAATTTGAATATTACTTCTAATTCTTGAGTTTGGCCCACTACAAGTCTATAACATATAATATATTGATAAAAAATATGAAATTGATTATAAATAATATATAATTAAACGGGTCATATTTGAGTCATGTTCGAGTTGAAAGTCTTGACCCTAACCCTACTCGTTTAATTATCGTGTCATGTCGTGTCGTGTCAACCCGTTTACATAAACGTGTCGAAATCTCTGACCCTAACCCGCTAATTTCGTGTCGGGTTTTCGTGTCGTGTCATGTTTTGCCAGGTCTAAATGTAATTGAAAAAAATGAAATTAGGAAGTTATAATACACAAATAAATGAAAGTATTTTCTTATTTCTCGCATAGAACCTCATTTCATCACTATATTGATGTAGAACGTGAAGCCCTTGAGTGTGAAGAGAAAATGGACAAAGAGAGATGTTCCAGAAAATAGCTGGAAGATAAGAAGCTGTAGGATAAAGATCACATCAGTAGTTTTAGGAATTTGAATTTTAGATATTAGCTGTTTTTTTCTTAAACTTAGGAATTATCTTGATTTTTGAATTTTTGAGATGTGATATAAAGCTTATTAGTGTATTGTTTATGGGGAATTCTTTTTTTTTCATCTTTGAAATTCAATAAAGTGATTTTTTCATGTTCCTGCGGCTGGTGGATTCCAACATCTATTCAAGAACACGTTGGTGATCTTACATCAGTGTTTCTTGATGCATTAGGTAGTATCAGAGCAAGGTTTACCTTGTTAAATGTCGGGAAGAAACACAACTAGAAGAGGACTTACTGATGAGAATCGTGGGGATGAAAATACTTTAGCCATAATAGAGCTGAGACAGTCTGTTACTAGGTTGAAATGGATGTTTCAACTACTCAACAGTCAAACCAACCATCATAGAAAACGTAACCAACATCGACAAGATAGGTTGATTAGGATGACCGATGTGGAGGACACCGATAGTGAGAATTCAAAACAAGAAGAGGCTGGGGATGGCCATATAAGGAACAACCAATATCGTACAAATTATAGGATCCGGGCCGATATTCCATTATACCATGGGAGGATGAAAATTGAAGATTTATTAGACTGGATTTCAGATGTTGAACGCTTCTTTGAGTTCACGGAGGTTGCTGAGCATATGCATCTGAAACTGGTGGCTTACAAGCTAAGAAGTGTTGTTGATGTGTGGTTGGATAAGTTACAAATGGATAGGAGATGACAAGGCAAATCCTCAATACAATCTTGGAAAAAAATGAAACCAGAGATGATAAATAGGTTTTTGCCACCTGGGTATGAACAATTTATTTTTCAGAATTACCAAAATTGTTCTCAAGACAACCGATCAGTGACAGATTGTACTGAAGAGTGGTATAGGTTGTTGGTTCGTAATAACCTTAACGAGACAGATGAACAATAGGTATCGAGGTATCTTGGCGGGATGAAGCCTACTATTCATGGTAAAAATGGGCTTCATGTGGTGTGCACGGTGAACGAAGCGCATAATTTGGCATTAAAAGTTGAGCAGATGGAAAAGTGTGCAAACAAATCTATGAATTTCAATAGAGTTGTAAGTGATGCACCTGGTTCTAGTTCCACCCCAAAAAATTTGTACCAGAACTCAACCCTAACTTCAACCAAAACTATAACTACAACTTATCAAAACCAAACGAACCCCAACACTTTGCAATCAACACCTAACTCGTATGCCAAATCTGGATACAAATGTTACAAGTGGGGTCACCCATGCCATTGTTCTAATGAGTGCCCTCAACGATACAACATTGATAAAACATCACTCATGACTACGATCCATAAAGTGATATTGATGTGGGTTAAGTCCAATACTAATTCTCCTATTCAAGTACCTATGAAGTTGGTAACAACTCTTGTTATTCTCATCTCCAGGAGAATCAACCAATCCATTCATATTATTCTTACCTCGTAGATGCTCCCACAACTATGAATGATTATGGACATTTAGAATAACCTAGTTATTCAAGGATTAAACATGCTAATATAGAACACACCAATTATTTAATGAAAGACTCATATCCAATATATTAACGCATAACAATATATGTTTCTCGTATTGTTCCAATATCCAAATGCTAAATTTCAATCAAAACACATCTACTTATATCAACAAGGCCCTACAACACTAGCTTAACTTTCATGTTTTAGCTAGTGAAGGAGCTTTGCTAAGTAAATTTTATAAACTTAATTTCTATAAATATTGTGAATATAAACATTTTCAGTTATATATATATATATATATATATATATATATATATATATATATATATATGACTCATATAAAAAAACTAGTGATAATGCATTAGATGCTTAAATATGACTTAGATACCAATACTTGCGCAATGAGATTATTCATAGTCATAATGAACTATACATTAAACATGTTTATGTGTTGTTCTCCAACCCACAATGTACTCTAACTCTAATGTGTAACTGTTATTAAAATATACATGGAACCACTATCCATGTAAGTTTCTCTTCATTCATAATGAGGACACGTATGATTGTGATTGAGAAACATCTCAAGAGTTTAATTGTTTTATCTTCAACTTTCTCTCGTACAAAATGACAATCCACTTCAATGTGTTTTATGCGTTCATGAAATGTAGGATTATGAGCAATTTGAAGAGCAGCATCATTATCTCCAAAGAGTAAGGTTGGATCTTTTGTGTGAATATCAAAATCCTTCAATAATTATTGCATCCAAACCAATTCAGCAGTAGTCATAACCATAGCCCTGTATTCAACTTCTGCTGAAGACCTTGAAACAGTTAATTGCTTTTTAGATTTCCATGAAACCAATGAGTCTCCTAAAAACACACAAAAACCTATTACAGATCGTCAAGAATTTTTGCACTTTGCCCAGTCTGAATCACAAAATCCTTTGAGTTGTAGTGAAGATTTTGATGAAAATAGAAGTCCTTGGCCTAGAGACTGTTTCATATATCTAAGTAAATGGCATGCAACATTGTAATGAGGAACTCTTGGATTAGACATAAACTGAGATAATTGTTGTACTGCAAAGGAAATATCTAGTCTTGTGATGTTTAAGTATATTAATCTTCCAATTAACCTTCTATATTGAGAAGGATCTTGATTAAAATCTCTATCCTTTTCAGATAATATAGATCGTGGTTCCATAGGGGTATTTTTGGGTTTTGCAGCAAATAATCCGGCATCTTCTAGAAGTTGTAGAGTTTAATTTCGTTGAGAGACCATAATACACTTCTGTGAATGTGTAATTTCCAAACCCAAAAAATATCCTAAATTGCCCAAGTCTTTTAGTTTGAATTCTTGACTTAACTGAGATTTGAGATAAGTAATGCCTTGTTGAGATGCACCTGTAATGATTATATCGTCTACATAAACAAGTAAACAAACATAATCATCACCTTTGCCTTTATGAAACAATGAATAGTCTGATGTTGACTGCGTAAATCCAATTTTCAGCATAAAAGATGAAAATTTTTCAAACCATTTCCTGGATTATTGTTTAAGACCATAAATGGACTTATTGAGTTTACAAACAAGTTTGGAATGTGAACCATTAGGTCCCCCCTGAATGTTGAGTCCAGGTGGAATATCCATGAAAACTTCCTCATGCAAATCTCCATTAAGCAACACATTGTTAACACCCAATTGCACCATATTCCATTTCTTTATTGCATCAATAGCTAAAATCAGTTTGACTGTGACCAATTTTGCAACAGGTGAGTAAGTTTCAAAATAGTCAATTCCTTCTTTTTGATTAAATCCCTTTGCCATAAGCCTTGCCTTATATCTTTCAATAGTGCCATTACTTCCATGTTTGACTTTATAAACCCATCTACATCCGACAGTGTTCTTATTTGGAGGTAGGGGCATAATTGTCCAAGTATTATTTGCTGCCATTGCATCCAATTCCATATTCATAGCTTCACACCATTCTTTATGTATTGATGCTTCTTTATAATTCTTGGGCTCAAATGTTGAAGAAGAGACTTTATCATACGATAAAACAGAATCCAAAGAGTATGGTGTAGAAGAATAAGACAGTATGTTGCAATGATAATTGCGTAGATATAAAGGAGGTTGATGATTTCTTTGAGATATTCTTAATTCTCCTGTTTGTTCAGAATTCAGATCTGAATGTGTAGCTTGAACAGGTGCTGGTATTGGATCAGAAATAGAACGAGGAATGTGTTCATTAAATGGAATAGGCAAGACAATGTTGGAAAAAGGATCTGAAGGTGTTGTTAAGAAGTTTTTGTCTTGAAATGGATAAATGGATTCATGAAATATAACATCCCTTGAACAAAAAGTTTAATTTGTTTCAAGATCAAAAAGTTTATAAGCTTTCATATTGGGTGGATATCCCAAAAATATGCAAGCTTTAGCTCTGGGAGTAAACTTTGTTCTTTGATTTGGCAAAGTTGAAGCATAGGCCAAGCATCCAAAGATTCGAATATGTTTATAATTTGGAACTTCATCAGGTAACAATTCATATGGTGTTTTGAATTCAATAATTTTTGATGGAATTTGGTTGATCAGATAAGCTGCAGTCAGAATTGAATCACCCCAGTAGCAAATTGGAATTTGTGATTGAAACATTAATAATCAAGCTACATTCAACAGATGTTGATGTTTCCTTTCCATAATTGAGTTCTGTTGTGGTTTTTGAACACATGATTTTTGACGTATAATTTCTTTTTCATCAAAAAAATCTTTGAATTCTAACTCTTTAGCATTATCTAATCTAAAACATTTGATATTCTTGTTGAACTGAGTTTGGACATAAGCATAAAACTTTGGAATAATACTTTTGATATCAGATTTTTGTTTCAGCAAGTATATCCATGTATATCGACTGTGATCATCAACAATTGTGGAAAAATATCTTTTTCCATTATTGGTTTGATCTTGATTAGGACCCCATATATCACAATGAATAATGGCAAAAGATTCATCAGATATATTGTTAAAAGACTGAAATGGAAGCTGCTTTTTTTTAGCCAAAGGGCAAATTGGACAATGTTGTTTACAATCACTATGAGTAATAGAAACATCCAACAAAGTCTTAATAGGAAAAAGACAATTATTAGATGGATGTCCTAATCTCTTATGCCACAAATCTAAAGAAACAGTATTGATTCTTGAATCTAAATCTGAATTACAAACTTGTTGTCCGTTGTTGTTGATGACATACAAATCTTGAATATTGTCAGCTTTGCCAATCATCTTCTTGTGATGAACATCCTGAATATATGCATTTTGACATGTGAATTGAACAATTAGATGCTGAGATCTTGTAAGAGCACTAACTGATATCAAATTCAAATCAAACTCAGGAACATAGAGAACATCCTTTAATATGAACAAGAAATCAATCTTGATATCTCCAATCATATGAACAGGTAGAGTTACTTTATTTGGAAGAGTAACCGTATGATTAAAAACCATTCTCTTGTTCATAAACAAATTAATATCATGACACACATGTTGAGATGCCCCTGAATCTAATATCCACATATGAGAATCCAATCCGTTTTTAACAGTAAGAGAGTAACACTTACCTGTTGAAGTATTCTCATTAGGATTGACAGAAATCATGTGGTTTGACAGGGCTGACATCACTTGTTGGCATTGTGCTGAAGAAAATCCTCGAAACATGTTGCTAAGTTCATCATTTATTGGAGAACTCATATCATCATTCATCATAGCAGCAACAACATGATTAGTTTTTTATTTAGGTTTATAACCTGGAGGGTAACCATGTAATTTGTAGCACTTCTCAATCGTGTGTCCTTGAAACTTACAGTGAGAACAATAAGGTCTGTCTCTGTTATTTTGATACTTTTTAGCTTGATTCTGACCAGCATTAGAGTTGTCGACATTCCTGTTAGAATTAACAGGGGTAGATTTGGCAAGAAATGCGAAAGAATTTTGATTGTTTGAAAGAATCTTCTGTTTTTCTTCTTGAACTACCAGTGAGAAAACACGATTGATTGCTGGTAATAGATCTGTTAACAAGATTTGACCTCTTGTTTGAGAAAAGGATTCATTCAATCCCATAAGAAAATTTATAATTTGTTCAGATTGAAAATATTTTTCAATTTCCTTGACTCCACAACAATCGCATTTTCCACAAGAACATCTTGGTCTGAAATTCTCTAGTTCTTCAGTTAGAGATTTCAATTTAGTAAAATAAACTCCAACAACATCTTGATTTTGATTGAGATTCGTGATTTCACGACGAATCTGAAAAATACGAGGACCATTACTCTGTTCATATCGGTCTTTGAGATCATTCCATATTTCCTTTGCAGAATCAGCAAACATGATACTAGTAGATATGTCTTTAGAAACAGAGTTCAAAATCCATAAGATAACAAGATTATTGTTCCTCATCCATGAATCACGATTAATATCTTCAATCAATGGTGGTTCAGGTAACGATCCATCAACAAATCCAACTTTGTTTTTCACAGAAAGAGCAATCAACATAGATCTGCACCAAGAAGGATAATTCTCACCAATTAAAGATTGAGAAACAAGAATACATCCAGGATTGTCTAAATGATGCATGTAGTATGGAGACATACGATCGCCGATTGGAGATGAACTCGAATTCGAATTATTAGCAGCCATTGTAAAAAAATACAATGATAATCACAAGAACAATTTGTGATTTGATTGGAAATGAAAAACGCAACAATTCACAAGAACAATTTGTGAATCTGAAATCGCCAAAAGAAAATCAGTAATTCACAAGAAACAATCTGTGAATGAAGAACAGGAAAGAACGAACATGAACAAAAAAAGAAACAGAAGCTATCGTTTCTTCTCCGATACCATATCACAAATAGTTGAATTGAAATTGAATCTGAATCAGTACATATACAAATGAGAAAGGAAGGAAAACTAACTGGACCAACAGCCTCAACTGTCTAACTAACTAACTAACACAATATTTACAAATTGACCCTTCCTCTATGTTTAAATTACAAATATAACCTCTAATATAGAGAAAAGATGTGTAGGCCAGGGCCACGATAAAAGAAATACGGGCATATGAAGCGATCAATCTATAATGGAAGTTCTGACCAATAGAAAAACGATAGTAGATAAATTCTTTCATATTGACGAGAGGTTCGAGTTACCCATTATAGTAACTTATATTACACTCATGCGCCTAGCCTCAAATACAATTACCTTTGAGAAGTTATCTAATATGGAGAATGGGGGATATAAAGAATAAGAACATGAAGAAGAAGAATTTAAAGAAGAACTTATAGATGAACACGATATACATGATGATGAAAATGGATTTTTATTTTGACAACTCTTTCGTTTCAGATCATGACATATGTTAGGAGTATTATTTTTTTGTTTTCACTTTAAATTATTTGTAGTTTATGATTAGATAGGGAGATATGTTAAGTGCATTTTATTATACACTTTAATTTTATTTTTGATTTATGAGATGTTATGTCGAGTTTAAATTATTTGTTATCAATTGGCCTATCAATCTTGTATTGTATATCTGACCATTGTAGTTCTATTATATGCAACATGATAGAAGGATGTCGTGGAGGGGTCCCTTGTTTAGTTGATTATTTATCGATAGACACATCATTGCCTTAATGTAGTGGACATGGCACCCTCATACTTTTCTTAAACTGTTAACTAAGCAGATCACATGCTCTAATAGCAAGGAACCATTGATCCCCTTAGAAGCGCTAATGATCCCTAACAAATATGATAAAGGTGTTTTAGTAGTACAGTCCACACAATTTAGGTATGATTGGGTTAAGGAGCACTTTGTTGATTACTCTCAAGAAGATCGAGATATATATATATATATATATATATATATATATATATATATATATGTGTGTGTGTGTGTGTGTGTGTGTGTGTGTGTATCTTGGACCTCACGTGCTACCAACTCTCCCAAAACCAATTGGTGCTAGGAATGACGCTACCTGTGTATATATAACACATTCAGCCCTCTAGAAAAATATGATGTTCGACTAAGACTAGGAAACATTCTCTACGAATCGTGGAGATTGGGCCATTTCTGACACCAACAATGCCCCCCCCCCCCCCCCCCCCATTCTCCCCTAAAAAATTGCTCCTTGAGAGAATCGAAACCACGATCATAGCTCTGATACCACTTATTGGACCTCAGGCGTTACCAACTCTCCCAAATCTAATTGGTGTTAGGAAAGGCACTATCTTTGTACATATAACAAATTCAACCCTATAGCGCCTACGATGTTCGACTGCAACTAAGAAACATTACATACACATCGCAGATACTGGGGCATTTCTGAACCCAATAGTGTGTGTATGTGTGTGTGTTTAACTTACCACTTTTTTAGGTAAGTTAAACATATATAATTAGTAATTTAAACAATAAATCAGAGCATGAACAAAACCTTTCAACAAAGAAAAATGATTTGGAACGTCGAAAAAGTCAAATGGATTTTCAAATGCAACAAAGAAAAACATAATTTGAACAACAAATGATAGTATTTATGAAACAATGCAACCAACCGGTAATCCACTAAATAGTTATTAGTTTTGTAAACATTGTAATTATATATATATATATATATATATATATATATATATATATATATATATATATATATTAAAGTTATCCATCTTTAGGAACATAAAAGTTCCTAAGGGTTTGGCAAAATTCGTCCACAAATTTCCATAATTTCAATTGTTCAGAGATGGTCATGGTCCTCTATCTATGTGTGTAGTTACAGTTTTGGATCGTTTCTTTGGAAAGGTTATAATTTGCCTTTTTGCCATTTTCTGTGTACACGTTACTGGTCAAAGATTGGATACGTGTGCATGCCTTGGACACGGGTTATTTTCCTGTGTTTATCCACCACATGTTTGTATCTCCCTGTTCCACCTGTTTCCCACCGCCAACAAAAAAGGTAAATCTCATCACCTCTACCAATCTACCTTTTTTTCCGAGTACATGTGACACTCCTGTGCTTTTCCGGTCATTCAACTATGATTCCACCGCGTCGGCCTTGCTCCAAGTCATTGTCGATATTCTCCGATTCATGTCTTCTAATCGACTCACCGCTTGGTCTTCCAGTTACAGTTCCCACCATGACCATGGCTCGATTTGATTGTCTTATTGTTTCCAGTATCTTCAATTACCCTTCTGTTCTCAGTCTTCGTCTCCACCGCTTCTCGCCTCCACTGCACCAGAATCAACCATTGGTACACTGTGCGAGTTTCGCAATCGATTTCGACCACAAATAACGCAGATGCCCACATCTGAGTTCAGGAATCAATTAGTTATGCTACCAAAAGACTTCAGGTTTTTCGATTTAAGGCATGAGATGTCGACATTCTTTTTTGCCCTCTTTTATTTCTTCTATGTCACAGATGATTTGTGATTTAGGTCTCTGAGTGTTGAGGAAAAAGACTATGTTTGGGAATTTTGCTACTGTGTGGAAAGGTTTCATGTCAAAGATTTGATCCACTCTCTTCCTCCTCCACCACCACTGTAACTACCAGCTCTCAGTTGTCAGCTGAAAGATTAGTAGTGGCTGGTGGGTGTGTTTGACTAGCTAACCGGAGGTATCTGAGCTCCGGTCACCAGACATCTCGACATGACAAGAGATCCAATATGTAAGTGCTTTAATACTGATGATATTGAGTTTCTTTTATTAATTTCTATTATATGGTTAAATCATTTCATCTTATTTCAGGAATTTCGTAGTCTATAGTGGTGACAAAGTTGTAGATTTCTTGGCTTTTGGAATTCATCTCCTTGAAAATTGGTTAGTTTTCTCCTTAATTAATTTGAAGATTTACATTTTATTTATTGTTTTTTACTTAGATCTCAAAGTGAAATGCATATTAATATAATAAATTATTATTTTTCCCTTAATATAAACAACTAAGTTTATTATTTTGAGGTTTAATGAGGTTTTCGGTAAAGCTCATTAATTTTTTTTGCCTATTATTAGTCCATAATGTCAATTTACAATCTTATATGTCTGTACGTAATCTGGAAGATGAGAAAGGCCTAGAACATTGTTCCTCGCAAGAAATACTTTACGCACGTTGGTGTTGATATTGTTGGGGAGTATGGAGTTGAGGGGTTTATATAAGGTATGTTTGATTCAGATAGGGAAGTGTTGAAACAAATTTCAATCAGGATCGTTAGATTCTATGCAGTCAAACAATAAAGAACGTAACTATGAACACGAGAATGGCTTTGAATGAGTCGTATGATTAATGCTTCAACACCTCAGAAGAGCTCAATTAAGAACTTCGACTGTAGAGGTGTTTCGGGTTACATAATAATAAACGTAATCAACAACTCTATTCTAATGCATACATGCATGCATATTTATAGTTTAACCCTAATAGATAATCACGGATGGACAGGCCCAATCTGGATACAAAATACAAGCCCATGACGCAACACAAATAAACTCAACAATCCCCCCCCCCCCCCTTTACGTCAATGGAGCCGAAAGCTCACTTCGGTTGAGCTACAGAGACCTTCTTTATTGTTTTGAACACCATTGTATGACAACCGACAGATGATGTCGAAACGTTTTGTACCATCGCAGCATGTCAGTAAATTTCTTCTTATCTGCCTCTGAGTTCTGCTTACACCGATGAATAATGTTGATAATATACTCCAAGCAATCTGTTGAAAACATATGTTTATCAACAAGAGGGAACAGAAATCTATGAGCTTCACCCTTTGTAAACATCACAATGATATGTGTAGAATCTATTTGGCCCATCTTCATACGGTTCACATCTCCTAGTTTCGATGTGGTCTTGGCAGTTGGTTTCTTGTTCATAACTTTCGCTATCTCCTGATCCATAGTAGCAACCTCATGGATGTAGGAAGCCAACATCCTCTTCAAGTGATCCAATATCGACTCATATTCTTTTGGATTAGTGAGCAGGATGTTGAACAAAAGAATCCAATCCTGAGGATTTAAATTCGGAAGATCTGCTAGGGAAATAATCGACACAGAGTTTGTTGATCCTCGTGTGATTTTGAAATTAACATTCACGAACTTCCCAACAGGAGAAGGTTTAAGTACCTTGACAGTGACAATCTTCTGTTCGCTCCATGTCAAGTACTGCGGTTGACCATACTTTAAGTAAAAGTCAATTAGCTCACGATCAACTTTTAGATGAGGAAAAGGAACATCAACAGTTGAATCGAAACAGTGAAATGTGAATGCCTTTCGTGTAATTGGCATGTCGAACTGTGAGTCCTTGGATTTGTCACAGGCAAACGAAGCAATAGGTTCCAACCAGTAAACACTTGGAAACTCTATAGCCTGATTAATAAGTGTCTCTTTTGTCCAAAGAGGAAATAAGGCCTTTTTACAGTTTAAGGCATCTTCTTCTTTCTTGTTCCTCCTTTCTTTCTCCTCAGCATCCTTCGCAATCTTTAGAGTTTCATTCAACTCTCTTTCTTTCTTCTTTCTTTTAAGAGCCTGAGCAATAGTCTCTTCAACATCATCATCACTATGACCTTCAATCTTCTTCTTCTTATCTTGGGAACCAGAACCCGAAGCTTCATTACCCTTGGGTTCGGTTGTAACATTGACATTCGGTTGGGCAGATTCATTTTTCACAATCACCTTCGCCTTCAGTTGAGCACCATCTCCCCCTTGTTTTGGAGGTAAGAATGGCTTCGAAACACCTTTCATCTCGTGTAACAATACAAGGGCAGGAAGTAATTTTATGGTGAGATGATATCTTATGGTTAAGGTGAGGATAGGATCATGAGCACCAAGAATGTTGGTCAGCATATCCTTGACATCCCCTGCACAACTCCGAAAAATAGCTCGCTCGATTTTCAACAAAGAAATCTCCTTCTCAGCTTGAGCAAGCTGAACCTTCTGAACTTCAATTGTGGATGCTTGTCGTGCAAGTTCTTCCTTCAGAGTAGTTTCAGTTGCTAAATTAGCATGAAGGGATTCTAGCTGAGAAGACACAGAACTGAGAAGTGAAGTGTTCTCTGCTTGGATGGAAAAAGAACAGCCTCAAACTTTATTTTCTTCTCTTGAAGGGACTTGGAGAATGAATCCACAGAAGCTTGCACCTTGGCTGCATTTGTATCAGCATGCCCCTTGAGTGAGTCAAGAAAGATCTGAGTTGTACGAACAACGTCTTCAACATTAGCAGGGGCTTTCTTGCAAGCAAAAGAAGAGTCATTGACAGCCTGTGTGGATTTTTCAATGGACTCTGTGTATTGGTCAAGAGCAGTGTCCAAAAAGGCTTTGAGCACAACACCACTATAGGACTTGTTGTCATCAAGAAGTTTATCCAGTTTCTCATTAATGGTCTGCAAGTGTTGGCTTGTGATGGGAGCATCATCATCTTCATCGGTAGGAAGTCTATAGGGACTATAGTATGTGGAATCAAACTCATCATTAGCACCACCAAGAGTGGCACCTGAATAAGTTGAGTGGGTAGGAGAGAGTGGTTTTGTAGTAACAGGTGGTTCAGTGCCTGTAGTTGCCCCCGTATCAGATACGTTGACTTCTACTGTCGGTTAAGGAATGGTAGTGGTAGTTGATTGGGAAATAATGGGAGGTGGTAAGGGGGATGTGGGTATAGGAACAGAAGTAACCGGTGGTGGTGGTGGTAAGGAAGTTGTTGAACATGTTGTTTGAGATGTGGTAGGTGGAGTAACAGGAGCAACCGAAACTGAAACTGTCTGTTTCGGTGATGGAGGTGGTGTAGGAAGTTTGCCTTGAAGAGAGTGTGTTGGAGACGGGGACTGGGGACGGGTGTTACCTCTCGGTGATTCATGATGAATTTTCTCTTCATCATTCTCCTCGTCATTTCCTGAATTGGGAGGAGTGGGACTCTTGGACCTTTTTGCCATCTTCTTAATCTTCTTTGGTTTAGAAGATTCTCCTTTCTGGGACTTTCGCTACTTGGAGTTATCATCATCAGTTGTCTCTTACTTGCTAGTAGTCCGTTTCCCTCGGTTGCCAGGCTTGTCCACAACATCCAGGGCAGCCCGTTGTTCAGGAGATAAGACTCTCGGTTCCTTGGGAGGAAGCTTGCGATAAGTTGCCATAACATTACTTTCGGCTGTAACACACTGGTACATTGTCTCCGGGATAGAGCCAATGTGATGGAACTTCGTAGGATTGAATATTATGATTTTCTTGGTGTGAAACGTGGCAATAGACGCAACTAAGGGATCCTTCATAACCGGAATTTCCAAAGAATTAATTGCCCTTCGTGTAATGAGAGCCCAAAATCTACCACATGAAATTTCAGAATGCCTCGTAGAAGTGTTGAGGCTTTGCACCACTTGAGACCAGATGATCGACCCATAGTTGAGATTGATGCCATTGTAAAGACCATTTAGAAGGGTGAGAAAACCCTTGCTGGTGCCATCTGATCCACCACTCCTCTCTGCTAAACTCTTTATGAGAAGAGTAAGCAATCCATTCCATGGGGACGGTAAGCAGGACTTCTTGACCTTTGTAACTCTGGTCAGCACGTCAGTGTATCCCATCTCGTAGAGCATCGAGAATAGTTGTGTAGTGGTGATGAAGTCTGGTGAAATCACAGATGAGTCCACTACAAGGTGCATCAGGGAACAAAATCTCCCTTTTGAAATAGAAGCCTTTTTAGAATGGATTTGAAAGTAGATTCTTTCCTTGTTCTTGTTATAGGAGGCAGTAGAGTAAACTTGTGATAGTAGAGACATAAGAACGGCTTCCACCTGAGTTAGGGCTATAACCAAGGGTGAATATTTCAAACACTCAATCACTTGTAGCATGTACGAATCATACAGAAACGGATTGAGTTCAATGATCATGTTCTGATTTGGCTTGATGGAGAGCAATTAGGATGAAGCAGTTTGGTCTTGAGCAGATTAAGAAGTCGCCATTATTGATTGAATGAAGAAGATGAACAGTTAGGAATCTTCCTATAGAAATAGCGTCTTTGTTGCAAGTGAAAGAGACAAATGGAATTAGAACTCCTTTATATACCATTGCCAAGAGAGAGAAAGAATCATCATCATATTGATGAGATCACTGAAATGTCGTCTGAAAAAGCGCGATATGACAGGTTGGTTTCTCCTAGATATATGTCAGCATGCGTGGTTTAAGTAATCGTTCAAATTCACGCGCCTAAAATCTTATCCACAAGCGTCGTTTGAAATTCAGCTTCTCTCCAAAATTAAACAAAAATCGAACCAACAGCAACCAGAATGTAGGAAAATTAAAAATTTCCGTGCAATAGGGTGACAAAAGATAAAGAAATAAAGCAAAATGTGTATGGGATGTGAGTGATGTCTTATTAGAAGACATGAAGCAGATGATTCCGGGCAAGAATCACTTCCTTCAAAGTCAAGAGAGACTTGAAGTGCTTGTGTGGTTTCCCGAGAAAATACGATCAACTGTTTGTAGAGAAACATTGAAAGGCTTCTTTTGATTTCTAGGCTAAGGGTAGCTTAACTTCAACCGAACATCAATACTTAACATAAGATCGATCGTTGGTAGAAGTACTTGTGAGACCGGTGTAGTCTGTTGAACAAGTAGGTTGGATATAATTTATAGTGACTAAAGAAGTAATAGAAAAAAAAAATTAAACTAGATCTTTTTGGGAAGAAAGGCCTTGGTGTTAGACGATTTCATAAAAGATCACGAAAAACTAAAAAAGATTTCATTAGGTACACAGTAAGAGCTTGAATATAATAATTCACCGTCAATGCGTTGTAGGTGTTGGATTTTGGGTTTCACTCAGCATGTGGTATACGTAACTAAGATCACTAACACAGATGTTATGTAACCATAAACCACAGTGGTAAGGACCGAGAGTCTCAAGGGTTACAGTGGTGAACCGAAAGTTGATGGAGAAATAAAAAGAGGATGGTTTGAAGAACAGAAAGTGCCTCTGCTATATAAATATGACAAAGCAGAAAACTCTTAACTCGTATGAGAAGAGTAAGGTAACTCTTGACTTGAGTTAAATGTAGCAGCCCAATTGGGAAGAGACAATAGGTATTCATCGAATCATTAGCGCTTTACTCTTAGGCAAAGAGGTTTTGGTCAACATGCAACAACATGCTTCTAGGGACCTTTAACTAGTTCAAATGAAAAGAGAAAAAAATATTATACCTGCCTTAGCTCCAAATGTTGTTTTACTGACATACTTGGGACCTATGTAAAAGAACAAGCAAACAAACACACCACACAAACGAAACACACAAACCAAATATTAAAATAAATAAATAAATAAATAAAATATTTTTGAGGTTTTGAGATTTTCTAATAAATAATAAAAACAGAAAGAGAAAATATTTTTGGATTTTTGAAGTTTTGAAATTTTCTGAAAAATAATAAAAACAGAAAGTGAAACATAAAGTAGCATAAAACACAAAAAAAAATATAGATAATAGTATAAATAAAATGTACAACCGAAACCTTATCTTAAAAGAATGAAGCGAAATAAGTCGAGCGTTCGGTTCATTTCGGTTTGTAAATTTTTAGAGCCGAAATGGACCGAGCGATCGGTTCATTTCGGTTTCCCAAATTTATGGGACCGAGATAGACCGAGCGTTCGGTTCATTTCGGTTCCCGAAAAATCCGGAACTGAAATAGACCGAGCGTTCGCTCTATTTCGCTTATCTAATATTTTAGTGAGAGATTTACGGAATCGGTACAAACTCTGCTTCCATCATACCTAGGCCTTGTAATATTTGATTGAAGATCACTTCAGGTAAGGATTTAGTGAATATATCTGGGAATTGATCAGAGGACCGAACGAAATGAACTTCCACGTTCCCATCTTATATATGGTCCTTGATAAAATAATACCTCAGTGCTATATGCTTTATCTTTGAGTGTTGCACTGGATTGTGGCATATTCTGATTGCACTTTGGGAGTCACAATAGAGAGGAATCTTCTTCATACTCAGCCCGTAATCTCTTAGTTGACTTTGAATCCATATTACTTGTAAAGTACAAGATGCAGTAGCTATATACTCAACTTCGGCTATTGAAAGTGAAACACATGTTTGCTTCTTGGACTGCCAGTGTCACACCCCCAAACCAGAACGGCGGAATCGTTCGGGGGCGGAGGACGTCATATTTAGTATCATAACAGTTCATAGAAAGGAAAGTACACACCACCATAATATAAATATGTTTGAAAAGTTTACATGATTGTAGATGTTACATATTTGCAAAAGAAATCAAATATAAAATGGTGATCCAAAATATGTTACTAACGCCAGTGCGTTAGTCTTCAGAAGTAGTTGCTACCTGGCTAGCGGTTTCCTGTGAATACAAGTTATTTCAAAGAAAAAGTGTCAACATTTAAGTTGGTGAATTCATAAGTGGTGTTTTGAGAAGATGTAAGCCATTCGAAAGTGTTTGCATGTTTTCCAGAAAAACCCTTATTTTCCTATAAAAGTATGAAATGCACATGAATGTTCGTGATGTAAATTGCAACTAATTGTACCGAGAAAATCCCTTATTTTCCTATTAGTTGTTTGGTTTGTATACAGGAAAAACCCTTATTTTCCTGACATAACTGGCAGTCTTTAAGACCGAAAATCACAAGCAAGCGACGTGCTTGTAAGTCGTGTCATAGTTTTACATAGTAAAGCTATACGAAAATCGCCCTTATTAAATGAAGAATAGTTTTAATGACTACTTGTTCATAAAAGCATAATACCATAATAATTGTATATCCGATGAGTTTTATAACCATACTAAACATAATATGCCTGTAGCGACGTTCTTCAGGCGTCGTAGCGTTATGACAACTGTCACCCCAAAAGACGGACTGTAGCTAACAGTCAGGGCGCGGGATCATGACTTCCCGTATAGATCTATACACATTTGACACGTTCTCCGAACGGGAGACTCTGGTTATAGACAGGACTTGCAGCATTATTTTCTAATAAAGAAAGTAACGTTTGAAGATATACACGACTCATGGATTCTCAACTAAGTCTGTAATAAAGTAGTAGTTTGTATGCAAAGTTTAACCTCTTTTACAATGTTTGACAAAGCATAAATCATAAGTTCTTTTAAATGCATAAAATGACTTAGTAAAGAATGTTACCTTTGATATGATGTTTTTGTATGTAAACGTATAAATAAAACATATTTCTATTTATAAACATATTATATCCCAAGAGGGTAAAGCTGTGTTGTGAGGGGTTTTGTATCATAATAACTTCACAAGATAGTTAAAACAACAGTATGAAAAGTATATCAAAAGGTTAATGTTTCACACGATTTTAGTCATGTGTTTACTTGTATTCCTCCCCAAAAAGAGTATAAAACATTTAAAATGTATTTAAAGAGTGTTCGAAGGGGATATGAACTCACTTGATAGTTTGAAGATTGCAAGGTGGAAAACCGGGCAGAGTTTTGACTAGGGAAACTGATTTTTCTCGGGATTCTCGGGAATCTCGGGAGTAGAATCGAGCCTCGGGATTTGAGCAAAAAGACCAGAGCTTCGGGTTTGAGCGGACACGTAAAACGAGGCAAGGCTGTGAGAGAGAGAGAAGAAATGAGCCCTTTTCTTGGAAACCCTCGCATCCTATTTATAGCAAGGCTGGTCTGCTTCGGTACGCGGGGCGTACGCTCGTACGCGCTGCGTACGCGTACGTCATGCATGACCGAAGCCTCGACTGCCTCGGTTCGGATGGGACGGGTTCTTGGGTTCTCGGGTCGGATGGGACGGGTTGCTGGGGAGGTGGGTCGGATGGGACGCCGGGTCGGATGGGACGTCGGGTCGGACGGGTCGGACGGGTCGGCTTCCTCGGATATGGCGACGTGGACGATCCGAGGCCAATCCTCTCGGTTACGCGGGGCGTACAGGAGTACGCAGCGCGTACTTCGGAGAAGGACGCTGACTCCTCTTCGGATAATATCCGAATTTTGAATTAAATAAATAATTAATTTATTTAATAAACTTCAAAAATCCATATCTTCTTCATACGAACTCCGTTTTCGATGGTCTTTATATCCACGCGTAGGTGAGACTACGATCTACAACTTTCGTTTAGACTCCGTTGGCAATTCCCAAAATTATTTTTATTATTTATTTTATAACTAATCGTTTTTAAGGAATTTCTTTGAAAAATCATAACTTCCTCATGCGAAGTCAGATTTGGACGTTCTTTTTGTGTACGCTCACGGTTTAATGTTATCCATGACTTTCATTTAGATACCTAAGGCTAAATGTTATCGTATTGAAACTTTGCATTTTTCGTTTGATCGGTGTTGTCGGTTTTGACAGAAATCTTAGAATGGTCATAGCTTCTTCGCCATAACTCAGATTTTAGTGTTCTTTATATATTTGGAACCTTTAAGATGATATCTACCACATAGCGTACTCCAAAACAGAGCTTTTGAATAATTCATTTATCGATGATATTCCCATTACATTCAAAAGGGGTTACAAGACTCGGTTTATAATGCTTGGAAATAACGGGTTGTTACATCATCCCCCCGTTAAACGGAATTTCGTCCCGAAATTTAATACAAGGTAAGAGTTTTAGGGGCTGAGGAAGAGATGCGGATACTTCTGTAGCATTTGGTCTTCCCGTTCCCATGTGAATTCGGGTCCTCTCTTAGCATTCCATCGAACTTTTACTATTGGAATGCGACTCTGCTTGGTCCTTTTAACTTCCCTATCCATGATCTCGACGGGTTCTTCCACAAAGTTAAGATTTTCGTTTAACGCGATTTCATCGAGTGGAATTACAAGTGTTTCGTCGGACAAACACTTTTTCAGGTTCGACACGTGGAATACTGGATGCACTTTGTTAAGCTCGATTGGAAGTTGGAGTTTGTAGGCCACTGGACCAACTCTCGAAATGATTTCGAAGGGTCCAATGTACCTGGGATTTAGCTTTCCACGCTTCCCAAAGCGTATCATGCCTTTCCCGGGTGAGACCTTCAGTAGCACACGGTCGCCAATCTGGAATTCCAAGGGTTTACGTCTCCTGTCGGCATAGCTCTTTTGCTTATCCCTTGAGGACTTCAGTCGTTCTCGTATTTGCACGATCTTTTCGGTAGTTTCTCTGATGATCTCTGGACCAGTAAGGGTGCTTTTAGTGACTAGACCTTTTGCCAATTGGGTGTCGCCCACTTCCGTCCAACACAGGGGTGATCTGCACTTACGGCCGTAAAGGGCTTCGAATGGGGCGGTCTTGATACTAGTATGATAACTATTGTTATAGGAGAACTCGACCAAAGGCAAGTGAATATCCCATGCCTTGCCAAAGTCGATTACACATGCTCGCAACATGTCTTCCAAGGTTTGGATCGTCCTCTCACTCTGTCCGTCAGTTTGAGGGTGGTATGCTGTACTCATGTCCAACCTTGTTCCCATGGGTTTTTGCAATGATTGCCAAAATCTGGAAGTGAACCTGCTGTCTCTATCTGAGATGATGGACATTGGCACCCCATGAAGTCGTACGATCTCCCGGATGTAGGTTCTTGATAGTTTTTCCATCCTATCGGTTTCCTTGATAAGTAAGAAATGGGCTGATTTGGTTAATCTGTCGACGATTACCCAAATAGTATCTTGGCCACTCTGAGTTTTGGGCAGTTTGGTTATGAAGTCCATGGAAATCTGCTCCCATTTCCACTCAGGTATTTCAGGTTGTTGGAGTAGGCCTGAGGGTTTTTGGTGTTCTATCTTTATTTTGGCGCAAGTTAAACACTTGCTCACATACGTAGCGATCTCTGCTTTCATGTTTGGCCACCAGTAGAGTTGCTTGAGATCTAAATACATCTTGTCTGACCCTGGGTGTACGGAGTATGGGGTCCTGTGTGCCTCGCTCATAACTACCTCTCTGAATCCCCCAAACTTTGGTGTCCAGATCCGGTTCATGAGGTAGCGTGCTCCGTCACTCTTGATTTCTAAGTTCTTGCCCATCCCCCTAAGGGCCTCACCTGCCACGTTTTCGGGTTTCAAGGCCTCTAATTGAGCTTCCTTGACTTGCGTTGATAGGTGCGAATGGATCGACATAGCTAAGGACTTCACTCTTCGGCCTGAGTACTCCTTTCGACTAAGGGCATCGGCTACGACGTTGGCTTTACCCGGATGATAACGAATATCGCATTCGTAATCATTGAGTAGCTCGACCCATCACCGTTGTCTCATGTTGAGTTCCTTCTGATCGAAAATGTGTTGTAAGCTCTTGTGGTCGGTAAAGATAGTGCTCTTTGTTCCATACAAGTAATGTCTCCAGATCTTCAGAGCAAACACTACTGCTCCTAGCTCAAGATCGTGGGTCGTGTAGTTAACCTCATGTGTTTTCAACTGTCTCGAGGCGTAGGCGATGACCTTACCTCGCTGCATCAGAACACATCCGAGTCCTTGGTTTGATGCATCGCAATAAACTACGAAGTCTTCTATTCCTTCGGGAAGGGATAGTATTGGTGCGGTGCACAAGGCTCGTTTGAGCGTTTGGAACGCTCTTTCTTGTTTCTCTTCCCAGTCAAAGGCCACACCTTTCTGGGTTAGGGTTGTAAGAGGCTTCGCTATTCGTGAGAAGTTCTGAATGAACCTGCGGTAGTAGCCAGCGAGACCTAGAAATTGACGAATTTCTGTAGGAGTCTTCGGTGCTGACCAGTTCTCAATGGCCTTAATTTTGGATGGGTCCACGTGGATTCCCTCTTTGCTTACCACGTGTCCTAAGAATTCGACTCTTCGGATCCAAAATTCACATTTCGAGAACTTCGCATAAAGTTTCTCTTTTCTTAATGTCCCTAGAACTTGTCGCAGATGATTGCCATGTTCTTTCTTACTTCGGGAGTAGATCAGGATGTCGTCAATGAAAACGATGACGAACTGATCCAAGTAAGGTCGGCATACTCTATTCATCAGATCCATGAAGACTGCGGGCGCATTGGTCAATCCGAATGGCATCACTACGAACTCGTAATGTCCGTAACGAGTTCGGAAGGCGGTCTTCGGCACATCCTCCTCTAGCACTCGTAACTGGTGATACCCGGATCTCAGATCAATCTTAGAAAAATAGCTCGCCCCTTGTAGTTGGTCGAATAGATCATCTATGCGTGGTAGAGGATAACGATTCTTGATCGTCAGTTTGTTGAGTTCTCTATAGTCGATGCACATCCTGAACGATCCATCTTTCTTTTTCACAAACAACACGGGTGCTCCCCAAGGTGAGAAGCTCGGTCTGATGAATCCTTTTCCCAGTAGTTCATTCAGTTGACTGGATAGCTCCTGCATCTCTGCTGGGGCTAATCGATAGGGTGCTTTGGCTACTGGGGTAGCTCCGGGAATCAGATCGATTCTGAATTCGACTTGTCTTACGGGTGGTATCCCTGGAAGGTCCTCGGGAAACACATCGGGAAAATCGCAAACGTCGGGCACATCCTTGATGTCCCGGACTTCGCGCTTCACGTCTACAACATGTGCAAGAAATGCGTGACACTCCTTTCGTAAGTGCTTATGAGCTTGGATACTTGAGATGATTCTAAGAGTGGTACTAGGTTTGTCGCCCAAGACAAAGGAGGTTTCGCCGGTTGGCAGATTAAGGCGAACGGCCTTATCGTAACATAGAATGTCCGCACGATGTGAACTCAGCCAATCCATGCCAATGATGACATCGAAACTCTTAATCGAGACTGGCATGAGGTTGATTTGAAAGGGATTATCGTTTAGAGTTAGGGTGCAGTTTAAGTATATCTCTTTAGTGCCTTCAGTTTTCCCGTTGACCATTTCTACTATGAACGGTTCACTTAATGATTGTGGTATTGGTTTTAGCATGCTTTTAAAGTCGTGACTCACAAAACTCCTTTCCGCTCCACTATCAAACAAAATGCATGCATACGAGTTATCGAGAAGGAACGTACCCGTAACAACAGTAGGGTCCGCAATGGCTTCATCTTGTCCCATTGCGAAAACTCGGCCTCTTCCGCCGGTATTCCTGTTGTTTGCCTTCGGGCAGTCCTTGCGGTAGTGCCCTGTGCTCCCGCACTCAAAGCAAGCGCGGCTTACTCCGGTATTAGCAGTGGGGGCGGATTGTTGGGTTGGCTCCTTGCAATAGCGGGCTGTATGACCCTTCTTATTGCATCTGGTGCATTGAAGGCCATGACAGAGACCGTGATGGTGGAAGTTGCACTGGTTACATTTCGGTAGCTTTCCATTGTATGAACTTGTGGGGGCAGAGTTGGTAGGTACAGTAATAGCGTGGGTCGCTATCACTTGTTGTTTCTTGGGGTTCTCCTGGAGGGTTTGTCCCCTCCTCTTGTTCCAAGGCCTACTCTGTCCCTGAGCCTCCCTAGGTGGATTTGCGGCTGTTGTGATGGTACCCTGTTTTGCTCCGTGATCGATGAGTCGTTGCGCCAGGCGTTTAGCGCTGTTGTAGGTGATAGGGTTAGAGGCTAGGACATGCCCTTGAATCTGGGGTGACAACCCCCAAATGTACCTTTCGACCTTCTTTGATTCTGGGTTGACCATGGTAGGGCACAAAGCAGCGAGATCGTTGAACCTAGCTGTGTAAGCGACTAGGTCAGATCCGACCATTTTCAAATTCCAGAGCTCCTGCTCAAGCTTTTGCACTTCACCCCTTGGGCAGTATTCTTCCAGTAGTAGTACCTTCAGTTCTTCCCAACTCATGGCGTTAGCGACAGTGAGCGTTACTGAGTTCACATGGCTTTTCCACCAAGTGAGGGCTCGATCTATGAAGGTGCAAGCAGCGAACTTAACCTTGCTTGTTTCTTGGCACGAGCAGATCTCGAAGACAGTTTCGGTCTTTTCGAACCATTGCATTAGTGCAATGACTCCGCCACTGCCATTAAAAGTCTTTGGCTTCGAGTTGGAGAACTCCTTGTAAGTACACTCTCTAACATGGCCCTGGCTGGTGCCACGATTTGGATGATTCGTGCTGCTTCCTGTACCTCCATTGGCATTGGAGTTTATTTGAGAGAGGGCTGCTGCTACTGCTGCTGTGATAGCAGCCTGGACCATTGCCGGATCATAAGTTAGTGGTGGAGGTGGTGGTGGGGTTGCGTTGGTACGTGCTGATCTACGAGGAGGCATTGCTCTGTCAAAGGGAAAAAAAATGAGATATTATGAGTTTTGGTGGTTGTGAGTTGAATGATATTGAGTTAACTGCCTTAAAATAGATTAAGAATTTGGTTTGATCAACAATGGGTTTTGAGCTTGATTTATTAATAACGTTTGAATGGATGCACTTATGAGTTGAACGGAATACACATATTTAAAACCAGAAAAAGGGGGGTATGCCCTATATATATAAAACATATAGTTGTGTTACATCCGGGTTTAGACAAAACTTTTTGACCTATCTAAAGGTCTCCGATTACAGAAAGTTTTAACGAAAAGAACATTCTTATCCGAAGTCCTAATTTATAACAAAATTTGAAATCCTGGCAGACACTATTTGCGACGTAGGTTGCGCTTGGAGCTTGACTCCGCATCTGACTGCTTCGATTCCATTAGGCGCCGATCAAAAGCGGCTTGTTGCTCCCTTAACTCGGCTAGGGCTGCAATTATCTGTGCCTGAAATGCCTCAGACTGGAGTTGAACATTATCTTGTATCTTGTCCAGCCTACGGATATCAGAAGTGTGAACCTGCACTTCCACGTTGATATCCCGGAGTCGGCTTGCTTGTACTCCGGACTGATAGGACTGATTGGCTAACTTACCCACCATTACCGGGAGTGCCCGATCAGCCGAACTTCCACCGCGGACATCATAGAAGTCCCGACACATGCCGTAGGGAGGGCGTATGCCTTGTTGTTGGCTCCAATGATGTAGGTGACTTCCCCAGACGGGAGTGGGTCCTTGGAAGTTCCTCACATGGACAGGAGGTTGAATGGGTGGTGGATTGATCACTTCCGGCTCTGAGTCAGTACCGGAGTCATCACCCAATTCTATGGGTTCCTCATCCTCTTCGGGATCATCTTCGATCCATCCTCCGTTGCCTTGGTTGGGAAAGTAGGGGTCATTGGGGTGGTGAAATCCAGCCATTTGACTGTACGAGAAATAGGGTCATAAGAATTGAATAAAGTCGGAACATGCAAAACATGTAAATTAGTTTAAATAGCAATTACTCCTATACCATTTAAATTACTGTGTTTGATTCTAATAACGGTTTGGTAAGTTTTTAAAATTTTTTGTCCACTGTAGACACCCCTCGGCACACGTTAGTCGGCTCTCGGACAAATATAGTTGATCAGGCTATATCCTTCCCAGTTCCGATTACGTGTCCCAAGGCGTACCTGTACTGCACAACTTATTAATAATACTTCTAATATGGTACGATGTGGAACTGTTTATTTATTACTAAATGAATGCATGCTTACTTTACAAAAACTAAATAGATTTAATTTCAAAAGTATGACTCTTCTCAGAGTGTTTTTGCCCAGTTGAGTTTATAGTTGTATATAAAAAAAATGGTTTTGATATACTTAATTCACTATAAACGATGCTCTGATACCAATCTGTCACACCCCCAAACCAGAACGGCGGAATCGTTCGGGGGCGGAGGACGTCATATTTAGTATCATAACAGTTCATAGAAAGGAAAGTACACACCACCATAATATAAATATGTTTGAAAAGTTTACATGATTGTAGATGTTACATATTTGCAAAAGAAATCAAATATAAAATGGTGATCCAAAATATGTTACTAACGCCAGTGCGTTAGTCTTCAGAAGTAGTTGCTACCTGGCTAGCGGTTTCCTGTGAATACAAGTTATTTCAAAGAAAAAGTGTCAACATTTAAGTTGGTGAATTCATAAGTGGTGTTTTGAGAAGATGTAAGCCATTCGAAAGTGTTTGCATGTTTTCCAGAAAAACCCTTATTTTCCTATAAAAGTATGAAATGCACATGAATGTTCGTGATGTAAATTGCAACTAATTGTACCGAGAAAATCCCTTATTTTCCTATTAGTTGTTTGGTTTGTATACAGGAAAAACCCTTATTTTCCTGACATAACTGGCAGTCTTTAAGACCGAAAATCACAAGCAAGCGACGTGCTTGTAAGTCGTGTCATAGTTTTACATAGTAAAGCTATACGAAAATCGCCCTTATTAAATGAAGAATAGTTTTAATGACTACTTGTTCATAAAAGCATAATACCATAATAATTGTATATCCGATGAGTTTTATAACCATACTAAACATAATATGCCTGTAGCGACGTTCTTCAGGCGTCGTAGCGTTATGACAACTGTCACCCCAAAAGACGGACTGTAGCTAACAGTCAGGGCGCGGGATCATGACTTCCCGTATAGATCTATACACATTTGACACGTTCTCCGAACGGGAGACTCTGGTTATAGACAGGACTTGCAGCATTATTTTCTAATAAAGAAAGTAACGTTTGAAGATATACACGACTCATGGATTCTCAACTAAGTCTGTAATAAAGTAGTAGTTTGTATGCAAAGTTTAACCTCTTTTACAATGTTTGACAAAGCATAAATCATAAGTTCTTTTAAATGCATAAAATGACTTAGTAAAGAATGTTACCTTTGATATGATGTTTTTGTATGTAAACGTATAAATAAAACATATTTCTATTTATAAACATATTATATCCCAAGAGGGTAAAGCTGTGTTGTGAGGGGTTTTGTATCATAATAACTTCACAAGATAGTTAAAACAACAGTATGAAAAGTATATCAAAAGGTTAATGTTTCACACGATTTTAGTCATGTGTTTACTTGTATTCCTCCCCAAAAAGAGTATAAAACATTTAAAATGTATTTAAAGAGTGTTCGAAGGGGATATGAACTCACTTGATAGTTTGAAGATTGCAAGGTGGAAAACCGGGCAGAGTTTTGACTAGGGAAACTGATTTTTCTCGGGATTCTCGGGAATCTCGGGAGTAGAATCGAGCCTCGGGATTTGAGCAAAAAGACCAGAGCTTCGGGTTTGAGCGGACACGTAAAACGAGGCAAGGCTGTGAGAGAGAGAGAAGAAATGAGCCCTTTTCTTGGAAACCCTCGCATCCTATTTATAGCAAGGCTGGTCTGCTTCGGTACGCGGGGCGTACGCTCGTACGCGCTGCGTACGCGTACGTCATGCATGACCGAAGCCTCGACTGCCTCGGTTCGGATGGGACGGGTTCTTGGGTTCTCGGGTCGGATGGGACGGGTTGCTGGGGAGGTGGGTCGGATGGGACGCCGGGTCGGATGGGACGTCGGGTCGGACGGGTCGGACGGGTCGGCTTCCTCGGATATGGCGACGTGGACGATCCGAGGCCAATCCTCTCGGTTACGCGGGGCGTACAGGAGTACGCAGCGCGTACTTCGGAGAAGGACGCTGACTCCTCTTCGGATAATATCCGAATTTTGAATTAAATAAATAATTAATTTATTTAATAAACTTCAAAAATCCATATCTTCTTCATACGAACTCCGTTTTCGATGGTCTTTATATCCACGCGTAGGTGAGACTACGATCTACAACTTTCGTTTAGACTCCGTTGGCAATTTCCAAAATTATTTTTATTATTTATTTTATAACTAATCGTTTTTAAGGAATTTCTTTGAAAAATCATAACTTCCTCATGCGAAGTCAGATTTGGACGTTCTTTTTGTGTACGCTCACGGTTTAATGTTATCCATGACTTTCATTTAGATACCTAAGGCTAAATGTTATCGTATTGAAACTTTGCATTTTTCGTTTGATCGGTGTTGTCGGTTTTGACAGAAATCTTAGAATGGTCATAGCTTCTTCGCCATAACTCAGATTTTAGTGTTCTTTATATATTTGGAACCTTTAAGATGATATCTACCACATAGCGTACTCCAAAACAGAGCTTTTGAATAATTCATTTATCGATGATATTCCCATTACATTCAAAAGGGGTTACAAGACTCGGTTTATAATGCTTGGAAATAACGGGTTGTTACAGCCAGCTAACTAGTTTACCGTCAAGGAATTGGCATCCACCTGCAGTGCTCTTTCGGTCTTGCCACACCCCGAAAACCGAAGGCGGAAACATTTTCGGGGTTGACTCCACGTTGAGTATCAAATCCAATGCACATAGTAAGTAAAGTAAAACAACCATTACATTACATAAGAAAAGTTTTACAGTTATTTCAAAAGTAAAGTTTGTACAGTTGTGATACATAATATATATATGAACAAAATGAAACGGGTCTTCTGAAATCTCCGTCTTCTGGCAAAAGGATCTTCGAGTACCTGTTCTAACACTGACCTAAGAACACAAGCGGTTTTGAAAATCAGCATAACGCTGGTGAGTTCATAAGTAGTTTTGTTTTGTGAAAATGTTCATGCTTCCTTTCTGTTTCTGAAAATGTAACACACGCCAAGAAAATCCCACATTTTCTTAAAAGTTGATTGTTGTTTCACAATTACAAAGTATAGTAGGTTTGTACACTGAAAACACGTTACTCATGTGAAAAATGTATGGTTTGATTATCCGGTTTGTTAAACTGTTCTATTTGAGTTCCAATGTATCCCCAGGAAAGTCCCATACTTTCCTGATTGTGAGTTATCATTTGTAAAAGATGTAATGTTATCTGTTTTGTTACACTTTTCTAGTTAAGTATATGACCCCCAGGAAGGCCCCATGCTTTCCTGAATGTTGGTTTTCATTGTAAGGATGATTTCTGTTAGACCTGGTTATGTACAAGGTTTCCCCAGGAAAGTCCCATACTTTCCTGAATGTTGGTTATCAATGTAAAAGATGTATAAGTTATTCATTATTACTATAAGTAAATCTCTGTTATCCTAATTGCGAGTTCCATAACCATACTAAAGACTGAACCTGTGGCAATAAGTAGTCCACAACTTTATGACTTTCGTCACCCTTGAACTATTTCGGTTCGGCTGTAGCTAGCAGCCAGGTGTGGGGTAGTCAGCCCCGTATAGATCTATACACTCAAGTCACACTCTCTAAATCCCAGAGATTCTGGTTACGGGTGTAATCCTCCACTCGCGTATCTCTGTGGAGTGTTCACCAAGGACGTGTCTCCAATCATACAGAAATAACAAATTTACTAGTAATAATATGATAATCCTCCATTCGCGTATCTATGTGGAATGTTACCGAGGACAAGACAGTGTACAAGTTATATTGTTCATGTGTTCTAATGTCATGCTTTTAACTGATAAAAATGTGGAAAACCATTTGTGAAATATATAAAACATAACAGTTTATAAAACCCATTTCACAAATAAATGTTTACGTGATCCGCATGTTCTACTGGTTATCAGTTGTGTATATCAGTATTAAAAGCATATGAAATGTGAAACACACACACGAAAATAAGTTTTGAGTACAAGAAAACCTTTGTACTTTGCTTGTGTTCCCCCCTGAAAACAGTGAAAACAGTGAAAAAGGATAGGGGTATGAACTCACCGGACTCAGAAATGCATCGGTTTTGGATACTAGACGTTGGTTCGGGGCTTGATTACTCGCGATGTCCCTATGTAAAATGTAATAATGTCCATATATAACTAATTAGACTTACAATCACTAATTATATGGAACATTACACTCCAACGAGGTTAAACACCTCAAAACGAGTGTTTGGAGTGACCCGGGTGACATCTACGGACGTATATTGACACTAAGGACTTAGGACTTGTGTTTACTCCCCAAAAGTAAACATATTAGGGAGTTTACAGCCACAAAACACACACACACATGATTTTACGGCCGTAAACTCATGTTGGTGTGATTTTGAGGGTTTAATGGCTTGAAAGGACATGGGGATTGTTGGAATGGACTTCTAGAATGCCTTGGTTTAATTTGTTGGGACATATACCATTTAAAAGGGAGTTTATGGCTGTAAACTTAGAGTTTACAGCCGTAAACTCTCTTATGGTCATAAGAAATTGATTTAAGGCACTTAGGACAATCACATGTGATTCTAATTAATTTTCCAAGCCTTGTTATGATTTAATGGCATCATTTAACACATGTTTGGGAGTTTACGGCCTAAAGGCATGTTCTATGGCCGTAAACTCTCATATGTTACATTTTGATGTGTTTAAGACTTCCAAACTATTTTTAGATAGTTCTAGGATTTACCACAAGACTATTGGTTAAGTTTGAAAGCATTTGGACATGTAAAAATGAGTTTACTCTCCATTTTTGAGGGTTTACGGCCCAAACATGAACCTTGGCCGTAAACTCCTATTTACTCCCCAAAAATTATGTTTATGATGTTCTAAGACAAATACCATTATTCTATAATCCATATCTGTGACATCCCCAATCTCACGGCCAGAAAAGACCGATTTGTTTATGCTTTGTTTTATAAATCGGAGTGATCGTTTAAAGAAAACGGTTGTGGAATTTGTTCCCAAAATAAAATATGATCAAAACATTTCTCGAAAAGAATGTATTTTCATTAAATAATAAAAACTCGGGATGTCATGTTCGTTACAGACCAAAAGCATAAACAATATAAAATAAACCTTACAATAGTTATTCAACTACTGATCTATAATCCAAAATCTCTCGTCAAGTCCATCAACTTATACCCTTGTGCCATTACCTGTAATGAAAAGAAAACTGAGTGGGTCAGGCTTGGGAGCCTGGTGAGCATATAGGGTTTTCAACACACAATAATATAATTATTATATGTAATCAGCAAACAATCAACCCAATTACCCATCCCCGTTATCTTCTTAAGGTTTTACCCTAAGAACCAACTATCCTTCATTCATTTATTCATAAGGAATTTGGCACGAATTCCATTGCTGCCAAAGCTTATTTATCAAGTACTAAATCCATAGTTATCTGGCGCTAACTCCATAGTCACCCAAGTTCACTTAACAAGCGCTAACTCCATAGTCGCCAAGGTCTACTCAACAAGCGCTAACTCCATAGTTGCCAAGGTTTACTCAACAAGCGCTAACTCCATAGTCGCCAAAGTTTACTCAACGTGTGCTAACTCCATAGTCGCCAAAGTTCATCAAATAGGCACGAAGTCACATCGTCACCAAGGTTTATACAATAGGCGCTAACTCCATAGTCACCAACTATTCCATCTACCTATGTTCTACCCAACATTTTGTATATATAAATACTTACACAGTTTAGATCATTTAACACCTATATAAAACTCCAAATTTCCATGCCCATCTCAAATAGACAAATAACATATAAACACATAGCACGTATTTCATAGCAAATACTTCACTTTTATGTGTTAGAAGAAAGTAACTACACACCCACACATATAAACAACAATATACTTAATACACTCAAACCATACTTGTATTATTATCGTGTTTATGAAAGGTAGTATACACTCACTTGATCAGAAGATGATCGGACAACACTACGACTTGCAGAAGTAGTAACCTCAGCAGATCTGGAAGATCTCCACAAAAATCGAACTTCTCGCGGGCAGAGCTTCGACTCGAGAACCGCACTTCTCGGGATCTTCGGGATCTCGGGACTTGCCTCGGGGCTCGAGAATAATACCGGGGCTTCGGGGTATTTCTGGCACGCAAAACGATGCAAAACGGGAGAGAGAAGAGAGAAAATTGGCAAAAGAGCCGGCTGCCCTCGCATCCTATTTATAGGAGGCTGGAGCCTTGGAGTACGTAGGGCGTACAGGCGTACACGGGGCGTACGCGTCCGAATTCGTCACTACATGCGTCATCCGAAGAACTCGAGTGCGAAGGTCGTCATGCTTCGCTGTATGCGGGGCGTACGCTCGTACGTGGGGCGTACTTCGGATGAGTCCTATGACTCGTCTTCGGATAAGGCCGGGATTTAATAATTAAATTTAATTATTAATTCATTAATAAACTTCGAAAATTCATATCTTCTTCATACGAACTCCATTTTCGACGTTCTTTATATCCACGCGTAGGTGAGACTACGCTCTACGACTTTCGTTTAGACTCCATCGGCTAACATTGACTTTTATTTTTTTATTATTTATTTTTAATAGGTCGGGACAGAAAATTTCGTTATAAATTCATAACTTCTTCGTCCGACGTCCGTTCTTGCCTAACTTTTCGTCGTTTCCCTACTAACAACGAGATCTTCGATTCTCGTTTAGATCGCTAAGGCTAAATATCACTCTAACGTGAATTCACTTTTTACGTCATTCAGCGTTGTGCCGGTTCTGTCGCGAAACTTCAACAGGTCATAACTCCTTCGTTATAACTCGGATTTTGGCGTTCTTTATATGCACGGAAACCTTGTAACATATACTACAACTTAGTTAGGATTTATTCATCCTAAATAATCTTCTATCAAAAAGTCATTTTTGACGCTTATTGTCTCTAAATTGACTAGCCCTGATCTACGGGCGTTACAATTATCACCCCCTTAGGATGATTACGTCCCGGAATCATCAATGAAATAGGATTCGTATACTGATTCCATAAGTTATCTCTCCATTCTAAGTAATAACCTTGACGCTCAACCCTGCATCTGCTCTTCATACTACGTTGGACTTTAGATCGACATCTTTAAGTTACAAAATAAATCCTGATTGTGGACTCCTTCTTCTTCTAAGGATAAATACATTCATTTACCTATTGTAACTAACCGATGGGTCATGCCCCGATGACCTCTCATCGCGGTCAGACTCAAGTAATATGACCACTAGGGTCGAAATAACCATCATCCTAATAGCCATTACCGAAACAAGGGAAACAACAAATTTGAATAAAACGAAACCAATTACTAGCTTCTTGATAACCTTGTGACTTCCCATGATCCAAGCGTGAGTCCTGTGCTTCCGCTAGTATAGATCTCTACTACCATTCACACCTACTCATACTCATCCCAAGTATTGTCTCGTAGTTAACCAAGTCACCATACATAAATCATATAATCATTCAACACATCAGATAACAAAACCAGGGTTTATATTAATTCTTGAAACTATTACAAAAGTTCAAGTTCACCCTATACAATGCCTCTAACAGGCTATGCTTCCTGATACAGACTTTACAGACTTTATATATTAATATGAAGTCTTCATCTTTTAATCCTCCCATCCTTTTCTGCTTCGTTGAGGAATATGTTGAATGCCCTTGGCTGTGGAGGTGTGTTTTTCTGGGGGCAGTCTTTAGAAATATGACCTTCTTCATTACACCTATAGCACATCTTCTTGATAGGTGCGCACTTGTTGGCGTAGTGCCCTGTCTTCCCACATTTGTAGCAAGTCATCTCCTCGCTACATTTCCCAAAGTGTTTCTTCTTACACTTCTCACACCACTTAGCTTCATCTCTTCCCCCAGATTTCGAGAATTTGCTTTCTTTGTCGATTATTGAAGATCCTTCACACTTCCTTTTCTCCCCAACTTCAGCTCTTTCCAGACCCTTTTCTTTTATTTGGGTCTCAACATTCTTGGCTGCCCAGATGGAGGCTTTCAGAGTGGTTGCTTGTTTGACTATCGGACCAAAGTCCGCTGGTAATCCATTGGCAAACTTGTTGACCTTGGAAAGCTCAGTTGGAATTAGGTGTGGAATAAGCTTCATCTTCTCCGTAAAGCTCGTAGCGTATTCAGTAACGCTCAATTTTCCTTTCTTCAGATTCTGGAACTCATTGTTGATTTCCAGAAGATCTTGCTCAGAGCAGTATTGCAATTTCAGTTGCACCACGAATTCTTCCCAAGACATCTTGCTAGCTTCCCCCTTGGGCATCGACCCAGCCAGTAACTTCCACCAGCTCAATACTCCAGATTTTAACAGAGGGATTGCAAGAGCGGTCCTCTGTCTGTTGCTACACTCGCAACTTTCAAACATTGTCTCCATTTCGGAGATCCAGTCCATGACTTGCACCGGTGTCGGGCTCCCAGAAATACATGGTGGTTTGGATGCCATGAAATCCTTGTACTTGCATCCACGTCCATCATTTACCCTATCCTGGTTGTTTTGGCGAACTATTGGTGGGTTGGCTTGACCAACGGTCCCACTGTAGTTTCCTCCTTCAGATTGCCCTCCATTTACTTCGGGATCTTCAACTTGAATCGACAATTCCTCGCGATTCTGCCTGATCAGACGTCTGGTTTCTTCCATTTGATTATTTAACATTGCCTGGATCATCACTTGAACTCCGGCCATTGTCATTGGTTCAGGCGCTGCTGCCACAACTGGTATTTGTTCAATTATTGGTATTTGATTCCTGTTTTTATCAGCATTTCCAACTCCACTCCTCGTTCTCACCATTTTTGATCTATACACCGAATAAGGTGAAATTAGATCCTTAGTCACGATATGTATTCAAATCATCCTTATCACTCCGAAACGTTTACATGTTAGTTCTAATATCGTAGACGAACGCTTAGAATCCTAAACACATAAGTTTCCAGATCCGGTTGGCAACAGACCATAGATCCGAACAATTAACATCATATATGGCAAACATATAACAATTAGCACATAATAGCATTTTAGGCAATTTTCCTAAAATAAAATAGTGTCTGTGTCAATTTAGGTGTACTACCTAAAATATAATGGACACACTCAACTCACAATCATTGCTTAGCATTCTAAGTTTAAGTCTAGAAATAAATCCATATTCCTAGTTCGCTTAAACTAATGCTCTGATACTAACTGTGACATCCCCAATCTCACGGCCAGAAAAGACCGATTTGTTTATGCTTTGTTTTATAAATCAGAGTGATCGTTTAAAGAAAACGGTTGCGGAATTTGTTCCCAAAATAAAATATGATAACCATTTATCAAAACATTTCTCGAAAAGAATGTATTTTCATTAAATAATAAAAACTCGGGATGTCATGTTCGTTACAGACCAAAAGCATAAACAATATAAAATAGACCTTACAATAGTTATTCAACTACTGATCTATAATCCAAAATCTCTCGTCAAGTCCACCAACTTATACCCTTGTCACCCAAGTTCACTTAACAAGCGCTAACTCCATAGTCGCCAAGGTCTACTCAACAAGCGCTAACTCCATAGTCGCCAAGGTTTACTCAACAAGCGCTAACTCATAGTCGCCAAAGTTTACTCAACGTGCGCTAACTCCATAGTCGCCAAAGTTCATCAAATAGGCACGAAGTCACATCGTCGCCAAGGTTTATACAATAGGCACTAACTCCATAGTCACCAACTATTCCATCTACCTATGTTCTACCCAACATTTTGTAGATATAAATGCTTACACAGTTTAGATCATTTAACACCTGTATAAAACTCCAAATTTCCATGCCCATCTCAAATAGACAAATAACATATAAACACATAGCACGTATTTCATAGCAAATACTTCACTTTTATGTGTTAGAAGAAAGTAACTACACACCCACACATAGAAACAACAATATACTTAATACACTCAAACCATACTTGTATTATTATCGTGTTTATGAAAGGTAGTATACACTCACTTGATCAGAAGCTGATCGGACAGCACTACGACTTGTAGAAGTAGTAATCCTCAGCAGATCTGGAAGATCTCCACAAAAATCGAACTTCTCGCGGGCAGAGCTTCGACTCGGGAACCGCACTTCTCAGGATCTTCGGGATCTCGGGACTTGCCTCGGGGCTCGAGAATAATACCGGGGCTTCGGGGTATTTCTAGCATGCAAAACGATGCAAAACGGGAGAGAGAAGAGAGAAAATTGGCAAAAGAGCCGGCTGCCCTCACATCCTATTTATAGGAGGCTGGAGCCTTGGAGTACGCAGGGCGTACAGGCGTACGCGGGGCGTACGCGTCCGAATTCGTCACTGCATGCGTCATCCGAAGAACTCGAGTGCGAAGGTCGTCATGCTTCGCTGTATGCGGGGCGTACGCTCGTACGTGGGGCGTACTTCGGATGAGTCCGATGACTCGTCTTCAGATAAGGTCGGGATTTAATAATTAAATTTAATTATTAATTCATTAATAAACTTTGAAAATTCATATCTTCTTCATATGAACTCCGTTTTCGACGTTCTTTGTATCTACTTGTAGGTGAGACTACGCTCTACGACTTTCGTTTAGACTCCGTCGGCTAATTTTGACTTTTATTTTTTATTATTTATTTTTAATAGGTCGGGACAGAAAATTTCGTTATAAATTCATAACTTCTTCGTCCGACGTCCGTTCTTGCCTAACTTTTCGTCGTTTCGCTACTAACAACGAGATCTTCGATTCTCGTTTAGATCGCTAAGGCTAAATATCACTCTAACGTGAGTTCATTTTTTACGTCATTCAGCGTTGTGCCGGTTCTGTCGCGAAACTTCAACAGGTCATAACTTCTTCGTTATAACTCGGATTTTGGCGTTCTTTATATGCACGGAAACCTTGTAACATATACTACAACTTAGTTAGGATTTATTCATACTAAATAATCTTCTATCAAAAAGTCATTTTTGACGCTTATTGTCTCTAAATTGACTAGCCCTGATCTACGGGCGTTACAATATCTAAGCCTTGTTTGAGTCTAGGGAGGGTTTAAGGGCTTAAAACCCATTTAATTTAGTGTTTACGGCCTAGGCACCTTCCAGGGCCGTAAACTCTTAAACAAGGCTCTAATCCATGGTTCAAGGCATTCTAAGCTCATTCCATAAAGTCATCTAGTCATATCTAAGGTCTAATTGTGGTTTGGAAGGATTTTGTTGCTCCAAAAACCTCATTTATATGAGTTTACGGCCTAGGATAGTTCTAGGGCCGTAAACACATAATTATGGTCCTAATCCATAGATTATACTCTAATTTGAAGGCTAAAGAGGTTGTATTGCATGCTAGGGAAGTTACCTCAAAGATTTGAAGCCTTAAACTTGAGATTTGGACCTTTAATTATAGTTTGAGGAGAGAGGTTGGAAATGTTTATGGAAGAAATGGCCAAAAGCTTCAAATGAAAGCTTTGAATCACTTATATAGTGCTCGGGAATTGGACACGACGGAATTCTACCCGATACCGGCGTTAAGTGGGGCTTTTGGTCATACCCGACCAAATTGTCGTGACCCGATATGGTCGATTCTAGAATTATTCCGATAGCTATAATGGGGTGTTAAAATGATTCCTAATGGCATTAAGACACCCATTAAGTCATTTTAGATCAATACAAGTTAATGACTTAATAAGATGGCGAAATCGGAAACGAATTTGGAAACGACGTTTGGTTGATCAAATTGGATTACAAGTTGAGTTACAAGAAGTGATATGAAATTTCGGGTTGTTATAGGTCTAGACCACATCCTCCAAGATCAGCGTCAGAAAAAGCTTGAATGAAGAATCCTGATCTAGCAGGGTACCAGAGACCGAGAGATGAGGTTCGCTTAAGGTAACGAAAGATATTTTTCACTGCTGCCATGTGAGGTTCTCTTGGATTAGCTTGAAACCTAGCATAATAACAAACAGAAAACATTAGTTCTGGTCAACTAGCTGTTAGATACATAAGGGACCCTATCATTTGTCGATATAGTGTTGTGTCAACAGCGGGTTTTTCCAGAGAAGGTGTTAACTTAGTTCCAAATGGCATATGAACCTTCACTTTCGAATCTCCCGTCATACCGAATTTCGCCAGCAAAGTCTTTGTATAGGCCTCCTGGTTAATAAAGATACCTTCTAGTCCCTGTCTAATATTCAAACCAAGGAAAAAGTTAATTGGACCCATTGCGCTCATTTCAAATTTAGTCGCCATCAAGTTCCTGAATTCAGCCGTTAAGCTAGGATTCGTGGAGTTGAAGATGATGTCATCGGCATTAATCTGAACTATCATTAGATGTTTGCCTTCTTTCTTTCGAAAGAAGTTGGGGGTGAACCGAACCTTGCTTAAATTTCAACATTTTCAAAAAGTGAGTTAAAGTTTCATACCAGGCTCTCGGTGCTTGCTTTAAACCATATACAGCTTTATCCAGCACATAGCAATGATCAGGAAATTTCTCGTTCACGAACCCGGGAGGTTGCTCAAAGTACACCGTTTCTTCTAGTTCTCCATTCAGGAAAGCGCATTTCACATCCATTTGAAACACTTCGAAGTTTTTATGAGCAACATATGCTAGAAAGATTCTAACAGATTCCAACCTTGCTATAGTTGCGAAGGTTTCCTCATAGTCTATTCCTTCCTCTTGGCAATATCCTTTTACTACCAACCGAGCCTTGTTTCTAATAACATTTCCCTCTTTGTCTAATTTGTTCCTGAAGACCCATTTCAATCCAACCACTGACGCATCCTTTGGCGTGGGAATCAGCCTCCAAACTCGATTGCGTTCGAACTCATGGAGCTCATATTGCATTGCTTGAACCCAATCAGAATGATCAAGTGCAACATTAACCATTTTCGGCTCAAACGTGGAGACAAACGAGTTAAACATACATAATTCAACTTTAGAGAATAATGCAATTTGTTTCGCTTTCAACTGAGAATGAGTAAGGACTTTCTCAAATGATTCTCCAGTAATTTGAGCTTTGGGATGATCCTTGGTCCATTTCACTAAAGGAGGATAATTCGGGTCATAGGCTGGATCCAACTCTACGTTTACTTCCTCTTCAAGTTCTGATTGATTACCTTCGCCCGTTGCATTCTCTTTCTCCCCCTCGACTGGCGAAGTTTAACCTTTGTCAGAATCAGAGTTTTCATCCTCAGTGGGGGTCGGATTCTCCCCCTCGACTGGACTACTATTGGGTGGGTTTGGAACTGTATGTTCCCCCTTGCCTGGACCTTTATGAGTTGGGGACGGAATTGGATTCTCCCACTCGAAAGATATTTCGGTTGTCTTTGGTGCTGATGAACTCTCCCACTTGAACAATAAGCCGTTGTTTGGAGAGTCAGTGGAGGATTGACCACCTGTTGGCTTAGGAGGATCAGTTTTTAATTCTTTAGCAGCTTCATCTATAATCTTTTTGACATTATCGATTTTGTTGTCTTCCTCGGTCGCTTCTGAGTGTACTGCTTTCCCTGGTTCATCAAATAATCGAATGTACTCTTCAAACAAGTTGGATATGGGAACCGAGACTTGACCTGATTCAGGAAAAATTTCCCCTAAGTCATATTCGCTCCTTTGAACTTTCTTCATGTAATTGTCGTCATAGGTCACACAGTAGGTTTCTTCAATTTTTTTGGAACGTTTGTTCAATACTCTGTATGCTTTTGATGTTAGCGAGTAACCCAGAAAAATTCCCTCATCAGCTTTGACGTCAAACTTTTTTCGGTTCTCTTTAGAATTGAAAATAAAGCACCTTGAACCAAATATGTGGAATTATTTGACATTAAGCTTTCGATTGTTTAAGATCTCATATGGATTGATTGAGAATCTTTTGTTGAGCAAGGATCGATTCTGAGTGTAGCACGCGGTTGCAACAGCGTCAGCCCAGAAGTATAATGGAAGGGAAGCGAAGCTCAGCATGGTTCTGGCTGCTTCACACAAAGAACGGTTTTGTCTTTCAACAATCCCATTCTGTTGTGGTGTATAAGGGGCTGAAAAGTTGCGAGTCGTCCCCTTGTCTGCCAGAAAGTCCTCAAATTCTTTATTTTTGAATTCCAACCCATTGTCACTTCTAATATTCCCCACCGTCTTTCTCAATTGTACTTCAACTTGCTTGATAAACACCTTCAACTTGGGAGTAGCAACTGATTTCTGTTTAAGAAAGAAAACCGAGGTGAAGCAAGAAAAATCATCTATAATGACAAGAATAAACTTACTCCCGCCGAAGTTTTCGATAGCTGAAGGTCTACATAAGTCAATGTGCAGAAGTTCGAGAGCTTCAACAATCTTTGTATTGATTCGTGTAGGATGGCTCTTTCTGCTCTGTTTACCCATCTCACACGCTGCACATAGATGTTCCTTATCGAACTTTAGAAGAGGAAGGCCTCGAACATGATCACCAAACACCAACTTATTAATATCTTTGAAGTTCAGGTGCGATAGGCGTCGATGCCACAACCAGCTTTCATCATTATTCGCCTTTGATAGCAGACATATCACTGGTTTACCTATAATTGGATTGAGATTTAAAGGATACATCTCTCCCTTACTTTCAGACTTCAACATAATCCTTTTAGATTGTTTGTCGATCATCTCAGAGCTCTCATCATCAAATGATACCTTCAAACATGTTCCCACAACTAATTGTGACACACTGATAAGATTATGCTGCAATCCTTCCACATATGCAACTTTTCGAATTGAGAAGTCTCCGTTGGTTATCATTCCCTATCCTTTGATTTTTCCATACGAGTTATTGCCATACTTTACAGAACCACCATCCTTTAGGGACCGAAATTCCCTCAGCTCTTCCTTCCTTCCTGTCATGTGACGTGAGCATCCACTGTCTATATACCATTCTTCATCGAACTGCTCGTCACGTATAACCTGCAAATTCAAGCAGATTTAGCAACCCAAAGTTTCTTGGGTCCTGGTGAGTCTTTCACAGAAAAGGGAAATGTAGATGTAATATCAACTAAATATGTTCGTTTTACTAGAGTGAATTAATCTTTTCTTTTGATGGTATACACCTTGATTTTAGTTTTATCTTGTTTAAACTTTGGTGTATTAGTTGGTATGTTGTTAAATGATTTCGGTGTTTTCTTTTGAATTCTAGGGTTAGCTAACTTTTTCTTATTATGAATTTCAGAATTTAGCTTTCCCTTTCCTTTGATATCCTTTACTAAGTTTGATTTGATGGAAGGATCAAAAATAGACTTGGGACTGAAGCTGGTTTGGGGACCGAAACTAGACTTTCGGTTCGGAGAGCTGGTTTGGGGACCGGAACTAGACTTTCGGTTCAGAGAGCTGGTTTGGGGACCGAAACTAGACTTTCGGTTCGGAGAGCTGGAGTAATATGAATCTGGGCTGAACTTTGCTTTTCCTTTCAATTTTTCCTTTCCTTTATCACTTGATTCTCTCTTTAGAGGAACATAGTTGGGATTTTGAGATTGCCAATTTTGTTTTCGCTAATTCAGATTCTTCATGTATCTTTGATTTCTTAAGCGTTTCTGTTCAGCTAACTCCTTCTCCGATTTGTGGATATTGAAGCTTGCCTTTGGCTTCTCCTTTTGAGTTTGGGTTGTCTTAGTTGGAACTCTCAGTTCTTTCATTGGTTCTTCAGGGATTTCTTTGGTTCCACTTGTGCATGGTTTGTCGAAACTTGAGGGTATGTTGATGGGTTCAGCAACGTATCTTCCTTTAACCCTCCATGAAGTTTTCTCAGATAAGCCTACGGTTTCTTCTGTGTTGTCTATAGGAGCTGACCAGAAGTAATTGTCATATCCTTCAGCGTTGTCTTTGTCAACCAGGATTTTTACCTCTGCCGTTTGTTTTGTAGTGACACCGGTAACTGCATAGACCCGATTCGACACTGTTTGAACCTTTTGATAGATCATGGCTTTTTATTTGAGTTTTTGTGGCTTTTCTTTTGACAATCGAGCGAATTCAACCGAATTTTCGGATATGAGAGGTTTCCCATTTTCGGTTTCACTCTTCATAAACTCAGAGAAATCGACTTCGTCTTCCACTGAAATTTCGCTCATCTCACTTTCTTCATCAAATTTATACGTATTATCTAAATTTATTTTATTTTCTGAAATTAATTTGGCGTTTGACAAGTCAAAGGATTGAATGGTTTCAGACTTAATTTTTAACCTATCGTTTTCATCCAAAAGATTTTTGAGCATACATTTATGTTCCTTAGAATCGATGAAGGTTTCTATCTTGTCTAGTCTAATTTTGTAAGACATGGATGTCTCTTCTGATGACACTATTGATTCACACTCAGCAATGACCTCATCCTCCTTAAATTCAAGGAAGGGTAAGATGATTTTATGAATCTTCTTCCCAATCTCACAACTTAAATGCAATTGAGCAATATTAGTATATAAATGCTTAGTAATTAAACAAAAAACATTCCTTTGTTTTAAAAACTTTAAATTGTCTCTTTGTAAATAAATACTTTCATCCCTAGCTTTATTTAATTCCGCCTTCTTCAGCTCAATCCACATCCTTCTCTCCTCAATTTTTGAAGACACCCTATTGAGTTGGTCAGTTAGGTTAGGATTCGCTAAGTGAGTTTGGAAGAGACTACCACTTAAGTTAGTAAATTTGAATTTTAATTCTTTTAATTCATCTTCATAATCTGTTAATGGAACATTAAGTGATTCAAGGATGGATTGTACCTTTTTGATCAGTCGATCGCAGTCGTTTATCTTCTCACTCACAGGCTTGGCTGCAAAACACTTGTCTTCTGTCAGGTTCGGTTCCTCATTCGCACTTTCGGTTGATGATCCATCTGTGACCATTAGACATCTTCCAGCCGAACCCACTTCTTTTGCCACATAAGCCCTTCCTTGAATGGGCTTTCTTACTTCTTCATCTTCAGAGTCGGTAGACCAAACTTCAACGCCACCGAACTCATCTTCATCTGCATTCTCCTGTACGATCAAGGCATTCATAGAACTGTTAGTTGCTTTCTTTTTCTTGATTTCTTCCAACTTGTGCATATAATGCGCCTCGTCAAATTCACCATCTCTTTTCTCAGCCATTTTTCTTAGCATGCAATCTTTCGCAAAGTGATTCTTGCCGTGATATTAATTGCAATCGAACCTAGAGTCTCCCGCAAGTTTGATTTCCTTCTTGTCTTCATCCTTTTGAGAAGAATTTTTCCCTTCATCCATCACCTTCTCAGAGCTGTAACTTCCCTGCTACTTTCGGTTCTTGCTGACAGGAAATTTTCTCTGTGCAAACTTCTTTGGATTAGCAACCATCAAAGCATATGCCTCGCTTGTAAGGTCACATTCAGACATATCAGACTCTTCTTCCTCTTCTGCTACGCTTTTTCCTTTTGAGACAAGGGCTAGCGACCCCACACTTGAAACTACCTTTGCTTCTTTGGTCGCTACACTTTCATGGGACTTAAGTATTCCCACAAGTTTAGCTAGTGAGTAAGATTTAAACTGTTCATGAGCTTTGACGGTTGAGACCACAACCATCCATTCTAGTCTGAGACCGTTCATGAAGGTCACCTTTTGCTCGATCAACTTTCTTTCTATACTGTGCTTGATCATCTTACTTAGGAGATGATTGAATCGATCGAAAGTTTGTATGAGTTTTTCTTTTGGTTTCTGTTTGAAAACTCCAAATTCTAATAAAAACAAGGTTTAAATGGAGTGTTCTAGATCTTCATCGGTTGAATAGAGTTCTCTCAACCTATCCCAGATTTCTTTGGCCGTCGTGCATGAACCAACCAATCGAAAAGTGTCAGATTGCAAGGCAAATCTGATCATTCTCATTACTTTCACATTACATAGCAACTTGTCTTTCTCAGCCCGTGGCATCTTCTCTACATCCGCCACCAACTTGTTATATTTCTTTTGGGACTTAATTGTTATGTTCGTTCCTGAGTGGACAAACGGCCCAAGCGTGATAGCTTCCCAGATGAATAGCCATTGTCTTCAGATCCAACCACGTAATCTTCAAAGTGATGCCCTCATACTTTGTAGTCTTGAGTGTAAAGAATGGGAATTCTGGTAGTGGATCCAATGCTGTTTGAGATGTTGATGGGATTTGTTTGCGAATCTTCGCGAGACATTGTGAGCTCCTAGAATCAAACTATAAACTTAAGATTAGGGTTTTATTAGAAACAGAGTTACCGTCAATATGGAGAAGACGACTTCTATTTATACGATAAAAGCAGAAACCCTAAAGAATTTTGAGTACAGAAGGAATGTGTATTGATCACACAGTCTCCCGCTCTGATACCAATTGCTGAAACAAATTTCAATCAGGATCATTAGATTCTATGCAGTCAAACAATAAAGAACGTAACTATGAACACGAGAATGGCTTTGAATGAGTCGTATGAATAATGCTTCAACAACTCAGAAGAGCTCGATTAAGAACTTCGACTGTAGAGGTGTTTCGGGTTACAAAATAATAAACGTAACCAACAACTCTATTCTAATGCATACATGCATGCATATTTATAGTTTAACCCTACCAGATAATCACGGATGGACAGACCCAATCCGGATACAAAATACAAGCCGATGACGCAACACAAATAAACTCAACAGGAAGATTGTGCATGAAAGATGGCATGGACTAATCGGGTCTTGCAGGAAGATAGGTGCCAACTAGAGATCTGGTCGGTCACACTAATTACTAATTTTTGTTTTATAAAGCATTTTTTGTCCCCTCTAATTTCACCATTTTCCTTATCTAATATTTTTGATTGTTTGATGAGGGTTCTGATGTAAAAAAGAGCCCTTCTCATCAATAAGAATGTAAGGTTTGTTGTATTTCTTACTAATTATAAGAAATTTGAAATGTCTTAGAGATACTAAAGCAGACACGAGTCTTTACTGAAGGAAACACTTGAGGTATATGAAATTCTTAATCATTTTCTATTGGATGTTTATTGACTTTCATTGATTTAAAATTCATTTTTTTTACTGTTAAAATGCTTTCAAGTAAGCGTCTTTGGCAGATGACAACATCAACAAGATCCAATCTCATATTCACCTGTTTTCATGTAAGCAAATTAAACCTGACTCCTTTAATTTAATTATTTGAATTTGGATTATGAATGAAAATTTTAAGTGGAAGAGTTGTACTTCCAACCTGGGGCATTATTTATTTCTTATATGTGTTAGAAATATTAAGTTGGGAAGAGCCTGTCTATAATCATTTTTACCTTAAACTGGTGGAGGATATTTAACTCCATAACCACAAGGAAGTTAAGGTCTATACCACTATTGAAATATGTATTTTTTTGACATTAGTTACAATTTTATCATTCTAATTTTTAGTGACAGATTCAATGGGCTTTGAAAGTTCATTTTCAGGTTGGGTTACCCCTAGAATAGAAGAGAAACTGGCCGACTGCTCAGCTTTTGAAAGCACATTGAAGTAAGATGCTTCAAGTAAAAAGCACATTGTTATTTCTTGCATTTAATCCAATATAAACCTGATTACTATTGGATGAGTGTCTAAGCTCGTAACCATATTTGGTGGGTACTTGACCCGGTTGTACATGGTCCTTTTGGGTTGTCTTCATCAAAGCAACGTGATTGGAGAAATGATAGAGAAAGAGGTTATTATGGTTTATTAATATATTATAAGAATAATATATTAAAAGAGAAATCATATTTATTTAGTTGACATTAGTCAACAATTAATTAAGAATTAATTTTGTCATTAAAATAAGTTAACTAAACTAGGGGTTAAATTGTAATTATGTGATAGTTGCAAAGTAGGGAAATGGATACCCTATGGATAGGGTGGACGAATTCAAGGAGATAAGGCCCTAGAATTCGTCAATGATAAGGTTTCTAGGGTTATCCTTTGGACTGCTTGGTGGGCAAGTAATTATATAAGGATAAGGATTGAAACCCTAATCCCTACACCTATATAAGGACCCCTTGGCTTAGGAAAATAGGCCACTTGATCCTAGAATCTCCTAGAGCCGATTTTTTACCTCTCCTCTCTCTCTCTCTCTCTCTCTTGCCTCTCCATTTGCTATTGGTGTTGGTGAGCCATTAGAGGTACTACACTTGTGGTACTTGCTTTCAAAGACAAGAAGATTAAAGATTTGATTTGTTATTACAATATAACAATAAGAGGTATTTAATCCCTTCTACTATCTAAATTTCGAAATACATAGGAGCATTCTAGGGTTCTTCTTGTGTTCATAATGTTGTGTATCTAATAGTGAAAACATAGATCCAAATCTAGGGTTGCATGCACACATATGATTGTTTGTATAAAACCCATCAATTACTAATCTGCCCTTGAAGTTTTATCGTTTCTTTTCATTGTTTTTAGGATCAAGAGTTCTCAGATAATGATGCATTCTTTGCATGGACATTTGTAAACAAGCGACCACTATGGCAAACACTTTCATCGTTATCATGGCTTGTTTCGACTCTTGCAATCTGCTTATACTCTACTTATGTGTGGGGCAACTACCGCTTATATTTTGCCTTATTTTGGGTAAGCATATCATTCCTGATAGCTAATGTGGCTTATTTTCGTCATTCTATGTGACAAGATTTAAATGCTACCTACTATTTGATTTTTTTTATCAAATAAAAAGTTCCAAAGTATTATGAAAAAAAAGAAATTCAATGGTATAAGTTAGTAAAATGTTCCAATTGCTACATAGCGCACATATTTTAGAATATCGTATTCAAATGCATGAGCTATTGCATTTGAATGTTATCTATTTCGTCCTTATTCACAGTCAATGCAATAATTAAAGACACAATGAATGATATTTTTTTGTAATCCAATACCCGCATTGCATAACAGTTGGACCATTTTCCCCCTCTTCACAGTGAACACAAGATCTGGACAGACTGTAATTTTTTTTATAACTTCATTTACCCCTAACATTAGAACATATAATGGAAGCGGTTCACTCTATTGGGATTCCTAAAATGGTGTCTACTTTTAGTTGTAGTTGTTAATATTTTCATGTTGTCTTTTGGGTTTACTATCCTACCTTCCATGTATCACCAAAGGAATAAAAGCCTAAAAGGTGAAGGATGTGGTGTTATATAAGTTAAGTAATTAGGTGGGTCTCGATTATTGAAATTAGTTGTGCTTATTAATTTATTATTATTGTTTCAACTTTTAGGTGTATATAGTGATTTACAAGACTGAGGATATGTTATGTTGACGGCTCAATTGATATAAGGTGAGTTCAACTGAGATATGTTATTGAAAGTAGTTTATGTTTCTTTCTCTGAATCATTTCGCTTAAAAAAATCTATAAAAAAATTCACATTTTTTTTATAAATTACACCATTTTATTCGAGAGATAGATGGCGTTTTGTAGAGGTTCTGAATTTGCAAAAACTGTTACCTTAAAGGCTAAACCATTTATTGTGGAAAATAACCTTTTAGATTCTGATGGAATTGGAATTTGAGATTCCATTCCATTGTGGGTGGAGGGAATTAAAATTTATTAGTTCTTTTTCGTTAGAACGCTAAAATACCTCCATTATATTGGATTTTGACTTGAGCTTATGAACCGGTGTTGAGCTTCTCATAAAAATCCTAACCTCCATGGTCAATTGCATTGTAGTTATGGTTATATGTGATGACAAGAGTTGGAAAAGAAAAGGATATCAATTTGTGCATTTTTTTTTGAGGAGTCTGCCACCAAAGCTTTACTAGAAATGGATGCTGAGGTAAAAAACATTAAAATCATGCCCTACTAAAATCGGATTGAGCATTGCAAAGACAATATGAGAAATCATCATGAAAAATCACATGTATTTTTTTGTTTTTTTTTTCATTAATATATTTTAATTTAAAAAATGTGCATCATGAAGTTGTTGAATGAATCTTAGAGTATTTAGATTTTACATAGTGTTGTTGAAAATAGAAAGTGCTAATTATGATGGTAGTAGTAAACCTTTTATGCAAAAGGCCAGTTTTGGTAATTTTTTGGATTGTTATGCAAAAAAACTTGCTATTATGAATTTTGTAGTTTTTAAAATCATTAATTATTAGAAATTGCATCATGTTATCAATGTCTTTGGCTCATGTATATTGTATTAGCTTTTAATATGATATAAGCAACAACCAACTTCTATATGTGACTTCCTTCGTAATTTTGAACGTTATAAAACAAAGAAACTTTTGACCCATGCCAAGCATGGGCTTCTCATCTAGTTGTAATAATATTTGACACTTCTAATGTTTTGGACAATGTTTATTGTAATGTTTATTAATTTTATTTTTCAATATAATATTATGATATGTTTTGTGTATTACGTTTTTTTCCTGCATTTTAGGTAGAGGAAGAAATAATCAATATTTTTTTAGAATTTTAAATTTAAAAAATGTTATTTTAATGACGAAAATATCTTTCACTAAAAACAAAAAAATATTTCATAAATCCGTTAGGAAAAAGTCACATATGATCAACTAATGTTCCATTGAAATTCCATAGAAAATAGCCATATTTGTAACTAAGATTGCATCATAAATCCTTAGGAAAAAAGTTAAAACTAGCCAAACTAAGTCATATATAGCATGTCATAAATGGGTAAATTGGGTTAATTCACATCAATTGAAATTCAAATCGGGTTACCCATAAGGGTTTTTACAACAAAAAACTCTATTGGTAAAATTTATTTAATGATGGACTTCCCATGAAAACTATAATTAGAAATAGGCTTTTTAGTGAACTAAGTATTATTTAACTTTGTATTTGGAAAAGAACACAAAAGAGTGTGCAAATCACTAAGATATGTTTTAAATTATCCATCGGTTTTTTTAAAACAACATATCTAATCTATTACTAAGTTACTCTTAATTTCACTTATACCTCGGACGAGACTTGAACCATCGATCTCAAAGAGAAACAAAAACACCAAAAACATAAAATTCATATCTTTGAAACATGAAATACAAAGGACTTAGGAGATATTATTTTTCAATGTAATGTATTTGAAAAAGAAGACAAAAGTGTTAGTATTGCCATTGTGGTTTGGCACGAATCATTAAAATATGCTTTAAATCATCCACTCACCTAAGAAACATATCTTGAAACATGAAATACCAGAGGATCTAGGATACACTAATGATACACTAATTACATTTATTTGTTATCATTTATGCAACTGGAAGATTTATATTACAATTCTTACCCAATGTTCATCATATTATAGTTTTCACCTTGTTCCTCAAACCAAAGATTTATCAAGTTTTTTCTCTATCTCCACCATGGCACCACCATCTCGGGAACAATTCGTTTCTTTGTATCTATACCAACTTGAAAACAACAGAAAGTAGCCTAGATTCATGATCCCAATACAAGTCATTAGAAAATGGAAATAGTCCAATCTACCCTTGTTAAGATCTTCAGGCAACCAATTTCCGGTGGCAGCCCCTTTGGTTGTCCGATGAATAATTGTCACCAACAAACCATTTAAGTAACTCGATACTGCAAGTCCACTAAAGAAGAAAGCACCCGCAACACTTCTCATGTTCTCCGGAAATTGTCTATAGTAAAACTCTTGTAAACCTATTGCAGTAAAGGACTCAGCCAACCCAGCAAAACAGAGTTGTGGAATTAGCCATAATGCTGACATCGATGAAATTTCCCCTCTATGGGGTTGGTACCCTAAAGTTGGTTCCGTAAAGGCAAGATTCCTCCTTTTCTCTTCCACCAAAGCCGAAACTAGAGAAACTATGACTGTTAATGATATCCCCAATCCGGTTCTTTGGAGGAGGGATATTCCGCCTTCTTTACCTGTGATACGACGCAACTGGGGGACAATGAGACGATCGTATATCGGTACAAATATGACAATAGTGAGCATTGTGAAGATGTTGTATGAAGCTGCAGGAATTTCAATGTTGGTGTTGAACAAACGTCTGTTGGATTGAAGGGCTTGGAAGACAGCATATTGCATTTGTTGGATCATTACCATGAAGTATGTTATGACTCCAATCCATATGGGTCCAGCTTTTATAACACATTTGAATTCTTCTACTTGTTGGATGCTACATAGGTTCCATGGGTCAGATGTTGACCCATCTGGGTTGAATGTATCTTTGGGTGTCACGATTGCTGCCTTGTTAAGAAATCTAATATGAAAAGAGCAAAGATTTTATGATTAATAACTAATATTTTGGTACATAATACTTGTGACATTATCGATTAATTATTTAATTGGAGTTATGCTTTATGTTTAACCAGCCAAATCAGTAAACTAATCTTGTGTTTTTTCACTTAACAAATTGGTACATACTAACTTTTGGGAAAATCTAATGTTTTGGAGTTTGGATCACAAACTTGACTTATGTTATGTTTGGCGTTTCTAGCTGAAAAGTTAGTTGATTTATGAACCTAGTTAATAAATGATGTTTCTTAAACTAGCAAATAAGATAGCTAAAATATATAAAATGACATGCAAGAGATTCAGTTTATATATATATATATATATATATATATATATATATATATATATATATATATATATATATATATATATATATATATTTAACTTACTTTTAATTAATAAATGTACGAAATAAATAATTATTTTTTAATAAAAAATCTAATTGTATTTTTGTAAAAAATATTATATAATAAAAAACAAAAATTAAAAGTAAAATCTATTTTATAAAGTCCATTTAATCATATATTAGCCTATAACATTTCCGTATTATATATTAAAACTATATATCAATTCAAATACAAATATATATATATATATATATATATATATATATATATATATATATATATATATATATATATATATATATATAAAGCTTTTCCTATTCTTTATGTAACATATAGAGTAACAATAGTTATATTTTTATTATATAATATAAATCTATTATCCTTATTAAAAAAATATGCCTATACAAATCATTAAAAACAATACAAACCAAGATTTAATAAGTTAAAAATAATAAGTCTAAATATTATATTTCATTTTAGATATTAATAATCAAAAATATAATTGTATTTATCGTTTGTTAATAAATGTTACTTCTTCCGTTCCAAAATTATTGTCTACATTTGACTTTTTAAGTCTTTTTTGTTCAAGTTTGACCTCTAATAATTTACTTTTTGTTATATAATTTTTTATGCAAGATATATGAATGGATTTTTTTTAAATATATTTTCATTGTTATGTTTCATTAAAATTTATATAACACAAATAACGTTATTTATGGTCAAAGTTGAAATGGAAATACTTTAAAAGTCAAACATGGATAATAATTTTGAGAAGAAAAAAATATTAAATATATGGGTTTAACTATCTTTTAAATAAAGATATTTAAAAAAAAGTTGATATACAAGGTTGAAACGTTAAATTAAAAAAAAGGCTAGATAATAGAACTTGGTTTAATCCTATGTGTGGATTGGCAGCCAAAAAAAAGGTGTGTGGCTCATTGTCGAAAAAGGTAAGAGTAAATTACTCGAATGGTTCCTATGATCTGGGGAAATATGTATGTTTGGTCTTTAAATTATTTTTTTTTTAAATTGAAAGGTCCGTACTGTTTGTTTTTGTTACGCGCTTGAGGGTCTATTTATTTAAATAAATTAAAAAATCAACGGAAAATTAGTATTTTTACGTAAGACATGAACCAAATGCGTAACAAAAAAAAAAAAAAGGTAACAACCTTCCGAGTTAAAAAAAATAAGTTAGAGTAAACGTACATATTACCCTAAGGACCATTTGTATAATTTACTCAAAAGGTAAGCGACTCTTTTTTCTTTAATAAAATGGTTTATTGGAGTTTGAGGATTAGTGTTTTTTGTGCCAAAATATTGGAAAATTAAAAACACCAGCTAGGCTGGTGTGGGTAAAAATAGATTGGTGTGTATAAAAAAATGTCCTTATAGAATAATTATAAAAAAAAAATTGAATTGCATGCACATCTAGGACATATGTAATTTGTCAGTTGAAATATAATATTGAATTTTATAAAAGTTCCATGAAAACTATCTTTATAAACAAAAATCATTTGTTTCTTAATTGAATTATATTAAAAAAAACCATGTGTGAGATCTATGTATTTCATGGGTTCATTTAAAAGAAAATTTAAATATAAAATTCAAAATATTTGAGAAGTTTGAATTTATAAGAAAAGTAAGAAAAATATTGAATTATAAAAATTAAATTGTTTTTTTCTCTTTTCAATTTAAACAAATAATTTATGTAAATAAATAAATAAATAAAATTAATGAAACTTTAATTTAATAATTCTGAAATTAAAAGGAAAATCCATTATTGAAGTTGATATTCATTTATTATTAGAATTTAAATAATATATGAAATTTAATAAAATAGAAAAACAAAAAAATGACATGTGGAATAAAAATTAATTTAAAATAAAAATAAAATTATATGTTGTAAAATGAATAAAAATATGACATGTGACAAAAAAAATATTTATTAGGATATATATATATATATATATATATATATATATATATATATATATATATATAAGCAGTTTAATGAATTCCGTATTTATTGAAAGTATTTCATTAAACATGAATTTATTTCATTTAATTAAATTAAAATGGCTTATGACCATGCGGTAAACAGTGACTCTCTCAAATAAAAGGTTATAGGTTCAATTCTCTCTAAAAGACACTGGTGTTTGGATTATATTAGAATAGTTTGCGGTTTAAAAAAACGCATATCACCCATTGATCTATTGGTTTAAATTATGGATTGGATTAACTTTTGCCTAGTTAATGATTGGGAAAATGACTTAAAAGCCCAACGAAGTTTCCAAATCATTCATAAAACCTCAATCAAGTTTTGTTTGTTCAAAAAATCCAACGAACTTAACATTTTATCTAAAAAGTCCAATAAAGTTCCAAACCGTTCAGAAAATCTCAATTTTGTTTTGCTTAAGTTCGTTGAGTTTTTTTTGAACAGTCAAAACATGATTGGAGTTTTTTAAACGTTTTGGAAACTTCGTTGGTCTAACAAGTCATTTTTCCGATACGGTAATAAGCCACGTCATATGTTTCTCTTATTTGACTTTCAGGAAAGTATAACTTAGTTGGGCTTTTTAGACAAAATGTTAAGTTTGTTGGGTTTTTTTAAACAGACAAAACATAATTGAGATTTTTTGAACGGTTTGGAAACTTAACGGGGCTTTTAAGTCATTTTCCCTTAATGATTTAATGCTCTCTTCGTGATCATTGTAAGTTACTGATTATTGATGTGCGCCCTTCAATGATTTGGATGCTTTTTAAAGTGATATTTTAGATGAAGTCGTATAAGAAATATTTAATAATAATAATAATAATAATAATAATAGTTTATATAAAGTGAAAATAACATTTACAGGAAAGGTAAAAGAACGAAATAGATATTATTCAATAATTGTTTTTAAGCGAAAATCGCCAAAATAAACTAAACGACAAATCATGGAATTTAAGTTGTACCTGTTTATGTTATTTTTACCTATCGGGCAATAGGAATATAATCTAACACACACCTATCTAATGTCATCCTTAATTTAGATTACGTTATTAGTCGGCTAGAATTATCAGAAGAACATGCAAAAAGAAGGGTGTAATCATATATATAACGTTGTACCTATATTTGTTGGAATAAGGCAGAGCTAAATTAATCGACTTCGGTGGTGTATAACTGTAAAGAGACAACTGCGGTTGTTCCGGTAGTTTCAACCGTCGCTTTTTCACGGCTACCACCAGAACCCTCGCCATGCTTGTGAAGGGACTACCATCAGGCTTTACTTTCACATACATTTTATTAGCACTGAAGAACAAAACACACGAGATGAACATGAAGATCACCGGAATCGCTAGACCAATGGGCCAACTCAGGTCTGATTGAATGTAAACCACCACAGTAAGCGACACCATCTGTGCAAATACCACAGCGAATAAATACCAATTGAAGAAGCTCGTTATCCCTCTCTTTCCGGCTTCTGTATTCGGATTAAACTGATCAGCTCCAAAAGCCAGATTACATGGTCGGATCCCACCGGATCCGATCACCATAAATAGAAATCCAGTGAGTAGAAATAGCCATTGAAATGGGGTGGGACCCACACAGTGACTACCCCGTTTTGATCCACATTCAGGAGGATGAAGTTGTTTGAACACCGCAGTTAGATCAACTAAAAACAAACCCTGAATTAAATCATAATTCGAGCATCAAAACATGTTTAAATAAAACTTTAGAGAAGTGGGGAGGATTAAAATGAAGTAAAAGGAATACACACAGCGAAGGATGCAATGCAAGCAAAACCCAACGTAAGGTGGCGACCGAAGTAGGAATCACAAAGGAAGGCGCCCAACAAGGTGGCGAAATTGATGCTGCCATCGAATACGTTGAGGAGAGTGGTGGCGGTGATACTAGGCATATTAAACACAGTTGTCAGGTACACCAATAAATTTGACATCATTCCAAGTGTTCCAAGCTTCTCAAATGCCTCATTTCCTACAAAATGATCAATTGAACTTTACTGGAATGAACTACAAACATGTTTTGATATTCATTTATACGAAAATAGTAAAAAAAATCAGTTCATTACACATACCAATGATGAAAGGCATAACTTTGATTCCCTTGTAACTGATTTGAGGCTCATCGTCTTCGCGTACTCTTTGCTCATCTTCCTCCTTCGCCGCCATTGTTGGTATGGAAAGTGAAGGTGAAGATAAAGCTATATATCCTGTGAACCACTGAGGGAAGTTTGAGGTTTAATGATGGTTGATTGGTTGCTTGTGTAACTAGCTTATATATAGATATAGATGTAAAAAAGTACACATATCATTTATATATATTGGTTTTTCTATTTTTATTATTTTGATTATAAATTTGAAGATTGAGATTATATTTATAAACAAATATAACTAAAATTGGTTTTTATAAATCTTACATCGTATTTGCACAATAAGAATCTTGATTTTTTTTTATTAAACACGAGAATATTAACATTAGATTAAAAAAGTTTTAAATAGACGTAACGGATAAATGAACACCATGTTATACCGGAACATCCTTTTTGAATAAAAAAATAATTATTTTAATAACAATATTCATAAATCTTGAGGGCATAACATTAAACTCTATAAACAAAAGCAAAATTATAAAGTTTCATCTTATTCCCTTTTGACATGAGCTTCCACAATAATGAACTCAATAGAAAATTAAATAAGATGACAAGTCTAGCATTCATTAAATATATAAAACTCTATTATTATGAGATGTTATATTGATTTTCAATGAAATTGAAATTCAAGGACCATTGAACTTTCCCATAAAAAAAAAGATAGTTTTATAATTCTTAAATATATACCATAAATTAGTTTCTATAATATTTAATAAACGTTATAGAGTTGAATGCATTATAAAAGAAATTATAGAGTTTTATGAAATGTAAAAAAATAATGTAACAATTCATTGAATAGAGTTCAATATATTTTGGATGTCTTTAGTTGGGTATAAATTCATATATAACTTACCATATGTTACAGATCTTTAACTAAATTCTTTGAAGTAAATTATTTCTTAAATTTATCTAATAAAATTCAAAAATCCATACTCAGATATTTTGGATGCTCATCATTGATGCCAAAAGCAACTATCAGAAAAATTGATGTCGTAAATATTATATTAGAATTGTTAATGAAAATGGTGATGTAGGAATGGAATTTATTATGAAAAATTATTGTTGATATTTTATAACAGAATGCATAATAAATGTTTTGTGATATTTACTTTCGAATTTAGTTTTGAGGTTAATATTGATATTTATATAAAAAATATCACATGAATATGTTAAGTTACATGCATTGAAGGTTAAATAATCTTAGAGTGGTTGACTGGGCCTTATTATGTAGCTCTCATTTGAGTCTAGGTGTTGTAGGGTTGGGTCTTTTAGTTGAAATTAAGATTTTCTAATCTTTCTTGCATGTAATTGTATTCGTTAAGTTGTTAACTGACATTACTAGAGGTCCTTCAACAACTGATGGCAGGGTGAGGTGGTAATCATAAGAGAGTCTGGGAAGCGCTTTAGTGCGAGTGGTGTGCTGTTTAGCAGATTTTGGAAGTATCATTATGGGGAAGTGACTTACAAGATTGAAGATGATTCTGAGGAATGTATGGAAGATGGTATTGGGCCCGTATTACTGGAATCACATGATTCATATTCAAAAGGAAAGTCCCAGAAATTCTAAGGAGCTGGTTGAGCGTAGGAACATGGTTGCACCATGAATCCATTGCAACATTTTAGGTATTATCAGCTTTTCGGTTATGGCTGTTTGGGAAGAAGACATATCGGGTGATTGCTTGGGCCTTAGTGGCCATGTCAGTTGGGGTTGAATGGTGTAGAACTGGATGTGTAGTTAATTTCAAGGTCTTGGGGGCCTTACATGAGGAAGTGACAATCGAAGTCGTGGGACTCAAGAAAGGAATGATTGGGATGAGCGCCTTGAGGATTGTAGCCTTGAGGTTGAGTGATCTGACGATGGCTTATGATGTTATTTTCTATGAAGACGATTATTTTCTTCCAGTTTTCTATTATGGAAAAGAGAGAGCGAGCATATGATTTCAAAGACTAGAGAATGACCCAGTCGGGGAAACCGGATGGTTGTGGTATCCGTGACAAAGGTGGAAATGCAAGAAAGGATTAGTGTGGTTTGATCACCTTGAGAAAATTGCATGTGTGGAAAGAGAATCATTTTCGTGGAGACTTTAAAAGATGAGGACCAAGGGTATGCTTTCCTTGAGTTCCATTAGAGCGTGTCCTGGCAAGTTGTTCCAAGTGATCGAGAGAAGTAATCGGGAACGAAAAATTTCATTGTCTATGTTATATCTCGACTATGAGGATGATGCCTCACGTTTTTATAATTGTGTCTCGCGATGGACTGAAGGTTAGAGATTCATAGGCGAAGTGTGTTGTAGTCCAATTGTTCTTAGATGGAGAATCGGTGCTATGAATGGGCTATCAAAGTTATTGCTTGTGCATTTGCATGGGATTCTTGATGATAGAGGTGATTATGTCTGGGAAGTTTTCGAGGTCTCTATCTAAGATTCAAAATGTCTTTGAGTTGTTGGGTCTTCATCTGGGAGATTATCTTGCGTTGTGTTATGCATTCCTAGAGTCAGAGACGGTATGTATCTGGCTGAGTTGGTTTGAAGTGTGGTTTGTCTGCAACGTCAGTTGGTGATAGTTGGAACCTAAGTGGGGGAGAAATAGGCATGATACTTGAAAGATCATTGATCTATTGAGTTCACGTTTCATAAGTATGGGTTATAGGGATTTGTGGTTCAGATATGCGAGGCTTTGGTTTAAGATGTGGTCAAGACGAGGTGCAAAGAAAGCTAACATTTGTTGTATGTGCTCATGAATTCATGCGTTGTCATTGTGGCAGGAAGCTATTGGTCAGGGAGCTTGTTGTAGCTAGTGGTCCCTTTTGGCGATGCCGGTGAACTGGTCTAGAGGTGGTTAAGTTGCTCGGGTCGAGTGTCAGTTGCTAAAGAATTCGTCAGTTCAGGGTATAGATTGTTGCTATCGTTGGTTTGTCAATCAACTTTAGAATTTGGTTGTGTAGTTTCGCATGGGTTAGTTTAGTAGAATACTGGATTGTTGGGTAATTAAAAGTGCATCCTCGATCATTGAATGTTCCCGTTTATCATCAATGGGTGTGGATGCTTCAAAGGTTTTGAGTTGTATAATTGGAGTTCAATGATCGTGACAACCTATCGTCATGTTCTGTTTATGGTATATCATTGCTTCTGGGTATGTTTCCTTGAATTGTTGGATTCTGAAATTATGATCTATAGCAGAATCAGGTTTATTTCGGTAGTAGGTAGAACATTGAAGTGGTTATCTGTCTATTCCAATTGTGGGTCCTTTGGGTTCCTTGTCGTCAGCTAGGATTGTAGAAGGATGTGCAATTGTATCAAGGGAATGTACTTTGGATACGACAATCTTTGTCGATAGTAGTAACGTGCTTCATGTTGGATTAGATGTCTAAGCCGATAACTATTATTGGTATGTATTCGACTCGAGAGTAGCATGGTCCATTTGGGTTGCATGGCATCAGAACAATTGGATAGACAAAATGAGAAAAAGGAGACTTACGATTTATATTAATATATTATAAGTTCTAATATATAAATATGAAATCATATTATTTAAATAGTATTGATCAATAGTTAATTTAGAATTAATTTAATGATCAAAAGGAACTAATTAAATATGAACTCTTATATATATAGGATGGGCCAAGCTCATTTAGGTTGGGCTAAGCTTTCATGGATAGTCCATGGAGTTTTTAACCCATGGATCCCATGGAAATGAAAGGTCATGGGTATTAGGGTTTACATGAATGTAAGCCTAATCCTCCACACTATATAAAGAGGTCTCTAGTTCATGAAATTGGCACTAGTGCATACACAAAAAGAGGGCAAAGCCGATTTCATAAGAGTGCACCTAAGTATTCTTCTTCTCAAGTTATTCCAATGGTTTTTGGTGTTGTGTGAACCATTTGAGGTGCAACACTTGGGGCACTAAGCTCTTAAAGATTCAAGACTTCAAGCTCCATCAAAAGTTATGTCATTCTACTAGATTCTTGTATTGTATATACTTCATATTATGCTAGTTAGGATGAAACCTTGGAATATTGAATATTTGCATGTATAATAGAGAAAACATAGATCCAAGGTTTATAGGGTTAAATGTACACCATAGGAGTGTTAGAATGCTAAAATCCCATTAGTGGTATCAGAGCCTAGGCTTTTTTTCTTTATACATGATGCAAATTGCTGAAAAATGTTGAATTTCTATAGTCTGCCCAGTTGACTTGCCAAGTCCTTCATGGAACTCGACAAATCCATGCATATATTCAACCAATTCGCCAAGTCAGTTCATGCACTCGACAAGTTGGCAGGCCTGAGTGCAGATTTTCGAGTTTTGGTGTTGGAATTGGTCTAGAATCATTACCTTAAATTGTTTTGGAGTTATAAAACCTATTTTTGATGTGGTAATGATTATAGTAAACCAATTTCAAGGTTATTATCAAAATTTCAAGTTTTATATGTGTTTATGTGATTCTTGAAATTGTTGATATGTTTGTTCATACTCTTATGAGTTTTTGTAGATCATAGGAATTATTTGCAAATTGTTTGTTAGTTAATTCTTGATCTAAATGTTTTTAATGGAGTCCATAATTTCTCCTCAAATTATGGATTACCAAAAGTCATTTCTTTTAAAAATCCATTAAAGAGTCATAGATTACATAATTGAAGAGTCTTTCTAATAAATAGTTTTATGGACTCCATAACTTGTCCTCAAGTTATTGGATGTTCAAGAGTCTCTTCATTAAAGTTTTTAAAACATTTATTAAACTCATAAGTTATGAAAATCCAAAAGTTTTTTGAATTGTTCAAAAGTTGACCTCAAGTTTTGGAATTTGTAAAGTCTCATACACACTTTAATTCCAAACCCTAGAGTTTTAAAAGTTAAAATTCAACCCTTATACTTTATAGTATTATAAGTTAATAATATATATGTATAAGAGCAAGTCAGTCTTACCGTTAGTAGGTCTCATTCACGAAGCCGGTCTATAAGGGGGTAAAAGGTTGTTGCCTATAAAATGGCAGTTTAATGGGTGTCCACTCTCACCCACCACTTCCTTGACTGGTGGAGGGTCGTTAGCCGAACGGGTAGGACAAGGACTATAGTTCTCATTATAAGTATAATGATAAATATAACGTAACAAAACCTTTTATAAATTCTTAATCTTAGTTACTTTAGGAAAATGTGAATTTGGTACTAACCCATGAAATTACACTTTGTACCTTACCAAGTCGTTGGTGGAGTGTGTGTTGGTAACCGACACACTAACATGGACTAGCAAGGTTAGAAAAGGGTGGCTTAAGGTTTATCATAGATCGGTGGAGCGCATGTGGTGAACCGGCACATTGATTAGGTGACAAAAATTAAGAGTACCAAGTATATTTGCATGGTTATTCACACCTTGTTTTGTGATCCTCGGCATCGCAGTCACAAAACTTGAAGGGAACAATCGAGATTGAAACATGCGATTGAAAATTTCAATGAATCTCAAAAGATCTAGGAGTTTCAAATCCGATTAAAACCTAATAATTTATTTCGTTTTTCATGGTGGAAATTGGTGAATCATCATTCGCCTACCTTCAAATATTTTGTAGCTTGGATTACGGCATCCCTCTTCCAAGTTATAGAATATTGTGTTGGGTCCTAGCCTTAATATTTCATATTGGGTGTTCTATTAAGGACTTAAATCAACTAGCTTTAATTTCTCCCATTGTAGATGTCTATTTCAGCCAATTATGATCTTCCCAATTCTCTTGGAATAAGCTTTCCTAATGAAGATGATGTCCCGTGATTAGATCATGGAAATCATACTTCTCTTCCCCCACCTCTTCCAATTATTCTCCCTAACCCACAAGCTCAAAGACTTGAAAAGTTCAAGATCACTCAAACCCTACTTGCAATGAAACATAAAGATGGAAGACCTGTGCACACTCATGTCTTAGAGATGAAGTCACACATTGACAGGTTGAGAATGTTGGGTGTCGTTGTCCCAAGGAAGTTGGCTATTGACTGGGTTCTTCAGTCACTTCTTGAGTCGTTTAGTGAGTTTATTAAGGACTACTATGTGACAGATCACGACATGCCCCTCATTGATCTTTCTTATTGGCTTGTTACTGCTGAATCAGAAATGCTTTGGCGCACTGGAAAAGTAAATTTGGGTGGAATGTATATTTGTCAAACTTCCATGGACATTGACAATAGTAACATTGTAAATCCAGAAAAGCTTTCTCTTCCCAATGGAAAGGGATCGACCTTGATCCACCTGGTTGACCAAAAGGTATAGGGAAAGGCTAAGTCTATGATAGTCATGTGTATCATTCCCAAAGAGTCTATATGTTTTTATTGTTAAGAGAAGGGGCATTGGTTGCGAAGCTGTCCTAACTACCTGAAAGATCTGAGAGAAGGAAGAATCAAAAAGTTTGACTCTACTTCAGGTAAGTCCACTATTCAACTCTGTTAAGTTCCTAATTGTTGATTCTTCATACATGATGTGACTAGGTTGCATTTTGATGTTTTGCAGGATCAAGCAAAGGGAAGGAAGCTTAAAAGAAGAGTATGTTGAATCTGATCGCGAAGATAGATTTCAATCGCATGGTTCGAAGATCAGATTCCTGAGCTACTACTTAGGAGTTATGATAGATTGCTAGGAAATATGTAATAGCATAGTTTTCATTTACAATTGCTTTGTAAGGAAAAAGTTTTTTCCGCATTTTAATAAATAAATAAAATTTTATTTTGTTTTATTTTATTTCTCCTTGCAATGGCATTTATGGAAAATTGATGTTTTTATGTTTCTAGCAATGATGGAAATATGAATTTGATTCTTTCATTTGTGGTAGTGTCTAAATTTACCAAATAAGGAAAGATTCTCATCACCCAAGTTTCAATTGGACCGAAACTTGGAATCATGCAAGTTTTATTGTATGATGAATGAGAATTTTCATATTTGAAAAATTAAGGCTAATTCCTTGTTCACATGTATATATAAGTCAAGTGAAGGACTAAGGGATCGAATACACATTCTTGTGCACTGGTCAAGTCCACCATAAAGATCAATAATACTATTCGTCATGATTCTAAAATAGTTACACTTACAAGTTTAAGTATAATTCTGAAACATTGGAAAAGTTTCAATGTATGGCAGAACGAATGAGAATAATCAAATTAGGCAGAAAGATAAAAGTTACTCGAATCTAAAAAGATGGGAGAGTATTTTAGTATCATGTTTTATGATCATCTTAATGATTATCAAACCATATCACAATTCATCCTCTAAGGACATCTTAGTGCATTCTTATGGCTAAGAAGAGGAGTCATGAATTGTTGAAGTGGTTAAATCAAGAAGATGAGCCATAGTTCGTTCCAAAACAATTCTTAGAGTCATACTCCAAGATTGAAAGTATAGTGACACATCTTAAAGAAGGTTTATAACACTTGTCAAATGTAAGAGTAAAATGTTTTCTACTCTTGTACATTTGAAATTGGTAAGCTGTGATGTTTTGGATAAAACAAAGACCAACTAAGACCAATTGTGTGAAGTGTTTGTGTTGATAAGAATCCACACTATTTCTTGAATATTTGTTTGTCAAGGAATGGTTCTTGACAAAAGAGTCTTATATGTCAAGAGGACAGTGGGAGTCTAAAAGATCCTGAAAGAGTTTCAAGAACTAACCAAGAATAAAACCTGTAGTTTATCACTAGCACACGACTTGAGGTTTGTAACCTATCGTGTTGACATATTCTTATTTTTGTGCCTATTCCAGTTAAAGTTGACTATGCATCTGAGTTCTACAAGTTCTCAATTGTTTGCATTACAACCTGGAAGCAATGGTAGGTCTTGTGCTACCAAGTGGCAATAAGTTAAGATTGCACAAGTTCAGTCCATATGAGTTTGGGTTTGTCACTAACCTTATCTTGTGATTATGGTTTTGACAAATTCACATGGATAGTAACACATACACCATAGAAATCAAAGTGCCATAAGGTTTCTCTTCGATTCATGAAAATGATGGTGAGGAAACGCTTTCACTGAGCAGATTTTAAGTAGATAGCAATTATGATATTTGCATTCTCAAAGTCGTTAGTGGAGCGTGTGTGGTTAACCGGCACACTAACATGGACCTGTAAGAAATGGAAAAAGGTCTAAACAATTGAGACTATGATTACGGCATCCCTTTTTATAGTTCTAAAAATTGTTTAGACACACATGTAAGTTATCTAAAGAAAGGTGTATGATTTTGATAAAGTTTTATCAAAGTATCTCGTATCAAAAATCTAAACTTTGGTAAGAAAGTCAATAAAGTATCGATTTATTGAAGTCCAACTGATTTATGAGTACATGTCAAAGCTAGTGGAAGCATAATTGTTATGCTAGTAATTATTATGCTAGTGGGAGCATAATTAATTATGATGAGTGTTGCAAGTTAGCAATGTTAATTATAGAAAAAAAAACTTTCAATTAGGAAAAAGTTGTTTTGCTATAATTAAGGGAGAGGAAATTATATATCATTTAAATTCTAAAAGCTTAGATTGAGATTTTAATCATCTTTAGTCAAGGATATATATGTGAATTTTATGTTGGAATGGTTCAACATAAGGAAATTCTATATATATATATATATATATATATATATATATATATATATATATATATATATATATATATATTGTGTTCTCAAATTTGATTATGATTACGACATCCCTCTTCATAGTTGAATTATGAAAACATGGAAAATAAAAAATATTGTAGCATAAGACTGATCTAGGATCATGTCTTTATGTGAGATGATGAATTGTGTCCCATATGCTTCGGATATATGATCGATTACATGTGCTATAATATTTATCCTTTATAAATTTTCCAAATGCCTAGGTCATTAAGAGGGGAAAAGGTCTGCAATTGGAAATGACTAAAATTGATTAAGCAATTGTCGAGGACAATCTAAGGTTTACCAAAGATTGGTTGCTCAGAGACAGTTGGAAGTATGGTGTAAAATTTTGGAAAGGACCATAATTGAAACATTTTGAAAAAGAGGCAACTCTTGTTCAGAAGTGATATTCAAAATGGGAATATGGAAATGTCTCCATAGGTGGAAGTTATTAAATTTTTGTAAGATTAGAAAAACTTAACGCAAGAAGGATGTTAAAAGGAATTGTTGGGTTTTGAGCATTCTAACACTCCTAAGTGTACATGCAACCCTAAATACCTTAGATCTATGTTTCTCTATTATACATACAAATATCAATTTCCAAGGTATTTATCCTAACTAGCATATTATGATGTATAAATAATATAGAATCTAGTAGAATGACATACCTCTTTATTAGTGCTTGATTCCATGTAGCTTGAGAGCCTAGTGCCTCAGGTGTGACACCTCAAATGGTTCACACAACATCAAATGCATTTGGAATAACTTAGAGAGGAATTAGAACACTTCATGAGTCGGTTTGCCCTCCCTTGTTTCATTAGTGGTCGATTTCTTCAATCATAAGATCTTTATACAGTTAGTCACAATTAGGGTAAACCCTAATTGTCATGGCTTTCCATTTCCTTGGATCCATGGGCTCACATACACCATGGAGCATCCATGGAGCATCATATGGGTTTTAGCCCAACCTTATAATCCATGGAGCATTAGCCTACTATATAAGTATGGATTATTTACACAATCAACCCATATATTTAACTAGTCTTCTTTTGATCACTTAATTAATTCTAGATTAATTCTTGATCAATACTAATTAAATAATCTTATTAATATATTATAACTTGTAATATATTAATAAACCATAAGTGTTATTTCTCTCATTTTAGTCTATCCAAATGCATGATGCCATGCAACCTAAATGGACCATGTCGGGTCGAGTCAAGTCTTACCAATTATAGTTATGGACTTAGACATTAATCCAATAGTCTCCCACTTGGATAATTCTAAAATTATTATTGCAAGTACGACTTCATAACCCGACAAGCAATCGTAGCTCTCAAAAGCCGCTGTCGAACTCTGAACAAACCAATGACGCGTCCATTAGATAAGTGATCATATATTCCTCCATTCTAGATATCATATGGACTGAGAAATGGATTATAATCATTCTCTCTGTCCATTTGTTGTTTCCCGACTTCCGATTTATGACGACTGACTAATTGAACAAATCAAATCAGTCCAGGCCCGGCCGAGCACTTACGTTTTGTTATCTCTAAATCATCGAGGGGCCCACAAATATTGCTTTTATCCCTTTGAGGGTAAAAGGAATGGATAAACTTTGACTCATATGCTTGTACTGACTACTTGTTGAAACATACACAAAGGCACGTTTTATAACATCGAGTTACCGCTACGTTTTCATGCAATCAATGTATAACCAAATCATAGTTAACAACTCATATCTCTAGGTTTGAAGAATATAAGATATTATCGTCTCATGATTCACTCGTGATAAAATCCATGAAGTGAATCCAAATGAGTGTGGGTTGAATCCAATACTCAGAACTTATAAGCACTCATGAATGTTGTAGCAACCATTGCTATGTCTAATGCACATTAGATAAATCATACAAACCAAATTCATGACAGTCGTGAGTCATATCTACTTCTAACATATGACCGACAGTGGATGGTTTGAATAACTCAATCATTCAGGAAGAATGATCTAATTATTCTGGAAGTCAAAACATGCAAAGTGAAACACAAAAATAATACTAATCTTGTATGGCCTCAACACTTTGAGTGTAAATAAAAACCCTTTTATCTAAGCACCATATTGATTACTCATTATTCATGTTTTGATTAATCAACTTAATACTTGAATTGAAACAATAGTCATGCCATGCTCCAAGCATGCACACTATGTTCGTCCAAAAATATAGCTATGCCATACTCCAAGTATGCACACTATGTTTACATGTGGTCCTCTCTTTGTGAAACCGATCGATTTCAATGATGCTCATTTCACAATCCCAAATCCTTTACAATAAATGTAAGAACACCAAATTCTTGTCATTTACCGCAATCTTGTTAGATTCTAAACTTATATGCAATGATCCTCTTGTAATGAATATGCACACAAGTCACAAAGACTTGGCAACAAACATTACAAAGTATTCCAATGGAAATCAATTTCATGGAAATGAAGTCTCAAATTCAAAGTACATTCCTTTGAACATCCTCCTTTGCATTAAGTTCTTTTAATCTTCCACCTATGGAAACAATTCCATATTCCCATTTTGACCATCACCTTTTGAACAAGAGTTGCCTCTTTTCAAAATATGTCAATACGGTCCTTTCCAAAGTTTAACACTATACTTCCAATTGTCCACATGCAACCAATCTTTGGCAAACCTCAGATTGTCCTCGACAACCTATACCCAAAGCATATGGGACACGATTCATGCTATAAAATTTTTATTTTCCATATTCTTACAATTCGAACTATGAAGAGGTATGACGTAATCATAATCGAATTTTGAGAATGCAACATATATAGAATTTCCTTATGTTCAACCATTCCAACATAACATTCTTTATATATCCTTGACTGAAGTAGATTAAAATCTCAATCTAAGCTTGTAGAATTGGAATGAAGTATAAAATCCTCTCCCTTAATTATAGCAAAACAACTTTTTCAAGGCAAATTGAAACTTTTGTTTTCTATAATAAATATTGCTAACTTGCAACATTTAACATAATAATCATGCTCCCACTAGCATAATGATTATTATCTTACTAGCATAACACTTATGCTCCCACTAGCTTTGACATGTATCCAGAGATCAACTAGACTTTTAGAAATCAATACTTTATTGACTTTCTTACCAAAGTTCAGATTTCTGATATGCAATTGCTTTGATAAGACTTTATCAAAATCATATACTTTTCCTTAGATAGCTCACTTGTGTGTCTAAACAATTATGAAGAGGGATGTCGTAATCATAATGTTTAGACCTTTTGTCATTCTCACAATTGCTATCTACTTAAAATCTACTTAGTGAAAGAGTTTCCTCACCATCATTTTCATGAATCGAAGAGAAACCTTATGACACTTAGATTTTATGGTGTAAGTGTTCCTATCCATGTGAATTTGTCATAACCATAATCACAAGACAAGGTTAGTGGCAAATCCAAACACATATGGACTGGACTTGTTCAATCTTAATTTCTTGCCACTCGGCAGCACAAGGGCCTACCATTGCTTCCAGGTTGTTATGCAAACAATTAAGAACTCATAGAACTCATAAGCATAGTCAACTTTTAACTGAAATAGACACAGAAATAAGAATATGTCAACACGATAGGTTACAGACCTCAAGCCGTAGGCTAGTGATTAACAAAACTCTTGATTAGTTCTTGAAACTATCTCAATAATCCCACTGTTCTCTTGACATATAAGATTCTCTTTGTCAAGAACCATTCCTTGACAAAACAAATAATCAAGAGTTAGTGCAGATTCTTATCAAGCTAAACACTTCTCATAATTGGTCTTAGTTGGTCTTTATCTTATCCAAAACATCACAACTTACCAATCTCAAATGTATAAGAATAGGAAACATCTTACTCTACATTTGACAAGTGTTAAAAACTTTCTAAAGACCATGTCATTCAAGTTAAAATCTTGGAGTATAACTCCAGGATTTGTTTTTGGAACGAAGTATGATTTATCTTTTGATTTAACCATTTCAAAAATTCACGATTCATCTCCTTAGCCAAACAAATGCACTAAGGTGTCCTTAGAGGATCAATTATGATATGGTTCCATAATCACTAAGATAATCATCAAACAAGATACACAAGTACTCTCCCATCTCTTCAGATTCGAGAAACTTTTATCTTTCTGCCTTGTTTGATTCTTCTTATTCATTCTGCCATACATTGAAACTTTTCCAATGTTTCAGAATTACACTTAAACTTGTAAGCATAACCATATTTACTAAACTTTAGTAAATCATGACGAATAGTCTTATTGATCCTGTGTGGTGGACTTTGACTAGTGCACAAGAATGTGTAGTTGATCCCTTAGTCCTTCACTTGAGTCACATATACATGTGAACAAGGACTTAGTCTTAATTTCCTAAAGATGAAAAGTTCTCATTCATCACACAATACAACTTGCATAATTCCAAGTTTCTATCCAACTGAAACTTGGGTGATAAGAATCTTTCCTTATTTGGTAAATTATGACATTACCACAAATGAAAGAATCAAATCCATTTACCAATATTGCTTATCAATGAAAACATATAAACAACAATTTTTTTCACAAATGCCATTGTAAGGATAGTTAAAAATAAATAAATAAAACAAAAATTTTCTTTTATTTTAAAACTTGCGGAAAAAACTTATCCTTACAATGCAAATACATATGAAAACTTGTTGTTATCTATTCCTAAGCAAAATCTCATAACTCTTAAGCAGTTGCTCAACATTCTGATCACCGAACCATTTTTGCGATCAGAATCAACATACTCTTTCTTTAAGCTTCCTTTGATTTTCTAAAACATTAACATGTAATTAGATTACATTATGTATTAAGAATCTCCAAACATGATTTTAATTGAGTTAGATAATGGGCTTTACCTAATGTAGAGTCAAGCTTTTGACTTTACCAGATCTTTCAGGCAAATCTGGCAGCTTCGCAACCAATGCCCTTTCTTTTGGCAAAAGAAACATAAGGACTCTTTGGAAATGGTACATGAGACTATCTCAGGCTTATCCTTTCTCTTTACCATTAGGTCAAATGAATTGACCATGGCCGATCCCTTTCCATTGGGAAGAGAAAGCTTTTCTGAACTTCTAATGTTACCATTGTCAATGTCCATGGAAGTTTGGGAAGTTGATCTTCCAATCAAATTTTGCTTTACCAATGCTCCAAATCATTGATGATTCAGCATCATCAAGCAAACACGTAAGATCATTAAGGGTCATGTCATAGTCTGTTATCAGGAAGTGACTGAAGAACCAAGTCAACAACCAGCTACCTCGAGACTTCGACACCCGACTCTGCCGGCTTGTCAATATGCGACTTAATCTCCAAGACCTAAGCACATATAGAGTTGCTTGCTAATAGGGATTGAGTGACTTAGAACTTACGAAGTCTTAAAACTTGTGCGATAGGGAGAATTATTGGAGGAGGTGGAGGAAGTGAAGTATGATTTCCAGTCCCACTAATGCGCAACAAAGGGATTGATCTTTCACCTTGGTTGCCATTTGGGATATCATCTTCATTACGAAGCTTGTTCCTAAAGATTTGGGAATACCATATTTCTCTGAAGGAGACATCTATAAGGGAGAAATTCAAGTTAGTTGATTTAAAGTCCATAATATAACACACAATATGAAATATTAAGGCTAGGACCCAATAACCTGTTTATAACTGGACAAGGGATGCCGTAATCCAAATTATAAAATAGTTAAAGGTAGGTAAATGACGATTTACCAATTTCCACCATGAAAAATGAAATATAATTAAGTTTTAATTGGATTTGAAACTCCTAGATCTTTTGAGATACATTGAACTTTTAATGGCATGTTTGAATCTCAATTGTGCCCTCTCAAGTTTGTGATTCGGATACCGAGGATCACAAACAAGGTGTGAATAACCATGCAAATTGACTTGGTACCCTTAACTTTATCACCTAATCGATGTTCCGGTTAACAACACACGCTCCACCGATCTATAATAAAGTCAAGTTACCCTTTGCCACTCTTACTAGTCCTTATTAGTGTGTCGGTTAATCACACACACTCTAGTAACGACTTGGTAAGGTACAAAGTGTAATTTCATGGGTTAGCACCTATTTCACATTTTCCTAAGTAACTAAGATTGGGAATTAATAAGTGTTTAGTTACTTAGTATTTATCATTATACTTTTAATGAAAGGTGAATTATAGTCATTTTCTACCCGTTCGGTTAACGACCCTCTACCAGTTAAGGAAGCGGTGGGTGAGAGTGGACACCCATTAAACTGCCATTTTATAGGCAGTGACCTTATACCCCCTTATAGACCGGCTTCGTGAATGAGGCCTACTAACGGTAAGATTGACTTTTCTTATACATATCTATATAATTAAAAATTATAATAATAGTATAAGGTTGTATTTTAAACATTTAAAATACTTGGTGGTTTAATCTATTAATTAAACTATACTCTTAATTTAATTAAATGTAAACCATGTCTTTATGGAATTATTAACTCTTTTAATTAAACATTTTAATTAATTTAATGAAGTCGATAAACTTTTGAATTTTGACTTTTAAAATTGTAGAGTTTGGAATTAAAGCATTAATGTGTGTGAGACTTTACAAATTCCAAAACTTGAGGGCAACTTTTGAAACTATTCAAAACCTTTCATTTCATAACTTATGAGTTTAATGGTTCATTAAAATAAAGACTCTTCATTTTTATGTAACTCCTTATCTTTTAATAACAATTTGAAGGAAGTGACTTTTCAACATCTATAACTTGAGGACAAGTTATGGAGTCATCATAACAATTTAATGAAAAGACTCTTCATTTTTTTTGTAACCTATGACATTTTTATGAGTTTTAAGATTCATAAATATGACTTTTCATATAAATTGAAGACAAGTTACAAAAACATATTTTATGAACTAACTCTAGATTAATTTGGATTGAAAACAACTAAAACACAATTTTTTTTTCATTAATCTAAACTAACTCATAAATCAAGGAAACATAAAAATCTTGATAATCCATAATTTTAGGACAAGTTATGGACTCCATACAATTTCATTGATATCAAGAATTATACTAACAAACAATTTGTACATAATTCTTATGATCTACCAAAACTCATATGCATGAACATTCATAATCAACATTTTTCAAGAATTACATAAACACACATAAAACTTGAAACATTGATTATATCATTGAAATTGGTTTAACATAATCATTACCAAAATAAAAACAAGTTTTATAAGTCCAAAACAGTTAAAGGTAATGATTCTAGACCAATTCCAGCACCAAAACTCGAAGATATGATGTTTGAGGGTCCAACTTGTCGAGTGCATGAACAAACTCGGCGAGTTGGATGAGTTTTGCCTTGGACTCGTCGAGTCCCTTTATGGAATCATCGAGTCCCCTGTCTAGACAGCACAAAACTTCGATTTTCAGCCAATATACATCAAGTATAAGTGAAAACAAGCCTAGGCTCTGATACCATTGTTGGGTTTTGAGCATTCTAACACTCCTAATTGTACATGCAATCCTAAATAGCTTGAATCTATGTTTTCTCTATTATACATGCAAATATCAATTTCCAAGGTATTTATCCTAACTAGCATATTATGAAGTACAAATAATATAAAATCTAGTAGAATGACATACCTCTTTGTTGGTGCTTGATTCCATGTAGCTTGAGAGCCTAGTGCCCCAAGTGTGACACCTCAAATGGTTCACACAACATCAAATGCATTTGGAATAACTTAGAGAGGAATTAGAACACTTCATGAATCGATTTGCCCTCCCTTGTTTCATTAGTGGTCGATTTCTTCAATCATAAGATCTTTATACAGTTAGTCACAATTAGGGTAAACCCTAATTGTCATGGCTTTCCATTTCCTTGGATCCATGGGCTCACATACACCATGGAGCATCCATGGAGCATCATATGGGTTTTAGCCCAACCTTATAATCCATGGAGCATTAGCCTACTATATAAGTATGGATTATTTACACAATCAACCCATATATTTAACTAGTCTTCTTTTGATCACTTAATTAATTCTAGATTAATTCTTGATCAATACTAATTAAATAATCTTATTAATATATTATAACTTGTAATATATTAATAAACCTTAAGTGTTATTTCTCTCATTTTATTCTATGCAAATGCATGATGCTATGCAACCCAAATGGACCACACCGAGTCGGGTCAAGTCTTACCAATTATAGTTATGGACTTAGACATTAATCCAACAGTCTCCCACTTGGATAATGTTGGGCTGAAAAGAGTTTTGATGTTGCGTCTTTTGGGCTCGTTAGATTAGCCTTTTATTCTCCGGTTTGGGCCTGTCCAACCGAGAGCCTTTTATGTATAGTATTTAAGTTAATGCTTGCATGCATATTAGGTTAAGATTCATAAGATTCTAGAGATTATTGATATAGAGATTTGTCAAGAGTACAATATTTTCAAGTAATCGTTCTTGTAATCTTCCAATCCTTTACAGTTGATGTTCTTAATCGAGCTTTTCTAAGGATTTTATTTAATCATTCGACACGTTTGATTCAAGCTGTTTGTTCTTATTATTGCGTTTTTACTGTTTTAAATTCATATACTTGTTCAAGATCTAATCGATCTTCTTAGATTAAAAGTTGTTTTAATCCCATCAATTGGTATCAGAGCAGGAGGCTGTGTAATCGATACACATCTTTTCTGTGAAAAAGATTTCCATTAGGGTTTTCCGCAATCATCGATATTTATTGAGCCGTCATCTTAATTGACGTATCTTAGTATTTATTGTTTTGCCCTAATCTGCTTTATTACAAGTCTGATCTTTGAACAGGTTATTACGATCATAATGGACGCGATGCAATCAAACCCTATTAATATTTCCAACAACATCGGTTCGACGACAAAGATTCCAATCTTGTACACCCATGACTATGAAGTATGGGCGCATCATTTTGAAGATTATGTGATTGGATCGGAAGACAATGGTTTTCTCATATGGGAAGCTATCATCAACGGACCGTTTTCTTAGTCCGCGACATCCAGAGTTATTAAGACGCAAAAAGAGTACAACGATCTGCTTAAGGACGTGACGAATATTGCGCAAGATGAAGAAGATAAATTTCAGTGCAATATTAAGGCACTTAGGTTGATCAGATTCGCCCTTCAGTCCGACACATTCAGGCTGGTCAGCTCATGCACTACGGCGAAGGAAGTGTGGGATAGACTTCGCGAACTGTATTCCACAGACGAAGATCTTGAACATTCCATCCAAACCTTGCTTCTATCTGAATTTGGTGAATTCAGGCAAGGGGCCGAAGAAACTGTGACCCAGACGTTTGATCGCTTCAATCATCTTCTCAGCAAGATGATCAAACACGACATTGAAAGGAAGCTCATCGAACAAAAGGTTACTTTCTTGAACGGACTACGATCTGAATGGAGAGCAGTTGTTTCCATAGTCAAAGCCCACGAACAGTTTAAATCATATTCTTTGGCGAAACTGGTGGGTATTCTAAAGTCCCAAGAGAAGATTGTGGTTCAAGAAAAGAATGTTGTCTCAAGTCTTGGTTCGTTGGCCCTCCTATCCAAAAGTAAAGCCGTGATGGAGGATGAAGAGCTAAACTTGGAAGAATATGACCTCTCAACTGAGGATTATGCCATGATGGTATCCAATCCTAAGAGGTTCATAAAGAAGAGATTCCCCAACAACAAAAACCGAAACTGGCAGGGGAGTTACAGCTCAGAAAAAGCAAACAATGAACCGAAAGCTGAGGAGCCCAAAAAGGAACCGAAAGCAGATGGCGATTCCGGAGTAAGCTGTTTCTACTGTGGTGGCAAGAACCACTACGCTAAGGACTGTGTTCTTAAGAAGATGGCTGAAAAGGACAATGGAAATGATGAGGAAGCTGTGTTGCAGAAGAGATTGGATGAGTTGAGAAAGAAGAAGTCTACCGCTAACCCTTCTATTAATGCTCTTATTGTGCAGGGTTCGGTCAATGACGATGAGTTCGGTAGCACTGAAGTTTGGTCTACTGACTCAGAAGACGAAGAAGTGAGGAAGCCTACTCATGGAAAGGCATATGTGGCTAAGGAGGAAAGCAGTGGTGGAAAATGATTCATGGTGACTGAAGTGTCTCAAATGAGGGGATACAACACCGATGGAGGAAGAAATGGACCGAAGGTGCAGGAGGATATGTGCTTAACGGCCAAACCACTCAGCCAGCAGTTCAATGAACTCGATGAACTGATAAAGAAGGTACAATCTGCTTTTATTTCATCTAAAGTACCACCATCCTCTTATGAGAAAGAACTAAAAAACGTTAACACAAGAATTTCTCATTTAGATAGTAGCTTAACTCAAACTCGAGTCACCAATTCTAACCTGACTGATCAATTAAGCAGGGTGGCGTCGAAGAGTGAGGAGCGGCGAATGTGGATTGAGTTAAAAGAGTCGGAATTAATTGAAGTTAAAGACGAAAACATTTATTTGCAGAGAGACAATTTGAAATTGTTAAAACAACGAAATGTTTTTTGTTTAATAGCTAAACGTTTATATTCCAATATTACTCAACTTCACTTGGACTGTGAGATAGGCCAAAAGATCCATCGCATGATTTTGCCCTTTCTAGAATTTAAGGAGGATGAAATCGATGTCGAAGCTTACAACTGTGAGAGTGTGATATCGTCTGATGATGTCAACCCAACTTATAAAATTGGACTGGACAAAATTGAGTCCTTCATTAAATCCAAAGACCACAAGAACATGCTCAAAAATCTTTTGGATAAAAATGACAGACTTAAACTGAGAACCGAAACCATACAAAAGTTTGCCTCTCTAAACGCCAATGTAAGCTCAGAAAATAAAATCGATGTTGAAAATGCATCTGAGCTTAACGAGGACGATAACATGAGTGAAATTTCTGTAGAGGATACGGTTGACTGCTCAGAATTTGTTAAAAGCGAAACTGAAAACCACAAAAATCTTATTTCTGAAAATTCTATGGAATTCGCTAGATTGTCCCAACAAAAGTCCCCGAAATTAGTAGAAAAGGCTGTTGTGTATCAAAAGGTCAGGACCACTCCAAATCAGGTATACAAGGTAACTGGAGTAACCGAACATCAAACAGCTGAACTCACAGCTATTGTTAACGAAGACAATGCTGATGGCTGTGATGAGTATTTCTGGGAAGCTCCTATTGATAATGGAAACGAAACCGTCGGCCTGTCTGAAAGAACCTCCTGGATGAAGAAAGGGAGGTACATACCTGAACCCTTGAACAAGCCCGATAATTTCAGTGAACCAAGCATCAGTGGTACTAAAGAAATTCCTCAAGAGGATGATCGTTTAGCAAAAGAAGACATTCCTTCAACACCTACAGCTCGAAGCAAAACTTCATCAGATACTCCTTCCACTTCCTCAGGGCAAACTGAATCTTCTTCAGATATTCCATCTGTTCCCTCTGCTCAAAGAAAAACTCCTGAAGTTCAAAAGGAATCAGTCAAAGTGACAGCAAAAACAAGAGCGAACGTTCATCATCAACCTAAGCAGATGAGGGATAAGAAGATAGAGAGGAACCAAAGATACAGGAAAAATCTTTCTGAAAGGAAACAATTCTGGCACTCCCAGAACGCATACTATACACACAAGGACAAGAATCTGAAGTATGAAAACAATCCTGTACGAAAGCCTGAAAGTTCCTCCAACCGAAAGGCAAGGTTCGGTTCACAAGAAAATACCAACCGAAAGCCAAGGTTCGGTTCGCAAGAAGATACCAACCGAAAGCCAAGGTTCGGTTCGCAAGAAGATACCAACCGAAAGCCAAGGTTCAGTTCGCAAGAAGATACCAACCGAAAGCCAAGGTTCGGTTCGCAAGAAGGTACCAACCGAAAGTCAAGGTTCGGTTCTGAAAAGGATTTCAACCGAAACCAAAGGTTCGGTTCCAAGAACAGCTCCAACCGAACACAGAAGTTCGTTTCTGAAGTCAAAAGAGAACAAGACTCAAAGGTTGACCCCACCAACGATCAAAAGCAAAAGGGTCACCTAGAGTCATCAGCAAGGAAGACATCTCCATCCAAATCCAAATCCTCTCTTCCTAATTCTTCTCGTTCTTCTGCTTCCAACCATTCATCTCCATCCTGCTCTAACGCTAATTCCGTTGGTTCTCAAAAACCTCATTCATCTGCTGAACAGAAGGGAAAGCAGAAGGTCGATGAATCCAAACCTGAGTCCAAAACGAACATCCCTAATGTCAATAAAATAAAAGTTTTTACCATTAAAAAGAAAGATGAAACAACTCTAATTAAAAGAACATATCTAGTTGACATCTCTCTTACTATTCCAGTTCCCATGAAAAGCTCACATGGACCCAAGAAACTTTGGGTTCCTAAATCTGCTTAATTTTTGCAGGTTATAAGTGACGAGCAGTTTGACGAAGAATGGTACATCGACAGTGGCTGCTCGCGTCACATGACAGGGAGGAAAGAGGAACTCAGGGAATACAGATCTCTTGCAAATGGTGGCAACGTTAAGTTTGGAAATAACTCTTTCGGCACCATAAAGGGATATGGGATGATAATGAATGGTGATTTTACCATAAGGAAGGTGGCCTATGTGGAAGGACTTCAACACAACCTCATCAGTGTATCTCAGCTTGTTGGAGGTACAGGTCTCAAAATTTCATTCGATGATGAAGGTTCTGAAATCATAGAGAAAAAGACAAAGAAAGTGATTCTGAAGTCAGAGCGAAAGGGTGAAATGTTTCCTCTGAACATGAAACCCATCAAAGCAAACCCAGCCATATGTCTGCTATCAAAAGCTCAATCCGACGAAAGCTGGTTGTGGCACAGAAGACTCTCTCATCTCAATTTCAAAGATATCAACCGACTTGTCACCGGAGGTCATGTTAGGGGTCTTCCATTGCTCAAGTTTGACAGAGAGCATTTATGTGCCGCATGCGAAATGGGAAAGCAGAGTCGTCAAAGTCACTCATCCGTAATTAATACAAAAGTTGTTGAACCACTCGAATTGCTTCATATCAATTTGTGTGGTCCTTCATCTATTGAAAGCATCGGTGGTAGCAAGTACATTCTTGTTATCATTGATGACTTCTCTCGATTTACATGGGTGTTCTTTCTAAAGCTCAAATCTGAAGCGACTCAAAAGCTGAAAGTGTTTATCAAGCAAATTGAAGTCCAGCTCAAGAAGGTCGTTCGCAATATCAGGAGCGACAATGGTCTCGAATTCAAGAACAGGGAGCTTGAAGAGTTTCTTGCAGAAAAGGGAATTAGCCATAATTTCTCAGCTCCCTACACACCACAGCAGAACGGGATAGTCGAAAGACGAAACCGATCTCTGTGTGAAGCTGCCCGAACTATGTTAAGTTTCGCTTCCTTACCTCTTTATTTTTGGGCTGACGCTATTTCTGCTGCTTGTTATACACAAAACAGGTCCTATCTCAACAAGCGATTCACGCTCACACCATATGAGATATTAAACAACAGGAAGCCCAATGTGAAATTTTTCCACGTTTTTGGCTCAAGGTGTTTCATCTTTAACTCTAAAGAACACCGCAACAAGTTTGATGTCAAAGCCGACGAGGGAATTTTTCTGGGTTACTCTCTCACATCCAAGGCGTACAGGGTCCTAAACAAACGATCAAGAAGGATTGAAGAGACATACTACGTGACCTTCGACGATAACTACGTCAAGAAGCTACAGGCCATAGATGACACTGCCGGGGAAATATTTCCTCAAACTGGCCAAGTCACAGTCTCAATCGCCAATTTGTACGAGAAGTTTCTGGAACTCTTTGATGAACCGGAAAAAGCTTCTCTCTCCGAAGCAGGTGCAGCTGACAACAAAATAGATCATATGAAGTAGATTGTCGAAGATGCTGCAAGAAGAATGCATGAAGGAGAATCGCCCACTGATGACTCTCCAACCAACAATGCTTCAGTCGAGGGGGAGCCAAGTTCTCATGTCGAGGGGGAGCAAAGCTCTACAACTTCATCTGAAGGTCCTTCACCAACCGAAGGTACCTCTCCAACCGAAGGTGCCCCTCCAAACGAAGGTGCTTCAATGCCTGAAAGTCCAGCACCGCAAGAAACCCCTGAACCTCATGTTTCTCAAGACGCATCAATTGAGGGGGAGCATGATGATATGATGCTTGATTTTGATAGCCAATCTGAGCCCGAAGAGATGATCAATGCTGAACTAGATCCAACCTTCGACCCGAATTACCCTCCTCTTACAAAATGGACCAGAGATCATCCTATCTCTCAAGTAGTTGGTGATGTATCTGAAAAGGTTCTGACCCGATCTCAACTGAAGGCAAAACAGACATCCTTATTCTCAAAGGTTGAGTTTTGTATGTTTAACTCATTTGTATCAAAAGTTGAACCGAAGACATTGAACACTGCCCTCGATCACTCTGATTGGATTCAAGCAATGCAAGACGAACTGAACGAGTTCGAAAGGAACAAAGTCTGGCGCCTCATTCCAACTCCTCCGGATGCTTCAGTTGTTGGTCTCAAATGGGTTTTTAGAAACAAAATGGACAAGGAAGGTAATGTCATAAGGAACAAGGCGCGTCTGGTTGTCAAGGGATACTGTCAGGAGGAAGGGATAGATTACGAAGAGACGTTCGCTCCAGTAGCTAGGCTAGAATCGGTTAGAATATTTCTGGCCTATGCTGCTCACAAAAACTTTGAGGTCTTCCAAATGGACGTCAAGTGTGCATTTCTAAATGGAGAACTTGAAGAAATTGTGTATGTGGAGCAACCTCCTGGGTTCGTCAACGAAAAGTATCCAAATCATTGCTATATTCTGGATAAAGCTGTGTACGGCCTCAAACAAGCTCCGAGAGCCTGGTATGAAACGCTTACAAAATTTTTAAAGATGTCCAAATTCAAACAAGGTTCGGTTGACCCAACCTTCTTTCGCAAAAAGGAAGGTAACCACCTTATGATAGTTCAAATTTATGTCGATGACATCATCTTTGGCTCTACGAATCCCAGCTTAACAGCTGAATTCAGACAGTTTATGGAGACTAAGTTTGAAATGAGCTCAATGGGTCCTATTAATTTTTTCCTTGGTTTAAATATAAGACACGGACCCGAAGGCATCTTTATCAATCAGGAAGCTTACACAAAGACTCTCCTAGCAAAGTTTGGCATGATGGGAGACTCAAAAGTCAAAGTCCCAATGGCATTCGGCACCAAACTTACCCCTTCACTAGATAAACCGGCTGTCGACATCACGCTCTATCGTCAAATGATAGGCTCACTGATGTATCTAACTGCTAGCAGGCCTGATATCATGTTTTCTGTATGTTATTGTGCTCGATTTCAGGCTAACCCACGCGAACCTCACATGCTGGCAGTGAAGAACATCCTACGCTATCTCAAGCGAACGGCCTCCTTAGGTCTATGGTATCCATCCAATTCAGGCTTCTTTGTTCAAGCCTATTCTGATGCTGACCTTGGAGGATGTGGGCTCGAACGCAAAAGCACAACTGCTGGCTGTCAATTTCTTGATGGGAAGTTGGTCAGCTGGCAATCCAAGAAACAAACATGTGTGTCGCTGTCTACTGCTGAAGCGGAATACATTGCCGCTGCATCCTGTACATCACAAGTGATTTGGATCCAGAGTCAACTTCGAGACTATGGACTCAATATGAAGAAGATCCCTCTATATTGTGACTCCGAAAGTGCAATTAGGATCTGTCATAACCCGGTGCAACACTCTAAAACAAAACACATAGCACTGAGGTATCACTTCATCAAATATCATGTGGAAGATGGAAATGTCGAAGTTCACTTCGTAAGAACCACTGATCAACTGGCTGACATCTTTACCAAAGCTCTTCCAGAAGCATCGTTCAATAAAATATTGCAAGGGCTAGGAATGATGGAATCAGAGTCAGTCCCTCACACCACCTCTCAATCTCAAACGTAAGAAGCGAAACCAACCGAACGTTCGGGTTCGGTTCAACCATTTCACTCGCTCATTACTTCAAAGGTAGTTTTTCTGAGTTGTATATTTCTTGTGCAAAATCTGTTTTTCTTTGTGTAAAAAGTTTTTTTTTTCTTTCATATTGCATATCTAAACTCCTTGGTTTCTTAAAAATTTTCAAGAACCGAAACCAACCGAAGGTTCGGGTTCGGTTTTTCAAAATTTTCAAGAACCGAAACCAACTGAAGGTTCGGGTTCGGTTTTTCAAAATTTTCAAGAACCGAAACCAACCGAAGGTTCGGGTTCGGTTTTTCAAAATTTTCCTGAACCGAAACCAACCGAAGGTTCGGGTTCGGTTTTTCAACTTTTTCCAACCGAAACCAACCGAACGTTCGGGTTCGGTTTTTCATTTTTTTTCGAAAGTTTTTTTTTATCATATTATTTTTTTTTCTTTTCTTCAATATTTTATATTTTTAATAATATCAAAAATCCAAAAATGTTTTTGTGTGTGCTCATTTGTTTATGGGAATATATTCGATGCCTTACTTAAGTGTCCCTAGAAGCATGCTGCTGTATGTGTCCCAAGCCTCATAAGATTTTGAATAATAGCCTTCATGACCTGGTATACACAAACCTTGTCTTCCCAATAAGGCTAACTCATTTATTCTAATCGTGAGCTACCTCACTCTTTTCTCACATGAGTTCAGAGTCTCCTGCTTGGTCCATTTGTTCGCAGCAGAGGTACTATGTCTTCTTTCACCATCCCCATTACACTTCTCCATAACATTCGTTTCATCACTGTAACCCTTGAGACTCTCAGAAACTACCACTGAGGTTTATGGTTACACAACATCTATGTTTATGATCTTAGCTTCGTGCCACTACGAGCTGAGTGAAACCCAAAATTCAACACCAACGAATTGACGGTGACCAATTAACTTGATCAAGTATTCACCAATGAATTGACGAATGTACCTTCATGAAATCTCAATTTCTTTTCTTTTTGCGTGGTTCCAATGAAATTGTTATACACCATGACATTTCTTCCCAAGGGATCCAGTTTTAAATTTTTATCTGAGATTTCATATTAATCCAAGCCACTACAAAATCAACTCAAACCTACTTGTTCAACAGACTACACCGGTCTCACAAGTACTTTGTTCACATTCGTTCTTATATCAAGAATTGCACTGTTGAATCAAAGCGAAACCACCATTAATTAGCCTAATTAAAAGAAGCCTTTCAACATTTCTTAATAAATGTTTGATCGTAATTCAACGGGATTCCACACTAACACTTTGAGGTCTTTCTTGACCTTGAAGGAAGAGATTCGTGCCCGGGATCATCAGTTTCGTGTCATTATTGACATCACAGATTATCCTAAAAAGAGTTGCTTTACTTCTTTATTTTTTTTACACTCTTTGCACGAAAATCCAAGATTTTCCAAAATTCCGTTACTAATTATTTTACAGGCTGGATATTTACTGGATGGTTACAAATGAAGTTGTGGTCAAAAATTAGCCACGTGGATCATTAATTGGAAACAGCCGCTTAAAAGGGGATAAGACAAAAGGTTGCTGACGCGGCGGGAGTTCAAAGGATAGAAATTCAAACGACAGTAAAAAGGAGGGCGCGTGAATTTGAAACGGCCGCGCTTTTTCTGACACTTGAGGACGCGTGTGCAATGTCGAAGCGTCATATCTCTGAAGTTACAGGCGCGTGTGGAAATGGAAACGATTTCTTTCTCTGAACCGGTGCTTATTGGGCGGCGTGATCCTAGGAATCTGACACTCTCTCTCCTACGTGATCATCGCACGTCCCAACTGTCACCAATCAGTCACTCCAAAAACCCGTTTCGTATTTCCATAAGAGATTTGAATCGATCTTTCTCTCTCCTATCACCTACTATAAAAACCCATCAACACCACCTTTTACCTCTTTACTGCCCCCATAATTCCCAAAGCAAAATTACTCCCAAAACACTCTCCCGTTCTTCTTCTCCACACCTGCAACAATGGCGGAATCTTCATCTGTTCATGCCACTTCTCAGATTCTTCCCATCAGACCTCAACAATGCCTCGTCATTGATCTGAATCCACTGGCCTATGATCCCTACATGTCGCCGGTTATCGAATGCCTCAAGTACTCCCAGCTTGCTCCGACATTGTCCAGAATTGAAACAGTGCCACTGGTCGCTCTATCTCAGGTCTATGCGACGGCCTACTACGACAAGGGCGTCGACCGGGTATTCTTTGAAGTGGGAGATCACAAGACTTCCATTTCTCGCCCCTATTTCTACACGTTGTTAGGGTTTGCTGCTGACCCATCGCGTGTTAACCCGGAGACGATTCCGGTTGGAATGCTCTACAGCATGTTCTACAACATGGGCTACACGGAAGTTCTCACCTCCGTCGCCAGGTTCAAGAAGTCATGCCTACCGCCCCAGTGGAATGGGTTATTTACAGTTCTCTTCAAGGGACTGTCAGAGAGGAGCTCAGGATCTGACGGTGCAAGTCGTCTCTTTCTTTCTATCATGTACGGAGTGTACAATGGGATAAACCTGGATTATGGGTTTGTCCTCTGGCAACAGCTGCTTCAGAGCCTCTCTTCTACTTCTCGACACTCCGAGGTGTCGCTGGCCCGGTTCTGGATCTTGATCACAAGATGGGCTATGGACAGGTTTGATGTCCCAACTGCTGACGGTGCACCGATGTCTTCTATTGGTACCTTTCATACCAAGAAGATCATCGTCTCGGATGCATCAAAATTCTCCTTCATTGGCTCCATCCCGGAGACCATGTATGGAAGTGTGCCTTCAGACAACAGTATGATCAAGGCGATCAAGGAGTTAGGGCCATCTGGTCCGAGGGAACTGACACCGGACATGGCGCTCGATTCATGATGCCGACAAACCGGTGGCCAGGGGTAAGAAGGCAGACAAGGGGAAGAAACCATCCAAAGCCCCAAAACCTTCTCCAAAGAAGCGTAAACAACATAAACCTGCTTCATCCCCACAACCGAAAAGGAGGAAGACCCAACCAAAGCGCAAGCTCCTCATACCCTCCTCTTCAAGCAAATCCGAAGGTGGGAGTTCAGACTCTGAGGGCTCACAAGGAGACAAATCTCCTCAGCGAGGTAACACACCCCCTCGGTCCCCAACCCCGGAGATGGAACTTCACCAATCCCCAGTTCCTTCCCCTCCACCCACAATACCTATTTCCATTCCCATCATAACCCCTACTATACCACCAACCTCATTCCCTATACCTCCACCCATATTCACCACATCAACCGAAACACCACCTGTAACCGAAACCCCTCCCGTAACCGAACCTCCACAAACCGAAACCCATATACCACCACCACCCGAAACTAACCCCCCACCCACTCAACCTGAACCAACCAAACCCATAACACCCCCTGCTTCACCACCACCTCAATCTCCAGAAGACGCCTCCGATGGCGATGATCAATTCCTTGGTGGTGATCACATGAACTTTGATTCGGTCTATTATAGTCCGTTTCAAGTTCAAAGTGATGAGGAGGATGATGCTCCAGTGACAAAGAAGCATCTCCGCGAGCTTAATGAGAAGATTGATCAACTTCTCGCCTCCTCTTCAAACCAGCAGTCCACCTTATCTGAAGCTGCCCTTCAGAAGATAGTTGATGCCTTCTCCAGGGCTCAACAAGACTCAGTGGCCTCAGCAACTGCTGCGATAGACGCCTCCACCCGAGCCTGTGAGGCGGCGACCGAAAAAGTCGATAAACTATTCTCCGACGCTTCTGCCCTGCTACAGTCTCTGCAGGAAAGCGCCAATGCCACAAAGACGACTCTTGAACCGATTGTTCAGCAATTGGCCAAGTTCTTCTCGACGGAGTTGACTTCGTTCGCTACTCTACGAAAAAATCTCAGCGACGACAACTCGGCACTCCGTGCCTCCATCGATGCCCGTCTGGCAAAACTACAAGAGGATCTTGCGGCAGAGAACTCTCTGATGGACGTCCTGGCGAGTAAAACAACTGCCCTAAAGGTCAAGAGCACGCAGCTTTCCAACTCTCAAGATCAATTGGAAGCTCTTCGATCCGAGAGGGAAGTCATAAAAACGTGTGTTTCGGATGTCCACGCAGCTCTCTCCAACATCCTGGAAGCACACGACCCCAACCTTAATCATTCGGTAAGGCGCTCCCTCGCTGAAAAGCTCTCCCCGGCCATGGCCCTCTTAAGCAAAATTGAAGGCCTTCCGAGTTTCGTGTCCATTCCGAAACAAGGGGGAGATGAGAAGAAAGGATCGAAACCACCTCCATCCTCCAAAGCTACTCACACAACCGAACCACCCCCAACTGGTCATGCCTCGGGTTCGGGTGTGAAGAACAAGGGAAAACACATAGCAGAGGATGGAGATGAAGATGAAGATGAAGACAAGGAGACCATTGCGGACATGTTAAAACGAAAGAACAGTCGCAATGCTGAAGGTGATGCCAGTCGTGTGGCGCGTGAGGCTGAAGAAGCCGAACGAAAGCAAAAAGAAGCCCACGATCTCCTTGAGAGCCGAAAGTTGCTCTTCCCTGCTTGGACCAGGGATCGTTTGATAAAAGAGGCCATAAAGACTCCAAGCATACTATGGCTCGAGCCGGTGATATCGTTCGACTGCAACAACACCATCGATTCGCAGTTCGATATGCCACTGACTCGAAAGGCATTCATCTTCCACGCCTTCTCTAATATTTCTGAAGTCCCGCATCCGAACGATGAGCTTGACAGGGAGCTCATTGACTTCTACCTGGAGGCCGCTCGCCCTCAATTCCTTACATGGAGCGCCCAGAAGATTGTCAATTTTCGGGTGATGAAGCCTTTTGCCGTGGGGAGATTCACTAACGTCAAGTTCAAGCTTATCCGAGGATCTGCAAGAACTGCTCACATGATCTCTCTGGCGGATCTGCCCAATCTGAACCCTCATGATTGGATAGTCTTGTACAATATCCTGCTGACAAACGAAGCCGAATATGGTCCCATCTTAGACCATGTCAAAAGGATGCTGGCATGCTATATCATGGAGGTGGCCCTAATGGATCAGGAGGTTGCCATAATTTTTAAGAAGAAACCGAAAGTCAAACCTGTGGGATCGGCCAGTGATCTGAATCAGATGCAAATGGGCAAGATAGATTCGAGGCGAAACTCTGTGATGTTCACTAGAGCCGAAGGACAGAAATGTCTCTTCGCTTTAGCTGACAAACATCTTTACACTACAACTTGCTTGGAGCACATCTTATTCATCATCAAGCAGTGTAAAGATAATTCGGCTGATGATATCAAGTACTTCAATGATATGATCAATTGGTACATCCGGTTTAGACAGACCATCCTTTCCATAACCAAGTGTCTGTTTAGTACCGTGAAGAAGAAGGTACCAGCTTCAGCCGCCGGCCCAAGTAGGAAGTGAAGGTCTCGCTCCAAATTGACGCAAAGGGGGAGATTGTTGGGCTGAAAAGAGTTTTGATGTTGCGTCTTTTGGGCTCGTTAGATTAGCCTTTTATTCTCCGGTTTGGGCCTGTCCAACCGAGAGCCTTTTATGTATAGTATTTAAGTTAATGCTTGCATGCATATTAGGTTAAGATTCATAAGATTCTAGAGATTATTGATGTAGCGATTTGTCAAGAGTACAATATTTTCAAGTAATCGTTCTTGTAATCTTCCAATCCTTTACAGTTGATGTTCTTAATCGAGCTCTTCTAAGGATTTTATTTAATCATTCGACACGTTTGATTCAAGCTGTTTGTTCTTATTATTGCGTTTTTACTGTTTTAAATTCATATACTTGTTCAAGATCTAATCGATCTTCTTAGATTAAAAGTTGTTTTAATCCCATCAGATAAGTCTAAAACTATTATTGCAAGTACGACTTCCTAACCAGACTAGCAATCGTAGCTCTCAAAAGCTGCTATCGAAATCTGAACAAATCAATGACGCGTACATTAGATAAGTGATTGTATATTCCTCCATTCTAGATATCATATGGACTGAGACATGGATTATAATCATTCTCTCTGTCCATTTGTTGTTTCCCGACTTCTGATTTATGACGACTGACTAATTAAACAAATCAAATCAGTCCAGGCCCGGCTGAGCACTTACGTTTTGTCATCACTAAATCATCAAGGGGCCCATAGATATTGCTTTTATCCCTTTGAGGGTAAAAGGAATGGATAAACTTCGACTCATATGCTTGTACTGACTGCCATGGGAACCCCCGCATGGTCTTAGGTAACCAAATGCCACGGGGACCCCCACATGGTCTTAATCTACTTCCATGGGAACCCCCGGGGTCTTCCATGAAAATGTCATACCAATATAACATATTACCAACTAACAATCAACATATCACATAATGGGCCAACCTTGGTGCCTTCGACCCATTGGTATGGTGAGAAGACTCACCTTTCAAGAAATGTTGAACCGGTAAAAATCAAATCCCCACTCAAAGCTCCTAGCTTAACTGTCTGTAACCACCATGTGACTAACTTCATCAAAATCTCGAGATACCAATGATACCCTTAAATTCAAACTTGGTCAACCATGTTCAAAGTCACGGTAAACAGTCAAGGTCAACAGTCCATGTTAACCCAACTTGTCGAGTACACTTGCTGAATCGTCGAGTTCCTTCAGTTCTCAGAAAACCGGGAAAAGTCCCTAGTCAAGTCGCCGAGTTATCCGAGTAACTCGTCGAGCAAACAGTGTCCAGAATATCGGGGAAACCCCATGCCAACTCACCGACTTAGAAAGGCAACTCGTCAGGTTTGCCCAGTCTTAACTCATTCAACCACTTTCTAAGCGAGTCTAACACTCCAAACCATAAATTTGATCCCCTAGGGCTAAGGCTGACTAGAATAAAAAACTCAATCCTAGCTTATTAAGGGATTTAGGGCATGAAGGAGGGCCAAGACTAGATAAATATGGCAAATTTATGTCAAAATAGGCCACGAGATGTCCAATTCTGAAGTCATAGCTTCATGACATGCTCAAATCCCATAATGACCCAAGATAAGCTAAAAATGACCATATACTTTCATAGGAGAATATCTAAGCAATAAAAGGTCAAGGTATCGACTTTATACCTTAAAATTCTTGCCACAATAGAGTAAACACCAAATCTACAGCCTCTCCCTTCAACTATGCACCAACCACTTCAAGCTTTTTCACATAAACACCAAAAAGGCACTCCTTAAGCTCTCACACACTCAAACTGGTAGGAAAAAACATGAACTAGGATTTCACTGGACAAAGGGGGTGATAAGGGAGGCTAACAATGAGGTTTAAGGCCTTTAAATACGGTGCAGACTCTAAAAATTAGGGTTTTCCTTTCCAGTGTCTACTCATCGAGTCGGGGCTCCCCAACTCGTCGAGTTGAATCCTTAAACCCGCGTCCAAATGAATCTCTACACGACGAGGTGGAGCTCCCCAACTCATCGAGTTCTAGCCCAAAACCCTAAAACATTGAGAAATAAATAATACCTGGACCAAGCGTTACACTTTCAGCATGGTATGGTGGTGATACTAGTCAGGGAACTAGGGGTTGGTAAGATGACTAGATGATTATCAGTCCTAGGGTAACGTTTCTGAAGTATAGACAAATAGGTTCCGAATTTTAGGAAGTATATTGACAGAGTTGGTTTGTGGTTGTAGTTATGAGGGTTCCTGGTTCGATTGTTTTTCTCTAGATGTTGGGTCATACAATTAGGGAGAGAAAGATAGTTATTGTCGTTGAGTATTTTTAAGTTATTGGGTTGTTTGCTGGCATCTGTGGGTTTGCGATTGGTCTCTCAAGCTTTCTTTAAAAGATTCCTTGGTTTTGAAATGGTTAGAGGAAGCTAATAGTATATGTTGGCGTTGTTACAGAGATGCTAACCAAGACGAATTTTGAGGAAGAAATCTAGTTTATGTAGGGGAGAGTTGTGACCTCCTATTTCAAGAAGTTTCTTATTTCAGGACTATGGACAATAAATGGATCAATCAAAGGCCTTGGGCTTCAAGGGAAGGGGGTTTATAATTGGATGTTGATAATGTCGGTTATGAGATCCAAGCCCTTGGTTTGTGTTCTGGAGTCAAAGTGTAAAATAGGAAAAGTGATGTTTCAGACTTCTCTCATGAACTAAGGGTTTTATTTTAGTATGTTTTAATTCATATGTAATTACATAAAATTGTCTGGCTCTTCAATACCTTCCTGTACATATAAAGAACGCCAAAAACGGAGTTGAAACGAAGAAGTTATGCTTGTTTGAAGTTGAAGTGGAAATTGGGGGTTTTTTCATACACAGGGCGTAACTGCTACACGGGGCATACGAAAGTTAGACACAACATAACTTTTTGAATTATAGACGCGAGTTTAATAACCTATGCATGGTGTAGGTTATGCTACGCACAACGTAATCACAACATATCAAAACCCTAATTCTTCGGTTTTGAGCCCTATTTAAGGGACCTAACTTATGGGAAACCCTCTCATGAACAACCTCCATCACCTAAGCTCATTCCTTGAAACCCTAGCCTCCTTTTGCTTGCTTTGAGCATTGACATCAATTATGAGCGTATTTCTACACTAGAAGGTTGAATCTTGAAAAACAAGTTGGTGGCAAAGTGTATTGAAGAAGGATTCAAGTATAAATCCAACAAGGTTACTTTATTCATGGACCATTGTGAGTAAAAAGCTTTTAACTTGCTCATTGGTTTCATAGATATAGTTATTTTGTCATATTTTCCACTTTTTGGTCCTTTGAGCTTGCGTTTGGGAGTTGGAAGAACTCCAACACTGTCACACCCCCAAACCTGAACGGCGGAAACGTTCGGGGGCGGATGACTTCATGTGGTAACGTAACAAATGAATACATAGTAAAGAAAGCAATACAACCATCATATATATAATTGAAAGTTTACATTTGTCAAAAGTTACATGTTCAAAACCAATTACAATATGATGTCAAAATATGAGATTAAACTGGCGCCGCAGCATCTCTTCTTCAAAAGCATATTAGTACCTGAAATTACTGAATCCCTGGGACATACAAGTAATTTTGAAAGAGTAGATCAACATTTAAGCTGGTGAGTTTCATAAGTATTAAATGATAATGTTTGTATGAAATGAAATGTTTTGTCCTTGTTTGTTTGTTTCTAGAAAATCCTATATTTTCTACTGGTATAAAAGTAGCCTTCCCTCAAGACCAATGTTTGTTTCTAAAAATGTATGTAAGTGTAAATAACCAATATGTTTGAAAACCTCGTAAATAACCAATTTGTTTCTAGAAAATCCTATACACAACGTTCTTCAGGCGTTGGAATGTTATGACGTTTGTCACCCCAAATGATGGACTGTAGCTAACAGTCAAGGCGCGGGTTGTCAAGCCCGTATAGATCTATACAAAAACACCATGCTCCCCCTCCAAGGGATTCTGGTATATAATACAGGACTTAAAATGTGTACTCGAACATACGTGAAGTTAATGTCTCACAAACCGTGGTATAAAAACAGATTTACGTGTTAAAATGTTCGTTTGTTCTTGTATATGAAAGTGATTTCTTGAAAATCGCGTTTCTAGTATGTAAAAGTTAGCAATATCCTCGTAAAACTATACCTATTATAGTTTTCTAAAAGTGTGTCTTGTTTGTTTAGAAATACCTAGAAAAGGAATCACTTGTTATGAAAGTATAGATTTTTGTAGAGCCTAAGATAGACAAGTATACATAAAATCTAAGAAAATGTTTAGTTTATGCATGCATTACAACAATTTATATTTCAAAAGATAGAAAGCTATTGTAACATATTTTATATACGAAAGTTTCCTATAAAGTTTATAAATCACATATGATTTGGTTATATAAAAGCATATAAAAATTCTTTATATAACACACGATGATACTCGTGTGTTTTATTTGTATTCCCCCTTGAAAGCATATAAAAGCATTTATAGAACATTTAAAAGGTAAATTAAGGGGTATGAACTCACTTGAAAGTTTGAAGAAAGCAAGATGGAAACCAGGCAGAGTTTCGTCTCGGGAAACGGATTTTTCTCGGGATTCTCGAGAATCTCGGGAGTAGAAAAGATCTTCGGGACTTGAGCAAAATGACCACGGCTTCGGGTTAGAACGGGCACGGAAAACAAGGCAAGAACGCAAAGGAAATGAGAGAAATGGAGCCCTTTCTTTGGAACCCTCGCATCCCTTTTATAGGGGCTGGGAACCGCCTCGGTACACAGGGCGTACGAGGGTACGCGGGGCGTACGCGTACGGCATGCATGACCGAGTCCTCGACTGCCTCGGACTTCGGATGGGACAAGGGGTAGCTTCGCATAGGTCGGGACGTGGACGATCTGAGGCCTAGGCCTTGAGTACGCGGGGCGTACGAGGGTACGCAGGGTGTACTTCGGCCCTATCTGCTGACTCCCTTCGGATAATACCAAGAGTTTATAATTAAATTTATATTTAATTTAATTAATAAACTTCTAAAATTCATATCTTCTTCATACAAATTCCGTTTTCGATGGTCTTTATATCCACGCGTAGGTGAGACTACGCTCTACAACTTTCGTTTAGACTCCGTCGGCACATTTTGAAATTATTTTTATTATTTATTTTAAAAAGGGTCGTGTTTAAGGAATTTCTTTAAAAATTCATAACTTATTTATCTGACGTTGGTTTTTGCCAGACTTTTTACCGCTGAATTACCATTGTTGAGACCTTCGATTCTCGTTTAGGTCATTCCGGCCAAAAGTCGCTCGATCTCCGATTCAAGTTTTTAGCTGTCTGCTGCTATGCCGAACTTGGAAAAGTCATAACTTCAATATACGAAGTCGGATTTGGGCGTTCTTCTTACGTACGATCACGGTTTAATGACATTAAACATAGTAGGAATTTACATAGATACTTTTTGGACATTTTATTATCAATGTTAATTTCATTAACTCAAAGGTGGTTACAATACTTGACTCAAAGAGTTGAAATATCGGGTTGTCATCATCCCCCCGTTAGAGGGAATTTCATCCCGAAATTTAAAATAGTAAAGATACTAGTGGATCAGAGAAAAAGATGAGGGTACTTTTGTTTCATCTGATCTTCGCGTTCCCATGTGAATTCAGGTCCCCGCTTGGCATTCCAGCGAACCTTCATGATGGGTATGCGACTTTGTTTGACCTCTTGGTCCATGATTTCTACCGGTTCTTCCACAAAGTTGAGGATCTCGTTGATCTCGATCTCGTCGAGTGGAATCACAAGAGTCTCATCGGACAAACACTTTTTCAAGTTCGAGACATGGAAGGTTGGATGTATGTTACTAAGTGCACGCGGTAGGTTAAGTTTGTAAGCCACAGGGCCAATTCTAGCAAGAATCTCGAAAGGCCCTATGTATCTTGGATTTAGTTTCCCACGCTTCCCAAAGCGTATTAAACCCTTCCACGGTGAGACCTTCAATAAAACGTGGTCTCCTACCTGGAATTCCAAAGGTTTCCTGTTTTGGTCAGCGTAGCTTTTCTGTCTGTCTCTAGAGGCTTTCAAACGTCCACGAATTTGAACGACCTTCTCTGTCGTTTCTCGTATGATTTCTGGACCGATGAGAGTGCTTTCTGGAACTCGTCCTCTAGCTAACTGGGTATCGCCAACTTCAGTCCAACACAGAGGGGATCTGCACTTTCGACCATAGAGGGCTTCAAATGGAGCAGCCTTTATGCTTGTATGATAACTATTGTTGTATTGAAATTCGACAAGGGGTAAATGGATATCCCATGCCTTTACAAAGTCAATCACACAGGCTCTGAGCATATCTTCCAAGGTTTGTATCGTTCTCTCACTTTGCCCGTCTGTTTGTGGGTGGTAGGCTGTACTCATGTCTAGCCTAGTCCCCAGGGAACTTTGTAGTGACTGCCAGAATCTTGAAGTGAATCTACTATCTCTATCGGAGATAATGGATATCGGAACACCATGCAGTCCCACTACTTCCCTTATGTAAGTTATTGTAAGCTTTTCCATTTTGTCTGTCTCGTTGATTGGTAGGAAATGCGCGGATTTGGTCAATCTGTCGACGATGACCCAAATGGTATCAAGTCGACCCGTCGTCTTGGGCAACTTGGTTATGAAATCCATGGTAATCCGTTCCCATTTCCATTCTGGTATCTCCGGTTGTTGTAGTAATCCTGACGGTTTTTGATACTCGACCTTAACCTTTGCGCAATTAAGGCATTTACTTACAAAGGTAGCAATTTCTGCTTTCATGTTAGGCCACAAGTACAGTTTCTTAAGATCCAGATACATTTTATCTGAACCTGGGTGAACGGAATATCTTGTGTTGTGTGCTTCGGTCATGACTACGTCTCTGAAACCACCATGTTTTGGTGTCCATATTCGGTCCATGAGATAATAAGTTCCGCCACCCTTGACTTCTAGATTCTTTTCCATTCCTCGTAGGGATTCACCCGCCACATTTTCAGGTTGCAAAGCTTCTAGTTGTGCCTCCTTAATTTGTGTGGATAAGTGGGAATGGATAGTCACAGTCAGAGATTTGACCCTCCGACCAGTGTATTCCTTTCGACTGAGGGCGTCAGCCACCACGTTGGCCTTGCCAGGATGATAACGAATTTCACATTCGTAGTCATTGAGTAACTCAACCCATCGTCGTTGTCGCATGTTGAGTTCCTTCTGATTAAAAATGTGTTGAAGGCTCTTGTGATCGGTGAAAATAGTACTCTTCGTTCCGTATAAGTAGTGTCTCCAGATCTTCAGAGCAAATACTACTGCTCCTAACTCAAGGTCGTGGGTCGTATAGTTCACTTCGTGTGTCTTAAGTTGTTAGGAGGCATAAGCAATAACCTTCCCTCTCTGCATAAGAACACAACCAAGTCCTTGGTTTGATGCATCGCAATACACTACGAAATCTTCTATCCCTTCGGGGAGGGATAGTATCGGTGCGGTGCACAAGGCCTGTTTCAGCGTTTGGAACGCCTTCTCTTGTTTCGCTTCCCAGTCAAAGGACACGCCTTTCTGGGTTAATGTAGTAAGAGGTTTCGCAATGCTAGAGAAGTTCTTTATGAATCTACGATAGTAGCCGGCGAGACCTAGAAATTGACGAATCTCTGTAGGTGTCTTTGGTGCTGACCAGTTCTCAATGGCCTTAATTTTGGAGGGGTCCATGTGTATCCCTTTCTCGCTAACAACGTGGCCCAAAAATTCGACTCTTCGAATCCAAAATTCGCATTTAGAGAACTTCGCATAGAGTTTCTCTGATCGCAGTGTTTCTAGGACTTGTCGTAGGTGCTGACTATGCTCTTCCTTACTTCGGGAGTAGATAAGTATATCATCGATAAAGACGATGACGAACTGATCCAAGTAAGGATGGAATACCCTATTCATTAGGTCCATAAATACTGATGGTGTGTTGGTTAATCCGAACGGCATCACTACAAATTCGTAGTGTCCATAACGAGTTCGGAAAGCTGTCTTGGGAATATCCCCTTCTAGTACTCGTAATTGGTGATATCCGGATCGTAGATGTATCTTTGAGAAGTAGTTTGCTCCCTGAAGTTGATCAAATAGGTCGTCAATACGGGGTAAAGGATAGCGATTTTTGAAAGTAAGTTTGTTCAGTTCTCTGTAGTCGATGCACATGCGGAACGATCCGTCTTTCTTCTTTACAAACAGGACCGGTGCTCCCCAAGGTGAGAAACTTGGTCTTATGAATCCTTTTTGAAGGAGTTCATTAAGTTGACTGGAAAGTTCCTGCATCTCTGCTGGTGCGAGACGATAAGGCGACTTCGCTACTGGGGTAGCCCCTAGAACTAAGTCGATTCTAAACTCGACTTGGCGTTGTGGTGATAATCCCGGTAGTTCTTTTGGAAAGATATCGGGAAAGTCGCGTACTTCTGGAATGTTCTTGATGTCCTTCAGTTCCTGACTTGTATCGATGATGTGCTCTAGGAATGCTCGACAATCCTTCCGTAAACACTTTCGAGCTTGGATGCACGAAATGATACGAAGGTTTGTACTTGATTTGTCGCCGTAGATAACTAATGTTTCGTTGTTAGGGAGATTAAGACGAACTGCTTTCTCAAAGCACATGATGTCGGCGCGAAGAAGACTCAACCAATCCATGCCGATTATGACGTCGAAACTTTTAATTTGGACCGGCATGAGATTGATTGAAAGAATGACCGTCTAAAGTTAACGTACAGTCCATGTATATGCAGTTAGTGCTTTCGGTTTTTCCATTGGCCATCTCTACCGTAAATGATTTTTCTAACTTGCTAGGTTTAGGTTTAAGTAAGGGAATAAAGTTTTGACTCACGAAGCTTCTCTCCGCTCCACTATCGAATAATATGCATGCATATGAATTATCTAGAAGGAACGTACCAGCAACTACAGTCGGATCAGCTACGACTTCATCGTGGCCTATAGCTAAAACTCATCCCACCTCGCCGGTATTTGCTGCCTTTGGGCAGTTCCTCTTGTAGTGGCCCACCTCGCCACAACCGTAGCAAGTCTGGCCTACACCCGCGTTGGGAACTTGAGTGAACGGCTTTGCGGGATCCTTGCAGAAACGGGCAGTGTGCCCCTTTTTGTTGCAGTTGGCGCACTGCATTTCCCGACAAGGTCCATGATGGTGGTAAGTGCATTTGGCGCACTTTGGAAGGTTACCTACATATGGCTTGGTTGGGTAGGTATTTATAGGAACTGTAGTAGGTATTGTGGCAGCATTCACTAAGACCAGTTGTTTCTTCGCGGATTCTTGGGAAGACCCACCCTTCCCTTTAGTCCATACCCTCTTCTTGTTATTGTTGTTGTTGTTGTTGTTGTTGTTGTTGTTGTTGTTGTTGCTGTTGTTGTTGTTGTTTCCCTTTTGTGGTTTCGGTGTAGCAACCGTTGAGTTCTGATGACCTCCATAATCAACAAGAGATTGTGCCAGTTCCTTGGCACTTTCAAAAGTGTCAGGTTTTGAAGCTAACACGCTTGACCTAATTTGGGGAGACAGCCCTCAAATGTATCTCTCTATTTTCTTGCTTTCAGGAGCAGTCATATCTGGGCAAAGGATAGCCAGATCGTAGAACCTGTTGGTATAAGTTGCGATGTCGTTACCAACCATTCCAAGAGTCCAGAGTTCGTGCTCGAGTTTTTGAATCTCTCCTCGTGGACAGTATTCTCTCATCAGCATGACCTTTAAGCTCTCCCAGCTTATGGAGTTTGCCACTATCAGGGTAAGTACCTTAACGTGGCCATTCCACCAAGTTAAAGCTCTATCAATAAGAGTGAAAGTTGCAAATTTGACTTTGCTGTGCTCGGGACAGGAGCAGATTTCAAAGACTAATTCTGTCCTTTCAATCCACTGCCTCAGAGCTATCACACCACCAGTTCCATAAAACATCTGGGGTTTGGCATTAGAAAAGTCCTTATAGGTGCATTCTCGGGGTTGCCCATGACTCTCACCATGGTTGGATAGGTGTGTGCCAGTTCCCGAGCCAGTAGTAGTCGAGTTATTGATTTGTGACATGGCAGCTGCTACCGCTGCGGTGACTGTTGCTTGGAACATGACAGCATCAAATTGAGGTGGTGGTGGTATACGTGCTTCCCCACCGTTGTTTCGCCTTGGATTCCTACGCGGAGGCATCCTTCAACTATAGGTTGAAAAGATAACGATAAGAATTACTTAGTATAGAAACTGAATGTGTCTTATGAACCAAATTGCTATAGTTCGACAATAGATGATAGTATGAGTCTTAAAATAGAAGCATGAAAGTTATTTGTAAGACTGACAATATGAATCAAGCACTTGGTTTCTCGATGACTTTTCAAGGATTTAATGAAATACTCAACGTAGTAATAATAGTGCCACTTATATTAATATAATAGTTGATACAACGATCATGAAAAATTGACCCCTATAAGGGTCTCCGGTTACAAAGTTTGAGAAATTTAAAGACTTTTAGCCGAGGTCCTAACTTATTACAAAATTTGAGATTCTTGCAAGCACTACTTGCGACGTAAGTTGCGCTTGGAGCTTGACTCCGCATCCGATTGCTTTAACTCCATTAGACGCCGATCAAAAGCGGCTTGTTGTTCCCTTAATTCGGCGAGGGCTGCAATCATTTGCGCTTGGAATGCCTCGGTTTGGAGTTGAGCATTGTCTTGCATTCTGTCCAGCCTACGGATGTCGGAAGTGTGAACCTGTACTTCCACGTTGACATCCTGAAGCCGGCTAGCTTGAACTCCGGATTGATAGGATTGATTGTCTAGCTTGCCCACCATTACTAGGAGTGCCCGATCAATCGAACCTCCGCCTCGGACATCGTAGAAGTCCCGGCACATGCCGTAGGGAGGGCGTAGGTTTTGTTGTCGGCTCCAATGGTGGAGGTGACTTCCCCAGACGGGAGTCGGTCCTTGAAAGTTCCATACGAAGACAGGAGGTTGTACGGGTGGTGGGTTGATCACTTCCGGCTCTGAGTCGGTACCAGAGTCATCATCCACTTCTATGGGTTCTTCGTCCTCTTTGGGATCATCTTCGACCCCATCCTCCATTGCCTTGGTTGGGAAAGTAGGGATCGTTAGGGTGGTGAAATCCAGCCATTTGACTGTACGAGAAGTAGGGTTATAAGAATTGAATAAAGTTGAAACATACAAAACATGTAAGTTAAACTAGTTTATGTAGCAAATACTCCTATAGTATTTAAATTCTTGTGTTTGATTCTTGTGACGGTTTGGTAAGTTTTGACTTGTTGCTTACTATGAGCAATCCTCGATATATATTGGTCCGATCTCGGACATATATAGTTGATCACGCTATATTTGTCCCAAATCTGATTATATATATCGAGTTTTAATCGTAGTGTCAACTTGTCTAAATACTTGTTGTATAGTTAAAATCATGAAAATAATTTGTTGTATGCATGTATTTGTACTTAAATGAACTAACTATTTAAGTTAAACATAACGCTGCTCAAGCGTAAAACAAAAGAAAAATGTTTTGTCAGAGAGTATTAGTCCCTTAAGCATTTATAGTTTGTATATCTTATGTGGTTCGATATACTTAGTTCACTATAAACATTGCTCTGATACCAATCTGTCACACCCCCAAACCTGAACGGCGGAAACGTTCGGGGGCGGATGACTTCATGTGGTAACGTAACAAATGAATACATAGTAAAGAAAGCAATACAACCATCATATATATAATTGAAAGTTTACATTTGTCAAAAGTTACATGTTCAAAACCAATTACAATATGATGTCAAAATATGAGATTAAACTGGCGTCGCAGCATCTCTTCTTCAAAAGCATATTAGTACCTGAAATTACTGAATCCCTGGGACATACAAGTAATTTTGAAAGAGTAGATCAACATTTAAGCTGGTGAGTTTCATAAGTATTAAATGACAATGTTTGTATGAAATGAAATGTTTTGTCCTTGTTTGTTTGTTTCTAGAAAATCCTATATTTTCTACTGGTATAAAAGTAGCCTTCCCTCAAGACCAATGTTTGTTTCTAAAAATGTATGTAAGTGTAAATAACCAATATGTTTGAAAACCTCGTAAATCAATGCATTTTTAATACCCCATGTGAGTTTTATAACCATACTATTGACTCGGAATGCCTATACACAACGTTCTTCAGGCGTTGGAATGTTATGACGTTTGTCACCCCAAATGATGGACTGTAGCTAACAGTCAAGGCGCGGGTTGTCAAGCCCGTATAGATCTATACACAAACACCATGCTCCCCCTCCAAGGGATTCTGGTATATAATACAGGACTTGAAATGTGTACTTGAACGTACGTGAAGTTAATGTCTCACAAACCGTGGTATAAAAACAGATTTACGTGTTAAAATGTTCGTTTGTTCTTATATATGAAAGTGATTTCTTGAAAATTACGTTTCTAGTATGTAAAAGTTAGCAATATCCTCGTAAAACTATACCTATTATAGTTTTCTAAAAGTGTGTCTCGTTTGTTAGAAATACCTAGAAAAGGAATCACTTGTTATGAAAGTATAGATTTTTGTAGAGCCTATGATAGACAAGTATACATAAAATCTAAGAAAATGTTTAGTTTATACATGCATTACAACAATTTATATTCGAAAAGATAGAATGCTATTGTAACATATTTTATATACAAAAGTTTCCTATAAAGTTTATAAATCACATATGATTTGGTTATATAAAAGCATATAAAAATTCTTTATATAACACATGATGATACTCGTGTGTTTTAATTGTATTCCCCCCCTTGAAAGCATATAAAAGCATTTATAGAACATTTAAAAGGTAAATTAAGGGGTATGAACTCACTTGAAAGTTTGAAGAAAGCAAGATGGAAACCGAGCAGAGTTTCGTCTCGGGAAACGGATTTTTCTCGGGATTCTCGGGAATCTCGGGAGTAGAAACGATCTTCGGGACTTGAGAAAAATGACCAGGGCTTCGGGTTAGAACGGGCACGGAAAACGAGGCAAGAACGCAAAGGAAATGAGAGAAATGGAGCCCTTTCTTTGGAACCCTCGCATCCCTTTTATAGGGGCTGGGAACCGCCTCAGTACGAAGGGCGTACGCGTACGTCATGCATGACCGAGTTCTCGACTGCCTCGGACTTCGGATTGGACAAGGGGTAGCTTCGCATAGGTCGGGACGTGGATGATCCGAGGCCTAGGCCTTGAGTACGCGGGGCGTACGAGGGTACGCACGGCGTACTTCGACCCTATCTGCTGATTCCCTTCGGATAATACCAAGAGTTTATAATTAAATTTATATTTAATTTAATTAATAAACTTCTAAAATTCATATCTTCTTCATACGAATTCCGTTTTCGATGGTCTTTATATCCACGCGTAGGTGAGACTACGCTCTACAACTTTCGTTTAGACTCCGTCGGCAAATTTTGAAATTATTTTTATTATTTATTTTAAAAAGGGTCGTGTTTAAGGAATTTCTTTAAAAATTCATAACTTCTTTATTTGACGTTGGTTTTTGCCAGACTTTTTACCGCTAAATTACCATTGTTGAGACCTTCGATTCTCGTTTAGGTCATTCCGGCCAAAAGTTGCTCGATCTCCGATTCGAGTTTTTAGCTATCTGCTGCTATGCCGAACTTGGAAAAGTCATAACTTCAATATACGAAGTCGGATTTGGGCGTTCTTGTTACGTACGATCACAGTTTAATGACATTAAACATAGTAGGAATTTAAATAGATACTTTTTGGACATTTTATTATCAAAGTTAATTTCATTAACTCAAAGGTGGTTACAATACTTGACTTTTTACGTCATTACAAAGAGTTGAAATGTCGGGTTGTCACAAACACCTTTTGCGCTATATGGGACACTCTTGGGAGTTATTAGACTTGGAAAGTTGAGCTTTGGTGCTTGTTTATTAAGCCATGCAAGTTGTGTTAGCATTTTTGGTCATTTAATGCATAAAGTTTAGATCTTGAATGTTTGTGACCTTGTGATGAATAAAGTTATAAAATTTATCCGTCTAAACATCATATTGATACCACGGCATCCCTTGGATATTTATTCTACATTAATTATTTATGATTTTACTTTGATGTTTTGAAAATACTTTTACTCCGATCGTCTTTTGTAACAATGAATGCATGGTTTGACTTACTAAAAATGAAAATTTTACTCAGTATTTTTGGGAGGTTACAATAACATTAACTTATGTTGGAAGTAGCCCTTCCAATAGAATAATAGCCATTGTTAAAAGGAACCCTTCTAAGAAAGCCTGTGACATACAACACTATCTCTTATTAGGAAGTGATTTTACCCAAAAACGCCCTTTGTTGAGAAGTAACCCTTTCTGCACTCACATGCATCATTTCTTTTTTAATTCTTCTTATTTCAACACTTAATAAAAAAGAACTAACAAAATATCGGGTTATTTCAAATTTCTCTGATATTAATTTACTCCCACACACACATTTTTAATACCAATTCTCACTTTTTGACCCACTTTAAAGAACCATGAGCTTATACTTTGTCATTTCCATTTTTTTGTAGGAGTGGGGTTTCAAACACTAAATTCTCATTAATAAAAATAATATAATATGTTCAAAAATTAATGACACTCAAAAGTTGGTCATTAATGGATACTTGGCAAAATCATGAAATTTTCCCCATTTCACAAATTCAAAAGTAATTTTCTTTCCATTAGCATAGATAAGTATCATTCCTACATTAAATTTACTAACCTCCAAAACTGATATTTTAGGATGTTACATATACCATATCTGGTGACCTCAACATCCATCATTCACCACCATATATGTCCTCTCCCCTTTATCTTGTCTCTCTTTCTTTGTGTCTCACCTACTTCGTCTCCGGTGATACTGTGACATCGCCAATTTTCAGAAGCAATTAAAACTTTTTTTTCTTTACGCTTTGAGGCATTATGTTCGGAAAATCCCAGTTAAATAAAACATTTTGAGATAAAAACTTTATTTCATTATACTAAAAACTTCGAGGATGTCATCGTTCAAATCCAAACATATATTCCAGCATAAATATTAAAAGGTCCTGAAATACTATAACAAGCACATCTCTTTATTTTACTCGCGTAACAACGTAAATTTTCAAAACAATTTTTCATTTTTAAATCATATTTTCAATCATCAAAACAATCTCAAACAAACTGTATCCAATGTCATCATAACAAACAAATCCCAAAATCTCAAAATATCTCAAATACATAAATCCTCTGAGTATGTATGGATCATGTTGGCGCCTTCCCACGGCCCTCACTAGTACCTGAAACACACAACACAACAACTGTAACCATAAATGCTTAGTGAGTTCCCTAAAATACTGTTGGAATAGTGTCTAAGGCTGTAACCATATTAGGCAAGTATTTGATCCGATTGTGCATGGTCCTTTTGGGTTGCCTTCACCATAGCAACTTGATAGGATGATTTATTAAGAGAGAGTAAATATTATTAATATATTATGGGAATAATGTAATGAATAATATATTGTTATTTGATTAATATAAGTCATAGAATTAATTAGAATTAATTTGGTGACTTAAAGAGATTAATTAAATAAAGGGGTATAATCTGTCAATTGTTTGATAGTTAAGCTTTAGACTGTAAATCCATTGGGATATGCTTTGGACGAATTCTAAGAGTGTTAGGATAGCTCAAATCGTCCAAAGGGTTATCTAGGAATGGATTTGGATAGCCTTAAGAGAAGATTATCCAATTAGGGTTTAGGTTGTAACCCTTAAGGAGTCTACAAGTATAAATAGACCCTATGGCTGATGGAATTCGACACATCTCATAAAGTAAGAGAACTTTGGTCGAATTCCTCCCCTCTCCTCTCTCCTAAATCATTCTTATTGCTATTGGTGTTTGTAAGCCATTAGAGGAGTGACATTTGTGACTCTAGAAGCTCCAAGACCTCAAGATCAACAAGGAACTCAAAGGTATGATTCTAGATCTGTTTCAATGTTGTTATTTAACCTAATTAGTCATTAGAAGACTTGGATTCAAAGCATGTTTATTAGAAAGCCTAGATCCGAGCATTAGGGTTTTGCATGCGCACATAAGAAAGTTCTTATGGCTAAAACCCATCAGTGGTATCAGAGCCTAGCTTGGTTTTCTTTAAATTGTTGCTTGATTAACTGAAACAAACCTGCAAAATTCGATTTTTTGGTTTCTGAGTCACTGACTCGGCGAGTTCCAAGGTGGACTCGGCAAGTAGGCCTGACTCGGCGAGTCCCCTTGTGCACTCGGCGAGTCCAGGCGTCAGGAATGACCAAATTCAGGATTTCTTTGTAATTATCTTATCTAAACTTTCCATAAACTAATTAGATCAATGTTAATTCGTTTTTCTGATAAATATTACTGCAATCTTGATCTAATTAAAGATATTTATCATATAATAAAATATTTAATTTCCTTATATGATAATTAATTAATTATTTTGATTATTTTGGTAATTATCTTAAAAGAAATCTTGAATAAATCAAATATAGATAATTAGGATATTAATTGTTAATTGGAATTATTTGTTATTTGATCCTCCATGTTTTAAATGTTTAAAACTTGCCCTCAAGTTTTGAAATTTATATTTGTGATTAAAAGTTTTAATTTAGACAACTTAAATTTCAAACCCTAGATTTTAAAAAGGTTTAAAATACAACCCTATACTAATATGATATTACTAGTATAATATATATATATATATATATATATATATATATATATATATATGTATAACTAAATGCTAGTCTTACCGTTAGTAAGCCTCATTCACGAAGCCGATCTATAAGGTGGGTATAAGGTTGCGGCCTATAAAATGGCGCTTAATGAGTGTACACTCACACCCACCGCTTGCTTGATTGGTGGAGGGTCGTTAGCCGAACGGGTAGGATAGGGCAACCTCATCCTCTTATTAAAAGTATAATAAGAAATATAAAGTAACTACACATATTTTAAAATTTCCCAATCTTAGTTACTTTAGGAAAAGTGAATTGATGCAATCCCATGAAATTACACTTTGCATCTTGCTAAGATGTTAGTGGAGCGTGTGTGGTTTACCGGCACACTAATTGGTTCTAAGCGAAGGTGGCAAAGGGTGATTCATTGTTTATCATAGTTCGATGGAGCGTGTGTGGTTTACCGGCACATCGAATAGGTGATCGTTACAATGAAGGCACCATGTGAATTTGCATGGTAATTCACACCCGCTTTGTGATCCTCGGCATCCCAATCACAAACAAGAGGGGCATATCGAGATTTAAACATGCCATTGAATAGTTTCAATGAATCTCATCCGAACCTAGGAATTCTCAAAAACAATTAGGACTAATAGTTTAGGTTTTGTGATGGAGAATTAGTGAATCGTCATTCACTTACCTTCAATTTATTTGCATGTTAGATTACGGCATCCCTTTTCTAATATGTAAATGTTATTGTTGGATCCTAGCCCTAATTTTTCTTATTGGGTGATAATTAGGGATTCTTATTCTAATCTATCTTTGTCCTTTTCTAATTATAGATGTCGAACGCAAACAACGTTGCTGCTAGTTCTTTCACGTTGACGAGCCTTTGCCAAAAGGTCACCTTCGATGGAACGAACTTTAGCGAATGGATAAGATACATTCGCACGATTGCTCGCTATGAGGACAAGGAGTATGTCCTTGATGAAAAGCTCGAGAAAATCAACACCGAAATCGCTACTCCAGCCGAAATCACCGCCTTTGAAACTCATGAGCGAGATGCAACGAAGGTACATTGCATCATGATTGCTACCATGAAATCCGAATTCCAAAAGTCCTACGAGGACATGTACCCGTACGAGATGCACCAAGACTTATTGGAGAGGTACCACCAAAACGCGAGACAAGAGCGGTATGAGATTTTCACTAACATGATTTCCGCGAAGATGGGTCATGGAGAATCTCTTACCGTGCACTTGCAAAAGATGCAAAGGTATGTCGACCGCCTTCGCAAGTTAAATGTTGACTTCGGGGAAGACTTGGCGATCGACATGGTGCTTCACTCTTTGCCTCCGATGTACAACCAGTTCAGGATGACCTACCACATGAACAAAGAGGAGGTCACCCTAAGCAAGCTCCAAGGTGTCTTGAGGGTTGCTGAGAGCAACTTCAAGGACAAGTCTGTTGCACCTACTCCCAATCCGCCCGCTGCTCCTGTCTTGGCTATTGGTCAAGGAAAGGGAAAGAAGAGGAAAGCTTCATCGAAGAACTATCGCAAGGTGAAAGCCCGAGATGGTGCCTCTTCTAGTGGGACCAAATTTGATCCCGCTAAGCCCTGCTCTAACCCGAAGGAGGCAGAGTGCCACCACTGCCACAAGATAGGACATTGGAAGAGAAGCTGCCCAGATTACCTGCAAGCAATCAAAGAGGGAAAGATCAAGCCATCTTTCGCAGGTATATACACAATCAAATCTAACGATTCTAATCATGCTATTTCTTGGGTTCTTGATACCGGTTGTGGTTATCACATTTGTTCTAATGTGCAGGGACTAAGAAGAAGTAGGGATGTGGAGCAAGGAAGGATCAATCTAATCATGGGGAACAGAAGATCGTCGCCTGTAACCAAGATTGGAATGCATTCTTTAGTGCTTAGGAATAGTTTGGTTTTAGATTTGAACAATTGTTGCTATTCGCCAGAAATGGCTAGAAACATCATTTCATTTCATGGTTTATATAGACAAGGATTTAGATTTTCTTTTAATAATGAGAATGGTTCTATTTTAGCTTATCTAAATGGTGTCTTTTACTTTGAAGCTATACCATGTAATGGAATATATGAAACTATTATGATTGTTGATAACTTAGGAAATGATGTTTTGAATATTGATTCTTCCACTAGTATGGATAAAGCATCCTTGTGGCATTGTCGTCTTGGACATGTCAACAAGGAACGCATAGCCCAACTCCAAAAGGATGGAGTGTTGGAGTCATTTGACCTTAGGGAAGATGACACATGCGAGTCTTGTTTACTTGGAAAGATGACTAAATCACCCTTCACGAGTACATGTGAAAGGGGCGAGGGTCTATTGGACCTAATACATACCGATGTATGTGGACCATTTAGATCAACCACGAAGGATGGGAACTGCTTCTATGTGACTTTTACCGATGACTATAGTAGATATGGGTATATCTACTTAATCAAGCAAAAGTCAGAAACTTTTGAAAAGTTCAAAGAGTTCAAGAATGAAGTGGAGAATCAATTGGGCAGGAAAATCAAGATGCTTCGATCCGATCGAGGAGGAGAGTACCTAAGTCTTGAATTCCACGATTATCTCAAGGAGTGCGGAATAGTTTCGCAATTGACGCCTCCTAGGACACCGCAGTTGAATGGTGTGGCAGAAAGGCGTAATCAAACCTTATTGGATATGGTTCGCTCTATGATGAGTCGTGCTTCACTACCTATCTCTTTTTGGGGGTATGCCTTAGAGACTGCTACCCATATCCTTAACCGAGTCCCTACCAAGAAGGTTGCCAAAACACCTCACGAGATGTGGACAGGGAAAGCTCCCTCGTTGGCACATATCAAGGTTTGGGGTTGCGAGGCTTTTGTAAGACGAGATACTCACGACAAGCTTGAACCTCGAAGTGAGCGATGTATTTTCATCGGCTACCCGCAGACATCCTTTGGATATCTCTTCTATAGACCGAAGGACAATGTGGTCTTCGTTGCGAGGAGAGGAGTTTTCCGAGAGCGAGAACTCATTAGCCAAGGAGACAGTGGGAGACAAATCGAGCTTGAAGAGATTCAAGAGTCGATAGATGAAGGAACCTCTACCGCCGGCACTCAACCCGAGGAGGAAACTCCGGTTGAACCGATTGACGAATCCTTACCTCTTAGACATTCCGATAGAGTTAGAGTTCATCCCCAGTTTTATGGCTTTCATATTACTACCGAAGGGGACACGTATATTAGTGATGGTACACTAATAAATCTTGATGAACCTAATAGCTATAAGGAAGCCATGGCAGGCCCGGAGTCTGCGAAATGGAAAGAGGCGATGGATAGCGAGATCCAATCCATGTATGATAACCAAGTTTGGAATTTGGTTGATTACGTGCCCGGACGTAAGACCGTTGGGTGCAAATGGATCTTCAAGAAGAAGACCGACGTCGATGGAAACGTGCACACATATAAAGCGCGATTGGTTGCGAAGGGCTTTACTCAAACTCCTGGAGTTGACTACGATGAGACCTTCTCACCAGTTGCGAAGATTAAATCTATTAGAGTGATGCTAGCTATTGCCGCATTTCATGATTATGAGATTTGGCAAATGGATGTCAAGACCGCTTTCCTTAACGGAAAGTTGGCTGAGGATGTTTAGATGGCTCAGCCAGAGGGGTTTGTGGATCCGAAGCATCCGAATAGAGTGTGTAAACTTAAGAAGTCCATTTATGGACTTAAGCAAGCGTCTCGCAGATGGAATCTTTGCTTCGATGAGAAAGTCAAAGAGTTTGGATTTGTACGAAGCGAAGCCGAATCTTGTGTATATGTCAAAGCTAGTGGGAGTATAGTAAGCTTCCTCGTTCTATATGTCGATGACATATTACTCATAGGAAACGACATCCCGACTCTGCAGGAGGTTAAGTCCTGGCTTGGGAAGTGCTTCGCTATGAAGGACCTCGGAGAGGCTTCTTACATTTTGGGAATAAGGATAGTAAGAGAAAGAAGTAAGAGACTAATTGGACTTAGTCAGAACACTTACTTAGAGAAGGTACTAAAACGTTTTAGTATGGAAAACTCAAAGAAGGGAGAACTACCGATACAAAGTAATGCCAAATTGAGTAAGACTCAAAGTCCGAGTACCGAAGCTGAGATAGCAGAAATGAGCCGAGTACCATACGCTTCCGCAGTTGGCTCAATCATGTACGCTATGACTTGTACTCGCCCTGATGTAGCCTTCGCTTTGAGCATGGTTAGCAGATATCAAGGGAATCCTGGCAAAGCACATTGGATTGCGGTGAAGAATATCCTTAAGTACCTTCGGAGGACGAAGGAATGGTTCTTAGTCCTCTGAAGGAGTGATGACTTGAAGGTGCGAGGGTATAGTGACACCAGTTTTCAGACCGACAGGGACAATTACCGTTCGCAGTCGGGCTGGGTCTTTACCCTAAATGGAGGAGCAGTGACATGGAAGAGTTCCAAGCAGGAAACCGTAGCTGATTCAACGTGCGAATCAGAGTACATTGCAGCGAGCGAAGCGTCGAAGGAGGCAATATGGCTAAAGAACTTCATTGGTGATCTTGGAGTCGTACCTGCCATAAAGGAGCCCATGGAGATTTTATGTGATAACGAAGGTGCGGTTGCCTTAACCAAGGAACCGAGGGATCATGGTAGATCAAGACATATCGACAGAAAATATCACTTCATTAGACATCGTGTAGAAGAAGGACAACTCGTAGCGAAGAGGATATCATCAGAAGATAACCCATCAGATCCGCTTACGAAGGGACTGAGTAGGGTTAAGCACTTACAACATGCTAGGAGTATTGGGCTGAAGGATGATATTAGCATAGATTAGATAGTATTAGAAACGTGTAATAGATAAATGTAATTGACATTTGATGATTAAATAAAGGAGTTTTATTTATGAGTAAGGTTACTGTCTTATGTTAATTGTTTAGCTATTGTTTCACTTTGCATGTTTTGACTTCCAGAATAATTGAAATTATTAGGAATAATAGAATTGTTCAAATGGTCCACAATCGTTCATATATTGGGAGTAGATATGAATGAAGATTGTCATGAATTGGTGTGTAGATTGTCTAAATGGTGTTAGACATAGCAAAGGGTTGCTGCATCGTTCATGAGTGCTTATGAACTAGTTTTGAGCATCGGAATAAACCCGCGCTTGCTGGAATCACCTTATGGAATAAGATATAAAAGGGTGATCGCAAGACGACCTAGATATATGGTTTATTATTTGTTAATTGGTTGTACATTGATAATGCGAAAACGCATCAGTAACTCGGTGTCATAAAACGCATTGTTGTGTATAGTTGGTTAATGAATAAGTAAATGCATATAAGTCGAAGTTTATCTGTAACTTTTATCTAAGACGGTAAAAGCGATATCTCGGCCGCTCGATGATTTGATTTGACTTATGTGTCGGGCCCGGTCAGAACTGAATTGATGTGTTCAATTAAGTTCTATGTCAAATAAATCAGAGATCGAGAAACCTAAATGCTTGACTAACCATTCCATAGGATTGTCAGCATGATATCTAACAGAGGACTTGTACGTTCCCTTATCTAAAGGACAAGATTGATTAGATCAGAGTTGACAGCGTCTTTGAGAGCTACGATTGCAAACCGAATTATACTTGTATAGTTACTAGACTTATCCAAGTGGGAGACTGTTGGAATAGTGTCTAAGGCTGTAACCATATTAGGCAAGTATTTGATCCGGTTGTGCATGGTCCTTTTGGGTTGCCTTCACCATAGCAACTTGATAGGATGATTTATTAAGAGAGAGTAAATATTATTAATATATTATGGGAATAATGTAATGAATAATATATTGTTATTTGATTAATATAAGTCATAGAATTAATTAGAATTAATTTGGTGACTTAAAGAGATTAATTAAATAAAGGGGTATAAACTGTCAATTGTTTGATAGTTAAGCTTTAGACTGTAAATCCATTGGGATATGCTTTGGACGAATTCTAAGAGTGTTAGGATAGCTCAAATCGTCCAAAGGGTTATCTAGGAATGGATTTGGATAGCCTTAAGAGAAGATTATCCAATTAGGGTTTAGGTTGTAACCCTTAAGGAGTCTACAAGTATAAATAGACCCTATGGCTGATGGAATTCGACACATCTCATAAAGTAAGAGAACTTTGGTCGAATTCCTCCCCTCTCCTCTCTCCTAAATCATTCTTATTTCTATTGGTGTTTGTAAGCCATTAGAGGAGTGACATTTGTGACTCTAGAAGCTCCAAGACCTCAAGATCAACAAGGAACTCAAAGGTATGATTCTAGATCTGTTTCAATGTTGTTATTTAACCTAATTAGTCATTAGAAGACTTGGATTCAAAGCATGTTTATTAGAAAGCCTAGATCCGAGCATTAGGGTTTTGCATGCGCACATAAGAAAGTTCTTATGGCTAAAACCCATCAAATACCACATACAACACATACGCCTTTCTGTGCCATAACTCTATGGGACCCTCCGGTCCAAGTGTCTCAGGGGACTTCCGTCCCAAATCCTGGTAGACCTTCCGATCCTACCCGTATCGAGCTTCCGGTCCGTAACCTCCTGACCTTCCGGTCCATGTCCTCTTGACCTTCCGGTCCATATCATCTTAACCTTCCAGTCCTTATCATACATAGCATACATAACGCATACATATCACATATCAGCTTATAGCACATACATCTCATAGCATATAAGACCTTCCGGTCACACATAGGTACCCTTCCAGGTACAATATAGTGAGAAGAGTCACCTCGGGTATCTCGGATAATCTATCACACGAGAACACTGATCTAGCCCCCAGTAATCACATAAACAATACTAATAAATAATGGCTCTCTAAGGCTAGATTAAATCCATTCCTACAATCCCACAGAAGGGTAAATGACCTTTTTACCCCTCCCTGACCCAAAAGTCTAAATGTTGACCAAAACCCTAAAAGTCAACGAAAGTCAACCCTCCGAGTTACGTTGCGCGTACCAAATCTGTACGCTGGGTGTACCCGACGACTTCACAGAATTGGGGAACGCGACCCCTTATGTTGCGTGTACTGGGAGTACGCCCCGCGTAACTCCAAGTTTTAGATTCCTTTTGATTTTGGATCTTAAACGGTTAAGAAACACATCCAACTTTCAGATCTGACTGCCCCTAAGCCTCTTAATCAATAAAGTCGGTAATTTTATGCCTTTGCATGGCTATAAAAGTCACTAACACCCATAACATTCCATTTCCAACACTTAAAAGCCCATAACTCAAGCATGACTCCATAATAACGATCAAGTTGGGATTTTTATGGATTTACATCACATACATCACTGAAATGGAACAGATCTAGGTCCATGGAGTCCCTTATGCTCATAAAGTCTCCACCGTTGGGATTTTAACCCTAAAAATGGACCATGCAACACCAAACCAAAATAAAGAGGAAAGTTCTGAGAGAGTGAAGCTCCTCACTTTGAAGAACTTAGATCCAAGCTTGAACATCAAACCCTAGTCTCCACAAGCACCTCCCCTTCTTCTTCACTAACACACAAAGGCACTTTTTGCTCAAAACACTCACACACAAGCTTTAGGACGAAGGAAATGCTCTCTTAGGGTTTCACTCTCTAATATGGTGGCTGAGGATAAGGCCTTAGCATTCCTTTTATAATGCACAAGCCACAATTTAGGGTTTGCATCTGGGCCCGCTACGCCCAGCGTAACCCTGGGTACGCCCAGCGTACCAAGGCGAGTCTGCGTCCAACTTATGCACATGAGTACGCGCAACATACTCTCCAGTATGCCCAGCGTACTCATTTGCAACACTTTTTACTCAAGGGCTAATCTTGACAACTTGACAAAAGAGAAGTGTTAAATAGTTGTACCTGAATTTCAGGATGTTGTAGTTCTCCCCCACTAGAACTAGATTACGCCCTCGAAGTCTCATGCTGAAAACAACTCCGGACGCTGCTCGCGTATCTCCGACTCCGGCTCCCAAGTCAGCTCGGACCCCTTCCGATGTTGCCACTGGACCTGAACCAGGGGCACCTCCTTGTTCCTCAGAACCTTGATCTTCTGATCCAAGATTGCGATCGGCCTCTCAACATAATTCAGGCCCGCATCCACCTGAATATCCTCCAGCAGCACCACCGCAGACTCGTCGGCTATACACTTCCTCAGCTTAGACACGTGGAAGGTATCATGTATCTGACTCAACTCCGCAGGTAGCTCCAACCGATATGCTACCCTGCCCACCCTCGCGGTCACCCTGAACGGACCAATATACCGGGGCCCCAGCTTGCCCCTTTTCCTGAATCGAATCACTCCTTTCAAAGGAGACACTTTCAGGAGTACGAAGTCTCCGAACTGAAACTCGAGCTCGGATCGTCGCCTATCTGTGTAACTCTTCTGGCGACTCTGAGCTGTCAACAACCTCTGCCTGACCTGTTGTATCTGCTCTATCGTCGGAAGCACTATCTCAGTGTTGCCCATCACTCGCTGCCCTACCTCTCCCCAACAAATGGGAGTCCCACACCTCCTCCCATACAACAACTCAATGGGAGGCATACCAATGCTCGAATGGTGACTGTTGTTATAGGAAAACTCAGCCAATGGCAAATACATGTCCCAACTCCCTCTGAAGTCCAACACACATGCCCGAAGCATGTCCTCGAGCGTTTGAATTGTCCGCTCACTTTGTTCGCCCGTCTGTGGGTGGTAAGCAGTACTGAAATGCAGCCTCGTACCCAACTCCTCGTGGAACTCCTTCCAGAACCTGGAAGTGAAACGTACATCCCGATCTGAGACAATCAAGATCGGCACTCCATGCCGCGATACCACCTCCCTCACATACAACTGTGCCAACCTCTTTGCAGAAGAGCTCTCACTGATAGCAAGAAAGTGAGTGCTCTTCGTCAGCCGGTCGACGATCACCCAAATTGCATCGACACCCCTCATGGTCCTCTGCAATTTGGTGATGAAATCCATAGGAATCTGTTCCCACTTCCATTGGGGAACCTCAAGTGGCTGCAACTTGGCATGCTGACGCTGGTGCTCGGCCTTAACCCTGCGACAGGTCAAGCACCTCTCAACAAACCATGCTACATCCCTCTTCATATAGGGCTACCAATAATCTTTCTTCAAATCCAAATACATTCTAGTGGCCTCGGGATGGATCGAGAATCTCGATCTATGCGCCTCCTCCATCAAAGTGGTGCGCGCCCCACCTACATACGACACCCAAATCTGAACCTGAAAGGTCATAAGCCCGTGGCTATCGGTAACGAACTTAGGTATCTGCTCAATCACCCGCTCTCTCTTACGGTTGTCTAGTCTCATGGCCTTTTCCTGGGCCTCCTGAATGGTGTCCAACACCGGAGTCATCACTGTCAGACGCATACAAATGTCTCGAGTCGGGCCACTCTCCGCCCTACGACTCAAGGCATCAGCTACAACATTAGCTTTGCCCGAGTGGTACAGGATCTCACAATCTTAATCCTTTACCACGTCCAAACGTCTCCTCTGGCGCATATTCAGATTAGGCTGATCCATCAAATACTTCAAGCTCTTGTGGTCCGTGTATACGGTACACCGAACCCCATACAAATAGTGACGCCAGATCTTGAGGGCGAACACCACTATCCCCAACTCCAGATCGTGGGTGGGATACATTGTCTCATGAGGCTTCATCTGCCTCGATGCATATGCTATCACATGCCCCCTCTGCATGAGTACTGCACCCAACCCCGATATCGATGTGTCACAATACACCACAAAATCCTCCATAATCTCTGGCGAGGGATAGCACCGGGGCTTCGTATAATCTCTGGCGAAGTGTCTCAAACAAGCTCTGCTGCTCCGGACCCCATGAAAAAGCAATACCCTTCCGGGTCAACCTGGTGAGAGGCACAACGATCTTGGAGAAATCTTTGATAAATCTCCGATAATAGCCGGCCAATCCTAGAAAACTCCTGATCTCAGTGGGTGATCTCGGTACCTCCCATCCCATAACCGCCTCAATCTTGGCCGGATCAACCAATATCCCATTCTGGTTAACGAGGTGTCCCATGAAATGGACCTCTCGTAACCAAAAATCACACTTGGAGAATTTGGCGAAAAGCCTCTCCGACCTCAATACCCCAAGAATCTCTCTTAGATGTTCCTCGTGCTGCTCTCTAGATCTCGAATACACCAAAATATCATCATTGAACACGATCACCGACCGATCTAGCATCGGCCTGCACACCCTGTTCATGATATCCATGAACGCTGCAGGTGCATTAGTGAGCCCAAATGGCATCACCACGAACTCGTAATGACCATAACGAGTTCTGAACATCGTCTTCTGGATATCTTCATCCCACACTCTCATCTGATGATATCCCAACCTCAAGTCTATCTTGGAGAACCAAGACGCTCCCTGCAACTGATCGAATAGATCATCGATCGTCGGTAAAGGATAACGGTTCTTGACCGTCAACTTGTTCAACTCCCGGTAATCAATGCACATCCAGTGTGAACCATCCCTTTTACTGAAAAAAAAAAAGGATCGGCGCTCCCCATGGTGAGCTACTCGGTCTAATAAACCCCTTCCCCAGCAGCTCCTGAAGCTTCGAGGATAACTCCTATATCTCTGGCGGCGCAAGGCGATAAGGCGCCTTGGCGATAGGCGCTGCCCCCAGAACCAAATCGATACGAAACTCTACCTGCCTCTCGGGATGCACACCCGACAACTCCTCGGGAAAAACATCCGGGAACTCGTGCACTATTGGAACCTCATCAATCGAACTTGGCCTCCCAGCAGCCACTCGTGTGTCCATCACATAGGCTACAAGCCCGCTGCAGCCCTACTGTAAACTTTGTCTCGCTATGGCAGCCGAACAAAACACTGACCCACATTGGGTACCCTCACCGTACACCGTAAGTACTCCCCCACTAGGGTCTCGTATCGTCACCAACTAGCGCTCGCAGTCTATAACAACCCCAAATCGGCTCAACCAATCGATGCCCAATATGACACACACGTCCCCCATCGCAATCGGGACCATGTCTATCAGGAACTCCACACCGAAGATCTCAAGTACACATCATCGAGTCACATCTGTAGCATACACCGCTCGCTCGTTAGCTATAGAAACTTGCAGAGGTCGACTCAGCGCCTCTCGTCAGATACTGATGTGCTGACTAAACGCTAAGGAAACAAATGACCGAATCGCACCTGAGTCAAATAACACCAAAGCAGGTACAAAATTCACAAGAAAAGTACCTACGCATATCATAATATAAGCACAACACCTCAAACTCAACATAATTAAATGAAAGAATACATACCAGCCACGACATCGGGCGCTGCGCAGACATCCTCCGTTGTCAACTGGAAGGCTCCCCTACGAGCCTTCGGTGCCTCGACATTCACCGGCCGAACCTCAGTAGCTCGCACGGCGGCAGGTGCAGATCCCTGATGTGCTCCATGTGATGTCCCCCGCAGCTACGGACACTCGGCCTTCCGATGGCCCATCTGGTTGCAATGAAAGTAAACCATGAAACTCTTGGGGAAATCCTTGGCTATATGCCCTTCCTTGCCACATTTGTAGCAAGCACCCGATCGACAAACCCCCTCATGTCCCTTGCCGCACTTTCCGCAAGTGCGGCCCTTCTGGCCTCCAGATCTCGAATCGGCGGGCTTTTCCCACTTGGCTGCCGGCTGAGACTGTGTCGGCCGCCGATCCATCCCCCGAGACTCTGCCTCCTCCCTGGCATGAGTCTCCAACTCAATCTCCCTCTTCTGGGCATTTTCCTGGAGCTCGACAAATGTACGATAAGTCGATTTCGATACGAACTCCTCAATATCCATCCTCAGAATGCTCAAATACCGGCTCATGTCTGCCTGCTCAGTAGACACCTGCTTAGGGCAGAACATCGCCTTCTCATCAAACTTTCTTGTAACTACAGTCACATAATCAGTACCCGGCTTGAGGGTCAAGAACTCCTGAGCCAACCGTTCCCTCTCCATTGGAGGAACATACTCGTCTCTGAACATGGTAGTGAACCTCTCCCAGGTCACCTCTGAAATCTCTGCAAAGAGTGAAGCTCGCCGTCACGAACTTCCACCAATCCTTCGCTCCCAAGCGAAGCTGGTTCAGCGCGAACCGTACCCTTAGATGCTCCGGACATGAACACGTGTAGAAGCATCCCTCGATATCAGAAATCCATCTCATTGCAGCAATCGGATCCTGCGTCCCATCAAACTCTGGTGGCTTCGTGTTGCTGAACTCTTGAAACAACAACGAGTCACCTCCCTGAGGCCTAGCAGCAGCCACAGCTGCAGTAGCTACAGCAGCCGCAGCCTTAGTCACTGCTGCGTACCGCTTATCAAAAGTATCAATCAATGTTGTCTTGATAGACCTAAACATCTCCAGAATCTCGACTCGGATGGCAGCAGCCACCTCCTCATGAATCAACCTGCGGATCACCTTATCACTAACACCACTGCTCTCAGGTGTGGCGTGTGCCACAATGATGTCTCTCTAAAATATCATAGATCCGCTCGGGCATACTCGCACTTGATAACACAACCCTACTTGTTCCCTAGTACCCTAAGGATTCTTACTTGGACTGCGCATTGATACGGTGTCTTCGGTAGTATGGGCCCTTATACTACCGTCCACACTGCATTAGTATTCACCCCAAGTCCTCCTCCTTGGATCGCAGACCACAAGTACTCTACATCTCGCTAGCATAGGCTACCCTTCGGTAGACCTCTCATAAGCTCCTCACTGCTACCTACTCACTCTCAAGCATCTAATAGCAACATAAATCTTCCCAGGCTAAGGCATCACAAATCAGGCCACCTAGTCCTAATATGAATACCTAGCCTACTCTAGCATGCATATCATATCATAACATATCTCATAACACATAATGTAAGGGTATTTTGGGAAATCACCATTCGGGCGCTGGCTGATCGTACACACCGCTCCGTTCTGCCTTTCTCAAAATCTTTTACTCTCTTAGAAAAATTGTTTATTTTATGAAAAACTTTCTCAAATCCTCAGTTTGAGTTCAGATACATCCGAAGTTGCACCCGAATCCCTCAAACCAGGGCTCTGATACCAACTTGTAACAACATAAATTTTCAAAGCAATTTTTCATTTTTAAATCATATTTTCAATCATCAAAACAATATCAAAGAAACTGTATCCAATGTCATCATAACAACAAATCCCAGAATCTCAAAAGATCTCAAATACATAAATCCTCTCAGTGTGTACAGATCATGCCGATGCCTTCCCACGATCCTCGCTAGTACCTGAAACACACAACACAACAACTGTAAGCATAAATTCTTAGTGAGTTCCCCAAAATACCACATACAACACATACGCCTTTCCAGGTCATAACTATGTGGAACCCTCCGGTCCAAGTGTCTCAGGGGACTTCTATCCCGAATCCCGGTAGACCTTCCGGTCCTACCCATATCGACCTTCCGGTCCGTCACCTCCTAACCTTCCGGTCCATGTCCTCTTGACCTTCTGGTCCATATCATCTTGACCTTCCGGTCCTTATCATACATAGCATACATAACGCATACATATCACATATCAGCATATAGCACATACATCTCATAGCATATAAGACCTTCCAGTCACACATAGGTACCCTTCCAGGTACAGTATAGTGAGAAGACTCACCTTGGGTATCTCGGATAATCTCTCACACGAGAACACTGATCTAGCCCCCGCCTAATCACATAAACAATACTAATAAATAATGGATCTCAAATGCCAGATTAAATCCATTCCTACAATCCGATAGAAGGGTAAATGACTTTTTTACCCCTCCCTGACCCAAAAGTCTAAATGTTGACCAAAACCCTAAAAGTCAACGAAAGTCAACCCTCCAGGTTACGCTGTGCGTACCAAATCTATACGTTGGGCGTACCTGGCGACTTCACAGAATTGGGGAACACGACCTCTTACGTTGCGCGTACTAGGATTACGCCCCGCATAACTCCCAGTTTCAGATTCCTTTTGATTTTGGGTCTTAAACGGTTAAGAAACACGTCCAACTTTCAGATCTGACTGCCCCTAAGCCTCTTAAACCATAAAGTCGATGACTTTAAGCCTTTGCATGGCTGTAAAAGTCACCAACACCCATAACATTCCATTTCCAACACTTAAAAGCCCATAACTCAAGCATGACTCCATAATAACGATCAAGTTGGGATTTTTATGGATCTACATCACATACATCACTGAAATGGGACAGATCTAGGTCCATGGAGTCCCTTATGCTCATAAAATCTCCACCTTTGGGATTTTAACCCTAAAAATGGACCATGCAAAACCAAACCAAAATAAAGAGGAAAGTTCTGAGAGAGTGAAGCTCCTCACTTTGAAGAACTTAGATCCAAGCTTGAATTTTAAACCCTAGCCTCCACAAGCACCTCCCCTTCTTCTTCACTAACACACAAAGGCACTTTTAGCTCAAAACACTCACACACAAGCCTTAGGACGAAGGAAATGCTCTCTTAGGGTTTCACTGTCTGATATGGTGGCTGAGGATAAGGCCTTAGCATTCTGTTTATAGTGCACAAGCCACAATTTAGGGTTTGCATTTGGGCCCGCTACGCCCAGCGTAACCCTAGGTACGCCCAACGTACCAAGGCGAGTCTGCGTCCAACTTAAGCGAAAGGTTAAATAGTTGTACCTAAATTTCACTCAAGGGCTAATTTTGACAACTTGACAAAAGAGAAAGGTTAAATAGCTGTACGTGAATTTCGGGGTGTTACTGTTGGATTAGTGTCTAAGTCCATTACTATATTTAGTATGTACTTGACCCGACCCAGCATGGTCCATTTGGGTTGCACTTCACCGACAAAATTTATATGGATAGTCTTTTGAGAATAGTATATTTATGATTTATATTAATATATTATAAGTTCTAATATATTAATATGGAGTCATGTTATTTAATTAGTATTGATATAGACTTAATTTAGAATTAATTAAGTGATCGAAATGAACTAATTAAATATGGACTCTTATATATGTGGAATGGGCCAAGTTCATTTAGGTTGGGCTAAGATTTCATGGATAGTTCATGGAGTGTTTAACCCATGGATCATATGAAATGAAAGGTCATGCGTTTAACCCTAGTCTCCTCATTATATAAAGATGTCCTTGGTTGGTGAAATTGGCACCAATGTGGGTACACTAAGAGGGCTAGCCGATTACACTAGAGAGAACCAAAGTATTCTTATTCTCAAATTCTTCCAAGGTGTTTTGGTGATTTGTGATTCCACTTAAGGCATCCATACTATTGGGGCTAAGCTCTTAAAGCTTGAAGACATCAAGCTACACCACAAGGTATGTCATCTAACTAGTCTTTGTAGTATAGTTGCCTCATAGTATGCTAGTTAGGATTAAAGCCTTGGAAAGTTCTTATTTGAATGTATAATAGAGAAAACATAGATCCAAGGTTTATAGGGTTGCATGTACACCATAGGAGTGTTAGAATGCTCAAAACCCAACAGTTACAACTCTACATCCTAATTAGACGTTGGCAACCTTACATCCGCTACCTATGATGCACATAAAATGAGTGGATCAGGTTTTGGAAACCTAGTGAGATGCATATGGTTTTCAAGCCCATAATATATTAATGAGAATATATAATAACATGTCTACAACAAACATTATAGGTATAATCTGACATAAGACCACCTATTCTACCCAATCGATTCTCATAAGTCCTAAAGTAATGATTTTCTAGAGGAATCATCCTACCTGATAAACTGTTTGATTATCTAGTTGACTACATAGCTAGGGGAGTCCATGGTCAATGTAAGTTATATATAAAGGCAACCAATGTTCATAGCTATTGATAAATATGGTATCCCATTTTATCTACGTATGTAGGTTATAAGTCCACATTTGCAACGTAATTCACTAGACTGCCTAGAATAGTAAAGTGTTGTCATCTACTCTGGTCGATGACCTAGAGATACTTGCCAGTTATCTGATCTGGACCCATCATTTATGGTCAGTAAAAAAGAAGAGGACCACTACACTCCATTTTGATCTCTCACTCTAACCTCAGAATGAGACCTATCCAATATTCAGATCATTTGGAACTAATTTCCCTTTATAAGTCTATAATTATCCCAGATTATATATAAAGGCAATCCAACATATTTCCTAATAAGCAATATTATTATAGCTATACAAAATAGCACATAGTATAACTAATACAATTAGAATTCAATAAATACTTTTATTAAATTATGCTATTTAATGTAACTATGCACTCACCTGACAAAAGTAGGTCACTTGAGGTTAGGGTAGCGCTTCGCCTTAACACTTCTCAAATACCTAAACGTATAAAGCATTAAGTCTTAATCTAGTTTCATAATCATGAAAACTATAAAATGATAGACTATATTCCTAAATCATTCCAATGTCTACATCAAGATCTATCAAGTAAGGATTAACCAGGTAGGATCATATCAGAGGTAGGGTCCGTTTGGTATACAAATATATTGTTTGGAAATCACACTTTAAACACCTCACTAAATCTAGCCTAGACATCACCCCCGTAAGTAGATCCATCAATATAATGACTTGGAATCACTGACAAATCTTAATTATAGGTCCATAATAACGAATATGACTTTAATTAAAAGTTACACTTAAAATAAAATACGTGTAGCTTAACTTATAGAGTAATCTCATGAAAACCGGGAATTATGCGTGCAGAACTCTGACCTGAGAGCTTTTAGTATCTGAGAATCTAACACCGTAGGGCCTTGCTAAAGTGTTCGGGAACTGTGGAGTAAAAGACTAGAGATAAGAGAGAAATTTCAGAGAGGATATGAAGGAATTGGGTGAGAAGTGATGTTTTAAATCGGAGATTATATAGGCCCAAAAAGTGACAGCACGCTATGCAAGCGGTCAACAAGGTGACATGGCAGTTACTGAGTGGTGACATCTATCACATTCTTGGTGAATTATCAGGGCATGTCGTGCCTCGGGTCGGCACGTACGACTGTACAAAGAAAAATTTGATTTCTTTATATCCACACGTAGCTATCCACGAGATCTACAACTTTTGTTTAGACTCTGCCAGTTATTTTCACTTTATTTTTAAAGTTATATTTTTTACAGACTTAAATTTCTTAATTCCATGCGAAAATCATATTTTTCTTGTATGATATCCGTTTTCACTGTCTTAATATCGACAGAGAGATATTCACAAGATCTTCAACTCTCGTTTAGATTATTTTTCCTAACAATCGACCAATTTCAATCTTGGTTTTTCAGCCAGATACTGTTTTGCTGAAACTTCATAAAAATCATGACTTCCTTTCATGAAGTTATATTTATTTGTTCTTTATATGCACGGGTTTTCTTACCGATTACTATGACTTTTGTTTAGATTATTTATCCAAAATAATCTTTTATTTTTAATTTATGTTTTCACCATATGTATTATGTTTCGATGTAAGATTTTACACAAATATCAAATACACCTAATATTTATAAAATTTACTTAAACACATATGTATTTGAATAATTTACTTTTATTTATTCTTAAAAATTTACAATAGTTAACCGAAATGGTTACAACTTTGATAACTAATTCTAGCAGGAAACACAGGTCTTAGAATTCTCCCCCCATAGGATGATTCGGTCTTGGAATCATGCATCATCAAATAGATATGGATTGCGACTTTTCTTGTCTCTCTTTGTCTCTCATGTGAGGTTTGGCCCTACCGAATGTTTCCATCACACTAGCACTAAGTCAACCATCTTATGTTGTAACGTCTTGGTCTTACAATCAACGATTGCTCCTGGCTTATCGACCAACCTTTTATCTTCATCAATCCTTATTTCTGAATGTGGGATCATATCGGGTTCTCCTCCCTTATACTTCCTAAAATAAAAAACATGAAAGGTGTTGTGGATACCTTCTGATTTAGGTGGAAATTCAAGCTTGTAAGTTGGTTTCCTAATCTTCTAAAGTACTTTGAAAGGTCCAATAAAATGACGACTTAAATTCCTATGTTTTATGAATCTTATTAATCCCTTCCATGGAGAAAACATAAGTAGTACTCGATCGTTGTCCTTAAACACTACAGGTCGTTTCTTTTTATCTGCATATATCTTCTAACGAATTTGAGCAGCTAACATTCTTTGTCAGATGATTTTGCTTTATAAACGGTCTGTTGAACCATCTTAGTGATGGGTTTTGAGCACTATAACATTCCTATGGTGCACATACAACCCTAATGCTTTGAATCTAATTTTTCTCTAGTTATACATGCAATTTTCATTTTCCAAAACATGAAGCCTAACTAGCATACAACATTGATATATGAAACATAAAACGAGTTAGATGATTACCTCTTTGTTGTAGCTTGTAGAACCTGGTCTTACAAGAGCTTAGCACCTCAAATGTGATGCCTCAAATAAGTCACAAAACACCAAGAACAAATCGAGGATTATGAGAGTGGTTTAGGAGGCACCAAAATTGGCTAGCTTCTTCTTAGAATACCCATGTGTCCGATTTTAGTGCTTAGGGGGTTACATTTATAGTGTATAATTCCAAGGGTCACTTGTAAACCCTAATCCATTCACTTAGGTTTTTGATCCAATAACTCATTTGGACTAACACTTCATGGATTCTCACATAAGCTTAGTCCATTACCAGTCAATCATGGATCATTAGCCTAAACTATATGCATCACTAATTTACATAATCAACCCCTGTTAATTTAATCGGTCTCTTTTGATCACTAAATTAATTCCAAATTAAATCTTGATCAATACCAATTAAATAATATGATTTCTCAATTAATATATCATTCTCATAATATATTAATAAATCACAAATAACCTCTTTCTCAAATATCCTTCCTATCAAATTGCTCCGGTGAATGCAACCCAAATGGACCATGCTACTATTGGGTTAAGTACATACCAATTATAGTTATGGACTTAGACACCTAATCCAACAGTGTCCCACATGGATAAGTCTAATAATTATAACTGCAAGTATGACTTCAAAAACCGACTAGCAATAATAGCTCTCAAAAGCCGCTGTCAACTCTGATCACTAACGCATCCATTAGATAAGGGATCATAAAATCCTCTGTTCTTCAAGATATCGTGTGGACAGAGACATGGAATGAAGTCATACTCATTGTATAACAGTTTGTTTCCCGATTTCTGATTTGTTTGACATAGAACTTAATTAAACACATCAATTGAGTCCTGACCGGGCCCGACACATAAGTCAAAACAAAATCATCGAGGGGCCCAAGATATCGCTTTTATTCCTCTTAGGATAAAAGGAATAGATAAACTTCGACTTATATGCTTGTACTAATTACTTGTTAAATTATACACAACATCACGTTTTATAACATCAAGTTACTAATGTGTTTACGCACTATCAATATACAACCAATTCGTATTCAACAACTCATATATCTTGGTTTGAAGATTATATGATATTATCGTCTCACAATCACTCGTGATAAAATTCCATGAAGTGATTCGTGTGAGCGTGGGTTTAATCCATTACTCAAATCTTATTTCAGGAGCACTCATGAATGTTGTAGCAAACTTTTGCTATGTCTAAACACCTTAGACAATCTACACTCTAATTCATGATAGTCTGACCTCATAGCCTACTTCTAAATATGATCGACTGTGGATGGTTTGAATAATCTTATTATTCTGGAAGTCAAAGCATGCAAATTGAAACAATAGTAAACAATTGACACAAGATAGTAACTTTACTCATAAATAGAACTACTTTTATTGTATCATCAAATGTCAATTACATTTTATCTATTACAAGTTTCTAAACAACTATCTAATCACTAAAACTAATATCGCCCTTCGGTCTAATACTCCTAGCATGCTGCAAGTGCTTAACCCTACTCAGTCCCTTCGTAAGGGATCTGTTGGGTTCTATTCTAACGAGACTCTCTTTACTACGAGGAGTCCTTCTTTTATCTGATGTCTTATGAAGTGATATTTTATGTCGATGTGTCTGGATCTGCCATGGTCCCTTGGTTAAGGAGACCGCACTCTCGCTATCACAGGAAATCTACATAGGCTCCTTTACAGTTGGTACAACTCCAAGGTCTCCGAAGAAGTTCTTTAGCCATATCGCCTCCTTCGACGCTTCACTTGTTGCTATGTACTCTGATTCACACATTGAATCAGCTACAGTCTCCTGTTTGGAATTTTTCCAAGTTACTGCTCCTCCATTTAGGGTAAATACCCAGCCCGACTGAGAGCGGAAATTATCTCTTTTGGTCTGAAAGTTGGTGTCACTATACCCTGTCACTCTCAAGTCATTTCTCCCACCAAGGGTAAGGACCCAGTCCTTTGTCTTTCAAAGGTACTTGAGAATGTTCTTTACCACAGTCCAATGAGCTCTACCAAGATTCCCTTGATATCTGCTGACCATGCTCAAAGCAAAGGCCACATCAGGGCGAGTACATGTCATAGCATACATGATAAAGTTAATTATAGAAGCATATAGTGCTCGGGTCACCTCTGCTATCTCGACAGTGGTACTTGGGCTTTGAGTCTTACTCAATTTCATATTGCTTTGGATAGGTAATTCTCCTTTCTGGGAGTTCTCCATGTTGAAATGTTTCAACACCTTGTCCAAGTAGGTACTTTGACTAAGTCTTATTATCTTTTACTCCTATTTCTTAATATCCTTATCCTTAGTATGTAAGCAGCTTCTCCAAGTTCCTTCATAGCAATATACTTTCAAAGCCTGGAGTTAACCTCCTGAAAGGTTGGAACGTCATTTCCTATGAGAAGTATGTCGTCTACATACAATACCAGAAATCTAACTATACTTCCACTAGCTTTGACATATACATAGGACTCATCCTTGCTTCTTGAAAAGCCAAATTCTTTGACTTTCTCATCGAACCAAAGATTCCATCTGCGAGATGCTTGTTTCAATCCATAAATGGATTTATCAAGCTTACACACTCTATTAGGGTACTTAGCTTCGACAAAGGCTGATTCATGTAAACATCTTCAGTCAACTTCCCATTTAGGAAAGCGGTCTTGACATCCATTTGCCATATTTCATAATCATCAAATGCAGTTATGGCTAGCATAACCCTTATAGACTTGATTTTGGCCACTGGTGAGAAGGTCTCGTTATAGTCAACTCCAGGAGTTTGAGTAAAGCCCTTCGCAAACAATCACGCCTTATATATGTGTACTTTCCCATCCATGTTGGTCTTCTTCTCGAAGATCCACCTGCATCCGACTATCTTCCGACTTGGTACATTGTCAACCAATTTCCAAACCTGATTATCATACATGGACTGAATCTCACTGTCCATAGCCTCCTTCCATTTTACGGACTCGGGACTCGCCATGGCTTCCTTGTAGTTATTGGGCCCATCCAAATTTACCAGTGTACTATCACTGATAAATGTATCACCATTTGTAGTAAAATGGAAACCATAAAACTCAGGTGCCATTCTAACTCTACCGAAATGTCTCAGAGGTAAGGACTCATCAACTAGTTCAACAAGAGCTCCTCCTCAGGTTGAGTGCTAGTGTATGAGGTTCCTTCATCACTTAACTCTTGAAGCTCTTCAAGGTCAATTTACCTCCCACAGTCCTCTTGACATATGAGTACTCTTTCGCGGAAAACCCTTCTCCTTGCAACAAAGACAACATTATCAGTTGATCTATAGAAGAGATATCCAAAGGATTTATGTGAGTAGCCAATGAAAATACAACGCTCACTATGAGGTTTGAGCTTGTCATGAGGCTCTCGTCTTACGAAAGCCTCGCAACCCCAAACCTTGATATGTGTCAACGAGGGAACCTTCCCTGTCTACATTTCATCAGGTGTTTTGGCAACATTCTTATTTGGGACTAGATTAAGGATATGGGCGGCTGTCTCTAAGGCATACCCCCAGAATGAGATTGGTAACAAAGCTTGACTCATCATGGAACAAACCATGTCTAACAAGGTTCTAATGCGCCTCTCAGCCACACTATTGAGCTGTCGTGTTCTAGGTGGCGTCAATTGTGAAACAATTTCACATTCCTTAAGATAGTTGTGGAACTCAATACTAAGATACTAACCACCTCGATCGTATCAGAGCATCTTTATCTTCCTGCCCAACTGATTCTCCACTTCTTTTTTAAACTCCTTGAACTTTTCAAAGGTTTCTGACTTATGCTTGATTAAGTAGATATAACCATATCTGCTATAATCATCGGTAAAAGTCACATAGAAGCGGTTAGCATCCCTTGTGGCAGAACAGAAGGGCCTACACACACTGGTGTGTATGAGATCCAAGAAACCCTCACCTCTTTCACAAGTACCGGTCATGTGTCGTCCGACTTTAATTCAAATGACTCCAGCACTCCATCCTTTTAGAGTTGGGCTACGCGGTTCCTTTTGACATGTCCAAGACGACAATGCCACAAGCATTCCTTGTCCAAACCATTCGACGAATCAATATGAATACATTATTTCCTAGGTTTTTCGATAACCATCACAGTTTCATATATACTATTCAAAGGCAATGCTTCAAAATAAAACTTACCATTATAAAATGCATTAACAGAACCAATTTCGTTATTAAATGATTTATACAAACCATGAAAAGAAATAATGTTTCTCGCCATATCTGACGAGTAGCAACAATTATTCAAATCTAATTCTAACTCATTACTAAGAAACAAAGAATAAAATCCAATCTTGGTGATAGGCGATGCTTTCCTATTCCCCATGATAAAGTTTATATTCCCGTGCTCCACATCCCTACTTCTTTTTAGACGCTGCAAATCAGAAAAAATGTCAAAACCACATCCTGTATCAAGGACCCAAGAATTAGCATGTGAGGAGTTATTAGAATGAATAGTATAAATACCTGTGAAGGTGAGCTTTATCTTCCCATACTTAACGTCCTGCAAGTACTTAGGGCAGCTTCATTACCAGTGACCATTTTCATGATAATGGTAGCACTCTGATTCTTTTGGATTGGAAGAGGGAGCAGCAGAACCACCTTTGGACCCACTAGAAGAGGCTCCATCACAATACTTTCCATAGTGATTCATTGTAGGAGCTTTCCTTTTCTTCCCTTTACCATGTCCAATTTTTAGGACTGGGGCAATAGCAATAGGAGTAGGTACAACAGATTTTCCTTTCAAACTACTTTCAACAATTCTAAGAAGGCCTTGAAACTTTCTTAGAGTGACTTCCTCCTTGTTCATATGATAATTCATTCTGAACTAATCATAACAAGAAGTTAAAGAGTGTAGGATAATCACTACCATATCAGAAAAACGGATTTTTTGATACAAAGTAGTTTGTGGTAATGATTGTAATCCAATTGAAGCCAAAAACCCCAAAAATCTGCCAACAGACTGTCCAACTCGTCGAGTCTAGCAATGGACTCGTCGAGTTCATCATGGAGGCGTCGATTTCTTCATAGGACTCATCAAGTCTTGCAGTCAGAGTGCAGTTTTCAATTTGCTTCAACTTTGAACAATTAACCAATGCATCAATATAACAGAAAACACCCTATGGTCTGATACCATTGATGGGTTTTGAGCACTATAACATCCCTATGGTGCACATACAACCCTAATGCTTTGGATCTAAGTTTTCTCTAGTTATACATGCAATTTTCATTTTCCAAAGCATGAAGCCTAACTATCTTACAACATTGATATTTGAAACATAAAACGAGTTAGATGATTACCTCTTTGTTGTAGATTGTAGAACTTGGCCTTACAAGAGCTTAGCACATCAAATGTGATGCTTCAAATAAGTCACAAAACACCAAGAACAAATGGAGGATTATGAGAGAGGTTTAGGAGGCTCCAAAATTGGAGAGCTTCTTCTTAGAATACCGATGTGTCCGATTTTAGGGCTTAGGGTGTTACATTTAGTTATATTTTAGAATTCCAAGGGTCACTTGTAAACCCTAATCCATTCACTTAGGCTTTTGATCCAATAATTATTTGAACTAACACTTCATGGACTCTCACATAATCTTAGTCCATTACTAATCAATCATGGATCATTAACCCAAACTATAAGTATCACTGATTTACATAATCAACCCCTGTTAATTTAATCAGTCTCTTTTGATCATTAAATTAATTCCAAATTAATTCTTGATCAATACCAATTAAATAATATGATTTCTCAATTAATATATCATTCTTATAATATATTAATAAATTATAAATAACCTCTTTCTCAAATATCTTTCCTATCAAATTGCTTCGGTGAATGCAACCCAAATGGACCATGCTGCTATTAGGTCATGTACATACCAATTTTACTTATGGGCTTAGACAACTAATCCAACACTCGGGACCCCACAAAGTGCTTTTCTACTACTTCTAGCCAACAATATGTCCTACGACACCTCCTTTTGTACAACGCTTCATAAGGATGCATGTTGATAGTTGAGTGATAACTATTATTGTAGGCGACTTTGATAATGGTAGGTGATCATCCCAACTACCAACGAACTCTAAAGCACATTTCTGAAACATATCTTCCAAAGTTTGGATGATATGCATGATAGGAAGTACTTAAACATAACTTCGTACCCATTTCCTTTAGTAGACTCTTCCAGAATCTGAAGATAAATCGATTGTCTCTGTCTGACACAATCGATAAGGCTACTCCATGAATTTTGACTATCTCCTTCATGTAGGTTTCTGCTATCTTTCTCCATATAGCAGTTTTCTCGTGCGGCTATGAAATACACACTATTTGTCAACTAGTCTACTACAAACTAATTGATTTCATGACCCTTCTTTGTCTTTGGCAACTTGGTTATGAAATACATGGTAATATCATCCCATTTACCCATGGGTGCTGGTAGAGGTTCTAAATCTTCATATGGCTTCTGATGCTGTGTTTTTACTCTTTCACAAGTCACCCATCAGCTAAGTAAGTTGCCACATCGACCTTCATGGTCGGCCACTAGTAATAGGGTTTTATATCCAAATAAATCTTGGTGCTGCCTGGGTGTATAGAATACATAGTCTTATGAGATTCTTCCGTAATAAGATCCCATATTCAGCCCATGATTGGCACCCAAATACAATTTTTGAATAAGTTTAACCCTTGATTGTCCTCTTTGAACACTAACGTCTTGCCTATACTTTCTTTCTTATTTGCATCATCGGATAAAGCTCGAGTTTGAGCTTCTTTGATCTTTTCTATAATCGTTGAAATCATCTCGATCTTTAACGATCTAGCTCTCTTCTGTTATGGATTTACCTTCCTACTCAGTGCATCGGCTATAATGTTTGCTTTAGCAAGGTGGTAAAGTATCACGTAATTGTAGTTCTTGAGTAGTTCCAACCATCGTCTTTGCATCATATTTAACTCATTTTGCATAAGGAGATATTGAAGGATTTTATGATCTATAAATAGTTTGCATTTGGTTCCATTAACATAATGTCTCCAAATATTTTGGGAAAAAACCATTATTGTAAGCTCTAGATCATATGTTAGGTAGTTTTGCTCGTGAGGCTTTAATTGTTGTGAATCATAAGCTACTAGTTTGTCTCTTTGGGTAAGGACACATCACAATCCAACTTTAGAAGCATCACTAAAAACTTCAGTGTCACCTATTCCTTCCGGTAGGATGAGGATTGGTGCTTAACGTAACCGCTTCTTCAATTCATCAAAAGTGTTTTCTTGATTCTCACTCAAAGTATAGGAAACTCCTTTTTTGGTAAAAGATGTCAATGGAGCCGCAATAGAAGAGAAGGCTTGGATGAATCTTCAATAGTATCCCGCCAATCCTAGAAACTGCACATTTTAGTGGGACTCTTTGGCGTCTCCCATTTCATAACAGATTCTGTCTTTGTTGGTTTTACCATTATGCCCTTCTGGCTAATCGCTTGCCCCATGAAATGTATCTATTGAATCCAAAAGTCGAACTTGGAGTACTTTTCATACAACGTCTCCTTCTCTAGGTCTTCTAATACTTCTCGAAGATGTCTGGTGCGATCTTGATTGTTCTTAGAGTAAATAAAGATGTCATCGACGAACACTATTACTGATTTATCAATAAAAGGTTTATAAACTCGATGTATCAAATCCATGAAATCTTCTGGAGCATTTATTAGCCAAAAGAACGTAAGAAGCAATTCATAGTGTCCATACCTTGTTCTAAGGGCTGTGTTTTCGATGTCTTGCTCTCTTATCTTCAACTGGTGATAGTCTGACTCGAGATCAATCTTGGAGAAGATGGCTGCTCCCTGCAATTGATCGAACAACTCATTTATCCTAGATAGCGGCTATCTATTTTTTATCATGTCCTTGTTTAACTCTCGATAATCAATGCACATCCTTAGTTTACCGTCCTTCTTCTTTATGAAAAGTACATGAGCTCCCCATGGTGATGAACTTGGTCTGATGAAACCTTTGTAAAGTAACTCATGGAGTTGTGTCATTAATTCCTTCATCTCAGTGGATGCTAAACAATACGGTGCTTTCACGATTGGTGTCATGATTGGCAATAAGTTGATCTTAAATTCTACTAGCCTCTCTGGTGGTAGTTATGGTAATTCATTTGGAAATACCTCAGGGAAGTCACGCACCACACACACACACATATATGTGTGTATATATATATATATATATCGGTCATTTCCCTCTTGTTTTTCTTCGTGTTAATCATGTATGCCAAGAATCCAGAACATCCCTTGGATAGGCATCTTCTGGATTTCCTCATCGTAATGATTACAGATCTTATTCTATTTTTATCGCCATGAACCATGAGCGGCTCTCTCCTAAGGGGTAGATGTGTACCATCTTACTTCCGCATAAGATTTCTGCGACGTTTTCTCACAACTAATCCATGTAGAGAATTATGTCAAACTCACTTAACTCGAAAGGTAATAGTTCTCGAAGAAATTCATTTCCGTTTAAGTCAAAGGTTAAACTTTCTAACTTATTGCTAACATATACATTCCTACTACCAACTACTTCTAAGTGGTGATAATTTAAGTTTTCTACCAAATTCATGCGATATAAAGGAGTGATCTACCCCCGAATCAAATAAAATCTTGGCAGGAAGTTTGTTTACTAGGAATGTACCTAAAGCAATGGCCAACTCTTCCTATGCTTCATTGAGGGTCATCTAGTAGCTTCGACCCTTGGGTTTTACTGGTAGGATTCTTAGGGTTGGCTCTTTCGCATTTGGTCACTCTGTCTTCTTGTACCCTTCTTCCTTGCAAGTGTAGCAAACTTTCCCTTTCACTGGGTAATCTGTAGAAACATGCCCTGGCTTCTTGTACTTGAAGCAAGAGACATAGTCAGCAAAATGCTTCTTCTTGCACTACTCACACCACTTCCCTTCTTGGTTGCTTCCATATTTGTTGTTGTTTGACTTTGAGAACTTCCTATTCTTCTTCTTCTTCTTCTTCTTCTTCTTCTTCTTCTTCTTGTTTACTGAAAAACCTTCAATTTTTCTCTTTTCACTGACCTCAAACTTGTTGGCAACTCTCCCTTTCATCATGTATTCCATACACTTTGCAGCCTAGATGACAGCTTCAAAAGTGGGTGTTAATACACTGGTCCTGAATATTCCCATGCCAGTCCATTCGTATACATGTCGATCTTTGACAGTTCACCAGGAACAATGTGCGCAGGGGTAATTCCATTTTTTTGGTAAAGGCGTTGGTGTATTCATTGATGGTCAAAGTGCCCTTTTTCAGTGTCATAAACTGGTTTTCCAATTCCAGTGTGTTCTGAGCTGAACAATACTTTCGCTTGAAATGCACCAAAAACTCTGCCTATGTGAGTTGAAAAGGTTTATTAGAGTTTATCAGTTTACCCAACATGTTCCACCAACGAACAACTGAGCCCTTAAACTGGCTCACAACGTAGGTAGTGTGCAACTTGCTGGTACAACCATATGTGCTGAAGGGTAGATCCGTCTCCAAAATCTAATCCATAACTCCAACTGGATTTTCCTTTCCATTGAAAGATGATGGTTTGCAAGTAATGAAGTCCTTATACTTAAAGTGACATTTAGTTTCATCATTCCTTCGGATCTATGGTTGCTTTTGATGGGTTTTAGCCATAAGAACTTTCCTATGTGCGCATGCAAAACCCTAATGCTTGGATCTAGGCTTTCTAATAAACATGCTTTGAATCCAAGTCTTCTAATGACTAATTAGGTTAAATAACAACATTGAAACAGATCTAGAATCATACCTTTGAGTTCCTTGTTGATCTTGAGGTCTTGGAGCTTCTAGAGTCACAAATGTCACTCCTCTAATGGCTTACAAACACCAATAGCAAGAAGAATGATTTAGGAGAGAGGAGAGGGAAGGAATTCGGCCAGGGTTCTCTTACTTTAGGAGATGTATCAAATTCCCTATGCCATAGGGTCTATTTATACTTGTAGACTCCTTAAGGGTTACAACCTAAACCCTAATTGGATAATCTTCTCTTAAGGCTATCCAAATCCATTCCTTAGATATCTATATGGACGATTTTAGCTATCCTAAAACCCTTAGAATTCGTCCAAAGCATATCCCAATGGATTTACAGTCTAAAGCTTAACTATCAAACAATTGACAGTTTATACCCCTTTATTTAATTAATCTCTTTAAGTCACCAAATTAATTCTAATTAATTCTATGACTTATATTAATCAAATATCAAATTTATTATTCATTATATTATTCTCATAATATATTAATAATATTTACTCTCTCTTAATAAATCATCCTATCAAGTTGCTATGGTGAAGGCAACCCAAAAGGACCATGCACAACCGGATCAAATACTTGCCTAATATAGTTGCATCCATAGACACTATTCCAACAGCTTTGGTCCTTGAAAACTTTCCGAGTCATCATTATTTCCTTCTTGAACCATTGTTGTATGTGAAGGAATCGGTTTGTTGTTGACTTGTTCAACGATTATCGGTTCGTTAATCACTGGCGCTCCACCTCTAGCATTTTCTAGCTCATGAGTTAGTGGATTCCTTAATTCAATTCATTATTGATCAAGCAGATCTTGCATCATTGCTCTTGTTTTATCAAAATTTGATATTGACATGATCTTCAACTCTCGTTTAGATTACTTTTCTTAACAATCGACAAATTTCAATTTCAGTTTCTGATCCATATACTGTTGCGTTGAAACTTCGAAAAACCATAACTTCATTTCACGAAGTCAGACTTGATAGTTAAGTCTAGTAAGAAATACAACTGTTACAGATACCACCTCCGTCTCCATCGAATCCTCTTCATTAGTGACGTAACACCTGTTTAATGGACAAGACAAGTTAAATTTAGAACATTTTAACAATATTTGAATGGACACATCCACTTCCGTAGGAATTCTTTCACCAAAAATATGGTGGTGGTAGTAGCTAGCCAGAGACTAAAGGGCGGGGGAAGGGGGAGCCTTGATTTCATTGACTCCAAATCTGTAACACTCATAAAAATTTCACCAATTTAAAACATTTTAGTTCAATCAAAAACCATTAAGTTACTACAATTTGTTTTCAAAAGAGTTTAAACATCAGAGTATCCCCATAACCAGATCACAAAATCATGAAGTATGAGGAGCGGTACGATCACGCCTTCGCCTTGCCACGATCTCCTGAAGTACCTGAAACCAAAACACTACAACTCTAAGCCCGAAAGCTTAGTGAGTTACCCCCAAAATACCAACCACATATAACCATACTCATATCATATCACAATACAGAACAACCATGCATATCGAGTCTACAGTGTGACTGGTCCGCCCGCACCGGGCCTTCAGTCCACCTGGTCCACTCTCCGAGTCTAGTCATGTATATCGATTCTACAGTGTGATTGGTCTGTCCGCACCGGGCCTTCAATCCACTTGGTCCACCCTCTGAGTCTATAGTATGACTGGTCCGCCCGCACCGGGCCTTCAGTCGGCCTGGTCCACTCTCCGAGCCTCGGCACATCTGGACCGCCCTCTTGGGCCTTCAGCCTATCCGGACCGCTTGCTGGGCCTTCGGTCTATCCGGCCCTCCCCGGGTATGTTGGCCTATAGCATAAAGCAGGACCCGCCTCAACTCAACCCCAGCCAAACAAACATGTTCACATAAACAGTTAATTACATAACAATCCTCAGCCAAACAAATGAATCTATCAGATCATGCAACATAACAACATCCTAACCAGGATACCGACCTAACCGGTCACTAACATAACACCATCCTAAAACCAGGATGTAGATCTAGCAACTCAAAAACATATCAAACAAATACCCGGATTCCCATCCGATAATGTCACACCCCCAAACCAGACGGCGGAAACGTCCGGGGGTGGAGGACTTCATTTGTAGTATCACAACACATGTATCATAGTAATCAAAGCACAAACAACCATTGTATTTAAAAGTATAATATTTATATGTGTTCAATCATTGTATATTGAAACCAAAATAGTTATACAAAAGAAGAAGATACGACTCCTAATGGCTCCATCTTCTCAAAAAGCTCGGGGAGTACCTATTATTATTTCCCTGATAATACAAGTAATTTGAAAAGAGAGTATCAACAATAAGTTGAGTGAGTACATAAGTCTTTATGTTTGAACGGGTGTCTTTGTATTTTGAATATGAAAACACTTCTAGAAAATCCCATATTTTCTGTGGTATGTGAAAAGTAGTTTTATTCCCATAAAACCATTCTATTTGTAAACCAATGTATTTGTAAAACTTGTATTTGAGAGTGTGCCTGGCTTCACCAGCTGTTATTCAAAACTATAGTATACCATTGACTTTGCATTTTGTAAACTGGTACTTTGAAGATGTACTTACGTTTAGTTGTTTATACACTAACGTGTTGTTAATATCTTTTTGATGAGTTATTATAACCATACTAAGACATGAACGCCTGAAACAAACGCCTTGTGAGCGCTTAAACTGTTGATAACAATTGCCACTCATTGGCGTGTATGCCTAACTGTAGCTAGCAGCTTGAGTGCAGGGTTGTCAATCCCGATATAGATCTACACACAACTTGTTTCGATCCCCGGACTGTAGATTCTGGTTATAATGTCAGGGCTTTACCTTGGTTGTCTAAACTGAATTAAACAACCTGAATTGAATGTCTCATAAAAAGCATGTAAGCGTTACATGTATATTAGTTATGAAAACCCAATCATTCTGAAATAAATGATTGATAGTATGTTCTTGACTTAATATCCCAAACATGTATTTGATAAGTGTAAACCCTTGATTTGTTTTGATTAAAACCCGTGTTGCATGTAAAACAGTGTATTCATATGATTTATTGCTCTATGTATCATAAATTATACCTATTATAATTTATATGTACTTTATGAATTGGTAAATAACTATCTTTGCATGTAATCCTTTGCTCAACATGTTACAAAGGGTGATTAAACTGATGAAATAACTTTTATTTTTATATACATATACAATTTTATATATAAGTAAAATTTGAACGACCTTCGGACAAATAACTGGTACTATAAGTCCACATCCAAACAAGGAAAAGGACCTAGAATGAATTATTAGTCCTAAGCCTTTTAAATCTTATTTATATTAAATTATATATACAAATATGTATATTTGGGAAAAAAAATATAAGTTTATAAAAGAGTTCAATATTTGAAGTATTTTTGATGCTTTAAAATCATTTTATCGTGATTTGAAATAATTTATTTATAACACAAAGTTGTTGTGTTATACTTGTATTTCCCCCCTTAAAACAGTAGAAATTATGAAAATACGGGGGTATGAACTCACTTGATATGTGGTAATACGGGTAGCGTTTCGTTTCTCGGAAATTAGTTTGTTTGGCGAAAAACCGGCTTAAATCGGGCAGAGTTTTGACAGGAGAGAGGATGAATTCTCGAGAATTCCGGGGCTTCACGGCTTACTTCGGGCTCAAGTCTTGATATCGGGGCTTTAGGGGTTGTATATGAGCTTAAGGGAGTGGAAAATGTGAAAGAGGGTGAAATTTAGGGTGAAAAAGTGAAATTATTTGGAAGCCCTCGCATGCTATATATAGCCCGAAGGCTCGGACCCGAAGCTATGCGAGGGTGACAAGCGTTTGACAGATGGCGAGGCGAGAGCAATTCTTCAAACCAAAGGCTCGCTGCTGGATGGCTTGGATTGGTCTAACCCTCGGTTTAATGGAAAGAAGACACGTGCGAAGGGGGTGTCCGAGGGGTGTCTCCGGGGTGTCTCATGCGAAGCTGTCCGAGTAGGATTGGACCGCGGAGTTGGTAGAATCAGGAGGTGACACGCTAGGCTGCAGCCCAATCAGAAGATGCCACGTGGAGGCTCGCATGCAAGGGTGACGTGGCAGTTACTGTTCATGCGAATATTCCCGGTTTTTGTTATTTTTCTTTATTTTTTTGCCAAAACTTGTAAAATTCATAACTTTTACATACGAACTCCGTTTTGACATTCTTTATATGAACGCGTAGGTAAAATTATACTCTACAACTTTCGTTTAGACTTCGTAGGCTAATTTTGACTTTATTTTTAATATTATTATTTTAAACAGACCGGGACGTGAATCCGTTATAAATTCATAACTTCTTCATACGAAGTCCGTTTTTGTATGTCTTTTTACCGTTGTACTACTAATGACAAGACCTTCAATTCTCGTTTAGGTTGTGTCGGCTAAAAACCACTCAATCTTTATTTCGAGTTTTTAGCTGTACACTGTTATACTAAAACTTAGAAAAATCATAACTTTCTCATACGAAGTCAGATTTTGGCATTCTTTTTATGAAAGTTCTTGGTTTAACATAAAATATAACTTTCATTTAGATTGTTAAGGCTAGAAAGCCTTTTATCAAAAATTCAATTTTTACACTGAACAGTGTTTTTCCGGTTTTGTCGCGGATTTCGATTGGTCATAACTTCTTCGTTATAACTCGGATTTTAGTCTTCTTTATATTTTTGGAAACCTTGTTACAATCTCTATTTCCTGGTTCAACCCAATTGAGATTATTTAATAATTATTTTTGAGGGTCAATTATGTAAATATACATAGTATGCCAAAATTTCTCTTTATTTAATTAAAAAGAAGTACAATTTGACCTACACTATTACATAAGTTTGAAATAACGGTTTGTTACAGATAAAGGGCCGGCCTTGGTGCCTTAGACCCTATTGATATAGTAAGGATAACTCACCTTGCAACTGCCGAACTGAATCACGAAAGCACAAACCCGAAGCACTGCCTCCAACTTCATCACCTATAATCATCAGTGATCCAATGACATAAATATTCGAAAATTACCATAACACCCCTGAAGGTCAAACAGGTCAAAGTCAAAGTCCTGGCCAAAGTCAACCTTCCTGATTGACTCTACTCGCCGAGTCAACCCGTCGACTCGTCGAGTTCTCAAACTCAGAAAACTCTCACAACACGACTCAACTCCCCGAGTCACCCCAAGACTCGTCGAGTCCAACGATCTCTAAGTTCCATCTTGCCCAACTCACTAAGTCGCCAACCCACTCACTAATACGAGGTTTTAACCAAAAGAGGTTGGGGTTCTGCGACCTGACTCGCCGAGTCCACGACAATCTTCAATAGACTCGTCGAGTTGTTCTTCCAACTCGTCAAGGCCATCCCCATCTTCATATGACTCGCCGAGTCCACCCATGTGACTCGCCGAGTCCTTTCAGTACTTAATCCATACTGAGGCTTTTCGAGCCATGTAGGGGCTCCAAACTGTAGATTCACTCTTCTAGTGCATAACTCCCACATAAAGTTGCAAACTTTACATGAAACCAAGGAGTTAAAGGTCTAAATTGCTCTAGGGCTAGGGTTTAAGACAAAGGGGCTTCACCAACAACTCAATGAATAATGCTTTATGCAATTCTAGACCATCACAAGTCTAGATCTGGAGTAACAACCTCAGATCTAAACTCCAAAACCCAAAATAGATCTCAGTCATACCAAAATGCCCCAAATCTCATTCAAGAATAGATCTAGATGCAACAAAGGCAAGGTAACAACTTATTACCTCCAAGATGTGCCCAAACTGTAGTAGATTCTGGATCTACACCACTCTCTTGATGCAAGCCCTTTCGATCTTCAAGCTTCTTCCACTAGAACACCTTTCAAAGCTTCAGTCTCCCTCCAATGGCCTCACACACACGAGCTTAGGGTTTTCTATCTCTCAAGGGCAATAAGGAGGCTAAGAGAAGGACATAAAATCCTTTAAATAGGGTGGAAACCCTAAGAATAGGGTTTTTCTCATTCCAGCACCAAATCGTCGAGTCCAGCTTTCGACTCCGCGAGTTGGTCACTTAATTCGCGACCCAAAACCCGCTCCGACTTGGCGAGTAAGCATACCTACTCGTCGAGTCCCTTCTTCGAAATTACACTTTAAACCCTTAAATCATACTTCTAAAATTCGGGATGTTACAAAATCCATCATCGAAATTTAAATAGCCAAAAGTTGCAACAGAACCACCCTTTTCTCTCTTTAGTAATCGACAAATAACTAAATGGTGGTGGTAGTTAATGGGGGCCCATAGCAGTAGGTACCAGGTTGCAACTTTTTTATCACATCTTTATGAACTTTGGATAGAATTCAGACAATTGTGTAACAATACCAAAATTAAACACCTTCATATTTGGAACAAGTAGTAAAATTGGTGATGGTTTTCCAACAAGATCAAAGCCTCTAAATCACGGTAAGCAACCCAAATAGGAAGAGATTAAACAAGCATCAAGTGAAGCAAAGTCAAATGCATGGACGAAGATTTATAGAATCTTAACTAACTGGAAAAGAATCACCAATTTTCTATAATCTAGGAGTGATGGTGGGGATCAATATTTCTATAGTCAAAGAGTGATGTTGGTGATGGTTGTAGTGGTGGTATACGATGGTGATGGTCATATACAATGTTGGTGGTGGTGATATTTAAGGTGTGGGGCCCATTAATTATGTAAAATATGTGGAGCCCAATATTGTCTCTTCAAAATACCCCTTCTAAAAAGAGATGCTACTCCAACATATATAAAGACATAAAGGACTGTGTCGCATCAATGTGTGATACACTAACACTCCCATTAGAGTCGGAGCTTTCTATGATGGTAGACAAGGATTTACTGGGCCACAAGGATGCAGGAAGCCGACTATGATACTTTGTAAATATATGTGTAACCCAAGATTATCTCTACAAAATAGTCCTAATAGAAGAAAATGAGATTCTAACATATATAGAAACATAAGGGACCGTATCGCACCAATGTGAGATGCACTAACAAATTAGTCAGATAAAATCAATAATTCTAAAAGATAAAATCAATAATTCTAAAAGATAAAATCAAGGGAATTTTAGATGTTTCACATGTGCTTAAAAGACGGGCACTAAGGATAACATATTTAGGGATCTGTGTAACTTCAAACCTGCAATAAGGACCATTTTTTAAAATTTAAAAAAACAAGGACTAAAAAATAAGTTTTTCGCCTTCCAAATTGATATTCTAGCTTCGAAATTGTGACACCAGTCAAATTTTGGTCAAACATTTATTGATCTATAATCATAATTGGGATGAACCAAGTGGTAAAGTTTGTAACAAGGTTTCCAAAAACATAAAGAACATTGAAATCCAAGTTATAACGAAGAAGTTATGACCAATCGAAAATCTGCGGTAAAACTGGCAAAACACTATTCAATGTAAAAAGCGAATTTTCAATAAAGGATTTTTAGCCTTAATAATCCAAATGAAACTTGTAGATTATGTTAAACCTAGGACGTTCATAAAAAGAACGTCAAAATCTGACTTCGTATGACGAAGTTATGATTTTTCGAAGTTTTGGTTTAGCAGTAGACAGCTAAAAATTCGAAATATAAATCGACCGATATTTAGCCGATGCAACTTAAACGAGAATCGAAGGTCTTGTCAAAAGTAGCACAATGGTAAAAAGACAGATGAAAACGGACGTCGGATGAAGAAGTTATGAATTTTTAACGGATTCCCGTCCCGGTCTGTTTAAAATAATAATATTAAAAATAAATTCAAAACCGGCCGACGAAGTCTAAACGAAAGTCGTAGAGTATGATTTTACCTACGCGTGCATATAAAGAACGCCAAAAACGGAGCCCGTATGCGAAAGTTATGATTTTCGCAAGTTTTTGGCACAAAAATCAAGAAAATATTGAAAACCGAGAAATTTCGTTGAGTCACTCCTCGGACACGTCACCTCGCATGCGAGGCCTCCACGCGTCATCCTCTGGTTGGACCGAAGTTCGCCGTGTCACCATTTGATTAGACCGAGACCGAGGTCCAATAGGCAGCCGACAACCCTCGCAGGAGACACCCCTCTGATCCTCGTGGCAGCTTCTGATTGGACCGAAGTTCGGCCCAGTAGCGATCCAACACGCGCCTTGCCTCGCTGTCTCGCATCCGGACTTCGCACTCGTGGCCTTCGCTCCTTCCGACGCGTGTGCTGTTGACTCCTCGCCCTCGCCACCTGTCCCACTTCGAACCGCACCCTCGCACCCCTATATAAAGGGTGCGAGCCTTCTCGCATTTGAAGAGTTTTTCACCCCAAAATTTCCCCTTTGTCACATTTCCACCTCGTAAACTTTCTCACGACCCCCGAAGGCCCCGGTATCACATCCAAAGCCCGAAGCAAGCCCCGGAGCCCTATAATTCTCGAGAATTCATCCTCTCTCCTGTCGAAACTTTGCCCAATTTAAGCCGGTTTTTCGTCAAACAAACTATTTTTCGGGAAACGAAACGCTGCCCGAATTACCACCTATCAAGGGGAAGTTCATACCCCTATAATTTACATTTTTAATGGTTTCTAAATGCTTTTTAGGGGGAATACAAGTTTAACACAATATTAAATTGTGTTAATAACTGTATGTGATAATAATCACGCAAATAGTTTCCGTATGCTTTCAAGAATTACCAAATACATCCAAAATGACTTAAAGCCATGTTAAATCTTTAAAGTCATGTAAACTCCATTAAATTCTTTGAAAAATGTTTTATAAACTATTTCAAATTTTAAATGCCAAAAATCATGTTTATATATGTATAAATATATAAATAAGATTTGAAGGACTTAGGACTAATGAATTATCTTATTTCCTTTTCCTTGTTTGGATGCGGAGTTAAGGTTGTGTTATTTGTCCAAAGGTCGTTTCCTTCTTAATTATATATATTATACATATATTAGTATAAAAAGGTCACTCGTTTTGGTATCTGTGACAACCCGAAATCTATTCCGTCATTTTTAACCTCCTTCCGTTAATAAGCCTCGCTTTAATTATTCGTTCGTTAACCTTTTGGAAGAGGTTAATTAAATAAGGACTTTTATAATGACTTGGTAAGGGTTGAAACAAATTAGAAACACCCACAAAATTCCCTTAAAAATGGTTAGTTACAACCAAGTCAAAATTTGACCGTTTAATCGGGTGCGACCAAAAAGCCCCGTTTAACGGCAGTATCGGGTAGATTTCCACTGAGCTCCAACTCCAATCCCTATATAAGGGAGAGTAAACTCCATTTCCACCTTTTTCACTCTCTCTATACTCTCTTTCTACAAATTATTTTTCGAGCCAAAAATCGTCCGTTTCTAGCCCCAAACAAGTAAGCCACCTACCCTAACTTGTTGTATAGCCTATCTAGCATGAAAATTCGAGTTTAAGACATAAAATAGGGACAAAATCATGTGTTTACGGCCCAAGAACACTCTTGGACCGTGAACACTATTTAATGGGGTTTTTAAGCCCCAAAACCCCTCCAAATTGTCCCTAAGGCTTAGATATGACTTGTAGGCTTATGGAATCGGACTTAGAACACCTTGAACTAGCATTTTGGGGAGTAAACGTGAGTTTACTGCCCAAGAATATGCTTGGGCCGTAAACTCCTCTTCATGGGGGTAAACTCATAGTTGAGTGTTTAAAAGCCACTTAAACACACCAATAGCCTTAGATTAAATTCTAGAATCGACCACCAACAAGTTAGGGACCTTAAACATGATTAAAACAACTCTATAAGGAGTTCACGGCCGTAAAACCCTCATGAATGGGTACCTGGGCCGTAAACTCCTATAAAGGGGTTAAATTGTGCCCTAAACTCCCCAATTGGCTTAGAAAAATGCATAGGATTTTACCGTCTACCATTTAAGACCTTAAAACACCAAAAGAATGAGTGTATAGGAGCTTACGGCCGTAAACTCCTATTTTAGGGCCGTAAACTCCTCAAATGGTCCATTTGATGCCTTCAATCCATTCATACACTTTGTATTTGGACCTAGCCTAATTCCACAAGTGATATAAGGCCATTTAGCATCCTAGAACACTCCCACCATGAGTTTACGGCCGTAAGCTCATGGGGACATGGTCTTAGGTCCGTGAACTCTATATAGAGTTTAGTCTTGAAGAGTAAACTCCATTCCTAGGCCATTCAAGCCCTTAGATGTTACCCGGGACACTCCAAACACTTAATCAAAGTGTATTCCGCACTTTAGGATGCGTATACTTGTTTAATTGGTATAATATATACTAATTGTATGTAAACATATGTTATCATATGTTAATAGGTCACTAAGTGTGTTCAAGTCTTTACTTGACACCGAGCACCCAACCGGTACCTTCGTCGGATCCACTTACATCAGGTGAGTTCATACCCCTAAATGAACCTTTTAAATGTTTTTACATGTTTTTATGGGGGGAATACAAGTTAAACATGCCAGTTATCATATCAATCACATGTGATTGATAACCCGCATGCACAAGGATTTACCACACTGTTAACTGTTTTATCGAGAATGACACTGTAAATGGTTTTCTAAAATGTCGTTACTTGTTCGGCTATTCCTTATAATGTTTTATCAAGGTTTCATTTTAAAACTTGTTTATGAAAGGTTCCCAAAGGATTTCTAAAAGTTTTCAAACTTATTTTACAAAAGAATACCAAGTTGTGATTTTCTTAAGTATAAAGGTTTTTCCAAAGTTTTCATCAAGGTTTTCTTCCATGTTTTTATACTCTTACTTGTTAGATACTACTGCTTCGTTATACTTCTGCGTAGTTAAACGCTTATACTCGTTAAACGCTCCTACTTCACTTGTTAGACGCTCCTACTTCACTTGTTAGACGCTCCTACCTCACTCGTTAAACGCTCCTACTTCACTTATTATCGTTTCTACTTCACTCATTGACGCTTCTACTTAGTGAAACACTCTTACTTCGTTAAGCACTTCGATTAGTTAAATGTATGCATGTGCATGTAAAGTTATATAAATAATGATTAAAGGACTTAGTAAGGCTAGTTCGCCTTATTTCCTTTTCTTCGTTGAGATGTGGTCTGGTGGGATCGGATATCCGTCCGAAGGTCATTTAATCATTTATTATATATCATGGATACATGTATAGACATATGGGTTTACATAGATCGGTTCAGTTATGAGTCTCTCCTGCTAGTCCAGCGCTTATATCGGAAATTCACTATCCACTATTTGGGATACATCTTCAGGACACGGCCTTCTCCGTTGTCTAGTTGGTAACCAGAGTCTCTTGTAGGGAGAGCGGACATTGTGTGTATAGATCTATACGGGATTCACACCCCCGCACCTTGACTGCTAGCTACAGTCCACGGCCTACCAAGCCAAGGGGTGACAAATGTCATATTTTACACAGACGCTTGCAGGGCGTCAAGTACTCTAGTGTCGGTTAGTATGGTTACGAGTATCTCAAGTTACCTTATAATTCATGGCCTTAAGGTAACGGTACTTTACACTGTATGCTGGAAACACACTCTTAGAATTACACTGTTTTAGACCTTACTAGTTGTATCTTTCATTTGATATTGTCTGGGGTATGTATTCTCTATTTTAGACCTTACTAGCTGTATCTTTCATTTGAAACTGTCTGGGGTCTGTATTCTCCGTTTTAGACCTTACTAGCTGTATCTTTCATTTGATACTGTCTGGGGTCTGTATTCTCTATTTTAGACCTTACTAGCTGTATCTTTCATTTGATACTGTCTGGGGTCTGTATTCACTGTTTTAGACCTTACTAGCTATATCTTTCATTTGATACTATCTGGGTTCTGTGCCTCCTTTGTTTAGACTGAGCCAGGCGTGTCGTTCGTTCGATACTCTCCTGGAGTCTATGATTCCTTTTGCCTTAGTCAGCAGTATTCACTGCTGAGGCATATGTTATTTTCCCTGATTTCTCCTGCTTTCTTTAATAATCAAATTCTGTATTTTGATAATGATAGCGTTTAAGGGAAAACTATTGTTTACCACATAACTCCGTCCAGTCTTGGTAGAAGACTATTTTTATTAAAGAAAATATAGGATTTTCTGGAAAGGACTCTAATTTAATGGATAATCTAAAACTACTACTTATATAAAGTTATTTGAATAAAATGACACTAAATACTTAGGAACTCACTAGCATTTGTAAAAATGTTGATACTCGCTTTTCAAATAACATGTATTCTCAGGTCAGCATTAGACAGGTACATTCCCGGAGCTTTTGATGAAGATAGCTTTGTACCAAGCTGCACTTATATTATTACTTGTATTACTTTGATGTTTCTATGTAATGTAAACTATGTAAAACTATTACTATTAATGCAATGGTTGTTGTACTTTGATTACTATATTGCATATGTTGTGATACTTGACATGACGTCATCCACCCCAGAACGTTTCCGTCGTTCCGGTTTTGGGGTGTGACAGTATCATTACCTATGTATCAGGCTCAGCAAAGGTGTTCATCCATGAGAAATCATGTTAACCAGATAGAGCATATAAATTATAATATGTATAATTTATGATTCAAAACTAAATATACGAGTATGATTCACATTCCAAGGAAAGTACCAAAACTTATTTAACTATACAAGGATATGTATAATGCCTTTAATATACGAATAACATATTAAAGAAGTAAAGATACATCATACCTGGTTTGCATTAACAAAGGTATGATACAGAGTACCAGGGTTAGCAATCACGGGGTAATAATACATCATACTGGGTTTGCATTAACAAACGTACGATACAGAGTACCAGGGTTAGCAATCACGGGGTAATAATACATCATATCGGGTTTGCATTAACAAAGGTACGATACAGTGTACCAGGGTTAGCAATCACGGGGTAATAATACATCATACCGAGTTTGCATTAACAAAGGTACGATACAGAGTACCAGGGTTAGCAATCACGTGGTAATAATACATCGTAAATCTCGTTGAAACTATAAATTTGTGAGACCCTTCATGGTGTACTTATCTAAGTATGACTTTAATTCCTGAACTATTAACCAGAATCTCTTGTAGGGAGAGCGTGAATTTGTGTATAGATCTATATGGGACTGACAATCCCACACCTGTACTGTTCGCTACAGTTTGGCCAGCAAGCCTAGGGTGTCAAATATCATTCCATTCCGACGCCTGAAGAACGTCGCCGCAGGCATATCAGTCATATTAGTATGCTTAATAGAACTCACATGGATAAAACAATGAGCGAATTACTAAGTAATATACTTCTCTTAAAACAGTAAGAAAAGATAATTACATCCCAACCAAATATACCTTCTGTAGTTTTTACATACAGTAAAAGCTACGTATCATGAAATCAAGTATGGTAAATATACTTGTACTTCTATTTTTGAACATTTAAAACCACAAGGCAGTATTATGGATAATATAATATTTTCCTGGATTAATACTAAGGTTTTTACCATAGAGCACATATAACTAAGAATACTTTTACAAATGAAAGGGTTTATGGAATTAAACCACTTATTCAAAAGAAACGTGTTATGTGATTTAACCACTTATACAAAGGAAACGGTTTATGGGACTAAACCACTTTTACAAATGGAACGGTTATGGGATTAAACCACTTTTACAAATGGAACGGTTATGGGATTAAACCACTTTTACAAATGAAACGGGTTATGGAAATAAACCACTCATCAAATGGAACTTAGTCATTCAATCTCTATAAACTAGTATAACATAAAAGACCATTAGTGGTTAATTCTATAAGTCCTTTGTTATTACATCAGAGTTATATATAAGTAACATCCAATTGACAGTGAAATGTGTGACTTCCGCCTTACTTCATGTTCCTTGTTTGGTTGTGGGCTTAGGGCAGATACACCCATTTCACTGTCAGTTCGATATTAGGTTATACATAATTAATATAAACTAAGTAATTACAGAGGGAAACTATTGAGGTTATCAGTTTATCACATCAGGAAATATAGGATTTTCTGGAGGAACCAGTGAACTTTTCCAAAGAACCTAGAGTATACTTTACAGAACTAAAATACTTATGAACTCACCAGCTTAAATGCTGGTCTACTCTTTTCAAATAACTTGTATTCTCAGGAATCCAGTAGACAGGTATACTCTCGAAGCTCTTGAGAAGACTACCTAGTACCGTACCACGACTCTTGTCTTCTACTGTACCTACTTTGGTGTTTGAATATGTAATGGTTAAACACTTATGTAAAACTTATAATTATTAATGAAATGGTTGTTTGTACTTGGATTACTATATTGCATGTGTTGTGATACTTACATGAAGTCCTCCGCCCCCGAACATTTCCACCGTTGTCGTTTGGGGGTGTGACAGATTGGTATCAGAGCATTGTTTATAGTGAACTCAATATATCAGTCATAAAAGATATACAACTATAAACCCATTGGGATAAAAACACTCTGACCAAGAGTTATACTTTAAAAATATAACAATATTTTATAAAAGTATAAGTAAATGCAGAATATATATGATGGGTTTTGGTCATAAGAACATCCTATGTGCTCATACAAACCCTAATGCTTGGATCTAGGTTTCTCTATTGTGCATGCAAGTTATCCAAGACTATAAACCCTAATTCTAGCATACAAGTAATCATATTAACATAAGAATGGGTTTAAGATATTACCTTGATTGTTATGTAGCAATAACAATCTCAAATCCTTCTTGTATTGACTTTAGAAAGCTTAGAGTCACAAATGTCACTCCTCTAATGGTTCACAAACACCAAGAGCAAGAGGATGAAGAGGAGAAGAGAAGGAGGCTGCCCAAAAACCTGTGAAAACCCTAAGGAACATGTCCACCACGTGTTTGGGGCATAAGGGTTCTATATATAGTGAGGCTATTAGGGTTATCTAACAAGGAAACCCTAATTTGGATGCTTAAGCCCTAAGCAACCCATGGACTCCTTTCCTTAAAGGCCTTGGACGATTTCTAATGGGTTTCCCCATAGAATTCGTCCAACCTTATAATATAAGGCAATCCATGGCCCAATTGCAATTATCTTATAATTACAATTCTAGTCCCTTAAGTTTAATTAATCTCTTTTAGTCACAAAACTAATTACCAATTAATTCTTGACTAACATTAATTAAACAATATGATTTCTCCTTTAATATATTATTCTAATAATATATTAATAAATCATATTTAATCCTTTCTCTCCATAATTCATCCTATCAAGTTGCTTTGGTGAAGGCAACCCAAAAGGACCATGCACCATCGGGTCAACTACATACCAAAATAGTTATGGACTTAGACACTAATCCAACAATATATACTAGAATGAGTATCACAAGAGGAACAACACAAAAGTATTTGGATGTTGAACATTACAGTTAAACCTAGACAGTTATGTAATCATATCTGGGATCAATATAGCCTAATCAACTATATTCATTTGAGATATGACCAACATGTGTTTGGGAGTGATTGTATTGTTGCAACAAGTCTAAAACTTACCTAAGTACCATATGAATTGTAGAACCAAACACAAAGGTTAAAATACTATAGGAGTATTTTAGGATGCTATAACAAGAAAACTGAAAACTTATCAACTTCTAATATCTGGAAGTCCAAGAATCAAATACCATGGAAGTATTTTAAATAAACTTTTTGGAGAAGTTAAAAAGATCTTTTCTGATAAGTCTATAAGTACTAAGTGTATACGTTAAGGTTATATATATCCGAGATTTTATAGACTTAGAATAGGTGATTTTCACTCTACTTCCTTTTCCTTGTTTGGATGTGGTTTTAGAGTAGGATTACTTATTCGAAGGTCTATTTGATATGGATTATATATAATCGGTACACATCATGTGATTATAGGAGGACCAGGAATGATCACCTTTGTAAAAATTTAAATTTTCTCATAGATTCTTTAGACATTCCCATTCTCATATAAACCCCTTAGATAAATACTCTGGAAATCAATAGAAGAGTCAAGGAGGATCCAACAGAATTTCATTAGGAGAATTCTGAGAGAGAAACAGATGAGAAGTAAAGAAACTATAGAAATCATTTAGTCCCCTTACCCTATTAAGGACACCAATGAGAGATTCGCATGAACTTCCGAGATTCAAAATCTTCATTACGAAGCAATGGGGACCAGGGTCAGAATCGGAAGTAAGACAGCCCGGAAATTCAATATACCTACAGAGGAGAAAAACACTGTATAGATACCAAGAGAGAATAAATCAATACCAGGAGAGAATAAAATAGAGAACAAAGGAAAACCACGCATGATTCATGTTAAGAGTTGGAGCACCATTTCATCTAAGTAATAACTAGTAAATCGGTTCAACCTAGTAAGTTAGTGATTTCATTACTCACATTAGGTTTGGAGCTTATCGTCTTTTCCTGTCATAGCTAATGACCATAAATCAGATCACGGTATCTTAATTGATGGTGATTACTTCTCAAATTCGTAAGTCTATTTAGACACTGTTATGAATTGTTTTCGAATATTTTCGAAAATTGGGAAACGATATCCACCAAGAAAAGGTAACTTAGTTCGAATGATACTCGGTTCCTAACCATTCTAAAAACTTAACTATATTCCTTACCAGGACTGCATCATAGGGATGCAGGTCGAATCATTAAGAACAATATAACAAAAAGAAAGATTAATACATAGATACAAATGGTTAGAATACATCTAGAGACACGATAGTCGCTCACGAACTCATTTTCTTATCGTGTAACAAAATCATGCCTCCAAAGAAGTGTAACCAACCCACCAATGAAACACCAATCCTTCATATAGATGCGGCTACGTTTCAAGTTGCGGTCACAGCAACTGTAACAGCTGTCATAGCACACCTTAATGCTAACAATGCAAATGTTAGTAGTAATGCTATCGGCAAACCTGATCATGGTGATGGCCAAGTACAGCAATGAGCACCTACTTGTAAGGACACCTCGAACCTTAAGCCTAATATCCTTAAACGAAAGTTCGAGAGCATGAAAGGGAGTTGTTCAACTCAAGAACCTAACAGAGGGCAACGAACTGGGGCAGTCAATACCCTCATCAGCCCTGTTATTCTAGCACCAACCAAGCTATATTTAGGAAACCTCTCACACTGTAGCAAGTGCAACTACCATCGTCATGGAGTTTGCCGAGACCTGCATTGCAATAGATGCAACATAAAGGGGCATACCGCCCGCATCTGTAGAACTCCGGTCGAGTTCATCACTTCAACTACCGATGTTGGAATCATTCCCATATGTCACTTTTGTGGTGAAATAGGACATTACAAGAGGGACTGTCCAACAGAGAAGAACGACGGGGGAGCAGGAGGATTTTGATCCCAATACATGGGAAAGCATCAAAGAACCCTGCTATATTTTGGTACGCTTCCAAACCCCGATAACTATTTATAATTATGATTACTCTTCTGTTCAAACTAAATCATAACACTTATATAAAAATTTGAAACCCTAACAGGTAAGCAATGATGACTTAGTGTATATATAAGGGTCATTTATAATTCATATTTGTAGAGTTAGAGTGAGTAATCCCGCCTCATTTCCTGTTCCTTGTTTGGTTGTGGATTTAGGGCAGGGTTGCTCAGTCTAAGGTCTTACCAATCTTAATTATACATGACTTGTATGCACCAAGCAATTATAGAGAGACCTAGTAAGGATCGTTTCATGAAAGTTCATAATTTCAAATTATCAGAACCCTCGTATTGGTAGTACCCGCCAACTTCGAATCAAAAAGAGGTCCGTAGTGATAATAACAGAATAAAACCAGAAGCACAGAAAACTTAGGTACTTAGGATATCATTCTAGTAATCATTCATCCCAGAACGACTTAATATCTATTTCATCGAGAAAATTATGACATCCTCATTCGACATGGTTTGGCCTGGCCCTTACCATGTGAAAATTCTTATGTTGTATAAGAGAACTTTTCCTTAATCATCCGTAAGATGAAATTCTTTCAATCCATAACACAAAACCCTTAGGTTTTCTCTCGTTTCAAAACTTCAGAAGTACCCATGAGAAGAGTACCACGCCATTCTAGCCTACTTAGTAGACAGGAAACTTCAAACGAAAAGCACAGAAGTAGTCTTAGAAGTCAGTAACTACTGAAATACCTCAATAGATCTCATAGGAAAATCATTGTACCACAGGTCAAGCTCAAGAATAAAGACTAAGAACTCATTAACTTAATCTATCGTTGCTAAGTGTATACACGAGGGTGGTATATAAGTTAGACTTAACAAGATTAAGGATGTGTGCTTCCGCCCTATCTCCTGTTCCTTGTTTGGTTATGAACCTGGGGCATAGTCACCCATCTGAACGTTTTGTGAAATCTAAATTATATACGACTTGCATACACGAGGTGATGATGGATGATCCAAGTATGAGTCTGATCATGAACTTCGGAGCAAAAGCCAGCATCATGTATTCTACCAGGTAGAATTCAACATGAGACCATGACAGTGGGTCGAGCTACTAAATGACTACGAATTTGAAATTCGTTATCATCTCGACAAAGCCAATATAGTAACTAACACACTAAGTCGAAAAGAGTACCTAGGTCATAGTTCCAATCATTGACTATGATAACCCATTCAAATCTCTCCACACAAAGTAAGGAGGCTCAACGGGAAGCCGTGAGACCTGAAAATGTGGCTAGTAGAGAAGATAACTGGAACGTGTGAGAGCACGGTATTCGAATATCTATTATCACCACTGAGATAATAGAATCATCTTCTAGTTCAAGCCGTCACTCAAAAATCTCTAGGAACTAGAGTAGTCATGATTCGATGGGATCAGCTATGGTAAAGAATTGGATACCCATTTACCAATTAGTCGAGACCATTATCACACTAGCATTCAAGTTGCTCCATTCAATACCTTATGTGGTCACAAGTACAGATACCATCTGCACTAGACTAAATTAGGTAATACGCAACTAGCTAGAGATCCAATTTCAACACATCACCCTTGTTGATTTGGAATTCATCCGAGAAACTACCAAAAACAAAATACGAATCGGGAAGCGCCATAAAGCTTCCAGAGTTAACCAGAGAAGCTACGACTTCGATAAATGAAAACCCTTGGAATTCCAGGATTGATGACCTTGTCATATGAAGGTCTCACTCAGTAAAGACAAGATGCGTTTTATAAAGTGTGAAATACAAAACTCAAAGTACATAAGACCATTTGAGGTTATTACCAGAATCGGTCTTGTACCTTTGAACTTAGACTACCACAAATTCTTAATAACATTCATCCCATCTTTCGCATATCTAATCTTAAGAGGTGTCTATCCGATAAAACACTTGTTATTTCACTTGATGAAATCAAGTTATATAAAAGTCTACACTCTGTAGAAGAACCAATAAAAACCATGGATAAGGAAATCTAAAGAACCACGCAAAGTCTTATCCCGTTAGTGAAGGTTCGCTGCATTACAAATCGGGGACCTGAATTCACTTGGGAAAGGGAAGATTAGACCTAGTCCATGAGTATCACTTTAGACTTAATTTCGGGACAAAATTCCCTCTAACGGGGGGATAATGTGACACCAGTCAAATTTTGGTCAAAAATTTATTGATCTATAATCATAATTGGGATGAACCAAGTAGTAGAGTTTGTAACAAGGTTTCCAAAAACATAAAGAACATTGAAATCCGAGTTATAACGAAGAAGTTATGACCAATCGAAAATCCGCGGTAAAACCGGCAAAACACTATTCAGTGTAAAAAGCGAATTTTCAATAAAATGATTTTTAGCCTTAATAATCTAAATGAAACTTGTAGAATATGTTAAACCGAGAACGTTCATAAAACGAACGCCAAAATCTGACTTCGTATGTGGAAGTTATGATTTTTCGAAGTTTCGGTTTGGCAAGAGACAACTAAAAATTCGAAATATAAATTGATCGATATTTAGCCGACGCAACTTAAACGAGAATCGAAGGTCTCGTCAAAAGTAGCACAATGGTAAAAAGACAGACGAAAACAGACGTCGGATGAAGAAGTTATGAATTTTTAACGGATTCCCGTCCCGGTCTATTTAAAATAATAATATTAAAAATAAATTCAAAACCGGCCGACGATGTCTAAACGAAAGTCGTAGAGTATGATTTTACCTACGCGTTCATATAAAGAACACCAAAAACGGAGCTCGTATGCGAAAGTTATGATTTTCGTAAGTTTTTGGCACAAACATCAAGAAAATATTGAAAACTGGGAAATTTCGCTGAGTCACTCCTCGGACACGTCACCTCGCATGCGAGGCCTCCACGCGTCATCCTCTGGTTGGACCGAAGTTCGCCGTGTCACCATTTGATTGGACCGAGACCGAGGTCCAATAGGCAGCCGACAACCCTCGCAGGAGACACCCCTCTGATCCTCGTGGCAGCTTCTGATTGGACCGAAGTTCGGCCCAGTAGCGATCCAACACGCGCCTTGCCTCGCTGTCTCGCATCCGGACTTCGCACTGTCGTGGCCTTTGCTCCTTCCGATACGTGTGCTGCTGACTCCTCGCCCTCGCCACCTGTCCCACTTCGGACCGTATCCTCGCACCCCTATATAAAGGGTGCGAGCCTTCTCGCATTTGAAGAGTTTTCACCCCAAAATTTCCCCTTTTTCACATTTCCACCCCGTCAACTTTCTCACGACCTCCGAAGGCCCCGGTATCACATCCAAAGCCTTAAGCAAGCCCCTGAGCCCCGTAATTCTCGAGAATTCATCCTCTTTCCTGTCGAATCTCTGCCCGATTTAAGCCGATTTTTCGTCAAACAAACTATTTTCCGGGAAACGAAACGCTGCCCGAATTACCACCTATCAAGGTGAGTTCATACCCCTATAATTTACATTTTTAATGGTTTCTAAATGCTTTTTAGGGGGGAATACAAGTTTAACACAATATTAAATTGTGTTAATAACTGTATGTGATAATAATCACGCAGATAGTTTTCGTATGCTTTCAAGAATTACCAAATACATCCAAAATGACATAAAGCCATGTTAAATCTTTAAATTCATGTAAAATCCGTTAAATTCTTTGAAAAATGTTTTATAAACTATTTCAAATTTTAAATGCCAAAAATCATGTTTATATATGTATAAATATATAAATAAGATTTGAAGGACTTAGGACTAATGAATTATCTTATTTCCTTTTCCTTGTTTGGATGTGGAGTTAAGGTTGTGTTATTTGTCCGAAGGTCGTTTCCTTCTTAATTATGTATATTATACATATATTAGTATAAAAAGGTCACTCGTTTTGGTATCATTACCTATGTATCAGGCTGAGCAAAGGTGTTCATCCATGAGAAATCATCTTAACCAGATAGAGCATATAAATTATAATAGGTATAATTTATGATTCAAAACTAAATATAAGAGTATAATTCACATTCCAAGAAAAGTACCAAAACTTATTTAACTATACCAGGATATGTATAATGCATTTAATATACGAATAACATATTAAAGAAGTAAAGATACATCATACCTGGTTTGCATTAACAAAGGTACGATACAGGGTACCAGGGTTAGCAATCACGGGGTAATAATACATCATACCGGATTTGCATTAACAAAGGTACGATATAGAGTACCAGGGTTAGCAATCACGTGGTAATAATATATCGTAAATCTCGTTGAAACAATAAATTTGTGAGACCTTTCACGGTGTACTTATCTAAGTATGACTTTAAGTCCTGACCTATTAACCAGAATCTCTTGTAGGGAGAGCGTGAATTAGTGTATAGATCTACATGGGACTGACAATCCCGCACCTCTACTGTTCACTACAGTTTGGCCGGCAGGCCTAGGGTGTCAAATATCATTTCATTCCGACGCCTGAAGAACGTCGCCGCAGGCATATCAGTCATATTAGTATGGTTAATAGAACTCACATGGATAAAACAATGAGTGAACTACTAAGTAATATACTTCTCTTAAAACAGTAAGAAAAGATAATTACATCCCGACCAAATATACCTTCTGTAGTTTTTACTTACAGTAAAAGCTACGTATCATGAAATCAAGTATGGTAAATATACTTGTACTTCTGTTTTTGAACATTTAAAACCACAAGGCAGTATTATGGATAATATAATATTTTCCAGGATTAATACTAAGGTTTTTACCATAGAGCACATATAACTAAGAATACTTTTACAAATGAAACGGTTTATGGAATTAAACCACTTATTCAAAAGAAACGTGTTATGTGATTTAACCACTTATACAAAGGAAACGGTTTATGGGACTAAACCACTTTTACAAATGGAACGGTTATAAGATTAACCCACTTTTACAAATGGAACGGTTATAAGATTAACCCACTTTTACAAATGGAACGGTTATGGGATTAAACCACTTTTACAAATGAAACGGGTTATGGAAATAAACCACTCATCAAATGGAACTTAGTCATTCAATCTCTGTAAACTAGTATAACATAAAAGACCCTTAGAGGTTAATTCTATAAGTCCTTTGTTATTACATCAGAGTTATATATAAGTAATATCCGATTGACAGTGAAATGTGTGACTTCCGCCTTACTTCATGTTCCTTGTTTGGTTGTGGGCTTAGGGCAGATACACCCATTTCACTGTCAGTTCGATATTAGGTTATACATAATTAATATAAACTAAGTAATTACAGAGGGAAACTATTGAGGTAATCAGTTTATCACCTCAGGAAGTATAGGATTTCTGGAGGAACCAGTGAACTTTTCCAAAGAACGTAGAGTATACTTTACAGAACTAAAATACTTATGAACTCACCAACTTAAATGCTGATCTACTCTTTTCAAATAACTTGTATTTTCAGAAATCCAGTATACATGTATACTCCCGAAGCTCTTGAGAAGACTACCTAGTACCGTACCGCGACTCTTGTCTTCTACTGTACCTACTTTGGTGTTTGAATATGTAATGTTTAAACACTTATGTAAAACTTATACTTATTAATGAAATAGTTGTTTGTACTTGGATTACTATATTGCATGTGTTGTGATACTTACATGAAGTCCTCCGCCCCGGAACGTTTCCGCCGTTCTGGTTTGGGGGTGTGACAGAAATTCTCGATTACCAACTTCTAGTTTTTATTTAATAACATTTTTTCACCCTTAATAACATGTGCACACCCATCAGAAGAGCCATATACTAAAATAGGAGAGAGGACGATTGACAATGAAGTATGCAAGCCATAAGTGACAAGACTATATGTAATTAAGGTAGGTGACTTGACCTACCTATTATTATTATTATTTTATTATTATTATAACAAGATATATAGAGTTAAATTTATGACCTATCTTAAATATTTGTAGTGATATACCTTAATATTTTTGGTAAAATAAAAATATACGGGCCATATTTATTTTTTAAAAGCCTAAATTGTTTTTAAGGTACAATCTAATATGAAGGGTACAATACAAGTTAAATCGAAAAAAATAGGAAAAAAAACAATAATTGTGAATCAGTATTTGGTCTCAAACGTTGTTTCCTTCAAGCCAATTACCGCTTCATAAATCATAATCATCGATCACTATCTGGTGCGCCAAACCATAATTGACAATCAATTGCGTTGTGCAATTATAAAAATGCTTAAGATTTGTTACGACGGTAGAGTATAAGCAAAATGGATGATCAATACTTAAATGATAATTGTGTCATATATTGAAAAAATTGGTTTAGAAAATATTAGTAATGATACAATTATGAAAATATATAAAGATAAATTATAAGACCTTTATTTATTTATTTATTTTGCTTATATGATTTAATTATTTATTTTGCTTATATGATTTAATTTGTCCAGACTAGCGACTAGTATTTTTTTTATTTATTTGTTCTATGAGATACATTTAAATAGTAAATCATATGGTTTTATAGTTCTAGATTCAACTTCAATCGATGGGAAAAAAATTAATTAGGGTCCACCCTAATACTAAAGTCTTTGCTTTTGGAGAAGTTCACTTTCAACCCCAATGCTAGGTTGAAACATCTCAGAATTCGATCTCCCATCGAAGAAATTTGATTAGGGTCCACCCCAATACTAAAGAATTTTCTTTTTGAGAAGTTCACTTTCTACCCCTAAGCTAGGTTGAAACTTCTCAGAATTCGAGCTAGGACGTGTAGATTACAACTCCATTCACCCAAAGAAAAGGACGTCCGGATAAAATAAACGGGACAAGCGAGGGCCGCCATTAGGAGAACAAATCCATGAAACGACCGCATCACTAGCTTTCCTATGAAGTGCAAATCTGACTTATAAATCGTTATATATTGTAAATATTTTGGTCCACATCCATCAAAAGGTCCGTCGATTTGTCCAGTGAAGTGCAAATTTAATTTGGTATCGTTGAGTCAAGAGAAAAGCATGTTCAGACTTGTTTACAACAAAGTTCTTTCACTTACTATATAATACATAGATAATCGAAATTAGCTAAAAACGTTTTAAATCAAATAATAAATTTCATCATTTCCAAAAAGAAACTAAAATATCTGAAAAAAGGCAAATTTTTTCTTGCTTAACATTATTTACTAATATAATTTAATAATAAAAATGTGAATCATATGAGTTAGATATTTAAAATGTTTTCAATAACTTCAACAAATCATTGAATTATATAAAAAGTCACACAAAATGGTGAGTACAAAAAGTCAAAATACGTGACCGATGTTTCAATTTGGTGACATGCGCATCATATTTGGTGTAAAAAATTGATGAAAATTTGTTTGGAATTTTTTTTATAATATTATTTATATAATCTTAAATATTACTAAAAGAGAAATCTTATGACATCATCTTAAATAATCTGGACCATTGATTTTATTTCAATCTTATTTTTTCCACCCTTAGATCAAATTGCTGATATAATCTTCCCCATATGGATTGTATTTAATTCCAATAAATGTTTTCCAATCATCAATCAATAATTTACATTCGTTGAAATAGAATGTATTTAATTCCAATAAAAGCTTTCCATATTTTACATCTTCAATTTTCAGCTATGAAGATTTTTAATATGGTCAATTTTAAAAACATATTACTAACAAATCATTTCAATCAAAGCCTTAATATCAACCATTAATATAAATCCATTTATATTAGCAAACAATTAATATAAAATCTTTTTTTATTAGGAAATCATTAATAACGAAAAATATATTCAAATTATCACATACATATACGATTCATTATTGAATCCGCGACTCACATTTATTTTCAATCGTTTCTTTTATTCAAACCTTCTCCTACAACATCGTTAATATTGCTTATAACTTCCATCATCATTCTCTGCTATAAACATTCGCTATTGTATGCTAAAAGGTCAGTACCTTCTTTCGCTTTTTACATTTTTTCGATTATTTTTTGTTCCTATATCAAATGTATGTATTCATATATTTCAATTTTCTTTGTCACAAATTACATGAAATCAGTTAACTACTTTTCTGAAAATTTTCAAATAAACATGAAAAGATATTAGGTACCTTTAACAAAACAAAAATTAACTATCTTGGGAACTGACATTAATTACGAAAATGTTACTTTTATATATTAGAGATGATTATTATTTTTTTTTAATTTTTATGTCATAAGAATCCGATTAATTTTGGCATGATTTTAAAATATCATTGAAATTATTATGTTTTTGTATATCATATCAACCTACTTTTTTTTATCTTTGTATAGTAACAATAAAATTTATTAATTTACACAACAAATATAGATATTTCAAATTTTGTAATATTATTATACCTTACAAAATACAACTCCCTCCAAAATAAATTTTCGCCAGTAATTTCATCCATAATTTCAACAAATTTAAATTTGTATTTTCTTTATATAAATTTTTTTAATGATCCTGATTTTTTTCTCCAAAAGTATATATCAAACATTTACGTCTTAGATAATGTTGCCCTATTATAATTATTATTTTCCAAAAGTATATCCGTTTAATGAGGAATTTGATATAATAAAGAAAGTGAATGTTAATTAAAATGAGATATACATTCCATAATTATTACATGAGTTTGTTAAAAAAAATTAATATCAAGGTGTAAACATTAAGCATTTTTAAAGTGAAATTTCAGAATACATACAAACGATGATATTGTACAATGAAATATAAAATTGAATCGACTGAAAAAAAAAAACACTATTAAAGCAGTCAATCTTGAAAATAACATAGTTATAAAAAATTATAAATTAAGATAAAAATTATAAGATATTAAGATATTTGTAAAAAGTATATTTAGTAAAAACGTTACGGTTGTTAGAAAAAATAAGACCGTTAAGATTAGTGAAAATACAATATATAATCTAAATTATCACAATAGTAATGAAATGTCATTATTTGATATTTCATATAATTGACAAATATATCAAATTACATTGATTATATACTAAAATTATTCAAAGTTGCGCCAAAACTAATGCAAAGTTCTTGCGAACACTAAATAAATAAAAACAAACATAAAGCTAACATTTATATTTATAATCAATATAAAATAAACCAATCATGATTTAGAAAAGAATCTCCATTGATGATATACTGAAATTAAATCTATATAACATTTAACATTTTATAAATTATATTACATAACTTTATTTGAATAAATGAAATAGTTATCAATATTTAATGCAATAGAAAAAATGGTATATTGGTTGTCAATATATGTTTAAATTAGGTAACATTATTATGCAAGGAACGACTAATTAAAATGCTTATAAATATATAAATATCATAACTATATGAAACGAGTAAAGACGTTCAACTAATAAAACAAAAAATAATGTCTACAAAGAGATCTTTCAATTATTATATATATTTATCGTTTTCAATGTATTTTCTACACATTTCAATAATACCAATAACCATATTTTTTTTATAATCATTATACAATATCTATAAACGATTATATGTTTTTTTATGTGTTTCTCGCGTTTAACGCGGGCTATAATCTAGTTATATTATAAAAACAAATTTTTTATTTAAAATTTTAATGATTAGGTTATAATAGAGTAAAGTAAAAATGTTAGTAAAATTGATAATTATATGGTAATGATTACCTAAAAAAAAGACTATTAGTGTATCATGTATATAGGGTGTTGTGTGTAAAATAGGACCCTAGCTTTATAAAAAAAATATGAGAAGTTTCAACCTAGCTCGAATTCTGAAAAATGTAAGAAAATTTATAAAAAGTTTAAAGAAACTTGAAAAATGTAAGAAAATTTATAAAAAAAATATGTGAAAACTGTTAAGTGAAAGCTCGTACAAAAGTTTTACAAGATTAAAATATCATAAAACATTTAAAGAAAACTTGAAATATGTGTAAGTAAAAAAAAGTTTAAAAAAAATGAAAATTATTAATAAAAAATTTGTAAATCAATTTAAAAAGTATGATGTGTTGTTATGAAAAAAGGTCAAATATATATATATATATATATATATATATATATATATATATATATATATATATATATATATATATATATATACTAATTTTTTTACAATTAATGATATTGTGGGTTTATGAAAAAAACAAACATAAAAAATTGATGAAAATTTGTTTGGAATTTTTTTTATAATACTATTTATATAATCTTAAATATTACTAAAAGAGAAACCTTATGACATTATCTTAAATAATCTAGACCATTGATTGTATTTCAATCTTATTTTTTCCACTCTTAGATCAAATTGCTGACATAATCTTCCCCATATGGATTGTATTTAATTCCAATAAATGCTTTCCAATCATCAATCAATAACTTACATTCGTTGAAATGGAATGTCTTTAATTCCAATAAAAGCTTTCCATATTTTACATCTTCAATTTTCAGCTATGAAGATTTTTAATATGGTCAATTTTAAAAACATAGTACTAACAAATCATTTCAATCAAAGCGTTAATATCAACCATTAATATAAATCCGTTTATATTAGCAAACAATTAATATAAAATCTTTTTTTATTAGAAAATCATTAATAACGAAAAATATATTCAAATTATCACATACATATACGATTCATTATTGAATCCGCGAATCACATTTATTTTCAATCGTTTCTTTTATTCAAACCTTCTCCTACAACATCGTTAATATTGCTTATAACTTCCATCATCATTCTCTGCTATAAACATTCGCTATTTTACGCTAGAAGGTCAGTACCTTCTTTCGCTTTTTACATTTTTTCGATTATTTTTTGTTCCTATATCAAATGTATGTATTCATATATTTCAATTTTTTTTGTCACAAATTACATGAAATCAGTTAACTACTTTTCTAAAAATTTTCAAATAAACATGAAAAGATATTAGGTACCTTTAACAAAACAAAAATTAACTATCTTGGGAACTGACATTAATTACGAAAATGTTACTTTTATATATTAGAGATGATTATGATTTTTTTTTAATTGTTATCTCATAAGAATCCTGTTAATTTTGACATGATTTTAAAATATCATTGAAATTATTATGTTTTTGTATATCATATCAACCTACTTTTTTATCTTTGTATAGTAACAATAAAATTTATTAATTTACACAACAAATATAGATATTTCAAATTTTGTAATATTATTATACCTTACAAAATACAACTCCCTCCAAAATAAATTTTCGCCAGTAATTTCATCCATAATTTCAACAAATTTAAATTTGTATTTTCTTTATATAAATTTTTTTTAATGATCCTGATTTTTTTCTCCAAAAGTATATCAAACATATACGTCTTAGATAATGTTGCCCTATTATAATTATTATTTTCCAAAAGTATATCCGTTTAATGAGGAATTTGATATAATAAAGGAAGTGAATGTTAATTAAAATGGGATATATATTCCATAATTATTACATGAGTTTGTTAAAAAAATTAATATCAAGGTGTAAACATTAAGCATTTTTAAAGTGAAATTTCAGAATACATACAAACGATGATGTTGTACAATGAAATATAAAATTGAATCGACTGAAAAAAAAACACTATTAAAGCAGTCAATCTTGAAAATAACATAGTTATGAAAAATTATAAAGTAAGATAAAAATTATAAGATATTAGGATATTTGTAAAAAGTATATTTAGTAAAAACGTTACGGTTATTAGAAAAAATAAGCCCGTTAAGATTAGTGAAAATACAATATATAATCTAAATTATCACAATAGTAATGAAATGTCATTATTTGATATTTCATATAATTGACAAATATATCAAATTACATTGATTATATACTAAAATTATTCAAAGTTGCGTCAAAACTAATGCAAAGTTCTTGCGAACACTAAATTAATAAAAACAAACATAAAAGCTAGCATTTATATTTATAATCAATTTAAAATAAACCAATCATGATTTAGAAAAAAATCTCCATTGATGATATACTGAAATTAAATCTATATAACATTTAACATTTTATAAATTATATTACATAACTTTATTTGAATAAATGAAATAGTTATCAATATTTAATGCAATAGAAAAAATGGTATATTGGTTGTCAATATATGTTTAAATTAGGTAACATTATTATGCAAGGAACGACTAATTAAAATGCTTATAAATATATAAATATCATAACTATATGAAACGAGGAAAGTCGTTCAACTAATAAAACCAAAAATGATGTCTACAAAGAGATCTTTCAATTATTATATATATTTATCGTTTTCAATGTATTTTCTACACATTTCAATAATACCAATAACCATATTTTTTTATAATCATTATACAATATCTATACAATATCTATAAACGGTTATATGTTTTTTTATGTGTTTCTCGCGTTTAACGAGGGCTATAATCTATTTATATTATAAAAACAAATTTTTTATGTAAAATTTTAATGATTAGGTTATAATAGAGTAAAGTAAAAAAGTTAGTAAAAATGATAATTATATGGTAATGATTACCTAAAAAAAAGACTATTAGTGTATGATGTATATAGGGTGTTGTGTGTAAAATAGGACCCTAGCATTATAAAAAAAATATGAGAAGTTTCAACTTAGCTCGAATTCTGAAAAATGTAAGAAAATTTATAAAAAGTTTAAAGAAACTTGAAAAATGTAAGAAAATTTATAAAAAAATGTGAAAACTGTTAAGTGAAAGCTCGTACAAAAGTTTGACAAGATTAAAATATCATAAAACATTTAAAGAAAACTTGAAATATGTGTAAGTAAAAAAAAAGTTTAAAAAAAAATGAAAATTATTAATAAAAAATTTGTAAATCAATTTAAAAAGTATGATGCGTTGTTATGAAAAAAGGTCTAATATATATATATATATATATATATATATATATATATATATATATATATATATATATATATATATATATATACTAATTTTTTTACAATTAATGATATTGTGGGTTTATGAAAAAACCAAACATAAAAAATTGATGAAAATTTGTTTGGAATTTTTTTATAATACTATTTATATAATCTTAAATATTACTAAAAGAGAAACCTTATGACATCATCTTAAATAATCTGGACCATTGATTGTATTTCAATCTTATTTTTTCCACCCTTAGATCAAATTGCTGACATAATCTTGCCCATATGGATTGTATTTAATTCCAATAAATGCTTTCCAATCATCAATCAATAACTTACATTCGTTGAAATGGAATGTATTTAATTCCAATAAAAGCTTTCCATATTTTACATCTTCAATTTTCAGCTATGAAGATTTTTAATATGGTCAATTTAAAAAACATAGTACTAACAAATCATTTCAATCAAAGCGTTAATATCAACCATTAATATAAATCCGTTTATATTAGCAAACAATTAATATAAAATCTTTTTTTATTTGGAAATCATTAATAACGAAAAATATATTCAAATTATCACATACATATACGATTCATTATTGAATCCGCGAATCACATTTATTTTCAATCGTTTCTTTTATTCAAACCTTCTCCTACAACATCGTTAATATTGCTTATAACTTCCATCATCATTCTCTGCTATAAACATTCGCTATTTTACGCTAGAAGGTCAGTACCTTCTTTCGCTTTTTACATTTTTTCGATTATTTTTTGTTCCTATATCAAATGTATGTATTCATATATTTCAATTTTTTTTTGTCACAAATTACATGAAATCAGTTAACTACTTTTCTGAAAATTTTCAAATAAACATGAAAAGATATTAGGTACCTTTAACAAAACAAAAATTAACTATCTTGGGAACTGGCATTAATTACGAAAATGTTACTTTTATATATTAGAGATGATTATTATTTTTTTTAATTTTTATGTCATAAGAATCCGGTTAATTTTGGCATGATTTTAGAATATCATTGAAATTATTATGTTTTTGTATATTATATCAACCTACTTTTTTATCTTTGTATAGTAACAATAAAATTTATTAATTTACACAACAAATATAGATATTTCAAATTTTGTAATATTATTATACCTTACAAAATACAACTCCCTCCAAAATAAATTTTCGCCAGTAATTTCATCCATAATTTCAACAAATTTAAATTTGTATTTTCTTTATATAAATTTTTTTTAATGATCCTGATTTTTTTCTCCAAAAGTATATCAAACATATACGTCTTAGATAATGTTGTCCTATTATAATTATTATTTTCCAAAAGTATATCCGTTTAATGAGGAATTTGATATAATAAAGGAAGTGAATGTTAATTAAAATGGGATATATATTCCATAATTATTACATGAGTTTGTTAAAAAAATTAATATCAAGGTGTAAACATTAAGCATTTTTAAAGTGAAATTTCAGAATACATACAAACGATGATGTTGTACAATGAAATATAAAATTGAATCGACTGAAAAAAAAACACTATTAAAGCAGTCAATCTTGAAAATAACATAGTTATGAAAAATTATAAAGTAAGATAAAAATTATAAGATATTAGGATATTTGTAAAAAGTATATTTAGTAAAAACGTTACGGTTATTAGAAAAAATAAGCCCGTTAAGATTAGTGAAAATACAATATATAAACTAAATTATCACAATAGTAATGAAATGTCATTATTTGAGATTTCATATAATTGACAAATATATCAAATTACATTGATTATATACTAAAATTATTCAAAGTTGCCTCAAAACTAATGCAAAGTTCTTGCGAACACTAAATTAATAAAAACAAACATAAAAGCTATCATTTATATTTATAATCAATTTAAAATAAACCAATCATGATTTAGAAAAAAATCTCCATTGATGATATACTGAAATTAAATCTATATAACATTTAACATTTTATAAATTATATTACATAACTTTATTTGAATAAATGAAATAGTTATCAATATTTAATGCAATAGAAAAAATGGTATATTGGTTGTCAATATATGTTTAAATTAGGTAACATTATTATACAAGGAACGACTAATTAAAATGCTTATAAATATATAAATATCATAACTATATGAAACGAGGAAAGTCGTTCAACTAATAAAACCAAAAATGATGTCTACAAAGAGATCTTTCAATGATTATATATATTTATCGTTTTCAATGTATTTTCTACACATTTCAATAATACCAATAACCATATTTTTTTATAATCATTATACGATATCTATACAATATTTATAAACGATTATATGTTTTTTTTATGTGTTTCTCGCGTTTAACGCAGACTATAATCTAGTTATATTATAAAACAAATTTTTTATTTAAAATTTTAATGATTAGGTTATAATAGAGTAAAGTAAAAAAGTTAGTAAAAATAATAATTATATGGTAATGATTACCTAAAAAAAAGACTATTAGTGTATGATGTATATAGGGTGTTGTGTGTAAAATAAGACCCTAGCTTTATAAAAAAAATATGAGAAGTTTCAACCTAGCTCGAATTCTGAAAAATGAAAGAAAATTTAAGGGGTGTTTGGCTTAACTTTTCAAAACCCAAAAGTCCTTTTTGGAAAAGTTACAAAAAGTCTCTTTTCCTTGTATAAAAACACCAAAAGTAGCTTTTAAAATTGGTTTGTCAAACATCTTTTGCTTTTTTTTCTTTTCCGAAAAGGACTTTTGGAGTGTAAAAAGCTAAAACAAACACCCCCTTATAAAAAGTTTAAAGAAACTTGAAAAATGTAAGAAAATCTATAAAAAAAAAATATGTGAAAACAGTTAAGTGAAAGCTCGTACAAAAGTTTTACAAGATTAAAATATCATAAAACATTTAAAGAAAACTTGAAATATGTGTAAGTAAAAAAAAGTTTAAAAAAAAAGAAAATTATTAATAAAAAATTTGTAAATAATTTAAAAAGTATGATGTGTTGTTATAAAAAAAGGTCTAATATATATATATATATATATATATATATATATATATATATATATATATATATATACTAATTTTTTTTACAATTAATGATATTGTGGGTTTATGAAAAAACAAACATAAAAAATTGATGAAAATTTGTTTGGAATTTTTTTTATAATACTATTTATATAATTATATTATAAAAACAATTTTTTATTTAAAATTTTAATGATTAGGTTATAATAGAGTAAAGTAAAAAAGTTAGTAAAAATTATAATTATATCATAATGATTACTTAAAAAAAAAGACTATTAGTGTATGATGTAAAGTAGGACCATATATATATATATATATATATATATATATATATATATATATATATATATATATATATATATATATATATATATAGGGTGGTGTGTGTAAAGTAGGACCCTAACTTAATATCTTTTGATTGAAGCTTAAATTTAGAATTCTATCTAAAGTTTATGTAACACCATGAATTTCAAAATAATTTTTCGCAAAATATAAAAACATTTTTCATTTAATTTTTATAAAACATCAAGTTTAAATCTCCAATTCACATCATACAAAATCCCAAGATCACATATAAAAATCTCATGCGTGTGTACAGATCAAGTCGGCGCCTTCCCACGGTCATCACTAGTACCTGAAACAAACAACACTAAAACTGTAAGCACAAAGCTTAGTGAGTTCCCCAAAATACCACATATAACACATATTAGCCACTCGAGGCTATAACTCTGTGGGTCCGTGCACCCAAACTCTGTGAACCCTCAGGTTCTAACTCTGGGAACCTTCCGGTTCCAACTCTATAAGCATGCACAACATAAATCATATAGACATCATGCAGTACAACACATAGCATACACATAACATACACATACTCTGTCACATAACTCTGATTACCTACTCAAGGTAAAGTATAGTGAGAAGACTCACCTCGTGTATCTCGATAACTCGCGAATCCTGGAAATCACTCGTGCTCGATCCTCCGAGCTATAATCCTCCTATAACATCATATATCTCTAATTAATACCTTTACCACTAAGGTTGAATACCCCTATCAAGTCAACACTGGTCAACTCTGGTCAACGGTCAACTTTGATCGGACTCGGCGAGTGCACTAGAGCGACTCGGCGAGTCTAAACGTTTTCACCAACTCTCTAGGATTCTCTTTTGACACGTCGAGTACTCCCTTGACTCGACGAGTTCCACCTGGCATGAATCGCGGGGCCACCACGACTCAACTCGCCGAGTCTCAAGAACAACTCGGCGAGTTCCAGCTCGACTCAGTCCATCTGTCAACCCTCTCTAACTCTCCCTGACTCACTGAGTCAACCCATAACTCGGCAGGACCACTCACTGAGTGGTTAAGGAAAATCTTCATGCTACTCGCCAAGTCTGTTCTTCAGACTCGGCGAGTCCATGCCATGCATCAACTCAAACTAGGTTCTGAGGTCAGATCCGATCCATCCACTCATAGATCTGGCCCTCCTAAGCTCATTCATCACGTAAAGTTCATGTCTTGGTTACCATGCAACACCTACAAGGCTCTTTTTGGAGAAATGACCTCTAAGATGGCAACCCTAGTCTCCAACCCAAAAGGAAGGACATAAAGCATGACATTAGGGACTCTCTGGACCTACTAAGGTCCAGATCTAAGCACCATATCCCCATGGGACCTCTCACACTTCAAATACAAAGCAAATAAGGCATGAAGAAACCCTAGATTTGACCATATCAACAAAAACACGGAAATAAGCTCTGAATGATACCTCAAGAAGCCTCCTCTGCTGAAATGAAAGTAGATCCAAGCTCCCCAACTCTTCTAGCTTGACTTTCCTCTTCCTTTCTTGCAAATACACACAAATTTTATGAACAATGGCCCCTTATCTCACTTACAAGAACCCTCAGCTGCTTTGGTGCTCTCAAGATCAAGGTAGCCGCAATGAAGGGCCATAAGGTCCTTTAAATAGGGCTTAGGACCAGGAAATTAGGGTTTCATTAAACAGCGAGGACTCGCCGAGTCCATTCCTTGGACTCGCCGAGTCCAGGCGCGAACCCGCATCCTAAACCGCGATCCTACTCGGCGAGTTTGAGCTCCAACTCGCCGAGTCCCCTCACAAAACTCCAAAAATATAAGCATAAAAGATACCTGGAAATCCGGGCTGTTACAGTTTAATTTTAATTATGAAATCTAAATAAATTTTGTTATCAAATCTACTCTAATAAACGATGGTTTTTTTGTCAGTTGTCATACTTTCATTCAATTTGTCAAATATTATTTTCTGGTTATTTTGAATTAATTTTTATTCTATATGCCATTTTATGGTTATTTACTATTTTATTAATTCCACATAGTATTTTAAATGCAATAATAAATACATATTAATTTCCTTAATGAACATATTTTTTTTAATTTCAAAATTAATAAATCAAAGCTTTATTAATTTCTTTTATTTATTTATCTAAATTATTTGTTTAAATTTAGAGAAAAAAACACTTTAATTTTTAGAATACAATATTTTTCTTATTTTTCTTATAAATTCAAACTTTTTAATATTCAAAATTTTATATTTAATTTTTTTTGAGTAAATTACACGAATGGTCCGTATGGTTTGGGGTAATTTGCACGTTTAGTCCCTAACTTAATTTTTTAAGTCGGAAGGTCCCTATTAATTTCTTTTGTTACGCATTTGGTCCTTATTGGTTGTTTTTGTTACGCGTTTGATCCTTGTTTTACATAAAAATACTATTATTTAAATAGAGAAAAATAGTGAGGTAGGTAAGGTAAGGTGAGAGGGTGGGGTTAGGGGTGTGTTTATTTAAATAAATTAAAAAAATCAAAGGGAAAATAGTATTTTTTAGGTAAGACAGGGACCAAACGCGTAATAAAAACAAACAATAGGGACCTTTCGAGTTAAAAAAATAAGTTAGGGACCAAACGTGTAAATTACCCTAAACCATAGGGACCATTCGTGTAATTTTTTTTTTTTAAATAAACTCATGTAATGCACGGGTCTCATACCTAGTTAATTATGATATCAAAATGAATAAGAAGATTAGTAGAGATAAAATGTAGGAAAATATTTGATTTCTCAAATCTATTTTATTAGAAAATGAATAGTGTTGGTCCGTGGTGAGTTTAAAATAAAAAATTACATGGTTTATTAAAATTTTCTATAAAAAATTTTATATACAAATTTAAAGATTTTATTCGTATCAAGATGTGTTACAAAAATTTTTATATAGAATTTTTGGATAAATTAGAAAAATTAAATGTGTGATTGTAGCTATCAGCTATGTATTACTTCGCGACTGTTGTTGCTACGAAACTCACTTTAGAGTGTTTCTAGTTAACCTATCTTTATTTAATGAAATGAGAAATAAAATTTTAGCTTTAGTGGGAGATGCTCTCTTTTTTGGAACGAAAGAATTTTATTAAAAAACACTACAGGACGTTAGCTAAATTTACAACAAGCTCATAACATAGGATTTTGTAAGTAATCTATCCAATTTGGTTTAACTTGAAATTTTTATTAGACATCCAAAAAAAAAAACAAGATGCAATGTAGTCAAAACAAACACGTTTTCTTTTTCTTCACCGCTCAAAAAATCAATTCACTACAAAATTTCCAAATGATCCAACATGTCGTGGTAAGAAATGTATCAAGGCCTTCTTTTTTGAGACGTTAAGGTTTTAAGATTATCCAACCATAAGAAAATTTGAGTAATATTGTTTATAACAACCATATCCGAATTCAACCAATTATAAAGTTAGGTCTATATGGTTGTCGAAACGGGGCACCGTAAAAAAAATGCTCAACTTTTTTCTCATTCTCATTGCAAATCCCACATAGAACCATATTTACATCGATCCATATCTCGTCCAAATTCATACTTGTTGTGACTTTATTAAGTAAGATTTTAAAATATAACCATTGACTTTGATTGGGATATTTTTGTTCCATCTTGTTTCGTTCCCACCAACAATCCGAGTTTCTTTTTTATTGGTAACATGTATAGTCGATGCAACTGAGTAGTTATTCGACCTATCAGATCTGAGTAAAACTACTGAATAAAAATCTCATTTTAAATAAACCCAAAAGACCATCAGATAAAAGTATTTTCAAAACATGAGAGTAAAATCATAAACAGATATGCAAAATAAATCTCTAGGGGATGCAGTACGATCAAGTCAGAGCTTTCATTTTGAAACCAAAAGTACCTACAAATCATTTTAAATATAAACCATAAACAAAAATCTTAGTGAGTTCCCTAAGATACCAAATATCATACATACAAGTGTCATGGACTACCCCGATGGTATTTCCCTGAAATGTCATGGGCTACCCCCATGGTCTTTCCTTGAAATGCCATGGGCTACCCCTATGGTCTCATATCCATGTGTCATGACTTACTCCTATGGTATTTTCTTGAAATTCCATGGGCTACCCCATGGTCTCACGTCCAAGTGCCATGGCCTACCTCCATGATTTTTCATGCAAATGTCATGAGCTACCCCCATGGTCTTTCATACAATTGCCATGGATTACCCCCGTGGCCTTTCATAGAGCTGTCATGGGTTACCCCCATGGTCTTCCATGCAAGTATCATAAATACAACTAGCATCCTACATAGCATAGTGAGAAGACTCACCTGAATTACTCAACAAAAGTTCAACAGTTACCTTAGCAACAAAACAGCCAACCCAAGCTTCCTAAAGACAAACCAAGACCAATACTTAGTCAAATAATCAATTCTACCCAAGTTTGACAAAAGTCAATATGGTCAAAAATTCAACGGTCAAGTCAACTCAAATGACCCCCACACAGTCCAAAATGCCTTATCCAAGTCGTGGTCATTTCCAAACAAAACTAACGCGTTGCATCATGCCATCACGTCATGTGCATTCCTTGGTTTTGTTGTGGTTTCAGTCATAAATATTTTTCTTCATTAAGATCTTAATCCTAAAAGACCAAAACTCATATCATTATATTTGGTTCCTAATACCTTCTTAATGGATAAAATTTCCAACTTTATCTATTAGAATGGTCCAAACAACCAAGATTTAGTCTTTAAGTCTCAAAAGGACCAAGAATGCTCCTTTCTTATCTTAATCCATGAAGTCCAAGTCTCTAATTTTCTAATTTGAGTCAACATGATGTTTACATGGGTAAAGTTTCCAAATTACATGACTAAAATGGAAGGAAAAAGATCATAACTTTCCTAGTCTATGAGGTCCAAAATGCATTCCAAACTAATCAAAAGATGTTAAAGTCACTCAAATCCAAGATCACCCGTAAAATGGACCAAAAGTGCAAAAAACAACAAATGAAGAGGTGTAACATCCGGTTTTCTACCATTTTTGAGTTATGGACCGGAAGTCGACCGTGTAAGGTTTTGGGCTTTAAGGAGGAAAGTTTAGTCCTTGTGGAAGGAGGTAATGATAGTTAAGTGATTTCACCCTTGAAGTGTGTTTTAGGTTTAAGGGTAGAAAGGGAAAAGTCATAGGCCGAATTCTTGCATGAAATATGGATTTTTGTTTAAGAATTTTTAGTCCAATGTATTTAGATGATATTTTATTGCTCTTCAACACCTTTCCGTGAATATAAATAATGTCGAAAACGAAGTTGAAACGAAAAAGTTACGACCGTTTAAGTTAGGGCAATTTTTGGGTTAGCCGCATATGCAGGGTATACGGGGAGTACGTTGGGCGTAATAGGGCCTCCCTAGTACACTGGGCGTACCAGGAGTACGCAGGGCGTACACGATCAGTTCTCAAACCCTATTTTTGTGGTTTGAGCCCTATTTAAACTCCTTAACTTACCCAAACCCATTCCATTCTCAGTCTCCACCTCTCCAACACCCTCTATTGGAACCCTAACCCTAGATTGAACATTATGAGAAAAACAAAGATGTTTTTAAGTGCTTTGGAGTGTTCTTGGTGCACCTTGGAGAAGAAGGAACTCATTAAAGAAGTGTTGGTTGCATTGGAGCTTGTAGATCTAGACTTTGTTCGCCTTGATCTTTCTTCTACAGGTATAAAGTTTAAATCTTGATGATGAAAATTTTGATCTAGCTAGTTTTGGGTGTTATGAGCTTTCGGTCACTTTAAGTGCATAAAGTTTAGATCTTGAAAGTTTGTGACCTTGTTATGGATGAATTTGGAAACTTTATCCATCTAAACATCATTTTGATTTAGAATTGAATGTTGGCAACTTGGACTTAATAGATTTACTTGAAAAAGATGCACTTTTGGGTCTGTCACACCCCAAAACCGAGAACGGGGGAATACGTTCTGGGGTGGAGGATGTCATGTACAGTATCATAACAATGCATAATAGTAACAACAAGCAAAAACATCCATTGCATTAATATAGTAATTGTAGTACAAGGGTGTTCTGTACAGTTTGTTAGACACCAAAAAGTATAATCAAAATAAAGAGGAGTCTTGTATGTGCTCCATCTTCTCAAAAGTTGCATCTGTACCTGTCTACTAACGACCTGAGAATACAAGTTATTTTGAAAACGAGTATCAGCATAAAGCTGGTGAGTTCATAAGAGTTTAGTGTCATTGCTTGTATAAAAGTGTTTTCAATTGTGTAATATAAAAGTTGTTATCAAGTTTGCAAATAGTGTGAATCTCTAGAAAATCCTATATTTTCCATGTAAAAGTAATCTTCTGTCAAGACTTGATTATTTATAGGATTGATCATCTGAGTGTGTATAAGTTTTCCCAATGAGACTATCAGTTATAAAAATATAGTTTTAGACTTCATTCATGTAAAGTAAATGGGGAGATAATGTTTTATTCCAGCAAGGTTACTGCCTGCTGAATGGAAAATAAACTGCAGACTCCAGGTAGTGATAAGTATATAATACATCTTGCAGAGTCTGTTTTACCTTTATTTCTTAATTTGTTAATTTAAGGATCCGAATGTGAATTCATATGTAACCATGCAGATAGGCGATCGAATGTATAATGACCCTCCAGGTTACACGTAGTGTGGTAACATTTTGTCATCCCTGGGCTTGGTCGGCTTGGACTGTAGCTAGCAGTCGGGATGTGGGAGTGTCCGTCCTGTATAGATCTATACACGTAGAGCCCGCTCTCCCTCCAGGGGACTATGGTTACACGGCGAAGGCACAGTAAAGTGTCGTATACAGGAATAATGTGTCACATTCTATTTTAGTATATTCTCTTGTATTAGTGTATGGTGTGCTTCTCGATATCATGTATTTAGTGTTCTCTTGTATAGTATATAGTATATTTCTTATATAGTACTTAACATGTAGAGACTCATAATAGTACAAACTATGGTAAGTATCATAGTAATGGTAGTAAGGAGCAGGAAACCTTAGCTATACCTATAATAGTTAAATAGCATGTTCTAGCCTGTCTTGGATACACAAAGGTATTGAACTGAGTGAAGACGTTCATATCCAACACAAATATATACAATATATAACTAAGAATTCAACGACAGTCAGACAGATAACAATATACCCTAAGACCACAATCAAACAAGAACAGGAAATAAGGCGTGCTATCAGTCCTAAGTCCTTCAAGTCTTACTTATATAAATATATTGGTGTAGATATAGTTTGGGAACATAAGAAGTTTAAAAGAGTTTGGAAATAGTTTTTATAAAAATTTAACATGAAAAATGAGTTTGATAAAGATTTAAAGCAGTTTTGATGGCAAAGCGGTTAAAAGTATAGATATCCTTTTTGGTTGCAAGTTACAAATCACATGTGATTGATACTACAATTTGTTGGATTCAACTTGTATCCCCCCATAAAAGCATTTAAAAACAATTGAAAGATTAATTAAGGGGTATGAACTCACCTGCAGTGAGTGGAGTGGATGGAATGTCGGGTAGGATGCTAGGTGTCAAGTGAGGACTTGAACACATCCATGGATCCTATGTAACATGTAGTGGCACATAATGATATCTAATTAGTCATTTAATAACTAATTAAGTAAGTAAAGACCCTCTAATGCATGAAAACACCTCATTTCAAGTGCTAGGAGTGCTAAGGGTTGCATCTAAGGAGTGTAAAGTCTCTCCTTGGAGTTTACTCCTCAAATCTAAGGAGTGTAAAGTCTCTCTTGTTTCAAGTGCTAGTACCTAGGGGAGTTTACGGTTTTTGAACCATATCCCCCATGAGTTTACGGACTTAAACTCATGGGAGGCGTGTATTTGTGTGCTTTAAGGCTTCATGCTTCACAAAGAAAGGTTCTAAGGTTGATTCAAGGGCTTAGGAAGTGGTTAGGGCATGATAGGGGTGTGTATGGGGCGGTTTGGTTCGGTTATTGGTCAAAACCGAACCATAACCATTATGATTGGTTAATACATTTTGATAACCATTGGGTATGATTAATATTGGTTATGGTTAATGGTTTTTGTCGGTTAACGGTTCTGGTTAATGGTTAATATTGGTTAACCATAATATTCAAAATAATATAAATGGTGAAAGTATAGTTGCATAAAAAATTAAAAGAGAATACAAAAAGTCCTCGACGCCGATGTTTGTAACCTAGCTTATAGTAATAGAATAAAATATGTACCTTTGATACTCAAAGTGAGATAACACATAGTCACATTCAAAATCAAAAACATTAAATAAAAAATATAAAACATTAAAAAATTTGACACTAATAATTTCATATATTGATAATTGATATTAACATTAAAATAAAGTCAAACACCCATACACGTTAATAGCGATTAAATCAAAAACTATAAAATAAAATAGCTAAATATTTATATTACGTGTTATCTGGATAAAAAAAACAATCACTTATATACATTCAATGTGATTAAGTCAAAAATAGTAAATAAAAAAAAACAATTTTTTTATAAAAATTCTTAAAATATCACAAAGTGGAGAAGAACCAAAATTTAACTTACCTAAAAGTTTTGATTATAAATTAAAAAAATCCTTCAAATAGAACTATAAAGTCAAAACAATCTTTGATTAGGATTAACGGTGTAAGAAACCTCCGATTAGGATTATGAGTGTGAATATTAAACTAATTGTGAATAATGTTTACAAATTATAGAATTAACCAATTAGGAATTACAACATTAATCAATAATATCACTCAATGCATGATTGGAAAATTGTGTGTGTTTGCATGATCTGCGTGATCATCCTTTGATGGTTTGATTGCACGTTCGACTCCTGATAATTGAGGATTAATGAATTATATTTTGAAATTTTAATGTCTCTTAAATAAGTTTGACTATATTATTTTATATATAATCCATAATTTTTATGTATTAAAATATAAAGTTAGCGGTTCGGTTAATAATGGTTCGGTTAACCTATAAAACCATAACCGAACCATTTTTTATCGGTTAACAAAAATTAGAAACCGAACCAACGGTTTTTAAAACGGTTCGGTTATTATGGTTCGGTTATATTGGTTAATTTGGTTATGGTTCGGTTTTTCGGTTATTATGCTCACCCCTAGGGCATGAATTGCCCACTTTTTGGAGTTTACGATCCTTGGACCATTTTTGGGGAGTTTACTACCAAAAACCCATGAGTTTACGGCAGTAAACTCATGGTTACTCCATCCACTTCGAGTTTTGAGGTTCCTAGATCAATCATGCAAGTCCTTAGTTCATTTGCTAAGCATAGGAAGGAGTTTGGGGCATCAAAACCCCTCTTTGGGGTGTTTACAGTTTTGGGAGATCCCCAAACCGTAAACACATGTTCTTGGGGTTTTTGGGGGTTTAATCCATGGATACAAAGCCAATAACTAGTTAGGGGAAGTATACTTACTTATAGGTAGCTTGTAAGAGTGATTAGAGCCCCAAAAACACAAGTGTGTTCTTGGTGTTCTTGAAGATTTGAAGATCACTTGATCATTTATGTAAAAATCAGAATTTCATCGATGAGAAGATGTAGAAACACTAGATTAAGTGTTGTGGGTAAAAATCTAGGAAGAAAAACTTACATTTTTGGCGGATTTGCAAGAAGTGTGTGATGATACTTGAGAGAAAACCTTGTGTTCTTGAGGTGGGGAGTGGGAAATGAGGACTAGAACTGTAAACTCATGCAATATGCATGAGTCTTGGGGAAAGAGGGTGTTTACGGCCCAAACACCCTTGTTCGGCCATAAACACTTAGCTAAGGTGTCGGGTTGTTCGGTTTGCCACGCGTCACTAATTACGTCACTTCTTTTTATTAAATCGTTTGATGAAAAATAAAACAAAGCACCAAACGGGTTTATATCCGGCCAAAAATGTATTAAAATATCTTTGACTAATATTTGAAGTGCTTGGATGTGGAAATTATACAAATGAAAATTTTGGATTGTCACATCATCCTCCCGTTAGAGGGAATTTCGTCCCGAAATTAGAGTTCAAATAACTAAGCTATTACACAATTTCTAAGCAAAAAGATGAGGATATTTGAGTTTCATTTGATCCTCGCGTTCCCAAGTGTACTCTGGTCCTCACTTGGCGTTCTAGCGAACCTTCACAATCGGGATGCGGCTTTCCTTCATTCGTTTGACCTTTCGGTCCATAATTTCCACAGGTTCTTCCAAGAAGTTGAGGCTCTCGTTGATCTCAATCTCGTCTAGTGGGATTACGAGAGTCTCGTCGGATAGGCAATTTTTCGAGTTCGAGACGTGGAAGGTAGGATGTATGTTACTGAGTTCGTGGGGTAGGTTAAGTTTGTAAGCTACGGAGCCGATTCTAGCGAGAATCTCGAAAATCCCTATGTATCTTGGATTCAGCTTTCCACGCTTTCCAAAGCGTATCGTGCCCTTCCAGGGTGAGACTTTCAAAAGGACTCGGTCTCCCACCTAGAACTCCAAGGGTTTTCTCCGCTTGTCTGGGTAGCTTTCTGTCGGTCTCTAGCGGCTTTCAATCGTTCACGAATCTGCACAATTTTCTCGGTCGTTTCTCGAATGATTTCCGGACCCGTGAGAGTGCTGTCAAGAACTCGTCTTTTAGCTAACTGAGTGTCACCCACCTCAGGCCAGCACAGAGGGGATCTGCACTTTTGTCCGTAGAGGGCTTCGAATGGAGCTGCCTAGATGCTCGTGTGATAACTGTTGTTGTAGGAAAACTTGACAAGGGGTAAGTGGGTATCCCATGCCTTACCAAAGTCGATCACACAGGCTCGTAGCATATCTTCCAGGGTTTGGATAATCCTCTCACTTTGTCCGTCGGTCTGCGGATGGTAGGCTGTACTCATGTCCAGCCTCGTCCCTAAGGCATTTTGCAGTGATTGCCAAAATCTCGAAGTAAACCTACTATCTTTATCGGAGATAATGGATATAGGGACACCATGCAGTAGTACGATCTCCCTAATGTATGTTCTTGTGAGTTTCTCCATCTTTTCTGTTGCCTTGATGGGCAGGAAGTGTGCAGACTTGGTCAATCTATCGACGATGACCCATATGGTATCAAGCCCACCTGTTGTCTTAGGTAGCTTGGTTATGAAATCCATAGTGATCCGCTCTAACTTCCATTCAGGTATCTCCGACTGCTTCAATAGACCTGATGGTTTCTGGTATTCGACCTTGACCTTTGCGCAAGTATGGCATTTACTCACGAAGGTAGCAATCTCTGCTTTCATGTTAGGCCACCAGTATGATTTCTTGAGATCCAGATACATCTTATCTGAACCTGGGTGAACGGAATATCGAGTGTTGTGTGCTTCCTTCATGACCAAGTCTCTGAAGCCACCGTCTCGCGGTGTCCAGATTCGGTCCATGAGATATAACGCTCTGTCACCCTTAACTTCTAGGTTCTTATCCATTCCTCGCAGGGATTCTCCCGCTACATTTTCAGGTTTCAAGGTTTCGAGCTGAGCCTCTTAATCTGTGCAGATAGATGCGAATAGATATTCATTGTTAATGACTTGACTCTTCGACCATAATATTGATGGGTTTTGGCCATAAGACATCCTATGTGCTCATACAAACCCTAAAGCTTGGATCTAGGTTTCTCTATTGTACATACTTTGAATCCAAGACTATAAACCCTAATTCTAGCATATGGAAATCAGAATTCACATGTAAATAGGTTTAAGAACATACCTTGATTGTTATATAGCAATAACAATCCAATTCCTCCTTGAATTGACCTTGGAAAGCTGAGAGTCACAAGTGTCACTCCTCTAATGGCTTACAAACACCATAAGCAAGTGGAGAAGGTATAAAGAGAGAGGAGAGAGGTAGGAATTCGTCCTTAGGACCTCTTGAGAAGGGTTGGACGAATTCCTAAGCCCTAAGGGGTTTATATAGGTGTAAAGATTAAGTTTTTAGTCCTTATCCTTATCTAGTTGCTTGTCCACCAAGCAACCATAAGATAATTCCTAGAAACCCTTATCCTAGTCGAATTCTAAGGGATTTACACCTCAAATTCGTTCACCATATATATAAGATAATCCTTACCTTATTTTGTAACTATCACATAATTACAATTCAGCCCCTCTAGTTTAATTAATTACACTTGATCACAAAATTAATTCTTAATTAATTATTGACCAATATTAATTAAGCAAATATGATTTCTCCTTTAATATATTATTCTTATAACATATTAATAAATCATAATAACCTCTCTCTCTTTATTTATTTCTCCAATCAAGTTGCTTTGGTGAAGGCAACCCAAAAGGACCATGCACCATCGGGTCAAGTACATACCAAAATAGTTATGGACTTAGACACTAATCCAACAAATATTCCTTCCGACTTAGGGCGTCTACTACTACATTAGCTTTTCCCGGGTGATAACGAATCTTGCAGTCGTAATCATTGAGTAGCTCGACCCACCGTCGTTGTCTCATATTGAGGTCCTTCTGGTTGAGTATGTGTTGGAGGCTTTTGTGGTCAGTGTATATCGTGCTCTTCGTACCATATTGGTAGTGTCTCCAGATCTTTAGAGCGAACACAACCGCTCCTAATTCGAGGTCGTGTGTGGTGTAGTTAACTTCGTGTGTCTTCAGCTATCTCGAGGCATAGGCGATGACCTTACCTTGTTGCATCAGGACACAACCGAGCCCCTGATTGGACGCATCGTAGTATACCACAAAATCTTATGTCCCTTCGGGGAGGGATAGTATCGGTGTGGTGCATAAGGCTCATTTTAGGGTTTGGAATGCCTTCTCTTGTTTCTCTCCCCAGTCAAATGCCATGCCTTTCTGGGTCAATCTGGTAAGGGGTTTCACGATTCGAGAGAAGTTCTGTATGAACCTGCGGTAATAGCCAGCGAGACCTAAAAATTGTCGAATTTATGTAGGCGTCTTCGGTGCTGATCATTTCTCAATAGCTTTAATCTTGGACGGGTCGACGTGGATCCATTCTTCGCTAACCACGTGCCCTAAGAATTCGACTCTTCGGATCCAAAATTCGCACTTAGAGAACTTCGCGTATAGCCTCTCCAATCGTAGGGTTTCTAGGACTCGTCGTAGATGATCGCTATGCTCCTCCTTACTTCGGGAGTAGACAAGTATGTCATCAATGAAGACGATGACGAACTGATCCAGGTAAGGACGACACACCCTATTCATTAAATCCATGAATACCACGGGCGCGTTGGTTAGTCCGAATGACATTACTACAAACTCGTAGTGTCCGTAACGAGTTCGGAAGGCTGTTTTCGGGACATCCTCCTCAAGCATTCGTAACTGGTGATACCCAGACCTAAGATCAATCTTGGAAAAGTAACTCACCCTTTGCCGTTGGTCGAATAGGTCGTCTATACGTGGAAGAGGGTAGCGATTTTTGGCCGTCAGCTTGTTGAGTTCTCTGTAATCGATGCACATACAGAATGATCAGTCCTTCTTCTTTACGAACAAGATCGGTGCTCCCCAGGGTCAGAAACTTGGTCTTATGAAGCCCTTGTTGAGCAGCTCGTTAAGTTGACCGGATAGTTCTTGCATCTCAACAGGCGCTAGACAATAGGGCGATGTGGCTACGGGGGTAGCTCCTGGAATTAAGTTGATCTTGAACTCGACCTGACGTTGGGGAGGTAAACCTGGTAGCCCTTCTGGAAAGACGTCGGGGAAGTCGAATACTAAGGGGAAGTCTTTTAGGTCCATTGTTTTCTAGCTTGTATCAACGACGTGTGCAAGGAATGCACGATATTCCTTACGCAAGTACTTCTGGGCTTGCATACTCGAGATGATACGAAGACTCGTATTGGGTTACACCATGTAAACCCTAATTGTCATGACCTTTCATTTCCATGATCCATGGGTTATGTAACCTCCATGGAGCATCCTATGGGTTTAACCCAACTTGATTATCCATGGAGCTTTGGCCTACTATATAAGATATGGATGATTTGCACAATCAACCCATATCTTTAATTAGTCTTCTTTTGATCACTTAATTAATCCTAGATTAATTCTTGATCAATACTAATTAAATAATCTTATTACTCTTATTATTAATATACTAGAACTTATAATATATTAATAACCATAAGTGTCTTATTTCTCTCATTATAGTCTATCCAAATGCATGATGCCATGCAACCCAAATGGACCATGCCGGGTCTGGTCAAGTCTTACCAATTATAGTTATGGACTTAGACATTAATCCAACAGTCTCCCACTTGGATAAGTCTAAAACTATTATTGCGTATGACTTCAAGAACCGACTGGCAATCGTAGCTCTCAAAAGCTTCTGTCGAACTCTGACCTTGTCGATAAACTCTGACCTTTGTCAATGACTTGTCCATTAGATAAGGGATCATATATTCCTCCATTCTAGATATCATATGGACTGAGACATGGATTATAATCATTCTCTCTGTCCATTTGTTGTTTCCCGATTTCCGATTTATGACGACTGACTAATTGAACAAATCAAATCAGTCCTGGCCCGGCCGAGCATTTCCATTATTCATCATCAAATCATCGAGGGGCCCACAGATATCGCTTTTATCCCGAAGGTAAAAGGAATGGATAAACATTGACTCATATGGCTTGTTCTACTACTTGTTGAATCATACACAAAGGCACGTTTTATAACACTGAGTTACCGAGTGCGTTTTCGTGCAATCAATGTACAACCAACTCATAGTAACAACTCATATCTCTAGGTTTGAAGAATATAAGATATTATCGTCTCATGATCACTCGTGATAAAATCCATGAAGTGATTCCAATGAGCGCGGGTTGAATCCAATACTTAGAACTTATGAGCACTCATGAGTGTTGTAGCCCTTTGTCCAACACCTTAGACCTCTACAAGCCAACCCATGACAGTCTTAATTCATATCTACTTCCAACATATGACCGACTGTGGATGGTTTGAATAACTTAGACATCCCGGAAGAATAACCTAGTTTATTCTGGAAGTCAAAACATGCAAAATGAAACACAAGAATAATTGAATCCAATATGGTATCAAAACCTATGAACGTAAATAAAACACCTTTTATTTATCACCATATGATTACACATTATTCATTGTATACTGTTTCAGCTATCAACTTTATTCTTGAATTTAAAACAATAGTTGTCCCATGCTCCAAGCATGTACACTATGTTTTCTAAACACTAGTCATGCCACACACCAAGTATGCATACTATGTTTGTCTATGATCTTTACTTTGTGAAATAGATCAACTGAACATAACTCCAATGATCCTCTTTTCACAGTCCCAAATCCTTACTGCAAATGCAAGAATTCCAAATTCATGCCATTTACTAAAATCTGTTAGATTCTAAACTTATATGCATTGATCCTCTTGTAATGATTATGCACAAAGTCAGAAAGACTTGACAACGACCATTACAGAGTATTCCAAAGGAGATCAACTCCTTGGAAACATCCTTCTTGCTTTAAGTTTCCTAATCTTACACAGATTGAATAATTTCTAACTTTGAAACGTTTCCATATTCCATTTTGACTATCACTTCTGAACAAGAGTTTCCTCCTTACAGATTATGTCAATATGGTCCTTCCAGAATTATCACTATACTTCCAATTGTCCTTGAGCAACCAATCTTTGGTAAAACTTAGATTGTTCTCGAAAATTATTTAATCATTTTAGTCATATCCACTTCTAGACCTTTTCCCTTCTTAATGCCCCAGGCATTTGGAAAATTTTAGAAAGGGTGAATATATAGCACATGTAATCGATCCTACATCCGAAGCATATGGGACACGATTCATGATGTCTCACATAAAGACTAAACCAGTCTTTTGCTATACTATTTCCATTTCAATTTGCCAAGTTCTCATAATTCAGATTATGAAAAGGGATGCCGTAATCATAATTGAATTTTAGAACGCAAATAATGGACCCATATACAAAATTTCCTTATGTTGAACCATTCCAACATGAAATTCAAATATATATCATTGACTAAATACGATTAAAACCTCAATCTAAGCTTTTAGATTTGAGATGAAGTATAATTTCCTCTCCCTTAATTATAGCAAAACAACTCTTTCCCAATTGAAGTCTTTTGTTTTCTATAATTAACATTGCTAACTTACAATACTTATCATTATTATCATGCTCCCACTAACATGATGATTATTAGCATAACACTTATGCTCCCACTAGCTTTGACATGTACTCAGAAATTAGCTGACTTTCTTACCAAAGTTCAGATTTCTGATACTAGATTGCTTTGATAAAACTTTATCAAAATCATACACCTTGCCTTAGATAGCACACTTGTGTGTCTAAACAATTTTTAAGAACTATGAAAAGGGATCCCGTAATCATAGTCTCGATTGGTTAGACCTTTTCCACTTCTCACAAGTCCAGGTTAGTCTGCCGGTAAACCACACACGCTCCACTAATGACTTTGAGAATGCAAATATCACAATTGCTATCTAGTTAAAATCTACTTAGTGAAAGTGTTTCCTCACCATCATTTTCATGAATCGGAGAGAAACGTTATGACACTTAGATTTAATGGTGTATGTGTTCTTATCCATGTGAATTTTCAAAATCATAGTCACAAGACAAGGATAATGACATATCCAAACTCCTATGGACTGAACTCAATCTTAATTTCTTGTCACCTGGCAGTTCAAGGGCCTGCCATTGCTTCTAAGTTGTTGTGCAACCAATTGAGAACTCTAAGAACTCATATGCAAAGCCAACTTTAACTGGAATGGGCACAGAATATGTCAACATGATAGGTTATAAACCTCAAGTCGTGTGCTAGTGAAGAACTTCAGGTTTTATTCTTAATTAGTTCTTGAGACTTTCAAGACCTTTAAGACTCCCACTGTCCTCTTGACATATAAGACTTTCTTGTCAGATATTCAAGAGATAGTGCGGATTCTAATCAAGACAAACACTTCACACAATTGGCCTTAGTTGGTCTTTGTTTTGTCTAAAACATCACAACTTACCAATTTCAAATGTACAAGAGTAGAAAACTTTTATTATTAAATTTGACAAGTGTTTTAAACCTTCTTTAAGACATGTCACTCAAGTTACAATCTCGGAGTATGACTCTAAGAATTGTTTTGGAAAGAAATATGACTCATCTTCTTGATTTAACCACTTCAACAATTCATAGCTCCTCTTCTTAGCTATCGGAATGCACTTAGAGGATGAATTGCGATAAGGTCTCTTAATCATTAAGATGATCATATGACATGATACTAAAGTACTCTCCCATCTTTTCAGATTTGAGAAACTTTTATCCTTCTGCCTAATTTGATTCTTCTTATTCGCTCTGCCATACATTGTAACCTTTTCCAATGTCTCAGAATTACACTTAGGCTTGTAAGTATAACCATATTTACTGAGCTTTAGTAAATTATGACGAATAATCTTATCGATCTTTTTTGGTGGACTTTGGCAAGTGCAGAAGAATGTGTACTCGATCCCTTAGTCCTTCACTTGACTCACATATACATGTGAACAAGGAACTAGTCTTAATTTTCCAAAGATGAAAAATTCTCATTCATCATGCTATACAACTTGCATGATTCCAAGTTCCGGTCCAATTGAAACTTGGGTGATGAGAATCTTTCCTTATTTGGTAAATCTAGACACTACCACAAATGAAAGAATCAAATTCATATTTCCACTCTTGCTCTTAATGGAATCTTATAAGCAACAAAAATTTCCACAGATGCCATTGTAAGGATATTTTAAAATAAATAAAATCAAAATTTTCCTTTTATTTTAAAAAACTTTGCGGAAGAACTTGTCCTTACAATCCATATGAAAATTTGTTGTTATCTATTCCTAAGCAATATTGGCAATATCTCATAACTCCTAAGAGGTAGCTCAAGAATCCAATCTTCAAACTATGCGATAGAAATCCTTCTACGCGATCAGATTCAACATATTCTTTCTTTAAGTTTCTTCACTTTTCTTTGATTCTTAAAACATCAACATGTGACCCAGTCACATCATGTATAAAGTATCTCAGAATAGAAACTTAGCAGAGTTATATAGTGGACTTTACCTGAAGTAGAGTCAAACTTATTGACTTTAACACCCTTAGGTAAATTGGCAGATTCGCAACCAATGCCCCTTCCTTTGGCAATTTAACATATGGACGCTTTGGTAATGGAACATGGGACTATCACAGACTTAGCTTTTCTCTTTACCATTTGGTCAACCGAGTTGACTATGGCCGATCCCTTTCCATTGGGAAGAGAGAGCTTTACTGGATATCCAATGTCATTATTGTCAATGTCCATAAAGTTTTAGGAAGTTGATCTTAGCAAATGGATAAGATCATTAAGGGTCTTGTCTTAGTCTGTTTCATAGAAGTCCCAAGGAACTCACTATGATACTTAGAAAGTAGTTGAGCCACCAACTTTCTCAAGACTTTGACACCCAACTATCCCGACTTGTCAATATGTGACTTCATCTCCAAGATGTGATCACACCTAGACCTTGCCTTGCCAATAGGGCTTGAGTGACCTTGAACTTGTGGGTTAGGGAGAATAATTGGAGGAGGTGAAAGAAGTATGATTTCCATGGGACATCATCTTCATTTAGGAAAGCTTGTTTCAAGAGATTTGGGAAGATCATAACTGTCTAAACCATACATCTTTTGGGAGATATTCAAGATAGTTGATCTAAAGTCCTTAATAGGACACCCAATATGAAATATTAAGGCTAGGACCCAACAAACTATTTTATAACTTAGAAGAGGGATGTCGTAATCCAAGCTTTAAAATATTTGAAGGTAGGTGAATGACAATTCACCAATTTCCACCAAGATAAGCGAAATGTATTATTAGGTTTTAATTGGTTTTGAAACTCCTAGATCTTTTGAGATTCATTGAACTATTCAATGGCATGTTTCAATCTCGAGTGTGCCCTTCATGTTTTGTGACTGGGATGCCGAGGATCACAAAACAAGGTGTGAAGTAACCATGCAAATTACTTGGTACCCTTAAGTGTTTACCCCTCAATCGATGTGCCGGTTAACCACACACGCTCCATCGATACTATGATAAACATTAAGTTACCCTTTGCCTACCTTGTTAAATACGAGTTAGTGTGCCGGTTAACCACACACGCTCCACTAACCGACTTAAACAAAGTGCAAAGTGTAATTTCATGGATTAGCACCTTATTCACATTTTCCTAAGTAACTAAGATTGGGTATTATTAAGAGTTTAGTTACTTAGTATTTATCATTAATACTTTCAATGAAGGGAGAATTATAGTCCTGTCAAACTCGTTCGGCTAACGACCCTCCACCGGTCAAGGAAGCGGTGGGTGAGAGTGGACACCCATTAAACTGCCATTTTATAGGCAGTAAGCTTATACCCCCCTTAGAGACCGGTTTCGTGAATGAGGCCTACTAACGGTAAGACTGACTTTACTCTTATACATATATATATATTATTAATTTATAATATTATAAAGTATAAGGGTTGAATTTTAACTTTTAAAATTCTAAGGGCTAACTTGGAATTAAAGTATTCATGAGTGAAAACTTTTCAAATTCCAAAACTTGAGGGCATGTTTTGAAACTATTCAAAACTAATTAATTCCATAACTTATGTGTTTAAAGTTGTTTTAATCCAAAAACTCTTCAAGTTCCATAAGTTGAGGACAAGTTATGGAAGACTTTAAACTAATAAAAGAATTAACTTTTCTTTACTTTATAACTTATGGAATTAATTAAGGTTACATTTTTTTATTTATTTAATGAAGAGACTCTTGGTCCTCCATAACTTGAGGACAAGTTATGGAGTCATAAAACCATTTAATTAGAACTAGACTCTTCATTTTGTAACCTTTGCCAATTTTTATGGGTTTTATGAAACTTAAATGTGACTTTTCATATAACTTGAGAACAAGTTACAAAAACACATTTTAGAATCAACTCTTAAATTAATTTGGATTGAAAACTACTATTTCACTCAACTTTTCTATTAATCTAAGCAACTCATAAGAACAAGATAATTCACATCAAACTTTTTCATGTAATTAGTCTAAACTTTAAACTAATACAAAACATGAATCTACTGACAATTATGTTTGAAATTGGATTAGCATGAACATTACCACATCAAAAACAAGTTTATAAGTCCAAAAACATCTTAGGGTAATGTTCCTAGTCCAATTCCAGCCAAAAAAAGTCGATCATGTGCTGTCTGGGGCTCTTACTCGTCGAGTGCATGAACCTACTCGACGAGTAGGATGATTTTACTCATGGACTCGACGAGTTCATCAGTGGGCTCGGCGAGTCTAGTGCCCAGAAAGCCAGAAAATCGAGTTTTTCAGCATTTTTCAGCAATTTGCATCAAGTATAATTGAAAACAGGCCTAGGCTCTGATACCACTGTTGGGTTTTGAGCATTCTAACACTCCTAAGTGTACATGCAACCCTAAATACCTTGGATCTATGTTTTCTCTATTATACATGCAAATATGAACATCCAAGGTATTATCCTAATCTATCATACAAAACATTGAATATAACAAGATAGAATACATACCTCTTTGATGTAGAATGTATTCATGAAGCTTGAGTGCCTAGTGCCCCAAGTGTGACACCTCAAATGGTTCACACAACACCAAATACACTTGGAATAACTTGAGAGAAATATACACTTCATGAAATCGGCTAGCCCTTCTTTTACACTCTCTAGTGGCCGATTTTGGTGAATAATATGATGCTTATATAGTGTGTTACAATTAGGGTTACACCATGTAAACCCTAATTGTCATGACCTTTCATTTCCATGACCCATGGGTTATGTAACCTCCATGGAACATCCTATGGGTTTAATCCAACTTGATTATCCATGGAGCTTTGGCCTACTATATAAGTTATGGATGATTTGCACAATCAACCCATATATTTAATTAGTCTTCTTTTGATCACTTAATTAATCCTACTTTAATTCTTGATCAATACTAATTAAATAATCTTATTATTCTTATTATTAATATACTAGAACTTATAATATATTAATAACCATAAGTGTCTTATTTCTTTCATTATAGTCTATCCAAATGCATGATGCCACGCAACCTAAATGGACCATGCCGGGTCGGGTCAAGTCTTACCAATTATAGTTATGGACTTAGACATTAATCCAACACCACAGCCATAACAGGCCTGGCTTACTCCCGACCCGGGGACCTGAGAAATGGGTTTGGGTTGAGATCTGCAAAACCTGGCGGTATGGCCCTTCCGATCGCAATTAGTGCAGTGCAATTCACGGCAGGGGCCGTTATGATGGAAGGGGCACTTTGGGCACTTGGTCAGGTTTCCAGCATAGGATTTTGCTGGTACATGGGTAGCAGGAGTAGTGGCAGCATGGACAGCCACAGTTTGTTGGTTTTTGGAAGAAGATTGAGTTGACTTTCCCTTCTTTCGGTCCCACCGTTTCCTCTTGTTGTCGGATGTCTTGGTCGGTGCATTGGCGACTGCTGTTGTTGTTGATGGGGTGGAAGGAACTTCATGATCAATCAACCTGTGGGCCAATTCCTTGGCACTGTCAAAGGTCATAGGGTGTGATGATAGAATGTTCCCTCGATACGGGGGCACTAAACCCCAGATGTAACGTTCAATTTTCTTGCTTTCAGAAGGGACCATGTTGGCACATAGGGTTACCAGGTTGCAGAACCTGGCTGTATAAGCCACTATGTCTGTCCCCTTCATCTTTAGGTTCTAGAGTTCCTCCTCGAGTTTCTGAACTTCACTCCTGGGACAGTACTCCCTTCTCAGAAGGTCCTTCAGTGTGTCCCAACCCATGGCGTTGGTTGTTACCAAAGAGAGTGAATTGACATGGACATTCCACCATGTCAGGGCCCTTTCAGTGAAGGCGGCAGCAGCAAACTTAATCTTGCTTTCCTCGGGGCATGAGCACATCTCGAAGATGGCTTCAGTTCTTTCGATCCGTTGGGACAGTGCAATGATCCCTCCGGTTCCATTGAAGAATGTTGGTTTGCAGCTCATGAAATCCTTATAGGTGCACCCCTGCGTACGTGCGTGGATTTCACCATGCCTAGAGTTGGTGCCCATTCCTGCTCCACTTGCATCGCCAAAATTCATTTGGGCCATAGCTGCAGTCACTGTTGTAGTTACAACTGTCTGAAACATCAGCGGATCGAACTGCGGAGGAGGAGGTGGTGGAGGTGGAGTTTGAGTCACAAGTCTGCCTCTGTTCGGGTGCTTGCGGGGAGGCATATTTTACTGAAAGTTTATAGAGGTGATGACAGTAGTAAGAATCAATTGCAAACATGATGAGAGTGTTTCATGGACTAAATCAACATAGTCCAACCATCAGATAGAGTCATAGCAACAGAGTAAGGAAAACACGAGAGTATAAACTTTCCCTATGGAGTAGGTAACTGCCAATATTACTGGTATTAATGATGTAATACGAGTTCGGGAAAAGTGACCTATCAGTAGGTCTTACATCAAACCATAAGGGAAAACATTGGCAGCCTAGAAGCCTAGATAAGGTATTTTCAGAGTTAGAAATATTTACAGACAAGTGCTCTACCGAGCATAGAAAAGAAAAGGCTATTCCTTAAACAAAAGGGGAAGATAAGTTGACATCTTCTACTAGCAACGGGTATCCCTTGGGCGAATCCTAAGATCAACCAGTTGACATACAACTTCATGTAGGTGTTGTTCCTATGCTCTCTGACGCGCTCGGAGTTCGATAACTTCAACTCGGGATGTTGCTGCAGAGCCTCATTGGTCCTCCTAGTCCTATCCATGGCTTCTTCCAGCTGGCGGATACAGACAGTGTTAAGGTTAGAGTTGGCATCAATTTCCACAACTCTGTCAATAGCTGCATGACCTTGCTCGACATTCCTAGCAATCCTTCGGACCATGACGAGTAAGGCTCGATCAGCCGAGCCACCCTCGCTTATGTTGTAAAAGCTTCGGTCTCCGTTGAAAGGTAAGGGCTGAGCCTGTTCATCGCTCTATCGATCCAAGGTTGTTGCCCACATGGGAGTGGGACCTTGGAATGCTGGACGGGGGTTGGGGTTTGGAGCTACAGGGGGTAGGTTGTTGACTTCGGGTTCGGAGTTGGAGCTATCAGAAAATCCTTCTGCACGGTGATCGTCCAAAGGGATCGGGTGATCATCTTCTGACTCTTCCTCGAGCCATCCTCTAATGCCTTGGTTTGGATAGTACGGATTGTCGGGATGGTGGAAGCCAACCATGCTATCTACGCGAGAATGGGGGAAAGAAGAGTTACTAAACGTACTAATCTAGGATACTTATAAGATGATCATTGTTAGTCGACCTAATACCTGCATAATTGTGACAACTCAAAAATTTCCATTAGTTTTAACGTCGAAATTAATTACGTCAAAAATTAGCCAAATTTATCCCAAAAATATTTTTGACCGGAATTAAACCCGTTGGAGTATTTTAAATAATATTTGTCAAGCAAACCAAAATTAAGGCGGTATAATTTTAAAATTTGTCGTGATTAACAAAAGTCGTGAAAAACCCCGTTCGCGGTTGGTGTCAGGTGAACCCCAACCAGGCCATAAACTCCACCCTATATAAGGGTTTAGTGGGTTTCATTCCCACTTTTTTTCCCCACCTTAGACACACACACACACACACACACACTCTCTCTCTCTCTCTCTCTTTACTTTTTCTCTCTACAAAACAGGTTTTGGTTAAAAATCGCGCCTTCGAGCTTCAAATCGGTAAGATAACCGTCCTAGCTTGTTGTTTAACTCATCTAGCTTGCAAATTCGTGTTTAAATTACCCAAAACTCTCAAGAACATGATTTTACGGTCCAAGAACACCTTCATGGATCGTAAACACTCATAATGGGGTTTTAGTGCTCAAAAACCCTTCCAAACCACTTCTAATGCTTAACAATGACTTAGAGGCTTACATGAAAGGACTTAGAACACCAAAATTAGGAAAAATGGGGAGTAAACATGAGTTTACGGTATAGGAATGTCCTTAGACCGTAAACCCATCTCCATGGACCATAAACACTTGTTTAAGTGTTAAACTACCCCTCAAACACCTCCAAGAGCTTCCATGAACTTCCTTGAGTGCATAGAACCTTATCTTCCTTCATGATATGCACCAAAGCATAAAAAATATTTCACACTTGAGTTTACGGCCCAAAAAGGTTCTTGGACCATAAACACACATTCTTAGACCATAAACACCCCCAAAGGGTGTTAAAGTGCCCTTAACACTTTGTATGGCTTGGAATTGGACCTAGAACTTCGTATGCTTAACCTACAACCACCAAAACACATGATTTATGGACTAACATGAGTTTACTGCCGTAAACTCATGTGTTTAAGGTAGTAAACGCCCCAAGAACATCTTCTTAGACCTTAAACACCTTTCCAAGGTGTTTAAGTGCCCTAAACACCTTCCTATGCTCATAAAAGTGATTAGAACCTTACATGCTTGAGTTAGAGCCACCAAACAACAGAAGAGATGACCAAACATGAGTTTACGACCGTAAACTCATGTGTTTACGGCCGTAAACTCCTCAAGTAGTGTCAATGGACCGTAAACTCCTCAAATGGTCCATTTGAGGCCTTAAACCCTTCATAAGCCCTAGAATTGAACCTAGCCTAATTCCACAAGTGTTATAAGACCTTAATGCATCAAAGAACACACCACCCATGAGTTTACATCCGTAAACTCATGGGGATATGGTCTTAGGGCCGTAAACTCTGTAAATAGTTTACTCTTGAAGAGTAAACTCCCTAACTAGGCCATACACACCCTTAGATGTTACCCGGGACACTCCTAGCACTTGACCAAAGTGTTTTCCGCATTTTAGGATGTGTATACGTGTTTAATTAGTATTATATTTACTAATTGTATGTAAACATATGTCATCATATGTTAATAGGTCACTAAGTGTGTTCAAGTCTTTACTTGACACCGAGCACCCAACCCGCACTTTCGTTTGATCTGCTTACAACAGGTGAGTTCATACCCATGAATTAACCTTTTAAATGTTTTTACATGATTTTATGGGTGGGGAGGAATACAAGTTAAAACATGCTAGTTATCATATCAATCATATGTGATTGATAACCCGCATGCACAAAGATTTATTACATTGTCAGCTGTTTTACCAAGTATGGTACTATAAATGTTTTTCCAAAACGTCTTTACTTAACTCTCGCGCTGTATGTTTTACTTCAAAACCAGTTACAACAGCATTTGAAACAAAGGTTTTTCTTTACTTATATTGTTTTATCAAATTTATAATCAAAACTTGTTTATGAAAGATTTTCAAGTCTTCAAACTTATTTTACAAAAGAATACCAAGTCATGATCAAAGTTATCTTCCATGCTTTTATACTTCTACTTCGTTAGATACTACTACTTCGTTATGCCTCTACTTCGTTAAATGCTCCTACTTAGTTAAATGCTTCTACTTTGTTAAACGCTTCTACTTCGTGAAACGCTTCTACTTCGTGAAACGCTTCTACTTCGCTAAACGCTTCTACTTTGTTAAACGCTTCTTCTTCGTTAAACGCTACTACTTCGTTAACGCTACTACTTCGTTAAATTCTTCTACGTCGTTAAATGTATGTTTGTACTTGTATAGTTATATAAATAATGTTTAAAGGACTTAGGAGGCTAGTTCACCCTATTTCCTTTTCCTCGTTTGGATGTGGTCTGGTGGGATCGGATATCCGTCCGAAGGTCGTTTAATCATTAATTATATATCATGTATACATGTATAGACATAAAGGTTTACATCTGTCAATACATGTTCCTTGGGTAGCAAGGACACTCTCCTACTCGTCACTCATAGATCAGAGACACTAGTAACTATTATAGGAATAGTTATGGTAGTGTTGGTAAGTTTTTAGACTTGTTGCAACATCACAACCACTCTTAGGCACATGCTAGTTACTCCTAGGAAAATGTAGTTGATCAGGCTACATCCACCCACTCTAAGTCCAATTGTGTTGTCCAACAATCTTAATACTTTTGTTCTGTTCTAGTATGATACTGATCCTTTGTATTAATGGATGTATATATATATATATATATATATATATATATATATATATATAGAGAGAGAGAGAGAGAGAGAGTTAGTTTCAAATGTTTTCACTATCTATTGTGTGCATGTATGATTGATTCTGGACCAATCATTTTAGTTATTTTAAGAAAGTAATTAATGCATATTAAATGCTGAAGATGTAATTAATACCCATTATATATTCAACATGTAATATCCATTAATTACTTTCTTAAAATAACTAAAAATGATTGGTCCAGAATCAATCACACATGCACACAATAGATAGTGAAAACAAAATAACCTAACCCTATATATATATATATATATATATATATATATATATATATATATGTATATATATACTTAGTTAAATATTTTAGTATTTAAGAGTATATATTCTTGGTCAGAGTGTTTTAATCCCGATGTGTTTATAGTTCGTATATCTTTTATGGGTTGATATACTTGATTCACTATAAACAATGCTCTGATACCAATCTGTCACACCCCAAAACCGAAAATGGCGGAATACGTTTTGGGGTGGAGGACGTCATGTATAGTATCATAACAATGCATAATAGTAACAACAAGAAACAACATCCATTGCATTAATATAGTAATTGTAATACAAGCGTGTTCTGTACAGTTTGTTAGACACCAAAAAGTATAATCAAAATAAAGAGGAGTCTTGTATGTGCTCTGTCTTCTTAAAAGCTGCATCTGTACCTGTCTACTGACGACCTGAGAATACAAGTTATTTTGAAAACGAGTATCAGCATAAAGCTGGTGAGTTCATAAGAGTTTAGTGTCATTGCTTGTATAAAAGTGTTTTCAATTGTGTAATATAAAAGTTGTTATCAAGTTTGCAAATAGTGTGAATCTCTAGAAAATCCTATATTTTCCATGTAAAAGTAATCTTCTGTCAGGACTGGATTATTTATAGGATTGATCATCTGAGTGTGTATAAGTTTTCCCAATGAGACTATCAGTTATAAAAATATAGTTTTAGACTTCATTCATGTAAAGTAAATGGGGAGATAATGTTTTATTCCAGCAAGGTTACTGCCTGCTGAATGGAAAATAAACTGCAGACTCCAGGTAGTGATAAGTATATAATACATCTTGCGGAGTCTGTTTTACCTTTATTTCTTAATTTGTTAATTAAAGGATCCGAATGTGAATTCATATGTAACCATGCAGATAGGCGATCGAATGTATAATGACCCTCCAGGTTACACGTAGTGTGGTAACATTTTGTCATCCTTGGGCTTGGTCGGCTTGGACTGTAGCTAGCAGTCGGGATGTGGGAGTGTCCGTCCTGTATAGATCTATACACGTAGAGCCCGCTCTCCCTCCAGGGGACTATGGTTACACGGCGAAGGCGCAGTAAAGTGTCGTATACAGGAATAATGTGTCACATTCTATTTTAGTATATTCTCTTGTATTAGTGTATGGTGTGCTTCTCGATATCATGTATTTAGTGTTCTCTTGTATAGTATATAGTATATTTCTTATATAGTACTTAACATGTAGAGACTCATAATAGTACAAACTATGGTAAGTATCATAGTAATGGTAGTAAGGAGCAGGAAACCTTAACTATACCTATAATAGTTAAATAGCATGTTCTAGCCTGTCTTGGATACACAAAGGTATTGAACTGAGTGAAGACGTTCATATCCAACACAAATATATACAATATATAACTAAGAATTCAACGACAGTCGGACAGATAACAATATACCCTAAGACCACAATCAAACAAGAACAGGAAATAAGGCGTGCTATCAGTCCTAAGTCCTTCAAGTCTTACTTATATAAATATATTGGTGTAGATATAGTTTGGGAACATAAGAAGTTTAAAAAAGTTTGGAAATAGTTTTTATAACAATTTAACATGAAAAATGAGTTTGATAAACATTTAAAGCAGTTTTGATGGCAAAGCGGTTAAAAGTATAGATATCCTTTTTGGTTGCAAGTTACAAATCACATGTGATTGATACTACAATTTGTTGGATTCAACTTGTATCCCCCCATAAAAGCATTTAAAAATAATTGAAAGATTAATTAAGGGGTATGAACTCACCTGCAGTGAGTAGAGTGGATGGAATGTCGGGTAGGATGCTAGGTGTCAAGTGAGGACTTGAACACATCCACAGATCCTATGTAACATGTAGTGGCACATAACAATATCTAATTAGTCATTTAATAACTAATTAAGTAAGTAAAGACCCTCTAATGCATGAAAACACCTTGTTTCAAGTGCTAGGAGTGCTAAGGGTTGCATCTAAGGAGTGTAAAGTCTCTCTTTGGAGTTTACTCCTCAAATGGTAGTACCTAGGGGAGTTTACAGTTTTTGAACCATATCCCCCATGAGTTTACGGACTTAAACTCATGGGAGGCGTGTATTTGTGTGCTTTAAGGCTTCATGCTTCAGCAAGAAAGGTTCTAAGGTTGATTCAAGGGCTTAGGAAGTGGTTAGGGCATGAATTGCCCACTTTTTGGAGTTTACGATCCTTGGACCATTTTTGGGGAGTTTATTACCAAAAACCCATGAGTTTACGGCAGTAAACTCATGGTTACTCCATCCACTTCGAGTTTTGAGGTTCCTAAATCAATCATGCAAGTCCCTAGTTCATTTGCTAAGCATAGGAAGGAGTTTGGGGCATCAAAACCCCTCTTTGGGGGTGTTTATGGTTTTGGGAGATCCCCAAACCGTTAACACATGTTCTTGGGATTTTTTGGGGGTTTAATCCATGGATACTAAGCCAATAACTAATTAGGGGAAGTATACTTACTTATAGGAAGCTTGTAAGAGTGTTTAGAGCCCCAAAAACACAAGTGTGTTCTTGGTGTTCTTGAAGATTTGAAGATCACTTGAAGATCTATGTAAAACTCGGAATTTCATGGATGAGAAGATGTAGAAACACATGATTAAGTGTTGTGAGTAAGAATCTAGGAAGAAAAACTTACATTTTTGGCGGATTTCCAAGAAGTGTGTGATGATACTTGAGAGAAAACCTTGTGTTCTTGAGGTGGGGAGTGGGAAATGAGGACTAGAACTGTAAACTCATGCTATATGCATGAGTCTTGGGGAAAGAGGGTATTTACGGCCCAAACACCCTTGTTTGGCCGTAAACACTTAGCTAAGGTGTCAGGTTGTTCTGTTGCCACGCGTCATTAATTACGTCACTTCTTTTTATTAAATCGTTTGACAAAAAATAAAGCACCAAGCGGGTTTAAATCCATCCAAAAATGTATTAAAATATCTTTGACTAATATTTGAAGTGCTTGGATGTGGAAATTATACAAATGAAAATTTCGGATTGTCATAGGGTCCCTTTGATACTTACAAACTAGATCTTTTTTGTTGAGACCATTCTAATGGACAATGTTGAAGTATGGAGCTATTATGAACCATAAAAATGTCACATTGGCCATTCTATCCCTTCCATGAAAAAGTTGTGATGTGTTAATGGGTTAAGAAGTTAGGCTTTTATTTTTGAGAACTCCCTAGCCATGCAAAGTCATAAAGTTGGAAACGTTATGACTTAGGATGATATTTGGGGGATAGATCTGCATTTACATGAAACTACTTAATGAAATAAGCCCTTAACCGAAAGGATTTCATTAAGCGAGCATACGCTGGGCGTACATGAGCATACGCCGCACTTACGTAATGAGAGCCCCAATTTTGAACCTTGTGTACGCTAAGCGTAAGCCTACTCAGCTGAGGTGGCTTGTTTGACTTTCTGACTTTTTTGGACTTTGACCAGGATTTGACCAATTTTGACCAAAGGGTATTTGTGCGTGTTTTGAAATTAAGTTAATTTGGGTCATGATTTCAATAATAGGTGACGGGTAGAGCATGTATTCAGAGTAGAGATTTATTCAGGTTTTTGTTCGGACTGAGAGGTGAGTTTTCCTCACTGTACCTGTGGGTCGAAGGCACCAATGCCAGCCCACTAGATGATTTATCTTGGTTAGGATATTATTATGATAGTTCGTTGTTGATTAGTAGATCTATATTTGTTGGTTCTTTGTTATGTTTAATTGTTACATATGTTGACATATTGTGTTGGGTTGAGGATGTATTGCCTTTTGCGGTAGCCAAGATACCCGGAGCAATCCAGGCATCCCCTATTGGCCCCGAGGGCGAGTCAGACTTATGTTGTGGGCTCGGGAGCAATCCAGATGTGAGATGAGAGCCTGATTGACATGCCAGACTCATATTGTGGACTTGGGAGCAATCCTTATATAAGCTGAAGCCCAATTGGCATGCCAGACTCATACTGTGGGCTCAGTATATATTGTTATATGTATGTGTGTGTTGGTTACTTGGGGGAACTCACAAAGATATGGCTTCTAGTTTTCATTTTATTGTTTCAGGTAGTTATAATGATCATGGGAAACCAAAGGCATGCTCGTGCACATCTTCCTGTTTTATGTCACTGAGTCTTGGGAAAAACTTTGAATTGGAAATAATATTTTTTAAACAATGACTTTTTGTACACAATACTGATTAATGGTTGATTTTGAAAGTTTTATATTTTCTTTGATTTTTGGAGTGTTACAAGTTGGTATCAGAGCCTTGGTTTGAGATAATCGGATGAACATTCATGGGAATCCAGACTCAAACTAGGGAATTGTAAAGGTTTTTAAACTGATTTTCAAAATTGTTTTCAAAAGTAACCAAGGAAGGATGTGATGTATGCGATCAACCGTAGCAAGAAAGTATACCCCAAGTTACCCACACCGTTATTTGATATTATGTTTATGTTAGAACAACATGCTACTGGTAGTCTAGGGATCTTCAGGAATTGTATGATAGAATTTCCTAATAATTGATGCCTAACAGCCTATGATTCTTTTTTGTATGGAATTGACATGATTATTGTAGTTGCTTAGTGTATGCTTCATAGTTATACATGACTAAGATTTTATAGCCTGAGAAAGTTTGGTTTAGCCTTATTTCCTATTCTTATGTGATGAAGGGCTTAGGGTAAAATCAAATATTCGACTGTCTATAGGATCTAGTGTTATGTATGATTAGCATATATGAGTTTTTCAGGGTTGGTAGAAGTTTCATGGAGTAGTATATGTGTGAGAAGCCAACTAGATGAGTCGCGATTATCCACTCTCTAGGGACAATTATGGGTACGTGTGGAAGATGTATACATATCCTAGTTGTTATATTTGTTTTGGGTGGTTATGATGATCCTTGAGACAATTATGGGCAGGTGTGGAAGTTAGTATGGGACCGTAAGGAAGTCACAAAACCCAAAAGGTTGTCTCTTCATGTGGCCATAGTAATGTGTATTGGGGTATTCTAATGCATTTTGGTTCAATTCGGTGTGGAGCTCACGAGGGATCTGGTTCAGGATCTAGAGCTGATGGCAGGGAGAGGTCAGGGTTGATTGTTAATCAAATGTAGGGGATACTTACCATTGAGGTTTCACAGATATTACAGGGAGAATTGTCTAGTGTCATGGATCTGATCAATGGCAGGCTAATTGCCATGTTCGAGGAGCAGATTTGCAGACTATGAAGAGGACTATTTAGATGACTACTAGGGAATATATAATGGTTTGATACCACGATTCGTAGCAGTGATTCGATATTTTTCATTCTTTTGGTTATGGTTGTTTAGGCTGAGGATGAGTCTGGTGATTGTTGGGCTTTCGTGGCCATGTCAGTCTGGGTTTGAATGGTGCAGACCTAAGTGAGTTAGTTGATTTTTAGGTCTTAGGAGTCATGCTCAAGTAGTGCCAGTTGGGCCACGAGAATCAAGAGGGAAGCAGTTGTCAGGAGCGGGTCGAGAATTTCGGCCGGAGGATGAGGGATTGGCAGATAGATTGGAATGTCACTATCTATTGCGAGGGTTATGTCCTTCTATTTTTACGATTTGATATAAGGAGTGGTAGGCTTGTGACTTTGAAAGTCGGGATGTAAGCCCAGCATGGGGCTAGTTGGCTAAGGTGTTTTGCGACTGCATGACAACATGAGAATGCATCGGAGGATTGTTGTTGTATGGATGCCTCATGATGAGACCAAGGGTCTGCTTGTTGGGTTACATGCATGTGAGGTGCTAAATAATGGTTCCAGGAGAATCAAGAGCAATAACTTTTGTTTTCTCTGATGTATTCTGACTATGAGAATGATGTATTTTGGTATTTATGAATGATTTTTTTTTTGCGATGAATTGACGGTTGGGATTGCAGGCGAGGGGTGTATGTTTTTAGGATAATAAGTTGGTGTTTTGATTATACATTTGCATGAAATCCTTAATGTTAAAGGTGGTTATGATTGGAAATTTATGAGATTTGGAATCTCTTAGGGTTTGCTTGGTCCTTATCTAGAAGATCATCATGCGTGTGTTATATATTCCAAGAGTCAGGGACTGTTTGTATCTGGTTGAGCCGGTTTGAGATATGGTTCGGTTACAACATTATAGGGTGGTAGTTCGAACCCAAAGTGGGGGAGAATTAGGTATTCTGCTTGGAGGATCATCGATCTATTTGAGTTTGTGGTGCCAGAAGACTGGTTCGTAAGGATCTGCGGTGGGCGTATGCGAGATTTCTGTTTAAGATTTTGTCAAGTCAGGGGTGTCGAGCAAGTGGCTATCAGATGTATGTGTCCAGGAAATACACGAGTTGTCTCGTAGCAGGAAGTACTTGGTCAAGGAGCTTGTTGTAGCTATTGTTTCCTTATTGGGATGCCAATGAATAGATGAGGAGGCGCTATGATCACTTAGTTTGAGTATCAGTTGTTGAGGGACTTATCAGTTCGTTGTATGGATTGCTATTTATAGTCTTGATTGGGCAGTTGTCGATCAGTAAACCAGTTTTGGATATGGGTATGTTTATCTCCGCGTGGGTTATGGTTTACTGGATCAGGTGTCAATACATTCTCGATCATTGGTCATTTCATACAACATCAAAGTGGAGATTCTTCGAAAGTTTTGAGTTGTATCAGTTGAAATTCAACGAAGTCATCACCATATCATCAAGTTCGGCTCAAATTTTGGAAGATGTCCTCAGTTATTGGGTTGGTTTTAGATGGATCTAACTAGAGTCTTAGCAACATTTCTATATAACCTTAAAAGTTTTATCGAGATAGCTACATATTGATGGGGTCTATTCAATCTCAATCAAGGTATGGGTTTTTTTCCGATCGTTCATAAGGATTTCTTCTGTTAATGATTAAGGTTTGTCATTTTGTTAGAACTATGGTACTTCGCCCTTTTTCGGTAAGGTAATGAATTCCATAAGGGTGTGTATTGTGGTAAGTTCATTAGATATTGTCATGAGGGGTGTATGTGGGTTGGACAAGATAGCAATGCAGCACTTGGTTCAAATTATATGCATGGTTATTATTTGGGTTATAGTCTTTCAATTGGAACAAGTGTGCGACCACCTATCCCATTTTCGGGTCGTGTGCGACCATGTTTTCGTTGGATTTTGCATTGGTAGCAACTTGTATTGTGAAAGGAATGGTGCATGGTAAAAGAGTATGGCATTGTTGTGCTCGGTTAGTGTTGAGAGGGACGTTGATTGGGTTCCTAAAAGGTGGTGGAATGAGGTTGAGTATCTTTAGGTCCGCATGGTGCTGGTCATGAGTTTCTAGGTGAATGATGGAATGTCAACATGATCGGCATAATACCGGGAGTATTCCACATGGGCTGAGGGTCGGGAAGGGCATTCCAGACTCATGTTGTGGGCTTAAAGGCAATCCATTCCTATGTTGAGGACCTTGTAGGGGTATTCCAGACATAAGTTGTGGGCCCAGTGATCATGATGGTGTATTTCTTCTACATGTGGTACTTTCTGATGGGTTATGAGCATATCCACATTCCTATGTGATCATGCAACCCTAATTGCTTTAGATCTAAGTTTTTCTCTATGGAACATACAAATATGAACACCAAAGCAATAACCCTAGATCAAGCATATACAATTCAAAATTCATATATATAATATTAGGGTTTCATCATTACCTCACTTGTTATGTAGCAATAACAAGAACTACCTTGACTATTTGAAGCTTAGTGCCTCAAGTGTTACACTTCTAATGGAGTCACAAACACCCAATACAACATGGATGAGTAGGAGAGATGAGGAAATCGGCCAGGGTTCTCTTAGAAAGGCATAGGCCGAAATTCCTTAGGTTAACAGGGTTTATATAGTTGTGGTTGCTAGGGTTTTTAGGTGGAAACCCTATTTTCTTTGCTTAGACCTTAAGCAGTCCATGGACCTCCACAATAGACGCCTTGTACGAATTCTATAGGGCCTCCTATATATTTCTTGCAGTCCTCCCATAGGAGTCCATCAACCCAACTTTGCAACTATCAATGATCTGCAAAACCAGTCCCTCTATTGTTAATTAGTTCCTTTAATCCAAAAATTAATTTCTGATCAATTACTAATTAATAATATGATTTCCAAATAATATATTAATCTTATAATATATTAATAAAATCATTCTAAGTACAAATTTATTATTCATATAATAAATCCTACTCTCTCTCTCTCTCTCTCCACTAGTCATCCTGTCAAGTTGCATGAGTAAAGGCAACTCAAAAGGACCATGCTAAAAATCAAATAAAGTACATACAAAATATATTTATGGGCTTAGACACCTAATCCAACAATCTCTCACTTGGATAAGTCTAATAACTATTATTTCAAGTATGACTTCAGAATTTGACTAGCAATCGTAGCTTTCAAAAGCCGTTGTCGAACTCTGATCTTATCAGTAACGCATCCTTTAGATAAGTGATCAAATATTCCTCCATTATACAAGATATTGTATCGACATGAGACATGAGTTATAATCATTTTCTCTGTCCAAGGTTTGTTTCCCGATTTCCGATTTATGACGACTAACTCAGACTACAATTGAACACATTAACATAGTCCAGGCTTGGCCAAGCGCTTAGGGTGTCATCACTAAATCATCGAGGGGTCCACAAATATCGCTTTTATCCCATTTAGGGTAAAAGGAACGAATAAACTTCGACTCATATTCTTGTACAATTCACTCATCAAGTCCCACACAACAATATGTTTTATAACATCAAGTTACTAATGTGTTTAGGTATTATCAATGCACAACCGACCCGTAAACAACCATTATATGTATCCGTTTCAAGAATATAAGATATTATCGTCTCACAATGACTCGTGATAAAATCCATGAAGTGATTCAAATGAGAGTTGGTTTAATCCAATACTGAAATTCTTATTTCAGGAGTACTCACGGACACTGCAATAAACATTTGCTATGTCTAAGCACTTAGAAAATCTACAGTTGGATTCATGAAAGTCTTACCTCATTACTTACTTCCAAAGTATGATCGACTATGGATATCTGAATAATCTTATTGTTTGGGAAGTAAAACATGCGAAGTGATACACAAGAATAACTGAATTCAATATGGTCTCAAAAATTTTGAATATAAATATAAAACTTACTATTTAATCACCATATTAATTAGACCTTATTCATTGTTAACTGTTTTGACTAATCAACTTAATACTTGAATTAAAACAATAGTCGTGCCATGCTCAAATCATGTACACTATGTTTATCTATGGTTCTTTCTTTGTGAAATAGATCAATTGAACACATTTCCATTGATGCTCATTTCACAATTCCAAATCCTTATCACAAGTGTAAGAATACCAAATTCTCGCCACTAATTGAATGTGTTAGGGTCTAACCTTTCATGCAATGATCCTTTTGTAATTTCGAGGCTTCAAAGTCACATAGACTTGGCTAATGATATTACAAAGCATTCCATTTGAGGCCGTTACAAGACAATTCCCCAAAAATGAAGTCTCACATTCAAGGTACATTCCTTGAACATCCTTCTTGCATATAGTTTCTAACTTACAAATAGATTCTTAATATCCAACTCTCATTATGGAAACATTTCCATAATTGCCACATGACAATCCATTCTTAATAGAATCCTATCTATTCAGACTTACATTAATATGGTATATCCATTACTGTACTTCCAACTGTCCACAAGCAACCAATCTTCAGTAAACCTTACATTGTCCTTGACAGTTGTTTAACAACTTTAGTCATATCTGGTTCCAGTCCTTTTTCTCTCTTAATGTGCTATGCATTTTTTGAAAAATTGGAACATTCGAATATTATAGCATATGCAATCGATCCTATACCCGAAGCATATGGGATACGATTCATAATATCTTACATAAAGACATGATACTTGACCAATCTCTCGCTATAATATTTCCATATATAGAATTTCCTATGTTGAAACATTTCAACATGACATTCATATACGTTCATGACTAAGTTCTATTAAAATTTCAATCTAATCTTTTAGATTCGAAAAGAAGTATTGATGCCCTCTTCCTTAAGACTTACTATAGCGAAACAATTTCCAAATTCTGCAACTTTGCAAATTTAGAACTTTGTTTCATATAATCACCATTGCTAACTTGCAACACTTAACACAATAATTACGATCCCACTAGCATAAGAATTATGTTCTTATTAGCATAACAATTATGCTCCCACTAGCTTTGACATGTATCCAGAAATAAACTAGACTTCTAGAAATCAATACTTATTGACTTTCTTACCAAAGTTTAGATTTATGATACGTGATGCTTCGATAAGTGTCTATCTAGACTCCTCAAGCTCATACACCTTTCATTAGATAGCTTATGTGTGTGTCTAAACCTTTTTAGAACTTATATCAATTTGTCCTGAATGTTCAAACTAATTGCCATTTCTCATAATCCGAACTATGAAGAGAGATGCCGTAATCGTACTCGAATTTGAGAACGCAATCATCACACCTGCAAACTCTATTCCTTTTAAAATCCACTAGTGGAAGCATTTTCTCACAATCATTTTAATGAAGTAGAGAGAAAACTATTGCCATTTAGATTTTAAGGTGTACGTGTTCCTATCCATGCGAATTTTTCATTTCCAACCACTATCATAAGACAAGGTTTTGAGACATCCAAAATCATATAGACTGAACTTGCTTAATATGAATTTCTTGCCATCCGACAACACAAGAGCCTACTATTACTTCCAGGTTATTGAGCAGCTCACCCATACAGATCAACATACTTTCACTGATCAAGGTGCTTTTCCTTTATGAAATTAAATGAGAACTCATAGAACTCAAATGCATAATCAACTTAAATGGAATAGGCATAGATATAAGAATATGTCAACACGATAGGTTGTTAACCTCTGGTTGTGTGCTAGTGATAACTAAAAGGTTTATTCGTCTTTAGCTTTTGAAACTACTCAAGACCATTAAGACTCCTACTACCCTCTTGACATATAAGATTCTCTGTTAAGGAACATTCCTTGACAAACAAATATTCAAGAGTTAGTGTGGGTTCTTATCAAGAAACACTTCATATAATTGGTCTTAGTTGGTCTTTGTTTTAGCTAAAACATCACAACTACCAATTTCAAATGTGCAAGAGTAAGAAACATTTCTACTCCACATTTCATGAGGTGTAATAAACCAACTTAGAACATGTTACTCAAGGTACAACTTGGAGTAACTAAAGTATGACTCTAAAACTTGATTCTGGAACGAAATATGATTTATCCTTTTGATTTAACCATTTCAACAATTCCCGATACCTCTTATTAGTCATGTAAATGTACTAAGGTGTACTTAGAGCATCAATTGTGATATGGTTCCATAATCATTAGGATGATCATAAAACACGATACTAAAGCACTCTCATTTCCTTTCAGATTGGAGAAACTTTTATCTTTCTGCCCAATTTGATTCTTCTTATTTGTTCTGCTATACATTGAAACTTTTCAATGTATCAGAATTACAATTAAACCTGTAAGCATAACCATATTTACTGAACCATCAGTAAATCATGATGAATAGACTTATCGTACTTTGTCGTGGATCTGGCCAGTTCACATCAATGTGCACTAGATCTTTTAGTCTTTCACTTGACTCACATACATATGTGAACAAGGAATCAGTCCCAATTTCGCAAGGATCAAGATTCTCATACATCACATAATTCAAATCGTATGATTCCAAGTTTCCATCCAATTGAAACTTGGGTGATGATAATCCTTCCTCACTTGGTAAATTATGACACTACCATAAACAATATAACCAAGAATCAAATCCATCTTCAACATTGCTAATAATAGAAATATATAAACATCAATTTTCCATAAATACCATTGCAAGGAAACATAAAGTAAATAAAACCAATTTTATTAATACTGTGTGGAAAACTTGTCCTTACAACGCAAATACATATGAAAACTACGTTTCTAAATATTCCTAAGCAGTCTATCATAACTCTTAAGCAGCAGCTCAAAAATATGATCATTGAACCATGCGACCGAAATCCACTTCTTCATGATCAGACTCAACTTACTTTTCCTTTTAAGCTTCCTTTTTTCTTTTAGATTTTGCAAAACATCAAAATGTAACTTTACATCATGTAATAAGAATCTATAAATAGGAACTTAATAGAGTTAGCTGGTGAATGTACCTAAAGTAGAGCCATATAATTTGACTTTACCATCTCTTAGATCTCTCAGGTAGTCAGGGCAGCTTCACTTACAATTACCCTTCAATTGGTAGTAGAAACAATTCGACTCTTTAGGAGTGATGTGTGGAACTATCTCAGAGTCAGCCTTTCTCTTACGGTCAAACTTTTCGACCTTGGCTAATTTCTCTCCCTTAGGAGAAGAAATCATTTCTGGACTATGAACGTTGTTATTACCTATATCCATGGAAATTTGGGAAGTAGATCTTCCAATCAATTTTTCTTTACTGGTACGCCAAATCATTGCTGATTCAACAACAATTTGCAAATAAGTCAGATCGATAAGGGTCACATCGTAGTCTGTCATATAGTAGACGTTAACGAACTAAACAGATGACTCAAGAAGTGACTGAAGAACCAATTCAACAGCCAACTTCCTCGGGAAAGTGACACCCAACATTCCTACTCTATCAATGTGCAACTTCATGTACAGAACATGTGCACACACAGGACTTCCATCTTGATGCTTGCATGACAGTAGAGCTTGAGTGACCTTGAACTTTTCAAGTCGACGAAAACGTGGGTCAGGGAGAATCACTGGAGGAGGTGGAGGAAGAGAAGAATTATTTCCAGCTCCACCAATGCACGAAGAAGGGATTGATCTTTCACCTTGATCGACACGTGGAAGATCATCTTCAAGAGTAGAACCTTTTCCAAAGGATTGAGGAAGACCATAGTTATCAAAACTAGACATCTACAAAAGGGAGAAATTCAAGTTAGTTGATACAATCCTTAATACAACACCCAAATAAAATATTAATGCTAGGACCCATTCACAATTTGGAAGAGGGATGCCGTAATCTAATTGTAAATTATTTGAAGGTAGGTAAATGGCGATTTACTAATTCCACCACGAAAACAAAATTTTAACGAATTAGGTTTTAGATGAAACTCCTAGATCTTTTAAGATTCATTGAACTTTTCAATGGCATGTTTAATCTTGATTTTCTTGGTACTCTGGATGCCATTTATCATCTAATCAATGTGTCGGTTAACTACATATGCTCCATTGATCAACTATAATTTACGAGCTACCCATTTCCATCCTTAATTAGTCTCATATTAGTGTGAGGGTTAACCACACATGCTCCATTAACTACCAATAAGGTGCAATGTGCAATTTCAGGGGTTAGCATCAAATTCACATTTTCCTAAAGTAACTAAGATTGAGAATTTATAAAAGGTTTAGTTACTTTATATATTCATTATATTTATTAATGAGGGTTAACCACACACTCTCCATTAACGACCAATAAGGTGCAATCTGCAATTTCATGGGTTAGCATCAAATTCACATTTTCCTAAAGTAACTAAGATTGAGAATTTATAAAAGGTTTAGTTACTTTGTATATTAATTATATTTATTAATGAGAGTTTAATGTCCTATCCTACCCGTTCGGCTAACGACCCTCGACGAGTTAAGAGTGCGGTGGGTAAGAGTGGATACCCAATGACGGTCATTTTACAGGCCACTTCCTTAAACACCCCTTATAGACCAGCTTCGTGAATGAGGCTTACAAACGGTAAGATTGACATTTATATATATATATATATATATATATATATATATATATATATATATATATATTTAAACTTTTAATCTTATATAGTATAATGGTGTATTTTAAACTTTTAAAATACTAAGTGGTTTAATCCTTTAATAAATTAAACTTTTAATTTAGTTAAACTTAAACCATATATGGATTCATCAATTCTCTTCTAATTAAACATTTAATTAATCTTATTAATAAAATCCATGAGGGTGTATTTTAACCATTTAAATTTCTAAAATCAAAACTTTTAATTCCAAATTTAAACTATAAAACCAAAAGGGTGTATGTTTGAAACTTTTCATAATACTAGGTTAAAATAAAACAAATAACATTATCTTTATCCAAAAATAATTTATCTTATCCAAATTTAACCAAATCCTTTAATTTTGATCAGGATATCATGTTACCATTCAGAAAAATCAATTTCAGGAAATAAAAACGAGTTATCGTAATTATCCAATTCAAATTCTGATATGAAAATCGAAATTTTAGGGGACATGCGAGTCAAATCATCGAGTTGCCAAGTGAACTCGTCGAGTTCATGCAACTTGTCGAGTTTGATACTCAACTCGTCGAGTTTATTGATCAGACAACAATTTTCGACTTTCTTGTTCTTTGGACAATTCACTATTGCATCAATTCAATTAAAAACCATCTTAGGCTCTGATACCACTTATGGGTTATGAGCATATCTACATTCCTATGTGATCATGCAATCCTAATTGCTTTGGATCTAAGTTTTTCTCTATTGAACATACAAATATGAACACCAAAGAAATAACCCAAGATCTGACATATACAATTCAAAATTCATATATATATATATATATATATATATATATATATATATATATATATATATATATATATATATATATAATATTAAGGTTTGATCATTACCTCACTTGTTATGTAGCAATAACAAGAACCATCTTGACTATTGAAAGTTTAGTACCCCAAGTGTTGCACCTCTAATGGAGTCACAAACACCCAATACAACAAGGATGTGTAGGAGAGATGAGGAAATCGGCTAGGGTTCTCTTAGAAAGGCATAGTACGAAATTCCTTAGGATAAGAGGGTTTATGTAGTTGTGGTTGATAGGGTTTTCAGGTGGAAACCCTAATTTCCTTACTTTGGCCTTAAGCAGTCCATGGACCTCTACAATACAAGCCTTGGACGAATTCTATAGGGCCTCCTATAGATTTCGTGCAGTTCTCCCATTGGAGTGCATCAGCCCAACTTTTCAACTATCAATGATCTGCAAAACTAGTCCCTCTATATTTAGTCAGTTCCTTTAATCCAAAAGTTAATTTCTGATCAATTACTAATTAATAATATAATTTCCAAATAATATGTTAATATTAAAATATATTAATAAAATCATTATGAGTACCAATTTATTATTCATATAATAAATCCAACTATCTCTCTCCACTAGTCATCATGTCAAGTTGGGTGAGTGAAGGCAACCCAAAAGGACCACGCTACAAATCAAATCAAGTACATACCAAATATAGTTACTGGCTTAGACACCTAATCTGACACTTTCGGTGTTGGTGCATTATTGGAACTTGAGAGACTCACAAACCAACTGGTTTGGATAAAGTGAGTTGTTAAGGGTTGTTGGGAGTATTAGTCACGCATCAGAAAGTCTCTTGCAGAGTGTTTGCATTATAAATCCTGTTTCTTTGCAAGCTGTTATTAGGGGTTTGGTTACAAAAGTTGGGTATCTGTTATGGAGTCTCGAGTCATGAAGTCCATTATGAATGTCTCGAGTGATATGCCAGGTAGGGGTACACCTGAGGTGATAAGGGTTGGATGCAATGTGAATTTTTTTGGATTTATCATCTTTTCACACAGGAGCAGTGGTTAGTAATGGCGTGTTAGGGAGTCAAGGGTTTATTTAAGGTTTTTGGTATATCTGATGAATTTGGAATTGGTTGAAATTCGCGATCAATGTGTTTCAAGTACTTCATTCCACATGTTTGGTGGTGTTCTTAGTCAAAGAAAAGGGGTGGGTTCAACGAATGAATGAATATAAGTTCTGGAATATGGGTGTCGAAGTTTAGATCTAATGGGTTCCCGGTCTCGGGAAGCATATTGATAGGGTTGATTCGGTGGTTGTAGTTTTGAGAGTCCTTGGCTCTGTTGTTCTCACTCAAATTTTATCTTATAGCAAGGAAGTTTTGGAATATGTTGGTGTTGTACGTGCTTCTCTAAAACGGTTATATAGAAGAGACCTACATTGGGAGTCGCCTTGTTTTGAATATAGGTTTCAACAACACTTCGTAGTCAGGGGTTCTGTTTTCCAGTTAGTACTCACTATGATTGTGCACTTACGTGCGGGATTAGCATGACGACGATTGGCCGAGGAGATTTAGAGCCGATCAAATCTGCAGGTTTTCAGCTAGGGGCTCCATCGTGAAGTGGATACGAGAGATGATTTCGAGGACGAAATCTAATTTAAGTGGGGGAGAATTGTAATATCCTGTTTCCTGCTATTTCTGAGATATGGACCAGGATTCGGTAGTGTAAGGTTTTAGGCCTTAAGGAGTCAAACTTTAGTCCTTTTGGAAGGAGGTAATGATAGTTAAGAGATTTTACCCTTGAATTGTGTTTTAAGCCAAAGGGTAGAAAGGGAAAACTCATAGGTTTGGTTCTTGCAAGAAATATGGATTGTTTTTTGAGAATTTTATAGTCCAAGATATTTAGATGATGTTTTAAATCTCTTCAACAGCTTTCCATAGATATAAAGAACGTTGAAAACGAAGTTGGAACAAAGAAGTTACGACTGTTTGAAGTTAGAGCAATTTTTGGGTTAGCGGCATACACAAGGCATACGAGGAGTATGTTGGGCGTACCAGGAGTGTGCAGGGCATATGCGATTAGTTCCCAAACCCAGTTTTCGTGGTTTGAGCCCTATTTAAGCTCCTTAACTTCCCTAAATCCCATTCCATTCTCAGCCTCCACCTCTCTAACACCCTCTCTTGGAACCCTAACCTTAGATTGACCCTTGTAAGCAAAATTAAGGTATTTTTAAGTGCTTTGGAGTGTTCTTGGTGCACCTTGGAGAAGAAGGAACTCATTGAAGAAGTGTTGGCTGCATTGGAGCTTATAGATACAAACTTTTTTCACCTTGATCTTTCTTCTAGAGGTATAAAGTTTGAATCTTGATGATGAAATTGTTAGCTCTAGCTACTTTTGGGTAATATGAGGTTTTGGTCACTTTAAGTGAAAAAAGTTAAGATCTGGAAAGCTTGTAACCTTGTTATGGATAAAATTGGAAACTTTATCCATTTAAACATCATTTTGATTCAAATATAAAGGTTGGAGACTTGGACTTAATGGATTAAGTTGAAAAAGATGCACTGTTGGGTCCCTTTGAGACTTAAATACTAGATCTTGTTTCTTGGTACCATTCTTGTAACGCCATGTTCCAAATTGTTTGCTATTTCAGGGTGGTGATCAACGAATTGGTATTAGCAGACCTAGCACCCATGAGGAATTGATTTTTGGACTCATTTTGAGGTGGATGATGTAATTTAGACGATCCGGGTGTTCGGTTTGTGTTTTGGAGCCAAAGGATATTTTGGTAATATGCCAGCTTGGGCTTTTATGGAAATTGGATTTTTATTCGGAAAATTGTAAGGCAAGTTTGAGCTATTAAAGCAAAGAGCTTCTCGTTAGCTTTTCATTGATATAAGGATCATCGAAATTGGATTAATAATGAGAAAGTTATGGCCTTTGGAGTATATTAGGGTTTAAGGGAAACCCTAGTATGTGGGGTGTACCTAGGGAGTAAGCAAGGCATACTGGTGCAATGGTCAGTACATGAGGTGTACACTGGTGTACACGCAGCGTACTAGTAGGGTCTGATTATGGATGCGAAACCTTGTACGCTGGGCGTATGAGGAGTTAGTGGAGACCCTTATTTAAGGTGTTGTACCCTATATAAGCAGTTTAAGTCATTAGGGTTAGCCTCTTTACCATCCCTCTAAGTCTCCTAAACCCTAAAAATCATCCCTTCACCCCCAATTGTTGTGTTTTTGAGCTCATTGTGTGCATCTTGATGTGTTTTGGTTCATATTCAAGAAAAAAGGAGTTTGGTGCAAGGTTGTGGATCAAGAAAGAACTTGTCGATCCTGATTCTCTACTTCATTTCCAACTTGTTTGAGGTAAAAATCTATGACCTTTCTCATTAATTAGAAGTTTAGATCTAGTTTGTATGAGTTGTTGACCCTTTTTGGTCCCATGAATGAAATCTAGTGGTTTGATACCACTCCAGGAGCTATGAGTCGCCACTCTTGGTGTTTCTAGGGATCAAGGTCAATAAAGTTGGCACCTTTAGGGTTTAGAATCATCCATGCATGACATTATGTCCATTTAGCGAAAGCAAAGTGCTATATCTTGAAGTTGGGTCATTTTTGGGCAGGCAAAGTCACCAAGTCAGTACTTTATCGTTCTAGACGCTTATTAGGATTCAGATATGTGGTTTGGACTTCTGGACTTAAGCATTAAGTGCTTAAGGATGATTTTTGCTTAATGGATGAGTACGCAGGGCGTACAAGTCTGTACGCACGACATACAAGCCATATAGTGTGTACGCTTAGCGTACAACTAAGTAGGCCCTGCGTACTTAATCAGATGGGTCTTTTCATTTTGGGCTTCGAATTTGGGCTTGGGTGTTTAAGTTCTTATTATGCCATCTGAGTGCAAGTGTTTTGGAATAGGAAAAATTGTTGGGCTTTAGGATAAGGCCTATGTAGGGGTTTGGTCCCAATTTGAAAAATTAAGCCATAAATGGGTCTTGGATGATTAATTGGTTTTGGGCCTTTTGGATTGTGAGTTTGGGCCTTAGTCTTTGACCAAACTAGGTGAGGTGTAAAATGGTATGTTTACCCCGAGTATGGATTTTTGGATATGGGTTGGAACCCAAATGTTAACTGGGTGTTATTTTGTATTGATAGCTCGGGGATTTGTCGGAACAACATCCAGGGATTTTCAATGAGATTCAACAGTCGAGGTGAATTTCCTCACTGGGTTTCGTGGGTCTAAGGAACCAATGCCGACCCTTTTTGTTTATGTTAGGATGTTATGAGTTCGTGTGACCCTTGCATGTGTCATGTGCTACTATGTATACTAGACATGGCTCGATGTTGGGCGAGGCCCGATGACTAAAACGTATGCTATTGTTTTATAATCATTGCATTTGTTAGCATGATTATGAAATATATATTTTATGAGTATAGTGGGCAGGGCTCAATGTCAGGCGGGGCTTAAGAATAACAGATATGTATACCAAACTGGGCACGATGCCGGGCGGGGCCCGATTTAGGGAGTGGGCCAAATATGCGATTTATTATGTATGGTATGGGGTAGTTTAGGGAACCCACTAAGCTTTGTGCTTACAGTTTTCATTTAATGTTTCAGGTACTTTTGGTTCCAAGGGGAAGAGCTCGGGATGACTACATCGCAGACACCATATAGTTCCGCTTTTGTGATTGTATTGATGATGTTTTTGGAGTACTGTTTTATTTAAATTAAAAATGAAAATTTTGGGTGATATTTTTGGAATGTTACAAGTTAGTATTAAAGCCTTAGTTTGAGGTATTTGGGCACACTCTCGGGTGATATGAACTCAAATAGAGGATTTGGTAAAGCTTTTCAAAAATGAAAGAAAATGTTTTATAAAAAGGGTTTTAATAAAAGAAAAAGGGTTTGGTACATGCGATCGACCGAGCTCAAGTAAGTTTCTCCCAAAATACCCATACATGTTATCGGCTATGACTTGATTTATGAATCTGTGAATCGCATGCTAGTTAGGGTTGATGATATGCTCAGTTTTTGCATGGTATAATCCTTATCTTACTCGAATTCTAAGAGATTTACACCTCAAATTCGTTCACCATATATATAAGATAATCCTTACCTTATTTTGTAACTATCACAGAATTACAATTCAGCCCCTCTAGTTTAATTAATTACACTTGATCATAAAATTAATTCTTAATTAATTATTGACCAATATTAATTAAACAAATATGATTTCTCCTTTAATATATTATTCTTATAACATATTAATAAATCATATTGTCCTCTCTCTATATATATTTCTCCAATCAAGTTGCTTTGGTGAAGGCAACCCAAAAGGACCATGCACCATCGGGTCAAGTACATACCAAAATAGTTATGGACTTAGACACTAATCCAACAGCTGATGGGTTTTGGTCATAAGACATCCTATGTGCTCATACAAACCCTAAAGCTCGGATCTAGGTTTCTCTATTGTACATACTTTGAATCCAAGACTTGAACCCTAATTCTAGCATATGGAAATCAGAATTCACATGTAAATAGGTTTAAGAACATACCTTGATTGTTATATAGCAATAACAATCCAATTCCTCCTTGAATTGACCTTGGAAAGCAGAGAGTCACAAGTGTCACTCCTCTAATGGCTTACAAACACCATAAGCAAGTGGAGAAGGTATAAGGAGAGAGGAGGGAGGTTAGAATTCGTTTCTAAGACTTCTTGGGAAGGGATACACGAATTCATGACCTTGGGGTTGTTTATATAGGTGTAGAGATAGGGTTTCAGTCATTATCCTTATCTAGTTGCTTATCCATTAAGCAACCAATAAGATAATCCTTGAATCCTTATCTTACTCGAATTCTAAGAGATTTACACCTCAAATTCGTTCACCATATATATAAGATAATCCTTACCTTATTTTGTAACTATCACAGAATTACAATTCAGCCCCTCTAGTTTAATTAATTACACTTGATCATAAAATTAATTCTTAATTAATTATTGACCAATATTAATTAAACAAATATGATTTCTCCTTTAATATATTATTCTTATAACATATTAATAAATCATATTGTCCTCTCTCTATATATATTTCTCCAATCAAGTTGCTTTGGTGAAGGCAACCCAAAAGGACCATGCACCATCGGGTCAAGTACATACCAAAATAGTTATGGACTTAGACACTAATCCAACAGTCTCCCACTTGGATAAGTCTAACAACTATTCTGCGTATGACTTCGGATCCCGATCTGCAATCGTAGCTTTCCAAAGCCGCTGTCAACTCTGATCATATCAGATACGCGTGTCCTTAGATAAGGGATCATATATTCCTCCATTCTAGATATCATATGAGATATGATTTATAATCATTCTCTTTGTACTACTTCTCGATTTCTGATTTATGACGACAGACTAACTGAACAAATCAAATTAGCCCTAGCCCGGCCGAGCATTTACGTTTGTCATCACTAAACCATCGAGGGGCCCAAAGATATCGCTTTTATTCTACTTTGAATAAAAGGAACGGATAAACTTTGATACAATGCTTGCTTGCACTCACCCACCGAATTACACACAACAATATGTTTTATAACACCAAGTTACTGGTGCGTTTACATATTATCAATGTGCAACCGATTTGCAAGATACAACTCACACACCTCAGTTTCAAGAATATAAGATGTTATCGTCTCACCAATCACTCGTGATACAATCCATGGAGTGATCCAAGTGAGCGTGGGTTTAATCCAATGCTCAAATCATATTCATAAGCACTCATGAACGTTGCAACAAACATTTGCTTATGTCTAATACTTTTCTAGACATTCCACACACCAATTCACGACAATCTTCATTCATATCTACTTCCAACATATGAACGACTGTGGCCCGTTTGAATAATTCGATTATTCTTAATAAACTCAATTATTCTGGAAGTCAAAACATGCAAAGTGAAACACAAGAATAATACTAATCCCATATGGCCTCAACCCTTTGAGCATAAATAAAACACCTTTTATTTATCACCACATTGATTACTCATTATTTGTCGTTTCGGGTAATCAACTTCTTACTTGAATTACAACACTTGTCCCATGTTCCTAGCATGCACACAATGTTTACCTATGGTTCTTACTTTGTGAAATAGATCACATTGAACACATTTCCAATCCTTCTCATTTCACAACTCCAAATCCGTTTTTCATAAGTTAAAGAATATCAAATTCTTGTTACTTATAGAATATGCTAGATTCTAACATTCTATGCAACTATCCTTTCGTAATGTCACTGCACCAAAGTCACAAAGACTATTGCCAATGATATTACAAAGTCTTCTATCGGAGATTGTTACAAGACAATTCCATAGATGTGATGTCTCTCACTCAAGGTACTTTCTTTGAACACCCTTTTGCATAGAAGTTTCTAATCTAGTCATAGATTTCTCAATATTCAATTCCCAATATGGACACACTTCCATATGTTCCATATGACAACTCATTCTTAATAGAATCTTATCTATTCGTAATGATGTCGATACGGTCCATCCAATATGGAAACATTTCCATATTTTCCAATACTATACTTCCAACTACTCACAAGCGACCAATCCTCGTCGAACTTTGGTTTGTCCTTTGATAGTTGTTTAATTATTTTAGTCAAAACCGATTCTAGTCCCTTTTCCCTCTAAATGCACTCGACATTTGGAAAATTTTAGAATGGTCAAACATTAAAGCATTTGCAATCGATCCTATACCCGAAGCGTATGGGACACGATGCATAATGTTTTACTTGCCATGTTCTCAAAATTCGAATTGTGAAGAGGGATGCCGTAATCATAATCGAAATTTTAAGAACACACTATGTACCTTTGACTAAATTTATTAACATTTCTCAACCTAATCCTTTAGATTTGAAATGAAGCATAATATTCTCTCCCTTAATTATAGCAAAACAACTTTACAACCCTTACGACTTTGCAAGGAATGACTTTTGTTTTCTATAATTAATATTGCCAACTTGCAATACTTTCCTTAATAATCATACAATCATAACTTTTATGCTCCCACTATCTTGATGATTATTATAAAACATAACACTTATGCTCCCACTAGCTTTGACATGTATTCATAAACATCTTAACTTTCAGAAAACAATACTTATTGAATTTCTTAAGTTCATGTTTCTAATACTTAGTGCTTTGATAATCCTTTATCAATGCTTCTTGAACTTATACACCTTTGCCTTCGATAGTTCATATGTGTGTCTAAACAATTAAGACTAATTGCCAAACCTCACAATTCAAATTATGGAAAGGGATGCCGTAACCATGATTGAATTTGAGAATGCAATTTTACAATCACTATCTTCTTAAATCTCTCTTAGTGAAAGCATTTCTTCACAATCATTTTCATGAAGGAGGAAATCTTATGACACTTAGATTTGAGCGGTGTATGTGTTCCTATCCATGTGAATTTGTTAAAACCAAAGTTTATGACAAATTCAAACTCATATGGACCGAGCTTTCTTAATCTTGATTTCTTGCCTTATGGTAGCACAGCTGCCCACCATGTCTTCCAAGTAGTTAAGCGGCTCACCTTTTCTTATCAATGTACCTTTCATTGATTAAGGTGCTTTGACTTTTATGCGTTCAAGATAAGAACTCATAGAACTCTCATGCATAATTAACTCGATTGGATTGGCACAGAATCAAAATAATGTCAACACGATAGGTTGTAAACCTCAACTTGTGTGCTAGTGATGATCGATAAGGTTTATTTGATTTGTTCTTGAAACCTTTCAAGACAATTAAGACTCCCACTGACTCCTTGACATATAAGGTTCTCTTGTCAATAACCATTTCTTGACAAACAAATATTCAAGAGTTAGTGTAGCTTTTATCAAAACACTTCATAAATTGGTCCTAGTTGGTCTTTGTCTTATCCAAGACATCACAACTTTCCACATTTAATGAAAGTTACAAACCTTTTTAATACCTTTCACTCATTGTCACAATCTTAACTTTAAGACTTGTTATTGGAACGAAGTATGATTGACTTGTTGATTTAACCATTTCTTCAATTCTTGATTCCTCTTCTTAGACATACAATTGTACTAAGACTCACTTAGAGGATCAATTGAGATATGGTTCTTAATCATTAAGACCTATCATAAGGCATAAAAGCTACTCTCCCTTCTTCTTAGAATGGAAAAACTTTTATCTTTCTGCCTACTTGATTCTTCTTATTCGTTCTACTATTGATCTAAACCCTTTAATCAATTTAGAATTACACTTAATCTTGTAAGTATAATCATATTTACTAAGCCTTTAGTAAATCATGACGAATATCATTGTTACTCTTATGGTGGACTTTGATCAACACACTACTTTGTGTACTTGATCTCCTAGTCCTTCACTTGACACTTTGTCAACGAATTGGTCTAATTTCCAAATATGAATTTCTCATTCATCATGCAACCAAGTTGCATGATTCCAAATTTCTGTCCGATTGAAACTTTGGGTGATGAGAAAACTCTCCCTATTTGGTAAATTCTCGACTTTTCCATAAACACCATAAATAAGAATCATATCCATTTGTTGTAGAAATATGCAAACACCAATTTTCATAATGATTTCATTGCAAGGAAATAAATAAATAAATAAGTCAAACGAAAATTTATTTTATTTATAAAAGCAGCGGAAAAATTTGTCCTTACAATGCAAAATCCATTGAAAACTATGTACAAAAGAAAATTTCTAACAACTCTATCATAACTTTCTAAGCTCAAAATCTAATCTTCAAGTCCATGCGATCGAGATCCATCTCTTGTGATTAGATTCATCTTGCTCTCTTATCAAGCTTCCTTTCTTTTCACCGACCCTACAAAACACTCAAATGTAATCTTATTACATCATGTATTAAGAATCGATGAATAGGAACTTAATGGAGTTAGATAGTGGATTTTTACCTAAAGCGTAGTCATACCTTTGACTCTCCCATCTCTTAGATCTCTTAGGTAATTAGGGCAACTTCGTCTCTAATGCCCCTTCTCTTGGCAATAAAAGCAAATTGACTCCTTCGGAACAACACATGGAACTACTTCAGACATCGCCTTTCTCTTATGATCAAACTTTTCGATCATTGCATGTCTTTCATTGCCATTGTCTATATCCATAGAGGTCTTGAAGGCAGATTCACCAATTAACTTTGCTTTTTCTATTGCGCCAAACCATTGCTGATTCGGCAGCAATAAGCATAGAGGTGAGATCTATAAGGGTCACGTCGTAGTTCATCATATAGTACTCTCTTACGAACTCACTATATGAGTTGGGAAGTGACTGAAGAACCCAATCAACAGCCATCTCTTCACTAATAACGGATCCCATCATTCTTAGTCTATCAATGCACGACTTCATCCCTAGGACGTGTGCACACACCGACTTTCCTTCTTTATGTTTACTTGCCAAAAGGGCTTGAGTGATATTGAACCTTTCAATTTTACAATCTTGTGGGTTAGGGAGAATAATTGGAGGAGGGGGAGGAAGTGAAGCATGATTTCTTGATCCTCGATCGAATCGTGAAATATCATCTTCATGTGGAATGCTTGTTCCACGGGATTTGAGAAGACCATAGATGTCGAACTTTGACATCTACAAAACGGGAGAAAAACGAATTCAAGTTAGTTGATAGATTGAGTCCTTGGTAGATCACCCAAATGAAATTCCAAGGCTAGGACCCAACACAATACGCTACAACCTAGAAAAGGGATGCCGTAATCTAGTTGCAGAATATTTGAAGGTAAGTGAATGACGATTCACTAATTTCCACCATGAAAAACGAAAAAGAAATTTAAGTTTTAAATCTATGAAAACTCCTAGATCCTTTGAGATACATTGAACTTTCAATGGCATGTTTATATCTCGATATGCCCCTCTTGTTTGTGACTGGGATGCCGAGGATCACAAAGCGGGTGTGAATAACCATGCAAACTTACATGGTGCCCTCACATGTTACAGTCGCCTATTCGATGTGCCGGTAAACCACACACGCTCTACCGAACTATGACAAACATTGAGTCACCCTTTGCTACCTTTGCTTAGACCCATTTAGTGTGTCGGTTAACCACACACGCTCCACTAACGTCTTCGCAAGGGCACAAAGTGTAATTTCATGGAATTGCATCAATTCACTTTTGCCTAAGTAACTAAGATTGGGAATTTTATGAAAACATTTAGTTACTTTAGTAATTCATTATACTTATAATGGAAGGTTTCGTCCTATCCTACCCGTTCGGCTAACGACTCTCCACTAGTCAAGAGTGCGGTGGGTAAGAGTGGATACCCATTCAATCGCCATTTTATAGGCAATTTCCTTAAACACCCCTTATAGACCAGCTTCGTGAATGAGGCCTACTAACGGCAAGACTGACTTTTAGTTATACATATATATAATGTTAGACTTTTAATGTTATATATAGTATAGGGTGTATTTTATAACTTTTAAAATACTATGTGGTTAACTTTAACAATTACACTTTTAATTCTATTAAATGGTTAACCTAAACTTTTATGGATTTATTAAACCTCTTTTAATTATACACCTTAATTAATTAATAAAACCATAAGGGTGTGATTTGAACTTTTTCAAAACAATACTAGAGTTTTAGAATTTAACATTCCTAATTAAACTTTTAATCAACTTTTAAATTCCAAAACTTGAGGGCAAGTTTTGAAACATTTCAACACATTAGGGATTAGAATTTAAATATGCATCAAAATTAAACTATTCAATCAAAATTTAAATTCCAAAACTTGAGGGCAAGTTTTGAAACCTTTTTCAAAACATTAGGGTTTCAACTATTTAAATTTCAAAACAACAAAACTTTTGGGGTTCAAATTTAAACTATAAAACCTAAAGGGCCAAATATGAAACTTTTCACAACAACAAGGATCAAATAACAAATAATTCAAATTAACATTTAATCACATAATTATCCATATTTGATGATTTCTTGCAAAACAATTTATCAATTTACTTAAAATAATTAATCAATTATCTTATAAGGAAACAATTATCTTATTAATTGATAAATATCTTCAATTAGATTAAAATTATAGTAAAATATATCATATAATCGGATTAATATTAATCTAACATGATAAGGTAATTATCCCAATGTAAAAACAGCAAGAAATCCCGAGATAAGCACTGTCTGACGCACCGACTCGCCGAGTCACCCTCTGGAACTCGCCGAGTCCAAGAGTGACTCGCCGAGTCAGGTCGAACAGTGAGGCCAAAACACAATTTTCAGTTACATCAAGCATCAATACAATAGAAACCAATCATGGCTCTGATACCACTGATGGGTTTTGGTCATAAGACATCCTATGTGCTCATACAAACCCTAAAGCTCGGATCTAGGTTTCTCTATTGTACATACTTTGAATCCAAGACTTGAACCCTAATTCTAGCATATGGAAATCAGAATTCACATGTAAATAGGTTTAAGAACATACCTTGATTGTTATATAGCAATAACAATCCAATTCCTCCTTGAATTGACCTTGGAAAGCAGAGAGTCACAAGTGTCACTCCTCTAATGGCTTACAAACACCATAAGCAAGTGGAGAAGGTATAAGGAGAGAGGAGGGAGGTTAGAATTCGTTTCTAAGACTTCTTGGGAAGGGATACACGAATTCATGACCTTGGGGTTGTTTATATAGGTGTAGAGATAGGGTTTCAGTCATTATCCTTATCTAGTTGCTTATCCATTAAGCAACCAATAAGATAATCCTTGAATCCTTATCTTACTCGAATTCTAAGAGATTTACACCTCAAATTCGTTCACCATATATATAAGATAATCCTTACCTTATTTTGTAACTATCACAGAATTACAATTCAGCCCCTCTAGTTTAATTAATTACACTTGATCATAAAATTAATTCTTAATTAATTATTGACCAATATTAATTAAACAAATATGATTTCTCCTTTAATATATTATTCTTATAACATATTAATAAATCATATTGTCCTCTCTCTATATATATTTCTCCAATCAAGTTGCTTTGGTGAAGGCAACCCAAAAGGACCATGCACCATCGGGTCAAGTACATACCAAAATAGTTATGGACTTAGACACTAATCCAACAGCTGATGGGTTTTGGTCATAAGACATCCTATGTGCTCATACAAACCCTAAAGCTCGGATCTAGGTTTCTCTATTGTACATACTTTGAATCCAAGACTTGAACCCTAATTCTAGCATATGGAAATCAGAATTCACATGTAAATAGGTTTAAGAACATACCTTGATTGTTATATAGCAATAACAATCCAATTCCTCCTTGAATTGACCTTGGAAAGCAGAGAGTCACAAGTGTCACTCCTCTAATGGCTTACAAACACCATAAGCAAGTGGAGAAGGTATAAGGAGAGAGGAGGGAGGTTAGAATTCGTTTCTAAGACTTCTTGGGAAGGGATACACGAATTCATGACCTTGGGGTTGTTTATATAGGTGTAGAGATAGGGTTTCAGTCATTATCCTTATCTAGTTGCTTATCCATTAAGCAACCAATAAGATAATCCTTGAATCCTTATCTTACTCGAATTCTAAGAGATTTACACCTCAAATTCGTTCACCATATATATAAGATAATCCTTACCTTATTTTGTAACTATCACAGAATTACAATTCAGCCCCTCTAGTTTAATTAATTACACTTGATCATAAAATTAATTCTTAATTAATTATTGACCAATATTAATTAAACAAATATGATTTCTCCTTTAATATATTATTCTTATAACATATTAATAAATCATATTGTCCTCTCTCTATATATATTTCTCCAATCAAGTTGCTTTGGTGAAGGCAACCCAAAAGGACCATGCACCATCGGGTCAAGTACATACCAAAATAGTTATGGACTTAGACACTAATCCAACAGTCTCCCACTTGGATAAGTCTAACAACTATTCTGCGTATGACTTCGGATCCCGATCTGCAATCGTAGCTTTCCAAAGCCGCTGTCAACTCTGATCATATCAGATACGCGTGTCCTTAGATAAGGGATCATATATTCCTCCATTCTAGATATCATATGAGATATGATTTATAATCATTCTCTTTGTACTACTTCTCGATTTCTGATTTATGACGACAGACTAACTGAACAAATCAAATTAGCCCTAGCCCGGCCGAGCATTTACGTTTGTCATCACTAAACCATCGAGGGGCCCAAAGATATCGCTTTTATTCTACTTTGAATAAAAGGAACGGATAAACTTTGATACAATGCTTGCTTGCACTCACCCACCGAATTACACACAACAATATGTTTTATAACACCAAGTTACTGGTGCGTTTACATATTATCAATGTGCAACCGATTTGCAAGATACAACTCACACACCTCAGTTTCAAGAATATAAGATGTTATCGTCTCACCAATCACTCGTGATACAATCCATGGAGTGATCCAAGTGAGCGTGGGTTTAATCCAATGCTCAAATCATATTCATAAGCACTCATGAACGTTGCAACAAACATTTGCTTATGTCTAATACTTTTCTAGACATTCCACACACCAATTCACGACAATCTTCATTCATATCTACTTCCAACATATGAACGACTGTGGCCTGTTTGAATAATTCGATTATTCTTAATAAACTCAATTATTCTGGAAGTCAAAACATGCAAAGTGAAACACAAGAATAATACTAATCCCATATGGCCTCAACCCTTTGAGCATAAATAAAACACCTTTTATTTATCACCACATTGATTACTCATTATTTGTCGTTTCGGGTAATCAACTTCTTACTTGAATTACAACACTTGTCCCATGTTCCTAGCATGCACACAATGTTTACCTATGGTTCTTACTTTGTGAAATAGATCACATTGAACACATTTCCAATCCTTCTCATTTCACAACTCCAAATCCGTTTTTCATAAGTTAAAGAATATCAAATTCTTGTTACTTATAGAATATGCTAGATTCTAACATTCTATGCAACTATCCTTTCGTAATGTCACTGCACCAAAGTCACAAAGACTATTGCCAATGATATTACAAAGTCTTCTATCGGAGATTGTTACAAGACAATTCCATAGATGTGATGTCTCTCACTCAAGGTACTTTCTTTGAACACCCTTTTGCATAGAAGTTTCTAATCTAGTCATAGATTTCTCAATATTCAATTCCCAATATGGACACACTTCCATATGTTCCATATGACAACTCATTCTTAATAGAATCTTATCTATTCGTAATGATGTCGATACGGTCCATCCAATATGGAAACATTTCCATATTTTCCAATACTATACTTCCAACTACTCACAAGCGACCAATCCTCGTCGAACTTTGGTTTGTCCTTTGATAGTTGTTTAATTATTTTAGTCAAAACCGATTCTAGTCCCTTTTCCCTCTAAATGCACTCGACATTTGGAAAATTTTAGAATGGTCAAACATTAAAGCATTTGCAATCGATCCTATACCCGAAGCGTATGGGACACGATGCATAATGTTTTACTTGCCATGTTCTCAAAATTCGAATTGTGAAGAGGGATGCCGTAATCATAATCGAAATTTTAAGAACACACTATGTACCTTTGACTAAATTTATTAACATTTCTCAACCTAATCCTTTAGATTTGAAATGAAGCATAATATTCTCTCCCTTAATTATAGCAAAACAACTTTACAACCCTTACGACTTTGCAAGGAATGACTTTTGTTTTCTATAATTAATATTGCCAACTTGCAATACTTTCCTTAATAATCATACAATCATAACTTTTATGCTCCCACTATCTTGATGATTATTATAAAACATAACACTTATGCTCCCACTAGCTTTGACATGTATTCATAAACATCTTAACTTTCAGAAAACAATACTTATTGAATTTCTTAAGTTCATGTTTCTAATACTTAGTGCTTTGATAATCCTTTATCAATGCTTCTTGAACTTATACACCTTTGCCTTCGATAGTTCATATGTGTGTCTAAACAATTAAGACTAATTGCCAAACCTCACAATTCAAATTATGGAAAGGGATGCCGTAACCATGATTGAATTTGAGAATGCAATTTTACAATCACTATCTTCTTAAATCTCTCTTAGTGAAAGCATTTCTTCACAATCATTTTCATGAAGGAGGAAATCTTATGACACTTAGATTTGAGCGGTGTATGTGTTCCTATCCATGTGAATTTGTTAAAACCAAAGTTTATGACAAATTCAAACTCATATGGACCGAGCTTTCTTAATCTTGATTTCTTGCCTTATGGTAGCACAGCTGCCCACCATGTCTTCCAAGTAGTTAAGCGGCTCACCTTTTCTTATCAATGTACCTTTCATTGATTAAGGTGCTTTGACTTTTATGCGTTCAAGATAAGAACTCATAGAACTCTCATGCATAATTAACTCGATTGGATTGGCACAGAATCAAAATAATGTCAACACGATAGGTTGTAAACCTCAACTTGTGTGCTAGTGATGATCGATAAGGTTTATTTGATTTGTTCTTGAAACCTTTCAAGACAATTAAGACTCCCACTGACTCCTTGACATATAAGGTTCTCTTGTCAATAACCATTTCTTGACAAACAAATATTCAAGAGTTAGTGTAGCTTTTATCAAAACACTTCATAAATTGGTCCTAGTTGGTCTTTGTCTTATCCAAGACATCACAACTTTCCACATTTAATGAAAGTTACAAACCTTTTTAATACCTTTCACTCATTGTCACAATCTTAACTTTAAGACTTGTTATTGGAACGAAGTATGATTGACTTGTTGATTTAACCATTTCTTCAATTCTTGATTCCTCTTCTTAGACATACAATTGTACTAAGACTCACTTAGAGGATCAATTGAGATATGGTTCTTAATCATTAAGACCTATCATAAGGCATAAAAGCTACTCTCCCTTCTTCTTAGAATGGAAAAACTTTTATCTTTCTGCCTACTTGATTCTTCTTATTCGTTCTACTATTGATCTAAACCCTTTAATCAATTTAGAATTACACTTAATCTTGTAAGTATAATCATATTTACTAAGCCTTTAGTAAATCATGACGAATATCATTGTTACTCTTATGGTGGACTTTGATCAACACACTACTTTGTGTACTTGATCTCCTAGTCCTTCACTTGACACTTTGTCAACGAATTGGTCTAATTTCCAAATATGAATTTCTCATTCATCATGCAACCAAGTTGCATGATTCCAAATTTCTGTCCGATTGAAACTTTGGGTGATGAGAAAACTCTCCCTATTTGGTAAATTCTCGACTTTTCCATAAACACCATAAATAAGAATCATATCCATTTGTTGTAGAAATATGCAAACACCAATTTTCATAATGATTTCATTGCAAGGAAATAAATAAATAAATAAGTCAAACGAAAATTTATTTTATTTATAAAAGCAGCGGAAAAATTTGTCCTTACAATGCAAAATCCATTGAAAACTATGTACAAAAGAAAATTTCTAACAACTCTATCATAACTTTCTAAGCTCAAAATCTAATCTTCAAGTCCATGCGATCGAGATCCATCTCTTGTGATTAGATTCATCTTGCTCTCTTATCAAGCTTCCTTTCTTTTCACCGACCCTACAAAACACTCAAATGTAATCTTATTACATCATGTATTAAGAATCGATGAATAGGAACTTAATGGAGTTAGATAGTGGATTTTTACCTAAAGCGTAGTCATACCTTTGACTCTCCCATCTCTTAGATCTCTTAGGTAATTAGGGCAACTTCGTCTCTAATGCCCCTTCTCTTGGCAATAAAAGCAAATTGACTCCTTCGGAACAACACATGGAACTACTTCAGACATCGCCTTTCTCTTATGATCAAACTTTTCGATCATTGCATGTCTTTCATTGCCATTGTCTATATCCATAGAGGTCTTGAAGGCAGATTCACCAATTAACTTTGCTTTTTCTATTGCGCCAAACCATTGCTGATTCGGCAGCAATAAGCATAGAGGTGAGATCTATAAGGGTCACGTCGTAGTTCATCATATAGTACTCTCTTACGAACTCACTATATGAGTTGGGAAGTGACTGAAGAACCCAATCAACAGCCATCTCTTCACTAATAACGGATCCCATCATTCTTAGTCTATCAATGCACGACTTCATCCCTAGGACGTGTGCACACACCGACTTTCCTTCTTTATGTTTACTTGCCAAAAGGGCTTGAGTGATATTGAACCTTTCAATTTTACAATCTTGTGGGTTAGGGAGAATAATTGGAGGAGGGGGAGGAAGTGAAGCATGATTTCTTGATCCTCGATCGAATCGTGAAATATCATCTTCATGTGGAATGCTTGTTCCACGGGATTTGAGAAGACCATAGATGTCGAACTTTGACATCTACAAAACGGGAGAAAAACGAATTCAAGTTAGTTGATAGATTGAGTCCTTGGTAGATCACCCAAATGAAATTCCAAGGCTAGGACCCAACACAATACGCTACAACCTAGAAAAGGGATGCCGTAATCTAGTTGCAAAATATTTGAAGGTAAGTGAATGACGATTCACTAATTTCCACCATGAAAAACGAAAAAGAAATTTAAGTTTTAAATCTATGAAAACTCCTAGATCCTTTGAGATACATTGAACTTTCAATGGCATGTTTATATCTCGATATGCCCCTCTTGTTTGTGACTGGGATGCCGAGGATCACAAAGCGGGTGTGAATAACCATGCAAACTTACATGGTGCCCTCACATGTTACAGTCGCCTATTCGATGTGCCGGTAAACCACACACGCTCTACCGAACTATGACAAACATTGAGTCACCCTTTGCTACCTTTGCTTAGACCCATTTAGTGTGTCGGTTAACCACACACGCTCCACTAACATCTTCGCAAGGGCAAAAAGTGTAATTTCATGGAATTGCATCAATTCACTTTTGCCTAAGTAACTAAGATTGGGAATTTTATGAAAACATTTAGTTACTTTAGTAATTCATTATACTTATAATGGAAGGTTTCGTCCTATCCTACCCGTTCGGCTAACGACTCTCCACTAGTCAAGAGTGCGGTGGGTAAGAGTGGATACCCATTCAATCGCCATTTTATAGGCAATTTCCTTAAACACCCCTTATAGACCAGCTTCGTGAATGAGGCCTACTAACGGCAAGACTGACTTTTAGTTATACATATATATAATGTTAGACTTTTAATGTTATATATAGTATAGGGTGTATTTTATAACTTTTAAAATACTATGTGGTTAACTTTAACAATTACACTTTTAATTCTATTAAATGGTTAACCTAAACTTTTATGGATTTATTAAACCTCTTTTAATTATACACCTTAATTAATTAATAAAACCATAAGGGTGTGATTTGAACTTTTTCAAAACAATACTAGAGTTTTAGAATTTAACATTCCTAATTAAACTTTTAATCAACTTTTAAATTCCAAAACTTGAGGGCAAGTTTTGAAACATTTCAACACATTAGGGATTAGAATTTAAATATGCATCAAAATTAAACTATTCAATCAAAATTTAAATTCCAAAACTTGAGGGCAAGTTTTGAAACCTTTTTCAAAACATTAGGGTTTCAACTATTTAAATTTCAAAACAACAAAACTTTTGGGGTTCAAATTTAAACTATAAAACCTAAAGGGCCAAATATGAAACTTTTCACAACAACAAGGATCAAATAACAAATAATTCAAATTAACATTTAATCACATAATTATCCATATTTGATGATTTCTTGCAAAACAATTTATCAATTTACTTAAAATAATTAATCAATTATCTTATAAGGAAACAATTATCTTATTAATTGATAAATATCTTCAATTAGATTAAAATTATAGTAAAATATATCATATAATCGGATTAATATTAATCTAACATGATAAGGTAATTATCCCAATGTAAAAACAGCAAGAAATCCCGAGATAAGCACTGTCTGACGCACCGACTCGCCGAGTCACCCTCTGGAACTCGCCGAGTAGGGCTGACTCGCCGAGTCCAAGAGTGACTCGCCGAGTCAGGTCGAACAGTGAGGCCAAAACACAATTTTCAGTTACATCAAGCATCAATACAATAGAAACCAATCATGGCTCTGATACCACTGATGGGTTTTGGTCATAAGACATCCTATGTGCTCATACAAACCCTAAAGCTCGGATCTAGGTTTCTCTATTGTACATACTTTGAATCCAAGACTTGAACCCTAATTCTAGCATATGGAAATCAGAATTCACATGTAAATAGGTTTAAGAACATACCTTGATTGTTATATAGCAATAACAATCCAATTCCTCCTTGAATTGACCTTGGAAAGCAGAGAGTCACAAGTGTCACTCCTCTAATGGCTTACAAACACCATAAGCAAGTGGAGAAGGTATAAGGAGAGAGGAGGGAGGTTAGAATTCGTTTCTAAGACTTCTTGGGAAGGGATACACGAATTCATGACCTTGGGGTTGTTTATATAGGTGTAGAGATAGGGTTTCAGTCATTATCCTTATCTAGTTGCTTATCCATTAAGCAACCAATAAGATAATCCTTGAATCCTTATCTTACTCGAATTCTAAGAGATTTACACCTCAAATTCGTTCACCATATATATAAGATAATCCTTACCTTATTTTGTAACTATCACAGAATTACAATTCAGCCCCTCTAGTTTAATTAATTACACTTGATCATAAAATTAATTCTTAATTAATTATTGACCAATATTAATTAAACAAATATGATTTCTCCTTTAATATATTATTCTTATAACATATTAATAAATCATATTGTCCTCTCTCTATATATATTTCTCCAATCAAGTTGCTTTGGTGAAGACAACCCAAAAGGACCATGCACCATCGGGTCAAGTACATACCAAAATAGTTATGGACTTAGACACTAATCCAACAGCTGATGGGTTTTGGTCATAAGACATCCTATGTGCTCATACAAACCCTAAAGCTCGGATCTAGGTTTCTCTATTGTACATACTTTGAATCCAAGACTTGAACCCTAATTCTAGCATATGGAAATCAGAATTCACATGTAAATAGGTTTAAGAACATACCTTGATTGTTATATAGCAATAACAATCCAATTCCTCCTTGAATTGACCTTGGAAAGCAGAGAGTCACAAGTGTCACTCCTCTAATGGCTTACAAACACCATAAGCAAGTGGAGAAGGTATAAGGAGAGAGGAGGGAGGTTAGAATTCGTTTCTAAGACTTCTTGGGAAGGGATACACGAATTCATGACCTTGGGGTTGTTTATATAGGTGTAGAGATAGGGTTTCAGTCATTATCCTTATCTAGTTGCTTATCCATTAAGCAACCAATAAGATAATCCTTGAATCCTTATCTTACTCGAATTCTAAGAGATTTACACCTCAAATTCGTTCACCATATATATAAGATAATCCTTACCTTATTTTGTAACTATCACAGAATTACAATTCAGCCCCTCTAGTTTAATTAATTACACTTGATCATAAAATTAATTCTTAATTAATTATTGACCAATATTAATTAAACAAATATGATTTCTCCTTTAATATATTATTCTTATAACATATTAATAAATCATATTGTCCTCTCTCTATATATATTTCTCCAATCAAGTTGCTTTGGTGAAGGCAACCCAAAAGGACCATGCACCATCGGGTCAAGTACATACCAAAATAGTTATGGACTTAGACACTAATCCAACAGCTGATGGGTTTTGGTCATAAGACATCCTATGTGCTCATACAAACCCTAAAGCTCGGATCTAGGTTTCTCTATTGTACATACTTTGAATCCAAGACTTGAACCCTAATTCTAGCATATGGAAATCAGAATTCACATGTAAATAGGTTTAAGAACATACCTTGATTGTTATATAGCAATAACAATCCAATTCCTCCTTGAATTGACCTTGGAAAGCAGAGAGTCACAAGTGTCACTCCTCTAATGGCTTACAAACACCATAAGCAAGTGGAGAAGGTATAAGGAGAGAGGAGGGAGGTTAGAATTCGTTTCTAAGACTTCTTGGGAAGGGATACACGAATTCATGACCTTGGGGTTGTTTATATAGGTGTAGAGATAGGGTTTCAGTCATTATCCTTATCTAGTTGCTTATCCATTAAGCAACCAATAAGATAATCCTTGAATCCTTATCTTACTCGAATTCTAAGAGATTTACACCTCAAATTCGTTCACCATATATATAAGATAATCCTTACCTTATTTTGTAACTATCACAGAATTACAATTCAGCCCCTCTAGTTTAATTAATTACACTTGATCATAAAATTAATTCTTAATTAATTATTGACCAATATTAATTAAACAAATATGATTTCTCCTTTAATATATTATTCTTATAACATATTAATAAATCATATTGTCCTCTCTCTATATATATTTCTCCAATCAAGTTGCTTTGGTGAAGGCAACCCAAAAGGACCATGCACCATCGGGTCAAGTACATACCAAAATAGTTATGGACTTAGACACTAATCCAACAGTCTCCCACTTGGATAAGTCTAACAACTATTCTGCGTATGACTTCGGATCCCGATCTGCAATCGTAGCTTTCCAAAGCCGCTGTCAACTCTGATCATATCAGATACGCGTGTCCTTAGATAAGGGATCATATATTCCTCCATTCTAGATATCATATGAGATATGATTTATAATCATTCTCTTTGTACTACTTCTCGATTTCTGATTTATGACGACAGACTAACTGAACAAATCAAATTAGCCCTAGCCCGGCCGAGCATTTACGTTTGTCATCACTAAACCATCGAGGGGCCCAAAGATATCGCTTTTATTCTACTTTGAATAAAAGGAACGGATAAACTTTGATACAATGCTTGCTTGCACTCACCCACCGAATTACACACAACAATATGTTTTATAACACCAAGTTACTGGTGCGTTTACATATTATCAATGTGCAACCGATTTGCAAGATACAACTCACACACCTCAGTTTCAAGAATATAAGATGTTATCGTCTCACCAATCACTCGTGATACAATCCATGGAGTGATCCAAGTGAGCGTGGGTTTAATCCAATGCTCAAATCATATTCATAAGCACTCATGAACGTTGCAACAAACATTTGCTTATGTCTAATACTTTTCTAGACATTCCACACACCAATTCACGACAATCTTCATTCATATCTACTTCCAACATATGAACGACTGTGGCCCGTTTGAATAATTCGATTATTCTTAATAAACTCAATTATTCTGGAAGTCAAAACATGCAAAGTGAAACACAAGAATAATACTAATCCCATATGGCCTCAACCCTTTGAGCATAAATAAAACACCTTTTATTTATCACCACATTGATTACTCATTATTTGTCGTTTCGGGTAATCAACTTCTTACTTGAATTACAACACTTGTCCCATGTTCCTAGCATGCACACAATGTTTACCTATGGTTCTTACTTTGTGAAATAGATCACATTGAACACATTTCCAATCCTTCTCATTTCACAACTCCAAATCCGTTTTTCATAAGTTAAAGAATATCAAATTCTTGTTACTTATAGAATATGCTAGATTCTAACATTCTATGCAACTATCCTTTCGTAATGTCACTGCACCAAAGTCACAAAGACTATTGCCAATGATATTACAAAGTCTTCTATCGGAGATTGTTACAAGACAATTCCATAGATGTGATGTCTCTCACTCAAGGTACTTTCTTTGAACACCCTTTTGCATAGAAGTTTCTAATCTAGTCATAGATTTCTCAATATTCAATTCCCAATATGGACACACTTCCATATGTTCCATATGACAACTCATTCTTAATAGAATCTTATCTATTCGTAATGATGTCGATACGGTCCATCCAATATGGAAACATTTCCATATTTTCCAATACTATACTTCCAACTACTCACAAGCGACCAATCCTCGTCGAACTTTGGTTTGTCCTTTGATAGTTGTTTAATTATTTTAGTCAAAACCGATTCTAGTCCCTTTTCCCTCTAAATGCACTCGACATTTGGAAAATTTTAGAATGGTCAAACATTAAAGCATTTGCAATCGATCCTATACCCGAAGCGTATGGGACACGATGCATAATGTTTTACTTGCCATGTTCTCAAAATTCGAATTGTGAAGAGGGATGCCGTAATCATAATCGAAATTTTAAGAACACACTATGTACCTTTGACTAAATTTATTAACATTTCTCAACCTAATCCTTTAGATTTGAAATGAAGCATAATATTCTCTCCCTTAATTATAGCAAAACAACTTTACAACCCTTACGACTTTGCAAGGAATGACTTTTGTTTTCTATAATTAATATTGCCAACTTGCAATACTTTCCTTAATAATCATACAATCATAACTTTTATGCTCCCACTATCTTGATGATTATTATAAAACATAACACTTATGCTCCCACTAGCTTTGACATGTATTCATAAACATCTTAACTTTCAGAAAACAATACTTATTGAATTTCTTAAGTTCATGTTTCTAATACTTAGTGCTTTGATAATCCTTTATCAATGCTTCTTGAACTTATACACCTTTGCCTTCGATAGTTCATATGTGTGTCTAAACAATTAAGACTAATTGCCAAACCTCACAATTCAAATTATGGAAAGGGATGCCGTAACCATGATTGAATTTGAGAATGCAATTTTACAATCACTATCTTCTTAAATCTCTCTTAGTGAAAGCATTTCTTCACAATCATTTTCATGAAGGAGGAAATCTTATGACACTTAGATTTGAGCGGTGTATGTGTTCCTATCCATGTGAATTTGTTAAAACCAAAGTTTATGACAAATTCAAACTCATATGGACCGAGCTTTCTTAATCTTGATTTCTTGCCTTATGGTAGCACAGCTGCCCACCATGTCTTCCAAGTAGTTAAGCGGCTCACCTTTTCTTATCAATGTACCTTTCATTGATTAAGGTGCTTTGACTTTTATGCGTTCAAGATAAGAACTCATAGAACTCTCATGCATAATTAACTCGATTGGATTGGCACAGAATCAAAATAATGTCAACACGATAGGTTGTAAACCTCAACTTGTGTGCTAGTGATGATCGATAAGGTTTATTTGATTTGTTCTTGAAACCTTTCAAGACAATTAAGACTCCCACTGACTCCTTGACATATAAGGTTCTCTTGTCAATAACCATTTCTTGACAAACAAATATTCAAGAGTTAGTGTAGCTTTTATCAAAACACTTCATAAATTGGTCCTAGTTGGTCTTTGTCTTATCCAAGACATCACAACTTTCCACATTTAATGAAAGTTACAAACCTTTTTAATACCTTTCACTCATTGTCACAATCTTAACTTTAAGACTTGTTATTGGAACGAAGTATGATTGACTTGTTGATTTAACCATTTCTTCAATTCTTGATTCCTCTTCTTAGACATACAATTGTACTAAGACTCACTTAGAGGATCAATTGAGATATGGTTCTTAATCATTAAGACCTATCATAAGGCATAAAAGCTACTCTCCCTTCTTCTTAGAATGGAAAAACTTTTATCTTTCTGCCTACTTGATTCTTCTTATTCGTTCTACTATTGATCTAAACCCTTTAATCAATTTAGAATTACACTTAATCTTGTAAGTATAATCATATTTACTAAGCCTTTAGTAAATCATGACGAATATCATTGTTACTCTTATGGTGGACTTTGATCAACACACTACTTTGTGTACTTGATCTCCTAGTCCTTCACTTGACACTTTGTCAACGAATTGGTCTAATTTCCAAATATGAATTTCTCATTCATCATGCAACCAAGTTGCATGATTCCAAATTTCTGTCCGATTGAAACTTTGGGTGATGAGAAAACTCTCCCTATTTGGTAAATTCTCGACTTTTCCATAAACACCATAAATAAGAATCATATCCATTTGTTGTAGAAATATGCAAACACCAATTTTCATAATGATTTCATTGCAAGGAAATAAATAAATAAATAAGTCAAACGAAAATTTATTTTATTTATAAAAGCAGCGGAAAAATTTGTCCTTACAATGCAAAATCCATTGAAAACTATGTACAAAAGAAAATTTCTAACAACTCTATCATAACTTTCTAAGCTCAAAATCTAATCTTCAAGTCCATGCGATCGAGATCCATCTCTTGTGATTAGATTCATCTTGCTCTCTTATCAAGCTTCCTTTCTTTTCACCGACCCTACAAAACACTCAAATGTAATCTTATTACATCATGTATTAAGAATCGATGAATAGGAACTTAATGGAGTTAGATAGTGGATTTTTACCTAAAGCGTAGTCATACCTTTGACTCTCCCATCTCTTAGATCTCTTAGGTAATTAGGGCAACTTCGTCTCTAATGCCCCTTCTCTTGGCAATAAAAGCAAATTGACTCCTTCGGAACAACACATGGAACTACTTCAGACATCGCCTTTCTCTTATGATCAAACTTTTCGATCATTGCATGTCTTTCATTGCCATTGTCTATATCCATAGAGGTCTTGAAGGCAGATTCACCAATTAACTTTGCTTTTTCTATTGCGCCAAACCATTGCTGATTCGGCAGCAATAAGCATAGAGGTGAGATCTATAAGGGTCACGTCGTAGTTCATCATATAGTACTCTCTTACGAACTCACTATATGAGTTGGGAAGTGACTGAAGAACCCAATCAACAGCCATCTCTTCACTAATAACGGATCCCATCATTCTTAGTCTATCAATGCACGACTTCATCCCTAGGACGTGTGCACACACCGACTTTCCTTCTTTATGTTTACTTGCCAAAAGGGCTTGAGTGATATTGAACCTTTCAATTTTACAATCTTGTGGGTTAGGGAGAATAATTGGAGGAGGGGGAGGAAGTGAAGCATGATTTCTTGATCCTCGATCGAATCGTGAAATATCATCTTCATGTGGAATGCTTGTTCCACGGGATTTGAGAAGACCATAGATGTCGAACTTTGACATCTACAAAACGGGAGAAAAACGAATTCAAGTTAGTTGATAGATTGAGTCCTTGGTAGATCACCCAAATGAAATTCCAAGGCTAGGACCCAACACAATACGCTACAACCTAGAAAAGGGATGCCGTAATCTAGTTGCAAAATATTTGAAGGTAAGTGAATGACGATTCACTAATTTCCACCATGAAAAACGAAAAAGAAATTTAAGTTTTAAATCTATGAAAACTCCTAGATCCTTTGAGATACATTGAACTTTCAATGGCATGTTTATATCTCGATATGCCCCTCTTGTTTGTGACTGGGATGCCGAGGATCACAAAGCGGGTGTGAATAACCATGCAAACTTACATGGTGCCCTCACATGTTACAGTCGCCTATTCGATGTGCCGGTAAACCACACACGCTCTACCGAACTATGACAAACATTGAGTCACCCTTTGCTACCTTTGCTTAGACCCATTTAGTGTGTCGGTTAACCACACACGCTCCACTAACGTCTTCGCAAGGGCACAAAGTGTAATTTCATGGAATTGCATCAATTCACTTTTGCCTAAGTAACTAAGATTGGGAATTTTATGAAAACATTTAGTTACTTTAGTAATTCATTATACTTATAATGGAAGGTTTCGTCCTATCCTACCCGTTCGGCTAACGACTCTCCACTAGTCAAGAGTGCGGTGGGTAAGAGTGGATACCCATTCAATCGCCATTTTATAGGCAATTTCCTTAAACACCCCTTATAGACCAGCTTCGTGAATGAGGCCTACTAACGGCAAGACTGACTTTTAGTTATACATATATATAATGTTAGACTTTTAATGTTATATATAGTATAGGGTGTATTTTATAACTTTTAAAATACTATGTGGTTAACTTTAACAATTACACTTTTAATTCTATTAAATGGTTAACCTAAACTTTTATGGATTTATTAAACCTCTTTTAATTATACACCTTAATTAATTAATAAAACCATAAGGGTGTGATTTGAACTTTTTCAAAACAATACTAGAGTTTTAGAATTTAACATTCCTAATTAAACTTTTAATCAACTTTTAAATTCCAAAACTTGAGGGCAAGTTTTGAAACATTTCAACACATTAGGGATTAGAATTTAAATATGCATCAAAATTAAACTATTCAATCAAAATTTAAATTCCAAAACTTGAGGGCAAGTTTTGAAACCTTTTTCAAAACATTAGGGTTTCAACTATTTAAATTTCAAAACAACAAAACTTTTGGGGTTCAAATTTAAACTATAAAACCTAAAGGGCCAAATATGAAACTTTTCACAAAAACAAGGATCAAATAACAAATAATTCAAATTAACATTTAATCACATAATTATCCATATTTGATGATTTCTTGCAAAACAATTTATCAATTTACTTAAAATAATTAATCAATTATCTTATAAGGAAACAATTATCTTATTAATTGATAAATATCTTCAATTAGATTAAAATTATAGTAAAATATATCATATAATCGGATTAATATTAATCTAACATGATAAGGTAATTATCCCAATGTAAAAACAGCAAGAAATCCCGAGATAAGCACTGTCTGACGCACCGACTCGCCGAGTCACCCTCTGGAACTCGCCGAGTAGGGCTGACTCGCCGAGTCCAAGAGTGACTCGCCGAGTCAGGTCGAACAGTGAGGCCAAAACACAATTTTCAGTTACATCAAGCATCAATACAATAGAAACCAATCATGGCTCTGATACCACTGATGGGTTTTGGTCATAAGACATCCTATGTGCTCATACAAACCCTAAAGCTCGGATCTAGGTTTCTCTATTGTACATACTTTGAATCCAAGACTTGAACCCTAATTCTAGCATATGGAAATCAGAATTCACATGTAAATAGGTTTAAGAACATACCTTGATTGTTATATAGCAATAACAATCCAATTCCTCCTTGAATTGACCTTGGAAAGCAGAGAGTCACAAGTGTCACTCCTCTAATGGCTTACAAACACCATAAGCAAGTGGAGAAGGTATAAGGAGAGAGGAGGGAGGTTAGAATTCGTTTCTAAGACTTCTTGGGAAGGGATACACGAATTCATGACCTTGGGGTTGTTTATATAGGTGTAGAGATAGGGTTTCAGTCATTATCCTTATCTAGTTGCTTATCCATTAAGCAACCAATAAGATAATCCTTGAATCCTTATCTTACTCGAATTCTAAGAGATTTACACCTCAAATTCGTTCACCATATATATAAGATAATCCTTACCTTATTTTGTAACTATCACAGAATTACAATTCAGCCCCTCTAGTTTAATTAATTACACTTGATCATAAAATTAATTCTTAATTAATTATTGACCAATATTAATTAAACAAATATGATTTCTCCTTTAATATATTATTCTTATAACATATTAATAAATCATATTGTCCTCTCTCTATATATATTTCTCCAATCAAGTTGCTTTGGTGAAGACAACCCAAAAGGACCATGCACCATCGGGTCAAGTACATACCAAAATAGTTATGGACTTAGACACTAATCCAACAGCTGATGGGTTTTGGTCATAAGACATCCTATGTGCTCATACAAACCCTAAAGCTCGGATCTAGGTTTCTCTATTGTACATACTTTGAATCCAAGACTTGAACCCTAATTCTAGCATATGGAAATCAGAATTCACATGTAAATAGGTTTAAGAACATACCTTGATTGTTATATAGCAATAACAATCCAATTCCTCCTTGAATTGACCTTGGAAAGCAGAGAGTCACAAGTGTCACTCCTCTAATGGCTTACAAACACCATAAGCAAGTGGAGAAGGTATAAGGAGAGAGGAGGGAGGTTAGAATTCGTTTCTAAGACTTCTTGGGAAGGGATACACGAATTCATGACCTTGGGGTTGTTTATATAGGTGTAGAGATAGGGTTTCAGTCATTATCCTTATCTAGTTGCTTATCCATTAAGCAACCAATAAGATAATCCTTGAATCCTTATCTTACTCGAATTCTAAGAGATTTACACCTCAAATTCGTTCACCATATATATAAGATAATCCTTACCTTATTTTGTAACTATCACAGAATTACAATTCAGCCCCTCTAGTTTAATTAATTACACTTGATCATAAAATTAATTCTTAATTAATTATTGACCAATATTAATTAAACAAATATGATTTCTCCTTTAATATATTATTCTTATAACATATTAATAAATCATATTGTCCTCTCTCTATATATATTTCTCCAATCAAGTTGCTTTGGTGAAGGCAACCCAAAAGGACCATGCACCATCGGGTCAAGTACATACCAAAATAGTTATGGACTTAGACACTAATCCAACAGTCTCCCACTTGGATAAGTCTAACAACTATTCTGCGTATGACTTCGGATCCCGATCTGCAATCGTAGCTTTCCAAAGCCGCTGTCAACTCTGATCATATCAGATACGCGTGTCCTTAGATAAGGGATCATATATTCCTCCATTCTAGATATCATATGAGATATGATTTATAATCATTCTCTTTGTACTACTTCTCGATTTCTGATTTATGACGACAGACTAACTGAACAAATCAAATTAGCCCTAGCCCGGCCGAGCATTTACGTTTGTCATCACTAAACCATCGAGGGGCCCAAAGATATCGCTTTTATTCTACTTTGAATAAAAGGAACGGATAAACTTTGATACAATGCTTGCTTGCACTCACCCACCGAATTACACACAACAATATGTTTTATAACACCAAGTTACTGGTGCGTTTACATATTATCAATGTGCAACCGATTTGCAAGATACAACTCACACACCTCAGTTTCAAGAATATAAGATGTTATCGTCTCACCAATCACTCGTGATACAATCCATGGAGTGATCCAAGTGAGCGTGGGTTTAATCCAATGCTCAAATCATATTCATAAGCACTCATGAACGTTGCAACAAACATTTGCTTATGTCTAATACTTTTCTAGACATTCCACACACCAATTCACGACAATCTTCATTCATATCTACTTCCAACATATGAACGACTGTGGCCCGTTTGAATAATTCGATTATTCTTAATAAACTCAATTATTCTGGAAGTCAAAACATGCAAAGTGAAACACAAGAATAATACTAATCCCATATGGCCTCAACCCTTTGAGCATAAATAAAACACCTTTTATTTATCACCACATTGATTACTCATTATTTGTCGTTTCGGGTAATCAACTTCTTACTTGAATTACAACACTTGTCCCATGTTCCTAGCATGCACACAATGTTTACCTATGGTTCTTACTTTGTGAAATAGATCACATTGAACACATTTCCAATCCTTCTCATTTCACAACTCCAAATCCGTTTTTCATAAGTTAAAGAATATCAAATTCTTGTTACTTATAGAATATGCTAGATTCTAACATTCTATGCAACTATCCTTTCGTAATGTCACTGCACCAAAGTCACAAAGACTATTGCCAATGATATTACAAAGTCTTCTATCGGAGATTGTTACAAGACAATTCCATAGATGTGATGTCTCTCACTCAAGGTACTTTCTTTGAACACCCTTTTGCATAGAAGTTTCTAATCTAGTCATAGATTTCTCAATATTCAATTCCCAATATGGACACACTTCCATATGTTCCATATGACAACTCATTCTTAATAGAATCTTATCTATTCGTAATGATGTCGATACGGTCCATCCAATATGGAAACATTTCCATATTTTCCAATACTATACTTCCAACTACTCACAAGCGACCAATCCTCGTCGAACTTTGGTTTGTCCTTTGATAGTTGTTTAATTATTTTAGTCAAAACCGATTCTAGTCCCTTTTCCCTCTAAATGCACTCGACATTTGGAAAATTTTAGAATGGTCAAACATTAAAGCATTTGCAATCGATCCTATACCCGAAGCGTATGGGACACGATGCATAATGTTTTACTTGCCATGTTCTCAAAATTCGAATTGTGAAGAGGGATGCCGTAATCATAATCGAAATTTTAAGAACACACTATGTACCTTTGACTAAATTTATTAACATTTCTCAACCTAATCCTTTAGATTTGAAATGAAGCATAATATTCTCTCCCTTAATTATAGCAAAACAACTTTACAACCCTTACGACTTTGCAAGGAATGACTTTTGTTTTCTATAATTAATATTGCCAACTTGCAATACTTTCCTTAATAATCATACAATCATAACTTTTATGCTCCCACTATCTTGATGATTATTATAAAACATAACACTTATGCTCCCACTAGCTTTGACATGTATTCATAAACATCTTAACTTTCAGAAAACAATACTTATTGAATTTCTTAAGTTCATGTTTCTAATACTTAGTGCTTTGATAATCCTTTATCAATGCTTCTTGAACTTATACACCTTTGCCTTCGATAGTTCATATGTGTGTCTAAACAATTAAGACTAATTGCCAAACCTCACAATTCAAATTATGGAAAGGGATGCCGTAACCATGATTGAATTTGAGAATGCAATTTTACAATCACTATCTTCTTAAATCTCTCTTAGTGAAAGCATTTCTTCACAATCATTTTCATGAAGGAGGAAATCTTATGACACTTAGATTTGAGCGGTGTATGTGTTCCTATCCATGTGAATTTGTTAAAACCAAAGTTTATGACAAATTCAAACTCATATGGACCGAGCTTTCTTAATCTTGATTTCTTGCCTTATGGTAGCACAACTGCCCACCATGTCTTCCAAGTAGTTAAGCGGCTCACCTTTTCTTATCAATGTACCTTTCATTGATTAAGGTGCTTTGACTTTTATGCGTTCAAGATAAGAACTCATAGAACTCTCATGCATAATTAACTCGATTGGATTGGCACAGAATCAAAATAATGTCAACACGATAGGTTGTAAACCTCAACTTGTGTGCTAGTGATGATCGATAAGGTTTATTTGATTTGTTCTTGAAACCTTTCAAGACAATTAAGACTCCCACTGACTCCTTGACATATAAGGTTCTCTTGTCAATAACCATTTCTTGACAAACAAATATTCAAGAGTTAGTGTAGCTTTTATCAAAACACTTCATAAATTGGTCCTAGTTGGTCTTTGTCTTATCCAAGACATCACAACTTTCCACATTTAATGAAAGTTACAAACCTTTTTAATACCTTTCACTCATTGTCACAATCTTAACTTTAAGACTTGTTATTGGAACGAAGTATGATTGACTTGTTGATTTAACCATTTCTTCAATTCTTGATTCCTCTTCTTAGACATACAATTGTACTAAGACTCACTTAGAGGATCAATTGAGATATGGTTCTTAATCATTAAGACCTATCATAAGGCATAAAAGCTACTCTCCCTTCTTCTTAGAATGGAAAAACTTTTATCTTTCTGCCTACTTGATTCTTCTTATTCGTTCTACTATTGATCTAAACCCTTTAATCAATTTAGAATTACACTTAATCTTGTAAGTATAATCATATTTACTAAGCCTTTAGTAAATCATGACGAATATCATTGTTACTCTTATGGTGGACTTTGATCAACACACTACTTTGTGTACTTGATCTCCTAGTCCTTCACTTGACACTTTGTCAACGAATTGGTCTAATTTCCAAATATGAATTTCTCATTCATCATGCAACCAAGTTGCATGATTCCAAATTTCTGTCCGATTGAAACTTTGGGTGATGAGAAAACTCTCCCTATTTGGTAAATTCTCGACTTTTCCATAAACACCATAAATAAGAATCATATCCATTTGTTGTAGAAATATGCAAACACCAATTTTCATAATGATTTCATTGCAAGGAAATAAATAAATAAATAAGTCAAACGAAAATTTATTTTATTTATAAAAGCAGCGGAAAAATTTGTCCTTACAATGCAAAATCCATTGAAAACTATGTACAAAAGAAAATTTCTAACAACTCTATCATAACTTTCTAAGCTCAAAATCTAATCTTCAAGTCCATGCGATCGAGATCCATCTCTTGTGATTAGATTCATCTTGCTCTCTTATCAAGCTTCCTTTCTTTTCACCGACCCTACAAAACACTCAAATGTAATCTTATTACATCATGTATTAAGAATCGATGAATAGGAACTTAATGGAGTTAGATAGTGGATTTTTACCTAAAGCGTAGTCATACCTTTGACTCTCCCATCTCTTAGATCTCTTAGGTAATTAGGGCAACTTCGTCTCTAATGCCCCTTCTCTTGGCAATAAAAGCAAATTGACTCCTTCGGAACAACACATGGAACTACTTCAGACATCGCCTTTCTCTTATGATCAAACTTTTCGATCATTGCATGTCTTTCATTGCCATTGTCTATATCCATAGAGGTCTTGAAGGCAGATTCACCAATTAACTTTGCTTTTTCTATTGCGCCAAACCATTGCTGATTCGGCAGCAATAAGCATAGAGGTGAGATCTATAAGGGTCACGTCGTAGTTCATCATATAGTACTCTCTTACGAACTCACTATATGAGTTAGGAAGTGACTGAAGAACCCAATCAACAGCCATCTCTTCACTAATAACGGATCCCATCATTCTTAGTCTATCAATGCACGACTTCATCCCTAGGACGTGTGCACACACCGACTTTCCTTCTTTATGTTTACTTGCCAAAAGGGCTTGAGTGATATTGAACCTTTCAATTTTACAATCTTGTGGGTTAGGGAGAATAATTGGAGGAGGGGGAGGAAGTGAAGCATGATTTCTTGATCCTCGATCGAATCGTGAAATATCATCTTCATGTGGAATGCTTGTTCCACGGGATTTGAGAAGACCATAGATGTCGAACTTTGACATCTACAAAACGGGAGAAAAACGAATTCAAGTTAGTTGATAGATTGAGTCCTTGGTAGATCACCCAAATGAAATTCCAAGGCTAGGACCCAACACAATACGCTACAACCTAGAAAAGGGATGCCGTAATCTAGTTGCAGAATATTTGAAGGTAAGTGAATGACGATTCACTAATTTCCACCATGAAAAACGAAAAAGAAATTTAAGTTTTAAATCTATGAAAACTCCTAGATCCTTTGAGATACATTGAACTTTCAATGGCATGTTTATATCTCGATATGCCCCTCTTGTTTGTGACTGGGATGCCGAGGATCACAAAGCGGGTGTGAATAACCATGCAAACTTACATGGTGCCCTCACATGTTACAGTCGCCTATTCGATGTGCCGGTAAACCACACACGCTCTACCGAACTATGACAAACATTGAGTCACCCTTTGCTACCTTTGCTTAGACCCATTTAGTGTGTCGGTTAACCACACACGCTCCACTAACGTCTTCGCAAGGGCACAAAGTGTAATTTCATGGAATTGCATCAATTCACTTTTGCCTAAGTAACTAAGATTGGGAATTTTATGAAAACATTTAGTTACTTTAGTAATTCATTATACTTATAATGGAAGGTTTCGTCCTATCCTACCCGTTCGGCTAACGACTCTCCACTAGTCAAGAGTGCGGTGGGTGAGAGTGGATACCCATTCAATCGCCATTTTATAGGCAATTTCCTTAAACACCCCTTATAGACCAGCTTCGTGAATGAGGCCTACTAACGGCAAGACTGACTTTTAGTTATACATATATATAATGTTAGACTTTTAATGTTATATATAGTATAGGGTGTATTTTATAACTTTTAAAATACTATGTGGTTAACTTTAACAATTACACTTTTAATTCTATTAAATGGTTAACCTAAACTTTTATGGATTTATTAAACCTCTTTTAATTATACACCTTAATTAATTAATAAAACCATAAGGGTGTGATTTGAACTTTTTCAAAACAATACTAGAGTTTTAGAATTTAACATTCCTAATTAAACTTTTAATCAACTTTTAAATTCCAAAACCTGAGGGCAAGTTTTGAAACATTTCAACACATTAGGGATTAGAATTTAAATATGCATCAAAATTAAACTATTCAATCAAAATTTAAATTCCAAAACTTGAGGGCAAGTTTTGAAACCTTTTTCAAAACATTAGGGTTTCAACTATTTAAATTTCAAAACAACAAAACTTTTGGGGTTCAAATTTAAACTATAAAACCTAAAGGGCCAAATATGAAACTTTTCACAACAACAAGGATCAAATAACAAATAATTCAAATTAACATTTAATCACATAATTATCCATATTTGATGATTTCTTGCAAAACAATTTATCAATTTACTTAAAATAATTAATCAATTATCTTATAAGGAAACAATTATCTTATTAATTGATAAATATCTTCAATTAGATTAAAATTATAGTAAAATATATCATATAATCGGATTAATATTAATCTAACATGATAAGGTAATTATCCCAATGTAAAAACAGCAAGAAATCCCGAGATAAGCACTGTCTGACGCACCGACTCGCCGAGTCACCCTCTGGAACTCGCCGAGTAGGGCTGACTCGCCGAGTCCAAGAGTGACTCGCCGAGTCAGGTCGAACAGTGAGGCCAAAACACAATTTTCAGTTACATCAAGCATCAATACAATAGAAACCAATCATGGCTCTGATACCACTGATGGGTTTTGGTCATAAGACATCCTATGTGCTCATACAAACCCTAAAGCTCGGATCTAGGTTTCTCTATTGTACATACTTTGAATCCAAGACTTGAACCCTAATTCTAGCATATGGAAATCAGAATTCACATGTAAATAGGTTTAAGAACATACCTTGATTGTTATATAGCAATAACAATCCAATTCCTCCTTGAATTGACCTTGGAAAGCAGAGAGTCACAAGTGTCACTCCTCTAATGGCTTACAAACACCATAAGCAAGTGGAGAAGGTATAAGGAGAGAGGAGGGAGGTTAGAATTCGTTTCTAAGACTTCTTGGGAAGGGATACACGAATTCATGACCTTGGGGTTGTTTATATAGGTGTAGAGATAGGGTTTCAGTCATTATCCTTATCTAGTTGCTTATCCATTAAGCAACCAATAAGATAATCCTTGAATCCTTATCTTACTCGAATTCTAAGAGATTTACACCTCAAATTCGTTCACCATATATATAAGATAATCCTTACCTTATTTTGTAACTATCACAGAATTACAATTCAGCCCCTCTAGTTTAATTAATTACACTTGATCATAAAATTAATTCTTAATTAATTATTGACCAATATTAATTAAACAAATATGATTTCTCCTTTAATATATTATTCTTATAACATATTAATAAATCATATTGTCCTCTCTCTATATATATATTTCTCCAATCAAGTTGCTTTGGTGAAGGCAACCCAAAAGGACCATGCACCATCGGGTCAAGTACATACCAAAATAGTTATGGACTTAGACACTAATCCAACACATTGGAGGTAGACCTGTGACATCGTTGTCATCATCCTGGTCATATTAGGGAAAATTGCCCCCGCTTGGTGGTTGGGGCACCTCAGGTTCCATCACAGGCACTTCGGCAGGTATGTTATATTTTGCTTGGGGCACCTCAGGTTCCATCGCATGTATGTTATATTATCATAATTTATATTGCTTGAGGATTTTGTTTCGGTTTGGGTAAGCATTATCTCTGGTTTGTTTCTCTGTAATTGTCTGGGTTATATTTGATGGGTTTTGAGCACTCTAACACCCTTATGGTGCACATGCAACCCTAGATGCTTTGGATCTATGTTTTCTCTAATTATACATGCAATTTGATTTTCCAAAGCATTCATCCTAACTAGCATACATTTGAACAAAATTGCTAGTTAGATAACTTACCTCTTAATAAGACTTGTAGTTCTTGGCCTCCAAAAGCTTTAGCACCTCAAATGTGATGCCTCTAATGTGTCACAAACACCAAGTGCAAAAGGAGGCTTGAGAGAATAAGTTACTTAGTTGAAAATCAATACACACTCTCCAAGAATGTTGTGGCAACCGATTTTGGCTCTAGGGGGTCTATTTATAGTGTGGCAAGTGCTAGCGTTACATTTATGTAAACCCTAATGCACCATGACTCTTCATCTTACTTAGGCTCCATGGGTTAACCTCCATGGACTATCCATGTTGGCTTAGCCCACCAAAATAACCATGGATCATTGGCCCACACTATAAGAATCATTGATTTACCAATTCAGTACCCGTATATTTAATTAGTCTCTTTTAATCACTAAATTAATTCCAAATTAATTCTTGATCAATACTAATTAAATAATATGATTTCATATTAATATAGTATACTTGTAATATATTAACAAATCACAAATAAACTTATTCTCAAAAGTCCATCCTATCAATTTACATTAATGAAGGCAACCCAAAAGGACCATGCTACTCTCGGGTCAAGTACATACCAATTATAGTTATGGGCTTAGACACCTAATCCAACAGTCTCCCACTTGGAGAAGTCTAATAACTATAACTATAAGGACGACTTAAAACCGACTAGAAATTGTGGCTCTTAAAAGCCGTTGTCGAACTCTGACCTAGTCAGTGACGCGTCCTTTAGATAAGGGATCATATAATCCTCTGTTCTTCAAGATATCAGCCCGAAACATACATTGAACAATGTCATACTTGTTGTCCAACAATTTTTTCTCAATTTCCGATTTGTTTGACAAAGAACATAATTGAACACATAAATTTAGTCTCAACCGGGCCCGACGCATAAGTCAAATCAAAATTGTAACAGCCCGGAATTTCAGGTATTTTTATAATATTGTTTTTGGGGTGTTTTAGGAGGGGACTCAGCGAGTTGGAGCCAGACTCGCCGAGTAGGACCACAAACTGGGTCGCGGGTTCGCGACTGGACTCGACGAGTCCATTATGGACTCGGCGAGTCTGCGCTGTTCAGCGGAAACCCTAGCCGTTTGGTTTTGGAACGTATATAATGCACTTATAGGCCGTCATTGTCCGTCTTTAGTCGACTGAGAAGAACCCTAAACGGCTGTGGGCATCTAGAGCAAGATTGAAGGATATTAGGGCCTTGAAGAAATTGTTGTGCAAGGAGGAGAAGAGTTTTGGCTAAAGGAACAGAAAGGGATTCGAGTTCTGCGGTTTGGGGACACAGAGAGTGCGTTATTCAGGTAATATTTTGGATCTTTTCTGTTATGTTGATGTGTGCATGGATTTAGGGTTATGGAATCCATTTGGGGATTAGATGGATTAGTACCTTGTTACCCAAACAACTATAACCCTATATTAGGACCTTTAGAGGTCCAGAAGGTCCCATGCTTGTGTATTTCGGGACAATACGTATCTCAGGAAGCAGTTTGATCGACTGCATGGCAGGGACTCGCCGAGTCCGACGAACAGACTCGGCGAGTAGCTTGGAGATTGAATGGAACTCGTCGAGCTGTTCTTCAGACTCGGCGAGTGGAGTCGGGGTGGCCCCGCGATTCTTCCACGAGGATCTCGTCGAGCCAAGAGGGATACTCGACGAGTAGAAAGGGAACATCAGGGAAAGTTGGGGGGACGTCTAGACTCGCCGAGTCGCCTTTGCACTCGCTGAGTCCGGTCAAGTTGACCGTTGACCGTTGACCAGAGTTGATCTAAGTCTGACTTCTTAGGGATAGTCACACTTAGAAGATATAAGTGTTAATGAGAAATATGTGATGTTATAGGGAGGTTGTAGCTCGACGGATTGTGCACGAGTGATTTCAGGATTTGCTAACTTTCAGCATTCACGAGGTGAGTCTTCTCACTATACTGTACCCGGAAGGGTTTGACTGTGTGACCGGAAGGTCAGATATGATATGTGATATGTATGCTATATGTGGTAAGTTATTTGTTATATGTGCTATGTATGTTATGTGGGCCGGAAGGCAATATGTTATGGGCCGGAAGGCGATTATGTTATGGGCCGGAAGGCGTTGTGTTGAGGACCGGAAGGTCAGGGCCTGGAAAGGCGTATGTGCGTAAGTTGTATATTGGGGAACTCACTAAGCATTTATGCTTACAGTTGTTATGTATGTGTTTCAGGTACTAGCGAGGACCGTGGGAAGGCGCCGGTGTGATCGGTACACACTGAAGAATGTTTTTATGATCTTGGGATTTAGACAGTTTGTATTTGACATGACACTTAAATTATTTATGCCTTGTTTTGAATGAAAATACTCTATTTTTAAAATGAAAAATTTGTTTGAAAATTTGCGTTGTTACAATTGGTATCAGAGCCTTGGTTTGGGGGATTCGGGTGCACCTTCGGGTGTAACTGAACTCAAACCGAGGATTTAAGGAAAATCGTTTAAAAAAAAATAAAATAATAATAAAGGCATAAACTTTTATAAATGGTAAAGTGGTAAACAAGAAAGAAGCAGTGTGTACGATCAGCCAGCGCCCGAACGGTAAAGATCCCCAGAATACCTTACAATGTTATGTTATGCAATGAATTATGAATTGTTATGCATGCTAGAAGACTAGGTATTCATGATAGGACTAGAGTGGCCTGATTTGTGATGCCTTAGTCTAGGAAAGTTTGCCGATATGAGATGCTTTGCTAGTGTGCGAGTAGATAGTGCATAACAGAAGTAGAGTACTCACTATCCGGGGTTTGGGGAGGAAGATTTGGGATGAATGCTGATGTGGTGTGGTCGGTAGTATTGGGCCCGTACTACCGAAGACACCGGGTCAGTGGGAGACCCAAGTAAGAATCCCTGGATATCGGAGACTGAGTAGGGTTGCGTTATCGAGTACGATTATACTCGATGGAGTCTCTGATAGTTTTATGTTGTATTTCAGAGACATCATGGTTAGACCACGCCACGGAGCGAGTTCGAGCGGTGTGAGTGACGAGGAGATTCGTCAGATGATTCACGAGGAGGTAGCTACGGCGATCCGGGCTGAGATCCCGGAGATGTTTGGGTCTATTAAGACCACCCTGATGGAGATGTTTGAGGAGCGGTATGCCGCATTGACTGAAGCTGTAGCCGCTGCAGCTACCGCAGCTGTGGCCGCTGCCAGGCCACAGGGGGGTGACTCGTTGCTGTTCCGGGAGTTCAGCAACACGAAGCCACCTGAGTTCGATGGGACGCATGATCCGATTGTTGCGATGAGGTGGATCACGGATATAGAGGGGTGCTTCTACACTTGTTCATGCCCGGAGCACCTGAGGGTACGGTTCGCTTTGAACCAGCTCCGTCTGGGAGCGAAGGACTGGTGGGAGTTCGTGACGGCGAACTTCACTTTGGCAGAGATTACAGCAGTGACATGGGAGGGGTTTACTGCCATGTTCAGGGATGAGTACGTTCCCCCGGTGGAGAGGGAACGATTGGTTCAGGAGTTCTTAACCCTCAAGCAGGGTACTGATTCGGTTGCGGCAATCACGCGGAAGTTTCATGAGAGGGCGATGTTCTGCCCCGAGCTGGTGTCCACAGAGCAGGCTCGGATGAGCCGGTACTTGGGAGTTTTGAGGAGGGATATCCGGGAGTTTGTTTCGAACTCCACCTATCATACTTTTACTGAGCTTCAGGAAAATGCCAGGAAGCGTGAGATCGAGTTGGAGACCCAGGCCAGGGAGGAGGCCGAGTCTCAGCAGGTGGACCGGCGGCCGGCTCAGTCTCAGCCGGCAGCCAAGCGGACCAAGTCCGCCGATTCGAGGACGGGAGGTCCGAAGGGCCGCACTTGTGGAAAGTGCGGCAAGGGTCACGATGGGGCGTGTCGAGCTGGTGCTTGCTACAAGTGCGGCAAGGAGGGGCACATTGCTAGGGAGTGTCCCAAGGGGTTTATGGTTTGCTTTCATTAAAACCAGAACGGCCACCGGAAGGCCGAGTGCCCTCAGCTTCGTCAGGGATCTGCACCTACTGCCAGGACTACTGAGACTCGACCGGTGAAGGTCGAGGCCCCAAGGGCTCGTGGGAGAGCCTTTCAGCTGACTGCGGAGGAGGTCCGCGCTGCGCCCGATGTTGTGGCAGGTATGCTGTAATTCATGTATTTATTTTAATGTCGAGATGTTATGCTTATGTTATTATATGCGTAGGTACTTTCCTTGTGAACTCTGTGCCTGCTCTAGTGTTATTTGACTCGGGTGCGAGTAGGTCCTTTGTATCTTTAGCCTTTAGTCAGCATATCAGCGTTAGTCGCGAGTCGTTGAGTCGACCTTTGAGAGTTTCTATAGCTGACGAGAGAGTGATTTGTGCCACGGAGGTTCTTCGGGGGTGCGTGCTAGAGATTTTCGGGGTTGAGTTCCCTATTGATCTGATTCCTATTGCGATGGGTGATGTCTGTGTCATCGTGGGCATGGACTGGTTGAGCCGATTCGGCGCTGTCATCGACTGTGAGCGTCAGCTGGTGACTATACGAGACCATAGTGGGGGAGTCCTTTCGGCGTACGGCGAGGGTACCCGTTCAGGATCAGCTTTTTGTTCGGCCGCTAGGGCGAGGCAGTGTCTACAGCAGGGCTGTAAGGGTTTTGTGGCGTATGTGATGGATACGCGGGAGGTTTCCGAGAGACCGAGGTCAGTTGAGGAGGTCCCAGTGGTGCGTGAGTTTCCAGATGTTTTCCCCGAGGAGCTGCCGGGAGTACCTCCTGCGAGGCAAGTAGAGTTTGGTATCGATCTGATTCCGGGGGCTGCGCCTATTGCGAAGGTGCCTTATCGTCTCGCACCTCCAGAGATGCAAGAGTTGTCCTCGCAACTCCAGGAGTTGCTGGGGAAGGGATTTATTCGGCCGAGCAGCTCGCCGTGGGGAGCACCGATTCTGTTCGTCAAGAAGAAGGATGGTTCACACCGGATGTGCATTGACTATCGGGAGTTGAACAAGGTGACGGTCAAGAACCGCTATCCGTTACCGAGGATCGATGATTTATTCGATCAGTTGCAAGGGGCATCTTGGTTTTCCAAGATCGATCTGAGATCAGGGTACCATCAGGTAAGAGTACGGGATGAGGACGTCCAGAAGACAGCATTTAGGACGCGGTATGGGCATTACAAGTTCGTGGTGATGCCTTTCGGGCTCACCAATGCCCCGGCAGTGTTCATGGACCTCATGAACAGGGTATGCAGGCCGATGCTGGATCGGTCTGTGATTGTATTTATCGACGACATCCTGGTGTATTCGCGATCTAGAGAGCAGCATGAGGGACATTTGAGGGAGGTCCTTGAGATATTGAGGTCGGAGAAGCTTTATGCAAAGTTCTCCAAATGTGACTTCTGGTTGCGGGAGGTCCAATTTCTAGGACACGTTGTTAATCAGGAAGGGATATTGGTCGATCCGGCCAAGGTTGAGGCGGTGATGAGTTGGGAGGTGCCGAAGTCACCCTCCGAGATCAGGAGTTTCCTTGGGCTGGCAGGGTATTATCGGAGATTCATTAAGGATTTCTCCAAGATAGCAGTGCCGCTCACCAGATTGACCCGGAAGGGTGTTGCATTCTCATGGGGACCCGAGCAGCAGACCTCCTTCGAGACACTTCGCCAGAGGTTGTGTGAAGCCCCGGTATTAGCTCTCCCGGACGGGATGGAAGATTTTGTAGTATACTGCGACGCATCGATTTCAGGACTGGGTGCAGTGTTGATGCAGAGGGGTCATGTGATAGCTTATGCGTCGAGGCAGCTGAAGCCTCATGAGGCGAGATATCCCACGCATGATTTAGAGTTGGGGGCAGTAGTGTTCGCTCTCAAGATTTGGCGTCACTACCTGTATGGGGTTCGATGTACGATATACACGGACCATAAGAGCTTGAAGTATTTAATGGATCAGCCCAACCTAAATATGCGTCAGAGGAGGTGGTTGGATGTGGTCAAGGATTATGATTGTGAGATCCTGTACCACCCAGGCAAGGCTAATGTGGTAGCCGATGCATTGAGCCGCAAGGCGGAGAGTACTCCATTGCGAGATGTATGTTTGAGACTGACTGTGATGACTCCAGTATTGGATGCTATTCGTGGGGCATAGGCCGAGGCTGTACGACCAGAGATGCAGAAGAAAGAGCGGGTTGTGGGGTTAATTTAAGAGTTCGTTAAGGATGGACGAGGGCTTATGACGTTTCAGGGTCGGATTTGGGTACCGTTCGTGGGCGGTACGCGTGCTACTTTGATGGAGGAGGCTCACAGATCGAAATTCTCGATCCATCCCGGTGCTACAAAGATGTATTTGGACTTGAGGAAGGAATACTTGTGGCCTTGTATGAAGAGAGACGTCGCCTGGTTCGTTGAGAGGTGTTTGACCTGCCGTAAGGTTAAGGCCGAGCACCAGAGGCCGCATGGCAAGTTGCAGCCATTGGAGATTCCCGAGTGGAAGTGGGAACAGATCACTATGGATTTCATCACCAAATTGCCGAGGACTGCCAGGGGAGTTGATGCAATTTGGGTGATTGTGGATAGGTTGACAAAGAGTGCACACTTCCTTGCCATCAGCGAGAGTTCATCAGCGGAGAAGTTGGCGGAGTTATATGTGAGAGAGGTGGTATCTCGGCATGGAGTGCCGATCTCGATTGTTTCGGACCGCAATGTACGCTTCACTTCCAGGTTCTGGAAGAAATTCCATGAGGAGCTGGGTACTAAACTGCATTTTAGTACCGCATACCATCCCCAGACAGACGGTCAGAGCGAGCGGACGATTCAGACACTGGAGGACATGCTTCGAGCGTGTGTGTTAGACTTCGGGGGTAGCTGGGATGCGCATTTACCTTTGGCAGAGTTTTCCTACAACAACAGCCATCATTCGAGCATTGGTATGCCACCTTTTGAGTTGTTGTATGGTAGGAGGTGTCGGACCCCCATTTGCTGGGGAGAGGTGGGACAGAGGGTGATGGGCAGCACAGAGATCGTGCTTCAGACGACAGAGCAGATTCAGCAAGTTAGACAGAGGTTATTGACCGCCCAGAGCCGACAGAAGAGTTATGCAGACAGGCGCCGATCCGAGCTTGAGTTTCAAGTCGGCGACTTCGTTCTCCTGAAGGTCTCTCCTTGGAAAGGAGTGATTCGATTCAGGAAGAAGGGCAAGTTGGGGCCCCGGTATATTGGGCCATTTCGTGTGATTGCAAGGATAGGCCGGGTAGCCTATCGGTTGGAGTTGCCAACAGAGTTGGGACAGATCCACGACACTTTTCATGTGTCGCAATTGAGGAAGTGCATAGCCGATGAGTCGGCAGTGGTTCCATTAGAGGATATTCAGGTGGATGCGAGCCTGAATTATGCTGAGAGACCAGTGGCCATCAGGGATCGGAAGATCAAGGTTCTGAGGAACAAGGAGGTACCTCTGGTGTTGGTCCAGTGGCAACACCGGAAAGGATCGGAAATGACTTGGGAGCCGGAACGTGAGATGCGGGAGCAGCATCCGGAGCTATTTTCAGAGTGAGACTTCGAGGGCGAAGTCTAATCCTAGTGGGGGAGAATTGTAACAGCCCGGAATTTCAGGTATTTTTATAATATTGTTTTTGGGGTGTTTTAGGAGGGGACTCGGCGAGTTGGAGCCAGACTCGCCGAGTAGGACCACAGACTGGGTCGCGGGTTCGCGACTGGACTCGACGAGTCCATTATGGACTCGGCGAGTCTGCGCTGTTCAGCGGAAACCCTAGCCGTTTGGTTTTGGAACGTATATAATGCACTTATAGGCCGTCATTGTCCGTCTTTAGTCGACTGAGAAGAACCCTAAACGGCTGTGGGCATCTAGAGCAAGATTGAAGGATATTAGGGCCTTGAAGAAATTGTTGTGCAAGGAGGAGAAGAGTTTTGGCTAAAGGAACAGCAAGGGATTCGAGTTCTGCGGTTTGGGGACACAGAGAGTGCGTTATTCAGGTAATATTTCGGATCTTTTCTGTTATGTTGATGTGTGCATGGATTTACGGTTATGGAACCCATTTGAGGATTAGATGGATTAGTACCTTGTTACCGAAACAACTATAACCCTATATTAGGACCTTTAGAGGTCCAGAAGGTCCCATGCTTGTGTATTTCGGGACAATACGTATCTCAGGAAGCAGTTTGATCGACTGCATGGCAGGGACTCGCCGAGTCCGACGAATAGACTCGGCGAGTAGCTTGGAGATTGAATGGAACTCGTCGAGCTGTTCTTCAGACTCGGCGAGTGGAGTCGGGGTGGCCCCGCGATTCTTCCACGAGGATCTCGTCGATCCAAGAGGGATACTCGACGAGTAGAAAGGGAACATCAGGGAAAGTTGGGGAGGACGTCTAGACTCGCCGAGTCACCTTTGCACTCGCCGAGTCCGGTCAAGTTGACCGTTGACCGTTGACCAGAGTTGATCTAAGTCTGACTTCTTAGGGATAGTCACACTTAGAAGATATAAGTGTTAATGAGAAATATGTGATGTTATAGGGAGGTTGTAGCTCGACGGATTGTGCACGAGTGATTTCAGGATTTGCTAACTTTCAGCATTCACGAGGTGAGTCTTCTCACTATACTGTACCCGGAAGGGTTTGACTGTGTGACCGGAAGGTCAGATATGATATGTGATATGTATGCTATATGTGGTAAGTTATTTGTTATATGTGTTATGTATGTTATGTGGGCCGGAAGGCAATATGTTATGGGCCGGAAGGCGTTGTGTTGAGGACCGGAAGGTCAGGGCCTGGAAAGGCGTATGTGCGTAAGTTGTATATTGGGGAACTCAATAAGCATTTATGCTTACAGTTGTTATGTATGTGTTTTAGGTACTAGCGAGGACCGTGGGAAGGCGCCGGTGTGATCGGTACACACTGAAGAATGTTTTTATGATCTTGGGATTTAGACAGTTTGTATTTGACATGACACTTAAATTATTTATGCCTTGTTTTGAATGAAAATACTCTATTTTTAAAATGAAAAATTTGTTTGAAAATTTGCGTTGTTACAAAAATCATCGAGGGGCCCAAGATATATCTTTTAATCTTCCAAGAATTAAAAGGAACGGATAAACTTTGACATTATATGCTTGTACTAACTATTCATCAAATCATACACAACAGTGCGTTTTATAACATCAAGTTACTAATGCATTTTTGCACTATCAATGTACAACCAATTCATAGTCAACAACTCACATATCTTGGTTTGAACACTTGTATGATATTTTCGTCTCACGATCACGCGTGATAAATTCAATGAAGTGATTCAAGTGAGCGTGTGTTTAATCCAATACTCAGACCTTATGAGCACTCATGAATGTTGTAGCAAAATTTTGCTATGTCTAAAACACTCCAGACAATCTAGAAGCCAAATTCATGACAGTCTTGACTCAATACCTACTTCCAAAGTATGATCGACTGTGGATAGTTTGAATAATATAATTATTCTGGAAGTCAAAACATGCAAAATGAAACAATAGTAAACAATTCACACAAGATAGTAACTTTACTCATAAATAAAAACACATTTTATTTAATCATCAAATGTTAATTACATTTTATCTATTACAAGCTTCGAAATAGCTATCTAATCATTAAAACTAATATCATCCTTCAGCCCAATGCGCCTCGCATGCTGCAAATGCTTAATCCTACTCAATCCCTTCGTGAGGGAATCTGCTGGGTTCTCATCTGATGATATCGTCTTTACCAAAAGCAGTCCTTCATCCACTCGATTTCTTATGAAGTGATATTTCCTGTCGATGTGCCTGGATCCGCCATGATCCCTTCGTTCCTTGGTTAAGGCAACTGCACCCTGATTGTCATGGAAAATCTCCATAGGCTCCTTTATATTTGGTACAACTTCAAGGTCTCCAATGAAGTTCTTCAGCCATATCGCCTCCTTCGATGCTTCACTTGCTGCTATGTACTCTGATTCGCACGTTGAATCACCTGTAGTCTCCTGTTTGGTACTTTTCCAAGTTATCGCTCCTCCATTCAGGGTAAAACGCAGCCCAACTAAGAGCAGAAATTATCTTTGTCAATCTGAAAGCTGGCGTCACTATACCCTGTGACTCTTAAGTCATCACTCCCACCAAGAGTAAGGACCCAATCCTTAGTCCTGCATAGGTACTTAACAATATTCTTTACCGCAGTCTAGTGAGATTTACCAGGATTCCCTTGATATCTACTGACCATGCTCAAAGCAAAGGCCGCATCAGGGCGGGTATAAGTCATAGCATACATGATCGAGCCAACTACAGAAGCATATGGTACTCGACTAATCTCAGCTATCTCAGCCTCTGTACTCGGACTCTGAGTCTTACTCAGTTTGGTATTGCCTTGGATGGGTAAGTCACCTTTCTTGGAATTCTCCATGCTAAATCGTTTCAACACCTTGTCCAAGTAGGTACTTTAACTAAGTCCAATTAGTCTTTTAATCCTGTTTCTCAATATCCTTATCCCTAGGATGTAAGCGGCTTCTCCAAGGTCCTTCATAGTGAAACACTTCCCAAGCCATGACTTAACCTCCTGCAAGGTTGGAAGGTCATTTTCTATGAGTGGTATGTCATCCACATACAACAACAGAAAGCTAACTACACTCCCACTAGCCTTGACATACACACATGACTCATCCTTGCTTCTCGAAAATCCAAACTCTTTGACTTTCTCATCGAAAAAAAAATTCCATCTGCGAGATGCTTGTTTCTATCCATAAATGTATTTCTCAAGCTTACACACTCTATTAGGGTAGTTTGCAATGACAAAACCCTCTGGCTGACTCATGTAAACATCTTCAGACAACTTCCCATTAAGGAAAGCGGTTTTGACATCCATTTTCCATATTTCATAGTCATGAAATGCAGCTATGGCTAACATAACCTTAATAGATTTAATCTTCGCTACTGGTGAGAAGGTCTCATCATAGTCAACTCCATGAGTTTTAGTAAAGTCCTTCGCAACCAGTCGTGCCTGATCTGTGTTTACTTTCCCATCCATGTTGGTCTTCTTCTTGAAGATCCATTTGCACCCAATTGTCTTACGACCCGGTACATTGTCAACCAAGTTCCAAACTTGATTGTCATACATGGACTGAATCTCGCTGTCAAAAGTCTGGGATGACACTTTACCAAGATACGCCTTGGCTCTAAAAAGACAACTGAACACCCATATCATCTAAATTACGTCACCCACACCCAAATAGGAACAATTCGGGACAGGGTATTACATTCAGAGCAATCCATACATAAGCCGTGGGCCCCGAGGACAAGCCAGAATTATGTTGTGGGCTTGGGAGCAATCCATATATGAGTTGAGGGCCTAATTGGCATGCTAAACTCATATTGTGGGCTCGGGGAGCAATCCATATATGAGCTGAGGGCCCGATTGGCATGCTAAACTCATAATGTGGGCTCAACATATGCTGTTATATGTATGTGTGTGTTGGTACCTTGAAGGAGCTCAATAAACTTTGGTTTACAATTTTATATTATTGTTTCTGGTACATCTGATGATCGTAAGAAAGCAAAGGCATGATCGTGCACATCCTTCTGTTTTATGTCACTAGGTCTCTGGAAAAACTCTTATTTGGAAATAATGCTTTTGAAACAATTACTTTTTGTAAACAATATTGATTAATGGTTGATTTAGAAAATTTTAAATTTTCTTGGATTTTTGGTGTGTTACAAGAGATCTAAAGAACTAAAGAGCAAGACATAAACTTTACACTTACAATAGTCCATAAATGAAGTAACTTTGATGGATCTAAACTTGCAACAACATTCCTTGCAACCCAAAGAACCTTCTTAATCTTTAAGCTTCATCAAAACATAAGCAAAAACATCCAAAATAGGAGAGATGAGAGAGGAGGATCTCAAATATTGAAGATGGAGGCTAGGGTTTCTCCTAAGGAGTTCTAGATGTGATGGAGGCTAAGAAAATACCCTAAAACATGAACCATTTCCTTTAAATACGTTGAAAACACTAAAATTCATGGGATTGGGCTGCCCCAGTTGCCACCTTTTGCCAATTTGATATGCCACCTCGTGACCGCTCCCACCCTGTGGCAATTGGCTTGCCACCTCCTGGCTGTGGGTTTTCACCAAAATTCATTCAAACTTCAAATAGTCATAAATTCTTTGTTTCAACTCCGTTTTTGGAAATCTTTATATCCACACGAAGGTATTGACAAGCCTCACAATTCTATCCAATTGGTTTTGACTAAAATCATACATAACCAAATTCCTTAATTCACGCAACAGGTGCGAAACATCACTTTTCCCAATTCTCCCTTTGGTTCCAAAACACGAATCAAGGGCTTAGATCTTATAATCAATATTATCAATATTCAATAGGGTCTAAGGTTTATTTCCTTAAAGCCCAAGGCCTTTACATGATCGAACTATGGTCCACAATCCCGAAATAGAAACATCCTGAAATTGGATGTCACACTCATGCCCGTCTTCATGATTAATTTTGATCTTATTTCATTTTTCGATCAAAAATAGAGTGAATCGTGGGCATCTATCTGTGATTTTTAGAGTTTAGACTTTTGAAGAATATAAGAAAGGAGATTAGTTAGTATTTGGGTTCTTCTAACCGGTCTTGGCCTATTATCTATATGGTAATAGTTGTGTTGATTGAAGTAAGATTTCCCACCTTATAAGTTAACAAAATTCTCGGGAGAAATCTTGGTGAAGACTTCAGTTCATATCTAGATAGATATTGGTAGTACTTATTTTAATTCGCTATAAGAATTTTTTGGATGTCTCACATTTGTAGCAAAATTATTCTTTTGGAGAATCATTTTATGAACATATGAAAGAATTTGAATTTTGAATATATTTTGAGAAATAAAATTGATTAGTATTGTGATGTGGTACTGATTATTGGTCTTTCGATCGATTTTTTGGCCTTACTAGTTGATCTTAATTGTGAAAGAATATGTTACTGAAGTGATATGAAATTGAGTTTTGGTCTTCTTATCAAAATTTTAACTTTACTATTTGATTTAGATCTTCTATCTGGTTGGATTTATTCAGTTTCTAAAGTTTCCAGATCCACATTATTTGATGTTCAGACTCTACACAAAGAACTTCGTTTATTCTTTGAAGATTTTTGGTGTATTATGATTTGAGAACAAGATATTTCTCGGCACCAAACTTGCCAGTTGGACGTTCAAACTTATATCACCGTTTATTACCCTCATCATTTCCGAACATTTAGGGAAGATTGTTGGATCAAGAAATACTTTTCCCCAAATAATGGAATCAATTCTCTTTCTCCAAATTAATTCTCTTTCTCTACATTTTCAAAATCTCTATACGAAACGTGGCTTAGTTGTCTAGTTCTATAAATATGGTTAAAGTCTTTTAAGTGAACACATATGATGATTGTGGTCCAATAAGTTGTTTAAGTAGTTTCCTTTTATTTGGGCTTATTCAGGCTGTTTAGAGATATTAAAAGATTGACAAAACCAAAAGAACCCCACAATATTTTTTTCCATAAACACAAATTATACAATTTGAGTATGCTAGTTTAAAGTCCAAACTAAACCAGAATTCCAATAATGAACAATCATTAAACTACTATTTCATCGTAAATCCCTTTGAACCCACACTAGGATCGTATCAACTGGATGCCAACATTTACATCTATGGGTATCTATGGGTACAACAGTCATTTCAACCATATGTTTACGCGATATGTTTCTGGGCAGGCATTTCTTCTAATGGCACATCATCGGCTTCATCTCCGGCTCCTTTGTATTTATACCATTTTGCTACTATCAAAAAATATATAAAGTTCAACACCTCCAAACCCATGCATAAATAATAAAAATAATCTAACTTCGCTTCGTTAAGGTCTTCAGCTAACCAATTTCTCGACCCACCTTCCCGAGTCGTCTTATGAACCACAGTTATCAAGAAACTGCTCAAGTAACTCGACATGGCAAACCCACAAAACAAAAACGAACCTGCGAAACTTCTCATGTTTTCAGGAAACTGTTTGTAGAAAAACTCAACCAATCCGATTACCGCAAACGCTTCGGAGAGCCCAGCTATTGATAACTGAAATATTAACCAGTAACCCGGCATTGATGAAATCGCACCTTTTCCCTTTTCATACCCAACTGTTGGCATTGAATGTGCCTCATCTCTTCTTTTCGTTTCTACCAAACCTGCAACAAGCATCGTTATAATGGCGATACCTGCTCCGACTCCTATTCTTTGGAGAAGAGAAATCCCTTGTCGTTTGTGTGTTATTCTCCGGAGACATGGAACTACTATTTGGTCGTAGATTGGGATCCATATAGTGAGAGCAAGCATTTGGAAGACGGTGTATGAAGCTGCCGGAACCTGAAATGAACTTGGCCTGAGTCGCCGGTCGGATTGTAAGGCTTGAAAGACTGTGTACGTTTGCATTTGGTTAATTGAAACATTGTAGATTATGCAAGATATCCAAATCGGAACAGTTTTGATCACACATTTCACTTCTTCTATTTGTTGTATACTACAAAGCGTCCACCGGTTTCCGGAAGACCCATCGGAGTTAACTATATCTTCCGAAGTCATGATCGCTGCTTTATTTAGAAACTTGAGCTGTTTGCTGTAAGGAAGTTTTGAGTTGATGGATTTGGAAGAAACGTGATTGAACAGTGAAGTTGCAGGTTCATCGGGAAACGCTAGATCCCGCTTCTTCACGGTGGCGACGAGGACTTGACATATGCTTGTTAACGGGCTGCCGTCCGGCAACACTTTGACGTATATATTCGTGCCGATAAAAAAAACAGCACATGACAAGAACATAAGGAACGTTGGAATGGCTAATCCGATTGCCCAGTTAATATCTGCTTGAACGTAGACGATAACTGTCAATGATACCATCATGGCGAAAGTGAAGGTGAAGTAGTACCAGTTGAAGAAACTGGCGATTCCCCGTTGGCCGGATTCTGTGTTTGGATTGAATTGGTCGGCGCCGAAGGCTAAGTTACATGGCCGGATTCCGCTTGCCCCGATGATCAAAAACAAGAAACCGGTCAACAAGAAAGCCATTTGCCAGGGCGTTGCTCCGACGCATGGAGCTTCTACACAATGAGGAGGATGAAGCTTTGTGACTGCTGCGGTTAACGTCAGCACAAGCATTCCCTGGGTTAAGATAGTTAAATTTAATAAAATCCTAACTTTGAATTTTAAATAAAACATAAAAATATATTAATTAAATATATTGTAATTTAAAGAACAATTAAGAGATGATAAACCATAACTTAAGTCGATTTGTACTTTAGGAAATATATTTTTGTATCAATATTTAAGTGCCATACACTATATACACTATAAGCTTATTGGACACGATATATGACATGATTAACTTTTTAAAGCTTTCTTAATTTTGTCACATCACATTTCTATCAATTAAAAAAATTTGACAAACAAACTCAGATTATTAATCTTTTAAATATTGTTTTCAGAAATTAATAAATTTCTTTTGTATTATCTAAACTACTTGTGTATTTTTAATTTAAGGTCCATATAATACTTTTAAAATTTGGTATTAATTGATATTAATAGTAAATAAAAATGATTAATTAGAATTTTATTATAATGTTTGTTAATCATTGATATAGGCATCATTTCGATCATTTTGACAATTATTTTGTGATACTATAAACTTTTTAAACAATTATATTCAAATCGGTTTTAAATTGTTTTCATACAATCTTCTTGTGTTTAAGAAAATTATAATTAAGATTTAGAGGAATATATATATGTACCAGGAAAGATGATACTGATGCGAATCCCAAGACCTTGTATCGACCGAAATAAGTGTCAGAGAGAAAAGCTCCGATAAGAGTACCAAAGTTGCAAGTACCATTAAATACGTAGATAAGATTAGTAGCTGTTATCGACTTCATATTAAATACTGTCGTTAAATATACAAGTAGATTTGTCGATGTCCCGATGGTTCCTAGCTTCTCAAACGTCTCGTTTCCTACAAATCATATGAAATTATAATACACAATAATAGATGAATAACTTGATTGATATGGTATGATGTGATAACAAAATATAGAGTTCATATAGAAAAAAATTGTTTAGAAAAATAACCAATTTTATTTTATTTTTTTTCATCAAGCTTCTAATTTATAATAGTAGATTTTATTTATGCATTTTTTAAAAATAAAAAATTTGTAGTGTTTATTATATTTTATGTATAATCCAAATAATGAAAATAAAATTTGTGTATAACTTTAAACAAGTTATCATTAAATATATATAGTAAAATTAATATATATATATATATATATATATATATATATATATATATATATAATAGTTGTGAAACTCGCATATTATACGGGTTGATTAAAACATAATGTTAAATACGAAAGAGTAAACTGGAAGTTTATTTTGTATTTGAAATTTGAAATAAATGAAAATTATGAGAATTTTTTTTTAAATAAAACAAGCAAAAAATAAATTAATTAAAATTATGTGTTTAGTTGTCAGATTTGTATACTAAACGTGTTAATTATAACAAAATGTTAAATAAGAACGTTTAAATTGAATTTATTAGAATTTGAAATTTGAAATTAATATAGTTATTATGATATATTTAATTTATAGAAACTAAATAAATGATATAAAGGAAAATAAAAAATGAAAGCAATGACAAATGAAAAATAAATATCTCTAAATTACCACAAATTAACATTTGACAAACTGAATGAGAGAATGATATGTGACAATAAGATTTTTTTTATTAGGAATGATATATATATATATATATATATATATATATATATATATATATATATATATATATATATATATATATTTATGGATTTTGTACATATAGTATTAAAAACATAGTAAATAAAGATTAAAATGTTAATAGGTTTAAATAATGAGTATTCTATGATTCAAATGTTAGAAAAGTTTGATGATATATTAATATCAGTTGTAAAATCCATGTATTACATAGGTTAATTAAAGAAAAAAATTTAAAATATAAATGTTTAAATATTTAAGAACTTTAGATTTATAAAAAAATAATAAAAATAATGAATTATTAAAAGTGATTTTTATTTTTTAAATTTAAATAAATAAATAAAATTAACGAGTTTTAATTTGGAAATTTTAAAATAAGAAAAGTAATTCATTAATGAAATTTATATTTATTTATTAATACATTTATTGTAATTATTAAATTAAAGTATTATATGAAATTTATTGAAATATAAAAACTAATAAAATGACAAATAGAAAAAAATTAATTAAAAAGAATCACAATATTACATTTAAAAAATTAAATGAAAATATGATATGTGGCAAACGTTCCCTTGTTAGTGTAGATTTTAAAACCGGTAGTTATATTAATATGGCCTTATCCATTTTTTATCTTTTTGTTGAAGTGCCTTATCTAGTTATCATGTGGAGCACTTTCTTCGTAAAGTTTATAATAAACATAATTATTTAAAGAAAAAAAAATCGAAAAAAAACCCATACGATAATAGGCAAGTGAGATTTAGGTAAATTATACTGAAAATTTACAAATCTAGATTCATTTTAAAATATAAAACAATAAAAAAAGTACGAATGTAGATCTAATTATGTATGTAAATCGAAAATATAGTTGCTTATATGTGATAACACAAACTCGTCCACTAAAATAAGATAAGATAGCTGAACAGTCATTTGCACGATGCATATGATCAGCTGGCAACCTGAAACTTATATGTCTAAAACAATATTTTACTACTACTACTAGGACTTAATTAAACAAGTTTAACCGAAATATGTCTCCATCTATTTTCACGAAATTTGTTATAGTTAAGTATATATATTCGCTATGTAGTATAACTGTATAAGTATGTATATACCTATAACATAAGGCATGGCTCTAACTCCTCTGTAGTTGAGCTCTTTGATTTCTTCCACTTTCTCATCTCCATTCTCCATGGCTTCCACCTTCTTCTCCATTTCCTTCTCTCACTCTCTCTCTATATATATTTGTATGTATATATTACTATATTTTGAGTGTGTAAGAGTCTAAATTTCGCTCAAAACAGAACTTTTACATGAAGAGAGAACTGAGTGGCAGATATGTATATATAGAATAGACACAGGCATTGGAATTTGTAACATGGAAGAAGAGGTAGGGTGTGGTTCACCGACTTGGTTCTAGACGCGCGTGGGACATATCTTAACACTGGTTGGAGTCAACTGTGACCAATATTTTTCGTTGATGCCCTTCAACTTTTAACAAACTTCCAAAAAACTCCCTCTTTGTATTACAATATATATATATATATATATATATATATATATATATATATATATATATATATATATATATATATATATATATATATATATATATATAAAGGTTAGGTTATTTTGTTTTCACTATTTATTATGTGCATGTATGATTGATTCTGGACCAATCATTTTACTTATTTTAAAAAAATAATTAATGCATATTACATGTTGAAGATATAATAGATATTAATTACATCTTCAGCATTTAATATGTATTAATTACTTTCTTAAAATAACTAAAATGATTGGTCCAGAATCAATATATATATATATATATATATATATATATATATATATATATATAGAGAGAGAGAGAGAGAGAGAGAGAGAGAAAGAAGAAATGATGTAATTATTTAGAGTTGGGGCATCACAAAATTCATAACTTTTAAAAAATTGTCTCCTATTTAATCTGTTTTTTTATAAAGGAGGAGGGAGTAGTTCCCATTGAACCCACCGAACCTACTGAACTCACTGCCATATCAGCTTTTCTCTTTGATTTTTCTTCATCTTTCCGAACTCACAACACACGGAAATCCTATCTTTCTCAACCCATTCAATTAAAAAAATATACAAAATAATCAAGGTAAAAATCTTAATTAGCAATAGGGTTACCGCCGGTACCACTCCCTCTTCGGCAGGTTGTTTAATTGGTTTCACGAACCCACTTCATTCTCTCTCTCTCTACTTTGTCTCTCTCATTTTCTTTTGTACCATATGTTTTAAGACTTGTATCTTAGTTGTTTAGTATTTTTTTTTAATTGAGTGGTTTGAGTGGGTTGAAAAAGATAGGATTTTCATGTGTTGTGGGTTCGAAAGGATGAAGAAAAATCAAAGAGAAAAACTGATGTGGGAGTGAGTTCGGTGGGTTCAATGGGAACGACTTCCTCCTCCCTAATATATTCTTATTTTAACATAAAAATGTATGTGAAAATCTCTTTCTAACCATACTTCAAAAAGGTTTTAAATTTTGCGGCTAATCAAGGATCTTGGAACTATCTATATTTCCATGTTTCTAGCATGCGAGTATTATTTATTTGAAATGCTTTTTCCTATGATATCACACTTTTGCAATATATTTCGGCTATGTGAAAATGTTTAGTTTCCACATTCCATGTTGTTTTGTGTGATTTTAATTACTATTTATGAAAAATCATGTAAATGCCACTGAAATCTGTATATAGTATCTTAATGATCTTTACTATTAATATGAACTTTCTATAGTTTCTAAAATATTTTTGTTCACATGAACAAGTGTCACATTTAAGTTCATTGCGAAACTATTCATATGAATAATTTCGCATTTCGAGCCATTAGAAAGCTATTAACATTTGTTTTATGTGGTTCCCAGCTATAATTGACCATCATATGCCTTTTAATTTTTATAAACATGAACAATAGTGTTAGTTACTACTCATATGAACTTTTGTTGTTTTTTGTCATACCTGACCATCATTATCAATGAAAAACAAGCACAACCTCGCAATATGACCTATTGCAAAACTGTTCATAATTTATTTCTTCAAACCAAATTGTTTATCATTTAAAGTAGCGTTTTCAGGACGGGTGAGCAACCAGTAGCGGATCCAGAGCAAACGTTAACCGGGTTCCATAATGATAAAAATATTGAAAATAAGAAAAATAAGAAAAAAAATCTGAAATTTGAGGTCTTGTTAAGGTTTTTTAAGCAAAAACAATGATGTCCAAGGTTTTTAAGTGGGTGTCTATGTAATTCTATCAAAAAATATATTTTTCTATTAAAAATTATGATGGGCCCACCATCAAGTGGGGTCATACACCCCACTTGTTATATACTGCACTATGAACAACACGTAAGCACCTGTCCTTGCGAGGGGTACGGAAGTTGTAAACGACTGCTAATACCTCGTAGGTTGAGAAGCAAAAGGAGGAATTCATCAGATGAGAGGCTTTCAATATTAAATTTGTATAAAATAACTATATTGTTATATTGCATATTAATTGTATCTGATTTACAATCCAACCAAGAAGAACATGACAAAGAAAGAGTCTCATGAGTCATGATTCAATATATGTGTCACGCAGCCACCTCTCTCTCCGGTGTGCATATGATTTAACAATTAATTAGAGGTCCAAAGAGACGACGCAGCCAACAATTAATACCATCCAACAAAAAAAATGACATATGATCTTTAATAATAAATTAATAGTACATTTTTCTTATCCATCCAAAATTTCAATATTTTTCAGTGGCTGAAAATATAAAAATATCTCGTATTTTAGAAACAAATAAACATATAAACATTATGACGAGTAGATCCATTATTCAACTAAATATTACAAGAAGAAAAAAACGTCCGCTCTTTTGTTGTATTCACTAGCTAAAGTCAAATCACATAATGATGTGGGACAAATAAAAATGTACAAATTCACGTGCTTCACATATATGTCCATGGTCGTTGCATATTACAAAATAAAAAATATAACACGTGAAAATCGCGTCTAATAATATTATATTTCTTTTTGATTCACAAAAGGTTAAAACCGATATACCCAAGTTCGCACTGCAAAAATATGACGAAATTGTGACTTATGACTCATGAGGGTCTTTTTATGAGTTCCCAAAATCTTGGGGGTTTAGTATGCTATTCAGCTATAATATAGGCCCGACAATGAAATTATTCAATACCTAAACAACGAGACAAACACAAGTGCACGCACAAGAGACGCGTATACTTGCAGAAAACATAAACAAACACGTATTATGCCAATAAACTACAAGCACAAGATGTGTTGGATTTGAATTCGTTTTCTTTCTATCGTTTCAGAATCGACGTTAGGAAATCAATGGCATTGACGAATAACCTCAACCCCTCGTGTTGGCAGATTTAAGATAAGATTTTAATGAAAAGACAAAAACATCATATTTTGTGAGTAAAATTTCTGTTGTTTCAGTCAGACTTTGCATACCAATTAAAGCCAATTTATAGTTTGCATATCTATGTTTACTAAAGTTTTGAATGTTTGAAAAACACATTAACATATTGCAAAAATAATTTTTTTTAAAAGAATATATAGTAATTTTTTAGGGATAAAGACACTAAACCACAATGAAGTTTTGGATTTGGTATGATTTAACTGTTTTTTTTTTTTTTTTGGTACGAAATAGATCATTTAACTTTTACTATATACGTTAATTAAGTTATTATCGTTAGTTTTTAATCATTTATTTGTTAACCGGTTGTTCTAAATTACATGAATAACCCGTGTGGTTAAAAATTTAGAAAAAAATTACAAATGTAACCAAAATTGTTAATTACTTTGTAAAAATAACCAAAAAAAATCCAAATTACAAAAATAACTATCAAAATCGTAGATGGATTAAGTCCATCTGCGATTTCACCAAGCCATCTACGAACATATAAGTCGTTAAAGCACATTCGTGCTTTAATGACTTGTACATTCGCAAATGATTTTTTTATTTTTATTTTTTTTATTTTTTTATTGTATAAATAGGGGGTACAAGTGACTAAAATCGCAGATGAATTAAGTTCATCTGCGATTTCGTTTTTTTTTTTTTAAATTATTTTTTACTATAAAATTGATAGGATTTGACTATAAAACAACTATATTAAATATAAATTCTTGCAAAAAATTATCATTTTTGTTTTAATTTCTTTGAAAATTTTGTTTAAAATCTTTTTAATAAAATGAATTAATATTTGTTTTGTCAAATCGCCCATAGTGCTTCCAGAGAGAGTATTTAACGAAAAGTGTGAAAAATAAAACAAACAAAAAGTTAAAGTTTATATTTTATAATGTTGGTTTATAAACTATAAAAGCTTTTGTCTTCTTTTTGCTTTCTTAAATTCGAAATTATATATGAAAAGGAAGAGCATGGGTTTTTTAATTCATTATTTGAAAGAAATCAACCTAGTAAAGTATGTTGGGACATGTTTATGACTTAGGGACATGATGTGGTCAAAAGTCTTAAGACCTTGTGGTTAAGAACATTGCTTTATGTTTTAAGACTTAAGGCTTTCATTTTGGCTTTCATTCTAGGACTCTAAAACCATAACATGCTTATCAGCATGGGTTCTCTCTCTTTTCCACTCAAGTGTTGAAGATATTACTTGCTTTTATACTCTCTTTATGTTCTTTTTTTGATAAGAACATAAAGTGTAAGAGTCTTAAGATTTTATATAAAAGAACTAGCATTCTAAATAAAGTTGAGTCATTATTGGTGTCTCTTAAGTTCATCATTTTTCATCAACTTTCAACCATCCAAAAAGGATCCAAAGAACTACAAAGGCTATAATTTCTCCATCTTATTTGATTGATGTTTATTTTCTTTCCGAACTTTGCAAAATGATCCTTGGTGATTTTAACTTGTTTATGTTATTAAAAAATGATCAAGTCTTCCATTGCTAAAAATCATGTTTTTGAAACTAGTTTTTTGAATAAATTAGTATCAGAGCTATTTTGCAAGTTTGGTTAGATTTTTGATTTTTGGAAATCTTAGTTTTTGGAGAATATGGATAACTTGGTTTTGCATAAAAAGTAAACACAAGTTCATACATATTTTCTTCAACAAATTTATAATTGTTATTTTATGTAATAAAAGCTTTCATGCATCTTTTGTCATTTCTCTTAGAAAAACAAAGGTTGTTTAATGTATATGTTAATATGTATGATTCACATAAACTAGCCAAAGACCATTGTGTTTATTGTGTTGTTTGTTTTATAACAAAATGGTTGTAATAATTTATTTACTTGTAACACCCATAAAATTCATAAAAATTTAAACTTTTAAAACCAACCAAAATCATATTTGATTACAACATAGTTTTCAAAAGATGTTTAATATCAGAGTTTTCCCATAAATCATAACATAAGACACGAGGAAGTGCATGATCAAGCCTTCGCCTTCCTGCGATCATCTGAGCTACCTGAAACATAATCCAAAACTCTAATCCTAAAGCTTAGTGACTTTCCCCTAAAATACCAACACATCACCAAACCAAAATAATACAATAAACAACATGCATACGAAGCCTTCAGTCTGATTGGAATGCCCCACCGGCCTACAGTCTATCTGGTACGCTCACAAAACCTTCAACATTACCGGTACACCACCTCGGGCCTTCAGCCTATCTGGAACGTGTTGGATTATTGTCTAACCCCATAACTATATTTGGTAAGTACTTGACCCGGTTGTGCATGGTCCTTCTAGGTTGCCTTCACTAAAGCAACTTGATAGGGTGATTTATGAATAGAGAGGTTAACATGGTTTATTAATATATTATATGAATAATATATTAATAGAGAAATCATATAATTAAATTAATATTAGAATACAATTAACTAAGAAATTAATTCTATGACTAAAAGACATTAATTTAATATCAGGGACTTAAACTGTCAAATGTGTGATAGTTGAGTATTGGGCTGAGGAGTCTCTTGGACTCGGCATAGAAAAAATTAGGATGTGTCCATCCATAATTTCGGCCATAAGGGCCTTATTCCAGAAGCTTCATTGGATTGCTTAAGGCCTAAGCTGTCCATTAGGGTTTAGGCTGAAACCCTAGCAGCACCAGTATAAAAAAGACCCTAAGGCTTCCAGTTTTTGGTGATTTGATACCCTAGAGAGATCATAGCCGAAATTGTGCCTCTCCCCTTTCTCCATTATCATCCTCTTGCTTGTGTAGTGCTTGTAAGCCATTAGATGAGTGACATTTGTGACTCTAAGCTCCAAGACAAGAAGATTCAAGTTATTGTTCAAAAGGTAATCATCTAGATCTGTTTCTTATGTCAATTTCCAAATCATGTATGCTAGATCTAGGGTTTGTAAGTCTTGGATGAATTGCATGTACAATAGAGAAACCTAGATCCAAGCTTTAGGGTTTGCATGAACACATAAGATGTGATTTTGTGTAAAACCCATCAGTGGTATCAGAGCCAGGTTTGGTTTCTATTATATTGATGCCTTGTATGTTCATCTTGCTGGAAAAATTCGTTTTGGCCCTCTACCCGACCTGACTCGGCAAGTCACTATCTGGACTCGGCGAGTCAGTCCAACATAGCGAGTTCAATTAGTGACTCGGCGAGTCGGAGCGTCAGACAGAGGGGTTTTCAGGATTTCTTGCTGTTTTGCTGAAGGATAATTACCTATATCATTTTTTACTAATAAAATCTGAATTTTATTGTAGTTATATTGAGACAACCCGATATTTCAACTCTATGTAATGACCTAAAAAGTCAAGTATTGTAACCACTTTTGTGATAATGAAATTAACTTCGAAAATAAAATGTCCAAAAAGTTTCTATTTAATTACCTACTATGATAGATGTCATTAAACCGTGATCGTACGTAAAAAGAATGCCCAAATCCAACTTCGTATATTGAAGTTATGATTTTTCCAAGTTCGGCTTAGCAACAGACAGCTAAAAACTCGAATCGGAGATCGAGCGACTTTTGGCCGGAATGACCTAAATGAGAATCGAAGGTCTTGACAATGGTATTTCAGCGGTAAAAAGTCTGGCAAAAACAGACGTTAGATAAAGAAGTTATGAATTTCTAAAGAAATTTTCTTAAATACGACCTTTTAAAAATAAATAATAAAAATAATTTCAAAATTTGCCGACAGAATCTAAACGAAAGTTGTAGAGCGTAGTCTCACCTACGCGTGGATATAAAGAACGTCGAAAACGGAGTTTGTATGAAGAAGATATGAATTTTAGAAATTTATTAAATAAATAAAATATAAATTTTATTATTTATCCTTGGTATTATCCGAAGGCAAGTCATCAGATAGGGCCGAGTTACGCCCAGCGTAAGCTCGTACGCCCATCGTACTCAAGGCTGAGGCCTCGGATCGTCCACGTCTCGCCCTATGCGAAGCTAGCCCCCGTCCCATCCGAAGTCCGAGGAAGTCGAGGATCCGGTCATGCGTGACGCACGCATACGCCCAGCGTACCGAGGCGGTTCCCACCTCCTATGAAAGGGATGCGAGGGTTCCGAAGAAAAGGGCCATTCTCTCTCATTTCTCTTGCGTTTTTGCCTCGTTTTCCGTGCCCGTGCTAACCCGAAGCCCCGGTCACTTTGCTCAAGTCCCGAAGGTCGTTTGTGCTCCCGAGATTCCCGAGACTCCCGAGAAAATCCGTTATCCCGAGAAGAAATTCTGCCCGGTTTTCATCTCGCCTTTCTTCGATCTTTCAAGTGAGTTCATACCCCTTAATTAACCCTTTTAAATATTCTAAATGCTTTTATATGCTTTCAAGGGGGGAATACAAGTAAAACACACGAGTATTATCTTGTGTTATATAAAGAATTATTATACACTTTTATTTAACCGAATCATATGTGATTTATAAACTTTATAGGGAACTCTCGTATATAAAATATATTACGATAACATTCTATCTTTGAAATGTAAAATGTTGTCATATATGTATAAACTAAACATTTTGCTTAGATTACATGTATACGTGTCTATCTTAGACACTATAAAAATCTATACTTTCATATCAAGTGATTCATTTTCTAGGTATTTCTAAACAAACGAGACACACTTTTAGAAAGCTATAATAGGAAAACTTTACGAGAATATTGCTAACTTTTACATACTAGAAACACAATTTTCAAGAAGTCACTTTCAGATACAAGAACAAACGAACATTTTTACACGTAAATCTGTTTTTATACTAAGATTTGTGAGACATTAACTTCACGTACGTTCGAGTACACATTTCAAGTCCTGTATTATATACTAGAATCCCTTGGAGGGGGAGCATGGTGTTTGTGTATAGATCTATACGGGCTTGACAACCCGTGTCCTGACTGTTAGCTACAGTCCACCGTTTGGGGTGACAAACGTCATGACATTCCAACGCCTGAAGAACGTTGTGTATAGGCAATCCGAGTCAATAGTATGGTTATAAAACTCACATGGGGTATTAAAAATACATTGATTTACGAGGTTTTTCAAACATATTGGATATTGTACACGTACATACATTTTCTAGAAACAAACATTTGTCTTGATAAAAAGCTACATTTATGCTAGTAGAAAATATGGGATTTTCTAGAAACAAACAAACAAAAACAAAACATTTCATTTCATACAAACATTGTCATACTTATGAAACTCACCAGCTTAAATGCTGATCTACTCTTTCAAAACTACTTGTATGTCCCAGGGATTCAGTAATTACAAGTATCAAAATAGCTTTTGAAGAAGGGACGCTGCGTCGTCAGTTTAAATTCATATTTTGGCATCATATTGTAATTGGTTTTGAACATGTACTTTTTAACAATGTAAACTTTCAATTATATATATGATGGTTGTATTGCTTTCTTTACTATGTATTCATTTGTTATGCTACCACATGAAGCCATCCGCCCCCGAACGTTTCCGCCGTTCCGGTTTGGGGGTGTGACAGATTGGTATCAGAGCAATGTTTATAGTGAACTAAGTATATCGAACCACATAAGATATACAAACTATAAATGCTTAAGGGACTAATACTCTCTGACAAAACATTTTCTTTTGTTTTGTTTTACGCCTAAGCCGCGTTTTGTTTAACTTTTAATGTTAATTCATTCAAGTAAAAATACATGCATACAACAAACATGTTTTCATGATTATAACTATACAAGAAGTATTTAGACAAGTTGAACACTACGATTAAGACTCGATATATGTTATCGGATTTGGGACAAATATAGCATGATCAACTATATTTGTTCGAGATCGGACCAATATATATTGAGGATTGCTCGTAGTAGGCAACAAGTCAAAACTTACCAAAACATCATGGGAATCAAACACACGAATTTAAATATTATAGGAGTATTTATTTCTTAGGATAGCTTAACATACCTGTTTAGACTTACATGTTCCAAACATTATTCGATTCTTATAACTCTATTCTCATACAGTCAAATGGCTGGATTTCACCACCCCGGCGACCCCTACTATCCCAACCAAGGCAACAGGGGATGGATCGAAGAGGATCCCGAAGAGAACGAAGAACCCATAGAATTGGATGATGACTCCGGTACCGAATCAGAGCCGGAAGTGATTAATCCACCACCCGAATAACCTCCCGTATTCGTAAGGAACTTTCAAGGACCGACTCCCGTCTGGGGAAGTCACCTCCACCATTGGAGCCAACAACAAAACCTACGCCCTCCCTACGGCATGTGCCGAGACTTCTACGATGTCTGCGGCGGAGGTTCAGCTGATCGGGCACTACCAGTAATGGTGGGCAAGCTAGCCAATCAGTCCTACCAATCCGGAGTTCAAGCCAGCCGGATTCGGGATGTCAACGTAGAAGTACAGGTTCACACTTCTGACATCCGTAGGCTGGACAGAATTCAGGACAATGCCCAACTCCAAACCGAGGCATTCCAAGCTCAAATGATTGCAGCCCTTGCCGAATTGAGGGAACAACAAGCCGCTTTTGATAGGCGTCTAATGGAATCGAAGCAATCGAATGCGGAGTCAAGCTCCAAGCACAACCCACGTCGCAAGTAGTGCTTGCCAAAATCTCAAATTTTTTTATAAGTTAGGACCTCGGCTAAAAGTTTTTAAATTTCTTAAACTTTGTAACCGGAGACCCTTATAGGGGTCAAATTTTCGTGATCATTGTATCAACTATTAAATTAATATAAGTGGCACTATTATTACTACGTGGAGTATTTCATTCAATCCTTAAAAAGTTATGGAAAACCCAAATGCTTGTTTCATATTTTCAGTCTTACAAATAACTTTCATTCTTCTATTTTGGGACTTGTACTATCATATCTCGTTGGACTATAGAAATCTAGTTCATAAGACACATACAGTTTCTATACTAAGGAATTCTTATCGTTATCTTTTCAACCTTTAGTTGAAGGATGCCTCCGCGTAGGAACCCAAGGCAAAACAACGGTGGGGAAGCACCTATACCACCACCACCTCCACCTCCTCAATTTGATGCTGTCATGTTCCAAGCAGCAGTCACCGCAGTTGTAGCAGCTGCCATGTCACAGATCAATAACTCGAGTACTGCTGGCTCGGGAACTGGCACACACCCATCCAACCATGGCGAGAGTCATGGGCAATCCCGAGAATTCACCTATAAGGACTTTACTAATGCCAAACCCCGGATGTTTTATGGAACTGGTGGTGTGATGGCTCTGAGGCAGTGGATCGAAAGGACATAATCAGTCTTTGAAATCTGCTCCTGTCCTGAGCACAGCAAAGTCAAGTTTGCAACTTTCACCCTTATTGATAGAGATTTAACTTGGTTGAATGGCCACGTTAAGGTACTTACCCTGATAGTGGCAAACTCCATAAGCTGGGAGAGCTTAAAAATCATGCTGATGAGAGAATACTGTCCACGAGGAGAGGTTCAAAAACTCGAGCACGAACTCTGGACTCTTGGAATGATTGTTACCGACATAGTAACTTATACCAACAGATTCTGCGATCTGGCAATCCTTTGTCCAGATATGATTTCTCCTGAGAGCAAGAAAATAGAGAGATACATTTGGGGACTGTCGCCCCAAATTCGGTTAAGCGTGTTAGCTTCAAAACCTGACACTTTTGAAAGTGCCAAGGAACTGGCACAATCTCTTGTTGATTACGGAGGTCATCAGAACTCAACGGTTGCTACAACAGAACCACAAAAGGGAAACAACAACAACAATAACAGGAAGAGAGTATGGAATAAAGGGAAGGGTGGGTCTTCCCAAGAATCCGCGAAGAAACAACTGGTTTCAGTGAATGCTGCCACTGTACCTACTACCATTCCTACAAATCCCTACCCAAAGTGCACCAAATGCACTTACCACCATCATGGACCTTGTCGGGAAATGCAGTGCTCCAACTGCAACAGAAAGGGAGACACTGTCCGTTTCTGCAAGGATCCCGCAAAGCCAATCACTCAAGTTCCCAGCGCGGGTGTACGCCAAACTTGCTACGGTTGTGGCGAAGTGGGCCACTACAATAGAAACTGCCCAAAGGCAGCAAATACCGGCGGGGTGGGACGAGTTTTGGCTATAGGCCACGATAAAGCCGTAGTTGATCCAACTGTAGTTGTTGGTACGTTCCTTCTCGATAATTCATATGCATGCATATTATTCGATAGTGGAGCGGAGAGAAGCTTCGTGAGTCAAAACTTTATTCACTTAATTAAACATAAACCTAGCAAGTTAGAAAAATCATTCACTGTAGAGATGGCAAATGGAAAAATGGAAAACACTAACTGCATATACATGGACTGTACGTTAACTTTAGACGGTCGTTCTTTCCGAATCAACCTCATGCCGGTCCAAATTAAAAGTTTCGACGTCATAGTCGGCATGGATTGGTTAAGTCTTCTTTGCGACGACAACATGTGCATTGAGAAAGCAGTTCGTCTTAATCTCCCTAACAACGAAACATTAGTGATTTACAGCGACAAATCAAGTACAAACCTTCACATCATTTCGTGCATCCAAGCTCGAAAGTGTTTACGGAAGGATTGTCGAGCATTCCTAGCACACATCGTCGATACGAGTCAGGAACTGAAGGACATCAAGAACATTCCAGAAGTACGCAACTTTCCCGATATCTTTCCAGAAGAACTACCGGGATTACCACCACAACGCCAAGTCGAGTTTAGAATCGACTTAGTTCCAGGGGCTACCCCAGTAGCGAAATCGCCTTCTCGCCTAGCACCAGTAGAGATGCAAGAACTTTCCAGTCAACTTAACGAACTCCTTCAAAAAGGATTCATAAGACCAAGTTTCTCACCTTGGGGAGCACCGGTCTTGTTCGTAAAGAAGAAAGACGGATCGTTCCATATGTGCATTGACTACAGAGAACTGAACAAACTTACTGTCAAAAATCGTTATCCTCTACCCCGTATTGACGACCTATTTGATCAACTTCAAGGAGCAAACTACTTCTCAAAGATAGATGTACGATCCGGATATCACCAATTACGAGTACTAGAAGAGGATGTTCCCAAGACAGCTTTCCGAACCCGTTACGGACACTATGAGTTTGTAGTGATGCCGTTCGGATTAACCAACGCACCAGCAGTATTTATGGACCTAATGAATAGGGTGTGCCGTCCTTACTTAGATCAGTTCGTCATCATCTTCATCGATGACATACTTATCTACTCCCGAAGTAAGGAAGAGCATAGTCAGCACCTACGAAAAGTCTTAGAAACATTGCGATCGGAGAAGCTCTATGCGAAGTTCTCTAAATGTGAATTTTGGATTCGAAGAGTCGAATTCTTGGGCCACGTTGTTAGCGAGAAGGGGATACACGTGGACCCCTCCAAAATTAAGGCCATTGAGAACTGGTCGGCACCAAAGACACCTACAGAGATTCGTCAATTTCTAGGTCTCGCCGGCTACTATCGCATATTCATAAAGAACTTCTCTAGCATTGCGAAACCTCTTACTACATTAACCCAGAAAGGTGTGGCCTTTGAATGGGAAGCGAAACAAGAGAAGGCATTACAAACGCTGAAACAGGCCTTGTGCACCGCACCGATACTATCCCTTCCCGAAGGGATAGAAGATTTTGTAGTGTATTGCGATGCATCAAACCAAGGACTTGGTTGTGTTCTTATGCAGAGAGGGAAGGTTATTGCTTATGCCTCCCGACAGCTTAAGACACACGAAGTGAACTATACGACCCACGATCTTGAGTTAGGAGCAGTGGTATTTGCTCTGAAGATCTGGAGACACTACTTGTACGTAACAAAGAGTACTATTTTCACCGATCACAAGAGCCTTCAACACATTTTTGATCAGAAGGAGTTCAACATGCGACAACGACGATGGGTCGAGTTACTCAATGACTATGAATGTGAAATTCGTTATCATCCTGGCAAGGCCAACGTGGTAGCTGACGCCCTCAGTCGAAAGGAATACACTGGGTGGAGAGTCAAATCTCTGACTATGACTATCCATTCCCACTTATCCACACAAATTAACGAGGCTCAACTAGAAGCGTTACAACCTGAAAAGATGGTGAGTGAATCCCTGAGAGGAATGGAAAAGAATCTAGAAATCAAGGGTGGTGGAGCGTATTATCTCAAGGATCGAATCTGGACATCGAAACGTGGTGGTTTCAGAGACGTAGTCATGACCGAACCACACAACACGAGATATTCTATTCACCCAGGTTCAGATAAAATGTATTTGGATCTTAAGAAACTGTACTGGTGGCCTAACATGAAAGCAGATATTGCTACCTTCGTAAGTAAATGCCTTACTTGCGCTAAGGTTAAGGTCGAGTATCAGAAACCGTCAGGATTACTGCAACAGCCGGAGATACCGGAATGGAAATGGGAATGGATTACTATGGACTTCGTAACCAAGTTGCCCAAGACGACGGGTGGACTCGATGCCATATGGGTCATCGTAGACAGATTGACCAAATCCGCGCATTTCCTACCAATCAAGGAGACTGACAAGATGGAAAAGCTTACAAGAACTTATTTAAGGGAAATAGTGTGACTGCATGGTGTTCCGATATCCATTATCTCCGATAGAGATAGTAGATTCACTTCAAGATTCTGGCAGTCACTACAAAGTTCCCTGGGGACTAGGCTAGACATGAGTACAACCTACCACCCACAAACAGACGGGCAAAGTGAGAGAACAATACAAACTTTGGAAGATATGCTGAGAGCCTGTGTGATTGACTTTGGAAAGGCATGGGACATCCATTTACCCCTTGTCGAGTTTTCATACAACAATAGTTATCATACAAGCATAAAGGCTACTCCGTTTGAAGCCCTCTATGGTCGAAAGTGCAGATCCCCTCAGTGTTGGACTGAAGTTGGCGACACCCAGTTAGCTAGAGGACGAATTCCTGAAAGCACTCTCACCGGTCCGGAAATCATACGGGAAACGACAGAGAAAATCGTTCAAATTTGTGAACGGTTGAAAGCCTCTAGAGACCGACAGAAAAGCTACGCTGACCAAAGGAGAAAACCTTTGGAATTCTAGGTAGGAGACCACGTTTTATTGAAGGTCTCACCGTGGAAGGGCTTAATATGCTTTGGAAAGCGTGGGAAACTAAATCCAAGATACGTAGGGCCTTTCAAAATTCTTGCTAGAATCGACCCTGTGGCTTACAAGCTTAATCTACCACGTGAACTTAGTAACATACATCCAACCTTCCATGTCTCGAACTTGAAAAAGTGTCTGTCCGATGAGACTCTTGTTATTCCACTCGACGAGATCGAGATCAACGAGAGCCTCAACTTTGTGGAAGAACCGGTATAAATCATGGACCGAGAGGTCAAACAAACGAAACAAAGTCGCATACCCATCGTGAAGGTTCGCTGGAAATCCAAGCGGGGACCTGAATTCACATGGGAACGCGAAGATCAGATGAAGCAAAAATACCCTCATCTTTTTCATATTCACTAGTATCTTTACTACTTTAAATTTCGGGACGAAATTCCCTCTAACGGGGGGATGATGCGACAACCCGATATTTCAACTCTATGTAATGACCTAAAAAGTCAAGTATTGTAACCACTTTTGTGATAATGAAATTAACTTCGAAAATAAAATGTCCAAAAAGTTTCGATTTAATTACCTACTATGATAGATGTCATTAAACCGTGATCGTACGTAAAAAGAATGTCCAAATCCGACTTCGTATGTTGAAGTTATGATTTTTCCAAGTTCGGCTTAGCAACAGACAGCTAAAAACTCGAATCGGAGATCGAGCGACTTTTGGCCGGAATGACCTAAACGAGAATCGAAGGTCTCGACAATGGTATTTCAGCGGTAGAAAGTCTGGCAAAAACAGACGTCAGATAAAGAAGTTATGAATTTCTAAAGAAATTTTCTTAAACGCAACCTTTTAAAAATAAATAATAAAAATAATTTCAAAATTTGCCAACGGAATCTAAACGAAAGTTGTAGAGCGTAGTCTCACCTACGCGTGGATATAAAGAACGTCAAAAACGGAGTTCGTATGAAGAAGATATGAATTTTAGAAATTTATTAAATAAATAAAATATAAATTTTATTATTTATCATTGGTATTATCCGAAGGCAAGTCATCAGATAGGGCCGAGTTACGCCCAGCGTACTCAAGGCCTAGGCCTCGGATCATCCACATCTCGCTCTATGCGAAGCTAGCCCCCGTCCCATCCGAAGTCCGAGGCAGTCGAGGATCCGGTCATGCGTGACGCACGCGTACACCCAGCATACCCGCGTACACCCAGCGTACCGAGGCGGTTCCCACCCCCTATAAAAGGGATGCGAGGGTTCCGAAGAAAAGGGCCATTCTCTCTTATTTCTCTTGCGTTGTTGCCTCGTTTTCCGTGCCCGTGCTAACCCGAAGCCCCGGTCACTTTGCTCAAGTCCCGAAGGTCGTTTGTGCTCCCGAGATTCCTGAGAATCCCGAGAAAATCTGTTTTCCCGAGAAGAAATTTTGCCCGGTTTTCATCTCGCCTTTCTTCGATCTTTCAAGTGAGTTCATACCCCTTAATTAACCCTTTTAAATATTCTAAATGCTTTTATATGCTTTCAAGGGGGGAATACAAGTAAAACACACGAGTATTATCTTGTGTTATATAAAGAATTATTATACACTTTTATTTAACCGAATCATATGTGATTTATAAACTTCATAGGGAACTCTCGTATATAAAATATATTACGATAACATTCTATCTTTTGAAATGTAAAATGTTGTCATATATGTATAAACTAAACATTTTGCTTAGATTACATGTATACGTGTCTATCTTAGACACTATAAAAATCTATACTTTCATATCAAGTGATTCATTTTCTAGGTATTTCTAAACAAACGAGACACACTTTTAGAAAGCTATAATAGGAAAACTTTTACGAGAATATTGCTAACTTTTACATACTAGAAACACAATTTTCAAGAAGTCACTTTCAGATACAAGAACAAACGAACATTTTTACACGTAAATATGTTTTTACACTAAGATTTGTGAGACATTAACTTCACGTACGTTCGAGTACACATTTCAAGTCCTGTATTATATACCAGAATCCCTTGGAGAGGGAGCATGGTGTTTGTGTATAGATCTATACGGGCTTGACAACCCGTGCCCTGACTGTTAGCTACAGTCCACCGTTTGGGGTGACAAACGTCATGACATTCCAACGCCTGAAGAACGTTGTGTATAGGCAATCCGAGTCAATAGTATGGTTATAAAACTCACATGGGGTATTAAAAATACATTGATTTACGAGTTTTTTCAAACATATTGGATATTGTACACGTACATACATTTTCTAGAAACAAACATTTGTCTTGATAGAAGGCTACATTTATGCTAGTAGAAAATATGGGATTTTCTAGAAACAAACAAACAAAAACAAAACATTTCATTTCATACAAACATTGTCATACTTATGAAACTCACCAGCTTAAATGCTGATCTACTCTTTCAAAACTACTTGTATGTCCCAGGGATTCAGTAATTACAGGTATCAAAATAGCTTTTGAAGAAGGGACGCTGCGTCGTCAGTTTAAATTCATATTTTGGCATCATATTGTAATTGGTTTTGAACATGTACTTTTTAAAAATGTAAACTTTCAATTATATATATGATGGTTGTATTGCTTTCTTTACTATGTATTTATTTGTTATGCTACCACATGAAGTCATCCGCCCCCGAACGTTTCTGCCGTTCCGGTTTGGGGGTGTTACATATATGATTAGCCTTACCAAATCAAAAGATAATTACTAATTTTTTGAATAATTAATTCCTTATTTGATAATATTTGATTTTTTAAATTAATTGTTGAATTATCTTGTAAATAAAATGGATTAGGTCAAATTTAGATAATCATTAAATTAAAGGTTTAATTTTAAATTATTTGCTATTTGATCCTATGTGTTTTGAAAAGTTCAAAACTTTCCCTCAAGTTTTGAAATTTAAATTTTTGATTAAAAGTTTAATTTGAATTATTTAAATTTCAAACCCTAGAATTTACAAGTTTAAAATTCAACATTATACTTTATTTATTATAAGATATATATATATATATATATATATATATATATATATATATATATATATAACACTTAAAATGCTAGTATTACCGTTAGTATACCTCATTCATGAAGCCAATCTATAAGGGGGTATAAGGTTATGGTCTATAAAATGGACGTTTAATGGGTGTCCACTCTCACCCACCGCTTCCTTGATTGGTGGAGGGTCGTTAGCCGAACGGGTAGGATAGGGCAACCCTGTCCTCATTAAAAATATACTGAATTTATAGAAGTAACTAAATGTTTTTCAAAATTCTCAATCTTAGTTACTTTAGGCAAAAGTGAAATTGATACAATTCCATTAAATAACACTTTGTCCCTTTGCTAAGACGTTAGTGGAGCATGTATGGTGAACCGGCACACTAATTGGGTTCTAAGTAAAGGTGACAAAGGGTGACACAATGTTTTTCATAGTTCGATGGAGCGTGTGTGGTTAACCGGCACATCGAATAGTTGACTGTAACAATGAGGGCACCATGTACATTTACATGGTTATTTACACCGGATTTGTAATCCTCGCCATCACAGTCACAAACTAGAGGGGCATATCGAGATTTAAACATGCAACTGAAAAGTTCAATGAATCTCTAAAGATCTATGAGTTTTCAATACATTTAAAACTTAATCTCTTTTTCATTTTTCATGCATGGTGGAAAATTAGTGAATTGTCATTCACTTACCTTCAAATTATTTGCATGTTAGATTACGACATCCCTCTTCTAATTTGTAAATAACGTTGTTGGATCATAGCCCTAATTTCTCATTTGGGTGTTTAATTGGGGATTCATTTCTAATCAAACTTTGTTTCTTTTTCTATTTCAGATGTGGAACGTCAATAACAACGCTTCCAGGTCGAATTCCTCCAGCTCGTTATCACTCATGAACTTGTGTGGGAGAGTGATCTTTGACGGGTCCAATTTCAATGATTGGATCCACAACATCCGAATGGTCACTCGCTAAGAGGACAAAGACTATGTCCTTGATGAGAAGCTGAAGGAAATCGACATAAAGACTGCCTCTACTGAAGAGGTCGCGACCTTTGAGGCCCATGAGCGTGATGCTACGAAAGTCCATTGCATCATGCTGGCGACTATGACTGCAGAACTCAAAAAGTCCTAGGAGGACATGTATCCCTATGAGATGCATCAACATCTGCTGGACCGGTACCACCAAAGCACTAGGCAAGAAATGTAAGAGATCATCACTTCGATAATCACTGCCAAAATGGGTAATGAAGAGTCCCTTACCGCTCATCTTCAAAAGATGCAGAGATATGTCGATCGACTGCTAAAGTTAAATGTTAACTTTGATGAAGAGCTGGCAATTGACATCATCCTTCACTCCTTGCCTCCCTGCTACAACCATTTCCGCATGACTTACCACGTGAATAAGGAAGAGGTCACCTTGAGCAAGCTTCAGAGCTTGTTAAGGACTTCCGAAAGCAACCTCAAGGATAAATCTGTTGCATCAACTCCTACTCCCGCTGTTGCCCTTGTCTTGGAAATAGGGCAAGGGAAGGGTAAGAAGAGGAAGGCCCCCTCAAAGAGCAACCACAAGGGAAAGTCCCAAAATGGTACCTCTTCTAGTGGAACCAATGTTGGTTCTGCTAAACCCAACTCTAACCCCAAGGAATCAGAGTTCCACCACTGCCACAAGATAGGGCATTGGAAACGAAGCTGCCCAAAGTATCTACAAGCTATCAAGGATGGGAAGATCAAGCCATCCTTCACAGGTACATACACTATTAAATATAATGATTCATCTCATGTTATTTCTTGGGTTCTTGATATAGGATATGGTTTTCACATATGTTCTAATTTGCAGGGACTAAAAAGAAATAGGGATGTGGAGCATGGGAAAATAAACTTGATCATGGAAACAGAAGATCATCTCCTGTCACCAAGATTGGAGTTTATTCCTTAGTGCTTAGTAATGGATTAGGTTTAGATTTAAATAACTGTTGCTATTCGCAAGATATGGCAAGAAACATCATTTCTTTTCATGGTTTATATAGAAAAGGATTTAGATATTCATTTGATAATGAAAAGGGTTCTATTTGTGCTTATCTTAATGGTGTTTTCTATTTTGAACCCTTGCCTTGTAATGGAATATATGAAACTGTGATGATTATAGATAATTTGGGAAATGATGTTTTGTGTATCGATTCTTCCAATAGTTTGGATAAAGCATGCTTATGGCATTGTCGTCTCGGACATGTAAAAAAGAAATGCACATCCCAAATCCAAAAGGATGGAGTGTTGGAGTCATTCAACCTTGGGGACGATGACATGTGCGAGTCTTCTTTACTTGGAAATATGACCAAGTTACCCTTCACTACCACTTGTGAAAGGGGTGAGGTTTTATTGGATCTCATACACACCGATGTGTGTGGGCCCTTTAGATCCACCACAAAGGATGCAAGCTGCTTCTATGTGACTTTCACCGATGATTATAGCAGATATGGGTATATCTACTTAATCAAGCACAAGTCTAAACCATTTGAAAAGTTCAAAGAATTTAAACAAGAATTGGAGAATCAATTGGGCAGGAAAATCAAGATGCTTCGATCGGATCGATGAGGAGAGTACCTAAGTCTTGAATTCCACAACTACCTCAAGGAATGCGAAATCATTTCACAATTGATGCCACCTACGACACCGCAGTTGAATGGTGTGGCTGAGTTCTATAATCGAACCTTGCTAGACATGGTTCATTCCATGATGAGTCGTGCTTCACTACATATCTCATTCTGGGGTATGCCTTAGTGATTGCCACCCATATCCTTAACTTAGTCCCTACGAAGAAGGTTGCCAAAACACCTCACGAGATGTGGACATGGAATGCTCCCTTGTTGGCACATATCAAGGGTTGGGGTTGCGAGGCTTTCATAAGACAAGAGACTCACGACAAGCTCAAGCCTCGAAGTGAGCGGTGTATTTTCATCGGCTACCCGCATAAGTCCTTTGGATATCTCTTCTATAGACCAAGTGACAATGTTGTTTTTGTCACGAGGAGAGGGGTTTTCCAAGAGCGAGAACTCATAAGCCAAGAGGACAGTGGGAGGCAAATCGATCTTGAAGAGATTTAAGTGTTGAGCGATGAAGGAACCTCTTACGTTGGCACTCAACCCGAGGAGGAAACTCCAGTTGAAATGATTGACGAGTCCTTACCTCTTAGACGTTCCAAAAGAGTTAGGGTTCAACCCCATTTTTATGGTTTTCATATTACTACGTAAGGGGAAATGTTCATTAGTGATAGTACACTAGTGAATTTGGACAAACCTAACAGCTATAAGGAAGCCATAGCAGGCCCGAAGTCTGCAAATTGGAAAGAGGCGATGGACAACAAGATTCAGTCCATGTATGACAACCAAATTTGGAATTTGGTTGACAATGTACCGAGTCGTAAGACGGTCGGGTGCAAATGGATCTTCAAAAAAAAGACCGACATGGATGGGAATGTGCACACTTATAAGGCGCAATTGGCTGTGGAGGGCTTTACTCAAACTCCTGGAGTTGATAATGATGAGACCTTCTCACCAGTTGTGAAGATAAAGTCTATTAGGGTGATGCTGACCATTGTTGTATTTCATGATTATGAGATATGGCAGATGGATGTCAAAACTGCTTTCCTTAATGGGAAGTTGGCTGAGGATATTTACATGGCTCAGCCAGAGAGTTTTGTTGATGTAAAGTACCCTAATAGAGTGTGTAAGCTTGAGAAAATCAAATAGTTTGGTTTTCTGCGAAGCGAGGATGAATCATGTATATATGTCAAAGCCAGTAGGAGTATAGTAAGCTTCATCGTATTGTATGCCGATGACATACTACTCATAGGAAACGGCATCCCGACACTGCAGCAACTCAAGTCCTAGCTTGGGAAGTGTTTCTCTATGATGGACCTCGGAGAGGCTGCTTATATTTTGGGAATAAGGATAGTAAGAAACAGAAGTAACAGACTAACAGGACTTAGCCAGAATACTTACTTAGACAAGGTACTAAAACATTTTAGTATGGAGAATTCCAAGAAAGGGGAGTTAAAAATCTAAAGTAATGCCAAGTTGAGTAAAACTCAAAGTTTGAGTATCATAGTCAAGATAGAGGAGATGAGCCGAGTACCATACACTTCTGTAGTTGGTTCAATTATGTATGATATCACTTGTATTCGCTCTGATGTGGCCTTTGCTTTGAGCATGATCTGCAGATATTAAGGGAACCCTGGCAAAGCACATTGGACCACAGTCAAGAATATTCTTAAGTACCTTCGGAGGACCAAGGAATGGTTTCTAGTCCTTGGTGGGAGTGATGATTTAAAGGTGCGAGGGTATAGTGACGCCAGTTTTTAGACTGACAGGGACAACTATTGTTTGCAGTCGGGATGGGTCTTTACCCTTAGTGGAGGAGCAGTGACTTGGAAAAGTTCCAAGCAGGAGACTGTAGCTGATTCAACGTGTGAATCAGAGTACATTGTAGCGAGCAAAGCTATCAAGGAGGCAATATGGTTGAATAACTTCATTAGAAACCTTGGAGTTATGCCACCTATACATGAGCCTATAGAATTTTTCTCTGATAATGTAGGAGTGGTTGCCTTGACAAAGGAACCAAGGGATCATGGTAGATCTCGTCATATCGACAGAAAATATCAATTTATTTGACATCAGGTAGAAGAAGAACTCCTCGTAGTGAAGAGGGTATCATCGGAAGATAATCCAACAAATCCGCTTACGAAGGGACTGAGTAGGGTTAAGCACTTACAGCACGCTAGGAGCATTGTGCTGAAGGACGATATTAGTTTAGATTACATAGTTTAGAAACGTGTAATAGATAAATTGTAATTAACATTTGATGATTAAATAAATGGGTATTATTTATAACTAAAGTTACTATCTTATGTTAATTGTTTACCTATTGTTTCATTTTGCATGTTTTGACTTACTGAATAATAAAACTATTTGAACGGTCCACAATCGTTCATATGTTGGAAGTAAGTATGAAAGAAGATTGTCATGAATTGGTGTGTAGACTGTCTAAAGTGTATTAGACATAGAAAAAGTTTTCTACAACGTTCATGAGTCTTTATGAATAAGATTTGAGAATTGAAATAAAACCATGCTTGCTGGAATCACTTCATGGAATTTATCACAAGTGATCGCAAGAAGATAATATCATATGGTCTTAAAACCTAGATATATGGTTTATTGTTTGCTAATTGGTTGTGCATTGATAATGCGTAAACACATCAGTAACTTGATGTTATAAAACACATTGTTGTGTATGATTTGATTAGTGAATAGTAAATGCATATTAGTCGAAGTTTATATGTTCTTTTTATCCTAAGAGGGTAAAAGCGATATCAGGGCCCCTAAATGATTTGGTTTGACTTATGTGTCGAGCCTAGTCATGACTGAATTGATGTGTTCAATTGAGTTTATGTCAAACACATCTAAGATTGAGAAACAAATTGCTAGACAATAAGTATGACTATGTTCCATGTGATTGTCTGCACGATATCTAGAACAGAGGACGACACGATTCCTTATACGAAGGACAGGTTATTGATAAGATCAGAGTTCGACAGCGTCTATGAGAGCAACGATTGCTATTTGGATTGCATTTACATTTGTATTTACTAGACTTATCCAAGTGGGAGACTATTGGATTAGTGTCTAAGCCCATAACTATATTTGGTAAGTACTTGACCCGGCTGTGCATGGTCCTTTTGGGTTGCCTTCACCAAAGCAACTTGACTGAGTGACTTATGAATAGAGAGGTTAACATGGTTTATTAATATATTATATAAATAATATATTAATAAAGAAATAATATAATTAAATTAATATTAGTCAAGAACTAATTAAGAAATTAGTTTTGTGACTAAAAGACATTAATTTAATATCAGGGACTTAAACTGTCAAATGTGTGATAGTTGAGTATTGGGCTGAGGAGTCTCTTGGACTAGGCATGGACGAAATTAGGATGTGTCCATCCATAATTTCGGCCATAAAGGCCTTATTCCAGAAGCTTCCTTGGATTTCTTAAGGCCTAAGTTGTCTATTAGGGTTTAGGCTGAAACCCTAGAAGCACCCGTATAAATAAGACCCTAAGGCTTCCAATTTTCGGTGACTTGATATCCTAGAGATATCATAGCCGAAATTGTGCCTCTCCCATTTCTCCATTATCACCCTCTTGCTTGTGTAGTGTGTTTGTAAGCCATTAGAGGAGTGAAATTTGTGACTCTAAGCTCCAAGACAAGAAGATATAAGTTATTGTTCTAGAGGTAATCATCTAGATATGTTTTTTTTATGTCAATTTCAAATCATGTATGCTAGATATACGGTTTGTAAGTCTTGGATGAATTACATGTACAATAGAGAAACCTATATCCAAGATTTACGGTTTTCATGAACACATAGGATGTTGTTTTGTGTAAAACCCATCAGAACATTCTATGGGCCTTTAGTCTGACTGGTACGCCCGCTGGCCTTTAGTCTATCTGGGACACTATGGGTCTGTTGGCCTTCAACATAAAGCAGGACCGCCTCAACCCAATCACATATAACATGTCGATGTATGCATCACAACTAAACATACAAGTAGTCAACAAACAAATAGGAAGATCTTACAAATCACTAAGCATACTGTCATCCTATCTACCAGGATACAAATCCAACATATCAAAACAAAACTCAATCATGCAATAATCGGGATAACAATCCAAAAGGGCTGGCCTTGGTGCCTTCGACCCAACAAGTACAGTGAGGGACACTCACCTCGTAAGTAGTGTCGAATTGATAAGATCTAACTTTGAATCTCAACTCCTAACTCAAATGCTTACAACCACCATGTAACCAATTCTATCAATACCCAAAATACCCAAAATGCCCTCAAAAGTCCACTTGGTCAACCATGGTCAAAATCAAAGTCGACAGTCAAGGTCAACAGTGTATGTTGACCCAACTCGTCAAGGGCACCAACAAACTCACCGAGCTTCTATAGTGCTCAGAAGCTCAGTAAAACCCTAGGCAATTTTCCGAGTTGGCTGGAAAACTCGCCGAGTTTTCCCCAGCTTAATACATTCAGTCCTTTTATCGAATCTAAGGCTTCAAAATGTAGATATGATACCATGGAGCTAGAAAACCATGTAAAGTTGCCAACTTTACGTTCATGCATGCCTAAAAGAAGCTCTAGAACTCATGAAAGGCTTAATAAAGGACTTCATGCATGAATGATGTAAGTCCTGGTTTTTAGTATGTATTTAAAATCATAATTTATGCACTTTTATAGAGAAACTCGATGAGTTGGGAGCCCCAAAATCGAAGAGTAGGAATTATTTGGGACGCAGGTTAAGAAATCTACTCGACAAGTTGAGAGGCCTCACCTCAACGAGTAGGATGGTAGAAATGAAACCCTAATTTTCAGGGTTTTGCACCCTATTTAAAGGCTTTAATGTTTCATTGTGGCCTCCCTCATCGTCCCCTCAATCCAGAGCAAACCCTAATCGTGCTTCTTTCCCCATTTTGAGTGTGAGTGAGCCTTAAGCGTGTTCTTTGCTGCTTTTCTTGAATGAGTGTGAAGTTGGAGGTGCAAGGTTGAAGGGAGAAGCTTTAGATCCGAGATCTTTAGTGTTTTGGCAACCTTTTGGAGGTATAAAGTCGATACCTTGAATCTTTATTTGCTACATATCTTCTTTGAGAAGTTTGTGGTCTTAGTAGCTTGTTTTGGTGTCATTTATGGAGTTGAACACATTATGAAGTTGTGACTTTAGATCTAGTCATTTCATGGCCTATTGAGACTTAAAGTTGCCAACTTTATCAAGTCCTGGTCCTCCTCCATGCCCAAGGTCCCTTATAAAGCTTAGTTAAAGGGTTTTTAGCCTCTTGATATCATGCATGGATGTAAAGTTAGCAACTTTACGTAGTATTTCAGCCCAAAGGGGACTAGATCTATGGTTTGGAGGCATTAGAATCACTTGAAAGGGAATGAATGAGTTAAGACTAAGGAAACTCGACGAGTTGTTTACCCAAATCCCCCCCCCCCCCCCCCCCCCCCGACCTTTTTGATTGTTGAGTAAGCTCGGCGATTTGAAGAGATGACTCGGTGAGTTGGCTAGGGTTTTCTTGGTTTTATGAAGACAGAAGGAACTCGACGAGTCCACAATGGGACACAACGAGTTGTACTGGAAGGTCCTGATTCTGTTAAGATGGAGGAACTCGGTGAGTTAAAGGAAAGCTCGACGAGTGGGATCGTGATTTCATGATTCTGTGATTTATGGGAACTCGACGAGTTGTGAACATCCATAAAAATCGTGCCAAATTTAAACTTTTAAAACATTTCAAAACCATTAATCATTACAAAAGTTCTTTTCAAAATAGTAAATATCAGACTATTCCAGAAACATAAACATAATTGTGAGGAGCTGTACGATCACGCCTTTGCCTTTTGACGATCATCTAATCTACCTGAAACAATAAACTGAAACTGTAAGATTTAAGCTTAGTGAGTTCCCTAAAATACCCATACACACAACAATACACAAATAATCACAAATAGCATACTATAGGTCCAATTAACCATCGGGTTGGAATAGCCCATGCCCTTAACCATCCGATTGGAATGCCAACATACTATGGGTCCAATCATCCTCAGGATGGAATACCCCAGGCCCACAACCAACATGTTGGAATGCCCAAACACTATGAGTCCAATCATCCTCGGGATGGAATACTGATGGCCTATAACCAACAGGTTGAAATGACCAGGTCTATTGGCTTTTCGCACAAAGCAGATATGCCTCTACCACCAATAACATGTGCACATATAATAGATAATCACATAACAGTCTATAGACAGACACACCAATCTATGGGATCATAAGAACATAATAACATCCTATCTACCAGGATACTGATCTAACAGATCATAAGAGCATAATACCATCCTATCTACCAGGATACTGATCTAACAGATCACACTAGCATAACATACCAGGATAAAAATCCAAAAGGGCCAGCCTTGGTGCCTTTGACCCTTAAGTATAGTGAGGAAAACTCACCTCACAAATGTCAGATTGAAGGGATAAGGTCAACCCTGGAATCACAACCACATGCTCCACCACCTATATTAATCATGTAATCATTCTATAACTCTCCCAATTTAACAAATTATCCCCAGAAGTCAGACTGGTCAACCCTTGGTCAAAGTCAAAGTCAACGGTCAAGGTTAACAGTCCATGTTGACTTGAATCATCGAGTTCAGTTCACCTACTCGTCGAGTCCTCCATGAACTCAAAAAGTCATGAAATCCCCCATCTACTCATCGAGTTCTTCTGCAACTCGTCAAGTTCATGCATGACCAAATGTCGGGGAAACCCTATCTGACTCGCCGAGTCACCCCACTGGATCGCCGAGTCCATGAAGAAGTCCTTGCACGAGAATATTCATTAGACTCGCCAAGTTGGCCATGCAACTCGTCGATCCCCTCTAGTTCTTACTCCATTCAGATGTTTTTTAAGCCATTCCAAAGCTCCATATTTTAGATCTAAGTACATAGGGAATACTTCTTATGTAAAGTTGCAAACTTTATGTACATGCAAGGTGCTAATGACTTAAATAAAACTAAAGAAGAGATTCTAGGCAAGGGAAGTACTCTAGCATGCTAAAAATTGAGACTTTATGATTGTAAGGGCCAAGATGAGCCTAGATCTGAAGTTGCAACTTTAGATCTTAGTTCATCACTCGAAATGGACTACCAAAATGCCAAAATGGCCCCGAAACTCAAATATAGAAGGATCTAGCTAGAAGGAGATCAAGGTAACGACTTGATACCTTCAAATGATGCTAAACTGGGGTAGACTTCAGATCCACACACGTTCATTGCTTCAAACTACTAGATCTTCAAGCTCCTCTCACTAAGATCCACTTCCCAAGCTTAACACACACAAATATGGAAAGAAATGGCGATTTAGGGTTTCTAGATTCATAAGGGGCTATAAAGGAGGCTAAGGGAGGTTAATGACCCTTTAAATAGGGTGCAAAACCCAAGAAATTAGGGTTTCATCCTCCAGCTGCAACTCATCGAGTCATGTCTCTAACTCGGTGAGTTGGTCATTTAAAACACGTGGCCTCAAAATTCCCACTCGACAAGTCAGGGCATCAACTCGTCGAGTAGACATTCCAATATGAAAAAATAAAGCTATAAATATTAATACTTGAGATTCGGGGCGTTACAATTCTCCTCCGCCTGAACTAGACTTCGTCCTCGAAGTCCTTTACAGTGAACAACTCCTGATAGTGCTCCCACATCTCATCCTCCAGCTCCCATGTCCACTCGGACCCTCTTCGGTGCTCCCACTATACCTTTACCAAAGGTATCTCCTTGGTCCACAGAACCTTCACCTTCCTCTCCAGAATGGCCACAGACCTCTCCACATAATCCAGCACTCATCAACCTGAATATCATCCAGTGATACTAGTGCCTCCTCATCCATAAAGCACTTCTGCAATTGCGAAACGTGAAAGGTGTTGTGGATCTGATTGAGCTCCTCTGGAAGATATAGCCTGTAAGATACATTTCCAACCCTGTCAATGATCCTAAATGGCCTAATATATCGGGGGCCTAATTTTCCCCCTCTTCTTGAAGCAGATCACCCCCTTCCAGGGTGAGACCTTCAGGAGTACCATGTCACCGACCTGGAACTCTAAGTCAGAGCGGCGTCTATCGACGTAACTCTTCTGTCGACTCTGAGCGGTCTGCAGTTGCTTTCTAATATATTGAATCTTCTCGGTAGTTTGTAAGACCACCTCAATCCATCCCATTACCCTGTGTCCAACCTCACCCTAACAGACCGGGGTGTGACATCTTTGCCCATACAACAGCTCGAAAGGTGGAGCACCAATGATGGAATGATAGTTGTTGTTGTAGGCGAACTCTGAAGGGGTAGGTGGGAATCCTGACTCCCACCGAAGTCAATGACACACTCCCTCAACATGTACTAAAGGGTCTGAATGGTTCGCTCAGTCTGACCATCGATTTGTGGATGATACGATATGCTAAAATGCAGCCACATGCCTAATTCCTCGTGGAACTTCTGCCAGAAGTGGGAGGTGAATCTAACATCTCGGTCGGAAACAATGGAGACCAGAACTTCGTGGCGAGCAACAATCTGACGGACATAAATGTCGACCAACTTCTCGGCCGATGAACCCTCTCGTATGGTTAAGAAATGGGCACTCTTCGCCGTCCTCGACAGCTTGGTAATGAAGTCCATCTTGATCTGTTCCCATTTCCACAAGGAAATCTCCAGAGGCTACTGCTTGCCATGCGGCCTCTGATGCTCGGCCTTCTTGCACGACAAACAGTAACTCAAACTTAAGTCCCGGTACATCATGGTGGCCCCAGGTGAATAGAGAAGTGAGACTGGTGAGCCTCCTCCATAACTATCTGTCTAACCCCACCATACATCGGAACCCACACACGACCACATCGGGTCAATAATCCCCGACTATCCTACATAAACCAGGAGTTTTCGCCCCTGATCCTCTCCAGTTTCCAGTTCTCTGGTCGCATTCCCTCATCCTGAGCATCTCTAATCAAACTCACAAGTGGAGAATCCAACGCTATCCTCATACATGTCGATGGGGAGCGAAGACTCAGCTGACTTGCGGCTCCGAGCGTTCGCCACCACCTTCTCTTTACCTGGGTGGTAAAGGATCTCACAGTCGTAGTCCTTGACTACATCTAGCCACCTGTGCTGTCTCATGTTCAGGTTCGGCTGATCGATGATGTGTCGAAAGCTCTTGTGATCTGTGTAAATGGTACAACGGACCCTGTAGAGGTAATGTATTCAAATCTTGAGGGCGAATACCACCGCTCCCAACTACATATCATGAGTTATCTTGTCTCATGCGGATTCAGCTGCGATGATGCGTAGGCTATCACCCGTTCCCTTTGCATGAGGACCGCCCCCAGTCCTGTGACGGATGCATCATAGAACACCACAAAATTGTTGACTACCTCTAGAAGATTCAATACTGGAGCCTCGCAAAAACGTCGTCGAAGGGTCTCAAATGCCCGCTACTGCTCAGGGCCCCACCGGAAATCCACCCCCTTCCTCTTCAGATGAGTGAGGGGTACTGCAATCATGGAGAAATCCTGTATGAATCTCCGATAGTACCCTGCCAGTCCTAGAAAACTCCTAATGTCTGAGGGAGATTTTAGAACCTCCCACTGCATGACTGCCTCGATTTTCTCCGGGTCGACCAGAATCCCCTCCTGGTTAACGAGATATCCAAGGAACTGGAGATGTTGTAACCAAAACTCACACTTTGAGAACTTAGCATAAAGTCATTCTCACCTCAAAACTCCCAATAACTCCCATAGGTGCTACTCGTGCTGCTCTCCAGTCTTGGATTACACCAAGATATCATCTATAAACAACATGATTGAGCGATCAAGCATCAGTCTGTAGACCCGATTCATCAGGTCCATAAATACTGCTGGTGCGTTGGTGAGCCCAAACAACATCACTGCAAACTTGTAATGTCTATAATGAGTCCAAAACACAGTCTTCTCCACTCCTCCTCTATGACATTGACCTAATCATACCTATATCTCAAGTCTATCTTGGAAAACCAAGATGCACCCTGTAGCCGGTCAAATAAATCGTGTATCCTTAGGAGTGGATAACGGCTTTTCACTATTAGGTTGTTCAACTCCTGATAATCGATGCACATCTGGTGCAAACTATCATTCTTCATGACGAAGAGGATCAGTGCTCCCCAGGGAGAACTGCTCAGATGAATGAACTGCTTGCCCAACAGTTCCTGCAGTTGTGATAACAGCTCCTGCATCTCTGGAGGCACCAATCGGTACGACACCTTAGCAATAGGGGCCCCACTTGGCACCGGGTCGATCTGAGACTCGACCTGTCTCTCTAGAGGTATCCCTGGTAACTCCTTCGGGAACACATCAGCAAACTCCCTGACCACTTGGACCTCTGAGACTGAATTCTGAACCCTGGCTCACGTATCCATCACATACGCGAGATAACCCGCACACCCGTGCTGGCTATACTGTCTAGGCCTGGCGGCTGAACAAAACCCTGATCCCACTTGTGTACCCTCACCATAAACAATCAACTCTCCCCCACTTGGGGTTTAAACCACTACCCGCCGACCCTCGCAGTGTATCATGGCACCAAATCCACTAAGCCAGTCCATTCACATAATCACACACACATCCTCCATGGGGATCGGAATCAAGTCGATCGGGAAAGACACCCCGAGGATCTCTAACTCACATCCTTGATAGACTGAAGAATCAGAAACCCTGTGTTCATTGGTGATTGAGACTCACACCTAAAACTCTAGCTCTCCTACTGGAAAATCGAACACCACACTAAATGTCTGAGACAAAAAAGACTAACTTGCCCTGAGTCAAACAAAAACAATGTAGGTAAGTAGTTCACTAAAAACGTACAAATAACCACATCTGGTGCTTCCCTAGGCTCCTCTACTTTGAGATGGAAGGCATGCCTCTGAGCCTTCGAAGGCTCTGCTCTATCTGGCCTCCCGTCCGTAATCCTCAGTGTAGCCAGTGTGAGAGCCTACGCCAGCTTGGCAGCTAGTAGGGGACACTGGGCCTTCATATGGCCCACTTGATCACAATGACAACAAAGTCTAACTCCGAGAGTCGGAGTTTGCTGCCTGCAATCCCTGGCCCGATGGCCCTTCTTGCCACATCGGTGGCACCTGCTCCCTGATCGGAAAGTCCCTTAACGAGCCTTTCCACACTTCCCACTAGTGCGTCCTGGCTGTCCCCCTAAACCTGGGATCGACAATCCTAGACCGCTTTGGTGCCGGCTTTGACTGTGTCGGGGCGTGCCACTGCTCCCTCAACTGTAGCTCAGTCTCCAACTCACGCCACCTAGCAGCCTCCTGTAAGTCCAATAGTATATCACATCATTGGGTGGAAACAAATTGATGGATGTCAGTCTTGAGCATGCTCAGATAAATTGTCGTCTGAACTTGCTCCGAATCAAACTCCGGGAAAAACATCACCCTCTCGGTAAACATGCAGGTGATCTCCGTTACCGACTCCATACCCTGTCTTAGATCTAAGAACTCCTGTGACAACTGCTCGTGCTCGACTCGTGGAATGTACCGAGCACGGAACATATCCCTGAACTGCTCCTAAGTAACAATAGCTATCTGGTCATCCGTATATGACCCATTCATTAATCTCCATCAATCCTTTGCCCCAGTCCTCACCAGGTTTAGGGCACATCTGACCTTCTAGTCAGTAGGACATGAGCACGTGAAGAAACATCCCTCCATGTCAGAAAGCCACCTCATGGCTATGATCGGATCCTGAGTCCCATCGAAGGTCGGGGGCTTCGTGTTATCGAAGTCCTGGTACTGAAAAACTCAGCCAGCTCCTCCCCCTGCCACTGTTACATCCGATGTAGCTGTTGTGGTAGCCGTCTCAGTAAGGGCTGCGTATCTGTCCTCGAAATACTTCATCATAGTAGTCTTAATAGACCCAAACATCTCCGTAATCTGACCCCAGACAATCTTGACCACCTTCTCGCGGATGATCTCCTTGACACGATCCTTCGTCAATACTGGCCCATCCTGGCCAATAACCTCGGGCACTGTTGGGGCATCCTGATTGCCCTACTGTGATCTCGATCCGGATCGAGTCACAAAACGCCTCGTAACCACCATACTGAAAAAATAGCAGGAAGATATCAGACAATCCATATAAGTAATAGGTAACCAACTCCCGACTAAACCCTAGGGGTTGTGGCTTCCTGGTTACGCGTATGGGTCCTGTGCTTTCAGTAGGATGGGCCCATACTACCTTTCACACCTACCCATATTTGTCTCAAGTATCGCCAGAACACCCTATCAATATACATATACATGGTGGTCACTCAATCCTCACTCCTAGAGGAAGGCAACTATCTCACAACTGACCTACCAGCCTCACATAACTCACCCATCCATGAAACTTCCACTAACTCTGCAGCACAAGTGTATGCTAGCCATACATAACACTGGATGTAACACCTATAAAAATCAATCCAATTTAAAACTTTTTCAAACATTCAAAAGTCGTTAGTTATTACAAAGTTTTTTGAAAATTGTTTAATATCAGAGTATCCCAGAAACCATATGTCCAAAACATGAGGACGTGTATGGTCACGCCTTCGCCTTGCCAAGACATCTGAAGCACCTAAAATAATAAAATGAAATCGTAAGCACAAATCTTAGTGAATTCCCCCAAAATACCCATACACACAACAATACACATATAATCATAAATAACATACTATGGGTCCGGTCAACCATCGGGTTGGAATGCCCTATACCCTCAACCATCCGGTTGGAATGCCAACATACTATGGGTCCAATCATCCTCGGGATGGAATACACCAGGCCCACAACCAAAAGGTTGGAATGCCCACAATCATCCTCGAGATGGAATACTCGTGGCCCACAACCAACAAGTTGGAATGCCTAGGTCTATTGTCTTTCACATAAAGGAGATAAGCCTCAACAACCAAACAAACATGAGCATATATAATAGATAATCACATAACAATCTATAGACAAACAAACCGATCTAACGAATCGTAGCCACATAATACATAATACCATCCTATATACCAGGATACCGATCTAACAAATCATACTAGCATAACATATCCAGATAACATTCCAAAGGGCCGGTATTGGTTCCTTAGACCCTTGAGTATAGTGAGGAAAACTCACCTCTCAAGTAGTGCTGAAAGTACTGAAAACCTTTGATCGCTGTCTCATTGTGAATCCCAAACTTCTAGAGCTCCTAAAGCACAAGGAAACTTCATATCTACAAGTTGGGTTTCCTTCTCCAACTATTTGATGCAATGACTTCACCTTTAAAAGCTCAAAACACACACCAGCTCACACTCACTCTAAAAGCAAGGATTGGGACATTTCTGGAATATGGAGGCTACAAAATCTCGGGATGTTACAATTCTCCTCCTCTTGACCTAGACTTCGTCCTTGAAGTCTGCTACGGTAAATAGACCCGGGTAATGCTCCCGTATCTCAGAATCGGGATCCCAAGTCCACTCGGATCCCCTCTGATGCTCATACTATACCATTACCAAAGGTATCTCCTTGTTCCGTAGAACCTTCATCTTCCTCTCCAGAATGGCCACGGGCCTCTCCACATAATTCAGGCGCTCATCGACATGAATATCATCCAACGATAGTACTGCCTCCTGACCCATAATGCACTTTCGCAATTGCGAAATTTGAAAAGTGATATGGATCTAACTGAGCTCCTCAGGAAGATCTAGTCTGTAAGCTACTTTGCCAACCCTAACAATTACCCGAAATGGTCCAATGTATCGGGAACCCAACTTTCCCCTCTTTCTGAAACGAGTCACACCCTTCCAGGGTGAAAACTTTAGTAATACCAAGTCCCCCACCTGGAACTCCAACTCAGATCGACATCTGTCGACATAACTCTTCTGCCGAATCTGAGCGGTCTGTATTCGCTGTATAATCTGTTGAATGTTCTCGGTAGTCTGCAAGACTACCTCCATCCGTCCCATCACCCTGTGTCCAACCTTACCCTAACAAACCGGGGTACGGCATCTCCGCCCATACAACAGCTCGAAAGCCGGGGTGCTAATGTTGGAACGATAGTTGTTGTTGTAGGCGAACTCTATAAGGGGTAGGTGGGAATCCCAACTCCCATCAAAGTTAATGACACACGCCCTCAACATGTCCTCGAGGTTCTGAATGGCCGTTCGCTTTGACCATTGGTCTGCAGATGATATGCCGCGTTAAAATGAAGTCGCGTGCCCACTTCGTCATGAACTTCTACCAGAAACAGGAGGTAAATCTAACATCTCGGTCAGAAACAATGGAGACCAGACCCCTGTTGCGAGCAACGATCTCGCGTACATACATGTTGGCCAACTACTCGGCGATGAACTCTCCCGTATGGCCAATAAATGCACACTCTTGGTCAATTGATCCATGATGACCCATATAGCACCAAACCCCTTTGATGTCCTCGACAACTTGGTAATAAAGTCCATCATGATCTGTTCACATTTCTACATGGGAATCTCTAGGGGCTGCAACTTGCCATGTGGCCTTTGATGTTCGTCCTTGAACATCCTATAGGTCAAGTACCTCTTGATGTACCAAGAGATTTCTCGCTTCATGCACGACCAACAATAACTCAAGATCAAGTCACGGTACATCTTGGCGGCCCTCGGGTGAATTGAGAAGCGAGACTTGTGAGCCTCCTCCATAGCTGTCTGTCAGACCCCACCAGACATCGGAACCCATACTCGACCGCATCGGGTCAATAATCCCCGACCATCCAGCATAAACTGGGTTTTCTCGCCCCTGATCCTCTCCAGTTTCCAGTTCTCTGGTTGCTTGCCCTCAGCCTGAGCATCTCTAATCAAACTCACAAGTGGAAAATCCAGTGCTATCCTCATACATATCGCTGGGGTGGAGGACCCAGCTGACTTACAGATTAGAGTGTCCGTCACCACGTTCACTTTACCGGGGTGGTAAAGGATCTCGCAATCGTAGTCCTTGACTACATCCAGCCACCTATGTTGTCTCATGTTCAGGTTCGGCTGATCCATGATGTGTCTCAGGCTCTTATGATCCATCTATATGGTATAGCGGAACCCATAGAGGTAATGTCTCCAAACCTTGAGAGTGAATACCACCGCTCCCAACTCTAGATCATGAGTAGGGTATCTCGTCTCATGCACCTTCAGCTGCTGTGATGCATAGGCTACCACCCGTCCTCTCTGCATGAGGAACACTCCTAAACCTATGATAGATGTATCACAGAACACCACAAAATCCTCAACTCCCTCCAGGAGAGTCAAGACTGGAGCCTCGCATAATCGATGTCAGAGGGTCTCAAACGCCCTCTAATGCTTGGGGCCCCACCAGAAATCCACTCATTTCCTCGTCAGACGAGTGAGGGGTACTGCAATCTTGGAGAAGTACCGTATGAATCTCCGGTAGTACCCTGCCAATCCCAGAAAACTCCTGATGTCTGAGGGAGATTTCGGAACCTCCCACTATATGACTGCCTCGATTTTAGCCGGGTCGACCAAAATCCCCTCCTGGTTAATGAGATGTATGAGGAACTGGACCTCTCATAAGCAAAACTCACACTTTGAGAACTTGGCATACAGTTGTTCCCGCATCATAGCACCCAATAACTCCATGAGATGCTCCTCATGCTACTGTCAGGTCTTGGAATATACCAAGATTTCATCTATAAACACGATGACCGAGAGGTCAAGCATCAGTCTGCAAAACCGATTCATCAGGTCGATAAATACTGTTGGCACGTTGGCGAGCCCAAACGGCATGACCACAAACTCGTAATATCCATAACGAGTCTGAAAGGCGGTCCTCTTTGCGTCTTCCTCTCTGACCCAGACCTGATGATACCCAGACCTTACGTCTATCTTGGAAAACCAAGATGCACCCTGTAACTAATTAAAGAGATCATCTATCCTCGGGTGTAGATAACGGTTCTTCACCATTAACTTTTTCAACTCCCTGTTATCAATGCACATCTGGTGTAAATCATCCTTCTTCCTGACAAAGAGGATCGGTGCTCCCCATGGAGAACTGATCGGTTGACTGAACTACTTGCCCATCAGTTCCTGCAGCTGTGATGACATCTCCTGCATCTCGGGTGGTGCCAATCGGTACGACGCCTTGGTGATAGGGGCTCCACCTGGAACTATGTCAATCCGGAACTTGACTTGCCTCTTCGGAGGTAACCCTGGTAGCTCCTCCGGGAACATTTCAGCAAACTCCCTAACCACTGGAACCTCTAAAACTGGAGTCTGATCCCTGACCCGCGTATCCACCACATACGCTAGATAACCTGCACACCCGTGCTGCACGTACTGCCGAGCCCTAACAGCTGAACAAAACCCTGATCCTACTCTGGTGCCCACGCTATATACAATCAGTTCTCCCCCACTTGGGGTTCGAACTACTACCTGCTGACCCTCGCAATCATGCAAATCCATCCCCACAATCATGCACACATCCCCCATGGGAATCAGAATCAAGTCTATTGGGAAGGACACCCCAAAGATCTCCAACTAACATCCTCGATAGACCAAAGAAGTAGAAAACCCATGTATGTTGGAGATAGAGACTCGCAACAGACACTCTAGATCACCTACTGGCACACTGAACTCCTTACTAAATGTCTGATATACAAACGACCGAATCGCACCCGCTGTCAAATAAAACCAATGCATGCAAGGAGTTCATTAAAACCGTACCAGCAACCACATCTGGTGCTGCCCTGCCTCCTCTGCAGTGAGCTAGAAGGCGTGACCTTGAGCTTTCGGGGGATCTGCTCTACCTGGCCTCCTATCCGTAATCCTCAGTGTAGCTGGCGCTGGAGCCTGCGCCGACTTGGAGGCTAGTAGGGGATACTAGGCCTTCATATGGACCACTTGCTCACAATGATAACAAAGTCTGACTCTGGGAGTCGGAGTCTGCTGCTTGCAATCCCTGGCCAGATGACCCTGCTTGCGACATCGGTGGCACCCATTCCCTGATCGGCAAGTCCCCGAATGAGCCTTTCCGCACATCCCACAAGTGTGGTGAAACATCCCAAAATACAATCCAATTTTTTTTTTTGTTTTTAAAACATGACCAAAACCATAATATCATCTGTCATATAATAAAACGATGAATCCTGTGTCTCAAAATGTCATCGTAAATGTATCAAATCAAACTGATGTCAATATCATATCAAAACATCTGAACAAACTACTAAGATAAAACTGTGGTGTGTGGCATGCCATCATCTCGAGCTCTTCCCCTTGCTAGCAGAAGTACATGAAACCAAAACTGAAACTGTAAGCACGAAGCTTAGTGAGCTCCCCCAAATTACCACATACCATACAATAACATATAAACACATATTGGGCCTTGCCCACTGCATCGGGCCCCGCTCGACATCGGAACGAAGTCTGGCATACTTGGGCCCCACCCGACATCGGACCGAAGTCCGGTATACCTTAGGCCCCAGCCACTACAATGGGCCCCGCCCGACATCGGGCCGAAACCCGGAACATATTGCACATAACATAACAGAACATAAAATGCATGAATCACAAAGACATCAAGCACACATAACTACTTCTCCGTACCCTCCTGGGCATAGGATTGAAGCCCGAAACTAATATCTACATGGGCCGGTATTGTGGTTGTAGACCCGTTCCTACTGGAAGGAGACTCACCTCGTAAGGCTGGCTGCTGAGATACTAATCTGAAATTGTCTGACTGCTGCTTCGGAACTCCCCGGCTACAATTCCCATAAAATACTTAATCAAATACTGATAACTAATCTCAGGGTAAAGTGACTTTTTTACCCCTGGTCAAAGTCAACTTTCAGTTGACCTCACTCGCCGAGTTGGGCAGCCAACTCGTCGAGTCCCTATCCTTCCTTTACTCTTCTACCTACTTCTACTCGTCAAGTTTTGCGAAGACTCGAGGAGTTCCCCTTCTATAATGACATCGGGGAAACATTCAACCGACCCGCCGAGTTGTTTGAACTACTCGTCGAGTTCCTCTTCATCATATGAACACGTCCACTTTGTGACTCGCCGAGTTGTATGAACAACTCGTCGAGTCTGTTCTTGTGGCAAGAAGATTGCTTTGGACTTGCCGAGTCAGGGCGTAGACTTGCCGAGTCCCTCTACTCCATTGACACTGATTCCTTTCCACTCACTGATTCAACTCGTAACTTTTAAACGTGGAAATCAGGGATCGCGACCCGACTCGTCAAGTCTGAAGAACGACTCGTCAAGTCTCTTGCATGTCCTCAGTATACAGTTGATTTGAATCAATCTCAGTGCATCCAATTCATAGATCTAAGCTTCTAAGGCTAATATAACACGTATAGTTTCTAACTTTACGTGCATGCACAAGCAAATGGAGCTAAAACAAAAAAATAATCTAACGATGGGCACCTACGATTTGGAACAAGGCTTTATTTGTATAAAAGTAGCTACTTTGAGCTCCTAGAGCTCAACAACATCCAAATCTATGGTTTATTTCCTAAGGAGAGTTCAATTCTTGGGTTTAGATCTTGGAAGGTCCCATAATAAGCATAAACAAGTATATGAGAAGATCTACCAGGAAAATGAAAAAGGTAGAGACCTTATTACAAGATGAAGTGGTAAATGAGCAATAGATTCTAGATCTCCTTCTTCTCTTCTAGACCTTCCTTCTTTCTTCTCTTCTACAACTCTAGAATTCCACCAAAAACACAAACTTAACAATGGGGGCTAGGGTTTACAGAGAAAATGCTTTAAAGGTGCTGAAGACTGGGATGAGGGGCCATAATGACGTTTAAATAGGGAACAAACCCTTAGAATTTGGGTTTCTGTAACATCTCAAAAATACAGGCCAAGAATTTAGTTTTAATTAAGTTATTAAATAACACCATTAATATAAAAAAAAAACATTCATATTAATATCTCATGTCAAAGCCAAAGTGTCAATAATCAAAACATAGTATCATAAAACTGTATGCGAGTGTAATGCCAAAGATCTCGTGTGCGGAAATCATGGTGTGATGCGTTGCGATCGAGCCGACTCCCTTCCTTTGAAAATAAAGTACCTGAAACCAAAACGGAAAACCATAAGCACAAAACTTAGTGAGTTCCCCCATCATACCACATACCACATAATGCCTATTCCTCGATGTCTTTCAACCGGTATTTGTCTGGCATAATTAGGAGCTGGACTCCCTTTCGGTATCTTTCAACCGATACTTGGGAACTAACCTGCTCTTCGGTATCTTTCAACCGGTAATCGGGAGCTAACCTCCCCTCCGATATCTTTCAACCGGTATCCGGGAACTAACCTCCACTTCCGTATCTTTCAACCGGTAACGGGGAGCTAACCTCCCCTTCAGTATCTTTCAACTGGTATCTGGGGACTATTTCACACCCTATCACTATCACATAATAACAGGTCATATACATATTGGTTCCATGATAACATAACATAAACATACTGAATCACACAATGATATATCATAACTATATTGGTCACATAATATCATATCATAAACATATTGCTCACATAATGGCATATCATAACCATAAAGGTCACATAATAACACATCATAAAGATACTGTTAGGCATGCATGGGTTCCGTCCACCCCTTCGGTATCTTTCAACCAGTAATCGTCTTCGGTATCTTTCAACCGGTAATTGGGAATTATTGCACCCCTACTACTACTAACACATATCTCATAGCATCCCAATACAATAAGCATAACAATTAATGGCAACCAAATAATAATCACAAAGAAAATTATCTCAAAAATAATCACCTACTAGTGGGTCGGCATTGGTGCCTTAGACCCACCCCTACTGGAAGGTAACTTACCTCACACTACTGAAGTCCCGCTGACTCAACCCCACATTGCTGAAGTCCCGCAGACTCAACCCCAACTGCTAGAAGACATATTCCCGAACTTTCAACACCAAAATAACACCCAATTAATAATTGGGTTCCAATACATAATCATAAGTACATACTTTGGATAATTACTACATTACCCCAATCTTGGCTTTATGCAAGCCCAAGGCCCAATCCATAGGCCCAAAGTCAACTAGGAAATCAAAGCCCAACATATGGCCCAATTTTCCAAATTGGGCCCAAGCCTATACATGACCTTATTCTAAGGCCCAAAATCATATATAATCATTAAGGCCCAGACTATGGCCCATCTATGACCCAATTTTCCAAATTGGGCCCAACTCCTCATATGGGCCTTACCTAAAGCCCATTAATTATTCTAGTTGAATTGCTTAACTTTGGATGGCCCAATAATAATTCAATCATCAAGGCCCAACAATAAACCCAGGTGTAATTAGGGTTTCACATAAAATGATGATTAGGGTTAAGTTTCCTACTTAATCCATTAAGTCCAATGTTGCTTAGATTAATTTTTGCAATTGATTATTATTTAATATTTCAAGTTATTAAATAATTCCCGCGTGTTTCGATTAATTGTCCAAAAATTAGGTTTTTATTCTGCATTAGGGTTTTCCAACCCAATTGCTAGCCCATTTATCATTTTGTTGGGCTTTTTGGTCAATTAGGGCTTTATCGGGCCTATTTGGCCCACTAGAAAGTCCTTAAGTCCATTATGGTTTTCCTTAGGCCCATTAAGCTTCATTGGGCCCATTACGGCTTACGAGGCCCATTAGGGTTTCAAGCACCTCCAAAACTAATCAAACTCACAAGACAAGCGCACTGCCACCCGACACGGTGGCCGGTAGTGACAAGAGGCGACAGCCACCACCTCACGGTGGTGGTTTGGTTTTTTTTCCTTTTCACTATACCGATTTGTTACAATTACAATGCTCATATGATAATCACACTCACACCCTAATCCAATTACAAACACACATACACACGAAAATACACCCACCCATGGTGGTACATGGCGGCAGCCACCACCTCACGGTGGTGGCGGTGCCTTCCTTACGATTCCCGGCTAGAATACACACGCACTAACAGAAATACATGCACACAAACCCGCTACATGGTCACAAAAACAACTTCAGCCATCCACCTGGTCGCTCACGGCGGCAGCAGCAACTCTTCATGATGGCAGTGACGCCAGAAAGTGGAAGGAATGGCGGCAGGCGGTGGAATTTTCGATGATAGCCACCACCTCAGGGAGGTGGCAGTGTTTCTCTTTTGGATGGAATTTCAATGAATTAGATCTATAAGAACCCACAAGTCCTAGCTTTTCAATAAAAACTGTGAGAAAATTAACGCAAATACAACCCGATTAGCTCCCCATACGTCCCTTTAAGGCAACGCACATGCATTTAGCCACCTACAAGGTGGCGTGACATCTTCGAAACGCTACTAAAATGGCGACCAATGGCGGTTACAGCCCAAACAGCTAGAAATATGGACAAAGGAGATGAGATATAGTCACCGAGTGTGTTCCTATTGCACACGACTCGTACCCACCGGTCACATCTCCTCCTTCATTCTTGGTGGGGCTTCTCCAGCCGTTTACGACTTCACTGGAGTTGGCAGAGAAGATTAAGGTGGCATTCGATGATAGGGTGGTGAAGGTTGGTGTTGGAATAGTGTCTAAGCCTATAACTATATTTGGTATGTACTTGACCCGGTTGTGCATGGTCCTTTTGGGTTGCCCTCACCAAAGCAACTTGACAACGTAATTTAAGGAGAAAGAGAGAGTATTATGGTTTATTATATATTATAAGAATAATATATTAATGGAGAAATCATACTTATTTAATTAGTATTGGTCATAAATTAATTAGTAATTAATTTGGCGACTAAAAGAGATTAATTAAATAAAGGGGTATAAACTGTCAAATGTATGATAGTTATGTTTTGGGCTGAGGAAGCCTTATGGACTTAAGGGGGAACGAAATTATGATGGGGATCCATCATATTTTCATCCAAGGCCTTATACTAAAAGGTTCCTTGGGCTGCTTGGTGGTTAAGCTGCCCATTAGGGTTTAGACTGAAACCCTAGCAGCCTGCAAGTATAAATAAGACCCCAGGCTATGGAGATCGACTACACATGCTTCTAAGAGAACCCTAGGGTTGATATAAGCACCTATCACCCTTTCTCATATTGGCTTCTTGCTTGTGCAGTTTGTGATCCATTAGAGGAGTTACAATTGTGACTCTAAGCTCAAGATCAAGAAGATTACAAGGATTTCAAGCTACTTGAAAGACGTAAAACACTTGGATCTGTTTTCTTTATGACAATTTCGAATTATACATGATAGATCTAGGTTTGTAAGTCTTGGATTCAAAGCATGTAAAATAGAGAAACCCAGATCCAAGCATTTGGGTTTGTATGAGCACATAGGATTGTTTCTTATGCATAAAACCCATCAGTGATATCAGAGACTTGATTGGTTTCAATTGTATGTGATGCTTAACTGTTTTGCTTGCTGAAAATTGAGTTTTTTGCCTCTTCCCAACTCAACTCGGCGAGTCAGTATCTGGACTCGGCGAGTTGGCCCCTACTCGGCGAGTTCAGAGCTAACTCGGCGAGTTCGTGCGTCAGGCAGAGGATATTTCGGGATTTAGTTGCTGTTTTGTCTTGGATTTGATGCCTAAATCGTTTTTTGAAGTTAAAATCCAAATTTTACCTTAATTAAATGATTATCCTTTCCAAACAATAGATAATTTCAAATCTTTTAAATATTGGTTGTTTATATGATAAATATGCATTATTTAAAATTATTTGGTAATTATCTAATGATTAAAACTTGATTAGGTCAAATATAGATATTTATAGAAATTAATTGTTTAATTTAAATTATTTGTTATTTGATCCCTTTAGTTTTGAAAAGTTCAAAACTTGTCCTCACATTTTGAAATTTGAGTTTTGTGATTAAAAGTTTAATTTTAAAGAATTTAAATTTCAAACCCTTAGAGTTTTACAACTTTAAAATTCAACCCTATACTATTATATTATTACAAGCTTCATGAATATATATATGTATAATTAAAATGCTAGTCTTACTGTTAGTAGGCCTCATTCATGAAGCCGGTCTATAAGGTGGGTATAAGGTTGATGCGTATAAAATGACGCTTAATGGGTGTACACTCACACCCACCGCTTGCTTAACAGGTGGAGGGTCGTTAGCCGAACGGGTAGGATAGGGCAATCCTCTCCTCACTAAAAGTATAACGTAAGATAAAAAGTAACTACATGTTTTACAAATTCCCAATCTTAGTTACTTTAGGGTAAACTGTGAAAATGATGCTATTCCATGGAATTACACTTTGTACCCTTGTCAAACGTTAGTGGAGCGTGCGTGGTTAACCGACACACTAATTTGGGATTTACATTGGTGGCGATGGGTGACTCGATGTTTATCATAGATCAATGGAGCGTGTGTGGTTTACCGGCACATTGATTAGGTGATAGAGACATTGAGTGCACCATGTTGATTCGCATGGTTATTCACAACTTGTTTGCGATCCTCGGTATCCCATTCGCAAATTTGAAGTGCATATCAAGATTTAAACATGCCATTGAATAGTTCAATGAACTCAAAGATCTAGGAGTTTTCAAAACATTTAAAACTTAAATCTTTTTTTTTTCGTTTTTCATGGTGAGAATTAGTGAATCGTCATTCACTTACCCTCATATTATTTACGACATCCCTTTCTAAGTTGTAAATAATGTTGTTGGGTCCTAGCCCTAATTTCTCATTTGGGTGTTTAATTAGGGACTCATTTCTAATCAAACTTTGTTCTTTTTCTTTTTTAGATGTCTGTTAACAACAACAACAACAACAACAATGCTTTTGGGTCATTCTCGTTGATGAACCTATGGCAAAAGGTGACATTTGATGGCTCAAACTTCAACGAGTGGATGAGGTATATTCGCATGATCACTCGCTATGAGGACAAAGAATATGTCCTCAATGAAAAGCTTGAGACGGTCATCCCAGATGTTGCTACTCCTGAAGAGATGGCTGCCTTTGAGGCCAACGAACGTGATGCTACGAAAGTTCATTGCATCATGTTGGCCATGATGAGCCTCAAGCTCCAAAAGTCCTATGAGGACATGTATCCGTATGAAATGCATATGGATATGTTGGACCGGTACCACCAAAGCGCGATGCAAGAGCGCTATGAGATCATTACTAACATGATCACCGCTAAGATGGGGAGTGGAGAATCCGTTACCTCTCATTTGCAGAAAATGCAGAGGTATATTGATCGCCTTCTCAAACTTAATGTTAAGTTTGATGAGGATTTGGCTACCGACATAATCCTCCACTCCTTGCCCTCCTATTACAACCAGTTCAGAATGACCTACAACATGAATAAAGAAGAGGTCTCCTTGAGCAAGCTCCAAGGACTGTTGAGGATTGCTAAGAGCAACCTCAAAGACAAATTTGTTGCACCATCCCCTGCTGTGGCTGCTCCCGTGTTGGCAATTGGTCAAGGAAAGGGAATGAAGAGAAAGGCTCCATGTAAGGGCCACTACAAGGGTAAGACCCAAGATGGTTCCTCTTCTAGTGGAACCAAAGATGGTTCGGTCAAACCCTCTTCCGACCCCAAAGAAGCAGAGTGATATTACTGCCACTGGAAACGAAGCTGCCCTCAGTATCTGCAAAACATAAAGGATGGGAAGATCAAGCCCACCTTTGCAGGTATGTATTCTATTAAATCTAATAACTCATCATTTGCTACTTCGTGGGTTCTTGATACAGGGTTTGGTTGCCACATTTGTTCTGATTTGCAGGGCCTAAGAAGAAGTGGGGAGATTGAACATGGGAAGATTAACTTGCATATGGGAAACAGAATGTCATCACATGTGACCAAAGTTGGAGTTTATTCTTTGGTGCTTAGTAATGGGTTAGGGTTAAATTTAGAAAAATATTGTTATTCGCCAGACATGGCAAGAAACATTATTTCAGTTCATGGATTTTTTAGACAAGGTTTTAGATATTCTTATGATTATACTAATGGTTCTATTAATGTTTATTTGAATGGTTTCTTTTATTTCAATGCATTACCTTGTAATGGGATTTATGAATCTGTGATGGTTGTTGATAATTTAGGAAATGATGTATTGAATATTGATTCGTCTACTAGCCTAGACAAAGCACGCTTGTGGCATTGTCGCCTTGGCCATGTCAACAAGAAACGCATAGCCTAACTCCAAAAGGATGGAGTGTTGGAGTCATTCGACCTTAGGGACAATGACATGTGTTAATCTTGTTTACTTGGGAAGATGACCAAGTCACCCTTTACTAGTACTTGTGAAAGGGGTGAGGGTCTATTGGATCTCATACACACCGATGTGTGTGGGCCCTTTAGATCCACCACAAGGGATGCATGTCGCTTCTACATGACTTTTACGGATGAATATATCAGATACGGATATATCTACTTAATCAAGCAAAAGTCAGAAACCTTTGAAAAGTTCAAAGAGTTCAAGAATGAAGTGGAGAATCAGCTGGGCAGGAAAATCAAGATGCTTCGGTCAGCTCGAGGAGGAAAGTCCCTAAGTCTTGAGTTTCATGACTATCTAAAGGAATGCAAAATTGTTTCGCAATTGACGCCTCCAAGAATGCCACAATTGAATGGTGTGGCTGAGAGACGTCATCGAACCTTGTTGCACATGGTTCGTTCTATGATGAGTCGAACTTCGTTACCAATATCTTTCTGGGGGTATGCCTTAGAGACTGCCTTCCCACCAAGAAGGTTACCAAGACTCCTCACGAAATATGGACATGGAGAGTTCCCTCGCTAGCACATATTAAGGTTTGGGTTGCGAGGCTTTCGTAAGATGAGAGACTCACGACAAGCTCGAACCTCGTAGTGAGAAGTGTTATTTCATCGGCTATCCACAGAAGCCTTATGGCTATCTTTTCTATAGACCGAATGACAATGTTGTCTTCGTTGCTAGAAGAGGACTGTTCCGAGAAAGGGAATTGATAAGCCAAGAAGACAGTGGGAGGCAAATTGATATTGAAGAGATTCAAGAACAAAGCGATGAAGGAACCTCTAACACTGGCGCTCAACCCGAGGAGGAAACTCCTGTTGAACCCGTTGACAAGTCCTTACCTCTTAAACGTTGTATTAAGGTTAGTGTTCAACCCCAGTTTTATGGTTTTCATATTACTACTGAAGGGGATACGTTTATTAGTGATGAAACACTAATGAATTTGGACGAACCTAGCAGCTACAAAGAAGCCATGGCAAGCCCGGAGTCTGCTAAATGGAAAGAGGTGATGGATTGGGATATTCAGTCCATGTACGACAATCATGTTTGGAACTTGGTTGATAATGTACCGGGTCGTAAGACAGTCGGGTGCAAGTGGATCTCAAGAAAAAGACAGACATGGATGGGAATGTGCACACTTATAAAGCGCGATTCGTTGCGAAGGAATTTACTCAAACTCCCAGAGTTGACTATGATGAGACCTTCTCACCATTTGCGAAGATAAATTCTATTAATGTAACGCTTGCAATAGCTGCGTTTCATCATTATGAAATCTGGCAGATGGATGTGAAATCCGCTTTCCTTAATGGGAAGTTGACTGAGGATCTGTATATGAATCAGCCAGAGGGTTTTGTCGATGCGAAGCATCCAAATAGAGTGTGTAAACTTGAGAAATCCATTTATGGATTGAAACAAGCGTCTCACAGATGGAATCTTTGTTTTGACGAGAAGGTTAAAGAGTTTGGCTTTCTGCGAAGTGAAGATGAATCTTGTGTATATGTCAAAGCTAGTGGGAGTATAGTGAGCTTCCTCGTACTGTATGTTGACGACATACTACTCATAGGAAACGATGTCCCAACCTTGCAGGAGGTCAAGTCCTGGCTTGGGAAATGTTTTGCTATGAAGGACCTTGGAGAGGCTGCTTATATTTTGGGAATAAGGATAGTAAGAAATAAGGAAAATAGACTGATAGGGCTCAGTCAGGATACATACTTGGACAAAGTACTAAAGCGTTTTAGTATGGAAAATTCCAAGAAAAGGGAGTTGCCAATCCAAAGCAATACCAAGTTGAGTAAGAATCAAAGCCCGAGTACAGAGGCAGAGATATCTGATATGCGCCGAGTACCTTACGCTTCCGCAGTAGGCTCTATCATGTACGCTATGACTTGTACATTCCCTGATGTGGCCTTCGCTTTGAGCATGGTCAGCAGATATTAGGGGAACCTAGGTAGAGCTCATTGGATTGCAGTAAATAATATTCTTAAGTACCTACGAAGGACCAAGGAATGGTTTCTAGTCCTCGGTGGGAGTGATGACTTGAGGGTACAAGGGTACAGTGACATTAGTTTTCAGATGGATCGGGATAGTTACCGATCGTAGTCGGCTGGGTCTTTACCCTAAATGGAGGAGTAGTGACTTGGAAAAGTTCCAAGCAGGAGACCGTGGCTGATTCAACGTGCAAATCAGAGTACATTGCGGCGATCGAAGCGTCGAAGGAGGCTATATGGTTGAAGAACTTCATTGGAGACCTTGGAGTTATGCCATCCATAAAGGAGCCAATGGAAATTTTCTGTGATAATGAAGGAGCGGTTGCATTCACAGAGATCATGGAAGATATCGACATATCGACAGAAATACCATTTTATCAGAAATCGGGTAGAAGAAGGACTCCTCGTTGTGAAGAGGGTATCATCAGAAGATAATCCAGCAGATCCCCTTACAAAGGGACTGAGTAGGGTCAAACACTTGCAGCACACTAGGAGCATTGGGCTGAAGGATGATATAAGTTTGGATTAGATAGGAAACGTGTAATAGATAGTTTGTACTTGACATTTGATGAATAAATAAAGTTGTGTTATTTATAAGTAAAGTTACTATCTTGTGTTGGTTTTTTATCTATTATTTCAATTTTTGCATGTTTTGACTTCCTGAATAATAAGATTATTCAAACGGTCCACAGTCGTTAATGTTTTGGAAGTAGGTGTGAATGAAGACTATCATGAATTGTTTGTAGATTGTCTAAAAGGTTTTGGGCATAGCAAAGGTTTGCTGTAAAGTTCATGAGTGCTTATGAATTTGATTTGAGCATTGTAATAAAATCGCATTTGCTAGTATCACTTCGTGGTGCTGTACCTAAAGTGGTCGCAAAGCGATAATATCATATAGTCTTAAAACTTAGAGATATGGTTGTTGTTTTCTGGTTGGTTATGCATTGATGATGTGTAAATGCATCAGTAACTTGATGTTATAAAACACATTGTTGTGCATAACTCAATTAGTAAATAATAGATGCATATGAGTCGAAGTTAATCTGTTCCTTTTACTTTATGAGAATAAAAGTGATATCTAGGCCACTTGATGATTTGGTTTGACTTATGTACCGGGCCCGATCAGAATGAGGTTGATGTGTTCAACTAAATTCTATGCCAAACAAATCAGAGATCAAGAAACAAGTGCTGGACAATAACCATTGTCAGCATGATATCTAGAACAGAGGATTATACGATCCCTTATCTGAAGGACAAGTTGATCAGAGTAGACAACGAAGTATAAGAGCTACGATTGCCAATCGGATTCTGAAGTCATATGTGAGATATAGTTACTAGACTTATCCAAGTGGGAGATTGTTGGAATAGTGTCTAAGCCCGTAACAATATTTGGTATGTACTTGACCCGGTTGTGCATGGTCCTTTTGGGTTGCCTTCACCAAAGCAACTTGACAACATAATTTAAGGAGAAAGAGAGATGATTATGGTTTATTATATATTATAAGAATAATATATTAAAGGATTAATCATACTTATTTAATTAGTATTGGTCAAAAATTAATTAGGAATTAATTTGGTGACCAAAAGAGATTAATTAAATAAAAGGGTATAAACTGTCAAATGTATGATAGTTATGTTTTGGGCCGAGGAAGCCTTATGGACTTAAGGGGGAACGAAATTATGATGGGGATCCATCATATTTTCGTGCAAGGCCTTATACCAAAAGGTTCCTTTGGCTGCTTTGTGGTTAAGCTGTCCATTAGGGTCTAGACTGAAACCCTAGCAGCCTGCAAGTATAAATAAGACCCCATGCTATGGAGATCGACTACACATGCTTGTAAGAGAACCCTAGCGCTGATTTCAGCACCGCTCACCCTTTCTCATATTGCCTTCTTGCTTGTGGGTTTGTGATCCATTAGAGGAGTTACAATTGTGACTCTAAGCTCAAGATCAAGAAGATTACAAGGATTTCAAGCTACTTGAAAGAGGTAAAACACTTGGATCTGTTTTCTTTATGATAATTTCGAATTTTATATGATAGATATAGGTTTGTAAGTCTTTTATTCAAAGCATGTACAATAGATAAACCTAGATCCAAGCATTAGGGTTTGTATGAGCACATAGGATTGTTTCTTATGTATAAAACCCATCAGTTGGAACGGTAGCATCTAGCGGTATTGATCGATCAGAACGAGAAGGATTGTGCGGCTGGAGATGGCGAATGACAGAAGGGAGATTCGAAGATGGTAATGGCTGAAAGTGAGGCTAGGGTTAGGGTTTAGTAAATGCTATATACCCGGTGCCTCTAAAATCCTTTCCATAATAACGGAATCGGCCCTCCTTCCTTATTTTCTTTCAAAATGAATCCATACGTTACCCATTTAACCCCTGAAATCAGAACCCCTTAATAATTGGATCCGAATTTAACCAACAGCCCCTCCTAGAAATCCTTTCGAAATTGGTCCAGAATTTATTCTTTAGCCCCTTACTCCATAAAATATTTTCAACCTTAATCCAATGTCTTTCAACCCTTGACTTCAAAATCCTTTAAAAACAAATCCGAAATTATATTTTAACCCCTTAAATTTCAATTATAACTTTTTAATCCCCGAAACTAACTCCTTGCTATAGTATTCCGCTTTCAGGGCTATTATTCATTCATTAATTAATTTATTTATTTATTAAATAAACAGGGTGCTACAAAAATCCCCCACTTAAATTAGATTTCATCCTCGAAATCATTCCTTACCCTTCCTTACATGTGTAACACCGAAAGTTTCAAAACAATTTTTCATTTAAAATTAATCGTTTAATTCTTAAAAACACTTTGCTTAAAATCTCATTCATAATCGAATTACAAAACATAACTCCATTTTCACTTGCATAATAAACCAGGATCCTCAAAACATGACTCTTCCTCTGGTGTCTACAATCGAGCCAGTGCCATCCCGTGATCCTGAGAGAAACCTGAAACACATAACACAAAACACTATAAGCACAAAGCTTAGTGAGTTCCCCAAAATACCACACATAACACATTTTAGCCACTCGAGGCTATAACTCTGTGGGTCCGTGGACCCTACTCTGTGAACCTTCTGGTTCTAACTCTATGAACCTTCCGGTTCTAACTCTGGGAACCTTCCGGTTCTAACTCTGGGAACCTTCCGGTTCTAACTCTGTAAACATGCACAACATAAATCACATAGAAATAATGTAGTACAACACATAACATACACAACATACAAATACTCTGTCACATAACTCTGGTTACCTACTCAAGGTAAAGTATAGTGAGAAGACTCACCTGGCAATCAGAAAGCAATTATCTGCACATGCAAACCTCGGACTCGCCGCAGGCTAACACATAAGGCAAATATATCTATTTAATACTCGAAGTCCCAACTCTAATTAACCGGCGATTACTCTTTCCCTCTCTAGTCAGGTAATGAGTAAAAGAACATTTTACCCCTTCCTGACCTCTATTACCTCTATTAACCAAAACCCCCAAAGTCAACATAAGACAACTCAAGTCAATGGTCAACACTGACCAGACTCGGCGAGTACACAAGAGTGACTCGGCGAGTCCATGCGGGTTCTCTAAATCCTTTTTAAACCTCTTAGACACGATGAGTTCCCTCTCCACTCGTCGAGTTACTCGGCAACGAAAAGCGGGGCAACCCCGACTCGACTTGTCGAGTCTGCCTATGGACTCGGCGAGTTGCTCCCATGACAACCCTTATCTGACCTTCTGAGGTCAGATCTGCTTCACCAAACCATAGATCTAATTCCCTCAAAGCCAATAACCACAAAAGGTCGAACCTTGGGCACTCATGCAAGGTTCTACAAGCTCATGTAGGTGAAACCCTTCGTTACATAACAACCCTAGCTCAAAACTCCAAATAGAATGCATAAAGCAGGACGGAAGGGACTCTCTGGACCTCTTTGGGTCCAGATCTATGACTTCACACTCAATGGGACACTATACTCCACAAATCAAGCCATAAAAGAAGCTAGAAAACCATAAAATCACCAATCTTACCCAAAACAGAAAAAGGAGAACGATTTGATACCTCTATGGTGAAGATGCAAGCTCAAAAGCTCTGAATCGACACCCCCTTGACCTCCCTTTGCTGGGAATGACTACTCCATTGCACAACCACCTCAAGAATGCTCCAAAATGGCTCTTCTTCACTCTCTCAGCTCTCTGGTTCGATAGGAGTCTCTCACAGGTGTAGGTGGCCGCCATTGGAGGCCATAAGGGCCTTTAAATAGGTCATAAACCTGGACAATTAGGGTTTTCCTTGACAGCGCCAACTCGGCGAGTCCAAATACCCAACTCGTCGAGTCCCTTCATTAAACTAGTCCCCAAAACACGATCCTACTCGACGAGTTGAGGCGTCAACTCGCCGAGTCTCCTCATTCCCCAATATAAAATACTCAAATTCCCATACCTGGATATCCGAATGTTACAATTGTCCCGCACTTGAATCAGACTTCGCCCTCGAAGTGTCACTCTGGAAACAACTCCGGATGCTGCTCACGCATCTCGCGCTCCGGCTCCCAAGTAAGCTCTGACCCCTTCCGGTGTTGCCACTGGACATGCACCAGAGGCATCTCTTTGCTCCTCAGAACCTTGATCTTTCGATCCCGAATAGCCACCGGTCTCTCAACGTAGTTCATGCCCACATCCACCTGTATAGCCGACTCCTCGGCTATACACTTTTGCAGCTGTGACACATGGAAAGTGCCATGGATCTGACCTAGCTCTGCAGGTAGCTCCAACCGGTAGGCTACCCTGCCTACCCTCGCAATCACCCAAAAAGGACCGATATATCGGGGCCCCAACTTGCCCCTCTTCCTGAATCGGATCACTCCTTACGAAGGAGAGACCTTCAGGAGTACAAAGTCACCGACCAAAAATTCGAGCTCGGACCGGCACCTGCGATCATAACTCTTCTGGCGACTCTGAGCGGTCAACACCCTCTTCCTGACCTACTGTATCTGCTCTGACGTCTGAAGCATGATCTTTGTACTTCCCATCACACGTTGCTCTACCTCTCCCCAGCAAATGGGGTCCGATACCCCCTTCCCTACAACAACTCAAAGGGTGGCATACTGATGCACTAATGATGGCTGTTGTTGTAGAAAAACTCTGCCAAGGGCAAATACGGGCCATAATTTCCCCTCGAAATCTAATACACATGCCCGAAACATAACCTAGAGCGTCTGAATCGTTCGCTCGCTTTGAAGTGTCTACAGACATCACCATAGTAAACTCTAGCTCATTTCTCATATTCATCTTCGATACCGAGCACCAGGTCAGCTTTTGGCCCCATAGCTGAACCCCCAAAGGTCACACATAACATGATCCAAAATATCTCACTAACTTCCTCACCGTGACCACTATCACGGCCCAGTGACACGCAAGTCACGAAATTCGCTTTTCCTCATAAAAAATACAATCCAATCGAAGATCGACTCAACTCTAATCTTTGGCGTCTGCTGCGCATATTCTCCCGCGCGCCTCGCTGACACTCCCGACAGAGACAGAGACCCCAGTCTCGCCCCGGTTTAACCACTAGGCTCCAAAAACTCAACACTGGGGCTACTCAAGCCTAAAACTCTTCTGCATCATGCACTTATTAGAGAACACTCCATCATCACACTCTCTTGCCGTCTACTGGGTACTATGGCTTCTCACAACATTACGACAGCCTCTGACTAGTGAGTACTACGGCTCCCCGTAGTATTACAACGCCAACTAACTAGTGAGTACTACGGCTCCCCGTAGTACCACGAATCCCTCCCTCTGACTTGTGAGTACTACGGCTCCCCGTAGCATCACAACACCCTCTGACTGGCGAATACTACGACTCCCTGTAGCATCACGACTCTCTCTCTCTCTGACTTGTGAGTACTACGGCTCCCCGTAGCATCACAACACCCTCTGACTGGTGAATACTATGGCTCCCTGTAGCTTCACCCTATACTCTCATTCTCATTACAACGCCACACTATGTTCTCTAACTCATGCACCGAAGACTATCATAGATAGTTACACACACACTTGCCCCGATATGCATTACTGACTCTGGCGGCAACCGCCATAACACAGATCCTACCTCTGCGGAGATCCACTTCCTTAAATAATCCCTCTTGATGACAATACACGAGGGGAACCCACTGGAATCCTGGATACATGATACATCACTAGTCATCTTAAACTCAAGACTCTAAATAACTCCGAAATCGGGACTCTATATGCGGAAACCACGGAACACCCTAACAGAGCATCACAATGTCCTGCCTCTACCACTGATTCCCTTACTCCCAGCACCATACACATACAACAATACATTTCCTCTGAATCCCATAATAATTTCCTATTTCACTCAATGCACAACTTCAGTGCATCCAAACACTCAATTGGAATACAAGGAAGGCAATAAATCTTCAGAACACACTGATGATTATCCGAAACCCTTTCCACTACTGCTCAAAATCCAAGCAAGAATACACATCCCAACCCGGGAGTTGGCTACTCGACAATCTTCTACCCATATTTCAACCCAGAAGTTCTCAACTGCCCATACCATCATTACGAGTCTTCCACTTGAAACGACTCTGACCACCACCAGATTCCTGACCATTGACCACCTGCCGTGGAGACACCCATCCTTCTCTCAGACATATACCACATGCATTATCTCGCTCTGCACCTTTCCTTGATCACCAATGACCCTGATCTCATGAATTCAAGCCGCAGGTTTCTGTATCCAGCCCCTAACCGCTCTCGCACAAATCTCTGGTTCTCTCAATAAACCACCCGGTTCTCCCCCACTTAGGGTCCGAACCATCACTATCTGATACATCAACAACCTCACAAACTATTTTCACCAGCAATAACGCACCTGCCCCTGGAAAGTGCTACGCAACGCCCGATAATCCCCTTTAAGGAAATCAATCAATATCATAACTCTGAACCTCAGATGAAATCCTTAAGAACTTCTTGTCACGACTGACTCTAGTCGTTCCAAGTCTCATACCAATCCAATACAAAACAACTCAATTGTCCAATAACATCACTGACTCATAGACTGGACCACGAAATCATCATACTCCCCCACCTCGACTCATCAACCGACGTTCCAACACATGGATCATCCCAAGAATAGGGACCCACTCCCATATTCAATACCCAACATAGATAGAAAAACCACTACACTGATTAACTCGACTGGACTCCCGACTGATACCTCTAAAATACGCCTTACTATACTCAAATAGGTGTAATGTGGCCCTCGACTATCTCAGTCCTAACTTACTATCCGCTCATGGTAAATCACTGCCTCGCGGCACACATGCTACCTGATACTCAGATGGAAACTCATCATCAATGACAACCTGCTGGGTTTACCCCCAACCCAAAACTTAAACATCATGCCTCTCATGTTCCGCACACGAACATAAATAGCACCACCTAGGTCATAGAAGGTGACATCTCCTCTATCGACTGATTGCTCAACTCAGACCGAAATTCTCCCCTCTCTCTGACTCCTTACCAAAAAACTCTGAAAGGCTCTCGACCTCCCTCTCAAGGGACGCCTCTTCAAACTCAATCATGGCCCACATGCCTAAAACCCATAGCGTCCAATCTCTACCGCATCAATCAAGACCGGATAACCGGAGAACCACAAGCATCATTCACTATGAACCATGGTACTCATCCCATGACATCTCTTCTCAATATGCTCCGGTGTATGGTACTCGAACCATAACTTCACTCTTCGATTCGCTCCGATGTATGTTACTCGAACCATAACATCACTCCTCAATCCGCTCCGATGTATGGTACTCGAACCATAACACCACTCCTCAATCTGCTCTGATGTATGGTACTCAAACCATAATATCACTCCTCAATCTACTCCGATGTATGGTACTCGAACCATAACATCACTCCTCAATACGTTTCGATGTATGGTACTTGAACCATAACATCACTCTTCCATCCGCTCTGATGTATGGTACTCGAACCATAACTTCACCCGTCAATCTGCTCTGATGTATGGTACTCGAACCATAACATCACTCCTCAATACGCTCCGATGTATGGTACTCGAACTATAACATCACTCCTCCATCCGCTCATTAGAACCTTCAGAATACTCCCTGTATCAAGTATGGGTCCTCTGCTTTCAGTAGTACGGGCCCATACTACCTGCCACATCTACCCATACTTTCCACACGGACTATCCCGGAGCTCCTAAGTAGCTGCTCGACCTTTTCATTCACCAATTTTGTCGCACGCTCGCTCCCCAGCGAAATTCTCTACTCTGCCAGCGCACTCATCTGACTAAGGTTACTCCCTAGGCTCTTCCTAGATTCCCACACTTCTCTGCCATCAGCTGCTGAAGAGCTCCTAATGATGCCAGCCATCTACCTCCTGAATATCGTCATATTCGCTTGGTAGCTGACTCCCATCATCGAGAGTTCCACAAAGCACAAAGCAAGCATCATTCGAGCATCAAAGAATATATATGACTCACTATGGGTGATAACTCCGCTTGCTCTGCTCATCCTCAAAAGTACCACCGAACTCTGCAACTCTTCCCCTCGTGGGTTCTAACTATTCTTTCGCTAAGTACCACGGTACTTATCTAGGTATCTCCCCTAGATTACTCCTCTACTCAAATCCCCTAAAGGATTCCAACTAAATATTCTCACTCATCCCATACTCAAAAGCACATCGCATATAACAGCAATTCCTAGGCTAAGGCATCACAAATCAGGCCATTCTAGTCCTAAGATATGGAATACTTAGACTGTCTCTAGCATGCAATAATATCTCATAAAGCGTATCATAAATATCTCATAACACAAAAGTAAGGGTATTTTGGGAAATCACCGTTCGGGCTCTGGCTGATTGTACACACTGTTCTTTCTCTCTTTCTCTTTGAACTCTTATTTGCTTTATAAAATTATTTCTTTGAAAACTTTTCCTACTTCCTCAGTTTGAGTCTAGATTTACCCGAAGGCGCATCCGAATCCCTCAAACCAAGGCTCTGATACCAACTTGTAACACCGAAAATTTCAAAACAATTTTTCATTTAAAAATAATCGTTTAGTTCTTAAAAACACTTTTCTTAAAATCTCATTCATAATCGAATTACAAAACATAACTCCATTTTCACTTGCATAATAAACCAGGATCCTCAAAACATGACTCTTCCTCTGGTGTCTACGATCGAGTCGGTGCCGTCCCGTGATCCTGAGAGAAACCTGAAACACATAACACAAAACACTGTAAGCACGAAGCTTAGTGAGTTCCCTAAAATACCACACATAACACAGATTAGCCACTCGAGGCTATAACTCTATGGGTCCGTCGACCCTACTCTGTGAACCTTCCGGTTCTAACTCTGTGAACCTTCCGGTTCTAACTCTGGGAACCTTCTGGTTCTAACTTTGTAAACATGCACAACATAAATCACATAGAAATAATGCAGTACAACACATAACATACATAGCATACAAATACTCTGTCACATAACTCTGGTTACCTACTCAAGGTAAAGTATAGTGAGAAGACTCACCTGGCAATCAGAAAGCAATTATCTGCACATGCGAACCTCGGACTCGCCACCGCCTAACACATAAGGCAAATATATCTAATTAATACTCGAAGTGCCAACTCAAATTAACCGGTGATTAGTCTTTCCCTCTCTAGTCAGGTAATGGGTAAAAGACCATTTACCCCTCCCTGACCTCTATTACCTCTGTTAACCAAAACCCCCAAAGTCAACATAAGACAACTCAAGTCAACGGTCAACACTGACCAGACTCGGCGAGTACACAAGAGTGACTCGGCGAGTCCATGCGGGTTCTCTAAATCCTTTTTAAACCTCTTAGACACGACGAGTTCCCTCTCCACTCGTCGAGTTGCTCGGCAACGAAACGCGGGGCAACCCCAACTCGACTCGTCGAGTCTGCCTATGGACTCGGCGAGTTGCTCCCATGACAACCCTCATCTGACCTTCTGAGGTTAGATCTGCTTCACCAAACCATAGATCTAACTCCCTCAAAGCCAATAACCACGAAAATTTCGAACCTTGGGCACTCATGCAAGGTTCTACAAGCTCATTTGGGTGAAACCCTTCATTACATAACAACCCTAGCTCAAAACTCCAAATAGAATGCATAAAGCAGGATGGAAGGGATTCTCAGGACCTCTTTGGGTCCAGATCTATGACTTCACACTCAATGGGACACTATACTCCACAAATCAAGCCATAAAAGAAGCTAGAAAACCCTAAAATCACCAATCTTACCCAAAACAGAAAAAGGGGAACGATTTGATACCTCTATGGTGAAGATGCAAGGTCAGAAGCTCTGAATCGACACCCCCCTTGACCTCCCTTTGCTGGAAATGACTACTCCATTACACAACCACCTCAAGAATGCTCCAAAATGGCTCTTCTTCACTCTCTCAGCTCTCTGGTTCGATAGCAGTCTCTCAAAGGGGTAGGTGGCCGCCACTGAAGGCCATAAGGGCCTTTAAATAGGTCCCAAACCCGGACAATTAGGGTTTTCCTTGACAGCATCGACTCGGCGAGTCCAAATACCCAACTCGTCGAGTCCCTTCATTAAACTGGTCCCCAAAACGCGATCCTACTCAACGAGTTGAGGCGTCAACTCATCGAGTCTCCTCATTCCCCAATAGAAAATACTCAAATTCCCGTACCTGGATATCCGAATGTTACAACATGCTAGCCACTCTAGTAATACGGTCACAACATCGAGCATAGCCCCCAACCTTTCCAAGGCATTCTAAATCATCCCTCGCAGGGTTCTAAAACCCAAAAACGGACGAACTCCTACAACAAGATCACACCTACTCCGTCTGAATCTGTTGTCTTGAGATGGTCTGAATCCCTGACAGACCACTCGTACGAAATCATTTCCATTGAATCCAGTTTGTTTATCCTTCAACTGACTACTCAACTTTTGATAACCTGTGGCTCCCACCGTGAACCTGGGTCACAAACCCAATTACCTCTGTAGATCACTTATACTCGGCTAAGACTCATATACTCCTACTGTGAGTGACTTGTCACTCCTCAAATCATCTAGCTATTCCGTCCGTACTCGCGACTTGAAGCGCAAATACTAACACTACCCAAACGCTGAAACTGCTCGAATACTGAACTTCCTGAAGCAATATGCTACTACATAGATGCTTCCTAAAGTCTATTGAGACCTTCCTGGTCTCAATTCATCCATCAGAAATTTGAAATACCATGTTCCAGCCCGACTGCGGAGTCAATAGGACTCCCACTCAGTCGTCTCACATGACTTCTGTACGAAATCCTTCTCTGGAACTAGTTACCACTAGTTGTCATGCCACTACGATTCTAACAACCTTCTGATCCAACCAATCAGGTCCATACATCGAATCCTGATGTCACCAAGTACAGGCTAAAAGTGATTGCTACCTAACCGATGGTAGCCTTATATCACAAGAAATCTTATACAACCCATTGCTTCCCTAATCCCACAACTATAGGGGCACTCCTACAGTCGTATCACTGACTCAACCTGATCCAATCCTTCTAGGTAATTTCGAAATCCAATTCGTGGATTTCCATATCCTTACTGCTACACCCGGACTGGTGGGTACTACTTGTTCCTTCTGTGTCCTAACAATGCGCTCATGCTACCTACCAACCAAGTGAATGCTACGACTACCCGCAGTCTCACAACACTTCCCATGCTAACTGACCACTAGTGAATGCTACGGCTACCCCCGTAGTCTTACAACACTTCCCATACTAACTGACCACTAGTGAATGCTACGGCTACCCCCGTAGTTTTACAACACTTTCCATACTAACTGACCACTAGTGAATGTTACGGCTACCCCCGTAGTCTTAAAACACCTTCCATACTATCTGACCACTAATGAATACTACGGCTACCCCCGTAGTCTTATAACACTTTCCATACTATCTGACTACTAGTGAATGCTATGGCTACCCCCGTAGTCTTACAACACTTTCCAACTGGGTCGAACACGCACTCGACCTAACACATCACTGAACTTGAGTCCTAACCGTAAATGTAACCTGGTTCCCATGACCTGCTATCATGTGACGCCACTGTATCAGTGCGTACCCATGCCCATGATCAAAGCATCACAGTAACCCACGAAATCATCTGCACCCTCTGGCAGGGTGAGAATCGGTGCCTTGCACAACCACTGTCTGAGAGTCTCCAAGGCTGTCTACTGCTCAGGCCCCCAACGAAAGGCCACCGACTTCTTGGTTAGTCAGGTCAAAGGAACCACAATCTTAGAGAAGTCTCGTATAAATCTCCGGTAATAACCTGCTAAACCCGAGAAACTCCGAATCTCAGATGGAGACCTCAGAATCCCCACTGCATCACGACCTCTATCTTGGCCGGATCAACTAGAATACCCTTCTGGTTGACAAGGAGCCCAAGAGATTGCACCCCCTGCAACCAAAACTCACATTTTGAGGACTTTACAAAAAGTCTCTCCCCCAATTAGATTTGACTAAGTCTTCACGGCACGTGAGAATTAAAGGATTCCCAATCCTTCTTACTTCCTAATAGTCCACTACCGACAATCTGAGCTTACCAATGCTAACAATCAATTACCAGTCAAACCTTAAGATCGACCCATCCTCTGAAATCTCAAAGAGTACTCCTGAATTCTGTCCACCTATCATGCTGCCCATTAGAGACCATAATTCTTACTCTGGATGACGAATCCTTGTCCTCATTTCCAATCTTGCAGCACCACCGAATTCTAACTTCGCTGGACAACTATTGCTCTAATCCTGACTGGGGATCTTCCAAACAATACTCCTACATAGATCTCGATAATGATCCAGAATGATAACGGTACACGCGGAACCCGCTTTACAAGGTACGTCCCTCTGTGGGTTCATCAAGGACCTTTTGGCATGCATGATGGCATATATGATCCTTAATAACCCAGACACTAGCCAAAAACTGACCCGAGGTCTGACTTATCCAAACTCAGCTGGTCTGGGTCGTACGCTAAGTGTACCAACTGGTAGCGTACATGGCCAAAGTAGGAGAATCGTGACTGGGATGCAGTGTGCGCGTTGTAAATGGAGTTATGCCTAGCGTACACACCTTTCATGAAAACTCTCTCAAAATGTCTTAATGGCTTAAGACCCTACGATCATACCTTAAATCTGAACCCACTAAGACTCCTAAGGCCATAAAGTTGCACTCTTTATGTCTTTGCATGGCTACAAGAAGCCCAACACTAAAAACCTAGCTTAGTTCACCCCTTTTCTACACCCTAACTCTCGGATGGGGATAAATAAGGTACAAGATTGCATCTTTATGACTTAAAATTCCTTAAAATGTCTGAAAGGAAACCTTGAAGACGTAGGAGTACCTCATACTCAACAAGCCCTAGACTTTAGGACAAAAAGGAAGAAAGTCAAGGCTTAACTAAGATCTAAAGAAACATAAGCCATGTTTGGAGCTTTATACCTCCAAATGGTGCACAATGAAGTGGAGATCCTAGATCCAAAGTCTTGAGAGCAAAGCTTACTCCTTGAAGGAGCTTCTTCACAACGAAGGAAGCACACAATCACCCAAAAAATCTTAAAATTCTCAAAATGAACTAGGGTTTTCAAAGAGGGTCGATCTTGGGATGGAGGCTGATAAATGGAAAGGTCATGGGGCAATATTGGTGTTTAAATAGTGCACAAACCTAATTATTAGGGTTTTGTTCTGAACCACATATGCTCGGCGTATCGGAATATGCACATTGTACTGGCATGGGACATAGTACGCTTAGCGCACCAAGGCATATGCCCCATATACACATGTAACACCAAAAGTCATGAAATTTGACATCGAGGGACCCTTCTTGCAACAAATTAGAATTCATGGGTCCAAAAGAAAACTTGAAAAAAAAAGATGTCACAGCTAATTTACTAAATCTCTTTCCAACCATTTTAACAAAAGGAAATTATTCAATCTATCATCATCACATTCCAATGGTGAATCACTAGTGGAATCATATATTCCTTTCACAGAATCGAAATTCCACATGTAATCATATATATAATTCAATCATGAGCCAATAAAAATCATTAACTAACCTATAGCCTAGGGATTTGATCTTATAATCATCGCAACAAGCTAATGTACAATTCTTGAATGCTAGAGTACCCATCATTCATAATCAACATTCAAATTCCTCAATTTCATTAGTAGACATGGTAGTGAGGTATTGATACGTTGTTAATAGTAAGAAATTTCTAAGGTCAAAAGCAGTTCATATAATAGATAAAATCACAAATCTTGATTTTCCTCACAAAACTAAAGCTTTTGACTTCATTGAGTTTTTCAATCCAAAAATAACTAGTAAATTAAGCTAGAAACTCGTTTACCATCATCAATCTAAACATTTTCATATTTGGGTTGTAACTAAACCCTAGATCATGTTTTAGAAGAAATGATGGAGGGTATACCTTCTTAAGTTCTATAACTTCGATCTATCTTCAATCCTTGACTTGTTCTTTAGGTACTTCCCTAGATTGTGAAAAACTAAACATATACTTGTTTTTGGAATTGAGTTTGGATCGTTAGGATAAAATTTTGTAGATTGTTTCGGCTGGATATCAATAAAGATTATTAATTTGCGGATTAATGAGGAAATACTTGGAGTAGGAACATAGGGTATCCTTTATGGGGGGGGGGGGGTAGTTGTGCAATACTTGCTTATAGATTCAGTTGTTCATCCCCATGTGTATAGGTGACACTTGGTCTTAGGTATATCATTTACTAGGAGCACATTTATGAAGTCGTTCCCCTGGTTGGTACGAATGCTATTAAATGGAACGGAATGGCTCGAAAGAAGCCCAAGATATTTATATAAATGGTTGTGATTTATCTCCTCCCTTCCAAATATAAATTGTCTACCAGAGGTATTTGACTTAGAGTCATTATTAACTTATTAGGTCTCATATTTCATAATGGTGTGGAAACTATTGACAGTTTGATATCCTTATATGAAGATGTATAAGATAGTTTGGGGAAGATTATGTAATGTTGTGATATTCCTTTCGTTTTGGTAAACTCGACGTCAACAAATGGCTTTCCATGGTGAATTTAGTGAAGTCGAATACATCCTAGAACTCTTTTTTAGAAGTGATGTGTTTTACTACTTTCTTTTGCTAATATGAAGATATCATAATTTAATGTTGTTTAATATCCAAAAACAAGGGACATATTTTATATTTTTTTCACAGCTGAGAACCATAAATTAATAAGTTAAAAAAGGGGGGGCGGGGGGGGGGGGGGGGTGGTGCGGCATTAGAAAGAAGTTAGGCTAAAGTTAGTTACAAAAAGCTCAAAGGGTATTGTCACTAATTAACTCAAGACAAAACATATTTAGTACTTCTATTGGAAAACCACAAAAATGAGAAGTATTGGATGGAATCGATGATATAACTTTCTCTAAGATCTCTCGCAACAACTACGATGTCATTCTTGAATCTCCAAATATACCAAAAAGCAGTACACACAATGGCATTAACTAAAGTTCTTTTTCTGGAGTTCAAAGCTAAATGATATACTTCAACAAGCACCCTAGCAACCGAAATAACATTTACCTAGTTAATTTCCATCCAGCTGAATTTAGCGTTCGAAGTTCTAGCCACCACTTCACATTGCATAAAAAGATGATTGAGTTGTTCATTTTCTTAAGAACAAATTGTTGTAAATCAAACTAATAGAGGCGCAAGGAAACCGACAAATAATATTGAAAATTATATGTTGATTAGTAGCGAATAATAGATCCAATTATTATTAATATATTTAACAAGTTTCGTCCAAAACTACATCTATCCTTCTCAATTAGATTTGATTATAAGAAAGGTAGAAGAAGATTGTCATGTTGTTGGACGAAATTAAATGCGAGAAAGAAAAGTAAAACCGACATGTCGATGGCTGATCTTGAACTTCAAATAACTACACAGATTGGACTCCTTTCCTTACATGTTTTTTCTTCGCTTCTAGTGGCTGTAACCAACAGAGAAAACCCTAGGATTTAATAAAGATCTATCGATTTTCCAACAACACTAGAGATTGATAAACACAAAGCGAATACTCGGAAATAGGAAGAAAAACGCAGAGAGTGGGAGAGAGCTTCGACTTTTCGTAAGAGGTTAATATGGCTCCTAGGGAGCAGTAATTATATGTATCGAAACCTTAGAAGGCATGAAACGGGCCCCCATAAGTCGGCTCCTAGAAACCCTAGGTCTACGACTTTCTCTCCAAGCAAGCCATTTGTTGATCCCTCTAAAATGCCCTGACTTGTCCTCCACGAAGTAAACGACGGTCAACCATTAGACCGGATCGGTCAAGCTGGCTTGACGCGAACTCGTCAAATATATATATATATATATATATATATATATATATATATATATATATATATATATATATAAAGTTTTAACAATCCCTCACCAAGTTGGAAAGTTTCCTTTCACTCAGACAGATGATGTCACTTGGGTGTCACGAAGATTAAACCCTAGTTTAATGAGAACAAACAAGAAGACACTGATTCAATGGTATCCTTATAGGTTTAAACCATGAACCTTAATGACCTCTCTAGTTTACTGCCACACATCACAAATCATCTTTGTTTTCTCCCTGAGCGCTAATATGGCCAAGCGCTATAAACCCTTTTCAAGACCCCTTAGAAGATAAACCACTAATCTTCACTTGAGGCGGCATCACCTCTAGATCATATAGGCAAAGTTTTACAACATCTTCGTTACTTAGATATCTCCAAAACTTTGTTAAGATTCGTAACTCAACCTCATTCTCGGCAACGACTTACTATCCTACCTCACATGGATCTATCAATAATGAGAGTACCTTCTATCGTTAGTGACTTCATTGTTACCCTTTAAACTTGATAATTAGGAGCACTAATATCAAGTTGGTTTTCCAACACTAAGAGATTATAGTTATTTTAGACCATGACCCTCGTGGTAGATGTAACCAAAACGCTCGTCAATGGTTTGGCAAACGGATCTGCCAAGTTTCAACTTGTCTTGACATAGACAACGTTGATGGTACCACTTTCAATTAGCTGCCTAACAAAATTGTATCGTAGACCTACTTTGTCAACCCGAAATTTTTGTCATGTACAATAGATCAATTCAATCAAATTCAGACTTGTTTCGGCTATGTTTTAACATTGTTTAGAGCCTATTTGAGTGTTCTAAGCATATTACATTCAAGGTATGAGTCTCGGGATGAGTGTATATGAGTTCAACACCCTTCAATTGACCCAAACACCCCTTGTTAAGAGGTGTACGGCCGTACACCCCCTTCTGGCCGTATACTCATGTTTATATATACGAGACTTAGCCTCCTTTCATCCTTTACACACTCTGAAGGCCAAAAATCACTTCTCTCTCAAGTATCATCCGATTTTGCCTTCAAAACTTCAAGTTGTAAGTGTTTTCTTCGATCTATTTGATGATTAATTACTCTATCCAGTAAGATCTACCATTTCATCCATGAAACTAGTCATTTTGTTTAGATCTTCAAGTGCTCATCAAGAAGACCAAGAACACCAAGAACACCTACTAAGTTTTTAGGCCACAAACACCCCTAAAGGCTTCTTAAGTACCACTCCTCATGCTTGTTACTTACTGATTTACTCCTTAGAAAACATCCAGAAAATGATCAATGAGGAGTATACAGTCGTACACCCCTCCAGTTGGTGCTTAAAGGCCTTAAAACTCATGTTCTAGGCTAGCACTTGATCAAGGACACTTAAGGAATGAAAGATAGATCTTTGGAATGTACTTTTGACCATTTTTACATAATCAAAAAGGGTGCACGGCCGTACACTCCTTGTGTGGCCATACACATCCTTTTTAGGGTCCAAAATGGCAATCAACTTTCAATATGGTTAAGCATTGGTCAAGACACACCCCCTAGATGCTTAAGAGGACTTTAAAACACAAAATGGCATGTTTCACCATGAGCGTATGATCGTACACTCACATGGGCCATACACTCTGGCCGTACACACCCATGAGACACAATATTCTGGCCTTACACTCCTATGGGTGGCCATACACCCGTTATATGCAACCCTTTGTACTTCTAGCACTTGAATCTAAGTGTTTTTTATGACCTAGGGTGTCATTACTTGTATAATTATTTGTTTAAACCCTAATGGTATACATATATGTATCATTATATGATGAATAGGACCCACGTGTGTGCTTAAGTCATCACTTGACACTTAGCATTCTATACCACTTGTTCGTCCAAACCACTCACTACAGGTGAGTTCATACCCCTTAATCAACCTTTTAAATGTTTTTAAATGCTTTTATGGGGGTGGGGGAATACAAGTCGAATCATTATAGTTATTATATTGATCACATGTGATTAATAGCTATCAACCAATGGATTTACCATACTTTTAGCTGTTATACCAAGCAAACTACTTCAAAACGCTTTCTCAAACTCTTTTACACGTTAAACTCTTTAACAAACTTATTTTTATATGGCAAACTACATTAAATCGTTTTATAAAAATGACATCAATTCACAATATTTATTTAAACTTCTCAACAGGTTTTACAAAACTTATTCTTAAACTTATGTATATTGTCAATACCATGTCTAATACATATATGCTTATATAAGTCAAGTTTGAAGGACTTAGGACTGACAACTCACTTTATTTGTTGTTCCTTGTTTGGTTGTGGACTTAGAGTACCCGGTTGTTTGTCCGAGTGTCGTTTGATCCTTATTTATATATTATGTATATATGTATAAGACATAAAGGCTTTTATCTCATTCAAATTCATTCACTTATACAAATAATTCTACTAGTAAACTATAAGAGGTATAGTTTAGGAACATACTACTCATTACTTCTAGTACAATGAAACATACAAAGAGTCTGTTAATACATGAGTCGATACATACTATTATGAGAAACTAAGAGAACATACTATTATTAGAAAGTAAGAGAATACTATAACGAGAAACAATACATACAATATACTCTACTATACGAGAGATCATATAATACTCAAGTACATACAATACTCTAGTACATACAATACCCTAGTACATACAATACCCTAGTACATACAATACTCTAGTACATACAATACTCTAGTACATACAATACATATACAAGTATACTATAACATAAACGTGAACCATTGTTTCGGGGCATGGCATCACCTGCCATGGCTCCATTTGTAGCCAGATTCTCCTGGAGGGAGAGCATGAATTTAGGTATAGATCTATATTGGACTGACTATCCTACACCTTGTTGTTCGCTATAGTGGGACTTCCAAGTCTATGGGTGCCAAATGTCATTTCTTCCGACGTCTTTCATCATCGTGTTTTTAGGCAATAGTATGGTGCAATCATATCACATTATACCTTAAATAACAATTGGTTTAAGGTAGTTAGTACAACAGTAGTTACTAAAACATAGTACTACAGTACTTCATTATTTTCCCCATTACATCTACTTTGTGATCATTCTACATAAACGGTAATGTAAAAACTATATTTTATTAAACGATAGTCACGTTTGGGAGAAATACTCACTTTTACAATGAACAAACATACAACACATTTGATGCCTTGGTAGAAGGCTACTTTTAGTAGAAAATATAGGATTTTCTAGGAGATACGAATAATTACTACAAACTGTTACAAACTAATACATCATATACTTACAAACATTTTCATACAAACTATGACACTAAAATGCTTATGAACTCACCAGCTTTAAAGTTGATAAATTCTTTGAAAATAACTTGTATTCTCTGCTCATCAGTAGACAGGTACCGATGCCAGGTTTTGAGAAGATGGAGCTCGTTCAAGACTTATCTCTTATTTTGATTTACATTTTGGTGTCTTTTAAACTTCATAGAACACATTTGTATGAAAGTATCTTATTAATGCAATGGATGATGTTGTTGCTTGTTTACTATTATTATGTGTTGTGATGTTGTACATGACGTCCTCTACCCCCGAACCCCCGAACGTTTCCGCCATTCCGGTTTTGGGGTGTGACAGATTGGTATTAGAGCAACGTTTATAGTGAATCGAGTATATCAACCCATAAAAGATATACAAACTATAAACACAGCGAGATTAAAATACTCTGATCAAGAGCTTATACTTTTAAATACTCAAATATTTAACTAAGTATACGTACCTGCATTCATAATAAAATGAGTGTCACTAGGACAGAACAAAAGTATTACGATTGTTGAATGTCACAAGTAGGCTTGGGGATGTATGGTCAGTCCTGGGAGTGGCATAGCCTGATCAACTATGTTGGTCCGAGGAGTGATTAGCATATGCCCAGGAATGGTTGTGATATGACAACAAGTCTAAAAACATACCAACACTACTACAATGAAAACATTAGAACTAAACATAAACCTATAATACTATAGGAATATTTTGTGTTACCATAATTGCTTATCTGAGAACTAAAGGTCTTCATTAGTAGGTCAATAGTTGCTAAGTGGATACACTAAGGTTATATGTAACTAGGATGTCATAGACTTAGAATATGTGACCTTTGCTTTACTCCATGTTCCATGTAAATTTGGAGTTAGGGTCCCTTATTCGTAGGTCTATCTTGTTTTGATTTCATATAACTGGTATGCACTATAAAAGTATTGAAGTAACTGATAAAGATCATCTTATAAATTAGTATGTCTATTAATTATTTCTTTATCCCTATTCTCGTGTAGATAACATGGCTGAATTCCATCCCCACGGCGACCTGTACTTCCCAAATGAAGGCAATACTGGATGGCTTGAAGGAGAGCCATAAAATGATCATCCAATCCATCTGGATGATCACCATGCTGAAGGCTTTTTTGATTGTTCGAACTCTGAGCCAGAAGTTGAGAACCTACCCCTGGTGGCTCCTGTCCCAAATCCTAACCCTCGTTAGGCTTTTCAAGTCCCGACACCTCCTTGGGTGGAAAGCTAGGAAACATGGAGCCAAGAGCAAAATCAACCTATGCCATTCAGTGTAGACCGAAACTTTTATGACGTGAGCGAAGGAGGCTCAGCCAACAGAGTCTTGCCAATCCTGGTTCGTAGAGTTGCCCAAAACGAAATCCAGGGCATGACAGCTCTCCAGCACATCACGGAGGTTGATGCCCATGCAAGAATGCATACCATCCGCACCACTCATCTTGAAGATGCTCGTGAGAGGTCTGGGAGAGACCATGAGGCCCTGCTACAAGCACTAGCTGAAACTCGAGCCGAGGTCATAGAGCTCCGAGTATGCCAGAGGGTGTACGAGAGACACCTGCTTGATATGGAGCACCAGCTGGGCTGAACTAAGGGTTCACCAGAGGGATAGCCGTCACTAGTAGGAGATGTTGTACCTTTCTTTCTTTAGTTTAAGGAATTGTCTTCCTATCTATGCCCCCAAGTAGCACTTTTCTACGTAACTATCCCTGTACTGTAAGTACTTTTAGTTAGACCTTTATGCTGTCAAAACTTTTCTACTTCAGATATGATGTGAGACCTACTCCAAGGTCAATTTTCCCAAACTTATTACATCTTAAATATCAATGATATTGACAGTCAGCTAATTTCTGTCTCAATCCTTATTCAAATACTTTCATTCTACTATCGTTAGGATCCTATCTAAATCCCACTTTTGTCAAATTATTGAGCTGTAGTGATTTAGCTCAAGGATCACTCCCAATTCTTGTCAAAGGTTGAATCATGTTGTCCATCAACTGATGATAGCCTAGTTCGAAATATCAAACCGTTTAGTGACAATTCTATGAACTTACTTCAATTGTTTACCAATACGACATAATAAAGAAGTAGGTCAAACCACCGATATCAATTTAAGAAAACAAAAAATATACATGTACATGAATAAGTAAAATACATCTAGGACCGACCATAATCACTCACAAACTCCTTTTCTTTTCGTATAACAGAATCATGTCGTCATCCAGAAATAATCAGCCGAACAACGAAACCGTGATCCTTCATATAGTCGCCGCTACCTTCCAAGCCGTAGTAACCGATGTCGTGACAGCTATCCTTGAACACTTCAACACTGGCAATGCAGTCAAGGCTGAAAAAGGTGTTGACAGGTCAAATTGTTGTACAAATCTGAGAAGTCAACAAATGATAACAGTCATAGACTTGCAAAGCCGTAAAGCTGAGAATAAGAAACAAAAGCATCAAGCCCAAAAGGAGCGCAAGCGATCCCAAAGACTTGCCATGAAACAACAACAGGTGGCGGCCCCTGCCACTTCAACACCGATCAAACCATATCACGGAACACTCCTGAAGTGTGACAAGTGTAATTTTTATCATAACAAAGTGTGCCATGATTTAGAATGCGACAATTGCAACCGAATAGGGCACACTACTCGTTTCTGTAGAGCACCTGCACGAACCATCTTCCAGACCACTAACAACGGAGTCAGCCCGACTTGCTATGGTTGTGGTGAAACCGGACACTATCAAATGAATTGTCCAAAAGGGAAGAACAACGAAAGCACTCGTGTCCACCTAACTCCAACGCGAAACATCACTTCCACCACCGATGCTGGTGCAAGCCAGATATGTCACCTATGTGGTTATATAGGACATCTCTAGAAGGATTGCCCAATAACAAAGAACTTTGGTGCAAAAGGGAAGATACTAAGAATCACCACCGCAGGAGAGACTACTCTGGACCCACGTTGAAATACTAGGGTGCTTCGTTATAGTAGACTTATAAACTTTTAGAAACTAGTGCAATGCGAGTGTTATCTTTTGCGAGATCCCGTCAGTCGAGGGATTCTCGTGCTGCGTATACTTGCTTTTTGTAGTATACCTTGTTCGCAGCAGTAGTCTTGTAGTTAAACTAAAGTACTAAAGCTCTGTTAAATGTTGCACCTTTGTGTTTTGTTTGTAACACCATTATGAACTAGTCTAATGCCTCTTATTCCAAGTAGTCCGAAATTATCATGTAACTTGAGTCAATTCGATCCTTGCAATGCCACTTCGTGCGTAAATATCTTTTCCCCATAAACGCCCTTCTAGCAAAGCCATTATTCCAAAACTTCGAGGTACTCATGCGTAGAGTATCTTATGTTTCGTATCCTTCCCGAAGAAAATTCAGCAAAACTCCCCGGTATACCGCTCGTACAGTACGTCAAGATCAATCTGAAGACCTATACAACTGATCTATCGCTGAGGAATGTATATGCAAGGGTGGTATATAATCATGGTTCTACAGGCTTAGAATTGATTATTCCACTTTACCGTCTTTTCCTTGTTTAGATGTGAACTTAGAGAAGAAACATTTATTCAATTGCCTTTTCAATCTTAATTATATACGACTCGTATACGCAAAACTGTGATTGATGAACCAAATATGACTTCTAATATGAACTTTAGGAAGGAGACTGCTCAAGAGTACGAGTGATCATGCTACCATGCAAATAAACTTAGAATCCAATCAAATGCCCTTCCCGCCGATCGGGATAAGAGATACAGATAAAACAGAAGTACATATTATATCCCTTACTTCATGATTAATCGTACCTTCTTTTGGATATTCCCGACATCTTTCTAGAAGAACTCCCAGTATTACTTCCTCGACGTCAAAGTCGAGTTCATAAACGATTTAGTTGCAGGGGCTACCCCAGTAGCCAATTCGCCCTATCGCCTAGCACCTGCTGAGATGCAAGAACTGTCTGGTCAACTTAACAAACTACTTAGCAAGGGCTCGGTTGTGTTTTGATGCAACAAGGTAAGATCATTGCCTATACCTTCCATCAGCTTAACACACTCGAAGCCAATTATACAACACACGACCTAGAGATAGGGGCAATAGTTATTTCTCCGAAGGTCCAAAGATCTTTCAGAAAACGATAGAGAAGATCGTACATATTCGTGAACGATTGAAAACCTCTAAGAGACCGACAGAAAAGCTACGATGACAAGAGGAGGAAACCTTTGGAATTCCATGTGGGAGACCGTGTTCTTTTGAACATCTCGCCCTGGAAGGGCTTGATACACTTCGAAAAGCGTGGAAAGCTAAATCCAATATACGTAGGGCCTTTCGATAATTCTCGCAAGAATCGGCCCTATAGCTTACAAACTCAATCTACCTCGCAAACTCTGTAACGTACATTCCACTTTCCACCTCTCGAACATGAAAAAGTGCCTATCCGAAAAGACTCTTGTAATCCCAGTTGGCGAGATCGAGATCAACGAGAGGCTCAAATTCACGGAAGAACCTGTACAGATCATGGACAGAGAAGTCAAGCAGATGAAGCAAAGCCGCATCCCAATAGTGAAGGTTCACTGGAACGCCAAGCGTGGACCTGAATTCACTTGGGAGCGCGAGTATTAAATGAAATTAAAACATCCTCATCTTTTCGCTTAGTTAATTGTAACTACTTACTTGCTTAAACTCTAATTTCGGGACGAAATTCTCTCTAACAAGGGGGTGATGTGACAACCCGGAATTTCTGTCATGTACATTCAATCAAAGTCAGACATGTTTCTGCTATCTTTTAGCATTGTTTAGAGCCTGTTTGAGTGTTTTAAGCATAGTACATTCAAGTTATGAGTCTCGGGATGAGTGTATATGAGTTCAACACCCTTTAATTGAGCCAAACACCCCTTGTTAAGGAGTGTACGACCGGACACCTGGGTGTACGACCATACACCCCCCTCCTAGACGTACACACATGTGTATATATATGTGACTTAGCCTCCTTCATCCCTTTTCACACTCTGAAGGCCAAAAATCACTTCTCTCTCAAGTATCATCCGATTTTTCCTTCAAAACTTCAAGTTGTAAGTGTTTTCTTCCATCTATTTGATGATTCATTACTCTATCTAGTATGATCTAGCATTTCATCCATGAAACTACTCAGTTTTTTTTAGATCTTCAAGTGTTCATCAAGAACACCAAGAACACCTACTAAGTTTTGGGGCCACAAACACCCCTAAAGGCTTCTATATCGTAAGTACCACTCTTCATACTTGTTACTTACTGATTTACTCCTTAGAAAACATCCAGAAAATGATCAATGAGGAGTGCACAACCGTACACACCCCATACGGCCGTACACCCCTCCAGTTGGTGCTTAAAGGCCTTAAAACTCATGTTCTAGGCTAGCACTTGATCAAGGACACTTAGGGAATGAAAGATAGAGCATTGGAATACACTTTTGACCATTTTTACATAATCAACAAGGGTGTATGTCCGTACACTCCTTGTGTGGTCGTACACACCCTTTTTAAGGTCCAAAATGGCAATCAACTTTCAACAAGGTTAAGCATTGGTCAAGACACACCCCCTAGATTATTAAGAGGACTTTAAAACACAAAATGGCATGTTTCACCATGAGTGTACGGCCGTATACTCACTTGGGCCGTACACTCTGGCTGTACACACCCATGAGACACAATATTCTGGCCTTACACTCCTATGGGTGGCCATACACCCGTTATATGCAACCCTTTGTACTTCTAGCACTTGAATCTAAGTGTTTTCTATGACCTAGAGTGTCATTACATGTATAATTAGTTGTTTAAACCCTAATGATATACATATATGTATCATTATATGATGAATAGGACCCACGTGTGTGCTCAAGTCTTCACTTGACACTTAGCATTCTATACCACTTGTTCGTCCAAACCACTCATTACAGGTGAGTTCATACCCCTTAATAAACCTTTTAAATGTTTTTAAATGCTTTTATGGGGGGGGAGAATACAAGTGGAATCATTATAGTTATTATATTGATCGCATGTGATTAATAACTATCAACCTTGTTGTTCGCTACAGTGGGACTTCCAAGTCTACAGGTGCCAAATGTCATTTCTTCCGACGTCTTTCATCATCGTGTTTTTAGTCAATAGTATGGTGCAATCATATCACATTATACCTTAAATAACAACTGGTTTAAGGTAGTTAGTACAACAATAGTTACTAAAACATAATACTACAGAACTTCATTATTTTCCCCATTACATCTACTCTGTGATCATTCCACATAAACGGTAATGTGAAAACGATATTTTATTAAATGATAGTCACATTTAGGAGAAAAACTCACTTTTACAATGAACAAACATACATCACATTTGATGCCTTGGTAGAAGGCTACTTTTAGTAGAAAATATAGGATTTTCTAGGAGATACAATCAATTACTACAAACTGTTACAAACTGATACATCATATACTTACAAAGATTTTCATACAAACAATGACACTAAAATGCTTATGAACTCACCGGGTTTAAAGCTGATAAACTCTTTCAAAATAACTTGTATTCTCAGGTCATCAGTAGATAGGTACCGATGCCAGGTTTTGAGAATACGGAGCTCGTTCAAGACTCATCTCTTATTTTGATTTACATTTTGGTGTCTTTTAAACTTCACAGAACACACTTGTATTAAATTATATTATTAATGCGATGGATAATGTTGTTTCTTGTTTACTATTATTCTGTGTTGTGATATTGTACATGACGTCCTCCACCCCCGAAAGTTGCCGCCGTTCCGGTTTTGGGGTGTAACACCTACATGTCTCGACTTCCCATTATATACCACATTATCTACTTTAGACAGTGTGGACTCGTTGTCACAGTACATGGGTATTAAAGGCATTGTAATATCCCACAAACGGATATCCATAAGTAAATCTCGAATGCAGTATGCCTCCTTGCCTGCTGCCGCTAAGGTAATTAGCTCCGCTTCCATCTTTGAATGAGTTATGCATGTCTGTTTCCTGCTCACCCAAGAAATAGCACCACCAACTGCAGTATAAATCCAACCATTTGTGGATTTTGAATCGCTAGTGTAATCAATCCAGCTGGCATCGGAATAACTTTCATGTATTCCATTAGATGATGAATACGTCAACTCAAAAGTACTTGTCCTTTTCAGCTACACTAGCATGCTACCCATTGCCTTCTACTGCTCCATCCCTGGATTAACAGTATATTGAATCAGTTTTCTTACAGCAAATACGATATTAGGTCGAGTGCAGTGAGTAGCCTACATCATGCTTCCAACTGCACTAGCATATTCTAGTTGAGCCACAGCTCGACTAGAATTCACCTTAAGTTTCACACTTGAATCAAAAGGAGTGTTGAATTCCTTAATGTTCAAATTTTGAAACTTTGTCAGAATTTTCTCTATGTAATGAGATTGACTCAGAGAAATCTGACCACCTATCCTTTTCACCTTGATACCAAGAATTGTATCAACTTCTCCAAGATCTTTCATCTTAAAGTTCGAGGATAGGTATTTCTTCGTCTCAAGAATACCTTCTAGGTAAGTGCTAATGATCAACATATCATCAACATAAAGAAATCTAACTACGATGTAATTGGATGTATGTTTAGAATAAATACACCTATCAACACTATTGTGCTGAAAACCAAAAGTAGTCACAGTGGTGTCAAATCTCTCATGCCACTGTTTGGGAGCTTGCTTCAACCCCTACAAGGATTTAACAAGTCTACACACTTTGTTTTCTTTTCTAGGTATCACAAAACCATTAGGTTGCTCTAAGTAAATCTCCTTATTGAGATAACCATTTAGAAAGGCTGTCTTCACATCCATTGATGAATGCACAATCCTTTCAAAGCTGAAATTGCTATGAGAGTTCTAATAGAAGTAATCCTAGCAATGGGGGCATAGGTATCAAAATAATCGATACCTTTTCGCTGCCTATAGCCCTTAAAAACTAATCTTGCTTTATAGGCAGATATGGATCCATCTGGATGATACTTTCTCTTGAATATCCATTTGGATCCTATGGGTTTTCTCCCGTTGGGTAGATCAGGTAACTCCCAAGTTCCATTACCCATGATTGAATCCATTTCATCATTGATGGCTTCCTTCCACAAAAGGAGCATCTCTAGACGTCATGGCTTCAGTAAAGGTCTTAGGATCATCATCCAAATTAATGGTAAAGATGACCTCTCTCGTCACTTTCTTTTGTGTTCCTTCGACCAAATAAGAATATAAAACGTCTCCAAAACTTTTCTCTATTCTAGCCCTAGTACTTCTCCTTGGTTCCTCTACAAAAGGAGGATGTGGGAGTATTTCTCGAGAAGTACTTGTAGGTGTTGTATGACTGGAGTTTTCTTCATCCCTAGAAAACTTGTCCTCAAAGAATTCCACATCAATACCTGATTCAATATCTAATAACCGATAAGCCTTGCTATTGTGAGCATATCCAATAAATATACTCTTATTATCTCGTGCTCCTAATTTGGTTCGCTTAGGATCGGGAGTCCGATAGTAAGCAACACACCCCCACACTTTCAAATAGTCTAGGTTAGGCTTTCTACCTTTCTACAACTCATAAGGGCTTGTAGGAATCACACGACTAGTGATCCTATTATGAACATAGCAAACAGTCAATAGTGCTTCCCCCCACAAATTGTTTAGTTGACCCGATTGGTTCAACATACGGTTGACCATCTCACAAAGGGTTCGGTTCTTTCTTTCAGCCAAACCATTATGTTGGGGAGTATTTGGTGGAGTTCTCTCATGTATGATTCTGTTCTCTTCACAGAATATATCAAACTCTTGGTTGAAATATTCCCCGCCCTATCCAAGCGAAGAATTTTGATGTGTCTTTCAAGTTGATTTTCGACCTCAGCCTTATATCGCTTAAATGCATCAAAAGCTTCATCTTTTGATCTCAGCAAACAAACATGTAGATATCGACTGAAGTCATCACATAATGTGATAAAATACCTTTTTACTCCTCGAGTAAGGATTCCATTTAATTCACAGATATCATAATGAGTCAACTCAAGCAATGATGTGTTTCTCTTAACTAATGGGAATGGTTTCTTAGTGAACTTTGATTTCACACATGTTTCACATTTTTTGAAATCTTTTTTGTCATATTTTAACATTCCTTTAGTTTGCATCTTTTCAATATTTTTAGCATTAGTATGTGCTAAACGTTTATGCCATAAAGAAATTGAACAAACAAAATAACCAGGAAAGTTCACTTGCAACACGAGAACCACCAATCTCAACACTAGGACCACTCATACTACCCTCATCACTAAGGCACAAACGATACATCCCTGCACAATTGTTCTCCCTCCCAACATATCTTCTACCTTTAGTGATTGCAATTTTGCCTAATTCAAGAACCATCTTGAACCCACCTTTGTCAAACTTGTCCGCAGAAACCAATCCCTTCGAGATAGTAGGAATGTGAAGAACATCTCAACGGGTTACCCATTCACCACAAGTGAACTTCAAACAGACATCACCTCTTTCTTGAACTTCGGCTCTGTGGCCATCAGCACAGACGACGACTGTCCCAGGTGGCATTGGGTGGTAAGTGCAGAAGTTTTCTCATTGCCCACAAACATGCTTAGTGGCTCTAGTATCCAAGAACCATCATTGAGCACCGATTTCTCGGGTAAGGGGGTACTTCATAAAAATCTCTCCAAGGTTCAAAATTGCCACCATGTCAGTCACCTGCTCAACAGCATGTGCTACCGATCCTGATTTGCGATCCTTGCATTCTCTCGCATAGTACCCAATCTGTCTGCAGATGTGGCAAGGTCCGACCCTATTTGGCTTTGAGTTAAGATTCTGATGACCTGATTTCTTGAAGTTTTGTTTCTTAGGTCCCAAGTTCTTCTTGTTTTGTCCCCAAGACTTGGCTTTGTGACTAGAACCCCCAACTAACACGTGATGCATACTCTATCTGACTTTACCATGCTTGCCCCTGATGCGAGTTTCCTCCTCAATGTAGAGGTGTTTCATCATATCATCCAAGGAGTAGTCCTCAGATTTATGCATCATTCTCTTAGAGAAATCTTTCCACGAGGGTGGTAGTTTTGTGATAATCGCACCAACCTGAAAGAGTTCTGGAATAGAGATGGAGAGTGCGTTCAACTTGTTGACCATGACTTGGAGTTCATGCACTTGCTCCATAGCTCTCTTGGATCTTGGACCAGCACGTAAAGATCATAGAGCCGATCAGATAGGGAGTTCTTGATGTGACCCACACACAGTTCTTCAGACTCTCTATGCAGAGTCTTTTGCTTTTCTAGTCCTACGATGACCGCTGGGTCCACAGTTTTCCCCTCCTCGGGAATTGGATTAGTAGGAATTGGTGTCAGTTCTGGGTCCAACAAAAATGCGAGCTTCAAAACATGAAGCATGAACTTGACATTCTCAGCTCAACGGGTGTAGTTCTGACCATCAAACTGATCAAGTTTGGCAAACTCTTGGTTCATGAGGTGGAGGCTAGTAGTAGTGTCCATTAGTCTGTCGATTTATCATAATAAAAAACCTTTAAGAATGTTGTAAATCAAACTAATAGGCGTGCAAGGAAACCGACAAATAATATTGAAAATTATATGTCGATTAGTTGCGAATAATAGATCCAATTATTATTAATATATTTACCAAGTTTGGTTCAGAAACCAGATCTACCCTTCTCGATTAGATCTGATTATAAGAAAGGTAGAAGAAGACTGTCCTGTTGCTGGATGAAAGTAAATGCAAGACAGAAAAGTAAAATGGATCTATCGATGACTAATCTTGAACTTCAAATAACTATACGGATCGGACTCCTGTCCTTAAGGTTTTTACTTCGCTTCTACTGGCTGTAAGCAACAGAGTAAAACCCAAGGATATAATGCAGATCTATCTATTTTCCAACAATACTGAAGATCGATAGACACAAAGCGAATACTCGAAAAAAGGAAGAAAAACGCAAGCGAATACTCGAAAAAAGGAAGAAAAACGCAGAGAGTGGGAAAGAGCTTCAATTTTTTGTAAGAGGTTAATATGGTTTCCAAGGGAGCAATATTTATAGGTATTGAAACCCTAGTAGACATGAACCCTAACAAGGGAATAAGCTTATAAAGCCATAAAAGTTTCTTCCACTCACCAATATGGGATACAAAGGAAATTGCCAACTTGCAATTCATTATATATATATATATATATATATATATATATATATATATATATATATATATATATATATATATATATATATAAAGTTCCAACACAAATAAGGCATAAAGAATAAGGAACATCAATATCCCGGTCTACCAAATTTGAGTGAGTAGGAATCATATACATATGAACTCTCCATATAAGAGTACTTACTTTTTTTGTCAAGAAAAAATTCCATCTAGTTTCCACCCCCTGAGTTGGATGTGTCAACTCAACAATCCATCTTCTAGTGCCGGTTAGTGAAATTTCCATCTATACCAAAATCTCACCACCATCTATCATGTAGATCTTAAAAGAACCACTTCTTGAAGGCAGCTAAGAAATTCATTAAATTGCCTAAGTTCCTCATCGATATTAATCTGATGCCTCCGATTCCAACTCCAGACCCCATCTACAAATCTATCAGCAATTGAACAATCTTTATCAAGTTCCAACCGGAACAATCTTGGAAATGACAAGAAGGCACTTGATTATCAACCCAATTATGATACCAAAACATAGTATACATACCATTACCAAATTTTCTTTTTAATATCGAGTTTACCTGCACTCCCAGTTTATGAAGGCGAGAAATCGAAGTCACAATCCGAACCCATGGTCCAGCCCGCATGCTTCAATTTTGAGAAAAATTGAAGCCCCCATTGACACCATTTAATTCCTTAACAACTTTGACCCAAAACAAATTTTCATGAGTAAAGAATCTCAACCTCCATTTTTGTAAAAGATCAAAATTAAAAGCAATCAAACTGTGAATACCAAGACCTCCTCAAGTTTTATCCACAAGTTCTATCTTTTATAAGATTGTTATGTTTTTTTTCATTCGATAGCATATATAAAAATTCTAAACTTAAAGTCAATTAGTTTGCTTGATTACAGAACCTTATGTTGGCTCTGAACTATGTGCTATTGTGTGTTTCGTGTTGAGCTACTTGCCAACTCCAATAATACATGCATTTAAAAAATACAGTGGTTTATTTATGTCAGTATTTATGATCTGTTTGTTACCTTTCATCGTAAGGAATTTCAATATGATCATATTTGTCATATATGGTAACGAAAGGAGAAATTAGTCGACGTAGTTTGATGGAGTCTTTTCAAATGAAGCTTTTTGGTTTTATTTTCTTTTTGTGATAAGTCATGATACGAAAACGCACTAAGCCAACCATTATGTTTAATCATCATAAGCACCTTAAGATAAGATATTTGCAATTAATTATATTTATAGTATTTTTACAACGTGCGTTCGGCACAGAACGTTTGAGAGAGTTTTGGAAGTTTTGCTTTCTGGCGTATGATAAAACCCTAGATTTTGAAGAAAACACCCCAAATACAAATGCAAAAGCTAGTTTAGATAGCGTTTAACAAAACGATACATGCTGTCGGTTACCGGCTACATGCTAACGGTCAACCGTTACCGCTACCCGTTACATGCTACCAGTTAGTTTACCAAATACGCCCTAACTCATATAGTCAGTTAACTCAAGTTTAACTAGATGGTGTTAATATAAGTTCGAACCTATTTCGGTAGAAATACCGAACACGCCCTAACTCATATAGTCAGTTAACTAGACGGTGTCAATATATTTGTTGTGGTTTAAAAAACTAGATTATGACCCGCGTTAAATGCGGGGAACACATAAATAAAATACAAATTTATATAGATATTACAAAATAATTATAAAAAAACAGGGTTATTGGTATTATTGAAATCTGTAGAAATTACACTAAAATAGATAAATATATATAACGTTGAAGGACCTTTTTATAGACAATATTTTTTGTTTTATTAGTTCAATGACCTTGTTTGTCGCATATAAGTATCTTCAAACATTTTTACTTGTGACACGGAAAACAACTATATACAGCCAACCATGCGTGAAAATGGGTCTAAGCAAGTATAATCCAACATTTGACAATGTATTTTCAAAATATATTGTTATTTTATAGCTACATTGCGAAATATAACTGTTTATTTCAAAAAATAACAACTTATTTATGTTCCTTCAAAATGAACCACATAAAACCCCCCACAAAGAAACTATAACCAATAAATCTGCAACGAAACTAATCATCCCCTTCCACTTCATCTCTAATATCAGGTCTTTTTTTTTTCCTTAATCTGAGTTGTTGTCACTATCATCGACAATGTTAAGATTTATTGATGACTTCTTTTTTATTTTAGGGATAACTATGACATAAATCGTTTATCAGGTCCATCATTTATGTTTATATCTTCGTTTTTTTTGTTGATTTTGATATGCCTTCTTCGGTTTACCACCATCTTTATTTTTTTTCAGAATCCTTTTTTTATGAAATAACATTTTTTTTGTGAAATTCGTTCTACAGTTTTTAGTATGTGTAGGTACGTTGATTTCTTTGAAGTAAAGAAAGTAGGGTTTTTGTTCGATGTTGGTTCCTAGGTTTGGTTCTTATTTTTTGTGATTTCTCATAATCCATTGCGTTTTATTTTCCATCTTTATCTACAATCTTTTAAGTATAGAACATTTTATTCATATATTCATTCACTACAGAGTTTAATAAAGGAAAAAAGAAACACCCCCTTAGTTTTATTTACTTTGCAGATCATCGAGCCTCCATGCAAAACTTACAACATAATGAAAAAAAAACAAAAAACCCTTATGAGGTCAATGCCAATTACGATTCTAACCATTTTCCTCTTGTAACAATTGTCTCACTTTAATACTTCAAAACATCTGTTTTTGTGTTTAAACATATTATTGATAGCATGAAGGATCCAAGCATTGTTGCATTTTGGTTAATCATAATGCCTCAAATTATGGGAGGATGTAAATATGATGATGAGGTCAAACATAAAATATGATGGTAATACAAGGTTCGTCTTCTTCTTATTTATTTATTAACTTATTTTTTAATTCAACTTTATTACAAAATTAAAAAGCTTTTTTTTATTGATATTAGAGTTTCTTATTTAGAAAAATATGCGCTATGATCAGCTTCTTGATGCTATAGCAATGAGAAAACTTGGATGAGCAGGAAGTGAGATAAATTTATAATTTATTAACTTTAATGAGTAATTAACTAATTACAATTTTGTTATTGAATTTGAAATACAACAGGGATTATATCAATGAATCCTGAACGTGCAAGAAATGATCCAGTAGTAGCAAAGAACATTCGTTACTATAAAGCAAAGAGCAAATTAGAGGCAGAAGTGATGAAGCTCTATCCACCACCATGACCTCAAATCTATGTGTGTGTCTGGGGGTGGTGGGGGGGGGGTCAGTATAAACAAAAGTTTTTTCATTTATTTTTAGTAATTTACAAATTTGATCCCTTTGTTTAGTTGTCGGTTTTGGTCCCTAAAAGAATCAAGTTGTAGTTTTTGGACCTTGTTTCACTGTTTCATAAAACTTTTATGATTGCCTAAGTTAACAGTCTAACTGTTATTTTTTTTAAATGACCATTTTGCCTTTGAACCAAAACTAAAAACCATATAGCATAACAACAAAATTTATATTTTTCTTTTCTTTTTTTTCTTTTTTTACTTAAGTTTAGAGTAAATTACATTTTTGGTCCTTGAGTATACCTGATTTTTTTTTTCAAAAGATTATAAGGGTGTTTTTGGTGTTTCAGGGTCAAATGCTGACTCTAGTTTAGTACACACTTCTATTATACCGTGCATTCTTACCTGCCCATATATGGTACCGATTCTTTTTTAACAAAGAATACGAGTGCTTATTTTCATCATTCACAAGATGTTTATATTTAACTTTAAAGCTCATATTAATTGTTGAGAAGGTATATTTCTTATTGTTATTCTGTTACTACCGGAGACATAAGAAAACTTTCTAATGAGGGCTTTCATGTCTTTTGTACAACTCGTCTGTTATATTATGTCATGTCATCTCTTGTCTTGTCTATTGATTTTTTACAAAGGTATACACACACATGTAACATCATAATTTCATTATCTATAACATCTAATTTTGACATTGAGTTTACTGTTTTCGAAAATAGGATCATAGTTACTGATTAAAAAGATGGAACCAAGAACCAAACACAACATCAAAAAAAAAAAAATCAAAAACAACATTATACATCCAAATTATAAGTATTCAACAAAGAAACATACGAATAAGTAAAAACATATAAATTCGAAAACAATATCAAATTTATAGATTAAAAGGATTTAACGAAGAAGTACATACATTTATTCGACTAATCCGACTGATGGGAAGGTTGAAGTTTTTTTGCATTTGTTTTCTGCGGAGGATTTATGACATAATGTTTGTGTAAATCTACCCTAATAAATAAGAATAGTTTTGCCACATGTCATTCTCTCATTCAATTGGCCACATGTCATTTTGTCATAATTTTGAGATATATTTATTTTCCACTTGTCATTTACTTCATTTTTTATTTCCAATATATCATTAATATAACTTCCATAAATTAAACCTACCATAATGACTATTAATTTCAAATTTCAAATTCTAAATTTTAATTTCAATTTCAAATAAATTTACAATTTAAACCTTTGTGTTTAGCATTTTTTTTATAATTACCCGTTTAATACACAAATTTGATAACTAAACACATAATTTTAATTAATTTATTTTTTTGCATGTTTTTTCTCATAATTTTCAGTTATCTCAAAATTCAAATTCAAATAAATTTTCCATTTAATCATTTATATTAACATTTTGTTTAATCAACCCGTATAATATACGGGTCTCACACCTAGTCGATTATTAAAAAGGTTTGAAATATATATACAAGTCAATATGATGAAAATTAGTAGGTAATCAATTGAAATCTCATTTAAACTTAAAATAAAAGATATCATGCTTGAAAGTGTATTGGTTCATAATAATATCTAAAATTTTTGAAATTTGAAATTAATAGTTTCCGAGATTTCAACATATAATATATTTGGAAAGCAATTTTGAATGCAAATAAAACCTAAATTTAAGATTTACATTAATAACGAACCAATTTTGTAGTTGTAAGTTTGGAAAGAATTCAAGTATCATTTTCATTCAATTCCTACATTTTATTTCCTAATATAACAGGTTGACTTCTTGTTTGATCAAGGTGACGTAAGCAAATTGATCTAAGGGTGTAAAAGCTATAAAAAAAACACAATCAACGACCCAAATTGTTTTAGATGATGTCATAAAATTTCTCTTTTAATAATATTTAGAGATAAAAGAATTCATCCAAAATATTATTTAGAGATAAAAGAATTCATCCAAAATATATACGGTGTATGTTTGTATCAAAAAATTTCAAGGTACTTAATCGAGATGCGTAGTTATTAATTATTAGTACAAAATCGTTTCTTGTTCATCTTTAACATTAAGATATAAAAGTAGACTTTAAAAGATACGTTCAAATATTTACACAACAACTATATGGGCACAATATTGTTTAATGATATATAGTATTGTAAAAGAAAACCTGCTAGATTAGGTAATAATAACTAATATATAATGATTAAAAAGTAGCAAATTTAATTTTGGTTAGGACTTTGTCAAAAATCAACATAGCATAAATACAAAAACATTGAAAATGACACTTTTTTGTATTCACATTTTAGTGAAGACAACAGATCGATTTCTCCTTCTAACTTTATCACATATATACATTATATTAATTTTGAATTTTTGCGAAAAAATAAATTCTTAAAAATTACCACCTAATTTTATACCACGCAGACCGATACAAATAAATTTCTGCTACCAACAAATGTGTATTTTTTTTTATCTATAGCAAATATTTTTAAAAAAATATCTTTTTGATAACCAATTTGAAATGTTTAAAATCGTGGATTTGTAGCTAACACTCATAAATAAGATCTTGAAAAAATTTTAAGATGCATGATTTTATGAAAGGCTTCGTGCCCATGCAACATGACATAATCTTCAGTAAAACTCAATTACCTAGTTCTAGTGATGAACAAGAAAAGATGAGTTGAGTCACATATGTTTCTACCATACCAACGATCATGTATGTCATGGTATGTACTCGATCTGCTGCTCATATGCCTTGAGCATAACGAGTCGTGTCATGCCAACCTAATCGAAAATCATTAGATCAGGGTCGAGAACATTCTCATGTATCCTAATAGGACAAAAGTTTTGTTCTTGGTCTATGGTGGTATGGAAGAGCAAAGTGGAAAGGGTTAGCTGAGTAGAGGAGCAGTGACTTGGAAGAGTTCATGTTGGGATAACAATAAAACAAGTTATGCACTTCAGACAAATGTCAAACAAACTTTGGTGTAAGTTGCAAAATAAAACTTCCAAAATCTTAAATCAAATCCGAACACAATATCTAACGTGTTTCGATCAATGTGACCTACGCCCACATGCGAATGAGAGATAATATTTTATTAACTTTCTGTAACTATTACAAACACTTTATTTTGTATCTCAATTTTATCTCTCATTGAAAACTAGCAAATAAAAATGATGGGGATATAAACATATTTATTGGTAAGAATGGGAAACCCTAATTCTAATGGTTCAAGCGCACAAAGGGGTGCCCTGATTTCCATACAGAATGTCATGCAGGCATTTCTAGAACCTTCAACCTCATGAGCACCAACTATATACATTATAGGGCATCAAGAGCCATAATGGAGCATCACCAACCATCTTGATGATGCATTAAGGCATATAAAGCATCCATCTTGATCATCCATGGATAATATTGAGCATCCTAACAAACCATGCACCTAAATGGTGCATCAAGAGCCATGAAGGCTCACCATGAACCTTGATGGCACATAATGCTCCTTGATGGCGCATCTTTGTTCCTGTATGGCACATCCTTACTCCTAGATGGTGCATCCTGAATCCTAGATGGCACATCCTTGCTTGATGATCATCGCCAACACCTTAACACTCCCGAAACGCATCAAGGCAGACAAGGGTGGCACGCCTAGTAGCAAAGTGGTGCAGCTTGATCATAGGTGGCACGCCTTATGCGTGGATGGTACACCTTGTGCCAAAGGTGGCACACATTGTAACAAAGGTAGGGCACCTTACGTAATAGTGGCACATCACTGATGCCTTATTCTGTATGATTAGTGTATATATCCATAACTATAATTGGTATGTACTTGACCCGAGAGTAGCATGGTCCATTTGGGTTACATGGCACCAGAACAATCTAAAGGATGGATAACTGAGAAGAGGTTATTGATGGTGTATTAATATACATGGTTGTAGAGCTCACTACTCGGTACCTACTCAACCGACTACCGAGTAGCAAGTACTCGGGAGTACTCGGGGAGTACTCGGATTCGGTAACTCATATAGAAATATTTTTAGGAAATTATATATGTCAAAATCATAAGTTAAAACAATAAGTTGAATGAAATATATAACAAAATTAGATACATGTGAATACACAAAAACTAAAAAAACACACTATGGTCCCACTTCGTGAATAATTATTAAAGATTTAAGATATATATGTAGTAATAATCACATATGTGTGTGTTAGATAATAAGTCATTAAGTATACTATACATATTAATCACCGAGTTGGCCGAGTTTTACAATAGTGCTCGCTTCAATAAGGGGCGGATCAGGGAGTACTCGGATTTTGTGACTCGCCTAAGTAAGGGGCTGAGTAGCGAGTACTCGGACAAGTACTCGGGCAAATTGGTGAGTTTTACTACACTTTCAATATATTATAAGTTCTAATATATTAATATGAAATCATATTATTTAATTAGTATTGATCAAGAATTAATTTGGAATTAATTTGGTGATCAAAAGAGACTATTTAAATAGATGAGGATTGATTATGTAAATCATTAATTCTTATAATGTGGGCTTATGATCCATAGTTCTTTATGTTGAGCTAAACCCATGTGGTGACCTATGGATGATCCATGGAGGTTTAAACCCATGGACCATGAGGAATATGGAAGGTCATGCACATTATGGTTTGCATGGTGTAACACTAATTAAGCCACACTATATAAGAACCTCTCTAGCTCATGAAATCGACACTTAAGTGATATACAAGAGAGCTAACCGATTTTAAGAGTGCAAGTAACCTTCTCTCAAGTTCCTCCATTGTTGGTGGTGTTGTGTGGTTCCATTTGAGGTGCAACACTTAGGGCACTAAGTTCTTAAAGGATTAAGGAATCAAGCTACAAGAAAAAGTATGTCATTCTACTAGATTTTTGTATTACATATACTTCATGGTATGCTAGTTAGGATGAAACCTTGGAAAATGAAAGTTTGCATTTATAATAGAGAAAACATAGATCGAAGGTTTCTAGGGTTGCGTGCGTACCTTAGGAGTGTTAGAATGCTCAAAACCATTCAGTGGTATCAGAGACTAGGCGATGCTAGTTGTTTTTCAAAGTTAGAAAATTTGGCATTTTTTGCATCTGACTGCTCACTACGACGTGGCAGCTTTTACCACGATGTGGTGATGCTCCTGGATGCAGAATTTCGAGTTTTAAGGCTGGAATTGGACTAGGATCATTACCCTAAATTGCTTCTTATAAACCTGTATTTTGATATGCTAATGATCATGCTTATCCAATATAAAAGATAATTGTCAAAGTTTCATGTTTTGTATTAGTTTATATGATTAGGCTAATTACATGAAATGTGTTTGTAATGAATTGTCTTGTTCTTATGAGTTTAATTTAGATCCTAGGCAAATTGTGTGTTTTTCCTTATTATATTTTTTTTATCTGAATGGTTTTGACAAATTCCATAACTTGTCCTCAATTTACGGAAAATGAAAAGTTTTCTTTTCAATAGATCATTAATATCATAGGTTATGAACATGAAGAGTCTTTTCCCCATAAATGCTTTTATGAACTCCATAACTTGTCCTCAAGTTATGGAATGTCAAGAGTCTTTTTATAAAACCTATATTAAACTCATTAGTTATGGATTCCAAAAGTTTTTGAATAGTTCAAAACTTGCATTCAAGTTTTGGAATTTGTAAATGCTAAGTCTTACTTTGATACATTTAGTTCCAAACCCTAGAATTTTAAAAGTTTAAAATTCAACCCTTATATTATTATAATATTATAGGTTTAATATATATATGTGACAATCCGATATTTCGAGACAATATGATGGATCACAAGTCAGATTTAAGTCAAAATTTAACTTTCTTAAAATCTTATTTGGGTTAAATAAGTAGTTGGAATCGTATCAAGGTTTTCGTATATATAAAGAACCCTAGAATCCGAGTTATAACGAAGAAGTTATGACCAACCGAAGATTCTCGGCAAAACCAGCAACACTGATAGACGTAAAACGCGAGGTTTCAATACAATAATTTTTAGCCTTAGGTATCTAAATGAAAGTTTAAGATACCATTAAACCGTAAACGTACATAAAAAGAACGTCCAAATCTAACTTCGTATGTGGAAGCTATGATTTTTCTAAGTTACGGATATAGTAGTAGACAGCTAAAAAATCGAAATAGAGATCGAGAGACTTTTAGCTGACACAAACTAAATGAGAATCGAAGGTCTCAACAATAGAAGCGCAACGGTAAAAATTATGATGGGAATGGACGTCGGATGAAGAAGTTATGGAACTTTAACGGACTTTTCCTGCCCCGACCTATTAAAATATAATATTAAAAATAAATTCAAGATTTGCCGACAGAGTCTAAACGAAAGTTGTAGATCGTAGTCTCACCTTCGCGTCGATATAAAGAACGTCGAAAACGGAGTTTGTATGAGAAAGATATGAATTTTTGAAGTTTACTAAATAATTAAAATATAAATTAAATTCAAAATCCGGTATTATCCGAAGGAGGAGTCATCAGACCAATCCAGGTTACGCCCAGCGTACTCGGATGCTCGGCCTCAATCCGTCCACGTCGCTTCGATACTTTGTCCGAGGATGCAGTAAGCCATGACGTTGCGTACGCCCAGCGTACCCTCGTTAGTACGACCCGCGTACGCGAGGCTTTCAGCCCATATAAAAGGGATGCGAGGGTGCCGGCCATCTTTGCTCGTTTCCTTCCTTTCTCGCATCGAAGCTCTGCGTTTCAACCCTCGGAGCCATCCTAAAGTCCCGGTTTTCATATCCAAGTTGGGAAGGAAGTTTTAAGCTCCCAAGAATCCCGAGAAATCCGCTTGCTTGAGTAGAAGTTTTGCTCGGTTTTCGTCTCGCTTTCTTCAATCTATCAAATGAGTTCATACCCCTATAATCCACACTTTTAAATGTTTTATAAATGCTTCTATATGCTTTTAAGGGGGGGGGGGGAATACAAGTAAAACACACGATTATTATCGTGTGTTATATAAAGTTTCATTGTACGCTTTTTATCAATAGAATCATAAGTGATTTATAACTATTATAGGGAAACTTTCGTATGTAAAATATATCCCGATAACATCTTATCTTTTGAAATGAAAAATGTTGTTATATATGTATAAATCAAACACTCTGCTTACACTGTATGTATATGTGTCCATCTTAGGCACTACAAAAATTATACTTTTCATAACAAGTGAGCATTTCACTAGGGATTACTATACAAACGAGACACACTTTTAGAAAACTATAATAAGTATAGTTTTACGAGAACATCAAGAACTTTTTCATACTAGAAATACTATTTCAAGGAGATACATTCATATACAAGAACAAACGAACATTTTCATATGTACTTCAATTAGTTTTCACAAACCTTTTTACATGTTAAAACACTTTTAGAAACTGTCTTACAAATTGTAGGTTTCCTTTTTGAATCTGTTATAGTTGTGCTTCAAACCAAGGTTTTCTCACACTTAAACTGTCTTGTCAAACGGTTTTCGATTCGATTTATAAACTAACATCAAGTCATAAATTCTTATTAATTAAACTTTTCAAAGGTCTTACAAAACTTCTTTTATACTTTTATATTATAAATTGCATGCCTCTATATGTATAGTTATATAAGAAATGTTTAAAAGACTTAGGAAGGCTATCCACCCTGTTTCCTTTTCCTCGATTTGGATGTGGTCTGGTGGGATATCGGGTACCCATCCGAAGGTCGTTTAAATATTAGTTATATATCATGTGTACATATATAGTCATAAATGTTCCATCAGTTAATTCAGTTCCGACACTCTTGGGTAGCAAGGGTGTATAAACCTACTTCGACACTCATCAATTACATTCTAGTAAACTATTATAGGAATAGTTTAGTAGATACAAAACATTATACCTATTACAAGAAATTACACCAGATTCAGTTCATTCATGATCTAAACTACATGCTATATGAAGGGATACTCTTACAGAGATTCCTCTTACATGGATACACTTATATGGATACTCTTACAGAGATTCCTCTTACATGGATACACTTATAGGGATACTTTTACATTGATACTATATGATAAGAAACTATAAGGGACTAACCATTCCTAAACCCGGCTGTTAGCAACAGAGGTAAATGGACATCTACGGATGTCTACGGTTGATACCGTTACAGGTATACTTACCGGACTAACCATTCCGGAAGCCACCTGTTAGCAACAGAGGTAATGAACATCTACTGATGCCTACGGTTAATACTTATACTAGGGAGACCTTTACGGGACTAACCATTCCTTCAACCTGCTGTTAGCTACAGAGGAAAATGAACATCTATGGATAATCAAGGAGAATACGTTTCGGCAGTCGCGATGTCGTGTTTATCCTAATACAAAAGGAGAATACTTATATGGCTATATCCCTATTACTTTTATTTTGTGATAAATTCATGTAAACGATGAGGTAGACTATATATTGTTAATAGTAGTCATAAAGGGGAAAACCATCTTTGTTACAGCAAAACATACAAGTCTTGATAGAGGACTACCTTCAAAACAATCAGGTCTTGGTTAAAGACTATTTTCAAAACATTCCGGTCTTGGTAGAAGACTACTTTTTATACTAATAGAAAATATGAGATTTTCTAGGATTTTTTTTCAAAACATATACAAACAATTACATTGAACGATTTCAAATGTTATCATCAAACTTATACGAACAATGACATTAAATACTTATGAACTCACCAGCTTAAATGCTGACCTACACTTTCAAAATAACTTGTATTCTCAGGTCACCAATAGACAGGTACGATGACCAGGTTTTGCGAAGACGGAGTAGTCAAGACTCGTCTTTTATTTTGATTACTTGTTGTAATGTCTTATTACTATGAAAGAACACACGTGTATTAAACTATTACTATTAATGCAATGGATGATGTTGTTGCCTGTATACTACTTCACATTGTTGTGATACATACATGACGTCCGCTGCCCTAGAACGTTTCCGCCGTTCTCAGTTTTGGGGTGTGACTATATATATATATATATATATATATATATATATATATATATATATATATATATATATATATAAGAGTAAAGTCAGTCTTACCGTTAGTAGGTCTCATTCACGAAGTTAGCCGAACGGTTTTGACATGACATTTAAATTCTCATTAATAGTATAATGAAATACCAAGTAACTAAACACTTATAAATTCCCAAATCTTAGTTACTTAGGAAAATGTGAATATGGTGCTAACCCATGAAATTGCACTTTGCACCTTGTTAAATCCTTAGTAGAGCGTGTGTGGTTAACCGGGACATTAATATGGACTGACAGTTCGTGGAAAAGGGTAGCTTGATGTTTATCATAGATCAATGGTGCATGTGTGGTTAACCGACACAATGATTAGGTGGTTTTATCATTGGCTGTAGCAAGCTAATTTTCAAGGTTATTCACACCTTGTTTGTGATCCTCGGCATCCCAGTCACAAACTTGAAGGGAGGAATCGAGATTTAAACATGTCACTGAAAGTTTCAATGGATCACAAAGGATCTAGGAATTTCAATTCACTGAAAACCTAAAATTCTTTTTCGTTTTTCGTGTTGGAGATTGGTAAATCGTCATTTACCTACCTTCAAATATTCTGTAGTTTCCATTACAGCATCCCTCTTCCAAAATAGTAAAATATTATGTTGGGTCCTAGCCTTAATATTTCGTGTTGGGTGTTATATTAAGGACTTAAGTCATCTAACTTGAATTTCTCTAAATGTAGATGTCTAGTTCAGACAACTATGGTCTTCTCGAATCTTTTGAAAAAAAACTTTCTTTATAAAGAGGATTTTCCAAAAGGCAATCAAGGTGAAACATTAACCCCTTCTTCATGCTATAGTGGAACTTCACTTCCTCCACCTTCTCCAATAATTCTCCTTAACCCACAAGTTCTAAGTCACTCAAAGCCCTATTGGCAGGGAGGAAAGTTTGTATGTGCTCACGTCTTGGTGATGAAGTTACATATTGACAAGTTGGGACAGTTTGGTCTCTAAGTCTCAAGGAAGTTGGTTGTTGACTGGGTTCTTCAATAACTTCCGGAGTCATATAGTGAGTTTATTAAGGACTACTATGTGACAGACCACAACATGAACCATGTTGATCTAACATATTTGCTGGTTGATGCTGAATCAACAATGATTTGGCGCACTGTTAAAGAATTTTTTTTTGGAAGATCTACTCCCCAAACTTCCATGGACATTGACAATGGCAACATTGGATGTCCAGAAAAGCTTTTTCTTTCCAAAGGAAAGGGATCGACCATGGTCAAGTCATTTGACCAAATGGTAAAGAGAAAGGCTAGGTCTGAGATAGTCATGTGTACCATTCCTAAAGTGTCCATATGTTTCTATTGCCAATAAAAGGGGCATTGGTTGCGAAGTTGCCCTGACTACCTGAAAGATCTGAGAAAAGGTAGAATCGAAATGTTTGACTCCGCTTCGAGTAAATCTACTATCTAACTCTATTAAGTTCATAATTGTTGATTCTTAACACATGATGTGACAAGGTTGCATTTTGATGTTTTGTAGGATCATGTAAAGGGAAGGAAGCTTAAAGGAAGAGTATTCAGAATCTGGTCGCAAAGATGGATTTCAATTGCATGGTTCGATGATCGGATTTTTAAGTTGCTACTTAAAAGTTGTGATAGATTGCTTAGAAATGTGTAGTAACATAGTTTTCATTTGTAATTGCATTTTAAGGAAAAGTTTTCCCTCATATTTTAAAATAAATAAAATTTTGTTTTATTACATCTCCTTGCAATAGCATTAGTGAAAATTTATGTTTGTATGTGTCTATGTTAGGAATATGGATTTGATTCTTTCGTTTGCGGTAGTGTGAAAGTTTACCAAATAAGGAAAGATTCTCATCACACAAGTTTCAGTTGGATAGAAACTTGGAATCATGCAACTTGTAGTGTGTGATGGATGAGAACCTTCATCTTTGGGAAATTAAGACTAATTCCTTGTTCACATGAATATGTGAGTTAAGTGAAGGACTAGGGATCGGGTACACTGGGTGTGCACTAGTCAAGATCCACCACAAAGATCGATAAAATTGTTCGTCATGGTTTACTAAAGTTTGGTAAATATGGTTATGCTTACAAGTTTAAGTATATTTCTGAAATATTAGAAAAAGTTCAATGTATGGCAGAATGAATAAGAAGAATCAAACTAGGTAGAAAGATAAAAGTTTCTCCAATCTGAAAAGTTGGGAGAGTACTTGAGTATCATGTTTTATGACCATCTTAATGATTATGGAAAACCATATCACAATTGATCCTCTAAAGATACCTTAGTGCATTTGTATGGCTAAGACGAGGTATCGTGAATTGTTGAAATAGTTTAAATCAAGAAGATGAGTCATACTTTATTCCCAAAACAAGCCTTAGAGTCATACTCCAAGATTTTGCCTTGAGTGACATTAAATTAAGAAGGTTTATAACACTTAACAAATGTAGAGTAAAATGGTTTTTGCTCATTTACATTTGAAATTGGTAAGTTGTGATGTCTTGGTAAGGACAAAGACCAACTAAGACCAATTGTGTGAAGTCTTTATCTTTATAAGAATCTGCACTAACTCTTGAATATTTGTTTGTCAAGGAATGGTTCATGAAAAGAGAATCTTATATGTCAAGAGGTCAGTGGGAGTCTTAAAGATCTAGACAAGTTTCAAGAACTAATCAAGAATAAACCTAATGTTAAACACTAGCACATGACTTGAGGTTTGTAACCTATCGTGTTGCCATATTCTTGTTTCTGTGCCCGATCCAGTTGGCTGACTATGTATGTGAGTTCTATGAGTTCTCAGTTGTTTGCATAACAACTTCGAAGCAATGACAGACCCTTGTGCTTCCAGGTGACAAGAAATTAAGATTGAAAGAGTTCAGTCCATATGAGTTTGGATTTTTCACTAACCATGTCTTGTGATTATGGTTTTGACAAATTCACATGGATAGGAACACATACACCATAAAATCTAAGTGTCATAAGGTTTCTCTCCAATTCATGAAAATGATTGTGAGGAAATGCTTTGACAAAGTAAATTTTAAGGAGATAGCAATTGTGATATTTGAATTCTCCAAATTCAATTATGGTTACGGCATCCCTCTTAATAATTTGAATCGTGAGAAATGGAAATGAGTCTAAATATTTGGAACTTATTGTCGTAAGTTCTGAATAGTTAAGACACACATGTGACCTATGTAAAGAAAGATGTATGCGTTTGAGAAGCCTAGATAAAGTCTTATCGAAACATCTCGTATCAGAAATCTGAACCTTGGTAACAAAGTCAATAAGTATTGATTTATAGAAGTCCAACTGATTTCTAAGTACATGCCAAACCTAGTGGGAGCATAAGTGTTATGCTGGTAAGATAATTATTATCATGCTAGTGGGAGCATAATTATTATGGTAAGTGTTGCAAGTTAGCAATGTTAATTATAGAAAAAAAAAGTTTCAATTCGCAAAGTTGTGGGTTAGAAAAGTTGTTTTTCTATAATTAAGGGAGAGAAATTTATACTTCATTTCAAAATCTAAAAGCTTAGATTGAGGTTTCTAATCAAATTTAGTCATATATATATATATATATATATATATATATATATATATATATATATATATATATATATATATATATGAATGTTAAGTTGGAATGGTTTGAAATAAGGAAATTCTATATATGGAAACGTTAATTGCGGTCTCAAAATTTGATTATGATTACGGCATCCCTCTTCATAATCAAAAGTATGAGAACATGGCAAGTAGAAATATTATAACAAAAGGCTGATCAAGTATCATGTCTTTGTTGGATTAATGTCTAAGTCCATAACTATAATTGGTGAGACTTGACTCGACCCGGCATGGTCCATTTGGGTTGCATGGCATCATGCATTTGGATAGACTATAATGAGAGAAATAACACTTAAAGTTGGTTAATATATTATAAGTTATAATATATTTATAAGATTATTTAATTAGTATTGATCAATAATTAATCTAGGATTAATTAAGTGATCAAAAGAAGACTAATTAAATATATGGGTTGATTGTGTAAATCATCCATACTTATATAGTGGGCTAATGCTCCATGGATTATCTAGATGGGCTAAAACCCGTATGATGCTTCATGGATGCTCCATCGTGTTTTTGTACCCATGGATCATGTAAATGAAATGCCATGTCAATTAGGGTGTACATGGTGTAACCCTAACTATATATGTATCTTATTCTTGACCAAAATCGGCACTAGTATCATTCTAGAGAAGGGCTAGCCGATTTCAAGTGTTCTACATTTCTCTCAAGGTTAGTCCAAAAGAAATTGGTGTTGTGTGAACCATTTGAGGTGTCACACTTGGGGCACTAGGTACTCAAGCTTCATGAAGACATTCTACATCAAAGAGGTATGTAATTCTAACTTGATATATTCATATGATTCAATGTTATTATGCTAGTTAGGATGAATACCTTGGAAAGTTCATATTTGCATGTATAATAGAGAAAACATAGATCCAGGGTATTTAGGGTTGCATGTACACTTAGGAGTGTTAGAATGCTCAAAACCCAACAGTGGTATCAGAGACTAGGCTTGTTTTCTTGTTATAGTTGCAAAATTGGCTGAAAAATCGAGTTTTTATGATGTCTGCTCAGCAGACTCGCCGAGTCCACTGATGGACTCGCCGAGTCCACTGATGGACTCGCCGAGTCAAAGACAAAATGCATCCAACTCGCCGAGTTGGTTCGTGCACTCGACAAGTTGGACCCCCAGATAGCATATATATTCGACTTTTTTGGCTGGAATTGGACTAGGAACATTACCCTAAGATGTTTTTGGACTTATAAACTTGTTTTTGAGGTGGTAATGTTCCTGCTAATCCAATTTCAAAGATAATTGTCAATAGATTCATGTTTTGTATTAGTTTAAGGTTTAGACTAATTACATGAAAAGGATTGATTTGAATTATCTTGTTCTTATGAGTTGCTTAGATTAATAGAAAGGTTGATTGATTATGTGTCTTTGATCCATTTTAATCTAAGAGATGATTCTAAAATGTCTTTGTGTAACTTGTCCTCAAGTTATATGAAAAGTCACATTTAAGTCTCATAAAACTCATAAAAGTTGGCAATGGTTACAAAAAGGAAGAGTCTTGTCCTCAAGTTATGGAGGTTCAAGAGTCACTCCATTAAGTAATAAAAAGTGTAACCTTAATTAATTCCATAAGTTACAAAAATAAAGAAAAGTTACATTCTTTTATTAGTTTAAAGTCTTCCATAACTTGTCCTCAAGTTATGGAACTTGAAGAGTCTTTTAATTAAAACTACTTTAAACACATAAGTTATGGAATTAATTAGTTTTAAATAGTTTCAAAATTTGCCCTCAAGTATTGGAATTTGGAAAAGTTTTCACTTATGAATACTTAAATTCCAAGTTAGCCCATAGAATTTTAAAAGTTAAAATTCAACCCTTATACTTTATAATATTATAAGTTAATAATATATATATATATATATATATATATATATAAGAGTAAAGTCAGTCTTACCGTTAGTAGGCATCATTCACGAAGCTGGTCTATAAGGGGGGTTTAAGGTTACTGCCTATAAAATAGTAGTTTAATGGGTGTCCACTCTCACCCACCGCTTCCTTGACCGGTGGAGGGTCGTTGGCCAAACAGGTAGGACAAGTACTAGAATTCTCCCTTCATTAAAAGTATTAATGATAAATACTAAGTAACTAAACTTTTATAAATACCCAATCTTAGTTACTTAGGAAAAAGTGAATAAGGTGCTAATCCATGAAATTACAATTTGCACTTTGTTTAAGTCGGTTAGTGGAGCGTGTGTGGTTAATCGACACATCGATTAAGGGGTAAATATTAAGGGTACCCAGTATATTTGCATGGTTACTTCACACCTTGTTTTGTGATCCTCGGCATCTCAGTCATAAAACCTGAAGGGCACACTCGAGATTGAAACATGTCATTGAAAAGTTCAATGAATCTCAAAATATCTAGGAGTTTAAAATCCAATTAAAACCTAATAATACATTTCGTTTATCTTGGTGGAAATTGGTGAATCATCATTCACGTACCTTCAAATATTTTATAGCTTGGATTACGGCATCCTTCTTCCAAGTTATAAAAGTATTATGTTGGGTCCTAGCCTTAATATTTCATATTGGGTGTTATATTAAGGACTTTAAATCAACTATCTTGAATATCTCCCAAAATATGTCTGGTTTAGACATTTATGATCTTCCTTAATCTCTTGAAACAAGCTTTCCTAAATGAAGTTGTTGTCCCATGGAAATCATACTTCTTTCACCTCCTCCAATCATTCTCCCTAACCCACAAGTTCTTGAAAAGTTTAAGGTCACTCAAGCCCTATTGGCAAGTAAAGGTCTATGTGTGATCACATCTTGGAGATGTAGTCACACATTGACAAGCCGGGAGAGTTGGGTGTCAAAGTCTTGAGAAAGTTGGTGGCTCAACTACTTTCTAAGTCACATAGCGAGTTACTTTAAGACTCCTATGAAACCGACTATGACAAGACCCTTAATGATCTTATCTATTTGCTAAGATCAGCTTCCTAAAACTTGTGGACATTGACAACAATGACATTGGATATACATTAAAGCTCTCTCTTCCCAATGGAAAGGGATCGGCCATAGTCAACCCGGTTGACCAAATGGTAAAGAGAAAGGCTAAGTCTGTGATAGTCCCATTTCCATTACCAAAGCGTCCATATGTTAAATTGACAAAGGAAGGGGCATTGGTTACGAAGCTGCCAATTTACCTAAGGGTGTTAAAGTCATTAAGTTTGACTCTACTTCAGGTAAAGTCCACTATCTAACTCTACCAAGTTTCTCTTCTGAGATTCTTGATACATGATGTGACTGGGTCACATGGTAATGTTTTAAAAATCAAAGAAAAGTGAAGAAACTTAAAGAAAGAATATGTTGAATCTGATCACGTAGATGGATTTCTATCGCATAGTTTGAACATCAGATTCTTGAGCTACTTCTTAGGAGTTATGAGATATTGCTTAGGAATAGATAACAACATGTTTTCATACGGATTGTAAGGATAAGTTTTTCCGCAAAGTTTTTAAAAAATAAAAGGAAATTTTTTAATTTATTTATTTTATGTACCCTTACAATGGCGTTTGTGAAAAAATTGTTGCTTATATGACTCCATTAATAGCAAGAGTGGAAATATGAATTTGATTTTGTCATTTGTGGTAGTGTCTAAATTTACCAAATAAGGAAAGTTTCTCATAACCCAAGTTTCAGTTGGATAGAAACTTGGAATCATGCAAGTTGTATAGCATGATGAATGAGAACTTTCAAGCATTGGAAAATTAAGACTAACTACTTGTCCACATGGATGTGTGAGTCAAGTAAAGGACTAAGGGATCGAGTACACATTCTTGTGAACTGATTAAGTCCACCACAAAAGATTGTTAAGATTATTCGTCATAATTTACTAAAGCTCAGTAAATATGGTTATACTTACAAGCTTAAGTGTAATTCTAAGACATTGGAAAAGGTTCCAATGTATGGTAGAGCGAATAAGAAGAACCAAATTAGGCAGAAAGATAAAATTTTCTCAAATCTGAAAAGATGGGAGAGTACTTTAGTATCAGTTTTTGTGATCATCTTAATGATTAAGAAACCATAGTACAAATTGTTCTCTAAGGAAATCTTAGTGCATTCTTATGACTAAGAAGAGGAATCTTGAATTGTTGAAATGGTTAAATCAAGAAGATGAGTCATACTTCGTTCCAAAACAATTCTTAGAGTCATACTCCAAGATTGTAACTTGAGTGACATGTCTTAAAGAAGGTTTAAAACACTTATCAAATGTAAGAGTAAAAGTTCTCTACTCTTGTACATTTGAAATTAGTAAGTTGTGATGTTTTGGATAAAACAAAGACCAACTAAAGCAAATTGTGTGAAGTGTTTGTCTTGATTAGAATCCACACTATCTCTTGAATATCTGACAAGAAAGTCTTATACTTTAGGAGGACAGTGGGAGTCTTAAAGGTCTTGAAAGTCTCAAGAACTAATCAAGAATAAAACCTAAAGTTCTTCACTAGCACACGACTTGAGGTTTATAACCTATCGTGTTAACATATTCTGTGCCCATTTCAATTAAAGTTGGCTTTGGATATGAGTGCTTAGAGTTATCAATTAGTTGCAAAACAACTTAGAAGCAATGGAAGGCCCTTGAACTGCCAGATGGCAAGAAACTAAGATTGAGTTCAGTCCATATGAGTTTGGAAGTGTCACTAACCTAATCTTGTGATTATGGTTTTGACAAAATTCACATGGATAAGAACACATACACCATTAAATCTAAGTGTCATAAAGTTTCTCTCCGATTCATGAAAATGATGGTGAGGAAACACTTTCACTAAGTAGATTTTAGCTAGATAGAAATTATGATATTTGCATTCTTAAAGTCATTAGTGGAGCGTGTGTGGTTTACCGGCACACTAACATGGACTTGTGAGAAGTGGCAATGGTCTAAACAATCGAGACTATGATTACGACATCCCTTTTCATAGTTCTTAAAATTGTTTAGACACACCTGTGAGCTATCTAAGATAAGGTGTATGATTATGATAAAGTATTGGTTTCTAGAAGTCCAGCTAATTTCTGAGTACATGTCAAAGCTAGTGGGAGCATAAGTGTGATGCTAATAATCATCATGTTAGAGGGAGCATGATAATTATGATAAGTATTTCAAGTTAGCAATGTTAATTATAGAAAACAAAAAGTTCAATTGGGAAAGAGTTGTTTTGCTATAATTGAGGGAGAGGAAATTATACTTCATCTCAAATCTAAAAGCTTAGATTGAGGTTTTAATCTTATTTAGTCAAGGATATATATATATATATATATATATATATATATATATATATATATATATATATATATATATATAAATTTCATGTTGGAATGGCTCAACATAAGGAAATTCTATATATGGGTCCATTATTTGCGTTCTCAAATTCAATTATGATTAGGGAATCCCTTTTCATAATCTGAATTATGAGAACTTGGAAAATGGAAATGGAAATGTTATAGCAAAATACTGGCTTAGTCTTTATGTGAGACATCATGAATCGTGTCCCATATGCTTCGGATATAGGATCGATTACCTGTGCTATATTCATCCTTTCTAAAATTTTCCAAATGCCTGGGGCATTAAGAAAGGAAAAGGTCTAGAATTGGATATGACTAAAAGGATTAAACAATTGTCAAGGATAATATAAGGTTTACTAAAGATTGGTTGTTAAAGGACAATTGGAAGTATAGTCATAATTCTGGAAGGACCATACTGACATAATTTGTAAGGAGGCAACTCTTGTTCAGAAGTGATAGTCAAAATGGAATATGGAAATGTTTCAATGTTAGAAATTATTCAATCTATGTAAGATTAGGAAACTTAATGCAAGAAGGATGTTTCCATGGAGATGATCTCCTTTGGAATGCTCTATAATGGTTGTTGTCAAGTCTTTCTGACTTTGTGCATAATCATTACAAGAGGATCAATACATACAAGTTTAGAATCTAACAGATTTTAGTAAATGACATGAATTTTGAATTCTTGCATTTGCAGTAAGGATTTAGGACTGTGAAAGGAGGATCATTGAAGTTATGTTTAATTGATCTATTTCACAAAGTAAAGATCATAGACAAACATAGTATGTATACTTGGTGTATGGCATGACTAGTGTTTAGAAAACATAGTGTACATGCTTAGAGCATGGGACAACTATTGTTCTAAATTCAAGAATAAAGTTGATAGTGGAAACAGTATACAATGAATAATGTGTAATCATATGGTAATAAATAAAAGGTGTTTTATTTATGTTCATAGGTTTTGATACCATATTGGATTCAATTATTATTGTGTTTCACTTTGCATGTTTTGACTTCCAGAATAAACTAGGTTATTCTTCCGGAATGACTAAGTTATTCAAACCATCCACAGTCGGTCATATGTTAGAAGTAGATATGAATCAAGACTGTCATAGGTTGGCTTGTAGAGGTCTAAGATGTTGGACAAAGGGCTACAACACTCATGAGTACTCATAAGTTCTGAGTATTGGATTCAACCCGCGCTCATTGGAATCACTTCATGGATTTTATCACGAGTGATCATGAGACGATAATATCTTATATTCTTCAAACCTAGAGATATGAGTTGTTACTATGAGTTGGTTGTACATTGATTGCACAAAAACGCATTGGTAACTCGATGTTATAAAATGTGCCTTTGTGTATGATTCAACAAGTAGTAGAACAAGCCATATGAGTCAAAGTCTATCCATTCCTTTTACCTTCAGGATAAAAGAGATATATGTGGGCCCCTCAATGATTTGATGATGACAAATGGAAGTGCTCGGCCGGGCCACGACTGATTTGATTTGTTCAATTAGTCAGTCGTCATAAATTAGAAATCGGGAAACAACAAATGGACAGAGAGAATGATTATAATCCATTTCTCAGTCTATATGATATCTAGAATGGAGGAATATATGATCCCTTATCTAATGGACAAGTCATTGACAGAGATCAGAGTTCATCTACAAGGTCAGAGTTCGACAAAAGCTTTTGAGAGCTACGATTGCTAGTCGATTCTTGAAGTCATACGTAATAATAGTTTTAGACTTATCCAAGTGGGAGACTGTTGGATTAATGTCTAAGACCATAACTATAATTGGTGAGACTTGACTCGACCCGGCATGGTCCATTTGGGTTGCATGGCATCATGCATTTGGATAGACTATAATGAGAGAAATAACACTTAAGGTTGGTTAATATATTATAAGTTCTAATGTATTAATAAGGTTATTTAATTAGTATTGATCAAGAATTAATCTAGGATTAATTAAGTGATCAACGGAAGACTAATTAAATATATGGGTTGATTGTGTAAATCATCCATACTTATATAGTGTCCTAATGCTCCATGGATTATCTAGTTGGGCTAAAACCCATATGATGCTTCATGGATGCTCCATGGTGTTTTTGTACCCATGGATCATGGAAATGAAATGCCATGTCAATTAGGGTTTACATGGTGTAACCCTAATTATATATGTATCTTATTCTTGACCAAAATCGGCACTAGTATTATTCAAGAGAAGGGCTAGCCGATTTCAAGTGTTCTACATTTCTCTCAAGGTTAGTCCAAAAACAATTGGTGTTGTGTGAACCATTTGAGGTGTCACACTTGGGGCACTAGGAACTCAAGCTTCATGAAGACATTCTACATCAAAGAGGTATGTAATTCTAACTTGATATATTCATATGATTCAATGTTATTATGCTAGTTAGGATGAATACCTTGGAAAGTTCATATTTGCATGTATAATAGAGAAAACATAGATCCAAGGTATTTAGGGTTGCATGTACACTTAGGAGTGTTAGAATGTCCAAAACCCAACAGTCTTTATGTTAGACATTATGAATCGCGTCACATATGCTTCAGGTATTCGATCGATTACATATGCTATAATATTCTCACGTTCTAAATTTTCCAAATACCTTGGGCACTAAGAGAGAAAAAGGAATAGAACCAGATATGACTAAAGTGGTTAAAAACTATTAATGACAATCTAAGGTTAGCCAAGGATTGGTCGCTTGTAGTTGGAAGTATAAAATGGATGGACCATCTTGACATACTCTGAAAGCGGAAACTCTTGTTCAGAAGTGATATTCGAAATGGGAATATTAAGTTGACAAACATAGTATGCATGCTTGGAGCATGACATAGCTATTGTTTTAATTCAAGTATTAAGTTGATAAATTGAAACATTATACAATGAATAATGAGTAATGAGTATGGCACTCAAAAGCTTTGGGGCCATATCGGATTAGTATTATTCTTGTGTTTCAATTTGCTTGTTTTGACTTCCCGAATAAATAGGTTATTCAAACCATCCACAGTCGATCATACTATCGAAGTAGGTATTGAGGCAAGAGTGTCATGAATGGGTGTTTAGTTTGTCTAGGACAAGGTGGCTGCAATGTTCATGAGTGCTCCTAGAATAAGATTCGAGTATTGTATTCAATCCACGCTCATCTGAATCACTTCATGGATTTTATCACTAGTGATCATGAGACGATAATATCTTATATTCTTGAAACAGAGACATGTGAGTTGTAGTTGTGCATCGATTGCACATTAACATATGTAAATGCACCGGTAACTTGGATGTCATAAAAAATATTGTTGTGTGTAATTTGATGAATAAGTACATGTGAGCATTTGGGTCGAAGTCTATCCGTTCCTTTTACCCCGTATGGATAAAAGCGATATATGTGGGCCACTCGATAATTTAGTGATGACACCCGGCCTGGACTGATTTGATTTGTTCAATTAGTCGGTCGTCATAAATTAGAAATCGGGAAACTACAGATGGACAGAGAGAATGATTATAATCCATGTCTCAGTCCATATGATATATAGAATGTAGGAATGTATGATTCCTTATCTAATGGACACATCATTGACTAGGTTAGAGTTCGACAGCCGCTTTTAAGAGCTACGATTGCTAGTCGCGTTGTGGAGTTGTACTTGCAATTATAGTTATTAGACTTATCCAAGTGGGAGACTGTTGGATTAGCGTCTAAGTCCATAACTATAATTGGTATGTACTTGACCCGAGAGTCATATGGTCCATTTGGGTTGCATGGCACCGGAATAATCTGAAGGATGGATAATTGAGAAGAGGTTATTTATGGTTTATTAATATATTATAAGTTCTAATATATTAATATGAAATCATATTATTTAATTAGTATCGATCAACAATTAATTTGGAATTGATTTTGTGATCAAAAGAGACGAATTAAATATATGGGGATTGATTATGTAAATGATTCATTCTTATAATGTGGGCTTATGATCCATAGTTCTTTATGTTTGGCTAAACCTATGTGGTGAACCATGGATGATCCATAGTGGTTTAAACCCATGGAGCAAGAGGAATATGGAAGCTCATGCACATTAGGGTTTGCATGGTGTAACCCTAATTAAGCCACACTATATAAGAACCTCTCTAACTTATGAAATGGACACTTAAGTGACATACAAGAGGGCTAGCCGATTTTAAGAGTGCAAGTAACCTCCTCTCAAGTTCCTCTATTATTGGTGGTGTTGTGTGATTCCATTTGAGGTGCAACACTTGGGGCACTAACTTCTTAAAGTCTTAAGGAATCAAGCTACAAGAAAAGGTATGTCATGCTACTATATTTTTGTATTACATATACTTCATGGTATGCTAGTTAGTATGAAACCTTGGAAAAATGAAAGTTTGCATGTATAACAGAGAAAACATAGATCCAATATTTCTAGGGTTGCATGCACACCTTATGAGTGTTAGAATGCTCAAAACCCTTTATATTCTTCTTGATGCTCCACTCTAAATCCAAGTGATACTTGTACCTCCAAGTGCTCCAAATTTAGAAAAGACTTTATACCCTAACAATCTTCCACTTGAAGGCTTGAACAACTTCATCAACTGTTCAAATTTTGCCATTCCTCAAGAAAGTATTCCATCTCTCTGCTACCAAACCCTTCTCTTCTAACTTTTGGAAGGCCAATTGAAGCCATGCAAAGCTTTAAATTTTTAGTGGTAATCACCTTGGTGAACATATTAGATGGATTCCTCATTCAAAGGATTTTCTTCAAGTTTAAATTTCCTTCATTGGTTAAATCTCGAATGAAATGGTACCTCATTTGAATGCATTTCATTATACTATGAAACACTAGATTTTTTCTAGGTGAACTACATTTTGGTTGTCATATATTAGTACACAATCCTCCTACTACATTCCATGTTTTGATAAGAAACTCTCAAACCAAATGACCTCTTTAGCTGTCTGTATATGGTCCATATAGTTTCCTTATGTGGTTGAAAGAGCAACACCCTTTTGTAACCTTAACATCCAAATGATTGTTGTACCTCTGATTATGAAGAAATAAGTTGTTGTGCTCTTTCCTGAATCATCATATCCACCTAAATCTACATCAGTGAACCCTTTTAAAACTACGTATTTTCTTCTAAAACAAAAGGAAATCCAAGTTGTTCCTTTTAAGTAGCATAGAAAACATTTTACTCCTTCCTAATTTGTCTATGTAGATTTGACATGAACATGCTCTCAACTCCCACTGCACGAGGAATGTATGATTTGTTGTGTTCTTGCCTGAATCATCATATCTACCTAAATCTGCATCAGTGAACCCTTTTAAAACTACCCTCTTTCTTCTAAAACAAAAGGAAATCCAATTTGTTCCTTTTAAGTAGCATAGCAACCATTTTACTCCTTCCTAATTTGTCTTCGTGGATTTTACATGAGACTGCTCTCAACTCCCACTGGATGAGGAATGTCTGATTTGGTTCATACCATTGCATACATTAAACTACTAGCTACAGATGTGTAGGAAAGTATATCCATGTAATCTTTCTCCTCTTCTGTTGTAATATCCTGTTTCGAGATAATTCTTAAGTGAATTTTGGGTCTAAATTTGAATAGGTAGAGGTCTCAGCCCTCAAAAGATTAAGCTTGGGTTTAGAGGGCGAAAACCCTTCAGCTGTGAGTTAAGATTTTGGGCAAAAAGCGAAGTTGGGCTTAATTTGAGGAGAATGTTTTTAGCAGAGCAGGATGAGTGCTACAGCCCAAACCCATGAAGATTAGTGTTTCCTCCATATTTAAAGGCATTATCTCCTTGGCTAGGTCATTCTTTTAAGCTTGTATTATCCCAAACTGGAAACCCTATCCTTTATTCTCCCTCCCCCTTTCCCTCATTGCTATATCTTGTTGAAGTGTGCCATCTTGGGTGTTTTGAAGGAATGACATCATCCTTTGAAGCTTAGGTGTGTATTTCCAAAAGAGACCCCATTGTGTTTTTATTCAAAATTGTTTCGAAAACATAAACACTACAACAAAAGACATAAGATTTGAACAAAAATAAAGCTAGTTTTATTCCCACCAATGATCATTTTGTAAGAGTTAGATAGATTAAAACAACCATATAAGAGAAAGCCTAACAACATTTGAAGACTTTGATCTTCATGGGAGGTTGGAAGTTGATGAAGATAGCATTAAGCTCTAAATGAAGAGCTCTCTAGAATATCCACTAAGCAAGAGTCAAACCATCAAAACATGGTAGTATACACTTGTATCAGTTGTTCATAAGACTTATAAATATATACCAAATATATGTTCTACAGTGAAGAAACTAAGGGACTTTGTCTAACATAAAAAATGGTAGCGAACAGAGGAGAAGATAGGGATTTAACATCAAAATTTGGCAGCCCCATAGAGATCCAAGTGCTCTCGGTTTTGAGCATGAAAAATCACCAAAAATATGCTTGCAATAAGTCTCGATTATGTCTTAAGCCCTTATGCTTTTATTCAAAGAAAGTGAACACCATACACAAAAAGCTAGTCAAAGCATGGGTTAAGAGGACAAGACTCTTACAAGTATGCTAGAACATATTAAAAAATTCAAAAGGTGAAGCATGGTTGGTCTCCTCATTGGTTTGCAAGACAAAAGAGGATAAGAGGTGCGTCCCATACTTTTAACTCACGACTATATATATATATATATATATATATATATATATATATATATATATATATATATATATATATATATCTTTTTATTTATAAAAGGCTATCTTTTATATAAAGCAGTTTTAATGTGTGTGTGTGTGTGTATATATATATATATATATATATATATATATATATATATATATATATATATATATATATATATATAGGCTTAGGTTATTCTATTAAAATCAATTATTTTCTTATTGTATGCATAAATATAGGTCAATCAAATTTACTTATTTTAAGTAACTGATTAATATATATATATATATTAATATATATATATATATATATATATATATATATATATATATATATATATATATATATTATTGAATTCAATATAATTGAAAATATCATCTTAATTAATTACAAGGATAATTTAGTCGATTAATATAGATTTAATAAAGGAAAATTGCATTTTTTTTTATGGATCATAGATTCTATTAATTTTAAAAATCCGATTTTAAGAATTATAATTCTTTTAATTCGGACATTCTAATAGAATATGTTTATGAGTATATTCAAAAATAAAAATATTCTAAAACCAATAATAATAAAAATATTCTTGAACCTGTTTCTTGATAATGTATTTAAAAACTTCTTGTGGAGTAACCAATTCTTGAACAATCAATTGAAGAATAAAACAAAAAATACATTATTACTTATAGAATACGGGTAGCAATTCTTAAGAATTACATTTGTTGTTAAAGAATGAAACTAAAACACAATCAAAATGGCAAAGAAAACATCAAAATCTAACAACGAGTAATACATTCTAAAAGAATAATGTGGTCTGTTTCAATTTTGTGGTCTGTTCTTCAAGCATCAACTTTCGTGATTCCAACAGAATTAGAATTCGTCTTTCCATTCCAATAGAATTAGAATCTCACCAATATCATCCATTGAATCATCTACATAAACATACTTGATACATTTTCAGAATTCAACCTTTTCAAGATCCTGCACTGTCCACATAAATGAAGTGTTAAATTAGGAAAAAAAATTCAAATGAAAAGCAAATTAATCATTTCCTGTCAAAAGAATCAGAAATTAAACAAAAAAAACAACAAATGAAAAACTGAAATCAAGAACCCTAATTTGAACAAAGAAGATGGAGATGGTCGATGAAGTGATTAGTAGTGTTCACAATGGATATATGGAACATAGAATTGGAGCAATACCAGAAAAAAAAAATCTTTCAATTTCTTCCTTGGAATCAAAATTGTGATTACAATTGGAACGAGAAGGATTGTGATGAAAAATGAAGACTATCAAAATCGAAAGAATGATGAGTTACCTGTGAACGAATGAAACCTGATTGATTTAAGGACATTCTTAGTGGTCAACATAAAAGTCAAAATTGTGTATCTCATGGTATGAACGATCTCACCCGCGAACGCTTGCTTTTGGATGTGAAATGCGATCAAATGAAATATGAATTGATAATTAATTTGGGTGAACATATGAGAACGTCTTCCTGCGAACGTTTTTTGATGGTTGATTTGGAACGAACAGCTCGGAATCGGCACTATGAATTGATCGATTTAAAAGGAACGGGCTTGCAGTTGAAATGTGATAGGTCTAGGATTTGTAACTCCCATGAACATCAAAAATGGAACATGTGCTTGGAAAGAAGGTTTGATCGGAGTTGTTTTGTTATTTGGATTGGGGTTACATGTTATGTTTAACGATTGGTAATTGTCGTTTGCGTTTGTCTGATTAATTGTGGAAAGAAGGGTTGGGTGGCGGCCGGTGGTGGGAGGCATAAGGATGTAGGTGACAGATGGAGATGGTATGATTAGGGTTACAGTGGTTTTAAAAAGCCTAGTAGCTGAAGTCAATGGTTACTATAATTATAGGATATTATTTGTGGAAACTAATTATCAAATTACCTATTTACCCTTATTTATTTATTTACTTATTTATTTTTATTTTGCATTTTGATTGGCCCATATTCATGCATACAATAACACAATAATTAGTTTAAACACCTGAACCTAGCAATCTCTCTCTCTCTCTCTCTCTCTCTCTATATATATATATATATATATATATATATATATATATATATATATATAAACATCTTCGTTTTTATAAGACTACCTTTTATATAAATAAACCCTAACTAGTTTATTAAGATATAAATACAACCTATAAATTGTCACACCCCCGAACCAAACGACGGAAACGTCCGGGGGCTGTCGTGACTCAATTGAATACCATAACATTGAATATATATGAAACATAACAACATTCGTCACCATTCATTAATATAGTACAACCAGTAGTGTTTACATGAAATACATTGTTTAACCATTACATTCCCAAAAATAAATTGTTCGATTCGTACATAAATAAACTGCAAGTCATCACTGAATATGATTTCCTTTGATTCACTGGTTCCCTGAGAATACAAGTATTTTGAAAAACGTCAACATATGAAATGTTGGTGAGTTCATAAGTAGTTTTTGAAATCCAATGTTTTGTATTGTTTGAAAACCACCAGAAAATCCGATATTTTCTGAAAATAGTATAGTGAAAAAAAAAGGTGTGAAGATCCATAGGTATGCTTGTTTGATTTTATACTTGTAAAAATTGTTCATTAAAATTGTATGCATTTCGAATCCGTATGTATTGAAAACCCTAGGAAAACCCGATGTTTTCCTAATTTCTTAAATTACATGAAGTTACATTGAAACCATTGCATAGCGTATAGTGTCAGTCCCAGGCGACGTTGGATTATTTTTGAGCATGATTAATTACTACAAACCCGCATTACACAAACGCCCAGTTTATAGCTATACTAACGATCCCGAAGGCGTCGTCCGTACTAATCACGTTATCCAATCGCCATGACTAGGTGTAGTCCCACATCCGAAGAGAGAGAGGACACGAAGACCTCGATGACTCCGTTAACCGGTTGGGGATAAAAATGTATGAGGGGTCCCAGACCCGCCTCGCATGAAATGTAGACTTTACTAGCAATACCAAAGGACCCTTGGGGACCAGTAGTATACAAGCCATTGAAAGTCCCTCTACGTTGTGCCAAGTCGGTGAAACCCAACACTTCGTAGAAAAAAAATGTCTTCGGGCCTTAAGATCAGGTCATTGGGCTAGCTAGGCCCAACAAACAAGATTTTACACTTTTGGGGCCCAAAGATGGTGCGTAGACGTCTGTGCACACTCGCATGTAAATTGAGTTCCCAAACGTTATTTGTATGAATCGTAGTGTCGCCGTGTTAGTAGTTTCGGATTTTCATTGGTTCGAGACCGAACCAATTCGTTTCACAACGATTTTGGTATTGTAGTGTATTGTATTTCGTCGATAGTCGCGGTGCCATTATTTGATCAAATTCAGTATATTGAATTTGCCTTGAAATTTTCCTGTTTTCAGCCCCTCATTGTTTGTAAAATTTACATTTTCAACCCTTTTATTGAATACTTCCCGGTTTGGTCCTTAAATTAATTTTATTGACATTTTAACACCAAAAATTATTGAAATTAATATTTTTCAGCATATTTTTCATAGCAAACAGTTTAAGTCCCTGAAAATGCAGTTTTCTCGGTTTTAACCCTTCTTTTTCGCAACTTTGACAATTTTGGCCCAAATTGTAAAATTTTTGCCACTTTGGTCCTTTTTAAATTTAAAAAGCATTTTAAACCTTTGAAAAGGACTTGGAACACTTATAGTCCACTGTTTTACAGAAAAATGCAGTTTTGGCCCTCCGAATCAGAAAATCTCGCATAATGGGCCTCATTGGGCCGAAAATGTCATTTTTAGCCCATTAAGCTTGAAATTTATGTTTTTAAATCCTCTAAATGAGTATATTTCCAGAAATTGTTTTATTGAAACTGTTTTGACACACCTCATCCATCAGAATTCGTGATATGTCAATTTGGGCCCTTAATTTTGTATTTTTCACATTTTAGGTCCAAAATTTGTGTTTTTAACCCAAAGAAAATTGTTACTAAACCACTTAACCATTTTTCTTGAAACACTTTGTATTTAGAAATATATTTGAAGCTAAAATCATTTAACACAAGATATATCTCGGTTTTTAGGGGTTTTATGGCTAGATCCAACATTATAACACACAAATGCATACATATAAGCATGGAAATCATACAAGGCATACAAAACACATGTAGATCTACACTTTCACTTGTATTCCCCCCCCCCCCCCCACACACAAAACTCATAAAAACAGAAAATAGGGGGTATGAAGCTCACCTTGGGTGTGGTTTCGGTTTTTGGAAGAAAAGATGGAGGAAAACTTGATGATTTTTGGCCTTAGCACCTTTCCTTGGTAGATCTCGAGGTTGAGATGGTTCTAGGATGCAAGATCACAATTTTTGCATAGATTAGGAAAGGATTTTGATAACAACAAGAATCTAAATCATAGATCTATGCATAATCTTACCTTAGATGAAGAATTTGTGGAAATTTCCTCTTGAATGCTTCCTAAAACTCGAGATTTTTGAAGAGGGGAGGAAGGAGAGTTCTTGAGTAATCTAGAGAGAATTTGAGAGATTTTTGTGGGTGTGTGTGGGTGTATGGCCGAGAGTGAGAGAGAGGAAGAAGTGAGGTGATCTTTGAAGTGATACTTGCATGGAAGAATGAGATACAATGCATGGATGTCCTTTGGGTAATAGTGAGGTGGCATCCAAAGTCAACACTTCCATTTCTCTTTCGGTTTGGGCCTTGGGCCGAGAATTGGAAAGGGAAAAGAAAAATTTGGGCTTTTTCCCCTTAAGCCCAAAATTAGAGTTAGTTAGGGTGTGTTTTATACCTAAAAGAATGTGGTAGGATTTTCATATTTTTATTGGACTAGTTTAGGTTATTCATGTATCAAGGCTTTTAGTTCATTTCATTCTAGGCCTAATATGGCCCAAAATGTTGAAATAAATTAGATGTGGGTCCAATTAGAGCCCAATTAGGGTTCTAAGCCCATGATAGTCTAATTGGAAGCTTATTGGTCCACTTGGATCCAATAAGGGAGTCCTAGTCCAAAATGGACTTAAACAAGGACTTCTAGGGTCTCCAATTGTTTGATGACTATTTGTAGTATTTGTATGATGTATTTGATTGGAGTTTTTGATTCACATTAGCTTGAATGTATAGATTACATGACACAAAATTTCCAGTTGTGACATCATCCCCCCGTTAGAGGGAATTTCGTCCCGAAATTCTGTTTGAAAGCTAGATTTGAGAATGCTAGAATAGGTGAGGGTACTTTTGCTTCACTTGATCCTCGCGTTCCCACGTGAATTCTGGCCCACGCTTTGCGTTCCACCGTACCTTCACGATCGGGATGCGACTTTGCTTAGTACGCTTCACCTCCCTGTCCATGATTTCGATTGGTTCTTCGACGAATAGGAGATTCTCATCGATTTCGATTTCGTCAAGAGGAATGACAAGGGTTTCATCTGATAGGCACTTTTTCATATTAGAGACATGAAACACGGGGTGTACACCGTTTAGTTCCGCGGGTAGTTGTAGTCTGTATGCTACTGGGCCTATTCGGGCGACGATTTCGAAAGGTCCAATGTATCGCGGGTTCAGCTTTCCCCGTTTTCCGAAACGTATAACCCCTTTCCAGGGTGAGACTTTCAACAATACTCGATCACCGACCTGGAATTCTAAGGGCTTCCGCCGTTTGTCAGCGTAGCTCTTTTGTCGGTCGCGCGATGCTTGTAATCGAGCTTTGATCTGAACGATCTTTTCTGTGGTTTCGCGAATGATTTCCGGTCCCGTTAGTGCCCTGTTTGACGTATGCGTTTTTGCTAGCTGGGTGTCACCTACTTCCGCCCAACATAACGGTGATCTACATTTACGCCCGTACAGTGCTTCGAAAGGGGCCACCTTGATGCTCGAATGATAACTATTGTTATATGAGAATTCGATCAACGGTAGGTGGGTATCCCAAGACTTTCCAAAGTCTATCACACAAGCACGAAGCATGTCTTCAAGCGTCTGAAGGGTTCGTTCACTTTGACCGTCCGTTTGTGGGTGATATGCGGTGCTCATATCAAGATGAGTTCCCATTGCCTTGTGGAGTGATTGCCAAAAGCGCGATGTGAACCTACTGTCCCTATCTGAGATGATAGATTTTGGCACTCCATGGAGCCTTACGATTTCTCGTAGGTACAAACGCGTCAGTCTCTCCATCTTGTAGGATTCTTTGATTGGCAGGAAATGGGCAGATTTCGTCAGTCGGTCGATTATTACCCATATGGTGTCCAATCCGTCCGACGTCTTGGGCAGCTTGGTCACGAAGTCCATAGAAATCCCCTCCCATTTCCACTCAGGGATTTCCGGTTGCTGTAACAATCCGGAAGGTTTCTGGTACTCCACTTTCACTTTGGCGCACGTAAGGCACTTACCAACATAAGTCGCGATTTCCGCCTTCATGTTAGGCCACCAATAGTGTTGTTTAATGTCCAAATACATCTTGTCCGAACCGGGATGAATGGAGTATCGTGTCTTGTGGGCTTCCTTCATAACGGTCTCCCTAAATCCTCCGATTTTTTGGACCCAAATACGGTTCATAAAGTAGTATACCCCATTCTCCTTGACTTCTAGGTTCTTCTCCATCCCGCGTAATGCCTCGCTAGTTCTATTTTCCGCTTTCATAGCCTCTGCCTGGACTGATGCAATTTGAGTGGCGAGATGAGATTGAATGGTTATCGAGTGCGTTTTCGTACGGCGATTAGAGTACTCCTTCCGACTCAATGCATCGGCTACTACGTTGGCCTTGCCTGGATGGTACTTGATCTCGCATTCGTAGTCGTTTAGCAATTCCACCCATCTTCGTTGTCTCATGTTCAGCTCCTTCTGATTCAAGATGTGCTGGAGGCTCTTGTGGTCCGTGAAGATGGTGCACTTTGTACCGTACAAGTAGTGCCTCCAAATTTTTAGGGCGAAGACCACGGCTCCTAGTTCTAGGTCATGGGTCGTGTAATTTACTTCGTGCGTCTTTAGTTGGCGGGACGCATATGCTATCACTCTTTCACGTTGCATGAGAACGCAACCTAAGCCCTGATTTGACGCGTCACAGTAAACTACAAAATCTTCCGTTCCTTCAGGTAGAGATAGTACAGGTGCGCTACAGAGAGCTTGCTTCAAGGTTCGAAACGCAATTTCTTGTCGGTCTGTCCACTTGAATGGCACGCCGTTTTGCGTAAGCAAGGTAAGCGGCTTGGCGATCTTAGAGAAGTTTTGGATGAATCTCCTATAGTAGCCTGCTAGGCCTAAGAACTGACGAATTTCGGTGGGCGTAGTCGGAGTTGCCCATCCTTCCACAGCTTTGACCTTAGAAGGATCCACATGAATTCCGTCTTGGCTTACTACGTGGCCTAGGAAATTCACACTCCGGAGCCAGAACTCGCACTTGGAGAGTTTGGCGTACAGCTTTTCCGTTCGCAGAGTTTCTAGGATCTGTCGGAGATGTTGGCCATGCTCCTCTTTGTTTCGAGAATAGACGAGGATGTCGTCGATAAACACAATGACGAAGTTGTCCAAGAACGGTCGACAGATTCGATTCATTAGGTCCATAAATGCGGCGGGTGCATTTGTTAGACCGAAGGGCATTACGACGAATTCATAATGTCCGTAGCGGGTTCGGAAAGCGGTTTTAGGAATATCCTCTTCTCGGACTTTGAGTTGATGGTATCCGGACCGTAAATCTATTTTAGAAAAATAACTAGCTCCTTGGAGCTGGTCGAATAGATCATCGATTCGTGGGAGTGGGTAGCGGTTTTTGACAGTGAGTTTATTTAACTCTCTGTAATCGATGCACATTCTGAAAGATCTGTCCTTCTTTTTGACAAAGAGCACCGGAGCTCCCCATGGCGAGTAGCTAGGTCGGATAAATCCCTTGTCCAGAAGCTCACTGAGTTGGCTGGACAATTCCTGCATTTCAGCAGGAGCCAATCGATATGGTGATTTAGCAAGAGGAGTTGCTCCTGGAACGAGGTCGATTCGGAACTCAACCTGTCTCTCTGGGGGTACTCCTGGAAGATCTTCGGGAAACACGTCCGGAAATTCACATGCTACTGGAATGTCTTGGATGTTAGTTTCTTCTTTGGTCTTGTCCACTATGTGAGCCAAGAATGCCAAATTGTTCTTTCGCAAGTGTTTTTGTGCTTTGATGCACGAGATGAGACGAAGATTTGTACTGGGTTTGTCTCCGTAAATTACTAGGGTTTCGTGATTTGGGAGATGAAGGCGAATGGCCTTCTCATGGCACATAATCTCAGCATGGTGGGGGCTTAACCAATCCATGCCGATAATCACATCGAAACTCCTAATTGATACTGGCATCAGATCTATTCGTAAGACGTGTTGGTTGAGGGTTAGGGTACATCCGATGTAGATCTCCCTAGTGGATTCGGTTTTCCCATTGGCCATTTCCACCGTATAGGTTTCATTTAGCTTCTGGGGTTGTTGTTTTAATAAATGTTTAAACTTCTCGCTTACGAAACTTCGCTCCGCTCCGGTATCAAATAAGATGCATGCATAAGTGTGGTTTAGGAGAAACGTACCGGTCACAACTGCGGGGTCCTGAACTGCATCACTCTGACCCATAGTCAGCATTCTTCCTGCTACTCTGTTTCCTGAGTTGTTGTTGTTAGGGCAATCCCGACGGAAGTGTCCCGTCCTTCCGCACCCGAAACAGGTGTGCCTAGGCCCTGTATTGTTGCTGCCGGCATTGGTGTTGTTGTTATTGCGGTGGTTGTTGTTGTTCTGGTTGTTTCCCTGACTCTGGTTCTGAGAAGGATAAGTCCTGTAGAACCTTACAGTGTGTCCCCTTCGGTTGCAACTGGTGCAATGGAACTCCCTACATTCTCCTTGGTGATGGAAACCGCACTTGTTGCATTTGGGAAGATTACCGGAATAGGGTCTTGAAGCATTTGAAGCAGCTGAGGCTGGAGCATGTGGTGTGGCTGGAACTGGCGCAGTGACAACATTGACTGCCACTGTTTGCTGCTTTTTAGATGTCTCGGGGCCCTGACGCCCCTTTCTCTTGTTGTTCCGCCCTTTCTTGCCATCATCCTCCTTTTCCTTCTCAATCTCCACTGGCTTCTCTCCCTTTTTGTGGTTATGATCATATAGCCTCTTTGCCAATCTCTTTGCACTGTCAAACGTTTCAGGGTTCGCAGCTATGACATTCCCTTGAATGGGGGATGTCAGTCCCCAGATGAATCGTTAAATCTTCTTTCCTTCTGATGTAATCATACCCGGGCACAACAGACATAGTTCGCTAAATCTCGTTATGTAGGCATCGATGTTCCCATTCTGCACAGTGAGATTCCATAGTTCCTGTTCCATCTTTTGTATTTCGCCTCGGGGGCAGTACTCAGCCATTAACATTTCTTTCATTTCTTGCCAGGGAATAGAGTTGGCGACAGGGAGCGTCATAGCTTCTACGTGTCCATTCCACCAAGTGAGTGCTTGGTCCACAAAAGTGCAGGCCGCGAACTTCACTTTCATCTGCTCGGGGCACTCGCATATCTCGAATACCGACTCTACCTTCTCGATCCATCGCTTTAGGGTAATCACTCCTCCAGTGCCGTTGAAAGTTTGGGGTTTGGCGTTCGAAAAATCCTTGTAGGTGCACGTTTTAGTGGGTCCTTGGTTCGTCCCGTTGTTCGAACTTCCGGATCCTTGCCCGTTACCTCCTCCGTTGTTCCCTCGGTGAAGTTGCGCCATAGCTGCTGTGACCGCAGCAGACACGGCTGCCTGGAAAGCAGTGGTGTCAACTTCGGGCGGGGTTAGTTCGGGATTTCTGCGAGTAGCTGGGCGAGGCATCTTTCTGTCATGAAACGGAAAGATGTTGAGTGTACGTGGTTTCTGTGAGGTTGCGATCCTACTAACTAGGTGTATGATACGAACCTAAACATTACTACCATCGAGCATACAATCATAACGTCTCAACACATAACAACTGGTAATATCATAGCAAAACACACAAAAGTTCATTAATATTATCCGCATGTAATACAAGAAAATTTGCTCGTAGGAGCATACATATGTGACACTAATCCGACAGCATAACGGCTCCATGAGTAGTGTAGTCACTTAAACATAGAGCCGGAGTACATAACATAGTTCCTAATGATCTACTATGATAAGTCTATCCCTAACCGCGATGAGCTGCGTCAGGAGGTGGTGCTGAGGTCATATGCCGAAATGTTGCGCCAGTAGTTGCGCTATCTCTGCCATGTCTCCAATAACCTCATCCCTCTCATGCTCTGCTTGCACTGCCCGAGCCTCCATAGCATACAGCGGTTGTCGCAGTGCGGCGATCTCAGCTTCGAGGGAACGGTTCTCTCTTGGGGGGTTCGTTGGTGGAGCGGGGTGATCTGGTTGTGCCTCGTTCTCGCATGGCGGGATGGGGTCCTGGTCCCCGACCTGGCCGTCTTCGTCGTCATCGTCGAGCTCTCCAAATTCGTAGTCAGTGTCTATGTATTCGTCGGGTCCGACGTCGTGTGCTTCCCCTAGATTCTCTCCCGGCTCATCCACAAGCATCCCGTGAGCTACTAGGACCTGATGAAACTGGATACCCTGCTGCTCCTCCTCAGGCTCCTCCTCCTCTAGCCACCCGTTGTTTCCCTGATTAGGGAAGTAGGGGTCTCCAGGGTGATGAAAACCAGCCATGCTGTCTGCGCGAGTACGTAAATATGCTAACATTATTCCTAGGATGCTATGACTATTGTACAGACTAAGCAAACATTCTCTTTTTGGGTGATAAAGGGTATAGTTTTAGGTTCCCTAGCTATCGCGATCTCATCAAGACGTGTGTTAGTTTTACCATGGAGAGAATGTAGTTGATCAGGCTACATTCACTCCTTGGTATCACTAAGAACAGTCCCGAATTAACCGAGATACCAGTGTTATTGTGTTTGATTCAGCGTTAGGTCCTTATCCCTAATGCAAGCAAGTGTGTTTTATTTACTTGTTTTATTCAGAGTTATGTTAGTCCCTCTTTTTGGTTTATAGTTGCATATCAATGTGTGGCTCGACATGCTAGTTCACTATAAACAAAGCTTTGATACCAACCTGTCACACCCCCGAACCAGACGGCGGAAACGTCCGGGGGCTGTCGTGACTCAATTGAATACCATAACATTGAATATATATGAAACATAACAACATTCGTCACCATTCATTAATATAGTACAACCAGTAGCGTTTACATGAAATACATTGTTTAACCATTACATTCCCAAAAATAAATTGTTCGATTCGTACATAAATAAACTGCAAGTCATCACTGAATATGATTTCCTTTTATTCACTGGTTCCCTGAGAATACAAGTATTTTGAAAAACGTCAACATATGAAATGTTGGTGAGTTCATAAGTAGTTTTTGAAATCCAATGTTTTGTATTGTTTGAAAACCACTAGAAAATCCGATATTTTCTGAAAATAGTATAGTGAAAAAAAAGGTGTGAAGATCCATAGGTATGCTTGTTTGATTTTATACTTGTAAAAATTGTTCATTAAAATTGTATGCATTTCGAATCCGTATGTATTGAAAACCCTAGGAAAACCCGATGTTTTCCTAATTTCTTAAATTACATGAAGTTACATTGAAACCATTGCATAGCGTATAGTGTCAGTCCCAGGCGACGTTGGATTATTTTTGAGCATGATTAATTACTACAAACCCGCATTACACAAACGCCCAGTTTATAGCTATACTAACGATCCCGAAGGCGTCGTCCGTACTAATCACGTTATCCAATCGCCCTGACTAGGTGTAGTCCCACATCCGAAGAGAGAGAGGACACGAAGACCTCGATGACTCCATTAACCGGTTGGGGATAAAAATGTACGAGGGGTCCCAGACCCGCCTCGCATGAAATGTAGACTTTACTAGCAATACCAAAGGACCATTGGGGACCAGTAGTATACAAGCCATTGAAAGTCCCTCTATGTTGTGCCAAGTCGGTGAAACCCAACACTTCGTAGAAAAAAATGTCTTCGGGCCTTAAGATCAGGTCATTGGGCTAGCTAGGCCCAACAAACAAGATTTTACACTTTTGGGGCCCAAAGATGGTACGTAGACGTCTGTGCACACTCGCATGTAAATTGAGTTCCCAAACGTTATTTGTATGAATCGTAGTGTCGTCGTGTTAGTAGTTTCGGATTTTCATTGGTTCGAGACCGAACCAATTCGTTTCACAACGATTTTGGTATGGTAGTGTATTGTATTTCGTCGATAGTCGCGGTGCCATTATTTGATCAAATTGCGTATATTGAATTTGCCTTGAAATTTTCCTGTTTTCAGCCCCTCATTGTTTGTAAAATTTACATTTTCAACCCTTTTATTGAATACTTCCCGGTTTGGTCCTTAAATTAATTTTCTTGACATTTTAACACCAAAAATTATTAAAATTAATATTTTTCAGCATATTTTTCATAGAAAACAGTTTAAGTCCTTGAAAATGCAGTTTTCTCGGTTTTAACCCTTCTTTTTCGCAACTTTGACAATTTTGGCCCAAATTGTAAAATTTTTGCAACTTTGGTCCTTTTTAAATTTAAAAAGCATTTTAAACCTTTGAAAAGGACTTGGAACACTTATAGTCCACTGTTTTACAGAAAAATGCAGTTTTGGCCCTCCGAATCAGAAAATCTCGCATAATGGGCCTCATTGGGCCGAAAATGTCATTTTTAGCCCATTAAGCTTGAAATTTATGTTTTTAAATCCTCTAAATGAGTATATTTCCAGAAATTGTTTTATTGAAACTGTTTTGACAGACCTCATCCATCAGAATTCGTGATATGTCAATTTGGGCCCTTAATTTTGTATTTTTCACATTTTAGGTCCAAAATTTGTGTTTTTAACCCAAAGAAAATTGTTACTAAACCACTTAACCATTTTTCTTGAAACACTTTGTATTTAGAAATATATTTGAAGCTAAAATCATTTAACACAAGATATATCTCGGTTTTGAGGGGTTTTATGGCTAGATCCAACATTATAACACACAAATGCATACATATAAGCATGGAAATCATACAAGGCATACAAAACACATATAGATCTACACTTTCACTTGTATTCCCCCCCCCCCCACAAAACTCATAAAAACAGAAAATAGGGGGTATGAAGCTCACCTTGGGTGTGGTTTCGGTTTTTGGAAGAAAAGATGGAGGAAAACTTGATGATTTTTGGCCTTAGCACCTTTCCTTGGTAGATCTCGAGGTTGAGATGGTTCTAGGATGCAAGATCACAATTTTTGCATAGATTACGAAAGGATTTTGATAACAACAAGAATCTAAATCATAGATCTATGCATAATCTTACCTTAGATGAAGAATTTGTGGAAATTTCCTCTTGAATGCTTCCTAAAACTCGAGATTTTTGAAGAGGGGAGGAAGGAGAGTTCTTGAGTAATCTAGAGAGAATTTGAGAGATTTTTGTGGGTGTGTGTGGGTGTATGGCTGAGAGTGAGAGAGAGGAAGAAGTGAGGTGATCTTTGAAGTGATACTTGCATGGAAGAATGAGATACAATGCATGGATGTCCTTTGGGTAATAGTGAGGTGGCATCCAAAGTCAACACTTCCATTTCTCTTTGGGTTTGGGCCTTGGGCCGAGAATTGGAAAAGGAAAAGAAAAATTTGGGCTTTTTCCACTTAAGCCCAAAATTAGAGTTAGTTAGGGTGTGTTTTATACCTAAAAGAATGTGGTAGGATTTTCATATTTTTATTGGACTAGTTTAGGTTATTCATGTATCAAGGCTTTTAGTTCATTTCATTCTAGGCCCAATATGGCCCAAAATGTTGAAATAAATTAGATGTGGGTCCAATTAGAGCCCAATTATGGTTCTAAGCCCATGATAGTCTAATTGGAAGCTTATTGGTCCACTTGGATCCAATAAGGGAGTCCTAGTCCAAAATGGACTTAAACAAGGACTTCTAGGGTCTCCAATTGTTTGATGACTATTTGTAGTATTTGTATGATGTATTTGATTGGAGTTTTTGATTCACATTAGCTTGAATGTATAGATTACATGACACAAAATTTCCAGTTGTGACATAAATAATCATACTTTAAGATATATTTCATTAATTGCTATTTCTCCAATTAAATTTGTTTCCATAAATAATAAATTCCTAATTAGTAATATATTATTTCAATGAAATAATAATTTTCCAATTAAATACAAGTGTTGATATATCTATTAATAATCAAATTATACTAATAAATAATCAATTGATGGTAACTTGCTATTAGTCGTGACCCTATATGATCTTATGTATTAGAAATATCATTTTATAATGATTCTTGGACATACTAAATTTTTCAATCTCCCACTTGCACAAGAATCATCATAGATTGATATAGATAGTGGTGAACATCTAGCAACATTTCACTTCCCTAACAATAGATGATGAAGAATTCTATTCATTAACATCTAGTTACCAAAAGCTAAAAGCCTTAATTGATGTATAAATGTAACTTTATCAGTTATCCCTTTGTTACAGACATCTTTTTGAACATGAGACTTGGATCACAATCAATCTCATTAGAAATTCAACTTTGGATAACACACGTTAGATGTCTAACTCTCAACATATAAGAGGAATAAATCCCATCTTGATTACTTATGCCCCTTACATAGTTCACACCATACTTAAAAATTGCTTTTATAACTACCCGGTTAAGGAGCAGTGTTTGACCATATCAAAGCACGATATACATAATTCCCATTATGTATCTTAGGTGTTAAGGATACAAAGATAGTACATTTTAATCAAGTGTCACTCATGACTACGATCTATGAGTTGATCTTGATGTGGGCCCGTTCAATATTAGTTCTCTAACAAGTACCTATGAAACTTGGTTACAACTAATTGCCTACTTTCATCTAGTAAGAGTCAATCAATCCAATTCATATTAATATGACTTCATACTTGCTCCCACAATTACAACTTACTGTGAACTTTTAGAAGAATAAGATATTCATGGATTAAACATGTTAATATAGAACACAACAAGTATAGATGTGATGATCGTATCCTAATATATCTAAACATTATGTAATAGCTATTGTTATAATGTTCCAATATCCAAATACTAATTCCAAATAAAAATCTCATTTCTAGAATAATAAAGTCCCATAGATGAAATGTTACCACTCATATTTCGCTTAAGAAGAAAAACTTTATTAATGGGTCTGATTAAATTTAATTTGTGTGAATTATGTGAATACTATCATCTCTTTATTTGACTTTACTCTAAGTATAGTTAAGTATGTTAGAGTATATGATCGGTCTTCTTTCGTGACATAGAGTCTATTAGCTCGATTAAGTATACTCTCAAAGTCACAAAGATTTCTATGTGATCCTTGAATGGCAGAAATCAACATAGATTTTTAATGAACTCATTCATCTAATCATATTTGACTGCAACTTCAAAAGTAGTGTACTCATATTTTTGTAGTAGATTGAGTCATTATGTTCTTCTTGGACCTCATTCCAACTAAACTTACTGCTCATTCCACAATGAAGTCATAATCCATTTATAATTCATTATGATCTATACTTGTTTGGAAATCAGAATCATATGTAGCTCTTTACATGAAGATCTTGTTTTAAACTAATTATCTCACATACATTCTCTTAGTTTTTCTTAAGTACTCTTAGAATGTTCTCATAGTGATCCAGTGACTTAGCCATATACGATATGACATAAATCATGGATTTATTTTCCAAGAAAATATAATATAAAGCATTACATCTAGCTTAAACCTATGTGATAGGTTGTTTTTAAGACAGACTCAAAAAGGTGTCATGTGACAATGCAAAGATTCCTCCAAAGGAATATTGTATCTTGACCACTTTCAAGATATTAGTAATTCTTGCAAAAGAGTTTAAAAAATTTTTAACATTCATATTTATACATCTCTATTGCTTTTACATTCCAAGAATGTATCTTGTCATTCATATGTCTTTCGTTTTAGAAAGACTTCTTGAGACAAGGTCAAACAACCTTGCATAGTTGGAATGTGGTTTCAAATGATTAAATATGTTTTATTCATACAAGATTAGTAATATCACTATCCTCGCACTAGTTCTTAGTAAACACACATGTTCTTTTCATTTTGGTATAAAAACATACTTTATATCTTTATCTTAAAATAACTACTCCAATTTTGAGATCTTTGCTTTATATCCACAAGTGGGTCTTAAACATTAAACATTTGGTTGGTGATGAGTTTAAAAACTTACTTGAAGATCGATTAGATCTATAAAACAGGTAAAGAAATAAATACGTAAACAGCAAGAACACTCGAATGAATCAAACGTGTCGAATGATTTATAAACAATCCTCAGAAGAGCTCGATAAAGAACATCAACTGTAGAGGATTAAAAGGTTTACAAGAACGATAAAGAAATCTGCAAAGCTATCGTAATTCTGTAAGTCGTATTCTAGATCGTTAACCTAATATGCATGCAAGCACATTATTATATAGTAAACCCTACATGCTCACGGTTGGACAGGCCCAAACCGGAGTTCAAAGCTGGACTATAAACCGAGCCCAATGACGCAATACAAAAATAAGTCCTACGCTACCCAAAAATCTCCCCCTTTGCGTCAATTGGAGCGAGATCATTACTTCTTGCTTGGGCCAGCAGTAGCAGGAACCTTCTTCTTTATAGTCTGAAACAGACGCGAGATGAGAGCGAGTATCGTCTGTCTGAATCGGATGTACCGCTGAATCATATCGTTGAAGTATTTGATATCATCCGCTGTATTCTCTTTACACCGATGGATGATCTCCAGCACATGCTCTAGACAAGCAGTGGTATAAAGATGTTTATCCGCTAAGGCAAAGAGACATTTCTGTCCTTCAGCCCTAGTGAACATGACCGAATTACGCCTTGGGTCAATCTTTCCCATCTTCATCTGGTTCAGATCACTGGCCGAGCCAACATGAGAGATCTTCGGTTTCTTCTTGAAGACAGTGGCAATCTCCTGATCCATCAGGGCTACCTCCATGATATAGCATACCAACATCGTTTTGAGATGGTCTATGATCGGACCATATTCGACTTCATTCGTCAAGAGGATGTTGTGCAGAACGATCCAGTCATGGGGGTTGAGGTTCGGTAGATCTGCTAAAGATATGAGATGTTCGGTTTTTGCAGACCCTCGGATCACCCTGAACCGAACGTTGATGAATCTACCTTCGGTATATGGCTTCAAAACCCGAACGTTGATGATCTTCTGAGCGCTCCATGTTTGATACTGTGGTTGAGCAGCCTTCAGATAGAACTCGATTAATTCCCGATCAACCTCCGGATGAGGATGAGGGACTTCAGCAACGTTGGCGAAGGCGTGGAAGATAAACGCCTTTCGGGTTAAGGGCATGTCGAACTGCGAGTCGACAGAATTGTAGCAGTCGAAGGAGATCACTGGCTCGAGCCATAGGATGCTCGGAGTATCGATAGCCTCCTTTATCATTCTCTCTCGAGTCCAAGCAGGGAAAAGAGTCTTCCTGCTCTCAAGGAGATCGTGGGCTTCTTTCTTTTTGCGTTCAGCTTCTTCAGCTTCTCGCGCCACACGAACATTGTCATTATCAACATTGCGACTATTTTTGCGTTTCAGCAAGTCAGCAATGGTTTCTTGATCATCTTCATCTTCTTCCTCAGCTATCTTCTTTCCTTTATCCTTCACACCCGAACCAGAAGTTTGACATGTAGGAGGTGGTTCGGTTGTGTGAGCAGCTTTTGAGGAAGGAGGTGGTTTTGATCCGGACTTCACTTCTCCCCCTTGTTTCGGAGTGGACATGAAACTAGGTAGCCCTTCTATTTTACTGAGGAGGTCCAGGGCAGGAGCAAGTTTTTCAGCAAGGGTTCGCCTCACCGAATGGTTGAGGATCGGATCGTGTGCTTCCAGGATGTTGGATAGTGCAGAGTGTACATCTGAAACACATGTCTTGATGACCTCCCGTTCGGATCGAAGAGCGTCAATTTGTTGCTGAGAGTTGGAAAGTTGAGCGCTCTTGACCTTGAGGGCGGTGGTTTTGCTTGCAAGAACATCCATCAATGAGTTTTCTGCAGCGAGATCCTCTTGGAGTTTAGAGAGGCGCTCGTCAATGGAGGCACGAAGGGCCGAGTTGTCATCACTGATTGATTGGCGAAGGGTAGCAAACGACTTCAACTCCATGGAGACGAACGTGGCCAATTGTTGAACGATTGGTTCCAACGTTGTCTTTGTGGCATCGGCATTCTCCTGTAAGGACTTTAACAAGGAAGAGGCATCAGAGAATAGTTTATCGACTTTTTCGGTCGCCGCCTCACATGCTTTCGTCGAGGCGTCAATGGCAGCAGTGGCTGAAGCGACTGAGTCATGCTGAGCCCTGGAGAAGGCATCAACAATCTTCTGAAGTGCTGCTTCAGAGAGAGATGACTGAGAATTGGAGGAGGAAGCAATAAGTAAATCAACCTTCTCATGCAACTCCTTAAGGTGCTTCTTTGTAACTGGAGCATCCTCATCATCGTCGCTTTGTACCTGAAACGGACTGAAATAGACCGAATCAAACTGCATGTTCTCCCCGCCAAGGAATGGATTATCTCCGTCAGAGGCATGACCGGGAGATGGGGGTGGTGGAGAAGCTGGAGGTGTAGTGGTTTGGGTAGGTTCAGGTTGAGTGTGAGCTGGGGTAGGTTCGGGTTGTTTTTGAGTGTGGGTAGGTTCAGGTGGTGGTTGGGTTTCAGTTGTGTGTATGGTTTCGGTTGTTGGTGGTGGTTCGGTTGCATCGGTATGAACCCCCGTATCAGATACGTTGGTTGTAACCTTTGTAGTGGCTGTTGTTGCATCGGTGAAAATGGGTGGTGGTATAGGGAAAGAGGTTTTAGGAATGGTGGTAGTGGGGGTTATGGTGGGAATGGAAGTAGGAATTGTTTGAGTGGGAGAGGGAATTGGTGAGATATGGATTTCCATGTCAGGGGTAGGTGATCTGGGTGGGGTATTGCCTCTTGGAGGGGTTTCGCCTCTTTGAGAGCCGTCCGAATCCGAACTCTCACCCTTCGACTCACCGGAAGAGGAGGCGATTATCAGCTTTCGCTTCGGTTAAGTTTTGCGCCTCTTCTGCTGAGGGGACTGAGGAGGTTTAGTAGCCTTCCTCTTTTTGGGAGAAGGGCCTTTAGCCCCTTTCGCCACTTGCTTCCATTTTTCTGCCTTTTTGCCTCTTGAAACAGGCTTATCGGCATCATGTATAGACTTGAGCATCTCCTGTGTAAGTTCCCTCAGTCCAGACTGCTTGAACTCCTTGATAGTCCGGATGATTCTGCTATCAGCGGGAACATCACCGTACATGGTCTCCGGGATGGAGCTGATGAAAGAGAACCTCGATGCATCTGAGACGATAATCTTCGTGGTATGGAATGTACCAATCGAAGACATTGATGCACCGGCAGCAGTGGGGACATCGTGCTTATCCATCGCCCATTTAGCAACGATGGTCCAGAACCTGCCATACGACACCTCAGAATGTCGTGAAGAGGAGGATAAACTCTGGATGAGTTGTTGCCAGAGAACCAACCCATAATCAACATTGACGCCATTGTAAACGCCGTACATGATGGAGAGGAAGAGTCGACTGGAGCCGTCTGAACCTGAGCTCCGTTCTGAGAGACCCTTGAAAAGGACAGTGAACATGCCGTTCCACTGTGGCGGCAAACACGACTTTTTGAACTTAGCGACGGAGGTTAGCGCCTCCATGTACCCCATGTTATAGAACATATTTTAGAGGTGCCCTACCGGAATCGTCTCCGGATTAACCCTTGAAGGATCAACAGCAAACCCTATCAAAGAGCCAAATCGTTGTCTGGAAATTGAAGCTTTGTGATCAGAAACCTCGAAGAAGATTCTATCGACTGCTTTGTCATAATGTGCAGTCGCATAGATCTGTGATAAAATCTCCATGGGCACAGATTCCACCCGTGAAAGTGCAGGTGCGATTGGGGAATATTTCAGGCACTCGATGATCGGGAACATGTAGGAGTCGTACACGTGAGGGGTTAAATCGATCACCAAACACTGTTGAGGGCGAATGGGAAGGATGTGGGAAGTAGCGTGAACTGACGATGATTCTGTCATTGTTGAAATGGGGAAGAAGATGATTAACAGTTAGGTTTTCAGGGAATTTTGCTCTCTTGGGAATTTTGATGCAGTAAAGAGGTAAAAGGGAGAGGAGGTCGCCTTTTATAGTGGTTTGCAGGAGAGAGAAAAATCTGTTCAAATCTTCTATCGAAATACGAAAGGTTTTCTCCGGAATTTGACTGATGCGTGACAGTTAAGGTAAGCGATGATCACGCATGAGAGAGAATGTCAGATTCCTTGGAACATGCCGCCCAACAAGCGCCGTTTCTAAAGAAACCGTTTCAAATCCACACGCGCCTTTATGTGCCAGAGAGGAATCGCTTCAAATTCGCACACGCGTCCACAATGTCAGTTAAAGAATGGACGTTTCAATTTCGCATGCGTCCCCGATTTACCGCTGTTTGAAATTCAATCCATTAGACTCCCGCCTGAGTCAGCAACCCTTCATGTTATCCATGTAACGGCATATTTTGAATGATACGCCGACGTGGATTAATTTTGACCACGTCTTTTAATTAACCACCAATTCAGTAAAACAGCCTGTAATTATTAGTACCAGAATTTTGGAAAATCAAAGATTTTCGTGCTAAGGGTGTAAATAGAAAAGAAATAAAGCAAATCTTTTTAGGAATAATTGCGATGTCATTGAAGACACAAAACAAATGATCCCGGGCACGAATCTCTTCCTTCAAAGTCAAGAGAGAGCTTAAAGTGTTAGTGTGGTTTCCCGTTGAATAACGATCAAACACTTATTAAGAAGTGTTGAAAGGCTTCTTTTAATTAGGCTCCTTAGGGTGGCTTCAGCTTTGATTCAACATTTCTAATCTTGAAATAAGATAGAAAGTGAACAAAGTACTTGTGAGACCGGTGTAGTCTGTTGAACAAGTAGGCATGAAATAATGTTAAAGTAACTGGTAAATATAAAATCTCAACAAAAAATTAAAACTGGATCCCAAGGGAAGAAATGTTATGGTGTGTAAGAATTTCATAGGAATCACACAAAAGAAAAACTTGAGATTTTAGGAGGATACGTCCGTCAATTCATTAGTGAAAACTTGATCAAATTGATTGTTCACCATCAATTCATATTTGGTATTAAATTTTGGGTTTCACTCAGCTCGTAGTGGCACGAAACTAAGATCATAAACACAGATTTTGAGTAACCATAAACCTCAGTGGTAATTTCTGAGAGTCTCAAGGGTTACATTGATGAAATGAATTTAATGGAGAAATGTAATGGAGATGGTGTAAGAAAGAAAAGTACCTCTGCTATAAAAGTAGGACCAAGTAGAAAACTCTTATCTCATGTGAGAAGAGAGTTAGGTAGCTCACGATTAGAATAAATGTGATAGCCTAATTGGGAAGACAAGGTTTGTGTATACCAAGTCATTAAGGCTATCATTCAGAATCTTATGAGGCTTTGGGCACATATAGCAACATGCTTCTAGGGACACTTAACTATTCTAACACATTCCCCATAAACGAACGAACACACATATAAAATGAAAGACTAAAAAGAAAATAAAGAACAAAATATTTTTGGAGTTTTGGATATATATATAAAAAAAATTAAAAATAACAAAGTAAAAAAAATAAGACTCAGAAAGAAATTAAAAAGAGTTAAAAAAAACTTTGGAAAAATTTGGAACCAAACCCGAGCGTTCGGTTGGTTTCGGTTGAGAAAAATTCTGAAAAACTGAACCCGAGCGTTCGGTTGGTTTCGGTTTTGAAAATTTTTAGAAACCGAACCCGAGCGTTCGGTTGGTTTCAGTTTTGAAAAATTTTGGAAAACCGAACCCGAACCTTCGGTAGGTTTCGGTTTTGAAAATTTTTAGAAACCAAGGAATTTAGACTTTCAAATAGGAAATACTTTAGACGAATAGATAAACAACTTTGTACAAGAAATTTACAACCAAGAAAACTACCTTGGAAGTGATGAGCGAGTGCAGATTATTCAACCGAACCCGAACGTTCGGTTTATTTCGCTTCTTCCGTTTGAGATCGAGAGGTAGTTTGTGGTACTGACTCTGATTCCATCATACCTAGCCCTTGTAAAATTTTGTTGAATGATGCTTCAGGAAGAGCTTTGGTAAAGACATCAGCCAATTGATCAGTGGTTCTAACAAAGTGTACTTCAACGTTTCCATCTTCCACATGATCTTTGATGAAGTGATACCGCAGTGCTATGTGCTTTGTCTTGGAGTGTTGCACTGGGTTATGACAGATCCTAATTGCACTTTCAGAGCCGCAATATAGTGGGATCTTTTTCATATTGAGTCCATAGTCTCTGAGTTGACTCTGGATCCAAATCACTTGAGAGGTACAGGATGCAGCTGCAATATATTCTGCTTTAGCTGTAGACAAAGACACACACGTTTGTTTCTTCGATTGCCAGCTAACCAACTTCCCGTCAAGGAATTGGCAGCCTCCAGTGGTGCTTGTCCTGTCTAATCCACATCCTCCAAGGTCTGCATTTGAGTAGGCTTGAACGAAGAAGCCCGAGTTGGATGGATACCATAGACCTAAGGAGGTAGTTCGCTTGAGATATCGTAGAATGTTCTTCACTGCAAGCATGTGAGGTTCGCGTGGGTTTGCCTGAAATCTAGCACAATAACAAACTGAAAACATTATGTCAGGCCTGCTAGCAGTGAGATACATCAATGAGCCTATCATCTGACGATAAAGCATAATATCAACAGCCGGTTTGTCTAGGGATGGAGTGAGCTTGGTGCCGAACGCCATTGGAACTTTAACTTTGGAATCTCCCATCATGCCAAATTTTTCTAGGAGAGTCTTCGTGTAAGCTTCCTGATTGATAAAGATGCCTTCGGGTCCCTGTCTAATATTTAAACCAAGGAAAAAGTTAATGGGACCCATTGAGCTCATTTCAAATTTAGTCTCCATCAGCTTTTTGAATTCAGCTGTTAGGCTAGGATTCGTTGAGCCAAAGATGATGTCATTGATATAAATTTGAACGATCATAAGGTGGTTACCTTCCTTCTTGCGAAAGAAGGTTGGGTCAACCGAACCTTGTTTGAATTTGGACATCTTTAAGAATTTTGTCAGCGTTTCATACCAGGCTCTCGGAGCTTGTTTTAGTCCATACACGGCTTTATCCAAAATACAACAATGATTAGGATACCTTTCATTTACGAAGCCAGGAGGTTGCTCCATATACACAGTTTCTTCGAGTTCACCATTGAGGAATGCACAGTTGACATCCATTTGGTAAACCTCAAAGTTTTTGTGGGCAGCATAGGCTAGAAATATTCTTACAGATTCCAGTCTAGCTACAGGAGCGAAAGTCTCTTCATAATCAATCCCTTCTTCCTGACAATATCCCTTCACGACCAGACGAGCTTTGTTTCGAATTACGTTTCCTTCCTTGTCCATTTTGTTCCTAAAGACCCATTTAAGACCAACAACCGAGGCATCTGGAGGAGTTGGAATAAGACGCCAGACTTTGTTCCTCTCGAATTCGTTCAGTTCATCTTGCATGGCTTGAACCCAATCGGTGTGATCAAGAGCGGTATTAACTGTCTTTGGTTCAACTTTTGATACGAATGAGTTAAACATGCTGAATTCGACTTTTGAAAACAAGGAAGTCTGTTTTGCCTTGAGTTGTGATCGAGTCAGAACCTTTTCAGATACATCACCAACAACTTGAGAGACATGATGATCTCTGGTCCATTTGGTGAGAGGTGGATAGTTTGGATCAAAGGTTGGATCTAATTCAACATTTATCATTTCTTCTGGTTCGGACTGGCTTTCATAGTCGTAAGACATATCAGCATGCTCCCCCTCCATAGATGGGATTTCAGGAGTGTCTTGTGAATCTTGAGCTACAGTGGTTTCTTGTAGTGCTGAGCTTTCGGGCGTTGATGCACCTTCGGATGGTGTGGCACTATCGGTTGGTGAAGTGCTTTCAGTTGGCAAAGTGCTTGGCTCCCCCTCAACTTGTGAGCTTGGCTGGGATGATGATGGTGGATTCTCCCCCTCGACTGAAGCATTGGGTGATGGAGGCTCATCAGAACTTGATCCTCCTTCATTCATTCTTCTTGCAGCATCTTCGACAATTTGCTTCATATGATCTACCTTGTTGTCTGCTGCGCCTGCTTTTGAGAGAGTGGCTTTCTCTGGTTCATCAAAGAGCTCAATGAACTTCTCAAATAGATTAGCGATCGAGACTGTGACTTGGCCAGTTTGAGGAAAGATTTCCCCAGCTGCGTCTTCATTGGCCTTTAGCTTTTTGACATAGCTATCATCGAAAGTCACATAATAAGTTTCTTCTATTCTCTTCGATCGCTTGTTTAATACCCTGTATGCCTTAGAAGTGAGAGAATAGCCCAGAAATATTCCTTCGTCGGCTTTGACATCGAACTTGTTTCGGTGTTCTTTGGAATTGAAAATGAAATACCTAGAACTGAACACATGGAAAAACTTCACATTGGGCTTCCTGTTGTTGAGAATCTCATAAGGAGTGAGCGTGAATCGCTTGTTGAGATATGACCTGTTCTGTGTAAAACAAGCAGCAGAAATAGCATCAGCCCAAAAATAAAGAGGTAAGGAAGCGAAACTTAGCATGTTTTGGGCGGCTTCACACAAAGATCGGTTTCGTCTTTCAACAATCCCGTTTTGTTGAGGTGTGTAGGGAGCTGAGAAGTTGTGACTAATTCCCTTTTCCGCCAGGAATTCTTCGAATTCTCTATTTTTGAATTCCAGACCATTGTCGCTCCTGATGTTGCGAACGACCTTTTTCAGCTGTACTTCAATCTGCTTGATGAACACCTTTAGCTTAGGAGTCGCTTCAGATTTAAGCTTCAGAAAGAACACCCATGTAAAACACGAAAAGTCATCAAAAATAACAAGAATATACTTGCTACCACCGATGCTTTCGATAGATGATGGACCACACAAATCAATATGAAGTAATTCTAGTGGTTCAACAACTTTAGTGTTTATTATAGATGGATGACTTTGACGACTCTGCTTCCCCATTTCACATGCAGCACACAGATGGTCTCTATCATACTTGAGCAATGGAAGACCTCGAACATGACCTCCAGTGACAAGTTTGTTGATGTCCTTAAAGTTAAGATGAGAGAGCCTTCGGTGCCACAGCCAGCTTTCGTCAGATTGCGCTTTTGATAACAAGCAGATAGCTGGGTTTCCTTTGATGGGTTTGAGGTTTAGAGGAAACATTTCACCTTTACGTTCGGATTTGAGAATAACTCTTTTCGTCTTCTTCTCAATTATTTCAGAACCCTCATCGTCGAATGAGACTTTGAGACCGGTACCTCCAACAAGCTGAGATACACTGATGAGGTTGTGTTGTAGCCCTTCCACGTATGCAACCTTCCTTATCGTGAAATCACCGTTAGTAATCATTCCATAGCCTTTTATGGTGCCGAAGGAGTTGTTTCCAAACTTGACGTTTCCACCATTTGAAAGAGACCTGTATTCCCTTAGCTCTTCTTTCCTCCCTGTTATGTGACGTGAGCAGCCACTGTCAATATACCATTCTTCGTCAAACAGCTCATCACTGATAACCTGCAAAAATTAAGCAGATTTAGGAACCCAAAGTTTCTTGGGTCCACGTGAGCCTTTCACAGGAATAGGAATAGTAAGAGAGATGTCAACAAGATATCTTCGTTTTATTAGTGTTGTTTCATCTTTCTTTTTTATGGTAAAAACTTTAATTTTATTAGGATTTGGTGCTTTCGGTTTTGACTCTGGTTCAGATGCTGAAACCTTCTGTTTTCCCTTTTGTTCTGCTGATGATTGAGATTTTTGAGAAGGAGCAGAATGGAATTTAGAACGAGGTGAAGAAGAGTTGGATGAATTAGTAGAATTAGATGAGATAGAATGAGAGAGCTTAGATTGAGATGACTTCTTGACTGGAGACTCTAGGTGACCTTTTTGTTTTTGATCATTGGTGGGACCGACCTTACAGCTTTGATCTCTTTTGATTTCTGAATCGAACCTTTGCTTTCGGTTGGTGTAGTTCTTTGAACCGAACTTCTGCTTTCGGTTGAAATCATTTTCTGAACCGAACCTTTGCTTTCGGTTAATGTTTTTCTCCGAACCGAACCTCTACTTTCGGTTGTTGCGTCTCTTTTGCGATTCGATAGGTTTTTTCTCAGACTTTAGGTTCTTGTCTTGATGAGAGAAATAAGCATTCTGGGATTGCCAGAACTGTTTTCTTTCAGAGAGATTCTTCCTGTATCTCTGATTCCTTTGACGTTTCTGATTTTTCATCTTCTTCGGTTGATGATGGATATTAGCTTTCGGTTTCGGTTTTTCTATGGCTGGTTCACTCTGAACTGAGGAAGTTTCACTTGAAGTTGTGACTTCTTTTGCTGGAATTCTTTTTTCTTGAGGAATGTCTTTCGTACCGCTTGTGCTTGGCACATCGAAGTTATCAGGTTTATTCAAAGGTTTTGGTACGTATCTCCCTTTGCTTTTCCATGAAGTCCTTTCTGACAAACCTACTGTTTCATTAGCATTATCGATTGGAGCTGACCAGAAGAACTCATCGCAGCCATCAGTATTGTCTTCGTTTACAATCGCTGTGAGTTCAGCAGTCTGATGTTCGGTTACGCCTGTGACCTTGTATACCTGATTTGGAGTGGTTCTAACTTTTTGATATACTACGGCCTTCTCTGCAAGAATCGGGGAATTTTGTTGGGACAATCGAGCGAACTCTACTGAATTTTCTAAAATTAGATTCTTGTGGTTTTCAGGTTCGCTTTTTACAAATTCTGAACAATCAACCGTATCCTCTACAGAAATTTCACTCATATTATCGTCCTCATTAAGCTCAGATGCATTTTCAACATCAATTTTATTTTCTGAGCTCAAGTTGGCGTTTAAAGAATCAAATTTTTGTATGGTTTCGGTTCTCAGTTTCAGTTTATCATTTTCATCCAAAAGGTTTTTAAGCATGTCCTTATGGTCCTTGGATTTAATGAAAGATTCTATTTTGTCCAGTCCATACATGTACGTCGGATTAACGTCCTCAGAAGAAATAACACTCTCACAATTATACGCTTCAGCATCAATTTCATCCTCCTTAAACTCAAGGAAGGGTAAAATCATGCGATGAATCTTTTGTCCTATTTCACAATCCAAATGAAGCTGAGTAATATTAGTGTAAAGACGTTTGGCAATCAAACAAAAAACATTTCGCTGTTTCAACAACTTTAAATTGTCTCTCTGTAAATAAATGTTTTCAACTTTTGTTTTGATTAATTCCAACTCCTTTAGTTCGATCCACATGCGTCGTTCCTCACTCTTCGAAGACACCCTGCTTAATTGGTCAGTTTAGGTTAGAATTTGTGACTCGAGTTTGAGTTAAACTACTATCTAGATAAGAGATTCTTGAATTAACACTTTTTAGTTCTTTTTCATATGAGCTTTGTGGGACTTTAAATGAGACAAAGATGGATTGTACCTTCTTGATCAGTTCGTCAAGTTCGTTGAACTGCACGCTGAGCGGCTTAGCTGTAAAGCACATATCCTGTTGCTCCTTCGGTTCATTACTCCCACCATTAGTGTTGTATCCCCTCATCTGAGATACGTCGGACACCATCAAGCACCTTCCTCCATTGCTTTCTTCTTTAGCCACACAAGCCTTTCCATGAGAAGGCTTCCTCACTTCATCGTCTTCAGAGTCGGTTGACCAAACCTCCACGCCACCGAACTCGTCATCAGCAACCGAACCCTGCACAATTAGAGCGTTCATAGAAGGGTTAGCGGTAGATTTCTTCTTCCTTATCTCATCAAGCATTTTCTGTAGCAAAGCTTCCTCATCCTTTTCCTCATCCTTTTCCTCATCCTTTTCAGCCATCTTTTTAAGGACACAATCCTTTGCATAGTGGTTCTTTCCACCACAATAGTAACAGCTTACTCCAGAATCACCTTCTGCCTTCGGTTCCTTCTTTGACTCTTCAACCTTCGGTTCATCTTTAACCTTTTCAGAACTATAACTCCCCTGCCAGTTTCGGTTTTTGTTGGAGGGAAATCTCTTCTTGATGAACCTCTTGGGGTTGGACACCATCATAGCATAATCCTCAGACGTGAGGTCATAATCTTCCAAGTTGAGGTCTTCGTCCTCCATCACAGCTTTACTTTTGGACAGGAGGGCTAACGAACCTAGGCTTGAAACCACATTCTTCTCCTGCAACACAATCTTCTCCTGAGATTTGAGAATGCCCACCAGTTTCGCCAAGGAATCTGATTTAAATTGCTCATGGGCTTTAACTGTGGACACGACTGCTTTCCACTCTGATCTACGACCATTTAAGAACGTAACCTTCTGCTCAATAAGCTTCCTTTCGATGTCATGTTTGATCATCTTGCTATGAAGATGATTGAAGCGATTGAACGTTTGGGTCACAGTTTCTTCGGTTCCTTGCCTGAATTCACCAAACTCAGACAAGAGTAATGTTTGAATGGAATGTTCTAGATCTTCGTCTGTAGAGTACAGTTCATGTAACCTGTCCCATATTTCTTTTGCCGTCGTGCATGAACTTACCAGCCTGAAAGTGTCGGACTGAAGGGCGAATCTGATCAATCTTAATGCCTTGATATTGCACTGAAATTTATCTTTTTCATCTTGCGCAATATCTTTAACATCTTTCAGAAGATCATTATACTCCTTTTGAGTTTTAATAATCCTTGGAGTTGCAGAATGAGAAAACGGTCCATTAATGATTGCTTCCCAGATGAGGTATCCATTATCCTCAGATCCTATAACATAATCTTCAAAGTGATGCGCCCAGATTTCATAATCATGGGTGTACAGGATGGGAATCTTCGTTGTTGATCCAATGTTGTTCGAAATATTGATGGGATTCGATTGCGACTCGTCCATAATGATCGAATAACCTGTTCAAAGATCAGACTTGTAATAAATCAAATTAGGGCAAAACAATAAATATCGAGATACGTCAATAATGAGATGACGGCTCAATAAATATCAGTAATTCCGGAATAACCCTAATCAAAACCTTTTTCACAGAAAAGAAGTGTATCGATTACACAACCTCCTGCTCTGATACCAATTGATGAGTTTAAAAACTTACTTGAAGATCGATTAGATCTATAAAACAGGTAAAGAAATAAATACGTAAACAGCAAGAACACTCGAATGAATCAAACGTGTCGAATGATTTATAAACAATCCTCAGAGGAGCTCGATAAAGAACATCAACTGTAGAGGATTAAAAGGTTTACAAGAACGATAAAGAAATCTGCAAAGCTATCGTAATTCTGTAAATCGTATTCTAGATCGTTAACCTAATATGCATGCAAGCACATTATTATATAGTAAACCCTACATGCTCACGGTTAGACAGGCCCAAACCGGAGTTCAAAGCTGGACTATAAACCGAACCCAATGACGCAATACAAAAATAAGTCCTACGCTACCCAACAGTTGGGATAACATGGATTAAGAAAATCTCCAGGTTATGCTATATAGATATCTTCTAATAGATGTCTATAAAGAAAAATAGTTTTTCTTGAAATCTATTTTATATATCTCATCTTCTAAATATCAAGTTATAGTAAATAATATCTTTGTTGATCTAATCATAGCTATTGGTGAAAATATTTTACCATAGGCAATTTCATGAGTATGATAAGGACCATAGTCAATGACATGAGTAGGATAACAAGCCTTGATAAGTGTGTGTGATATCCGTGTATACATTCCTTCTAAAAGAATCTCTTTCTCCTTCTAGCCTTGCTATAGAGAAGAAGATTAATCAAGCCCATACTTGATTAATATTGTGACATCCCCGTTTTCACGGCCAAAAAAATAGCGATTTTGTTTATGATTTATGAAAATCAGAGTACCTCTTTTAATAAAAATGTTGCGGAATTTGTTCCTAGAAAAAAACGATAAATACGTTATCAAAGCATTTCCGAAGAAACGTATTTTATTCATTTTAAAACATTTGGGATGTCATCGTCAATATAGAAACATAAGCATAAACAAAACTTACATTCATTTACACTAGTGATTTATATATCTCCTTAATCTCTCAGTGTAATTTAACTTCATATTAACACCTGTGATACAGATAAACTGAGTGGGTCAGGTTAGGAAACCTGGTGAGTACATAGGGATTTCAATCCCACAATGTTAAAACATATATATAAAAACTCAAACAGTATACGATTACCCCATATATATAATGTAACACCCAAAGTTTTGAAGGCCAAGAAAGGAAAGAAAACCTTAATGTTAAGGGGCGACTCGGCGAGTCCAAGGAGGAACTCGGCGAGTCAGAGCGGGATCCGGGTCGAGGAGTAAGTGATCGACTCGGCAAGTCGGCCAAGGTGACTCGGCGAGTCTGGTCTGTGTGTCGAAAACCCTAAATTCGGGACTTGGAGCCTATATAAACGTCTTAATCTTCTTCCTAGGGTTCGTTACTACCTCTTTAGCACTAGATACCAACCCTAGCCGTCATATCCATTGATTAAGCCATTTATTGCCTTCAAGAGTGCATTAAGCTTGGAGAAAGAAGAAGAATCTTGAGAGTGCAAGAAGGGGGCTGTAGATCCGGGATTGGGAAGACATTTCTGAGCTTTTGGAGGTATAAACTAGTTCCTGGACCCTTTTTGCACCTAGATCTATGTGTGGTTGTTGGGGCTCTTTAGCCATAATGATATTATTTTGAGTTAGGAGCCGGATCTAGAGTTGCTACTTCAGATCCAAGTGTGTTATGGACTGGAGAAGCATAAAGTGTCAACCCTTGAGTCGATTTTGAAGCCCCTTGGCCTTAAACCCTAGTTTATGGTGCTTTTTGCCTAGATCTCCATGTCTACACGTAAAGTTAGCAACTTTACGTGGGGAATATGCTTGGGAAGGGTAGATCTACAGTTTGGAGTCCATGCATGACTCAAAAGTCCTCTGCATGTATGCAGATCTGAATGGACTTGGCGAGTCCTTCGAGGGGACTCGGCGAGTAGCATGAAGATGAGGAGGAACTCAATGAGTGGGATGAACAACTCAATGAGTCGGATGATGTTGGGCATGAGCTTGGCGAGTTGGAGAAACAACTTTGCGAGTTGGATGAAGATTGCCTGGTACTCGGCGAGTCTGTTCTTGGACTCGGCAAGTCAGGTCGCGTAGCCCCAAACCCTTCGAGTGGAGACTCGAACCAGTGAGTCGGGTGGAGACTCAGCGACTTGGACAGGTCAGGACTCGGAAATCGTTGGACTCGGCGAGTCATGTCGCGAATGGAAGGACCCTGAGTATGTGAACTCGGCAAGTCAGTAGGTGGACTCGGTGAGTAGGGTTGACCTGGAAGGTTGACTTTGACCAGGATTTTGACTTAGACCAGAGTTGACTTGGTTGTCTTTCAGGGGGTCAGTTAGACTAAGTGTTGCATTGATATTGATAGCTCGGGAAGCTAGAAGAGCAGCAGTTCAGTAAGTGGTCGGGCAGCAGCTAGTGGGATTATCAGCAAGTTCAGCCAGTGCAGGTGAGTTTCCCTTTGTATGAATGGGTCTACGGCCACAATGTCGGCCCATGTGGTTTTGAGTAGAAGACCCGGGGGTTAGCCCTAGGCACAGTATGCTAGTATGATATTCGGGACGAGGTCCAATGATAAAGGGCGGGTGCCCAAGGAATGGTTTATGTGGTAGCTTATACTTGTTGTCTGTGTGATACTTGTATGTGCCTGAGAGGGAGGTGAGTGTGGGCGAGGTCCCGTAACTCACCAATAGCAGAGTGTGGATGGTGTTCCACATCTCAGTAGCAGCAGAGCAGGGTCGAGGCCCAAGTTAGGGAAGGAGTGAGGGTGGGCTGGGCTCGTACCTCACTATCAGTAGGAGTATGGATAGGGTTCCATGACTCATCGGTAACAGGACAAGGGCGGGGCCCAGAAATAGGCGAGGCCTTAGAACAAGATCCGTTAGTATGTGTTTAGCTTATATGATGTGATGTGATATGTTTATGTGCTATTATATGTTAGTGGGCGGGGCCCTGTGACAGGCGAGGCCTAAGTGAAACAGATCTGTATCCGAGCGGGGCTCGAAGCCAGGCGGGGCCTGGAGCGGCGGGGCCGTTGTAGCGGGCGAGGCCCGAGGTAGGGGGCGAGGCCCAGAATAGCGGGCGTGGCCCAGTATGTGCAGTATGTGGTTATTCATGGTATGTGGTAGGGTGAGGAACTCACTAAGCTTCGTGCTTACGGTTTCCGGTTTTGTTTTCAGGTACTTTTGGTAGCGGAGGGAAGAGCTCGGGGTGATCGCATTGCACACACCATAGTTTAGACAGCCTGGGAATGTTTACTCTGATAACGAATATGTATTTTGGAAAATAATACTTTGTTTATGTTTAGAAAGAATGAATTTGTTTAACGTAATGTTTTATTAAAAGAAATTTTTAGTCTTGAATTTTGGGACGTTACATATAATCAACTCCTACCCCACCCCGTCAATCCTCACGACGAGACTATCCATACTTACGGACCTTAAATTTTATCTCTTACTCCGGATCTAATACATGCTCTCGAGTCCTTGATTGTACCCATTTCGTACTATCGGATGAGGGACAATTGGTATGTGTCTAAATCCATACTCCCGGATTAATGACAGATGACTATGTCCTGTCCATACTCCCGAACTAAGGACAACTGACTATGTCCTAATCCATACTCCCGGATTAACGACAATTGACTGAGTCCAATCCATACTCTTGGACTAGGGACGAACGATTATGTCTAATCCGTGCTTCTGGATCAATGACATGTTTAAGGGTTCTATTCCCCGTATATATCTCACTCGTACTCATAAGGAGATACTACCCAATGACCCTCATAACAAATTTAAGGTTTACTCATTAACCTAAATCATTATAAATAACCAGGTATGTTCTTTAGCACGTAATTCAGACAACATCAAATAATTCACACATAAACATATATTTAATACATTCAATCAATACTTGTATTAAAATCATGTTCGTGAAAGGGACTACGCACTCACTTGTTAAGGTGGTGATTCTGCCCTCGAACAACGCTTCGTTATCTCAAAACAATTATCCCTCGATAAAACCTAGTATCAACACCACTTGGGTTTATTCTAACGTTAACCGAGACTAATTATAGTCTAGCTATTATTATTATTATTATTATTATTATTATTATTATTATTATTATTATTATTGTTATTATATAAGCGTTAAACAACACTATATAACTCATAATAATAGCCCAAATAATCATTTTAACGTCCTAATGATGTTATTATAATTAATTAGAAGCTATATTAAAAATATCGTAGGCGTAGCTCACTTATAGCGGGTTTTATAGAAAACCGGGCTTCGTTTGGAGCAGCGTTTCCTAACCGAAAGACCCTTTTTCTCGGGACTCTGGATGCCTCGAGGCTTCCTTCGGGTGTTAGAGGGGTTTCCTAGGGTTTTAGGGGGTTGGAATGAGTTAGAGAGAGAAAGAAACTAGAGAGAGAAAGAGAACAGGTGTGAAAAACTCGAAACTCTCAGCCCCCTTTTATAGCCTGTGAGGCCGCAGATTATGCTGGGTGTAATCCTTGGCTACGCTAGGCGTAGTTCGGATGAGGTTGCCAGCTTCGCATAGCTGGCTCGCACTTGTATCGGACCCGGATAAGATCAAGGTTCGCTGGGCGTACCCAACCTCTGACGTGGGACGTAGAGTGAAGGCGACGTGTCTTCATCTGGTGCGAGGCCGTAGGGAGCAAGGGAAGGCTAGGATTGTGCCACGTCATCACAGTTTTGCAAATTGTACACTTAACTTCTAAAAATCATAACTTTTTCAAACGAGCTCCGTTTTCGACGTTCTTTATATCCATGCATAGGTGGGAACGTACTCTACAACTTTCGTTTAGACTCTGTCGGCTAAATTTGACTCTATTTTAAAAGTTATATTATTAACAGGCTGGGACAGGATTGGTCCGTTAAAATCTCATAACTTTTTCATCCGATGGCCGTTTTCGTCCATCTTTTTATCGTTAAGCTAATATTAACGAGATCTTCGATTGTTGTTTAGGTTGTGTCGGCTAAAAACCGCTCGGTCAAATATTCGAATTACGGGCTATACACTGTTAAGCATAAACTTCGAAAAATCATAACTTCCTCATAAGAAGTCAGATTTGGGTGTTATTTTTATGGACGCTCCCGGTTTAACTAATTCTACGACTTTCGTTTAGATCGCTAAGGCTGAATATCGCTCCATCGTAAATTCACTATTTACGCTTCCCAGTTACGTGCCGGTTCCGTCGCGAAAGTTCGACGGGTCATAACTTCTTCGTTATAACTCGGATTTCAACGTTCTTTATATGTACGAAACCCTTGTAACATATACTATAACTTGGATGAGATTATTTATTCCAAATAATCTTTTGTCGAAAAGTCATTTTCAACCCCTATTACCTCTAAATTGACTAGCCCGGATCTACGAGCGTTACAATTATCTCCCCTTAGGATGATTACGTCCCGAAATCATCAACGAAACAGGGCTCACATGATCACTCCATATGGTATCTCTTCATCCTAAGTAATAACCGTAACTTCTATGTCACTTCGAACAAGTATCTAACTCTTGGACCGCTTGATTGCAAGCAATACTCGATCGTACACCTACTCTCTATCTCATGTTAGTCTTTCAATCATGACCTTCGAATCACAATCTCGATTCCTTATTGGATACTCCTTCTTCTTAACAAACTTAATATATGTTCTTATTACTACAAAGGATCGATGTGTCATATTCTAATGCCCTATCATCGTATGTTGCAACGCTTAGACTTAGGTCTTTTAGAGTCTTCTAGAACAGGCTATACCTTCCTTCATGTTCTAATCACATCTTAAAAGGTAGCATTTGTAGCTACAAGCAGCTATCACCATACCTCTACGGATCGCTTTGATCATCTTTTATTTCAATCTTCCGACTTAAGTCAGATGCCACATCAGAGTTGGTTCTCTAAACCATTTAACATCTTAGTCGGACTCAATTTGATGTGACCACTAGGTTCGGAATAACAACAATCTTCTTAGTCATTATCGAAACGATGGTAACGACATACTCAAACAAAACGGAATCAATTATTAGCTTCTTGGTAACCTTGTGACTTTCCCTGATCCAAGTGTGAGTTTTCTGCTTCCGGTAGTATAGGCCTCTACTACCATTCACACATACTCATACTCATCCCAAGTATTGCCTTGCAGTTTTCCAAGTCACCATACAAGAAAATCACGTAACAACTTGACACATCAAATATCAAAACGAAGGTTTTATATTATTCCTTGAAATGATTACATAGGTGTTCAAGTTCACCCTAGACTATGCCTCTAATAGGCTACATCTGTAACACCCAAAGTCTTGAAATCCCAGAAAGTAAAGGAAACCCTAGATTTAAGGGGGACTCGGCGAGTCCAAGGAGGAACTCGGCGAGTCCGAGCGGATCCGAGTCGAGGAGTAAGTGACCGACTCGGCGAGTCGGCCATGGTGACTCGGCGAGTCTGGTCTGTGCGAGGAAAACCCTAAATTCGGGGCTTGGAGCCTATTTAATCGCCTCATTCTTCTTCCTAGGGCTCCTTTACTACCTCTCCAACCCAGAACGCCGCACCCTAAGCCTCCATTGTGCTCATTCAAGCTTTTAGCCATTTCTGAGTGGTTTTAAGGAAGAAGAAGGAGTGGGAATCTTTGAAACATCAAGGAGTGGCCTTGGATCTGAAGTTTGGGGAACATTTCTGAGCATTTGAAGGTATTAAGTCGTTCCTCTCCTTTAGATCTTCTTTGGTTATGAGTTTTGGGGCTTTTAAGCCATGTCTAAGATCAATCTCGAGCTTGAGGTCCAGATCTGAAGTTGCTACCTCAGATCCATGCTTGTTTTGGTTTAGAATCCCATAAAGTATCAGCCATTGAGTGGATTTTGGAGCACCTTGGCCTTAAACCCTAGTTTGTGGTGCATTTTGCTTAGATCTCCATCTCTACACGTAAAGTTTGCAACTTTACATGGGGGATAGGCTTGGGAAGGGTAGATCTACAGTTTGGAGTCCATGCATGACTCAAAAGTCCTCTGCATGTATGTGGATCTAAATGGACTCGGCGAGTCCTTCGAGTGGACTCGACGAGTGGCTTGAAGATGAGGAGGAACTCGACGAGTGTGATGAACAGCTCGTCGAGTCGGATGAAGATGTGCATGAACTCGGCGAGTTGGATTAACAACTCGGCGAGTTGGATGAAGATTGCCTTGTGCTCAGCGAGTCTGTTCTTAGACTCGGCGAGTCAGGTCGCGTAGTCCCAAAACCCTTCGAGTTAAGACTCGAGTCAGCGAGTCGAGCAAGGACTCAGTGACTTGGTCAGGACAGGATTCGGGAATCTGTAGACTCGGCGAGTCAGGAGCTGACTCGGCGAGTCAAGTCGCGATTGGAAGGACTTTGAGCGTAAGAACTCGGCGAGTCAGTAAGTGGACTCGGCGAGTGGGGTCGACCTGGAAGATTGACTTTGACCAGGACTTGGACTTTGGCAAGGGTTGACTTGGTTGACCTTTGAAGGTTAGTTAGACTAAGTGATATGTTGTTAATTGTAGCTCGGGGAGCTAGTGGAGCAGCAGTTCGGAGTCAGTGGTCAGGTAGCGGTCAAAGGGATTAGCAGCAGCAGTTCAGCAGTATCAGGTGAGTTTCCCTTTTGTACGAATGGTTCTATGGCCACAATGCCTGCCCATGTAGTTATGAGTAGAAGACCCGGGGTTTAGCCCTAGGCACAGTATGCTAGTATGATATTCGGACGAGGTCCAATGATAGAGGGCGGGTGCCCAAGGAATGGTTTAATGTGGTAGTTTATACTTGTTGTCTGTGTGATACTTGTATGTGCCTGGTAGGGAGGTGAGTGTGGGCGAGGTCCCGTATATCACCAATAGCAGAGTGTGGATGGAGTCCCACATCTCAGTAGCAGCAGATCAGGGGCGAGGCCCAAGATAGGGAGGGAGTGAGGGTGGGCTGGGCCTGTACCTCACTATCAGCAGGAGTGTGGATGGGGTCCATGATTCATCAGTAGCAGGACAAGGGCGGGGCCCAGAGATAAGCGAGGCCTTAGGACCAGATCCGTTAGTATGTGTTAGCTTATGTGATGTGATATGATATGTTTATGTGCTATTATATGTTTGTGGGCGAGGCCCTGTGATAGGCGAGGCCTAAGTGAAACAGATCTGTCTCGAAGCCAAGCGAGGCCTGGAGCGGCGGGGCCGTTGTAGCAGGCGAGGCCCGAGGTAGGGGGTGAGGCCCAGGATAGCGGGCGTGGCCCAGTATTTGCAGTATGTGTTAGTTGCAGCTAGATAGAGGGCGTGGCCCAGTATGTGCAGCGTGCAGTTATGCGCATGGTATGTGGTAGGGTGGGGAACTCACTAAGCTTCGTGCTTACGGTTTTCAGTTTTGGTTTCAGGTACTTCCGGTAGCGGATGATGGAGCTCGGGATGATCGCATGGCACACACCATAGTTTAGACAGCCTGGGGATGTTTACTCTGATAACGAATATGTATTTTGGAAACTAATACTTTGTTTATGTTTGAAAACGATGAATTTACTTAACGTAATGTTTTATTAAACGAAATTTTTAGTCTTAAATTTTGGGATGTTACGAGTTGGTATCAGAGCCTTGGTTTGAGGGATTCAGGCATACTCTCGGGTGTGCCTGAACTCAAACTGAGGGGTCGGATAAACAGTTTTCAAAAATGAAAAGACAGTTTTGTAAAAAGAATTTTTAGAACGAAAAACAGTTTTAGAAAAGCAAAAGGAATTCAGAAAGAAAAGAACTTTGAAAAGAGAAAAGAGGTGTGGTGCATGCAATCAACCGAGCTCAAGTAAGTACCCCAAAATACCCATACAAGTTTATGTTATGATTATCAGCTGATAGAACAACATGCTAGAACAAGACTAAGGATCTAGGGATGATGCCTTATGTGCCTGTTATTTGTGCTTTTGAGCTGCATAGTATTGCTGAGTAGACAGTAGTAGGATAGCCTGTTTAGGTTATGCCTGAGTTATGAGTTTGTGTTGCATGCTAGTTCAGATTCTTGCTATGTGGATATGATTGCTTGAGTATGTTATGGTTAGAATTTCCCTTGTTCGAATGCTGCTTGCTTTGTGCATTGTGGGATTCTGAGTGATGGGAGTTAGCCATTAGGTGGATAAGACACGTCACATGCGATCAGGATTGAATAATCTCAGAGTGCTGGATTTGGTCCTATTGCGCAGCTCTCGTTTGAGTCCAACCGTTGTAGGGACGAGTCTTTTACTTGAATGATTATCTGAGCCTCATCACATGTGATGGTATCCAGGTGATGGCTAATTGGCATCACAAGGAGACCTTCAGCAGCTGAGGACTGGTTTGAGTTGAGTCAGAGGTTTCCCTAGGGTAAGCCTAGGATGAGATAGTGTTGGGAGCAGTATTAGTGGATAAGGGACCTGGTGGAGTCAAAGCAATTCCTGAGAAAAGTACGGATAGATGTGGAAGGTAGTATGGGCCCGTACTACTGAAAGCAGAGGATCCATACTCGATTCGGGAAAAGCCGAGACAAGACCGGGAACCTGGTAGGGCATGTTTGGTCTTGCATCAGTGATGAGTATTCTGATAGTGGTTGTGGTATATTTTCAGCATGGTGACATTGCGAGAGAGACCAGCGGGCGGATCAGGTGCCAGAGAGGGATCAGGCTCGGGCTCAGGGGCCGAGCAGCTCGAGGAGCGGGTGAGAGAGTTGATATCAGCTGAGGTTACGCGCAGTATTCTAGCTCAGACTACTATGATCTTTGGCACGGTCAAGGAGGGTATACTGGAGAACTTGGATGAGAGGCTGGGAGCCTTCTGTACTGAGATGATGGCATTGATGGGAGCGCGTACCTTGACATTTCGAGAGTTCAGAGCCTACGGAGCACCAAATTATCATGGGGCTAGGGACCCCATTGCTAGCAGCAGATGGTTGGCTGATGTAGCCAACACTTTTCGTTCGAGCAAGTGTCCCGAGGGGGACAAGGTCAGACTCGCTTTCTGTCTTCTGAAGGACAGAGCGAGGGATTGGTGGGAGGAGATTGGTCATGCCTTGGGGGATGATGCCGCGTTGGACGCGATGAATTGGAGTGGTTTCTCAGCCAGGTTCAAGGCGGAGTTTTCGCCAATGATTGAGGTGCAGCAGCTGGCACGAGAGTTCCAGGATTTGACACAGACTACTGAGACTGTGGCGGAGATCACCGCCAAGTTCAGGGAGAGGGCTCTTCTTGTAACGCAGTATGTCGCGGATGAGGAGATGAAAAAGGCTCGGTACCATGAGATGTTGAGGGATGACATCAGGGAGTTCGTGAGCAGATCCAGCTGTAAGACGCTGGAAGATATGATTTCTCGGGCTAGAGAAAGGGAAATTGATTTGGAGCAAATCCGGAAGAGGAAGTTGGATGAGGTTCAGGTAGCTGTGGGTTCGGGCAAAAGGCCCAAGGGATCGGATTCGAGATTGAGGGATCATCAGGACCGCAATCGGTGCGGAAAGTGTGGCAGGGCGCACGGGGGCGCGTGCAGGAATGGTAGCGGTGGTGAGTCTGGCTGTTTTCAACTGCGGTCGGACTGGTCATTTCAACAAGGATTGTACTGTTACCGCCGCGCAGGGATCAGACTTGATATGTTTTCATTGCAACCAGCGGGGCCACAAGAAGGCCCAGTGCCCCAGTTTGTCTTCGGCAGGACGGGTGATGGCACCCGCCCCTGCGACCTTGAGGATCACGGATGGCCGTCAGGGCCGGGTAGAGGCACCTGCAGCAGGGAGCAGGGCTTTTCAGATGACGACCTTGGAGACGCGAGCAACGCCGGACGTTGCAGGTATGCAATTTCCATTCTCAGTTCTTTTATTTTGTGCATGATTATATTGTTATGGTTCTGCATCATTATCGGTATGAGTATTTTATTTTATGTGCGGTTGATTATGGTCGAGTTATATGCCATCTGCATACCTTCGATATTGGATTGGTAGTTAAGGGATGGGTTCTACTGGAGAAGGCTGCCCAGGATGCAGTAACTGCAGCATGTCTGGGAGGGACTTGGTATGTCTCTCTAGATCGGAGTCGTATAGTGTTAGAGATGGATTGGTGAAATCCCTGGCTATGGCTGGCTTGGGTTCCTCAGTAGATGGATTATGGAATGGTAGCAAAGATCGGGGTCTCTTTTGAGTTTTGAGTAGCAAGGGGTAAGCAGGATCGAAGTGGGGGAGAATCCTTCGAGTAAGCCAGGGGAGGAGCACGCAGACCCAGATTGAGTGCGTGACCTCCATGATGGAGAAGAGGTAGTTCAGCGTTTGATGGTTTGGGGATTCAGGGTTGGGAGTTTGAGGACTCCCCACCAGCTAATGCGTGTGTTGGTAATGGTTAATGCGTGTTTGGGAATTTAGGTTGTGGATCGCCCGTAGGACTCGAGGGAGTCGGAATGAGGATCTTGAGAGCTAATGGCACATGGGTGCCTTCGTATTAGCAGTGTAGACGAGACCTGGGAGCAGGGTTGCTCAGTAGTATGGTTGGGTGAGACCCGTGGGCGAGGCCTGAGCGTGAGTGAATAGACTAGTGGGACTAGAAAGATAGGGGCGGGTGGGACCCGTGGGGGAGGCCTGTGAGTTTTAGCAGTGCAGGTAGGACCTGGTAGGGACCTTAGTGTCAAGTTAGGGGATCGAGGATCCCAGGTTTGTAGTGCCTGAATGGCAGAATTGATTGAGCAGTTATAGGTGGTTGAGGTTTCCTTGGAAGTCGCTGAGAGCGACCAGTGATGGTGTTAGGTCTAGCTACCGGTGGGAGCCGGTAATCCAGACATTGATAGGTTGGTAGGGACCAGAGTGGTCTCAGTTCATCCGGAAGGCAGATGAGGAATGGCAGAAATATCCAGTCAGTAGTAGTACGGGAAGGCGGGTTATGGTGGAATTCAGTTAGTTGAGTGGAGGGGTGATCGACACCAAGTTATGACAAGAGAGGTGTGTCAGTGGTTACTGGCGGTAATGACCCGTACTAGATTTAGCGGGAATAAGGGATTGGTGAAGATAGGATCTTCACAGCGACTGAGGAGATAGTTGTTTTTGGAGCATCGCCTTGGGAAGGCAAGGGAATTGCATGGGGAAAGAAGTGGTGAACCCCTATAGGTTCAGTGCAGTACTCGGTGAGTACCCGTCGGATTATCAGTTGAGTAAGTTGTGTTTCCAGAATGTTCAGGGTCAGGGTTGACTTGAGATGGTTATCCGTAGGATTTGATACTAGTCAGAATATTTGGGCGGTAGGCCAGCGAAGGAGGGCAGCTATTGTTGGGATAATTGGCTGCGTTTTGCAGGCAGACCACAGGCGGTTGGCCATAGCAAACTTCGAGGACGAAGTTTAGTTTATGGGGAGAGTTGTAACACCCAAAGTCTTGAAATCCCAGAAAGTAAAGGAAACCCTAGATTTAAGGGGGACTCGGCGAGTCCAAGGAGGAACTCGGCGAGTCCGAGCAGGATCCAAGTCGAGGAGTAAGTGACCGACTCGGCGAGTCGGCCAAGGTGACTCGGCGAGTCTGGTCTGTGCGAGGAAAACCCTAAATCCGGGGCTTGGAGCCTATTTAATCGCCTCATTCTTCTTCCTAGGGCTCCTTTACTACCTCTCCAACCCAGAACGCCACACCCTAAGCCTCCATTGTGCTCATTCAAGCTTTTAGCCATTTTTGAGTGGTTTTAAGGAAGAAGAAGGAGTGGGAATCTTTGAAACATCAAGGAGTGGCCTTGGATCCGAAGTTTGGGGAACATTTCTAAGCATTTGAAGGTATTAAGTCGTTCCTCTCCTTTAGATCTTCTTTGGTTATGAGTTTTGGGGCTTTTAAGCCATGTCTAAGATCAATCTCGAGCTTGAGGTCCAGATCTGAGGTTGCTACCTCAGATCCCTGCTTGTTTTGGTTTAGAATCCTATAAAGTATCAGCCATTGAGTGGATTTTGGAGCCCCTTGGTCTTAAACCCTACTTTGTGGTGCATTTTGCTTAGATCTCCATCTCTACACGTAAAGTTTGCAACTTTACGTGGGGGATAGGCTTGGGAAGGGTAGATCTACAGTTTGGAGTGCATGCATGACTCGAAAGTCCTCTGCATGTATGTGGATCTGAATGGACTCGGCGAGTCCTTCGAGTGGACTTGACGAGTGGCTTGAAGATGAGGAGGAACTCGACGAGTGTGATGAACAGCTTGTCGAGTCGGATGAAGATGTGCATGAATTCGGCGAGTTGGATGAACAACTCGACGAGTTGGATGAAGATTGCCTTGTGCTCGGGGAGTCTGTTCTTAGACTCGGCGAGTCAGGTCGCGTAGTCCCAAAACGCTTCGAGTTAAGACTCGTGTCAGCGAGTCGAGCAACGACTCAATGAGTTGGTCAGGACAGGATTCGGGATTCTGTAGACTCGGTGAGTCAGGAGCTGACTCTGCGAGTTAAGTCGCGATTGGAAGGACTTTGAGCATAAGAACTCGGCGAGTCAGTAAGTGGACTCGGTGAGTGGGGTCGACCTGGAAGATTGACTTTGACCAGGACTTGGACTTTGGCAAGGGTTGAATTGGTTGACCTTTGAAGGTCAGTTAGACTAAGTGATATGTTGTTAATGGTAGCTCGGGGAGCTAGTGGAGCAGCAGTTCGGAGTCAGTGGTCAGGTAGCGGTCAAAGGGATTAGCAGCAGCAGTTCAACAGTATCAGGTGAGTTTCCCTTTTGTACGAATGGGTCTACGGCCACAATGCCGGCCCATGTAGTTATGAGTAGAAGACCCGGGGGTTAGCCCTAGGCACAGTATGATAGTATGATATTCGGACGAGGTCCAATGATAGAGGGCGGGTGCCCAAGGAATGGTTTAATGTGGTAGTTTATACTTGTTGTCTGTGTGATACTTGTATGTGCCTGGTAGGGAGGTGAGTGTGGGCAACGTCCCGTATGTCACCAATAGCAGAGTGTGGATGGAGTTCCTAATCTCAGTAGCAGCAGATCAGGGGCGAGGCCCGAGATAGGGAGGGAGTGAGGGTGGGCTGGGCCCGTACCTCACTATCAGCAGGAGTATGGACGGGGTCCATGACTCATCAGTAGTAGGACAAGGGCGGGGCCCAGAGATAGGCGAGGCCTTAGGACCAGATCCGTTAGTATGTGTTAGCTTATGTGATGTGATATGATATGTTTATGTGCTATTATATGTTAGTGGGCAAGGCCCTGTGACAAGTGAGGCCTAAGTGAAACAGATCTGTATCCGAGCGGGGCTCGAAGCCAGGCGGGGCCTGGAGCGGCGGGGCCGTTGTAGCGGGCGAGGCCCGAGGTAGGGGGCGAGGCCCAGGATAGCGGGCGTGGCCCAGTATTTGCAGTATGTGTTAGCTGCAGCTAGATAGAGGGCGTGGCCCAGTATATGCAGCGTGCAGTTATGCGCATGATATGTGGTAGGGTGGGGAACTCACTAAACTTCATGCTTACGGTTTTCAGTTTTGGTTTCAGGTACTTCCGGTAGCGGATGATGGAGCTCGGGATGATCGCATGGCACACACCATAGTTTAGACAGCCTGGGGATGTTTACTCTGATAACGAATATGTATTTTGGAAACTAATACTTTGTTTATGTTTGAAAACAACGAATTTACTTAACGTAATGTTTTATTAAAAGAAATTTTTTGTCTTAAATTTTGGGATGTTACGAGTTGGTATCAGAGCCTTGGTTTGAGGGATTCGGGCATACTCTCGGGTGTGCCTGAACTCAAGCTGAGGGGTCGGATAAACAGTTTTCAAAAATGAAAAGATAGTTTTGTAAAAAGAATTTTTAGAACGAAAAAACAGTTTTAGAAAAGCAAAACGAATTCAGAAAGAAAAGAACTTTGAAAAGAGAAAAGAGGTGTGGTGCATGCAATCAATCGAGCTCAAGTAAGTACCCCAAAATACCCATACAAGTTTATGTTATGATTATCAGTTGATAGAACAGCATGCTAGAATAAGACTAAGGATCTAGGGATGATGCCTTATGTGCATGTTATTTGTGCTTTTGAGCTACATAGTAGTGCTGAGTAGACAGTAGTAGGATAGCCTGTTTAGGTTATGCCTGAGTTATGAGTTTGTGTTGCATGCTAGTTCAGATTCTTGCTATGTGGATATGATTGCTTGAGTATGTTATGGTTAGATTTTCCCTTGTTCGAATGCTGCTTGCTTTGTGCATTGTGGTATTCTGAGTGATGGGAGTTAGCCATTAGGTGGATACGACACGTCACATGCGATCAGTGTTGAATAATCTCATAGTGCTGGATTTGGTCCTATTGCGCAGCTCTCGTTTGAGTCCAACCGTTGTAGGGACGAGTCTTTTACTTGAAGGATTATCTGAGCCTCGTCGCATGTGATGGTATCCAGGTGATGGCTAATTGGCATCACAAGGAGACCTTCAGCAGCTGAGGACTGGTTTGAGTTGAGAGAGAGGTTTCCCTAGGGTAAGCCTAGGATGAGATAGTGTTGGGAGCAGTATTAGTGGATAAGGGACCTGGTGGAGTCAAAGCAATTCTTGAGGAAAGTACGGATACATGTGGAAGGTAGTATGGGCCCGTACTACTGAAAGCAGAGGATCCGTACTCGATTCGGGAAAGACCGAGACAAGATCGGGAACCTAGTAGGGCGTGTTTGGTCTCGTATCAGTGATGAGTATTCTGATAGTGGTTGTGGTATATTTTCAGCATGGCGACATTGCGAGAGAGACCAGCGGGCGGATCAGGCACCAGAGAGGGATCAGGCTCGGGCTCAGGGGCCGAGCAGCTCGAGGAGCGGGTGAGAGAGTTGATATCAGCTGAGGTTACGCGCAGTATTCTAGCTCAGACTCCTATGATCTTTGGCACGGTCAAGGAGGGTATACTGGAGATCTTGGATGAGAGGCTGGGAGCCTTCTGTACTGAGATGATGGCATTGATGGGAGCGCGTACCTTGACATTTCGAGAGTTTAGAGCCTGCCGGGTACCTGATTATCATGGGGCTAGGGACCCCATTGCTAGCAGCAGATGGTTGGCTGATGTAGCCAACACTTTTCGTTCGAGCAATTGTCCCGAGGGGGACAAGGTCAGACTCGCTTCCTGTCTTCTGAAGGACAAAGCGAGGGGTTGGTGGGAGGAGATTGGTCATGCCTTGAGGGATGATGTCGCGTTGGACGCGATGACTTGGAGTGATTTCTCGGCCAGGTTCAGGGCGGAGTTTTCGCTAATGATTGAGGTGCAGCAGCTGGCACGAGAGTTCCAGGATTTGACACAGACTACTGAGACTGTGGCGGAGATCACCGCCAAGTTTAGGGAGAGGGCTCTTCTTGTAACGCAGTATGTCGCGGATGAGGAGATGAAAAAGGCTCGGTACCATGAGATGTTGAGGGATGACATCAGGGAGTTCGTGAGCAGATCCAGCTGTAAGACGCTGGAAGATATGATTTCTCGGGCTAGAGAAAGGGAAATTGATTTGGAGCAAATCCGGAAGAGGAAGCTGGATGAGGTTCAGGTAGCTGTGGCTTCGGGCAAAAGGCCCAAGGGATCGGATTCGAGATTGAGGCATCATCAGGACCGCAATCGGTGCGGAAAGTGTGGCAGGGCGCACGGGGGCGCGTGCAGGAATGGTAGCGGTGGTGAGTCTGGCTGTTTTCAACTGCGGTCGGACTGGTCATTTCAACAAGGATTGTACTGTTACCGCCGCGCAGGGATCAGACTTGATATGTTTTCATTGCAACCAGCAGGGCCACAAGAAGGTCCAGTGCCCCAGTTTGTCTTCGGCAGGACGGGTGATGGCACCCGCCCCTGCGACCTTGAGGATCACAGATGGCCGTCAGGGCCGGGTAGAGGCACCTGCAGCAGGGATCAGGGCTTTTCAGATGACGACCTTGGAGACGCGAGCAACGCCGGACGTTGCAGGTATGTAATTTCCATTCTCAGTTCTTTTATTTTGTGCATGATTATATTGTTATGGTTCTGCATCATTATCGATATGAGTATTTTATTTTATGTGCGGTTGATTATGGTCGAGTTATATGCCATCTGCATACCTTGGATATTGGATTGGTAGTTAAGGGATGGGTTCTACTGGAGAAGGCTGCCTAGGATGCAGTAACTGTAGCATGTCTGGGAGGGACTTGGTATCTCTCGCTAGATCGGAGTCGTATAGTGTTAGAGATGGATTGGTGAAATCCCTAGCTATGGCTGGCTTGGGTTCCTCAGTAGATGGATTATGGAATGGTAGCAAAGATCGGGGTCTCTTTTGAGTTTTGAGCAGCAAGGGGTAAGCAGGATCGAAGTGGGGGAGAATCCTTCGAGTAAGCCAGGGGAGGAGCACGCAGACCCAGATTGAGTGCGTGACCTCCGTGATGGAGAAGAGGTAGTTCAGCGTTTGATGGTTTGGGGATTCAGGGTTGGGAGTTTGAGGACTCCCCACCAGCTAATGCGTGTGTTGGTAATGGTTAATGCGTGTTTGGGAATTCAGGTTGTGGATCGCCCGTAGGACTCGAGGGATTCGGAATGAGGATCTTGAGAGCTAATGGCACATGGGTGCCTTCGTATTAGCAGTGTAGACGAGACATGGGAGCAGGGTTGCTCAGTAGTATGGTTGGGTGAGACCCGTGGGCGAGGCCCGAGCGTGAGTGAATAGACTAGTGGGACTAGAAAGATAGGGGCGGGTGGGACCCGTGGGCGAGGCCCGTGAGTTTTAGCAGCGCAGGTGGGACCTGGTAGGGACCTTAGTGTCAAGTTAGGGGATCGGGGATCCCGGGTTTGTAGTTCCTGAATGATAGAATTGATTGAGCAGATATAGGTGGTCGAGGTTTCCTTGGAAGTCGCTGAGAGCGACTAGTCTTGGTGTTAGGTCTAGCTACCGGTGGGAGCCGGTAATCCAGATATTGATAGGTTGGTAGGGACCAGAGTGGTCTCAGTTCATCCGGAAGGTAGATGAGGAATGGCAGAAATATCCAGTCAGTAGTAGTGCAGGAAGGCGAGTTATGGTGGAATTCAGTTAGTTGAGTGGAGGCGTGCTCGACACCAAGTTATGACAAGAGAGGTGTGTCAGTGGTTACTGGCGGTAATGACCCGTATTGGATTTAGCGGGAATAAGGGATTGGTGAAGATAGGATCTTTACAGTGACTAAGGAGATAGTTGTTTTTGGAGCATCGCCTTGGAAGGCAAGGGAATTGCGTTGGGAAAGAAGGGGTGAACCCCTATAGGTTCAGTGCAGTACTCGGTGAGTACCCGTCGGATTATCGGTTGAGTAAGTTGTGTTTCCAGAATGTTCAGGGTCAGGGTTGACTCGAGATGGTTATCCACAGGATTTGATGCTAGTCATAATGATCGGGCGGTAGGCCAGCAAAGGAGGGCAGCTACTGTTGGGATAATTGGTTGCGTATTGCAGGCAGACCGCAGGCGGTTGGCCATAGCAAACTTCGAGGATGAAGTTTAGTTTAAGTGGGGGAGAGTTGTAACACCCAAAGTCTTGAAATCCCAAAAAGTAAAGGAAACCCTAGATTTAAGGGGGGACTCGGCGAGTCCAAGGAGGAACTCGGCGAGTCCGAGCGGGATCCGAGTCGAGGAGTAAGTGACCAACTCGGCGAGTCGGCCAAGGTGACTCGGCGAGTCTGGTCTGTGCGAGGAAAACCCTAAATCCGGGGCTTGGAGCCTATTTAATCGCCTCATTCTTCTTCCTAGGGCTCCTTTACTACCTCTCCAACCCAGAACGCCGCACCCTAAGCCTCCATTGTGCTCACTCAAGCTTTTAGCCATTTTTGAGTGGTTTTAAGGAAGAAGAAGGAGTGGGAATCTTTGAAACATCAAGGAGTGGCCTTGGATCCGAAGTTTGGGGAACATTTCTGAGCATTTGAAGGTATTAAGTCGTTCCTCTCCTTTAGATCTTCTTTGGTTATGATTTTTGGGGCTTTTAAGCCATGTCTAAGATCAATCTCGAGCTTGAGGTCCAGATCAGAGTTTGCTACCTCAGATCCATGCTTGTTTTGGTTTAGAATCCCATAAAGTATCAGCCATTGAGTGGATTTTGGAGCCCCTTGGCCTTAAACCCTAGTTTGTGGTGCATTTTCCTTAGATCTCCATCTCTACATGTAAAGTTTGCAACTTTACGTGGGGGATAGGCTTGGGAAGGGTAGATCTACAGTTTGGAGTCCATGCATGACTCGAAAGTCCTCTGCATGTATGTGGATCTGAATGGACTCGGCGAGTCCTTCGAGTGGACTCGACGAGTGGCTTGAAGATGAGGAGGAACTCGACGAGTGTGATGAACAGCTCGTCGAGTCGGATGAAGATGTGCATAAACTCGGTGAGTTGGATGAACAACTCGGCGAGTTGGATGAAGATTGCCTTGTGCTCGGCGAGTCTGTTCTTAGACTCGGCGAGTCAGGTCGCGTAGTCCCAAAACCCTTCGAGTTAAGACTCGAGTCAGCGAGTCGAGCAAGGACTTAGTGAGTTGGTCAGGACAGGATTCGGGAATCTGTAGACTCGACGAGTCAGGAGCTGACTCGGCGAGTCAAGTCGCGATTGGAAGGACTTTGAGCATAAGAACTCGGCGAGTCAGTAAGTGGACTCGGCGAGTGGGGTCGACCTGGAAGATTGACTTTGACCAGGACTTGGACTTTGGCAAGGGTTGACTTGGTTGACCTTTGAAGGTCAGTTAGACTAAGTGATCTGTTGTTAATGGTAGCTCGGGGAGCTAGTGGAGCAGCAGTTCGGAGTCAGTGGTCAGGTAGCGGTGAAAGGGATTAGCAGCAGCAGTTCAGCAGTATCAGGTGAGTTTCCCTTTTGTACGAATGGGTCTACGGCCACAATGCCGGCCCATGTAGTTATGAGTAGAAGACCCGAGGGTTAGCCCTAGGCACAGTATGCTAGTATGATATTCAGACGAGGTCCAATGATAGAGGGCGGGTGCCCAAGGAATGGTTTAATGTGGTAGTTTATACTTGTTGTCTGTGTGATACTTGTATGTGCCTGGTAGGGAGGTGAGTGTGGGCGACGTCCCGTATGTCACCAATAGCAGAGTGTGGATGGAGTTCCACATCTCAGTAGCAGCAGATCAGGGGTGAGGCCCAAGCTAGGGAGGGAGTGAGGGTGGGCTGGGCCCGTACCTCACTATCAGCAGGAGTATGGACGGGGTCCATGACTCATCAGTAGCAGGACAAGGGCGGGGCCCAGAGATAGGCGAGGCCTTAGGACCAAATCTGTTAGTATGTGTTAGCTTATGTGATGTGATATGATATGTTTATGTGCTATTATATGTTAGTGGGCGAGGCCCTGTGACAGGCGAGGCCTAAGTGAAACAGATCTGTATCCGAGTGGGACTCGAAGCCAGGCAGGGCCTGGAGCGGCGGGGCCGTTGTAGCGTGCGAGGCCTGAGGTAGGGGGCGAGGCCCAGGATAGCGGGCGTGGCCCAGTATTTGCAGTATGTGTTAGTTGTAGCTAGATAGAGGGCGTGGCCCAGTATGTGCAGCGTGCAATTACGCGCATGGTATGTGGTAGGGTGGGGAACTCACTAAGCTTCGTGCTTACGGTTTTCAGTTTTGGTTTCAGGTACCTCCGGTAGCGGATGATGGAGCTCGGGATGATCGCATGGCACACACCATAGTTTAGACAGCCTGGGGATGTTTACTCTGATAACGAATATGTATTTTGGAAACTAATACTTTGTTTATGTTAGAAAACGATGAATTTACTTAACGTAATGTTTTAATAAAAGAAATTTTTAGTCTTAAATTTTGGGATGTTACAACATCATACGATATTATGGCTACTACATAACTCGATCTTCGAATATGAAGTCCTCATCCTTAATTCCTCGCGTTGTCATCTACTTCGTTAAGGATCATCTGAAATGCTCTTGCCTTTGGTTTTGGCAGCATTCGGCTTTGTAGCTTCTTCTTTCCTTGGGCAGTCTTGCTTGAAATGTCACTCTTCACCACACTTAAAGCAGACTTCTCTCTTAGTTGTGCATTTGCTGGCATAATGACCAGTCTTCCCAGATTTAAGGTAGTTTATCTCGTTAGAGCATTTCCCAATGTGCTTCTTTGTGCACTTTTCACACCATTGCGCTCCCTCTTCGAACTTCTTTGAACCAGACTTCGATAAGTTTCTCTTCTCGTCGGTCCTTGAGGATCTTTCAAACTTTCTCTTCTCGCCAACCTCCAGCTTGCTGGCGGCTCTTCCGTTGACCATATTTTCAACAGACTTAGCATCCCAGATAGCTGCCTCCGGAGTAGGTGCCTGACGTATTGGCACTGCATACTCCCATGGAAGTCCGTTTGCCTACTTGTCAATTTTTGTCAGCTCGTCCGGGACAAGGCGCAAAGCAAACTCCATCTTGCCCGTGAAGTTGTTGGTGTATTCATCGATGGTCATGCTTCCTTTCTTCAAGGTTAGGAATTGGTTCTCAAGCTCGAGCACGTTTTGGGCTGAACAGTACTTACGTTTGAGCTGCACCAAAAAATCTACCCATGTCAGTTGGAGGGGCTCATTGGGGCTTAAAGTCTTCCCCAGGGTGTTCCACCAACGAACAGCACCTCCTCGGAACTGTCGCACTACAAACGTGGTCTGTAATTTACCTCTACAACCACATGTCATGAAAGCTAACTTGATGAGAATTAAACTCTAGATCGTTTAGATATATCACAGGTATGTAAATAAATAACAAACATTTCAATCATAATACGACCAAGAACACAATATAGAATCAATATGAAGCTTATGATTCAAATGTAGTCACGCCTCAGCGGAGCTCGATAAAGAACTTCCACTATAGAGGTGAGCTAGGTTTTACAATACTTTGATGAGCAAAATGATTCAAGCGTCACTTACAAAGGATGCATGCATGCACCTTATATACTAAAACCCTAGAATAATCAAATGCACGGCTGGACAGGCCCAAACTGGCTACAAAACTGGGATAATAAGAACGAGCCCAAGACGCAACATTAAAAGCCCAACATAACTCCATCTCCAAGATCCAATCCATGATCCCGATCGGATCTTCCTTTCCAGTGAAATTCAATGACTTTCAAGTTAGAAAATCCTTAAACTTGCATCCATTCCTCTTGACTCCGTCATTCTGGTTGTTTTGTCAAACTATTGGTGTGTTGGCTTGACCAACGGTCCCACTATAGTTCCCTCCTTCTGACTGCCCATCGTCCAGTTCAGGCTGCTCAATAGGCATTGTATGTTCCTCTCTATTTTGTTGAAGTAAACGTCTTGTTTCCTCCATTTGACGATCCAACATCATTTGGATCAACGGTTGCACTTCGGCCATCGTGATTGGCTCAGGAGCGGCTACTACAACAAGTATTTGCTCAATCACTAGTGGTTGATTCGTGTTTCCATTCACATTCACAGCTCCACTGCGGGTTCTTGCCATTTTGATCTATTCACCTAATTTAAATGTTCGGTGTGTAGCGACGAGAATTTAGATAAGAAAGATTCTATTTACGATCGACGTGTAAATCTCCTTATCACTCTGAAAAGTTACATGCTGGTTCTAATACCGTGATTAAACGTTTAGAAATCTAAACACATAAAGTTTCCAGATCCGGTCGGCAACAGACCATAGATCCAATCATACATTTAGCATCATAAATCATTTAGCACATAAAAGCATGTTAGGCATTTTCCCTAAAAAAGCTAGTGTTTGTGTCTATTCAGGTGTATTACCTAAGACAAATCCTCACAGTCATTGCTTAGCATTCTATGTTTTAGTCTAGAAATAAATCCATATTCCTAGTTCGCTTAAACTAATGCTCTGATACCAACTGTGACATCCCCATTTTCACGGCCAAAAAAGCCCGATTTTGTTTATGATTTATGAAAATCATAGTACCTCTTTTAATAAAAATGTTGTGGAATTTGTTCCCAGAAAAACACAATAAATACGTTATCAAAGCATTTCCGAAGAAATGTATTTTATTCATTTTAAAACATTTGGGATGTCATCGTCACTACAGAAATATAAGCATACACAGAACATATATTCATTTACACTAGTGATTTATATTTCCTTAATCTCTCAGTGTAACGTTACTTCATATCGACACCTGCGATACAGATAAACTGAGTGGGTCAGGTTAGGGAACCTAGTTAGTACATAGGGATTTCAATCCCACAATGTTCAATGTTATAATATATATATATATATATATATATATATATATATATATATATATAGAGAGAGAGAGAGAGAGAGAAACCCACACAGTATATGATTTCCCCATATATATAATCAACTCCTACCCCACCCCGTCAATCCTCATGATGTGACAACCGTTAATTTTCGGTCAAGTCAAAGTCAACTAAAGTCAACAAGTCAAACCGGTCAACTCAATTTGCTCGTAGGTACTAGAGTTTACGTTATGTAATTTCTAAACAACTCGCTATTCTAATGAGAGATCATAAATCGAAAAGTACGAACATCTAGATCTCCTTAACCTAAAACTGTGGTACGTGGCGAGCCAAACCGATAAAACAATGTTGCATACTCATCGGGAGTATGCAAGATCCTTAAACAAGGCTTAACAGGGTTTACGGACCTTGCATTGCGAAGCCGAACACCCAGATTCGTCACACACAAAACCGCTCTCAATCGTTCTCACTCCATCTCTTTTTATCGGAAATCTCTCTCAAATCTCTCTAAGTATGTGAAATCTCTCCCAAATCTCTCTTTGTATGAGAAACCTCTCCAATAATGTGAAATCTCTCCTAGATCTCTCTTATTATGAGAAATCTCTCCAAGAATGTCCAATCTCTCCCAAATCTCGCTAAGCATGTGAAATCTCTCCCAAATCTCTCTTTGTATGAGAAATCTCTCCAAGAATGTCCAATCTCTCCCAAATCTCTCTATGCATGTGAAATCTCTCCCAAATCTCTCTTTATATGAGAAACCTCTCCAAGAATGTGAAATCTCTCCCAAATCTCTTTTATTATGAGAAATCTCTCCAAGAATGTCCAATCTCTCCCAAATCTCTCTAAGCATGTGAAATCTCTCCCAAATCTCTCTTTGTATGAGAAACCTCTCCAAGAATGTCCAATCTCTCCCAAATCTTTCTAAGAATGTGAAATCTCTCCCAAATATCTCTTTGTATGTGAAATCTCTCCAAGAATGTCAAATCTCTCCCAAATCTCTCTAAGTATGTGGAATCTCTCTCAAATCTCTCTCAAAATCTCTCTCAACTTTCTATAATCACTCGGGGCATCCCGACCCTCAAATTTGGCGAAAACAGCCCAAAAACGGAAGTCTACGCGAAAAACGGACTTAAGGAGCCGAAACCCCTCTTAGGACCCGAAACCCCTCTTAGGACCCGAGAGCCCTCTTAGGAACCGAACCCTTCTGAGCCGAAGGCTGCTGAACCGAACCTGAAAGGTCCTCTCGAGCCCGAACCTCGCATGCCTCACCCGAACCCAAACGTTCGGCACATTTCGGGTCTGACCACTTTCGCTTCTGATGACCTTTTGAGCCTTCGCTTCTGACCCTTCGGACCGAGCCCTCAGACTAAGCCCCTCGCCTTTGCCTTCTTCTTCTGGTTCGCATCTCGCATCCGGCTCAGCACCAGCAAGGACCGAACCTCGGCCTAGGGACCGAACCTCGGCCTAGGACCGAGAGGTCTCGCTGGGAATGATTTTTCTCCCGGTTTTCGACTAAATTCGCGTTTTAGGCCCGTTTTTAATTGTTTTAACACGGGATTTTCACCCAAAACTTTATTTTAACATATAAGGCCCCTAAACTATTAATTAATCACGTTTTTAAGGATAAAACCTTATCCAAAACAGAGTGGGTGAAGTACAAAGGTAGAGTGTTGACTTTACTTACTTCTATGACACAAGCAACCACTCGCATACCCACTCCATGTCACTATTCACCACCAGCCCATCCCTAGTCACTTCATAGGTCCTTTCTCATTATTTTCAACTATTCCCACATTCTTAGGGCTGAAACATCCACCCTCTCTCCTCACACTCCATTCATTCCCTCATTTTTTCACCAAAAACCACACTCCAAACTCTCTCATCCTTTTCTCTCAAATTCGAGAACTTCAAGGCATACTCCAAGACTTTTCTCCTACAATTAGTAAGTATCATCATCTTTCTTATGATTATTACACATCCTCCCACTAAAAACCATAGATTGCTTACTCAAACATGATCACATTCTTGTTAGATCCTCGAATCTTCAAGTGATTCGTCAAGTGTTCTTGGGTTGAACACTTCTCTTCTTCAACACTTACCTACTGAAACCACTCAAGGTGAGTTCATACCCCCACATTTTTATGTTTTCTCAAGTTTTTAGGGGGAGAATACAAGTAAAACAACAAGAACAAAACTAAACTTTTCTAATAGCCTTCATCAGAAAAGTTGGACCCCATTCACAGACTGTTTTGGACGACTTAAACATTTTTGTTTACAAAACTGTTTTAGGTGTAAGTAGCGTGCGAGGCCTGAGGTAGGGGGCGAGGCCCAGGATAGCGGGCGTGGCCCAGTATTTGCAGTATGTGGTAGTTGTAGCTAGATAGAGGGTGTGGCCCAGTATGTGCAGCGTGCAATTACACGCATGGTATGTGGTAGGGTGGGGAACTCATTAAGCTTCGTACTTACGGTTTTCAGTTTTGGTTTCAGGTACTTCCGGTAGCGGATGATGGAGCTCGGGATGATCGCATGACACACACCATAGTTTAGACAGCCTGGGGATGTTTACTCTGATAACGAATATGTATTTTGGAAACTAATACTTTGTTTATGTTAGAAAACGATGAATTTACTTAACGTAATGTTTTAATAAAAGAAATTTTTAGTCTTAAATTTTGGGATGTTACAACATCATACGATATTATGGCTACTACATAACTCGATCTTCGAATATGAAGTCCTCATCCTTAATTCCTCGCGTTGTCATCTACTTCGTTAAGGATCATCTGAAATGCTCTTGCCTTTGGTTTTGGCAGCATTCGGCTTTGTAGCTTCTTCTTTCCTTGGGCAGTCTTGCTTGAAATGTCACTCTTCACCACACTTAAAGCAGACTTCTCTCTTAGTTGTGCATTTGCTGGCATAATGACCAGTCTTCCCGGATTTAAGGTAGTTTATCTCGTTAGAGCATTTCCCAATGTGCTTCTTTGTGCACTTTTCACACCATTGCGCTCCTTCTTCGAACTTCTTTGAACCAGACTTCGATAATTTTCTCTTCTCGTCGGTCCTTGAGGATCTTTCAAACTTTCTCTTCTCGCCAACCTCCAGCTTGCTGGCGGCTCTTCCGTTGACCATATCTTCAACAGACTTAGCATCCCAGATAGCTGCCTCCGGAGTAGGTGCCTGACGTATTGGCACTGCATACTCCCATGGAAGTCCGTTTGCCTACTTGTCAATTTTTGTCAGCTCGTCCGGGACAAGGCGCAAAGCAAACTCCATCTTGTCCGTGAAGTTGTTGGTGTATTCATCGATGGTCATGCTTCCTTTCTTCAAGGTTAGGAATTGGTTCTCAAGCTCGAGCACGTTTTGGGCTGAACAGTACTTACGTTTGAGCTGCACCAAAAAATCTGCCCATGTCAGTTGGAGGGGCTCATTGGGGCTTAAAGTCTTCCCCAGGGTGTTCCACCAACGAACAGCACCTCCTCAGAACTGTTGCACTACAAACGTGGTCTGTAATTTACCTCTACAACCACATGTCATGAAAGCTAACTTGATGAGAATTAAACTCTAGATCGTTTAGATCTATCACAGGTATGTAAATAAATAACAAACATTTCAATCATAATACGACCAAGAACACAATATAGAATCAATATGAAGCTTATGATTCAAATGTAGTCACGCCTCAGCGGAGCTTGATAAAGAACTTCCACTATAGAGGTGAGCTAGGTTTTACAATACTTTGATGAGCAAAATGATTCAAGCGTCACTTACAAAGGATGCATGCATGCACCTTAAATACTAAAACCCTAGAATAATCAAATGCACGGTTGGACAGGCCCAAACTGGCTACAAAACTGGGATAATAACAACGAGCCCAAGACGCAACATTAAAAGCCCGACATAACTCCATCTCCAAGATCCAATCCATGATCCCGATCGGATCTTCCTTTCCAGTGAAATTCAATGACTTTCAAGTTAGAAAATCCTTAAACTTGCATCCATTCCTCTTGACTCCGTCATTCTGGTTGTTTTGTCAAACTATTGGTGTGTTGGCTTGACCAACGGTCCCACTGTAGTTCCCTCCTTCTGACTGCCCATCGTCCAGTTCAGGCTGCTCAATAGGCATTGTAAGTTCCTCTCTATTTTGTTGAAGTAAACGTCTTGTTTCCTCCATTTGACGATCCAACATCATTTGGATCAACGGTTGCACTCCGGCCATCGTGATTGGCTCAGGAGCGGCTACTACAACAAGTATTTGCTCAATCACTAGTGGTTGATTCGTGTTTCCATTCACATTCACAGCTCCACTGCGGGTTCTTGCCATTTTGATCTATTCACCTAATTTAAATGTTCGGTGTGTAGCGACGAGAATTTAGATAAGAAAGATTCTATTTACGATCGACGTGTAAATCTCCTTATCACTCCGAAAAGTTACATGCTGGTTCTAATACCGTGATTAAACGTTTAGAAATCTAAACACATAAAGTTTCCAGATCCGGTCGGCAACAGACCATAGATCCAATCATACATTTAGCATCATAAATCATTTAGCACATAAAAGCATGTTAGGCATTTTCCCTAAAAAAGCTAGTGTTTGTGTCTATTCAGGTGTATTACCTAAGACAAATCCTCACAGTAATTGCTTAGCATTCTATGTTTTAGTCTAGAAATAAATCCATATTCCTAGTTCGCTTAAACTAATGCTCTGATACCAACTGTGACATCCCCATTTTCACGGCCAGAAAAGACCGATTTTGTTTATGATTTATGAAAATCATAGTACCTCTTTTAATAAAAATGTTGTGGAATTTGTTCCCAGAAAAACACAATAAATACGTTATCAAAGCATTTCCGAAGAAATGTATTTTATTCATTTTAAAACATTTGGGATGTCATCGTCACTACAGAAATATAAGCATACACAGAACATATATTCATTTACACTAGTGATTTATATTTCCTTAATCTCTCAGTGTAACGTAACTTCATATCGACACCTGCGATACAGATAAACTGAGTGGGTCAGGTTAGGGAACCTGGTTAGTACATAGGGATTTCAATCCCACAATGTTATAATATATATATATATATATATATATATATATATATATATATATATAGAGAGAGAGAGAGAGAGAGAAACCCACACAGTATATGATTTCCCCATATATATAATCAACTCCTACCCCACCCCGTCAATCCTCATGATGTGACAACCGTCAATTTTCGGTCAAGTCAAAGTCAACTAAAGTCAACAAGTCAAACCGGTCAACTCAATTTGCTCGTAGGTACTAGAGTTTACGTTATGTAATTTCTAAACAACTCGCTATTCTAATGAGAGATCATAAATCGAAAAGTACGAACATCTAGATCTCCTTAACCTAAAACTGTGGTACGTGGCGAGCCAAACCGATAAAACAATGTTGCATACTCATCGGGAGTATGCAAGATCCTTAAACAAGGCTTAACAGGGTTTACGGACCTTGCATTGCGAAGCCGAACACCCAGATTCGTCACACACAAAACCGCTCTCAATCGTTCTCACTCCATCTCTTTTTATCGGAAATCTCTCCCAAATCTCTCTAAGTATGTGAAATCTCTCCCAAATCTCTCTTTGTATGAGAAACCTCTCCGATAATTTGAAATCTCTCCCAGATCTCTCTTATTATGAGAAATCTCTCCAAGAATGTCCAATCTCTCCCAAATCTCGCTAAGCATGTGAAATCTCTCCCAAATCTCTCTTTGTATGAGAAATCTCTCCAAGAATGTCCAACCTCTCCCAAATCTCTCTAAGCATGTGAAATCTCTCCCAAATCTCTCTTTGTATGAGAAACCTCTCCAAGAATGTGAAATCTCTCCCAGATCTCTTTTATTATGAGAAATCTCTCCAAGAATGTCCAATCTCTCCCAAATCTCTCTAAGCATGTGAAATCTCTCCCAAATCTCTCTTTGTATGAGAAACCTCTCCAAGAATGTCCAGTCTCTCCCAAATCTTTCTAAGAATGTGAAATCTCTCCCAAATATCTCTTTGTATGTGAAATCTCTCCAAGAATGTCAAATCTCTCCCAAATCTCTCTAAGTATGTGGAATCTCTCTCAAATCTCTCTCAAAATCTCTCTCAACTTTCTATAATCACTCGGGGCATCCCGACCCTCAAATTTGGCGAAAACAGCCCAAAAACGGAAGTCTACGCGAAAAACGGACTTAAGGAGCCGAAACCCCTCTTAGGACCCGAAACCCCTCTTAGGACCCGAGAGCCCTCTTAGGAACCGAACCCTTCTGAGCCGAAGGCTGCTGAACCGAACCTGAAAGGTCCTCTCGAGCCCGAACCTCGCATGCCTCACCCGAACCCAAACGTTCGGCACATTTCGGGTCTGACCACTTTCGCTTCTGATGACCTTTTGAGCCTTCGCTTCTGACCCTTCGGACCGAGCCCTCAGACTAAGCCCCTCGCCTTCACCTTCTTCTTCTGGTTCGCATCTCGCATCCGGCTCAGCACCAGCAAGGACCGAACCTCGGCCTAGGACCGAGAGGTCTCGCTGGGAATGATTTTTCTCCCGGTTTTCGACTAAATTCGCGTTTTAGGCCCGTTTTTAATTGTTTTAACACGGGATTTTCACCCAAAACTTTATTTTAACATATAAGCCCCCTAAACTATTAATTAATCACGTTTTTAAGGATAAAACCTTATCCAAAACAGAGTGGGTGAAGTACAAAGGTAGAGTGTTGACTTTACTTACTTCTATGACACAAGCAACCACTCCCATACCCACTCCATGTCACTATTCACCACCAGCCCATCCCTAGTCACTTAATAGGTCCTTTCTCATTATTTTCAACTATTCCCACATTCTTAGGGCTGAAACATCCACCCTCTCTCCTCACACTCCATTCATTCCCTCATTTTTTTCACCAAAAACCACACTCCAAACTCTCTCATCCTTTTCTCTCAAATTCGAGAACTTCAAGGCATACTTCAAGACTTTTCTCCTACAATTAGTAAGTATCATCATCTTTCTTATGATTATTACACATCCTCCCACTAAAAACCATAGATTGCTTACTCAAACATGATCACATTCTTGTTAGATCCTCGAATCTTCAAGTGATTCGTCAAGTGTTCTTGGGTTGAACACTTCTCTTCTTCAACACTAACCTACTGAAACCACTCAAGGTGAGTTCATACCCCCACATTTTTATGTTTTCTCAAGTTTTTAGGGGGAGAATACAAGTAAAACAACAAGAACAAAACTAAACTTTTCTAACAGCCTTCATCAGAAAAGTTGGACCCCATTCACGAACTGTTTTGGACGACTTAAACATTTTTGTTTACAAAACTGTTTTAGGTGTAAGTAGTTCCAGTTCTTAGCTTTAAAATGACTACTTGCACATCTCCATACAAATTATCTACAATTGATGGTGAATTTTACAAAACTGCCTATTATTTCAAACACCAATCCGGACCAGTCTGTGATTATGGACTTTTTCACCCAAGTTGGAGGTCATTAAAAATCATGATAAAAATTATGAGTAAACTAGACACACTTTGGGAACTCTCAGAATTTACGGATTTAGCTTTCGACTTTGTATGATTTTTCTATAACTTTTCTAAAACAGCGCAGAAAGGTTAAAGTTAGTTAATAGCATATAAATTTCATAACACTTTGTATTATGTTGAGCAAACTGTATAACAATAAGTTCTAAATATTGAATGTGTTTCCTTGTTAGTGTATCATCATAAACTGAAACTAAGTCATTCATGATAAGATTATTCATTCATTTAGAACACGTATATAAGCTATAATAAGCATAGTTTAATGGATTTATAACACTAACGCTTTTTCATAAAAGAGTTCTTATATATTACAAACATTTTGGATAAAACTATAATAGGTATAGTTTAGGATACATCACATAACACACTCGTACAAAAAGGGTACATTCATACAAAAAGGTTTTACACTCACGCACACTACACGTAAACTTGTTAACCTAAATTGTGAGACAATCTCTTTCCGTACGTCCAAGTGCGGGATATAATTCCTGTTAGATATAATCAGAGTCTCCTGGAGGGAGAACGTGATAGTTGTGTATAGATCTATATTGAGTTTGACACCCCACACCTTGCTGCTAGCTACAGTGGGACCTCCAGGTCTACGGGTGACAAATGTCATTTCAGTTTTACGACGCCTGAGAAACGCCGTGGCAGGTTCATTCAGTCATAGTATGATTATAGTGACTCACATAGGGATATAACAATACATAAAGTTTACGGGTTTTATAAAGCCTAAATGGGTTTTCATGTCGATTTAAAATCACTTTATATCTCAATAAGTGCAGATATTACTGTACACATTCGGTTTTGGTAATTATTACTACACCTCATTTGAAACCACATTTATATCTTTAAGTATGGCCAATACTTGTTATTTCTTGGTCCTGGGATTTAGGACTACATATACATAAAGTATTAACAAACATAAGAATTTACGGGAATTTCATTTAATTCAAGCGCGTTTATGTCGATTTAAACACATATCATTTTCTAGTAGTGAGAGAGGTTACTTATACATTTTGGTTTTCGGTTATAAGACTACTTTACATAGAATTTTAAAGAAAATATCGGATTTTGTGGATATATATTCTATCGCTTTTACAAGGAAAACGGTCTAATTCTCTAACGAAATCTCTTATGAACTCACCAACCTTTGTGTTGACACTTTTTCAAAACTACTTGTATTCTCAGGAATTCAGTGAAACAGGAAATCAGCAACGTTTTGAGGATGGGATGATAATTCATCAAACAATTCATTTTGTATCATAATGTAATTGATGTGAATCATGTAAACATATACTTTGATGTAACTTTTTCAATTATATTTGTGATGGTTGTATTTACTTTGAGCACTATTATACTCGTTGTTGTGATACTCTACATGATGTCCTCTACCCCCGGACGTTTCCGCCATCCTTGGTTTGGGGGTGTGACAGATTGGTATCAGAGCATTGTTTATAGTGAACTCAGTATATCGAACCGCATAAAATATACAAACTATAAATGCATTGGGACTAGAGTCTCTGATTTAAAGTTTTCAAAACAACTATACTTTTAGAAATAAGTAGTTTCTTATTAAAAGTATACAGGCATGCATACATACTAAGGTCAGCATCATTCTAGAACAAAATATAAGTAATGATTGTTGGATTTCACAGGTAAGCTTGGGGGTGTATGATCAGTCTTGGGAATGGCATAGCCTGATCAACTATGCTAGTCCGAGGAGTGATTAGCACATGCCCAAGAATGGTTGTGATATGGCAAAAGGTCTAAATGCTTACCAACACTACCAACATGAGAACATTAGAACAGAACACGTGTTTAAAATACTATATGAGTATTTTGTAATATCGTAACTTATATGAAAACTAAATAGATCCTTAATAATAGGTCTATAGTCCCTAAGTGGATACCCTAAGATATTATATAACTTAGAAATCATAGACTTAGAATTTGTGGTCATTGCCTTACTTCCTTTTCCTTGTTTGGATGTGGATCTAGGGTAGGATCACTTATTCGAAGGTCTATCATATCTTGTTATATGTAATTAATATGCACTATGTCATTATAGAAGTAACTAATACGGATCACCCCTATAAGTAATTAATTATAGAGTTAGACGCCTACTAATTATCTCTTCCACTCCTATTCTCGCACGTACAACATAGTAAGATCCTACTTACCGGACGACCCCTACTTTCCCAATCCGAACCCAAGAAGTGGTGAATGGTTATGAGGAGAATCAGAAGCGGAACCGGAGGTAATCAATCCTCCATGCATAGCAAGGGTTTCTGTGAACCGTTTTGACTACATCGAACCTGTGCCCCGTTGGGCAATCGTGATCGAGGGTTGAATGTCGATAGCAATGGCAACAACCACCACGTGGAGACCAATGAGGGTGCTATGACCTCAACCACGGGGGACCGACTGACAGAGCCCTCCCGGCGAAGACCCGGCAGATCGCGAACATCGGGGATTAAAGCAGGTAGACTGCAACCCGAGTTCGAAAACCGCGCACTACTACAGGCCCTACTGTCTCACGTACCCGAGACTCGGAAAGAGACTACTATTCGGAGACCAACTCTCTGTTTAGGACCTTATCGCCACTCAGGCAAAGGCAAGAGAGTAACGGGGTAGAAACACGACATTTAGAGAGAGGAGGATTGCAGCCAAGCATCGATTGACAGAGCTGCAAGATGCATCGACTTTGCCTCAGGCATCGCAAGGGACAGATCGTTGTAAGTAGAGTTCATACCGCTCACAAGACCTTGTAAATTAGATTCGTGAGTATGCGTTGGTGCTACTCTATTCTAGGCGTAAGCACGACACGGGGATTTAAGCGGTCATACTAAACGAGGGATCTAGTTGCTATCAAAACTTTTCCATGCACGGATGTGAGGTAAACCTACATCTAGGTCAAAAATTTTCGCTGAAACCATAATTACTAGAATCATAATTAACAAGATGGGCATAGGATATACCTAACAGACTCGAAGGTCTATTTGGTCTTAGTTATATAACTAAGCATACTTCAATTGGTCATAATAAGGACCTAGCTTGGGTTAAGTATAAGGGTTCACTTGGATACAGAACTACTGAAATACATGAGTATACCATATAAAGAATCTCGTTATGAATTGTTTTCAGAACGCCCTTAACGACCGAATTACGTTACAAATCGATGTAAGATAAAACTTAGTTAGAAACTCGCGACGTATAGCCATTCTAAAAACTCATTATCATCTCACCTTTAAACATTTCGTTGGGAAATTCCTTCTTCATAGACTTATGGAATGCGATCGTTCAGGCACTAATACACCGAGTCCCATCAAAACTCCTCAGCCAAGCGTGTTTGGACAAACATGATTCTAAGATGAGTAAAGCTTAACGCCTGTATGAAAGCTACTCCTACCCACTGCCATAATCTATCTCCGGAATGTTAGCAGAAGCACTAAGGATAGTACATCAATGTGCCTAAATTTATATATATGAATATAAATCGTAAGGATGCACTTAAGACGATCAATTCTACTAACGAATTCGTTTTTCATCGTGAAACAGAGCTATGTCTTCACCAAGAGGCAACCAACCAACTAGGAAGCCGCCAACTCTTCAGATAGATGCTGCTACATTTCAAGCTGCAGTCATGGTAGCCGTAGCAGCCATCAAGGCACAGCTCAATGCTAACCCCGTCAGCATGCGTGGAAATGGTGTCAGAAATGATAACTGCGATAAGAATCAAGAACATCAGTGGGCGACTATCAACGAAAATTCCTCAGGCCACAAACCTACAAAGAAGAAGCGAAAATTTTGGAACAAAAAGGAGCGCAACTAATCTCAAAAACTCGCAAAAAGACAGCAATCGGGGGCTGCTCCTACTATGATGACAACAGTCACAACTCATGCTCCGACGCTAGCCACATCGTCTGCCACACCAGCACCGGTCAGGCAGTATATGGGAACACTTCCAAAGTGTAACAAGTGTAACTACCATCACACAGGAGCTTGCCGAGAGATGCACTGTAAAAACTGCAACAGGAAAGGGCACACCATTCGTTTATGTAGGGTCCCGATCCAGCATCTCCCTTCAATCACCAGCACCAGGGTAGACCTAGTATGCTACTTATGCGGTGAAATGGGACACTTCAAGAGAGAGTGCCCAACCGAGAAGAATGACGGAGGAGCCGGAGGTGGGTGTGACAAACGAACCAGCAAGGGTAACAGGGAAGCATATTAGGACTTTTGTAATGTCCCAACGACAAAAACGTTTAAGTATCATATGGTTGTAATGAAATTTTATATGCTTGCTAAATTCATGTCTTTCTAAAAGTAGTTAAAATGCCCCCTCGTTCAAATCAAACCAAAGTCATTCATATATGATCTTAGGATCATTACATGTAAGATGTGATGACTTTGTACATACATCGGGGTTAATTATAAAAAGATTGCTAAAGTCATGAAACAAACAATTCCACCCTGACCCCTATTCCGTGTCTAGTAGTAAGAATTGAGTAGAGCCACCCACTCGACGATTCACCAACATCAGATCACATACGACGTTCATATACCGTTCGATCATAGGGAGACCTGTCAGGGATCATGATGTCAAATATCATTACTGATTCTCGAAACACGCCCAATGCCAGTGCTAGACACTGTGGTATAAATCATCTACAGTAATAATAACATCAAATAAAACGGAACACGGAAAAGAAAAACAAGATACTCCATTACTTTAGTGATCTCTTCTTATGAGTATAACTTGGCTCAGGTCATCAAAAGATTTGGTCGTCTCCATTCAGTTTCAATTAAGTATAATCCTCATCTTCCCAATTTAACAACTACAAAAGGGCTTTTCACCTAACCCTCCGAATGCCGTAACCTTCTCCTCTCATAAGAACCCAGCACGGACCTCCGGGTCATCTCTCGTGATGAGATCCCAAAACACGCACCAAAGGAGTGTTACAATTCTTGAAAACCTACCACAAGTATTTATAGGATACTTTTAGGAATGTCATGCATGTAGCAGACAAGGTTCAAGCACAGAAGCTTGGGATGGATACGGTTAGTCTACCACTACTACGTGTATATGCGAGGATAATGTATAATTAAGATTCTACAGACATTGGATGTGTGCTTCTGCCCTATTTCCTGTTCCATGTTTGGTTGTGGAGTTGGGGCAGAGTCACCCATCCAACTGTCTTGCCAATCTTAAACACATACGACCTATATGTGCAAGTTAATGATAGATAGACCAGGTACGAGTCCTACCTGGAACTACGGGCCAAGGTTGCCCAGAGGGACGAGTAAGTGTCCTACCATCCGAAAAGGAGCCTAGTCGCGTAAATCATACCCACATGCCTTCTACCGAGCTACAAGAACTATCAGGTCAAATCTGTCAAGCTACTCAACAATGAAATTAAAGAACCAAGCCTCTCACCATGAAAGGCTCTGATCTTATTCTTCAATTAGAAAGGCAAATTGCTCGTAGTTCCATTGACGTTAGAGGCCCCGACAATATCTCCAATAGAAACCTTTACTATCTACCTCGCATAGACGAATAGACCGACCAACCGCAATGAACGAGGTACCCTTCAAGAATTGGACCTGAGGTTTGAATATCACCAGTCGCGAGTGTTGGAGAAGGATGTCCGAGGACAACCCTCCAAACTCGATGCGGACACTGCAAGTCCGTAGTGATACTCCTCGGATGGGACCAACCCGCTCGCAGTATTCTAAGGATATGCCATTCTTACTAGGATCAGTTCGTCATTGTCATTGTAAGTGACTTGCTTATCTACCCTCGTAGTAAAAGGAAACCAAGGAGAGCAGCTACAACAAACCGCGGAAGCAATACGAATCAAGAAGCTTTACCTGAAGTTCTCTAGATGCAAGTTTTGGAATCGAGGACTCGAATTCCTAAGACACATCATTATCAATGTGGAAATCCTTAAGGACCCTTTCAATTGATCCAAAAACCGTTGAGAAACAGTCAGCACCAAAGGTGTCAGCAGGAATACCCTAAAAATTTCGGGTCTCGCTGACCTACCGTCTTAGCCCCTTTGGAACTTCTCGTAAATTATAGAACTCCCTTACGACTTTGACCCTGAAGGGAGCAACCCTTGACTGGGAAGAGAAGCAAAAGGAAGAAATTGATGTGAATCATGTAAACATATACTTTGATGTAACTTTTTCAATTATATTTGTGATGGTTGTATTTACTTTGAGCACTATTATACTCGTTGTTGTGATACTCTACATGATGTCCTCCACCCCGGACGTTTCCGCCATCCTTGGTTTGGGGGTGTGACACACGACGAGACTATCCATACTCACAGACCATAAATTTTACCTCCTACTCCAGATCTAATCCATGCTCTCGAGTCCTTGATTATACCCATTCCATACTCTCGGATGAGGGACAAATGGTATGTGTCTAAATCCATACTCCCGGATTAATGACAGATAACTATGTCCTGTCCATACTCCCAGACTAAGGACAACTGACTATGTCTTAATCCATACTCCCGAATTAACGTCAATTGACTGAGTCCAATCCATAATCTCGGACTAGGGACGAATGACTATGTCTAATCCGTGCTTCTGGATCAATGACATGTTTAATGGTTCTATTCCCCGTATATATCTCACTCATACTCATAAGGAGATACTACCCAATCTCCCTCATAAGAAATTTTAGGTTTACTCATTAACCTAAATCATTATAAATAACCATGTATGTTCTTTAGCACGTAATTCAGACAACATCAAATAATTCACACATAAACAAATATTTAATACATTCAATCAATACTTGTATTAAAATCATGTTCATGAAATGGATTATGCACTCACTTGTTAAGGTGGTGATTCTACCCTCGAACAACGCTTCGTTATCTCAAAACAGTTATTCCTCGATAAAACCTAGTATCAACACCACTAGGGTTTATTCTAACGTTCATCGAGACTAATTGATAGTCTAGCTGTTATTATTATATAAGCGCTAAACAACACTATATAACTCATAATAATAGCCCAAATAATCATTTTAAGGTCCTAATAATGTTACTATAATTAATTAGAAGCTGTATTAAAAATAGCATAGGCGTAGCTCACTTACAGCGGGTTTTTATAGAAAATCGGGCTTTGTTTGGAGCAGCGTTTCCGAACCGAAAGACCCTTTTTCTCGGGACTCTAGAAGCCTCAGGGCTTCCTTCGAGTGTTAGAGGGGTTTCCTAGGGTTTTAGGGGGTTGGAATGAGTTAGAGAGAGAAATAAACTAGAGAGAGAAAGAGAATTGGTGTGAAAAACTCGGAACTCTCGGCCCCCTATTATAGCTTGCGAGGCCTCAGATTACGCTGGGCGTAATTGGAACGACCCAAAATACGGGCCAAAAATTTCATTTTTAATTAAGTGATTTGCAAAACGTTTGTAACAAAATATCATTCGACCATATCATTTAATAATACATGTCTCATGTCTGTAAACCAAAACGTAAATCATAATAATGTCAGAGTACAAATCCCAGAGTATCTCATAGTGCGGAAAAACCAGAGCGTGTGTGTGATATGCCGCTACCGCACCAGCTCCTTCCCCATGGCTGAAGAGGTACCTGAAACAACAACTAAAAACCGTAAGCACGAAGCTTAGTGAGTTCCCCCACTGTACCACATACCAAATAACCACATATCATACATATATTGTCAGGCATATATGGGTGCCCGACCTACCCCTGCGGTTCTCTCGACCGGATACTAGCTAGCATATCTGGGTGCTGGCCTCCCCCTTCGGTCCTCTCGACCGGATACTGACTAGCATATCTTGTGCTGGTCTCCCCTTCGGTCCTCTCGACCGGATGCTGGGGACTATTTCACCCCTTACTACTACCATATAACACATATCACATACTCTATCTAGCATGGTTGGGCAGGACTGCCCCTTCGACCCTATTGATCGGTAAACCGGGGATTATCTCCCTTACTGTCACTAGCACATAGCATCATATCATACTAGAACATAAATATGTCACAGGTAGTAGAAACCCTAGATGAATATCACAAAGACAATCATCTAATCATAAAACTCCTACAGGTGGGTCGGCATTGTTGCCGTAGACCCACTGCTACTGCAAGGTAACTCACCTCGAAAGTAGCTGCTGAAAGTCTGCTTGCTGAGCACCTGACTGCTGAACCGGTAATCCTCCGACTATAAATCATGAACATAGATTAGAAACTCATAAGAACCCTTAAGTCAAATGACTGAGCCTCCCCTGGTCCAAGGTCAACTCCTTGGTCAAAGTCAACTTCCAGTTGACTGGACTCGCCAAGTCATGGCATAGACTCGCCGAGTCCTTCTCCTACTAACCCTGTCCTACTCGACAAGTCCCTCTTCCCACTCACTAAGTCACCCTTAACTCACTACTTGGGACGATTGAACCGACTCGCGACCCAACTCGCCGAGTCCAAGAACAACTCGTCGAGTCCCCACGAGCAGATCTCATGCTCGCTTCCAAATCCCCACCAGAGCATCCTTTTTGAGGATTTGGGTTTCTGGGACTATTGCTACACGCTAAATGCTAATTTCGCGTGCAGATACAAAGGGTTGCACCTCCAACACTTAAACCCCTCTCACTCAGTAACAGTTCATCTGACTCGCCGAGTTTGAAGAACAACTCGTCGAGTACCAGGCAATCTTCATAGGACTCGCCGAGTTATTCCTCCAACTCGCCGAGTCTAAGGCCACCTTCATAGAACTCACCGAGTTCTACTTTGGAACTCGCCGAGTCCCTTGACCCATTTCCCATATAGACCAAATCTGAGACATGAAACGCTTCAAAACCATAGAACTAGGTTCCTAAGGCATGCTTATCACGTAAAGTTGCAAAATTTACGTGCATGCATGGCCCTACAAGCTCCAAAAGGAAAATCCAAGCTTTTTATGAGGTCATACACTCAATTGGGACCTCAATCACCCCAACCACAGAAACTTTATACTTCTAATACGTCCATATGGTCTAGATCTGAAGTCCTTTCGGATCATTAAGCACAAACACAAGGAGTATGGTGTTTTAGGGCTTGAAAACCACCATTTTAGGGACAAAAAAGGGAATCTAAAGAACTAGTGATCAAGGTAGGGGCTTTTCTACCTGAATGGAAGCCTATTGCAGTGTAGATTCCCGATCGACCTCCCCTCCTTGCACACTACAACCTTTTTCTTCTTCTTCTAAGCTCCAAACCTTCTTCACAAAGCCAAAATCACTCTCAAGAACAAAATGAGGGCTAGGTTTTCGCTCTTCGGCTCTCTGGAAGTGTTAGGGACAAAGGAGGCCAAGTTAGAGCGTTTAAGTAGGGTGAAAACACCCAGATTAGGGTTTTTGCCCAAACAGGGTCTACTCGCCGAGTCCAAGAATTGACTCGCCGAGTCCAAAGTTCAGTCCCCGCTTCTTATCCCGCTCCTACTCGACGAGTTGGTCCATCAACTCGCCGAGTTCAAGGTAAAAATATGCATTATTTTAAAATGTTAATTACAAGGAGTACATACCAGGAACCAGGTGCTACAAATATCCCCCACTTATCTTAGACTTCGTCCTCGAAGTCTGCTGCTCGATCCTGAAACAGCTCGGGGTAGTGCTCCATCATCTCTTCCACTGGTTTCCAAGTCCACTCTGATCCCTTCCGGTGCTGCCATTGCACCTTCATGAGTTCCATCCTTTTGTTACTCAGATCCTTCAACTTCCTGTCGAGGATTGCCACAGGCCGCTCGATGTAATTCAGGATGTCATCGACCTGAATATCCTCCAAAGGCACCACTGCCGAGTCGTCCACCAAACACTTCCGCAACTGAGAGATGTGGAAAGTGCTGTGGATCTGGCTGAGTTTGGCTGGCAGGTCCAACCTATACGCCACCTTGCCCACCCGGGCTACAACCCTGAATAGCCCGATGTACCTTGGGCCTAACTTTCCTCGCTTTCTAAATCGAATGACGCCTTTCCATGGTGACACCTACAGAAGAACCATATCCCTGACTTGGAATTCCAAGTCTGAACGGCGCTTGTCGGCATAACTTTTCTGCCGACTCTGAGCAGTCTGAAGCCTGCTCCGGACCTGCTGAATCTTCCCTGTCTTCTGGAGCACCACTTCGGTGCTTCCCATGACCCTATGGCCAACCTTTCCCTAACATATCGGGGTCCTGCATCTCCGTCTGTACAACATCTCGAAGGGAGGACGGTCGTTACTTGCGTGGTAGCTGTTGTTGTATGAGAACTCAGGTAAAGGAAGATAGGTATCCCAACTACCACCGAAATCTAGCACACATGCTCGCAACATATCCTCAAGAGTCTGGATGGTCCGCTCACTCTGACCATCCATCTGCGGGTGAAAGGCAGTTCTAAATTGCAGACGGGTGCCCAACTCATCATGAAACTTCTTCCAAAACCTGGAAGTAAAACGCACATCTCTGTCTGAAATCACTGATACTGGCACCCCGTGTCGCGACACTATCTCCCTGATATAGATGTCGGCCAACTTCTTGGGCAAGATGCTCTCCTAAATCGGGATAAAATGGCGCTCTTGATCAATCGATCCATGATGACCTATATAGAATCCACTCCTCGCGCGGTCCTGGGAAGCTTCATGATAAAATCCATCGTAATATCTTCACATTTCCATAACGGGATATCCAACGGCTGCATTTTCCCGTGCGGTCTCTGATGCTCGGCCTTGACCTTCCTACAGGTCAAGCACCGCTCGACATACCAAGCCACATCCTGCTTCATGCAGGGCCACCAATAGTCCACACGAAGATCCCTATACATCTTCGTCGCCCTGGGATGAATGGAGAATCGGGATTTGTGCGCCTCCTCCATCAAGATCTGGCGCATGCCTCTGAGGTATGGCACCCACACTCTGCGGTGTAACGTCAATATTCCCTTGCTGTTATAGTCGAAGGAGGAAACCTGACCCACTATGCGCCCACTCTTCTGATGTTCCTCCTTCAGGGCCTCCTTCTGGGCCTCCCGAATCCGCTCCAAAAGTGGAGTCACCACTGTCATCCGCATGCAAATATCCCTGATCGGCGCCGCCATGCGGCTAAGCGCATAGGCCACCACATTGGCCTTCCCCGGGTGGTAAAGGATTTCACAATCATAATCCTTCACCACATCAAGCCACCAACGCTGCCTCACGTTCAAATTCGGCTAATCCATGAGGTACCTCAAACTCTTGTGGTCCATGTAAATGGTACACCGAACCCCGTAGAGGTAATGTCGTTAAATCTTCAGGACGAAGACCACCGCCCCCAACTCTAAATCATGTGTTGGGTAGTTCACCTCGAGAGGCTTTAGTTGCCTCAAAGCGTAGGCAATGACGTGCCCTCTCTGCATCATTACCACGCCCAACCCCGAAATGGACGCGTCACAATATACCACAAAATCGTCTACACCCTTTGGCAGGGCTAAGATTGGCACCTCGCACAATCTGTGTCTCAGAACCTCGAACACTGCCTACTGCTCAGGCCCCCATCGAAAGACCACGACTTTCTTTGTCAACCGTGTCAGGAGTACGACTATCTTGGAGAAGTCCTGAATGAATCTCCGATACTAGCCTGCAAAACCCAGGAAACTCCGAATCTCAGATGTAGACTTCGGAACCTCCCATCTCATCACGGCATCTATCTTGGCCAGGTCAACTAGTAAACCGTTCTAGTTGACAAGGTGCCCAAGGAATTGCAGCTTGCTCAACCAAAACTCGCACTTGGAGAACTTGCCATACAAGCTCTCCCTCCTCAGGGTCTCCAAAACCTCTCTCAGATGCTCCTCGTGCTCCTCCTGCGTCTTGGAATAAACCAAGATGTCATCAATGAAAACTATCACAAACCAATCCAGCATCGGTCTGCACACGCGGTTCATGAGGTCCATGAACACGGAAGGAGCATTGGTGAGCCCAAACGGCATCACTACGAACTCATAATGGCCATAACGCGTCCGAAACGCGGTCTTCTGCACATCCTCCTCTCTGACCCTCATTTGATGGTAACCTGAACGCAAATCGATCTTGGAGGACCAAGATGCTCCCTGTAACTGGTCAAAGAGGTCATCAATCCTTGGGAGTGGGTAACGGTTCTTCACCGTTACTTTGTTCAGCTCCCGATAATCTATACACATCCGATGCGACCCGTCCTTCTTCTTCACAAACAGAATCGGGGCTCCCCAGGGTGAACTGCTTGGTCTATTGAATCCCTTGTCTAACAGCTCCTGCAACTGCGTAGACAACTCCTGCATCTCGAGAGGAGCAAACCGGTACGGTGCCCTGGCTATCGGGGCCGCACCAGGGACTTGGTCGATCCTGAACTCTACCTGTCGCTTCGGAGGTATTCCAGGAGGCTCCTTCGGGAACACATCAACGTAGTCTCGCACCACTGGAACCTCACTCGCCGTCGCCTTACCTGCTTCCCGGGTATCCATAACATACGTGACATATCCCGCACAACCCTGCTGAAGGTAGCGCCTAGCTCTCGCTGCTGAACATACTGTGGGTCCACGTTGTGGCCTCTCGCTGTGGATCACCAACTCTCCCCCACTTGGGGTCCTAATCCACACTAGCTGCTGTGCGCAATTTATCACCACACCATTAGGGCTCAACCAATCCATGCCTATGATCCCCTTGTTCCCACGCAACGGAATGGGAACCAAATCCACCAAATAGCGCTCCTCAAACAACCTTAAAACACAATCCCTGAACACTGCTGATGCTCGCACCGATCGATCATCGGCAATCTCTACTTCTAAAGAGCAATCCAACATGCCCGATGACTCAGTAAACTTCTTGCTAAGCGCAAGAGAAACAAACGATCGGGTGGCACCTGAGTCAAACAACACCTGAACTGGGATACCGTTCACATGGAACGATCCTAATGCATAAAAAAATAGCACATATCAATATCATAACATCATATAAATAAAATAGAGGAAAAGAATCATACCCGTCACCACATCGGGTGCGTCGCGTGCCTCCTCGGTAGTCAGCTGAAACGCCTGGCTCCTCACCACTGGAGCCTCTGCCTTTCCCTTCCGGCCATCAGTGATCCGCAGGGTCGCTGGAGCTGGCGCCTTCACTGGCGCTGATGTTGCTGTCAGCTGGGGGCAACTGGCCTTCTTGTGGCCCCTCTGGTTGCAATGGAAACATAGCAACTCGGACGTCTGTATCACAGGTGCAGGGGCGGTACAATCCCTGCTGAAGTGCCCTGACTTGCCGCACTTATAGCAGCCTGACGATCCCAACTTGCACGCTCCCTCGTGTGTCTTGCCGCATTTCCTGCAGCGGCCCCGCCCCTGTTGGCCTTTCGGCCCCACATCTGGTCCCTTGGGCTTCTTCCCCAAAGCCCCCATAACATGCTCCTCTTTCGCCTTCCTCTTCCGGATGTGCTCCAGATCTATCTCCCTCTCCTTTGCCCTGGCGATCATAGAGTCCAGGGTAGGGCAAGCTGAAAAACTGACATGCTCTTGAATATCAGCTCGTAGCATGTCATGATTTCGGGTCCTCCTCATATCTTCATCACCCACGTACTGGGGCACTAACAACGCCCTCTACCGGAACTTGGCGGTGATCTCCGCCACAGTCTCTGTCGTCTGCCTCATATCTAAAAACTCTTTGGCCAGCTGCTAAAGCTCGACAGCTGGCACAAACTCTGCCTTGAACCTGGTCACAAAGTCTGACCAGGTCATAGCCTCAACAGCCGAGGCTCCCAACGAGTCGCCGATGGACTCCCACTAATCTCTAGCTCGGTCTCTCAAACATCCAGCTACAATTCTCACATTCGACCCCTCGGGGCAGAAGCTAGTCAACTGTGCAGACTCAATGTCTTCAACCCATCGCCTGGCAGCTGTGCAGTCCTTCACCTCATGAAAATCTGGCGCCCCACTGCCCCTGAAGTCCTTAAAGGACAGTCTGTGAGGTCCTGACTAGCCAGATGCCATGTCACTCCTGAATGCCCCGAGGCGGTCCTCCATCAGCTCGACTATCCCTTCCTTGATCGACCCGAAAATGATGGGGGTCGACTCAAGGATGCCCCTGGTGATCTCTGATGCGATGAACTCGTATAGCCTTTTCATCTACTGGCTCGGACCCTGATCCCGAACCCGATCCCTCTCCAGAACTGCCACCCGCTGGCCTCTGACGTAGTACCACCATTTTGCAATACACACAGGCAACCATTAGTGATACTAATACCTCTAAAGGGATCACATCTGTTTAAAGTTCCCCAGTCTTGTCTCTGCCTTCCTTAGTTTGGGTACGGATCCTCTGCTTTCAGTAGTACGGGCCCATACTACCTTCCACATCTATCCGTACCTTCTTTAAGGACTGCCTCGACTCCACCAGATCCCTTTCACTACTACTAATCACTAATATTCCCATTCTAGGCTTGCCCTAGGGAAAATCTCTGACTCCACCCAAACCGGTCCACAGCTGCTGAAGGCTTCCTTGTAATGCCAATTAGCCATTACCTGAATACCATCACATGTGATGAGGCTCAGATAATCCTTCGAGTAACATACTCGTCCCTACAACGGTTATACTCAAACAAGAGCTGCACAATAGGGCCAAATCCAGCACTCTGAGATTATTCAACCCTCATCATATGTGACGTTACATATTCACCTAATGACTAACTCCCATCACTCAGAGTCCCACTATGCACAAAGCAACCAGCATTCGGACGTAGGAAAACTACTCAAGCAAATTTGTCCTCATTGTGAGAAGCTGAACTAGCATATAATGCTATGCTTATACTACCAGGCATAACCTAAATAGGTTGTCCTACTACTGTCTACTCATTACTAGCATGCAATTCTCATAAGCTGAAGCACATAAAGCAGACACATAAGGCATCACGACTAGATCCTTGGTCCTATTCTAGCATGCTGTTCTATTGAAACGGTTAAACATAACGTAAACTTGTATGAGTACTTTGGGGAATACATACTTGAGCTTGGCCGGTCGTGCACATCACACACTTCGTTCATTCTTAAAACTCTTTACTTACTCCGTTATAAAACTTTTTCTTTTTCGAAATTCTTTAATCCCTCAATTTGAGTTCAGGCACCCTCGAAGGTGTGTCCGAATCCTTCAAACCAGGGCCCTGATAGCAACTTGGAACGCCCCAAAATACGGGCCAAAAATTTCATTTTTAATTAAGTGATTTGCAAAACGTTTGTAACAAAATATCATTCGACCATATCATTTAATAATACATGTCTCGTGTCTGTAAATCAAAACGTAAATCATAATAATGTCAGAGTACAAATCCCAGAGTGTCTCATAGTGCGGAAAAACAAGAGCGTGTGTGTGATATGCCGCTACCGCGCCAACTCCTTCCCCTTGGCTGAAGAGGTACCTGAAACAACAACTAAAAACCGTAAGCAACAAGCTTAGTGAGTTCCCCCACTGTACCACATACCAAATAACCACATATCATACATATATTGTCAAGCATATCTGGGCGCCCAACCTACCCCTTCGGTCCTCTCGACCGGATATTAGCTAGCATGTCTGGGTGCTGGCCTCCCCCTTCGGTCCTCTCGACCGGATACTGACTAGCATATTTGGGTGTTGGTCTGCCCTTTGGTCCTCTCGAATGGATGTTGGGGACTATTTCACCCCTACTACTACTACCATATAACACATATCACATACTCTATCTAGCATGGCTGGGCATGACTGCCCCTTCGGTCCTATTGACCCGTAAACCGGGGACTATCTCCCCTACTGTCACTAGCACATTGCATCATATCATACTATCACATAAACATGTCACAGGTAGTAGCAACCCTAGATGAATATCACATAGACAATCATGTAATCATAAAACTCCTACTGGTGGGCCGACATTGTGGCCGTAGACCCACTGCTACTGCAATGTAACTCACCTCGAAAGTAGCTGTTGAAAGTCTACTTGTTGAGCGTCTGACTGCTGAACCGGTAATCCTCCAACTATAAATCATGAACATAGATTAGACACTCATAAGTACCCTAAGGTCAAATGACTAACCCTCCCCTGGTCCAACCTCAACTCCTTGGTCAAAGTCAACTTCTAGTTGACTGGACTCGCCGAGTCATGGCATAGACTCGCCGAGTCCTTCTCCTACTAACCCGGTCCTACTCAACAAGTCCCTCTTCCCACTCACTGAGTCACCCTGAACTCACTACTTGGGACGATTGAACCGACTTGCGACCCGACTCGCCAAGTCCCCACGAGCAGATCTCCTGCTCGCTTCCAAATCCCCACCAGAGCATCCTTTTTGAGGATTTGGGTTTCTGGGACTATTTCTAGACACCAAATTGCTAATTCCGTGTGCAGATATGAAGGGTTGGACCTCCAACACTTAAACCCCTCTCACTCAGTAATAGTTCATCTGACTCGCCGAGTTTGAAGAACAACTCGTCGAGTACCAGGCAATCTTCATAAGACTCGTCGAGTTGTTCCTCCAACTCGCCGAGTCTAAGGCCATCTTCATAGAACTCGCCAAGTTCCAATTTGGGACTCGCCGAGTCCCTTGACCCATTTCCCATATAGACCAAATCTGAGACATGCAACGCTTCAAAACCATAGATCTAGGTTCCTAGGGCAAGCTTATCACGTAAAGTTGCAAACTTTACGTGCATGCATGGCCCTAAAAGCTCCAAAAAGCAAATCCAAGCTTTTTATGAGGTCATACACTCAATGGGGACCTCAATCACCCCAACCACATAAACTTTATACTTCTAATACGTCCGTAAGGTCTAGATCTGAAGTCCTTTCGGATCATTAAGCACAAACACAAGGAGTTTGGTGTTTTAGGGCTTGAAAACCACCATTTTAGGGACAAAAAGGGAATCTAATGAAATAATGATCAAGGTAGGGGCTTTTCCACCTGAATGGAAGCCTCTTGCAGTGTAGATTCCGGATCTAGCTCCCCTCCTTGCACACTACAACCTTTTTCTTCTTCTTCTAAGCTCCAAACCTTCTTCACAAAGCCAAAATCACTCTCAAGAACAAAATGGGGGCTAGGGTTTCGCTCTTTAGCTCTCTGGAAGTGTTAGGGACAAAGGAGCCCTAGTTCGAGCTTTTAAATAGGGTGCAAACACCCGAATTAGTGTTTTTGCCCAAACAGGGTCTACTCGCCGAGTCCGAGAACCGACTCGTCGAGTCCAAAGTTCAGTCCCCGCATCTTATCCCGCTCCTACTCGGCGAGTTGGTCCATCAACTCGCCAAGTTCAAGGCAAAAAAAATGCATTATTTTGAAATGTTAATAACAAGGAGTACGTACCATGAACCAGGTGCTACAGTAATCCTTGGCTACACTGGGCGTAGTTCGGATGAGGTTGCAATCTCTGCATAGCTGGCTCGCACTTGAATCAGACCCGGATAAGATCGAGGTACGTTGGGCATACCCAACCTTGGATGCGGGGCGTAGAGCGAAGGCGACGTGTCTTCATCTGGTGCGAGGTCGTAGGGAGCAACGGAAGGCTAGGATTGTGCCACGTCATCACAGTTTCGCAAATTGCACACTTAACTTGTAAAAATCATAGATTTCGCATACGAGCTCTGTTTTCGAAATTCTTTATATCCACGCATAGGTGGGAACATACTCTAAAACTTTCGTTTAGACTCCGTCGGCAAAATTTGACTTTATTTTAAAAGTAATATTATTAACAGGTCGGGATAGGATTGGTCCGTTAAAATCTCATAAGTTCTTCATCCGAAGTCCGTTTTTTTATCGTTACATTGATGTTAACAAGATCTTCGATTCTCATTTAGGTTGTGTCGGTTAAAAACCGCTCGATCTAGTATTCTAATTACGGGCTATACACTGTTAAGCCGAAACTTCAAAAAATCACAACTTCCTCATACGAAGTCAGATTTGGGCATTCTTTTTGTGGACGCTCCCGGTTTAACAAATTCTATGACTTTCATTTACTTCACTAAGGCTGAATATCGCTCAATCGTAAATTCACTATTTACGCTGCACGGTGTCGTGTCGGTTCCGTCGCGAAACTTTGACGGGTCATAACTTCTTCGTTATAACTCGGATTTCAGTGTTGTTTATATGTACGGAACCCTTGTAATATATATTCTATAACTTGGTTGAGATTATTTATTCTAAATATTGTTTTTTTAAAGTCATTTTCGACCCCTATTACCTGTAAGTTGACTAGCCCGGATCTACGGGCGTTACAAATATACATTAATTACATCTCAGTTTTTATGACTCTAAGTCATTTATCAAATTCAAGATTTGATATGGCATCTTAGTAGTTGATAGATTTTCCATAAACCTTCAAGAAGAAATAATCAAAGAGAGATTCCATATTTCTCAAGTCAAAGATGATTTCTATCATTAATGTGAACAATTTGCGCTTGTGAATAGCTATTTTTCAAATTCAACAATTCCTTGTCAAAACTACTGCCAACAGTTTCTACGTAAGGATATGGTTCTCGGCTACTTCAAGTTCCGTATGACTTCCACTTGCTTTGTCACTAGAATCTTGTTCTCTGATGACTCAACATTCATAAAAATAAGAGAACTTAATCTTTGTGCGCTTTTATTAACAATCTAAATGCCCTTTTACAGTATTGTACAAACATGTAACATTTGGGTTATGAGCATACTAACACTCATACGGTGTACATGCAACCCTAGAAACCTTGGATATATTTTTTCTCTAAAATACATGCAAATATGATTTCCGAGGTTCACAAACTAACTAGCATGTTATAGGGTACTTGTAATACAAAACTTTAAGTAGAATAACATAGCTTTCTTTTGTGGTTGATAGCTTGGAGTTTTGAGCCTAGCACCAATAGTATGGATGCCTCAAGTGGTGACACAAATCACCAAAACAATTTGGAAGCTCTTGGGAGGCTCACTCTTATGCTCACACACACTAGTGCCAATTCTAGAACTAAGGACTCCTTTATATAGTATGGAGGATTAGGGTTAAACCCTAATACCCATGACTCTCCATTTACCTAGGATGCATGGGTTAAAAGCTCCATGAACTATCCATGCACTCCATATACACTTATCCCATCCTAAATAAATCTTAGCCCAATCCATATATATAAATAAGAGTCCATATTTAATTAGATCCGTTTTGATCACTAAATTAATTCTTTATCAATACAAATTAAATGTTTATGATATCATATTAATATATTATAACTAATAATATACTAATATATCATAAACATCTTATTCTCAAAAGTATATCCATACAAGCTGTTAGGTGAAGTGCAACCCAAATGGACCATGTCGGGTCAGGTCAAGTTGATACCAAATATAGTTACGGGCTTAGACACTTTATCAAACACTCTCCCACTTGGATGAGTCTGATAACTATAGTTGCAAGTATTACTTTAAGAACCAACCAGCAATCGTAGCTCTTAAAAACTCTGTTGAACTATGAAGCACCATTTTAGATAAGTGATTGTATATTCCTCTGTTCTCAAGATACCAGCCAGACAAACACATGGAACATGGTCTAACTTATTGTCCAACATTTGTTTCTCGATCTCTGATTTGTTTGACATAGAACTAAATTGAACACATCAATTAGGTTCTGACCGGGCCCGTCACATAAGTCAAAACCATGTCATCGAGGGGCCCATATATCGCTTCTATTGCTAGAAGAAACAGATAAACTTCGACTCATATGCTTGTACTAACTGCTCGTTGAATTATGCACAAAATCAAGTTTTATGACATCAAGTTACTGATGTGTTTTTGTACAATCAATGGATAACCAACTCACAGTCAATAACTCATATCTCTAGGTTTGAAAATATATATGATATTACCGTCTCACGATCAATCGACATAAATTCCATGAAGTGATACAAGCGAGAGTTGGATTAATCAAATACTCAGACCTTATGAGCACTCATGAATGTTGTAGCAACCATTGCTATGTCTAATGCACCTTAGAAAAATCTTACAAGCCAAATTCATGACATTCTTGATTCATATCTACTTCCGACATATGACCAACTGTGGAAAGTTTGAATAAAATAATTATTCTGGAAGTCAAAACATGTAAAATTGAAACAATAGTAAACGATCAACATAGGGTAGTAACGCTTTACTCATAAATAAATAACAACTTTTATTTAATCATCATATGTTAATTACATTTTACAAGTTTCAGAAATCTAATTATTAAAACTAATATCATCCCTTAGCCCGATGCTTCTTGCATGCTACAAATACCTAACCCTAGTCAGTCCCTTCGTGTGGGGATCTGCAAGGTTCTGTTCTGACGATACCCTCTTTGCCACGAGGAGTCCTTCTTCTATCTTTTTTCTTATGAAGTGGTATTTTCTGTCAATGTGTCTGGATCTACCGTGATCTCTTGGCTCCTTGGCTAAGGCAACCGCACTATTGTTGTCACAGAAAATTTCTATAGGCTCTTGTATAGCTGACATAACTCCAAAGTCTCCAATGAAGTTCTTCAGCCATATCGCCTCCTTGGCCGTTTCACTTGCTGCTATGTACTTTGATTCACAAGTAGAATCAGCTACGGTCTCCTGCTTTGAACTTTTCCAAGTAATTGCTCCTCCATTAAGGGTAAAGACCCAGCCTGACTAGAGAGCAAAAATTATCACTGTCAGTCTGAAAACTAGCATCACTATACCCAATCACTCTCAATTCATCACTCCCACCAAGGGTAAGCACCCAATCCTTAGTCCTCCTTAGGTACTTGAGAATATTCTTTACCGCAATCCAGTGCGCTATGTCAGGATTTCCCTGAAACCTGCTAACCATGCTCAAAGCAAAAGCCACATCAGGGCGAGCACAAGTCATATCATACATGATCGAGCCAACAGCGGAAGCATATGGAAATCGACTCATCTCAGCTATCTCAGCCTCTGTACTCGGACTCTGAGTCTTACCCAGATTCGCATTGTGCTGGATCGGTAGATCCCCTTTCTTGGAATTCTGCAAGTTGAATCTTTTCAACACCTTATCTAGGTAGGTACTCTGACTAAGTCCAATTAGTCTCTTACTCATGTTTCTCATTATCTTTATCCCTAGGATATAGGCAACTTCTCCAAGGTCCATCATAGCGAAACACTTCCCAAGCCAGGACTTAACATCCTGCAAAGTTGGGATGTCATTTCCTATGAGTAGTATGTCATCCACACACAACACCAGAAAGCTAACTATACTACCACTAGCCATAACATACACACAGGACTCATCTTCGCTCCTCGAAAAGCCAAAATCTTTAACTTTCTCATCGAAGAAAAGATTCCATGTACGAGATGCTTGTTTCAATCCATAAATGGATTTCTCAAGCTTACACACCCTATTAGGGTACTTTGCATCGACAAAACCCTCTAGATGAGCCATGTAAACATCCTCTACAAACATTCCATTAAGGAAAGAGGTTTTGACATCCATTTGTTATATTTCATAATCATGAAATGCAGCTATGGCCAGAAAAACTCTAATAGACTAATATTTGCTACTGGTGAAAAGGTCTCATCATAGTCTACTCTCGGAGTTTGAGTAAAGCCCTTTGCCACCAATATTTCTTTGTAGGTGTGTACCTTCCCATCCATGTCGGTCATCTTTTTGAAGATTCATTTGCACCTAACTGTTTTACAACCTGGTACATTGTCAACCAAGTTCCACACTTGATTGTCATACATGGACTGAATCTCGCTATCCATAGCCTCCTTCCATTTAGCAGACTCGGGGCCTGCCATGGCTTCCCTGTAATTATTAGGTTCATCCAAATCTATTAGTGTACTATCACTTATAAATGTATCACCTTCAGTGGTGATGTGATAACCATAATAAAAATCAGGTGTGTCCGTAACTTGTGGAACGCCTCAGAGGTATGGACTCATCTGTCGGCTCAACAGGAGTTTCCGCCTCAGGTTGGTTGATAGTGTTTGAGGGCAAGTTTCAAAACTATTCAATTCCATAACTTATGTGTTTAAAGTAGTTTTAGTCCAAAAACTCTTCAAGTTCCATAACTTGAGGACGAGTTATGGAAGACTTTAAACTATTAAAAGAATGTGACTTTTCTTTATTCATAATCTATGGAAATATTTATGAGTTTTATGAATCTTAAATGTGACTTTTCATATAACTTGAGGACAAGTTACAAAAACACATTTTAGAATCAACTCTTAGATTAATTTGGATTGAAAACAACAATTTCACATAACTTTTCTATTAATCTAAGCAATTCATAAGAACAAGATAATTCAAATCAAACTTTTTCATGTAATTAGCCTAAACCTTAAACTAATAAAAAATATGAATATATTGACAATTATCTTTGAAATTGGATTAGCATGTATATTACCACATCAAAAACAGGTTTATAAGTTGAAAAGCAGCTTAGGGTAATGTTCCTAGTCCATTTCCAACCAAAACAGTCGAAGATATGCTGTCTGGGGGTCCAACTCGTCGAGTGCATGAACCAAATCAGTGAGTTGGATCGTTTTGAACACTTTTAAGGAATTGACTCGTCGAATCACCTGATGGACTCGCCGATTCCGTTGTCCAGACAACAAAAAACTTCGATTTTTAAGCAGATTTTGAAAGTATAACAAGAAAACAAGCCTAGGCTCTGATACCACTATTGGCTTATGAGCATTCTAACACTCCTAAGTTTACATGCAACCGTAAATACCTTGGATCTATGTTTTCTCTATTATATATATACAAATGTGAATATTCCAAGGTATTACCCTAACTAGCATACAATCTTTTATACTTGAATAATAAACTAGATAGAAATACATACCTTGTTGATGTAGCTTAACTTCATGAAGCTCGAGAGCCTAGTGCCACAAATGTGACACCTCAAATGGTTCACACAACATCAAATGCACTTGGAATGACTTGAAAGAAATGGAACACTTCATAAAATCGGCTAGCCCTTTCTATCACACATAGTGGCCGATTTTTTCCCCAAGAATATGATCTTTATATAGTGTCACGATTAGGGTAAACCCTAATTGTCATGGCTTTCCATTTCCTTGGATCCATGGGTTCAAATACACCATGGAGCATCCTGTGGGGTTTAGCCCAACTTGATAATCTATGAAGTCTTAGCCCACTATAAAAGTGTGGAGTATTTACACAATCAACCCATATATTTAATTAGTCTTCTTTTAATAACTTAGTTAATTCTAGATTAATTCTTGATCAATACTAATTAAATAATCTTATTAATGTATTAGAAATTATAATATATTAATAAACCATAAGTGTTATTTCTCTCATTTTAGTCTATCCAAATGCATGATGCCATGCAACCCAAATGGACCACGCCGAGTTGGGTCAAGTACATACCAAATATTGTTTTGGACTTAGAGACTAATCCAGCAGATATGGGCGGCAGTCTCTAAGGCATACCCCCATAATGAGACTGGTAACAAAGCTCGACTCATCATGGAACGAACCATGTCCAATAAGGTCCGATTACGCCTCTCGGCAACACCATTCAGATATGGTGTCCTAGGAGGTGTCAATTGTGAGACTATCCCACATTCCTTAAGATAGTCAAGGAACTCAATACTCAGATACTCTCCTCCCCGATCGGATCAGAGCATCTTGACATTCCTGCCCGACTGATTCTCGACTTCCTGCTTAAACTCTTTGAATTTTTCAAAGGTTTTTGACTTATGCTTGATTAAGTAGATATATCCATATCTGCTATAAACATCAGTAAAAGTCACATAGTACTGATTAGCATCCCTTGTGGCTGATTTGAAGGGTCCACACACATCTGTGTGTATGAGATCCAACAGAACCTCATCCCTCTCACAAGTACCAGTGAAGGGTAACTTTGTCATTTTTCCAAGTAAACAAGACTCGAAACTATCATCCGACTTTAGGTCAAATGATTCCAAAACTCCAGCCTTCTGGAGTTGGCCTATGCGCTTCTTGTTAACATGTCCAAGACGATAATGCCATAAGGATGCTTTATCTAAGCTCATCGAAGAATCAATATGATATACATTATTTCCTAAGTTGGCTACAATTGACACAGTTTCATATACACCATCACAATGTAATGCTTTAAAATAAAACACATTATTATAAAATGCATCAATAGCACCAATTTTATTATCAAATGAAAATGTGAAACGTTGTTTGTACAAACTATGAAGGGAAATAATATTTCTCGCCATTTCTGACGAGTAACAACATTTATTCAAATGTAAAGTTAACCCATTATTAACCAATAACGAATAAACTCCAATCTTGGTCATAGGTGATGCGTTCCTATTGCCCATGATTAGGTTTATCTTCCCATGCTCCACTTATTCACTACTTCTTAGGCCCTGCAAATCAGTATAAATATGAATACCACAACCTATATCAAGCACCCAAGAGTTAGTATGCAAAGTGTTACCAGACAATATAGTATAAATACCTGCATGGGTGGGTTTAACTTTCCCATCCTTCACATCCTGCAAGTATTTGGGGCATCTTCGCTTCCAGTGCCTCTTTTCGTGGCAGTAGAAGCATTGTGCTTCCTTAGAGTTTGAAGAAGGAGGAATGAGACCTTTCTTGCTCCCACCTGAAGAGGAGCCATCAAGGGACTTTCCCTTGGTACCCTTCGAAGGGGTCTTCCTCTTCTTCCCCTTTCCCTACCCAATTGCCAGAACAGGGGCTGTTGTAGGAGTAGGAGCAGAAGTAATAGCCGACTTACCTTTAAGGCCACTTTCAGCGGTCTTTAAAAGTCGCTAAAGTTTGCTAAGTGTAACTTCCTCTTTGTTCATATGATAAGTCATACAAAATTGATCATAACTTGGAGGTAAGGAATGGAGTATGATATCAATCGCCATTTCCTCGGGGAAGTCCACATTAAGCTTCAACAACCGGTCCACGGACCTTTGCATCTTCTGCAAGTGACCAGTGATGGGTTCACAATCCTTCATCCTGGTTGTTATCATAGAGGAGATGATTTCATACTTCTCTTGACACGCACTCTGATGGTACCTATCCATCAGATCCAAATTCATCTCATAGGGTAGAAATCTTCATAGGATTTCTAGAGTTCGGGAGTCATGGTAGCCAACATGATGCAGGAGACTTTGCTAGCATCCCTTTCATGTGTACTGTACTCCGCAACCTCCTCAGGAATAGCAGTGGACTCATTGATAACCTTAAGCTCCTTATCAAGGACATATTCCTTGTCCTCATAGAGGGTAATCATCCTGATGTTTATAATCAATTCATTGAAGTTAGATCCATCAAAAGTGACTTTCCCACACAAATTCATGAGGGAAAAGGAGCTTGCAGGGTTTGAGCCAGTAGTATTGTTGGAAGACATCTGAAAGAAAGAAGGACAAGTTTAATTAGATGAAGAATCCATAATAAGTCACCCAAATGAAATATTAAGGCTAGGACCCTACAAACTATTTACTAACTTGGAAGAGGGATGCCATAATCCAAGCTATAAAATATTTAAAGGTAGGTAAATGACGATTTACGAATTTCCACCATTAAAAACGAAATAAATTATTAAGTTTTAATTGGATTTTGAAACTCCTAGATCTTTTGAGATACATTGAACTTTCAATGGCATGTTTGAATCTCGATTGTGCCATCTCAAGTTTGTGACTGGGATGCCGAGGATCACAAACAAGGTGTGAATAACCATGAAAATTGACTTGGTACCCTTAATTTTATCACCTAAATGATGTGCCGGTTAACCACACGCGCTCCACAGATCAATGATAAAACTTAAGTCAACCTTTGCCACTCTTACTAGTCCTAGATAGTGTGCTGGTTAACCACACACGTTCCAATAATGACTTGGTAAGGTATAGAGTGTAATTTCTTGGGTTAATACCTAATTCACATTTTCCTAAAGTAACTAAGATTGGGAATTAATAAAGGTTTAGTTACTTTATAATTTCGTTATACTTTTAATGAGGATTGAGGTCCTATCCTACCCGTTCGGCTAACGACCCTCCACTAGTCAAGGAAGCGGTGGGTGAGAGTGGACACCCATTAAACTGCCATTTTATAGGCATTAACCTTATACCCCCTTTATAGACCGGCTTCGTGAATGAGGCCTACTAGTGGTAAGACTGACTTATTGTTATACATATATATAATAATTAAACTTTTAATATTATAGAAGTATAAGGGTTGGCTTTTAAACTTTTAAAATTCCAAGGATCTATTTGGAATTAAAGTATTAATGTGTGAGGCTTTACAAATTCCAAGACTTGAGGGCAAGTATTGAAACTATTCAAGACTTTTCATTTCATAACTTATGAGTTTTAATGGTCCATCAACATAAAGACTCTTCATTTTATGTAACCTTTTATTCTTTAATGACATTTTTAAAGAAGTGACTTTTGGTTATCCATAACTTAAGGAAGTGTTATGGACTCCTGCATTAGCGATTAAGATCAAGAATTATACTACAAACAAATTACACATAATTCCTATAATCTTCTAAAAACTCATAAGAATATGAACAATCATATCAAAATTTCAAGAATCATATTAACACATATAAAACATGGAATTTTGATATTAGCCATTGTAAATCGTTTAGCATAAACATTACACCATCTAAAATAAGTTTTAAAACACCAAAACAGTTTAGGGTAATGTTCTAGTCCATTTCCAACAGCAAAACTCGAAAAACTGCATTCTGGGGCTCCTACTCGTCGAGTGCAAGAACCTACTCAAAGAGTAGGATGAATTTACAAATGGACTCGGCGAGTTCATGCTGCAGAGTGCAGATTTTTGAGCTTTTTCAACAAGTTTGCATCAAGTATCAAGAAAACAAGCCTAGGCTTTGATACCACTGTTGGGTTATGAGCATACTAACACTCCTATTGTGTACATGTAACCCTAGAAACCTTGGGTCTATGTTTTCTCTAAAATACATGCAAATATGATTTCCAACGTTCACAAACTAAGTAGCATGTTATGGGGTACTTGTAATACAAAACTTTAAGTAGAATAACATAGCTTTATTTTGTGGTTGATAGCTTAGAGTTTTAAGCCTAGCACCAATAGTATGGATGCCCAAGTGGTGTCATAAATCACCAAAACAATTTGGAAGCTCTTGAGAGAATAAGACCACTTATAGAAATCGGCTCACTCTTATGCTCACACACACTAGTGCCAATTCTAGAACCAATGACTCCTTTATATAGTATGGAGGATTAGGGTTAAACCCTAATACCCATGACTCTTCATTTACCTAGGATCCATGGGTTAAAAGCTCCATGAACTATCCATGGACTCCATATACACTTAGCCCATCCTAAATAAATCTTAGCCCAATCCATATATATAAATAAGAGTCCATATTTAATTAGATCCGTTTTGATCACTAAGTTGATTCTAAATTAATTCTTGATCGATACTAATTAAATAATTATTATATCATATTAATATATTATAACTAATAATATATTAATATATCATAAACATCTTATTCTAAAAAGTATATCCATACAAGTTGTTAGGTAAAGTGCAACCCAAATGGACCGTGCCGGGTCGGGTCAAGTTGATACCAAATATAGTTACAGACTTAGACACCTTATCCAACAGTAACTTGTTGGTTTTTGTATTCAAGATAAAATATTAGTGATTCAGGTATAATCCCAAGAGCATAAAGTAATATAATTTCTACTGATTTGAAATTAAACTTTAACCGGTAAGGTCTAATTCATTCTTTTATGATCTCTTAAAGATTTACATTATGTTATTGGATTATTGGTATCTATTGCTTATTCTTAGACATTCATTAGAATGGAATTCATACAACACAATTTATAGTTCCTTAATACTCATTTTCTCTACAGATTAGTGCAAAATATGATTAAGAATCCTTTATACATAAATAAGATTCACATATGTCAAATAAACTACATTATTTGTCTTCAAATATTGTTTTCTTGAAGTTGGAATATGTGGATTTAATTTATACAACAAAGACAACAACGTGACAGATAAGTTTAGTTTAAAACAAGTTTAAGTCAAAGTTGCTTGCATATAGAACTTAATTTAATTTATTAAAATTTTGATATTTACATTATAATACTATTAAGAGATCTAGTCTCATAAATAGATGTTAATCATTTCAGAATATGAGAATTGTCGTTATAAAAAAACGATGAAGTAAATAATCAAACATTTAAATAAAATAACTGAGACATAAATATTTATTCATACTAAATTTAAAACATACACTCTTCCAAAACAAATATTGTTTTATATTACAAGTAATTTATGTTCTAAGAATAAATAATGAACTAAACTTCGAGAGTGTAGTTTCAACTAGCTTGTGCTTAGTTGGTTACTCTTATGTAAATATCTGCAAACAAGTTACAAATATTATCTTAGCATTGAAGTACCAAGTACTTGAGTGTTATATGAAAAAAATATAAGTTGTATCTTGTAGATACCTGAAGTACTAGTCTCTTCCAGACTTTCATTTCCAGATAAGAGAAACAATTTCTTCCAGTATTTAGTTTCTCCATAAAAGAGAGATGATCCCTCTATGTAGTTCTTATTGTATTTCTTGGGCTTAAAGATATTCATTCCATAAAACATAGGCTTCTTAGATCACACAAGGTGACTCCTTTTAACCTTGCATCATTCCATTGTTTAGACAAGTTTCAAACAAATACCAAAGTATTTATCGGGATTATGTCTAACCTGTTATATCATATATATATATATATATATATATATATATATATATATATATATATATATATATATATATATATATATATATATATATATATATATATATATATTATTTCAAGGCTTCCTGGAAGTCAAGAATAAGTATTCCTAGTGTGATGTTTGAAGCATCTTGAGCATCATAGTGATGTCTTTACTAGGTATTATGTTCAGTGTATTGCTCAAAGCAAGTTATTTAGGACTAGGACCTTCAAGTGTATACTATTTCACATCTCTCACGAGATTGTCTCTCTAGACATGAACCCATTCATCGAAGTTATATCTATTGAATTTTATTTTTTCATTAAAGAAAATTACAATTCATGGTAATAAAAGTGGATTGTATATCTACAAAATTTTAACAAAGTTCATTTAGTATTTTCAATATTTAATATTTAATAATTAATACACTTTTAGTTTCCAAAACATTAATTATCAAAGTCTAGGATCCATGTTTCAAAACAAATAAATGGGTAGGTATCATTTATCCTATCTATTTGAATTCAACCCGGTAGATATCGATTATAAATTATATCTTAGTAGTTAATTCCTAGATTTATGGGATCGCTAATAACAAATTTAAGTAGACTTGTTTGATCCCATATATGCCTCATAACTCTCTTGCTTAAGTATCCCTTAGCACAAAAGATTTCCAATCAAATCATCTAATTTGAAAAACTTTTGTAATCGCCCTATAACGTGGTTATAGAAATTCCGAAAGCACCACAGCCATCAAAAGATAACACTAAGAGGTTAGGTTACCTTTATGCAACTAGTGCTTACAAGATATGTGCAAGTGTTCTTCCAAATGATTGCATATATTAAATGTTTTTAAGGGGTCTTTGATGTTTTTATAATTCTAGTTTAAAAAACACATTATATCATGGTTATTGCATGCATTCAACAAACGGTGGTATACTTTAAAAAATCTTATTTTATGAAAAACTCACATTTTAACAATGTTCTTTTATAAAACCCGGTTTTATAAAATTGACACGCTCAAATTTTAATAGCTCGTATTAAGTCGATATTTGAGCGCTCTAGAACATTTATAAACCTTTTTTTTAAACTCCATTTTATAAATTAAGGTTGGGAGTCTGATAAGTTTGCAAATCTCTATTTTAAACTTATATAATTTTAACCCCGGTAAAATCAATGACCCATATGGCATCCATGGACAACATATCAACTACCATGTTGACCAATGACCCAGATGTCTCCCATGTACACCATAAGCAACTACCATGTTGACCAATTACCCATATGTCATTTATATGTCCTCCACAGAAACCATAAGCCACTACCATGTATACCAATGACCCATATGTCATCCATGGACACCATAAGCCACTACCATGTTGACCAATGACCCATACGTCATCCATGGATTGCATAAGCAACTACCATGTTGACCAATGACCCAAATGTTATCAATGGACACCATAAGGAACTACCATGTTGACCAATGACCCATATGTCATCCATATCTCATCCATGGACACAACAAGGAATTACCATGTTGACCAACGACCCATATGTCATCTACGAACACCATAAGTAAGTACCATCTTCACCAATGACTCATATGTAATCCTTGGATACCATAAGCAACTACCGTGTTGACCAATGACCCATATGTCCCATATATCATCCATTGACTCCATAAGCCACTATGATGTTGACTAATGACCCATATGTCATATATGGACACCATAAGCAACAACCATGTTGACCAATGACCCGTATGTCAGCCATAGACACCATAAGGAACTACCATGTTCACCAATGACACATATGTCATCTATATCTCATCCATGGACACCATAATCCACTACCATGTTGACCACTGACCCATATGTCATCCATGGACACCATAAGCTACTACCATGTTGACCAATGACCCATATGTTATCCATGGACACTATAAGCAACTACCATGTTGACAAATGACCCTTATCTCATCCATATTCTCAACCATGGACACCATAAGCCACTACCATGTTGACCAATGACCCTTATGCCATCCATATTTCATCCATGGATACCATAAGCCACTACTATGTTGACCAATGACGTATATGTCATCCGTGGAAACCATAAGCAACTACCAAGTTGACCAATGACCCATATGTCATCCATATCTCATCCATGAACACCATAAGCCACTACCAGGTTGACCAATGACCCATATGTCATCCATGGATACCATAAGCAACTACTATGTTTACCAACGACCCATATGTCAGCTATAGACACCATAAGGAACTACCATGTTGACCAATGACCCATATTGTTGGATATAGTGTCTAAGTCCATAAATATGTTTGGTATGTACTTGACTCGACCCGGCATGGTCCATTTGGGTTGCACTTCACCCGAACAATTTATGGATAATCTTTTGAGAATAGTATAAGTTATGATTTATTAATATATTATAAGTTCTAATATATTAATATAAGATCATATTATTTAATTAGTATTGATCTGTAATTAATCTAGGAGTAATTTAGAGATGAAAAGTATTACTAATTAAATATGGGCTCTTATATTTATATAGTGTGGGCAAATGCTTATTTGGAATGGGCTTGGCTTGCATAGAAAGTCCATGGATACTCCATGGAGCTTTAACCCATGGATCTCATGGAAATGAAGAGACATGGGTATTAGGGTTTACATGGATGTAACCCTAATCCACCACACTATATAAAGGAGGGCCGATTTCAAGATAGTTCTGACTATTCACTCAAGGTTCCAAAGTTTGTGGTGATTTGTGATTCCATTTGAGGCATCCACACTATTGGTGCTAGGCTCTAAAACTCCAAGCAATCAACTACAACTACAAGGTAAATAATTCTACTAGCTTATTTGATTCTAGTTCCCCATGCCATGCTAGATAGGATAAGAACCTTGGAAAAATAATTATTTGCATGTATCTTAGTCAAACATAGATCCAAGGTTTCTAGGGTTGCATGTACACCATAGGAATGTCAAAATGCTCAAAACCCATCAGTGGTATCAGAGCCTAGGCTTGTTTGTTTGATACTTGATGCAATATATTGAAAAAAGTCGAAATCTTACTGTCTGCCTGATGAACTCGCCGAGTCCACGGGGGGACTCGCCGAGTTCATGTGTATCTTCATCCTACTCGCTGAGTAGGTTCGTGCACTCAACGAGTTGGAGCCTCAGAATGCATATTTTCGACTTTTGCAGCTGGAAATGGACTAGAAAGTAGAAACATTACCCTAAACTGTTTTAGTGTTATAAAACTTGTTTTAGATGGTGTAACGTTTATGCTAATCCATTTACAATGGCTATAATAAAAAATTACAAGTTTTATGAGTAATTTATGATTCTTGAAATGTTCATATTCATGTTCTTGAACTTATGAAGATTAGATTATCGTAGGAATTGTTTGTAACCTACTTGGTAGTTTAATTCTTGATCGTAATGTGTTTTAATGGAGTCCATAACTTGTCCTCAAGTTATGGAAAACCAAGAGTCACACTTCAATTAAAACCATTAAAAGAAAACAAGAGTTAGAAAAAATGAAAAGTCTTCATTTTAATACTCAATTAACTTCATAAGTTATAAGAAATGAAAAGTTTTAAAATTTTACAAAACTTGCCCTCAAGTTTTGGAACAAGTAAAGTCATGATTAAAACTTTAGTTCCAACCCTTAGAATTTTAAAAGTTAAAATTCAACCCTTATACTTATAATATTATAAGTTAATAATAATATATATATGTATAAGATCAAGTCGTCTTACTGCTAGTACGCCTCATTCACGAAGCCATTCTATAAGAGGGATATAAGGTTGTTGCCTATAAAATGGCAACTTAATGGGTTTCCACTCTCATCCACCGCTTCCTTGATCGGTGGAGGGTCGTTAGCCGAACGGGTAGGACAAGGACTTATAAATTTTCATTAAAAGTATATTGATAATACTAAAGTAACTAAACTTTATAGAATTCCCAATCTTAGTTATTTTAGGAAAATGTGAATAAGGTGCTAATCCATGAAATTACACTTTACACTTTGTTTAAGTCGTTAGTGGAGCGTGTGTGGTTAACCGGCACATCGATTGAGGGGTAATACATTAAGGTTACCAAGTAATTTGCATGGTTACTTCACACCTTGTTTTGTGATCCTCGGCATCCCAGTCACAAAACTTGAAGGGCACACTCGAGATTGAAACATGCCACTGAAGAAAGTTCAATGAATCTAGGAGTTTCTAAACGAATTAAAACCTAATTAAAAATTTCGTTTTTCATGGTGGAAATCGATGAATCGTCATTCACCTACCTTCAAATATCTTATAGCTTAGATTACGACATCCCTATTCTAAGTTATAAAATATTGTGTTGGATCCTAGCCTTAATAATACAATTGGGTGTTTTATTAAGACTATCTCTAAATCTAATCTAATCTAATCCCTCTTCTTTTCAGATGTCTTCCAATAACAATGCTTCTGGCTCTAACCCTACTAGCTCTTTCTCTCTCATGAGTCTTTGTGGGAGAGTCATCTTCGATGGATCCAACATTACTGATTGGATCAGAAACATCAGGATGGTCACTCGGTATGAGAACAAAGAATATGTTCTCGACAAGGAGTTAAAGGTACCCGAGCCAACTGCTACTCCTAAAGAGCTTGATGAATATGAGGTAGATGAAAGAGATGCTACAAAAGTAGCATGCATCATGATGGCCACCATGACAGCCGAGCTCCAAAAGTCCTATGAGGACTATTATTTTTTTGAGATGCACCAGGACTTGATGGACCGCTACCATCAAAGTGCTCGTCAAGAGCGATATGAAATAATCTCCTCCATGATAACAACCCGAATGAAGGATGGTTAACCTATCACGGGCCACATGTAGAAAATGCAAAGGTATGTAGACCGTTTACTGAAGTTGAATGTGAACTTCCCCTAGGAGTTAGCAATAGACATCATTTTGCACTCCCTACCACCGTGTTATGATCAATTCCGCATGACATATCACATGAACAAGGAAGAATTCACCCTCAGTAAACTTCAGAGACTCTTGAAGACCGCGGAAAGTGGTCTAAAGGGTAAGTCGGTTGTTACTACTCCTACTCCTACTCCAACTGCGGCCAATGTCTTGGCAATCGGGCATGGCAAAGGGAAGAAGAGATAGAAGCCTTCTAAGGGTACCAAGGGTAAGACCCTTGAATGCTCCTCTTCAAGCAAAACCAAGAAAGGTTTTGTCATTCCTTCTGCTAACCCTAATGAGGCTGAATGCTTCTATTGTCATGAAAAGTCGCACTGAAAGCGAAACTGCCCAAAGTACCAGCAAGATATGAAGGATGGGAAAGTAAAACCCAACCATGCAGGTATATACACTATATTGTCTAATAACTCACCTCATTCTAAGTCTTGGGTCCTTGACACAGGTTATGGTATTCACATATGTTGTGATTTGCAGGGAGTAAGAAGAAATGAGAATGTGGAGGAGGGAAAGATAAACTTGATCATGGGAAACAGGAAAGCTTCACCTGTCACCAAGATAGGAGTTTATTCGTTAATGCTAAATAGTGGGTTTACATTAGATTTGAATAAGTGTTATTATTCGTCAGAAATGGCAAGAAATCTTATTTCCTTTCATGCATTGTATAAACAAGGTTTTACCTTTTATTTTGATAATAATAATGGTAGTATTGATGCTTTCTTTAATAATGTTCTTTATTTTAAAGCATTACCTTGTGATGGCGTGTATGAAATTGTATCTGTTGTAGATAATCTATGAAATAATGTATTGTATATTGACTCTTCCACTAGCTTATATAAAGCATCTTTATGGCATTGTCGTCTTGGACATGTAAGCAAGAAACTCATAGGCCAACTAAAAAAGGATGGAGTCTTGGAGTCATTTGACCTAAAGTCAGATGATAGTTGTGATTCTCGTTTGCTTGGTAAATGACAAAGTCACCTTTTACTGGGACTTGTGCTAGGGGTGAAGGTTTTTTGGACCTCATACACACGGATGTGTGTGGACCCTTCAGAACCGCCACAAGAGATGCTAATCGGTTCTATGTGACTTTCACTGATGATTTTAGTACATATGGATATGTCTACTTAATCAAGCATAAGTCAGAAACCTTTGAGAAATTCAAAGAGTTTAAGCAAGAAATGGAGAATCAGTTGGGCAGGAACATTAAGATGCTTCGATCCGACCGTGGTGGTGAGTATCTTAGTACTGAGTTCCTTGACTATCTTAAGGAATGTGGGATTATCTTACAATTGACACGTCCTAGGACACCACAGTTGAATGGTGTAGCTGAGAGGCGCAATCGGACCTTGTTGGACATGGTTCGTTCCATGATGAGTCGAGCTTCGCTACCAATCTCATTTTGGGGGTATGCCTTAGAGACTGTCGCCCATATCCTTAATCTAGTCCCTACAAAGAAGGTTGCCAAAACATCTCATGAGATGTGGACTGGAAAAGTTCCCAATCTAGACCACATCAAGATTTGGGGTTACGAAGCTTTCGTGAGACGCGAGACTCACAATAAGCTTGAACCCCGAAGCGAAAGGTGTATTTTCATCAGCTATCCACAGAAATCCTTTGGCTACATCTTCTACAGACCCATTGATAATGTGGTCTTTGTAGCAAGAAGAGGATTCTTTCGAGAGAGAGAATTCATGAGCCAAGGAAACAGTGGGAGGCAAATTGACCTTGAGGAAATTCAAGAGTCAAGTGATGAAGGAACCTCAAACCCTAGCCCTCAACCTGAGGAAGAAACTCCTGTTGAGCCGACTGAAGAATCTATACCTCTGAGGCGTTCCACCAGAGTCAGGAATACACCTGAGCGTTATTATGGTCTCCATATTACTGCAAAAGGTAAGACACTTATCAGTGATAACACACTGGTAAATTTGGATGAGCCTAACAGCTACATAGAAGCCATGCCAGGACCTGAGGATGCTAAATGGAAAGAGGCTATGGATAGCGAGATACAGTCCATGTATGACAATCAAGTTTGGAACTTGGTTGACAATGTACTTAATTGTAAGATAGTTGGGTGCGAATGGATCTTCAAGAAGAAGACCGACATGGATGGTAATGTACACACTTATAAGGCACGAACTGTTGCAAAGGGTTATTCTCAAACTCCGGGAGTTGATTATGATGAGACCTTTTCACAAGTGGCCATGATTAAGTCTATTAGGGTTCTGTTAGCCATTGTTGCATTTCATGACTATGAAATATGGCAAATGGATGTCAAAACCGCTTTCCTTAATGGAAAGTTGGCTGAAGATGTTTACATGGTTCAGCCAGAGGGTTTTGTCAGTACAGAGTACCCCGATAGAGTGTGTAAACTCGAGAAATCCTTTTATGGATGGAAACAGGCACCTCGCAGATGGAATCTTTGCTTTGATGAGAAAGTCAAAGAATTTGGCTTTTCAAGGAGTGAAGATGAATCTTGTGTCTATATCAAGGCTAGTGGGAACATAGTCAGTTTTTTTGTACTGTATGTGGATGACATACTACTCATAGGAAATGACATCCCAACCCTGCAGGATGTAAAGTCTTGGCTTGGGAAGTGTTTTGCTATGAAGGACCTTGGTGAATCTGCCTATATCCTAGGGATAAGGATTTTGAGAAACAGGAGTAAAAGACTAATTGGACTTAGTCAAAGCACCTATGTGGACAAAGTGTTGAAAAGATTCAACATGCATAACTCCAAGAAAGGTTAGTTACCCATCCAGAGTAACGCCAGATTGAGTAAAACACAAAGCCCTAGTACAGAGGCTGAGATAGCAAAAATGAGCCAAATACCTTATGCTTCAGCTGTAGGATCGATCATGTATGCTATGACGTGTACTCGACCTGATGTATCCTTTGCTTTGAGCATGGTTAGCAGGTATCATGAGAACCCTGCCAAGACACACTGGACTGCGGTAAAGAATATCCTCAAGTACCTGCGAAGGACTAAGGACTGGGTCCTTACCTTTGGCGAGAGTGATGACTTGAGAGTTGTAGGGTACAATGACGCTAGCTTTCAGACTGACAGGGATAATTTCCGCTCTCAGTCGGGCTGGGTCTTTACCCTAAACGGAGGGGCAATTACTTGGAAAAGTTCCAAGCAGGAGACAGTAGCTGATTCCACTTGTGAATCAGAGTATATAGCAGTAAGCGAGGGAAGCAAAGGAGGCTATATGGCTAAAGAACTTCATCAGAGACCTTGGAGTTGTACCAGCTATAAAGGAGTCAATGGAGATTTTCTGTGACAGCAATAGTGCAGTTGCCTTAACCAAGGAACCAAGAGATCATGGGAGATCCAGACACATTGACAGAAAATATCACTTCATCAGATATAGAATAGAAGAAGGAATCCTCATGGCAAAGAGGGTATCATCGGATGAGAACCCATCAGATCCCCTCACGAGGGGACTGACTCGGGCTAAGCATCTCCAGCATGCTCGGAGCATAGGGCTGAAGGATGATATTAGTTTTAGTAGTTAGATAATCTCGAAATTTGTAAAATGTAATTGACATTTGATGATAAATAAAAGCTGTTATTTATGAGTAAAGTGTTGCTATCACTTGTCAATCGTTTACTGTATTTCTTTTAGATGTTTTTACTTCCAGAATAATTATGTTTGGTATATCATATTATTCGAACCTCCACAGTCAGTCATATGTCGGAAGTAGGTATGAATCAAGACTGTCATGATTGGTTGCAGAGGTCTAAGATGTTGGACATGGCTACAACAATCATGAGTGCTCATAAGTTCTGAGCATTGGACTCAACCCACACTCACTGGAATCACTTCATGGAATTTATCTCGAGTGATCGTTTGACGATAATATCATATAAGTTTTCAAACCTAGAGATATGATTTGTTACCTATGAGTTGGTTATGCATTGATTGTACAAAAACGCATTGGTAACTCAATGTTATAAAACATACCTTTGTGTGTAATTCAACAAGTAGTAGAGTAAACATATGAGTCGAAGTTTATCTGTTCCTTCTAGGATTAGAAGTGATATCTAGGCCCCTCGATGATTTTGTCTTGACCTATGTATCGGGCCCAGTCAGAACTAAATTGATGTGTTCAGTTAAGTTCTATGTCAAACAAATCAGAAATCGGGAAATAAATGCTGGACAATAAGACCAGGTTCGATGTATTTGTCCCGCTGATATCTAGAACAAAGGATTATATGATAATTTATCTAAAATGGCACGTTCTAGTTCAACAGAGTTTAAAGAGCTACGATTGCTGATCGGTTCCTGAAGTCATACTTGCAACTATAGTTATTAGACTTATCCAAGTGGGAGATTGTTGGATATAGTGTCTAAGTCTATAACTATGTTTGGTATGTACTTGACCCGACCCGGCATGGTCCATTTGGGTTGCACTTCACCCGAACAATTTATGGATAATCTTTTGAGAATAGTCTAAGTTATGATTTATTAATATATTATAAGTTCTAATATATTAACATAAGATCATATTATTTAATTAGTATTGATCTATAATTAATCTAGGATTAATTTAGAGATCAAAAGTATTACTAATTAAATATGGGATCTTATATTTATATAGTGTGGGCTAATGCTTATTTGGAATGGGCTTGGCTTGCATGGAAAGTCCATGGATACTCCATGGAGCTTGAACCCATGGATCTCATGGAAATGAAGAGACATGGGTATTAGGGTTTACATGGATGTAACCCGAATCCACCACACTATATAAAGAAGGCTTTGGTTCTTGAAATCACACTAGTTGTAGTGAGTAAAGCAAGGAGCCGATTTCAAAATAGTTGTGACTATTCTCTCAAGGTTCCAAAGTTTGTGGTGATTTATGATTCTATTTGAGGCATCCACACTATTAGTGCTAGGCTGTAAAACTCCAAGCAATCAACTACAACTACAAGGAAAGTAACTATACTAGCTTATTTGATTCTAGTTCCCCATGCCATGCTAGATAGGATAAGAACCTTGGAAAAATAATTATTTGCATGTATCATAGTCAAACATAGATCCAAGGTTTCTAGGGTTGCATGTACACCATATGCGTGTTAGAATGCTCAAAACCCATCACATATGTCATCCATATCTCATCCAAGGACACCATTAGCAACTACCATTTTGACTAATGACCCTTATGTCATCCATATATCATCCATGGACACCATTAGCAACTACCATGTTGACCAATGACACATATGTCTTCTATGGACACCATAAGCAACTACCAAGTTAACCAATGACCCAAATGGCATCCATGGACACCATAAGCAACTACCATGTTGACCAATGACCCATAAGCCCCATATCTCATCCATGAAAATCATAAGCCACTACCATGTTGACTAATGACCCATATGTCATCTGTAGAGACCATAAGCAAGTACTATGTTGACCAATGTCCCATATGTCATCCACGGACACCATAAGCAACTACCATGTTGACCAATGACCCATATGTCATCCATAGACACCATAAGCAAATACCATGTTGACCAATGACACATATGTCATCATAATCTAAATCTATGGACACCATCAGCCACTACCATGTTGACCGATAACCCAGATGAGTTCCATGGACACCATAAGCCACTACCACGTTGACCAATGAACCATATGTCATCCATGGACACCATAAGAAACTACCATGTTGACCAATTAACCATATGTCATCAATATCCCATCCATGCACACCATAAGACACTACCATGTTGACCAATGACCCATATGTCAGAATATGGACACCATAAGCAACTACCATGTTGACCAATGACCCATTTTTCATCCATATCTCATCCATGGACACCATAAGCCACTACCATGTTGACTAATAACCCATATGTAATCCATGGACAACATAACCAACTACCAAGTTGACCAATGACCCAAATGTCTCCCATGGACACCATAAGCAACTACCATGTTGACCAATGACCCATATGTCATCCATATCTCATCCATGGACACCATAAGCCACTACCATGTATACCAATTACCCATATCTCATCCATGAACACCATAAGTAACTACCATGTTGACCAATGACCGATATGTCATCCATGGACACCATAAGGCACTACCATGTTGACCAATGACCCATATATCATCAATAGACACCATAACCAAATACCATGTTGACCAATGACTCAAATGTCATCCATATCTCATCCATGGACACCACAAGCAATTACCTTGTAGACCAATGACCTATATGTCATCCATGGACACCATTAGTAAGTACCATCTTCACAAATGACCCATATGTCATCCATGGACACCATAAGAAACTACCATGTTGCCCAAGGACCCATATCTCATCCATTGACACCATAAGCCACTATGATGTTGACCAATGACCAATATGCCATCTATGGACACAATAAGAAACTAGCATGTTGACCGATGACCCATATGTCATCCATAGACACCATAAGGAACTACGATGTTCACCAATGACACATATGTCATCTAAACCTCATCCGTGGAGACCATAAGCCACTACCATGTTGACCAATGAACCATATGTCATACACGGATACCATAAGCAACTTCCATGTTGATCAATGACCCATATGTTATCCATGGACACCATAAGCCACTACCATGTTGACCAAGGACCCATATGTCATCCATGGACACCATAAGCAACTTCCATGTTGACCACTGACCCATATGTTATCCATATCTTATCCATGGACACCATAAGCAACTACCATGTTCACCAATGACCCATATGTCATCCATAGACAACATAAGCAACCACCATGTTGACCAATGACCCATATGTCATCCATATCTCAACCATGACACCATAAGCCACTACCATGTTGACCAATGACCCATATGTCATCCATGGACATAATAAGCAACTTCCATGTTGACAAATGACCCATATGTCATCCATATCTCATCCATGGACACCATAAGCAACTACCATGTTCACCAATGACCCATATGTCATCCATGGACACCATAAGCAATTACCATGTTGACGAATGACCCATATGTTATCTATAAACACCATAAGTAACTAGCATGTTGACCAATGACCCATATGTCATCCATGGACAACATAAGCAACTACCATGTTGACCAATGACCTTTATGTCATCCATATCTAATCCATGGACACCATAAGCCACTACCATGTTGACCAATGTCCTATATGTCATCCATGGACACCATAAGCCACTACCATGTTGACCAATGACCCATATGTCATCCATGGACACCATAAGCAACTACTATGTTGACCAATGACTCTTATGTCATCCATATCTCTTCCATGGACACCATAAGCCATTACCGTGTTGACCAATGACCCATATGTCATTCATGGACATCATAAGAAACTACCATGTTGACCAATGACCTTTATGTCATTCATATCTCATCCATGGATACCGTAAGCCACTACTATGTTGACCAATGATGTATATGTAATCCATGGACACCATAAGCAACTACCATGTTAACTAATGACCCGTATGTCATCCATATCGCATCTATGCACACCATAAGCCACTAGCAGGTTGACCAATGACCCATATGTCATCCATAGACACCATAAGCAACTACCATGTTGACCAACGACCCATATGTCATGCATAGACACCATAAGGAACTACCATGTTGACCAATGACCCATATGTTATCCATAACTCATCCATGGACACCATAAGCAACTACCATGTTGACCAATGACCCATATCTCATCCATATATCATCTATAGACACCATTAGCAACTACCATGTTGACCAATGACCCATATGTCATCTATGGACAGCATAAGCAACTACCAAGTTGACCAATGACCCAAATGGCATCCATGGACACAATAAGCAACTACCATGTTGACCAATGACCCATATGCTCCATGGACACCATAAGCAACTACTAGAAAACAACCCTTTAATGATGCGCAAATAATAACACTCGTTGATAGAGGACGTGCATTTGTGTGTGCCCTAAAAAATTATGTCAGTTTTGCAAATTTTCAAGGATTTAGGGAATGCATTTTCGCGTGCCCTAAAATTAGTGTCTAAAGAAAAAGAAAATAAAAACACGGAGGACACCTATAATAAAATGTTGAAAACTGTCGCTATATAAATTTTAATATAACGCGCGCGTTCCGTCCGGGAAAAATTAAATCCCAAAAACTTAAAAGCCCCGCCTTCCTTTTTTTCCTCCTCCACTTTAAGTTTCCCTCTTTGTAACTTTTTCAAGAACTTTCCCGACCGCTTTCCTCTACTACTCATTCTCTCTTCAACGTCCCTTTCTCTTCTTCTCACTTTGACAAGCCCTTTCTCTTCTTCTCAGTTCTTGACGTCGATAGCTTCTCCCACCTCCGATGTTTCTCTTGGCGCTGGCGCCTCCTACCTCTGACCTCTGTCCAGCCCCGCCCAGCCGTCCAATGCTTCTAGTGAGACCCAGCCGGTGGAGCCCCTCCTCTCCGACACTTTCCAGCGAGACCTAGTCGGTGGAGTCCCTCCTCTCCGATAGTCTTAGACTGGTTGTAAGCCAAGACGTTGTGTAAGATTCATACAGTAACAATTTCTGTTATCTTTTCAGCTATACTTTGCTTCCCATGCTGCTTCTGTTAGAAGCTGCAGTAAACTGCAAATCTCCATTGGTATTAAATTACAAGTTTAAAGTAAAGCCTCTTAAAATAAGTGATTTCGTTGCAGAAGACATGCTTCAATGTTTGGAGGAGCTGCTAATCAAGTGTCATCTAGGATCCATGGAACAGGTGTAATGAAGTTTAACCTTCTACTTGTGTTTTCTTATTCCAATACATACCTCAAGAAATTTTGTTCAAGTATAATTGTATTGTTTTTTGCAGATGCTTGTAGTATTGAAAAATTTGACGAATGTGGCGTTGCTGTAAAACCGTGAATTTCAAATTAATTTTTCACAATTTATAAAACATTTCCCATTAACTTTTCATAAAAACATCAAGTTTAAATCTCAATTCACATTACAAAAAATCCCAAGATCACAAGTAAAACAAAATCCCATGCGTGTGTACGGATCAAGCCGGCGCCTTCCCACGGTCATCGCTAGTACTTGAAACAACAACACTAACACTGTAAGCACGAAGCTTAGTGAGTTCCCCAAAATACCACACATAAAACACATATTAGCCACTCGAGGCTATAACTCTATGGGTCCGTGCACCCAAACTCTGTGAACCCTCAGTTTCTAACTCTAGGAACCTTCCGGTTCCAACTCTGTAAACATGCACAACATAAATCACATAGAAATAATGTAGTACAACATATAGCATACATAACAAACAAATACTCTGTCACATAACTCTGATTACCTACTCAAGGTAAGGTATAGTGAGAAGACTCACCTCACGTATCTCGATGACTCACAAATCCTAAAATCCCTCGTGCCCGATCCTCCGAGCTATAATCCTCCTATAACATCATATGTCTCTAATTAACACTTTTTATCTCTAAGGTTGACTATCCCTAAGAAGTCAACACAGGTCAACTCTGGTCAACGGTCAACAGTCAACTTGACCGGACTCGGCGAGTGCACAGGGGCAACTCGGCGAGTCTAGACGTTTTCACCAACTCTCTAGGATTCCCTTCTTACACGTCGAGTACTCCCCCTGACTCGACGAGTTCCACCTAGAAGAATCGTGGGGCCACCCCGACTCAACTCGCCGAGTCTCAAGAACAACTCGGCGAGTCCCAGCTCGACTCAGTCCACTTGACCACCCTCCCTAACTTGCCCTGACTCACTGAGTCAACCCATGACTCGACTGGACCACTCACTGAGCGAACTCAAGGCAATCTTCAAGCTACTCGCCGAGTCTTCTCATCGGACTCGGCGAGTCCATGCCATGCAATCACTCAAACTCGCTTCTAAGGTCAGATCTGCTCCAACAATTCATAGATCTGGCCTTCCTGGACTGATTCATCATGTAAAGCCCCAAACTTGGTGTGCATAACACACCCCATGGCTCATAAATAGCATTTTAACCTAAGGCATAAGGATTCCAATCCAAAACCTCCATTTTTCTTCATAAAGCTTGATGAATGAGGCTCTCTGGACCTCTATGGATCCAGATCCAAAGCCTCATCTCTAGTAAGGGACTATTTGGCCATCAATCAACACAACAAAGGCCACAAGAAACCCTAAATCCAAATATACTTCACAAAACAGAAGATGAGCCGAAATCATACCTTTAGATCGATGATCTAAGCTTCAAATCCACGGAATAGCAACCTCCTTTGCTTCCTCTTGGCTAGAACCTCCCTCTTCTTTGCTAAAGAACACACAAAGGTCAAGAAATGCTTCCTTTCTCTCTCAAAACGTTCAAGCACTCTAGGGTTTCTCTCTATGGACTGCTAAGTACAAATGACGGCCATAAGGCCCTTTAAATAGGTCCCTAACCCAAGAAATTAGGGTTTCATTAAACAGCACGGACTCGCCGAGTCCATATCCTGGACTCGCCGAGTCCAAGCGAATCCCGCGCCCAGAATTGCGACCCTACTCGGCGAGTCTGGGCTCCAACTCGCCGAGTCCCCTCTCAGAGCACCAAAATCATAAACAATAAAGATACCTGGAAATCCGGGCTGTTACAGTTGCTCTCACCATATGAGGTATCAAAGGAGTTTCGTGAAGGAGTTATTAGATGTTTGAATTCAATGATTATTGGTTCATGTTTGTGCTCCAACAAGTCTTGCAATTGCAAACAAAGAAACCCCGAGGAATGTTTACTTGCATTCCTTCATTCTCAGTTTGCAATCGTTACTGTTGGTCACTGGCTGTCACTTTTATTGAAAGTAGGTACTTATATTTATTTTGTTACCAATTTATAGATTTGAAATGACATTGATGAGGATGGAAGTGCTTCTTCAGTTTTAGGTCTTTAAGTTGAATTAACACTTTCTTTGTGCTTCCATGCAGTTAGGACCCTTTTTCACCTACTGAAATCAACAGGAACTTGTCTTCCTCATCTTCTAATAAACCTGTTCCTTGATCTTTGTCCACTGTTTCATCTACAATGCTATGTACCTTGAACACAGAGCAAAGTGATCACATAGCCGATCCACCAACATGCTCTCCAAGCAATTTTGAAGCACACCAGTTATCAATACCCCAAGAATAACTGAGTGTACATTTGCGCATCATTACATTATTTAGCTAGAAATATTTTCAAGGAAGATGATAATTTCAAATCATAATTAGGTTTTAAATACTAGATGCGAGAGCTAACACATGGGTTCAGTGCCAGAATATAATGAATTAAGTGTTTTAGTGGAACTAATTGTCCTTTGTCAACCTCACAGTTCCATCTTCACAACCTGTTGCTATGAAAGCTGATTGAAAAAGGTGAGCCTGCTTTTCATCTGAACTCAACTGTGTATGATCATCGACAATGAAACATAACGAGTGCTTCTCTCTGCTATGGGATTGTAGATGGAGATTCTGGGTGTATGAGAGAATAGGTAGTTAGACAACATCTCGCATGAGAAAATCAATCCAATGATAAGACAATAATACTAAAAGAATGAAAGAGGGACAATGTTTAGGTATACTCACTAATCACTAGCCACTAACCAGAACTCCTTGATAATCTAACATTCATATAAACACATTGGAAATGGAGGTCGTTCTTTCTAACAGATGGTTAGTGTTTATGATACTATATTTGATGACGTATACTCCTCTTTAATTGGGAAAAAAGAGACGTGATATTAAAAAGTGTATAAAGCAAGATCAAGATAGGCAACAGGTAGAGGGAGATGAAAATGAGAGAACCTTTGTCTCAGTTGACAAATTCCATATTAAATATTCAGCTAATGTGAAGCCTATTGCATAGTTCTTGGATTTTGTCTTATTTGACTCACCAGTAAATAAAATATAAAGCTAAATGCAAGACACAGCAAGATTCAGAACTTGAGTTCTATGGTTATAAGTTAAAGTAGAGATGAAGTTCCTAATTATCACAAGAAGGTTTGATTTCAAAAGTTACATTTCTGTCTGTTTTGTTTTCACCTTTATGATTCTATTAAGTAATAACACATTTGTTCCTAACTTTTCCCAAAAAGGAAAAGAGGTGTGATACTTGGTGTCCAGGGAAACTTCCAAAAAAGATGCAGGATTTCTTGTAAGAGACACAATTGTTTTTGTTTGTGAAATCTTGGATTGTTGCCCATGATTCGAGTTTGCTGATCTTAAGGTCAGTAGTCTCTTAATTCCTTATCTTTTTTCATTCTCCTTTTCTTTTATAGTAAAAAGTTTATCTTTTTTTAGGTCATCTGCCTTTGACTTTTAGAACTCCACCTGTTAGTCCACCTAGACCAAGTTACTTAATAGGAATTGGAATGAGAAGAGTCTGTTCACTGGAGTTCAGACCACACTTAATGGATTCAGGGCTTGCAGATCCTCTTTTAGGCTCACCAGGAGTTCTAGGAGCTTTAGAGAGATGCTTTTTACATCAATCAACTATTTACAACTAGAGCTGCAATCATTTCTCAAAGCCTCTTCTTTAAAGATGCAAGCAGATCGGGTATTACCCGCTACCCGTGGGGATCCAACCCCAACGAATCGGGTATTCCCCGTCTTATCGGGTAACAGTTCGGGGATGGGAATTCAATTTCTTACCCGAAACAGGGACGGGGCGGGGACGGATATACTATTATTCACCCCATTTAAGACCCAGTATATATATATATATATATATATATATATATATATATATATATATATATATATATATATATATATATAAAAGAAAGAAGATCAACTTTACCAGGATTTTCAATCTTTTTTTTCATAAAATAACCAACAGGTATAAATTAGAAATTTCAAATATCACAATAAATGTAAAAGGTGATCTTTTTAAATGTGGTTATTATAATCTAGCTTTGTTTACTTGTCAGGTGTTTAAAAGGATCATCAATGTTTTAACTATCTTTATTTCATCATTCAAGGTAGAAGGAATCATCCAGGTTGTAAAAAAATATGTTATAAAAATTTTTGATTCTCCAAAAATCATTCTCTAAGATCACAGAGAGAAGTTTTCTACTAAAGATGGAGCTCCATCTGTCATATTATCTAAGTTTCATGAATGATGATTTCTATGGACAGTGATGTAGATGAAATAAATTCTTCCAAATTTACCCTTAGACAGAGGACAAGTAGTTTACATCATTGTTAAGATGTTGGTCTCGAGTAATTGGTGAAAATCACCCTGTTAAAATCTTTTCTAGCCAAAATTTGATGTATCTCCAGCTTTTTTTTTTTTTTTTTTTATCTTTTTCTAGCTTAAATACCATGACATAGGACGTGAAAGGGATCCTTATCCTTATGTTGAAGCACTAACTCTATAACTAACCGTTTTTTTGTGTTTAAATTTCTTGCATTCTAATGATCTTTATTTTTGACAGAAAATGGTCAATGGTGGAACAGTCACCAGCTGGATTTGCATAAATTTTGCACGAAATGTTCAAGATAATATTGCTAAAGCTTTATGTCAAGAGCTTGCACAGATGTGCAATACCTCTGGCATGCTGTAATAAACTAATAACTGATAGTACATTTGCACTAACTAGATTTGCTTATAATATTATGCCATGGTTCCATATGTCATTGACACATCATTTGGACCAATGGAAGCAAGTTTAGACCTGGCTTCAAAGGTTCAACACATGAAACATTGTTTAATTTTGTTTTCTGAGATAATGTTAAGGCGTGGTGTTCATGATAGATACTGTTTGCAGATATTGACAAGTGGTATGATTAGTGGCGATCAGTTGGAAGTCAAACGGATATTTGCATTAATTTCACAACCCCTTGAGGACTTTAAAGATCTTTACTATCCATCATTTTTTGAATGGGTTTCATGTAAGGTACAAACCTTTTCCTCCAATCAAATTTATCTTATTAAAGGGGCTTTGTTTCTGCTATATGCCAATATGCTTTCTTGAGACTCTAGTTCTTTTGGGTTCTACTTGGTGGATACAGGTTTTTTCATACTACATCTTTATGGAGGATATATTGGATAGCCATGCAATCTCAGTTCTATTAGGTAAGTAAATGGAAGATACATTGTTATTTCATCAAATTATCCCTTTATTATATATTTATGTTGTCTTTGTGTCCAATTCAGGTGTGTATTCTTTTAATAGTAGAATGAAAATGACAAGTGATTTTGTGTTGTGTTACAGGGTTGATGAAACTGAATAGCTCTAGAGTTAGGAGAGGAAAAGAAAGCTCAAGCTGAAAGAGATAAGATGCTGCAAATACAAGTGTTGCATTCTTCATTTCAATTGTTAGTATGAAACACATATTAGATTAGATGAATGCAAATTTATAGATTGTAAGAAATAGATTTGTATGACATTAAATTTTATGTAAAGGGTTGTATTTTTTGTATATGGTATTTTATTTCTATTATGAGACATTAAATGCAAATTTAATTTAAAAATTAATAAGTATATAAATATATTTTTTTAAACATTTAAATTTACGATACGCAAAAATGTCTGTCATCTTCATTTATGACATGGCCTTTCTTGATAAAGGTTTTAATGATACGCATTGCGTGTCATAAATGCGCGTCGTCTATAGACGACACGCAAAAGCGTGTCGCCTCTCATTATGACAGGGCCTTCCTTAACGCACATTTGCGCATCGTCTGAGCGTATCACAACACACATTGCGCATCGTAAAAGGCTGTTTTTCTAGTAGTGGACCCATATGGCATCCATGGACAGCATAAGCAACATCCATGTTGACCAATGACCCATATGCCCCATACCTAATCCATGGAAATCATAAGCCACTACCGTGTTGACCAATGACCCATATGTCATCTATGGACACCATAAGCAACCACTATGTTGACCAATGACCCATATGTCATCCATGGACACCATAAGCAACTACCTTGTTGACAAATGACCCATATGTCATCCATGGACACCGTAAGCACATACCATGTTGACCAATAACACATATGTCACCATAATCTCATTTATTGACACCATGTTGACCAATGACCCACATGTGTTCCATGGACACCATAAACCACTACCATGTTGACCAATGACCCATATGTCATCCATGGACACTATAAGAAACTAACATGTTGATCAATTACCCATATGTCATCAATATCTCATCCATGCACGCCATAAACCACTACCATGTTGACCAATGACCCATATGTCACCCATGAACACCATAAGCATCTACCATGTTGACCAATGACCCATATGTCATCCATATCTCATCCATGGACACCATAAGCCACTACCATGTTAACCAATGACCCATACATAATCCATGGACAGCATAAGCAACTACCATGTTGACCAATGAACCAAATGTCATCAATGGACACCATAAGGAACTACCATGTTAACCAATGACCCATATGTAATCCATATCTCATCCATGGACACCATACACAACTACCATGTGGACCAATGACGTATATGTCATTCATATCTCATCCATGGATTCCATAAGCAACTACCATGTTGACCAATGACCCATATATCATCCATGGACACCATAAGGCACTACCATGTTGACCAATGCCCTATATGTCATTCATGGACACCATAAGCAACTACCATGTAGACCAATGACCCATATGTCATCCATATCTCATCCATGTACACCACAAGCTCTTACCATGTAGACCAATGACCCATATGTCATCTATAGACACTATAAGAAACTACCATCTTCACCAATGAACCATATGTCATCCATGGACACCATACACAACCACCATGTTGACCATTGACCCATATGTCCCATATCTCATCCATGGACACCATACGCCACTACCATGTTAACCAATGACGCATATGTCGTCTATGGACACCGTAAGCAACTACCATGTTCACCAATGACCCATATGTCATCCGTAGACACCATAAGCAACTACCATGTTCACCAATGACCCATATGTCATCTATATCTCATCCATGGACACCATAAGCCACTACCATGTTGACTAATGACCCATATGTCATCCATGGACACCATAAGCAACTACCATGTTGACCAATGACCCATATGTCATCCATGGACAACATAAGCCACTACCATGTTGACCAATGACCTATATGTCATCCATGGACACCATAAGCAACTACCATGTTGACCACTAACCGATATGTCATCTATATCTCATCGATGGACTCCATAAGCAACTACCATGTTGACCAATGACCCATATGTCATCCATGGACACCATAAGCAACTACCATGTTGAACAATAACCCATATGTCTTTCTATGAACACCATAAGCAACTACCATGTTGACCAATGACCCATATGTCATCCATAGACACTATAAGCAACTACCATGTTGACCAATGACCCATATGTCATCGTAATCTCATCCAAAGACACCATAAGCCACTACCATGTTGACAATGACCCATACGCCATCCATGGACACCATATGAAACTACCAATTTAACCAATGACCTATATATCATCCATGGACACCATCAGTGACTACCATGTTGACCAATGACCCTTATGTCATGCATATCTCTTCCATGGAAACCATAAGCGACTACTATGTTGACCAATGATGTATATGTCATCCATGGACACCATAAGCAACTACCATGTTGACCAATGACCAAGATGTCATCCATATCTCATCCATGGACACCATAAGCAACCACCATGTTGACCAATGACTCATATGTTATCCATGGACACCATAAGCAATTACCATGTTGCCCAACGACCCATATATCATCCATAGACACCATAAGCAACTACCATGTTGACCGATGGCCATATGTCATCCATATCTCATCCATGGACACCATAAGCAACTACCATGTTGACCAATGACCCATATGTCATCCATATATCATCCATGGTCACCATTAGCAACTACCATGTTAACCAATGACCCATATATCATCTATGGACACATTAAGCAACTACCATGTTAACCAATGACCCGTATGGCATCCATGGACACCATCAGTAACAACCATGTTGATCAATGACCCATATGCCCCATATCGCATCCATGGAAATAATAAGCCACTACCATGTTGACGAATGAACCATATGTCATCTATGGACACCATAAGAAACTACTATGTTGACTAATGACCCATATGTCATCCATGGACACCCTAAGCAACTACCATGTTGACCAATGACCCATATGTCATCCATGGACACCGTAAGCAAATACCATGTTGGCCAATAACACATATGTCACCATAATCTCATTTATGGACACCATCAGCCACTACCATGTTGACCAGTGACCCACATGTGTTCCATGGACACCATAAGCCACTACCATGTTGACCAATGACCCATATGTCATCCATGGACATCATCAGCGACTACCATATTGACCAATGATCCTTATGTCATCCATATCTCTTCCATGGAAACGATAAGCGACTATTATGTTGACCAATGATGTATATTTCATCCATGGACACCATAAGCAGCTCCCATGTTGACCAATGACCAAAATGTCATCCATATCTCATCCATGGACACCATAAGCCACCACCATGTTGACCAACGACCCATATGTCGTCCATAGACACCATAAGGAACTACCATGTTGACCGATGACGCATATGTCATCAATATCTCATCCATGGACACCATAAGCAACTACCATGTTGATCAATGACCCATATGTCATCCATATCTCATCTATGGCCACCATTAGTAACTACCATGTTGACCAATCACCAATATGTCATCTATGGACACCTTAAGAAACTACCATGTTGACCAATGACCCATATGGCATCCATGGACACCATCAACAACTACCATGTTGACCAATGACCCATATGCCCCATATCTCATCCATGGAAATCATAAGCCACTACCATGTTGACCAATGATCCATATGTCACCTATGGACATCATAAGTAACTAGTATGTTGACCAATGACCCATATGTCATCGATGGACACCATAAGTAACTACCATGTTGACCAATGACCCATATGTCATCCATGGACACCATAAGCAAATACCATGTTGACTAATGACACATATGTCATCATAATCTCAACTATGGACACCATCAGCCACTACTATGTTAAAAAATGAGCCATATGTGTTCCATGGACACTATAAGCCACTACCATGTTGAGTAATGACCCATATGTCATCCATGGACACCATAAGAAACTACCATGTTGACCAATTACTCATATGTCATCAATATCTCATCCATGCACACCATAAGCCACTACAATGTTGATGAATGACCCATATGTCACCCATAGACACCATAAGCAACTACCATGTTGACCAATGACCCGTATGTCATCTATATCTCATCCATGGACACCATAAGCCACTTCCATGTTGACCAATGACCCATATGTCATCCATGGACATCATAAGCAACTACCATGTTGACCAATGACCCATATGTCATCCATGGAAACCATAAGGAACTATCATGTTGACCAATGACCCATATGTCATCCATATCTCATCCATGGACACCATACGCAACTACCATGTTGACCAATGACCCATATGTAAGGTCCTTGATCGATGGATCTTCACCAATGATCAATTAAGCAAATGAAATAAAGAAGAAGTTGAGTAGAAGAATGATTAAAATTGAGCTTGCATACGATTAAAGTTATAAATCGTCTGATACAACTCAATGGACCGAAAACCACAGTGAACAACTGCTACAAATGACAACCTGACAACCTATTTATACCAACATACATTGACCGAAAGCAGGTTTTCGGTCACACCCTGACCGAAAACCTTCCTAGACCGAAAACGCCAAAAAACCCAAAAAAAACTTCAAATAACAATCTCAAATTCCCTAACTCATCTATAGATGTATTGCCTAGCCCAAACCATATACTTTGACCTTTCAATCTCCCTTTGGTTTGCGGCTAGCAAGATTTAGTCTTTATCAACCTGCATCACATCGGTCCCTCCATCGATCCATTCCACATTCCCTTTTGGATAATTTCTGCCACCATGGAAGTGTACTCCATTGCAACATGATCGAAGATATCCTTAGCGACTTTAATTTGACCCAAAGACAAGTGATGTATATCCCACTTTCCAAACTGAAGCAGGTCATTTTTGTCATAGAGACGGAAACTGCCATTTGGAAGTTTGATGATAGCGGTAGCTGTTGTTTCATCAAAAATCCAGTAGAGCATGTTTTCAAGTGATCGGTCTTTGAAGTTTTGTAGCACGGGAACTTGCCTCACTTGGTTAATGGGAGTCCACATCACTGTTCTGAAAGGTCTATCTGTCTTTGGATCGATAATATCTGTGTATAGCTTGATGATAGACTCGGTAGTCTTCATGATAGGAAATCCCTTCTTTGTTTGATCTTCCAGAAATAACCTGAAGTGAGTTGCTTGAGGATTGCCTGATGGATTCGCAAACGGAGGGTTAACGAGGTCAGTGAGATCAACTCTTGTCCCAGATTCGAAATCATGAACATTCTTTTAGTATTCAACAATATTGTTCTTCCATCTCACGACCCACATGTTCAAATAGTCGTGGAATCCCCATGATCTGATTCTAGATCGATCACCATAAGAATGAACAAATCTCTTCTTTTCAAGGTCAGTACGAGTGATTTTTGGTTGACCTGGAGGCGTGTTGTCATCTGAATTTCGCTTGAACATGATTTGCTTTTTCTTGGAGGATTCTTTCAGCTTCGCTTTCTTGATGGCGATTATATGTGGAGCTTGGACAAGTTCTATGGGAAATTTATCATAAATCTTAGTTTTCTGAGATGTGGAGGAGTCACCAGGATGGGTTCCAGATGGTGGGTCAACTCGAAGGATTTCCACTGAGGACTTGAATTTGTCACCAAGTTCCTCTATGAGCTTTTGTTTCATGTCAAAGTAGCATGCTGATAGAGCTCCAAGGTGAGTCTCAATTACTAAAAGTTTCTTAGTCTTTAGTGACTTATCTGCCTCAAGATCATCGATACGAACAATGAGCTGCGCATTGGTGGCCTCAAAATCAACAATTTGGGACGAATGTTGACTGATCACAAGGTATTTCTCGATAAGCTTCTGGTTTAACACACCAATATCTTTTCCCAGCTCAGGCACCGAGGAATAATCATCTACAGACAAACATTTCTCAAAAGATATTCCTTTTCCATGAGAAGAATGAGTTGGACTTAATTGCTGGGCCATATGCATTGCTAGCCTCTCAGAGGCAGCATCATGATCTGGCCTTGGAGGAGATGATCCCTGGCCAACAGACAAACCACCAGCTTCATGAATTGAGCTGGGACCTTCTTGAGTGGGTAAAAATGAGGAAGGGGAAAATGTTGTAGATGGAGGAGTCACGGTAGTTTGAGTCAGGTCGGGAAAAATTACTCCCAGCCTTGGATCATTTCTGCGTCTCTTCAAAGGAGGCTGGGAGGTCAGAGTTGTTTGGGAATCACTTACAATGGGCTCGGATGTTGGAACAACATCGTCAATGGGAGGAATCCCTGATGATGTGTCCATAAGAATTGATGAATCAACCATCTGAACGGTAGATGGAGGCACAGTCTCTTGAACATCAGCTTTATCCCTTATCTTCGGTGTTGGATGAGCACCATCATGGATACAGTCGAAGAAGTCATCAAGGTCTTCATTAGACAAAAGGTTCTCATTTACACCATAATTCACTACTACATCATCTTTGTCATAACCGGATAATTCAAGATCCTCATAATCATCATCTTCTCCTCCTTCACTGAAAGTGAAAGGCTGAATTAGTGGTTTGGTCTAGGCTTTGCATTGTAATAGTGATTTTGTATAGATAGAGTATTTTGGTAGGCTTGGTGGTTGGTTTACGAGTCTGTAATGAGTTTACGGCCGTAAACACCTTACGACCGTAAACTCTTTTCGGTCGTAGTTCCCTATATATAGAGGGTTAACCAGTCATATTTTGTTGTTGATGCCTAACTGTTCACGGTCGTATATCGAGTTGTACCAGACGTTTTCAGCAATAGAATGTGTGAAAGCTTGATTCCTTTTCTTTTCTACTATTATTCTCGTTTCTGTGATTGTGTTTGCTATTGATCACTGGTAAGATCCATTCTCAGGACCTTACAATTGGTATATGAGCAAAACCAGCATCAAAGGCACTCTACAATCGATCTTGGAGCGAGTTTTCATTGATTTGAGACTAAAGTCTGAAACTGCTGCAAAAAGGGTTTTTAGACTAGTCGAAAAGCTACAATATTCAAGTTTTCGGCCCGAGCTTACAGCTGTAATCACTGTTTATGGCCGCAAACTCTTGAAAATTCTTGAACCGTAAAATCGAACTCTTGAGCCGTGAATAAGGAATATTCATCAACCGAAAACTGTTTACTCTTGGACCATAAGCTTCAGACCGTGAACCTCTTTCGACCGTAAACTCAGAGTTTATGGCCGTAATCTACAGCTTGACCGTAAACATCGTTTACGGCAGTAAACTGTTCTTGTCCAGAAGCTTAATTAATCATAAATAACTTAAATTTCCGTATCATATTAATTAAATAAAAAATTTAATGGATTCTTAAAGTCAAACAAATCATCACGAGTTGGATTCAGTAATGGGCACGACCACCCGGATTCCTAGACTTTTATCCGCTGAAGGCTTCCCAGAATGGAAGTATAGAATTGAGAAATACATAAAAATGAAAGATTTCAAAATCTGGAAATTGATAATCAAGGATCCAGTCAGAATAACCACTACAGTTGCAGGGCAAGTGGTTGACAAGAAGATAGAAAACTACACGGATGAAGACTTCAAGAAAGTTGAAGAGCAGGAGAAGGCTTTGGCCACTTTGACCATGGCCCTGTCTACAAATATTGTTCAAGGTTTCAGGGAGTATACCTCTGCTAAGGCTTTATGGGAAACCCTAATTGAGATCTATGAGGGGAACGAAGACATGCAGGAGAGTCTCCAAGATCTGTTGCAACAACGATTCAATATGTTCAACTATGTTCTTGGAGAGACTCTTGAAGCACAGCTGCAACGGTTCACATCTCTCAATACTGAAATGACTGTAGCTAGGATTTTCTATACAAAGTCAGAGATAAACAAGAAGCTACTGACTTCTCTCCCAAAATCTTGGGACATGAATGTAGATGTCATCAAGAAGACTAAGTACCTTAGCCTCTCACTCTTGCTGAAGTGATGGCTGTCATCAAGGCTTGTGATATCGATGACAAACAGCGAGAGATCAACCATGTGAACTCATACTCAGCTGCGAACCTTGGCATCTCTACTAACAATGCTCTTTCATCTTTTTCTCTTTCTCTTCCTTCTGCAGGTTAATCATTTACTACTCCGTAAGCTCAAATTCATTCTTTTCCCACTCCATCAACTTCCTCTGCATCAGCCATGCCTTTCTCACAGAATCAATTGTTCGTGGTTTCTCAAGCTACTTGATCCTCAACTGGGGCTTCTTCTTCAAGGGGAAAGGAGGGTGATGAAAATCTTGCATTTGCTTCAGGGCTTGTCAATTGCTACAATGCACTCGTAGCCGGGGATCTTCCACCCCAACTATCATTTGTCGATCTCGATCAGATTCACCCTAAAGATGTTGAAGAAATGGATATTACATGGCAAATTGCCATGGCAGTTTTTAGGGCGAAACAGTTTGCCAAAAAGATGAAAGAACAACTAGGGGATGAGTGCTGACAAGAAAGTTGGGTTCAGCAAGGGAAAGGTGCGATGTTTCAACTGCCACGAGCTAGGGCATTTTGCTCGTGATTGTCCATAGCCAGATAAAAGATTAAATAATGATAGGACAATACTTGCAGTTGGAAACAATCGAAGTGGTGCTCAGATAAACAATGAGAAGGCTATGGTTGCACAGTCATTCAACTGGGAGGATCAGATGCAGGACCTGAACTTGTCTGTACCTGAAAATGCCCACCTGGCGCAGGTCTGTGATGATGCTCCGGTAGAGATTGTGGCAGTTGAAGACAAAATGATGGAGCTGCATTTTGCGTTGATGGTATCTTCTTCTCATGAACCAAATACAACCGAGGTAAGTCTACCATCATGCTCTCAAGCTTGTATTGATTATGTTAAAATTCTGCATGAGAAAATTGAGACATTAGGTAGTGAAGTAGAAAGCCATAACATTCTCCGTGAACTTAATGAATCACTAAAAAGGGAAGTAGAAGACCTTAGATATGAAGGTTACCAACTCATAAAAGGTCAAAAACCACTTAAAGCCCAATTGGAGTCCAAAATAAAGGAATTTAGGAGACTTCAGGAAGACTACAGTAATAAATGCGAAAATTATGATTATGTAGTGAAACACAACACTGAACTAGTGGCTGAAAATGAATCTTTAAAGGGCAAATTTGAAACCGCCGATTTTGATTTTAGAAAATATGATGTCTGAAGTGAGGTAGTTGCAAATATGATAGACCACTGCATGCAATTTAAGAGAAATCAATCAAAGGGTCTAGGTTATAATCAAGTGCCCCCTCCTTTCAATCATTCATATCAACACAAGCCCTTGTCCAAAGAAGAGATTGCCAATGAACCATTTATGGTTTATGGAAAGCCATCTGGTTTTGTTTCGGGAGGATTTATTAATGATGAAAGTACTAACATTTCTACTTCTCGTGCAAATCAATCCTTGAATCAGTCAAAGCACGAAGTTGAAGGATCTGTTTTTGAAAATAAAATCGAGTCTAAACCTGAAGTTTTAGTTTTGAATATAGACAATATATTTTCTGATGTTTCAAATGACAATGTTTTTTGTGGTGGTGTTTCTATTGTTTCTGATACTGTTTTGAATGGTTTGAAAGTGTCTGCTTTGAACAATTTAGTTGACAATTCTGATGTGTGTGATAATAATTTTCAAGAACCACCAGTTTCACAACTTTCCCCATCTGATGCACCCTCACTTGCCTCACAACCTAATTCTCATTCATGTTCTTGTGAGAGAAGCAAGGGTGTTGAGATGGAAAACAAATCTGATGAATGTAGTACAAGTTATAACAATAACAAACATATTTGTTTCAATTGTGGAGTTGGTGGCCATATAGCATGAAATTGTCAAAATCGTATGTTTGTACACTTCGAATTTCCAAGAGGAGAAAATGAATTCAGAGGAAGGTCTTTAAATAGAAAGTCCTCTAGAAATCGTTCCAGGAATGATGATTGGAAAGATGATCGGAGTAGAAAAAGGACCATTTTTCAAAAACATAAAAAGGTTTTTCCTTACAAAGTCCCTGGCAGTTTGCCAAAACCGACAATGGTTAAGCCAAGGTCGGTTTCGTCAACAAGCAGCAGTGAGTCTTCAACCAACTCTGATAAAAAACCCACATGCTTCAAGAGAACTGATAAACATTCAATCTCAAAATCACCCGGGACTATTAGAAAACAAAATTATTAATGGCTGCCCAAACTAGCTTCCAATTCATCTTCCGTGTCCTCTGAAAAATCCAAAAATTATCAATTTGAAAAGGCATTGGGACCACCCAGGAAAATGATGACCTGGGTTCCCAAATCTAATTAAACCCGCACATTTTGCAAGGACAGTTGTGGGGGAATGTCGTTAGACCCTGGTTCGTCGACAGCGGTTGTTCCCGACATATGACAGGAGATATCGCCAAACTGCACAACATTCAATCATTTATTGGGGGATACATCTCCTTTGCGGATGGACAAGGTGGCAAGATCACTCAAAGAGGGACTGTCAGAAACAGGGTTATAAGTATCGAGAATGTTAATTTTGCTCCCGAACGGAAGCATAGTTTGTTAAGTGTATCCCAGATCTGTGACAAGGGTTATTCTACGCATTTCTCTGATAAGGAATTCATGATTCTCAAGCCAGGCTTTGTCATCTCAGAAGAGTGGATTCTCGTAAAATCTAAAAGGGATGGGAATGCCTATATCATTGATATGAATAGCAATCTTCCAGAACAAGTTACGTGCCTTTTCTCCAAGATCTCCGAACAAACTGCAATGCTGTGGCACAAAAGACTACGTCATGCGAATGCCAAGAACTTGAATCGTCTTGCAAAAAATGAGATGGTCCGTGGATTGCCTATCATGATAATAAAATTATAATCATCTATATGTATGTGTCATGTCATTGGTAAATTGTCCTAAAATTGTCACAAATTTTTCGTGTTTAAGTGGACCACAATACTGGCGATCGATCAGACGAAGACGTGAAAATAAGGGTACCGAAAAGTGGAATAAGGCTGTCCAACAACTTTGATCTCAGCGCACAAATTCTTTCTCAATAATTAAATTTTTAAGTTGTATATTTTAATTGGAGTCAATTTAATTTTAATTTTAATTTTATTTTTAATTTTTATTTTGTTAACCGCTAAAATAAAATTTGTTTTTTTTTTCTTAATTTTAATTTTATTAATTTTTGCAAAGTTAATTTAATTTAATTTATTTTTAATTTTATTTTTAATATTAATCCTCAAAATATTTTTTAATAATTTTTTGAAAAATATTAGACTGTGTTGGAGACTGCCTTATACTGTGTGGCTATCAGGTAAATGTGAAATGGGTATAAATAGGAGTTTACCGCTGGAATCTCCATCAGTTTTCTGATTCCGGCTGTAAACTCCTCTCCACTCTCTCTCTTTCTTCGAAAATTTTTTTCATCAAATCTTACGAATCTAATCTGATAGTCTCGAAGGTAATGAGTTTTAGACCAGGAATATGTATCTTATTGCATGATTCACTGCGTTTTTTAGGCGGAAATCGAGAAAGAAGAGTCGTCGGAGTTTGCGGCCCAAGCTTACGGCCATAAACTGCTTGCGACCGTAAACTCCGCAGATGGTCGATAATTTACTGGCAAGGGGTTTACGACCATCAACTGCTTGCGACCGTAAACACCGCAGATGGTCGATAATTTACTGGCAAGGGGTTTACGGCCGTAAACTCCTGTTGACCGCAAACTCCCTGTTGACCGCAAACTTCAATGTTGACTAAAAAAAAATTGACCTAATTTTAAAATTGTTATGTTATTGTTGGGATCAAAATTAAATTGTCTAGAAACATTTGTTGTTTGTTTGGTTCTTTCTGTCTTACTTGGTATGGTTAGTGCAGGTCAATGGGGAACCTCAAATTTGCGGACATGCATAATCTGGCTATTGTTTTGGCGGATCCTCCAGCTGTTCACTCGGACCTCAAGTCGATGATCCACGGACTCAGGGAATGCTGTCTGTCATCAGTTATCACTGTCAATCCAGTTGTTTACCAGAATTTGATCAGAGAGTTCTGAGCGACTGCTAAAATGGAAATGGATGATGTTGGAGTTTTTGTTATTAAAGCTACTATAAAAGGACGTGAGATAGTGAGCATTGAGGGCTTTATCAGAGATACGTTGCTGATTGACGATCAACCTAATTTTCCCACGGAGATTGGGATTGAGGATGCTCAGAGAATTCTAAGGAGGATTGGATATAAAGGCACTTCACCTCCAACTTTAAAGAATCTCTTACCTCTGTATTGGAGATTTTTGGTGCATGTGTTCGTTAGCTGCATTTCAGGAAGAAGATCAGGAGCTGATGAAATTTTAATGAGGAATACTGGAGAGATCGTTTCTCTTGCTGGCAGAGTAAATTTCAACTTTTCTAGATTTATCTTGGATGAGTTTACGGTAAACATCAGGGCCTCAACCCGGGATACTTTCTTATTGTATCCTAGGTTCGTTAAATTGTTTATCAATACTCAGTTTCCAGATATGGTGAAGGAAGGCGATACTCTTGATATGAAATCACTGGGTCCTCACACCGTAGGGCTCATCAATCAAAACTGGAGAGGAAAAGTTATTTTTCAAGGAAAGTATCCTTTCGAGAAGTTTGGAAAGTTCGCCGAACTGAATGTGTCCACAGAATCTTATGGATCCTCTGACAAGGCATCTTCTGAGCCTGAATCTTCTGAGAAATCATCTGCAAACGACAATGTTATTACCGTATCTGACGATGAGAATAGAGAAGAAGAATAGACTCCGACTCCTGAAGCTAATGTGGTGGAAGAACATGATTTGATCCCTGCTAATGTTCAACGTGACTATGTTGAAAGGACTGTAGCAACTGAGACGGAAGTTGAGGGAGATAAACATGATTCTTTTGATGGTCTTGATCTTACCGGATTTGACCATGATGATATTGCTGCATCTCTTGCAAGTAGTGCTAATTTTGTAAAAAACGAGAACCTTGACACGATTTTCAGCGATGTCGACGAATTCGTTCCTCCAACGAAAAAGACAAGGGAGCCTGATGAAGTTCTTGAAACTACACTTCCTACCACAAACCAAATGGCGAATACTTCCACTCCCATGGAGACGGCTATAGGATTTCCTCCTCTTGTTTCTGTTTCTCCTACTATACAGCCATTCATGAGTGATCTTACATCAACATAGACCAGTCAACCCCCATTGAAGAAAAGAAGGGATCCAAGGCAAAGTGATCTAATTGCAGATCTTGTTAGTGTCCTTTCAGTACAACCTACCACCACTCCTAGTCTTACTACAACGAAGCTTTTTACTATAGGACCAGACACCACTTTTGAAGTTGGCGGATCTTCTTTTCCACCAGGGTTTTCTCCTCCACGATCTGATCACGATGATGCTTCTGTGAGATTAGCCAGGAACTTGGCTGAGGAGCAATTTTTGATGCCTCCCCCTCGCAGTAAAGGTATTGTTATTGGGGATGGCAGTTCTAGAGGAGACAATCTCACTATTTTTAGGCTACAGAAGAAGATACCAATGCTTAGTCAGAAGAACATTCAGCTTGACATCCATGTTTTGGATCTTCAAGTTGAAAATACAAAGCTTAATGTTCAAGTATCTGAACTTCAATCTGACAATTCAAAGATCGGTGTGCAAGTAGTTGATCTTCTTAAGGACAAAGCATTAAAGTCATAGAAGATTTCTGATCTTCAAGATCATTTCAGTCTTTTGACTTCAAGCTATTTTGAGCTAAAGAAGAAGCTTGAGGAAGACCTCGGTGATAAATATCAAACGTATGCTGATGAATACAAAATAAGTCTTCATGTTCAAGCCTTTCCAGTCACAATGCCAACTGGTCAGACATCAGGGGATGTTGATCGCGTTGAGAATGACCCTCCCCAAGTCCCTCATGTCTCAGCAATAATAAGTGATGCTCAGGAAGAAGCAGCTAAGAAGGGACAACTGTTGTTAAAAAGGAACCCTAACCAGAATGCTTCTTGGGATGAACCTGAAATTACTGTGACTGATCTTGAGGTTGTTTGATTTAGAGATACATTCGGCGATAGATCGGGAATGGTTTCTGTGGGATTTCATGATCCTCTCAAGATGTGGATCGTGCTAAGAAAGAGTGGCGAATCTGAGCTTTACAGAGATAGTCATGATTTCAATTCATGGACTAGGGTAGATTTGACAGAATTGTCACGAGCTCCTTTTTCAAATCTAACAAATAATCCACGAACGACCTAGTTCAAGCACTTCCTTGAAGATCAGGTTAAAAAGGGGTTTCCTTCCATGAAAACTGATGAGTCCGTTATGTTGGAGCATCCTAATATTATTGATCAAAAAACTGATAAACCTCTGCAAGTTGTGATGTGGCCTGCAACTAAACAGGTTAAACAGTTCCCTGTGCTTCAGAATTAACAAGATGGATCTCTAAGCTCAATGGAGTGTTGGGTTTTCGATGAGATTACTTCAGCTGCGGTAATCAAGCTCAAGAATGGATGCATTCGACCCTATGACCGAAGAGATTTGTTACAATTCTAAATGTGGGACATTCATCACCTAAGCAACTTTCAGATATTGGTTGCAGAGGATATTTTTAAGGATGCTGCGAAGGTATATACGACCATGGTTGCTGAGATTCTTAATTTGCGTATGTGGAATGGGGTGATGGGGCAAGCGGACGTTATGGTAGTCAACAAGGGTTAACTTCAAGATAGTACCAAACCAAGGGGGAGATTGAAAGGCTCAATTAGTGGTTTGGTCTAGGCTTTGCATTGTAATAGTGGTTTTGTATAGATAGAGTATTTTGGTAGGCTTGGTGGTTGGTTTACGAGTCTGTAATGAGTTTACGGTCATAAACACCTTATGGTCGTAAACTCTTTTCGATTGTAGTTCCCTATATATATATATATATATATATATATATATATATATATATATATATATATATATATATATATGGTTAGCCATTCGTGTTTTGTTGTTGATGCCAAATTGTTCACGGTCGTATATCGAGTTATACCATATGTTTTCAGCAATAGTACGTGTGCAAGCTTGATTCCTTTTCTTTACTATTATTATTCTCGTTTCTGTGATTGTGTTTGCTATTGACCATTGGTAAGATCCATTCTCAGGACCTTACAGAAACCACTTTGAACTGCCGTATTCATAAGATCATGCTCTTCAGCAACAATGGTAGACGGAGCAACATCTTCATTCTCATGGTCTGAAACGGTGATGACATCATCATTTATATTTGCATGATATGACGATACTTGATCTGTACACACTTGTTCCGGGGACCCATGAGATTCTGATGAGTCGGCCAGTTCCACAAACTTTCCAAATTTCACGAGTGGATACTTTCCCTGAAACGTGATTTTCCTTTTTTGATTTTGCTTGATGAGGATTATAGTGTTGGGACCAAATGCTTTCATATCTAGTATCTCTCCTATCTTGACCATCTCGGGATATTTCTTGTTGATAAAGATTTGAATGAATCTTGGGTACAGCAGGAATTGATCTTTTGACTTCTTGTTGGCATTTGTAGTCATCTCCTCCAAAATGAATTTTGAAAAATTGAAGTCAATCCCCGCAGCCAATGCAACAATTGCTTGAGTATTCCTTGAAGAGATCTCATCTGAGCCACCCTTCCTTCCAGAAATGCAGTTAACGAACACGTGAGCTAGAAACCTCCAGTAAGGAGGTAACAACATTTTCAAAGTGGGTGGGAAGACTCCTTTATATGCCATCTTCTCGAGATACTTCTCAACTAGACCCAGATTTATATCAGTCGGGTAAGTTGACTTATCATCCATCCTTAAAATATCCATGATAAATTGCTTAGTGACAACAACTTTACACCCTTTGACAAAAGCTTCAATGATCACTGAGCCATCTTCTCCTTTCTTGACATTAGCAGACTTCCAGAGCTCATTGATTAGGCTTAGATAGATGATTGGGTTCCAAGTCAGTGCAGTGGAGATGCGGCATTCCCTTAATCCGTACATCATTGACTTGAATTCATTATGTGCCACTGGAGGATCATCTAGGATAATTGACACGTTGTGACTTTCAGCAACCTTAAGACTTGCCATTTTTGCCTGAACAAACCTATCCAAGTGAGAAAAACTTTTGATGATAACAATTTAAAAATTATTTTCTCAATTAAATCAATTTAATTGGCCATTTGAACTAAAATTTGTTTGTAAAAAATGAGTTCTTGGTCAAAACAGTTTAGACCGAAAAGTCAATGACCGAACACTATTGGACCGAAAGCTTCTTAGAATCGAAACGGCTTAAACATGAGCCGATAAAGCTATGAGCAGGTGGATAGAAAACGGCTTGACCGAAAGCCAGTTAACCGATGAACCGAAAGCCAGTTTTCGGTCGAAAGCTCCTGACAGAAAACAAGTCGACCGAAAGCTCGCCGACAGTTCATTTTTTGATGATTTAGCCTCGATTTAGTGGTTGATTCACAGAAATAACAATGTATCCACGGTCGAAAACTTCATACCTGTAAGATTTGAGTATCAATTTCAAGAAATCACACAAAAATATTTTCGAGGTTAGAGACAAATTCTGGGAGTTTTCGGTCAGGATGAGGAAAATGAGGGGAGGAACTGATTTCGGTGAAGTCATTTACCTTTTATATCAGATCCAAACCCGAATCTATAACCCATGGGCTGCATCCCCTTTTAAAATTTTTAGGCCCAATACCCAAAACATTTTAAAAAAAAAACTCCTTGAGGATTAATTACAAATAAAAATAAAATAAAATAAAATAAAATAAAATAAAAATGAAATATTTTTTAAAATTTACCAATCCTAAAATGAAAATAAAATAAAATTAAAATTAAAATTAAATTAAAAATAAAACTAAAATTTGAATTTTAACCTAAATTTCACCACTATCTGAACTTAATAACCTTTTGAGATGTGGGATGAAATTTGTTGGACAATCATTTTCCATTTGTCAATACCTCTCATTTCATGAATAGATCTGGTCGATCGTCGGTATTATGGTCCACTTAAACACGAAAAATTGTGACAAATTTTAGATATGCTATAGTGACTGGACAGATTGATCCTAAGTTACTAGATAAAATTCCTAAGAACCATTTATCCGATGACGACCAAGGATATTGTTATCTACCTAAATTGTGCAGCGAGATCTACAGACAATCTATAATTGTTCAATTTTAGTTGTACTAGAACGTGTTTCCCGCTTCCTGATATACCCCAATAATCAAGGACATCCGAGATACTCCTTACTTTAGGTGAGCAGACAATTATTAGGAGAGAGGATAGATTTAGAATGCATATGCTGTACACCTAGGTCAGATCTCTTCCAATCACGCAGAGGGTGAAACATATGACTAACTAGAGTTTTAGAGGGATTGAGAAGCAGAAGGTTGCATATGCTGTGTACCAGGTCGGATTATTAATCACACAAAGGAGACACCATATGGCTAACAGATAGAAAGAATAGCATAGATAGAAGATGCATAGAGACAGATTTGCATATGTTGCAGTCCAGGTCGGATCTTTTGATCACACAGAGGAGGCAACATATGACTAACAGTAGGAAAGAAATAAAATAACTTTCTACAGACCTAATATATCGAAATTTCTAGTCGCCCCGTCAATACCGGAATTAAGGACAGAATCCGTACATCGAGGAAAAGTTAATCCACAGTTCTAGATGCGGGTTCTTTTAATGTGACCGGTAGATTCCCATGTATATCTCTCTGCTCAAATTACCCAAGCGTCGTATTGTCAGACTAAACGGAACTATCTAGGTCAACATTTATCAAGTCTCTAGATTACTTAATTTCATTTGTACCTAGTCAAGTACATTAAACTTTTCGTGCCTACCAGCGCATCGAACACAGAGCCTAGAAAATTTAGCTTTGGTACCTTACACATATTCAAATTGCCTGTTATCACAAGTTTTATATCACTTCCCATATATTTCTTACACAAAAGAATTATCTCAGTAATATTTTTGAGTTTTCTGGTTTTCTAATGTTTTTGGATTTTCTGTTTTCCTAATTTTTGTTTGGTTTTTGTTTATTTCTCCACTAAATTTGTGCATAGGTGAGAATGAAATATAAGTGCACAAATTTAAACTAACCTAAACAAAAATTAACCCTCAAAAGGAATCATTTTCAAAAAGTTTACCAGCACATCGAATCAAGCTTTGTTAAAGGGCTTTGTGAACAAATCCGCCACATTATTAGTAGTGGGAACCTGTTCTAGCTGAATGAGCGAGCGCTCATAACAATCTTTGATAAAATGAAATTTGATGTCGATGTGCTTGGTTTTTGATTGCTGGATCAGATTTTTAGCAATTTGGATTGCAGCCTCATTATCACCGAAGATAGGGGTTTCTTGAAAATTCAAACCGTAATCTAACAGCTGATGTTGGATCCATATGACTTGAGAGCAACAAGCAGATGCAGCCACGTATTCCTCTTCTGTTGTTGGGGTTGAGACAGTGTTCTGTTTCTTGCACTGCCAGGACACCAGCCGATCACTTAGAAATTGACATCCGCCTGAAGTCGATTTCGTGTCAAGCTCGTAGACTCCATAATTGCTGTCAGCAAAAACATACAGATGAAATTTAGAATTTTTCGGAGACCAAAGACCTAGTTTTGGGCTGCCTTTGAGGTACTGAAAAATTCTTTTGACAGCAATAACATGAGAAAGTTAGGATTAGCCTGAAAAACGCGCGCATTGACAATCCGCAAACATAACGTCTGGGTGACTTGCAGTTAGATACATCAGCGAACCGATCATCGATCTGTAGTATGTTTGATCTACGAATTCGCCTTAAATATCAGGAGTTAGCAGCGGTCTCTCCGCCATGGGTGTCAAGGCAGGTTTGGTGTCTCTGAACCCGAACTTCTCAAGGAAATCCTCCACATATTTGGCTTGATGGAGCAGGATTGCGGCTGAACGTTGTTGGACTTGAAGCCCCACAAACATGGTAATTTATGTTGGGTTTTGAGCATTCTAACACTCCTAAGTGTAACACCATGAAAATTTAAAACAATTTTTCATTTTTTAAAATGCATACTCTTCATAACATATCTTATAAAAATCTCTTTTATTTAGTTACAAAGCACAACTCCATTATTAATCCAGGATCCTCTTAACTCTTTCTCTGGTGTGTACTATCAAATCGGTGCCGTCCCGCGATCCAGATAAGAAAAAACCTGAAACACATAACACATAACATGATAAGCACAAAGCTTAGTGAGTTCCCCAAAATACCACATACAATACATATTACCCACTCGAGGCTATAACTCTGTTTGACCCTCTGGTCAATGTGTCTCAGTGGGACCCTCCAGTCCCATAACTCTGTGGACTCTGAAACATACATAGCATAAATCACATAGAAATAATGCAGTGTATCACATCATATAAATAGAATACAAAATACTCTGTCACATAACTCTAATTACCACTCTAGGTAAAGTATAGTGAGAAGACTCACCTCGGATGAAGAACAACTCCTATAATCACTGCTGCTACGCACCTGACTCTGACTCTGTGCCAAACCCACAATAAGTCCAACCTCTCACTTATTGGGTCGAAAGATAGACCACCTTATAGTCCATTAATGCCCTAAGCCCATTGGGCCCACCAAATCCCAATAATAAATTGGCCTTGCGGCCCAATTCCCAACAGAAAAGGCAAGTCCAAACCAAAGGCCCAAAGCACATACATACACTTCTCCAGTCCAAGATTCTATTACATGAGGTCCAAACTCCCGACCTAACACTCAAGGCCCAATAAAATGCTTAGCCCAAAAACCCCTAAAAGGAGTTTCGTGGGGCGTACCTCCTGGTAGGCTCAGTGTACCCAAGCACTCAAGAAATTGATCGGGGACCTCAACCCAGTACGCAGGGCATACTGGGATTATGCGGCGCGTACCCTCATACTTGCTTAATCCATTTTCTAGGTCTTAACTCGTTAAGACCTTAGCTCAACTCTTGGATCAGGACTTCCTAACATCTCTTACTCCATAAAGTTAACAAATTTAAGCCTTTGCATGGTTGATAAGGTCACAACACATAAAAACTCTTACTTTCTTAACCCAAAATGCTCATAACTCGTGCATGGGTAGATTCACACGATCAAGGCCTTATTTTTATGGTTCTCCACCACTAGAAACACTTAAAAGGACATGTTATTCAGCTCTGGAGTGCATCGACTCATAAAGCCTCAAGCTTTGGACCAAAAATCCTAAAATGGACCCTAATATGCACAAAACAAAAAGAGAGGGAAAGCTTAGAGCTTTATACCTTCAAATGGTGCTCTAGCCCCCAAGAAAGCTCAGATCCACAGCCGGTTCTTCAACTTCACTCCCTTCCATGCTCCTTCTTAACTCCCAAAAGCCCATAAGAACACAAACATGCTCATCATGGCCACTCACAAGCTCAAGAACGAATATTAGGGTTTTAGAGGGTTTATTAACTGAGGAAGGTGGCCAGAAATGAGACCATATCTTTCTTTATATAGGGGCGCTTCATTTAATTAGGGTTTCCTTCTGTGCCTAGTGCGCCCAGTGTACCTCCCCTAGTATGCCCAGCGTACTAGGTGGCTCTTGCTTAAGAAACACACGTATATGTACGCTAAATGTACGTATACGTACGCCCAACGTACTTCGCTGCCAAAAACCTCACTTAGGAACTTATCTTGCCAACTCTCCCAAACTTCCATAGCATCTTAAAAATGACTCGAATATCTAAAATCCTCATACCTATGGAAAGGTAATGAGATGCCTGACGCTTCTAGCAACTCGCCTCCACCCGAGACCTCCTAGCCCTCAACTCGCGGCCTATGAACCCTAGTCATGGATAATCCGAAACCGGGTGTTACACTAAGTGTACATGCAACCCTAAATACCTTGGATCTATGTTTTCTCTATTATACATGCAAATATGAACTTTCCAGGGTATTCATCCTAACTAACATAATAACATTGATTCATATGAATATATCAAGTTAGAATTACATACCTCTTTGATGTAGAATGTCTTCATTAAACTTGAGTACCTATTGCCCCAATTGTGACACCTCAAATGGTTCACCTAACACCAAATACACTTGGAATAACTTAAGAGAACATACACACTTCATGAAATCGGCTAGCCCTTCATTCTCACACATAGTCTGGTGCCGATTTTGTCAACAATAAGATGCTTATATAGTTAGTGACAATTAGGTAAACCCTAATTGTCATGGCTTTCCATTTCCTTGGATCCATGGGTTCAAATACACCATGGAGCATCTTATGGGTATTAGCCGAACTTAACAATCCATGAAGCCTTAGCCCACTATGCAAGTATGGATGATTTACACAATCAACCCATATATTTAATTAGTCTTCTTTTGATCACTTAATTAATCCTAGATTAATTCTTGACCAATACTAATTAAATAATCTTATTAATATATTAGAACTTATAATATATTAACAAACCTTAAGTGTTATTTATCTCATTATAGTCTATCCAAATGCATAATGCCATGCAACCCAAATAGACCATGCTAGGTCGGGTCAAGTCTTACCAATTATAGTTATGGACTTAGACATTAATCCAACAGTCTCTCACTTGGATAAGTCTAAAACTATTATTGCAAGTATGACTTCAAGAACTGACTGGCAATCGTAGCTCTCAAAAGCTTTTGTCGAACTCTGACCTTACCGATGATCTCTGACCTTTGTCAATGACTTGTCCATTAGATAAGGGATCATATATTTCTCCATTCTAGATATCGTATGGACTGAGACATGGATTATAATCATTCTATCTGTCCATTTGTTGTTTCCCGATTTTTGATTTATGACAACTGACTAATTGAACAAATCAAATCAGTCCAGTCCCGGCCGAGCACTTACATTTGTCATCACCAAATCATCGAGGGGCCTACAGATATCGCTTTTATCTCTAAGGTAAAAGGAATGGATAAAATTCGACTCATACGGCTTGTTCTACTACTTGTTGAATCATACACAAAGGCACGTTTTATAACATCGAGTTACCAATGTGTTTTCGTGCAATCAATGTACAACCAATTCATAGTAACAACTGATATCTCTAGGTTTGAAGAATATAAGATATTATCATCTCATGATCACTCGTGATAAAATCCATGAAGTGATTCTAATGAGTGCGGGTTGAATCCAATACTCAGAACTTATGAGCACTCATGAGTGTTGTAGCACCACTTTGTCCAACAACTTAGACCTCTACAAGCCAACACATGATAGTTTTGATTCATATCTACTTCCAACATATGACCGACTGTGGATCGTTTGAATAACTCTGTCAATCAGGAAGAACGACCTAGTTATTCTGGAAGTCAAAACATGCAAAATGAAACACAAGAATCATTGAATCCAATATGGTCTCAGAACTTATGAATATAAATAAAACACCTTTTATTTATCACCATATGATTACACATTATTCATTGCATACTATTTTAGCTATCAACTTTATTCTTGAATTAAAACAATAGTTGTCCCATGGTCCTAGAATGTACACTATGTTTTCTAAACACTAGTCATACCACACACCAAGTATGGATACTATGTTTGTCTATGATCTTTAGTTTGCGAAATAGATCAATTGAACATAACTCCAATGATTCTCATTTCACAGTCCAAAATCCTTACTGCAAATGCAAGAATTCCAAATTCATACCATTTACTGAAATCTATTAGATTCTAAACTTGTATGCATTGATCCTCTTGTAATGATTATGCACAAAGTGACAAAGACTTGACAACAAACATTACAGAGCATTCCAAAGGAGATCAACTCCTTGGAAACATCATTCTTACATTAAGTTTCCTAATCTTACACAAATTTATTGAACAACTTCCACCTATGGGATCATTTCCATATTCCCCTTTTGACTATCCCTTTCTGAACAAGAGTTGCCTTTTTTTCTTCAGAATATGTCAGTATGGTCCTTCCAACAATTAACACTATACTTCCAACTGTCCTTGAGCAACCAATCTTGGGTAAACCTTAGATTGTCCTCGATATTTGTTTAATCCTTTTAGTCATATCCAGTTATAGACCTTTTCCCTTCTTAATGCCCCAGGCATTTGGAAAATTTTAGAAAGGATGAATATAGCACATGTAATCGATCCTATATCCGAAGCATATGGGACACGATTCATGATGTCTCACATAAAGACTAAACCAGTATGTTGCTATAATATTTCCATTTCAGTTTGCCAAGTTCTCATAATTCAGATTATGAAAAGGATTTCCGTAATCATAATCAATTTTTAGAACGCAAATAATGGACCCATATATAGAATTTTCTTATGTTGAGCCTTTCCGACATAACATTCATATATATACTTGACTAAATACGATTAAAACCTCAATCTAAGCTTTTAGATTTGAGATGAAGTATAATTTCCTCTCCCTTAATTATAGCAAAACAACTATTTCCCAATTGAAAGCTTTTGTTTTCTATAATTAACATTGCTAACTTGCAACCTTTATCATAATTATCATGCTCCCACTAACATGATGATTATTAGCATAACACTTATGCTCCCACTAGCTTTGACATGTACTCAGAAATCAGCTGGACTTCTAGAAATCCATACTTTATTGACTTTCTTACCAAAGTTTAGATTTCTGATACTAGATTTCTTTGAAAAGGGATGTCGTAATCATAGTCTTGATTGTTCAGACCTTTGCCACTTCTCACAAGTCCATGTTAGTGTGTCGGTTAACCACACACGCTCCACTAATGACTTTGAGAATGCAAATGTCACTATTGCTATCTAGCTAAAATCTACTTAGTGAAAGTGTTTCCTCACCATCATTTTCATGAATCGTAGAGAAACCTTATGACACTTAGATTTAATGGTGTATGTGTTCTTATCCATGTGAATTGTCAAAACCATAGTCACAAGACAAGGATAATGACAAATCCAAACTCATATGGACTGAACTCAATCTTAATTTCTTGCCATTTGGCAGCTCAAGGGTATGCCATTGCTTCCAAGTTGTTATGCAACCAATTGAGAACTCTAAGAACTCATATGCAAAGCCAACTTTAATTGGAATGGGCACAGAATATGTCAACACGATAGGTTATAAACCTCAATTCGTGTGCTAGTGAAGAACTTCAGGTTTTATTCTTGATTAGTTCTTAAGACTTTCAAGACCTTTAAGACTCCTACTGTCCTCTTGACATATAAGACTCTCTTGTCGGATATTCAAGAGATAGTGTAGATTCTAATCAAGACAAACACTTCACATAATTGGCCTTAGTAGGTCTTTGTTTTATCCAAAACATCACAACTTACCAATTTCAAATGTACAAGCGTAGGATACTTTTACTCTTACATTTGAATTGTGTTAAGAAACCTTCCTTTAAGATATGTCACTGAAGTTACAATCATGGAGTATGACTCTAAGACTTGTTTTGGAACAAAGTATGAATCATCTTCTTAATTTAACCAATTCAACAATTCATAACTCCTCTTCTTAACTATCAGAATCCACTTACAAGATGAATGGTGATAAGGTCTCAAAATCTTAAGATGGTCTTAAAACGTGATACTAAAGTACTCTCCCATCTTTTCAGATTTGAGAAACTTTTATCTTTCTGCCTAAGTTGATTCTTCTTATTCGCTCTGTCATACATTGGAACCTTTTCTAATGTCTCAGAATTACACTTAAGCTTGTAAGTATAACCATATTTACTGAGCTATAGTAAATTATGGCGAATAGTCTTATCGACCTTTTGTGCCCGACTTAACCAGTGGACAATAATGTGTACTCGATCCCTTAGTCCTTTACTTGACTCACACATCCAATGTGAACAAGCAGTTAGTCTTACATTTTCCAATGCTTCAAAGTTCTCATCCATCATGCTATACAACTTGCATCATTCCAAGTCTCGGTCCAATTGAAACCTTGGCTGATGATAATATTTCCTTATTTGGTAAATTTAGACATTACCACAAATGAAATAATCAAATTCACTTTCCAATATTTCTATCAGTGGAATCTTATAAGCAACAATTTTCCAGAAACGCCATTGTAAGGATACATAAAATAAGTAAAATCAAAAGATTTACCTTTTATTTTAAAACTTTGCGGAAAAACTTATCCTTACAATCCATATGAAAACTTGTTGTTATCTATTCCTAAGCAATATATATATATATATATATATATATATATATATATATATATATATATATATATATATATATATATATATATATGATAACTCTTAAGTAACAACCCAAAAATTCTGATCACCGAACCATGCAAGTGAAGTCCATCTTCGTGACTAGAATCTGCATATACTTCTTTTAAGTTTCTACACTTCTCCTTTGATTCTTAACCACCAACATGTGACCCAGTCACATCATGTAATAAGAATCTCCAAGTAGGAACTTAATAGAGTTAGACAATGGACCACTTGAAGTAGAGTCAAACTTATTGACTTTAACATCCTTAGGTAAATTTGGTAGCTTCGCAACCAATGCGCCTTCCTTTGGCAATGGACCCTTGATAATGGGACTATCTCAGACTTAGCCTCTCTCTTTACCATTTGGTCAATCGAGTTGACTATGGCCGATCCCTTTCCATTGGGAAGAAAGAGCTTTACTGGATATCCAATTTCATCATTGTCAATGTCCATAAAGTTTTGGAAGTTGATCTTAGCAAATAGATAAAGTCATTAAGGGTCTTGTCATAGTCTATTTCATAGGAGCCCCAAAGGAACTCACTATGTGACTTAGAAAGTAGTTGAGCTACCAACTTTCTCAAGACGTTGACACCCAAATCTCTCGGCTTGTCAATATGTGACTACATCTCCAAGATGTGATCACACATAGACCTTTACTTTCCAATAGGGCTTTAGTGACCTTAAACTTTTCAAGAACTTGTGGGTTAGGAAGAATAATTGGAGGATGTGGAGGAAGCGAAGTTCTAAGAGATTTGGGAAGATCATAGAAGTCTAAACTAGACATATTTTGGGAGATATTCAAGATAGTTGATTTAAAGTCCCTAATATAGCAGCCAATATGAAATATTAAGGCTAGGACCCAACATAATACTTTTATAACTTGGAAGAGGGATGCCGTAATCCAAGCTATAAAATATTTGAAGGTAGGTAAATGACGATTCACCAATTTCCACCAAGATAAACGAAATGTATTATTAGGTTTTAATAGGTTTTGAAACTCCTAGTTCCTTTTGAGATTCATTGAACTTTTCAATGGCATGTTTCAATCCCGAGTGTGCCCTTCAGGTTTTGTGACTGGGATGTCGAGGATCACAAAACAAGGTGTGAAGTAACCATGCAAATTACTTGGTACTCTTAAGTGTTTACCCCTCAATCGATGTGCCGGTTAACCACACACACTCCATCGATACTATGATAAACATTAAGTTACCTTTGCCTACCTTGTTAATACGAGTTAGTGTGCCGGTTAACCACACACGCTCCACTAACCGAGTTAAACAAAGTGCAATTTGTAATTTCATGGATTAGCACCTTATTCACATTTTCCTAAGTAACTAAGATTGGGTATTTATAAAAGGTTTAGTTACTTAGTATATATTATTAATACTTTTAATGAAGGGAGAATTCTAGTCCTTGTCCTGCCCGTTCGGCTAACGACCCTCCACCAGTCAAGGAAGCGGTGGGTGAGAGTGGCCACCCATTAAACTGCCATTTTATAGGCAGTAACCTTATACCCCCTTATAGACCGGCTTCATGAATGAGGCCTACTAACGGTAAGACTGACTTTACTCTTATACATATATATATATATATATATATATATATATATATATATATATATATATATTAACTTATAATATTATCAACTATAAGGGTTGAATTTTAACTTTTAAAATTCTATGGGTTAACTCGGAATTAAAGTATTCACAAGCGAAAACTTTTCAAATTCCAAAACTTGAGGGCAAGTTTTGAAACTATTCAAAACTAATTAATTCCATAACTTATGTGTTTAAAGTAGTTTTAATTAAAAGTCTCTTCAAGTTCCATAACTTGAGGACAAGTTATGGAAGACTTTAAATTAATAAAATAATGTAACTTTTCCTTTATTTTGTAACTTATGGAATTAATTAAGGTTACACATTTTATTACTTAATGAAGTGACTCTTGAACCTCCATAACTTGAGGACAAGTTATGGAGTCATAAAACCATTTAATGAGAACAAGACTCTTCATTTTGTAACCTTTTCCATCTTTTATGAGTTTTAAGAAACTTGAATGTGACCTTTCAAGTAACTTGAGGAAAAGTTACACTAACACATTTTAGAATCATCTCTTCGATTAAAATGGATTGAAAACACATAATCAATTAACTTATCTATTAATCTAAGCAACTCATATGAACAAAGATAATTCACATAAAACTTTTTCATGTAATTAGCATAACTTTTAAACTAATACAAAACATGAATCTATTGAGAATTATCTTTGAAATTGGATTAGCATGAACATTACCACATCAAAAACAAGTTTATAAGTTCAAAAATAGCTTCTGGTAATGTTTCTAGTCCAATTCCAGCCAAAAAATCCGAAGATATGCTGTCTGGAGGCCAAACTCGTCGAGTTCTTCATGGAACTCGTCGAGTTCATGCTCTAACACATGAACTCGTCGAGTTTTCTACCAGAACACGTCGAGTTTTAGGCCCTGACAGATTCTTGGCTTCGAAAAATCTATTTGCATCAAGTATAAGAGAAAGCAAGCCTAGTCTCTGATACCACTGTTGGGTTTTGAGCATTCTAACACTCCTAAGTGTACATGAAACCCTAAATACCTTGGATCTATGTTTTCTCTATTATACATGCAAATATGAACTTTCCAAGGTATTCATCCTAACTAACATAATAACATTGATTCATATGAATATATATAAATTTAGAATTACATACCTCTTTGATGTAGAATGTCTTCATGAAGCTTGAGTGCCTAGTCCCCCAAGTGTGACACCTCAAATGGTTCACACAATACCAAATACACTTGGAATAACTTGAGAGAACATACACACTTCATGAAATCGGCTAGCCCTTCATTCTCATACAAAGTCTAGTGCCGATTTTGTCAACAATAAGATGCTTATATAGTTACTGACAATTAGGGTAAACCCTAATTGTCATGGCTTCCCATTTCCTTGGATCCATGGGTTCAAATACACCATGGAGCATCCATGGATCATCTTATGGGTTTTAGCCCAACTTGACAATCCATGAAGAATTAGCCCACTATGCAAGTATGTATGGTTTATACAATCAACCCATATATTTAATTAGTCTTTTTTGATCACTTAATTAATCCTAGATTAATTCTCGATCAATACTAATTAAATAATCTTATTAATATATTAGAAATTATAATCTATTAAAAAACCTTAAGTGTTATTTCTCTCAATATAGTCTATCCAAATGCATGATGCCATGCAACCCAAAAGGACCATGTCAGGTCGGGTCAAGTGTTACCAATTATAGTTATGGACTTAGACATTAATCGAAGAATTTCGCCCAACGAACTCATCTCGAACCTATTTTTCATAACGTCCTCGAACTCCTTGCATAGATGTGGACTTGTTGACCCGAAAATGATGTCGTCTACATAGATTTGTACAAGAATTTGATCCTCACCGACATGCTTTATGAATAGGGTCTGATCGATAGTGCCACGTGAGTAGCCATGATTGAGCAAGTGCTATGTGAGAGTAGCATATCAGGCTCTAGGAGCATGATGCAACCCATATAGAGCCTTGTCTAACTTGTAGTCATGGTTGGGAAATTTCGAGTTGACAAACCCAAGAGGTTGATCAACAGAGATCTCTTTATTCACCTTCCCATACAAGAAAGCCATCTTGACGTCCATCTGATAGACAGTGAAGTTCATGTAGGAGGCAAAAGCTAGGAAGATACGAATAGCCTCCAAGCTTGCCACCAAAGCATATACTTCTGTATAATTAAGACCTTCTATCTGTCTGACCCCACGGACAACCAATCTCACCTTATTTCGGACAATTACACCCGAACCGTCTTGCTTATTCCGAAATACCCATCTTGTGTCGAGAGACTTCTTGCCTTTAGGCAATTCCACCAACGTCCAAACCCTAAGCTTTTCAAACTGATTCAACACGTCATGTATTGCATCCACCTAGCTGGGCTCATTCAAAGCCATTTCTACGTTCTTGGGATCTATTTGAGAGATAAAACAAGAATAGAGACATGTGTTGACGTCTCCACTCTAGCTTCTAGTTCTAACACTGTCGCCCAGCTAGCCAATGACATTCTCGATCAGATGATCGCACTGTATACGAGAGGGTATTTCTTGACTGATGTCGTTGAGTGAAACAGGAAGATGATGAATATTAATAGCTCCTTCATTTGCTGAAGAATCCATGGTAGATGAAACAATTTTGTTTGTTGGATTTGCTACAAACCCATCAGCGGTTCGTTCAGGAAAGAGAAGTTCCATCAGATTTTGAGTGACAGCAGAAGCATCTTGGTTAGAGGAGTAGCATTAGCATCTGGAACAGATTGTTGAGTTGAGGACTCTAGAGAAGCGATTGGAACAGATGACTCCACCGAGGGATCAGTAGCAGAAACCAATGGCGGTTTGTAAACAACCTCTTCATCATCGTCTTCAATGATATTCTTCGAGCCATAGGTAGAGCCAGCTTGGTTATCAGACGACACACTAAAAGATTTGAATAGAGATGTGTAGTCAAACAGCCAATTAGGACCCACCCTAGCATCTGTTTCATTCTCTTCCAGCCAGCGTACATCAAAAGATTCAACGATTTGCTTCGTCTTCGTATTGTATTCTCTGTAAACAATACGAGCAGCATATCTGACGAAATAGCAGTCATCAGCTTTTGCATTGAACATTCGGTTGGACTCCAAGTGAAGAAGGGTGCAAGGGCAACCAAATACTCTGAAATGGCTGACAGATGGCTTGTGTCCATATAGAATCTCATACGGATTTTTCCTCTCAGCTTTGTTGATCAGGACACGGTTTCGAACGTAGCAAGCAGTGTTGATCGTCTTTGCCCAAAAGAAAACTGGAAGTTTAGAATCACATGTGATAAGGTCAGCGATCATTACAATGAACTTCTTGATAAGGTCAGCGATCCCAGCTTTCTTGGATAGAAAGAAGACCCATGTGAAGCGAGAGAAGTCTTCTATCCCAACAGACAGTATGAATTTCGGTTGATGTTGAGAACGTTGACCGGACCAAACAAGTCTATGTGCAACAATTGGAGCACCTGACTGATAGAGTTGACCTGCTTTTCCAGATGTGGCTTTCGATGATGTTTTCCTTGAGCACATAACACACATTTTTCAAAAGTAATGAAGTCTCTGACAGGTAGACCACATACCATTTCGGTTTTGGCAAGACGGTTCAGATTCTTTGCATTTGCATGGCCAAGTCGACGATGCCACAACATAGCGTTTTGTTCAGAGACTTTTGAAAAGAGACAAGTGACTTCATCGGGTATGTTGTTGTTCATGTCAATGATGTAGGCATTCTCATCTCGCTTTGATTTGACGAGAGTCCACTCCTCTAGGATGACAATGCCAGGCTTTAAGATTAGACATTCCTTATCGGTGAAGTGTGTCGAATAACCCTTGTCGCAGATTTGAGAAACACTCCAAAAATTGTGCTTCAACTCAGGAGCATAGTTGACGTTCTCAAAATTAAGCACTCCATTTGTCACCATTCGTTTTTGCGTGATTTCTCCGCCCTCTCCACCGGCGAAGGAGACATATCCCGCATTAAAGGTCTGAATGTTGTGTAGTTGGGAGATATATTGTGTCATGTGTCGGGAGCAGCCGTTGTCGACAAACCAGGGTCTGACGACATTCCTCTGCATCTGTCCCTGCACGATGAACGGGATCATTTAGATTTCGGGACCCAGGTCATTACAGTCCTGGGTTGACCCTTAACGTTCACAAATGTATCTTTTGATTTTCCTGAATTTGAACCCTCATTTACAACAGATACAGAGGATGATGATGACTGATTAGAATTTAATTTTGGCACCCATTGATGTTTAGGTTTTGAAACAATTTTCTTTTCAGTTTGCTTAGAGCAGGTGGATTTTCTACTTCAAGAAGTTGAAGAACCAGACCTGCATTTTGGCGAAATCGACTTTGGCTTAGCTTTGGTCGATTTTGGCAAACTATTTGTGATTTTATTGAAAACCTGTTTGTTCTTATGAAACACTGCCATTTTCTTGTTTTGATTTGCTTTTCAGTCATCATCTCGAGAGCGAGTTCTTGAGGACTTTCTAATTAAAGACCGTCCTCTAGACTCATTCTCTCCTCTTTGTGACAAGTAATGCACAAACATCTGATTGAGACAGTTTCGGGCAATATGACCAGCAATACCACAATTGAAGCAAATTTGTTTATTATCATTGGACTTGGTACTGCTTTTTTCAGATTTCTGGCTTTTATTATCTTTTCTAGCATTTTCACATTTGCAAGAACAAGTACTAGATTGTGTAGCAAATGTAAAATATGTAGAAGCACTCGAACCAGATTTAACAACTTTATCAGAAAAAACATCATTATTTTCAAAATTATCAGTCTGAAACAACACACCACCAAAATCAAAAACATTAGTTTTTGAGTTTAACACAGACTCATCACAAAATTCAACACCAAATTTAGACACATAATTATTCGACTCAGACTTTTCAGCTTCTTGCTCCCCCTGAGCTACTGACACATCTGCACTTAAGCTAGAAATGTTAGTATCCAAAAATTTATCATTAGTTGTGTTGCTTGTTCAGAGGTTGGCTTCCCATAAACCAAGAAAGGTTCTCTGTCAATTTCCTATTAAGATAAAGGAATAGCAGTGTAATTATGATTGAAGGGAAGAGGGACACTCTCAAATCCTAATCCTACTTTTCTCTGGTTACCACAAGTAATGTCCTTCCACTGCATTTGTTCCTCAATCATTTTTGCAACTATATCACTTGACCCATCGTATTTTTTAAAATTAAATTCAGCATTTTCAAATCGGTTTTTCAATGCGTCAAGTTCAGCGGTTACAGCAGCAAGTTTTCTTTTGAGATGATCATAATTCTCACACTTGTTGTAATCCACTTGCAATTTCTTAAAATCTTTTGTTTTGTTCTCTAATTGAGTTTTCAAAGGCTTTTGATTTTTTCTAAGAGTATAGCCTTCATACTTAAGGTCCTCATTCTCTCTCTTAATTAATTCAATTTGGTCACGTAAGAATTTAATAGTTTTCATACAAGATTGAGAGCAACTATTTTCATTGACCTCGGGTTTGGCAGGCTCTGGAGTGGTTTGCACCATGACTGCAAATTGAAGATTCATCATTTCCTCTTTAGGATCCTTCTCTGCTTCTTCTTCCATACCATCCTTGATCTGGGCAAGATGTGCATTTTCAGGTCCTGAAGTATTCAGAGCCTGAATCTGGACTTGCCAATCAAAGGATTGAGCCACCATACCCAAGTTTGTAGTCTGATTGTTTGCAGAGGATCCCCTGTTGTTGTTCACCGGCACCATAGCTCGCTCAGAATTCTCTATTCGGTCAGGTTTTGGACATTCTTGGGCAAAGTGTCCAGGTTCATGGCAATTATAGCACCTCAACTTTCCTTTGTTGAACCCCACTTTCTTGTCAGAGTTCACACTCCAATTGTTCTTCCCAGTTTTCTTGGAGAATTGTTTTGCCCTAAAAACAGCCATAGCCATTTGCCATGTGATGTCCATCTCCTCCACATCCTCTGGATGGATTTGATCTAGGTCAGCAAATGATAATTATGGGGAAAGTTCTCCGGCCACAAAAGCATTGTAACAGTTTACTAGACCAATAGCTAGGGCCAGATTTTCTTCTTTTTCTTTCAATGATGAAGATCGAGGATTATTTCCATGAGCCTGAATAGGAGCATTTGAGGATGAACAGACAACAGAACCAGCTTGTTGAAGAGAAGATTGAGGTTGTGAAACTTGAATGTTTTGCATTGATGGGAAGACGTATGAAGGGGGCTGATGAGTCACAATGGGTTGAACTTCAGGAACATGAGATACTTGAGGAATAGAGACACTTGAAAAAGCAGTGTTGTTGGTGGTTTGGATTCCAAGATTTGCAGAGGAGTATGAATTAACATGATTAATCTCTTTTTTCTTATCATCGAGATCGCAAGCCTTAATGATAGCCATTGTTTCAGCCAAACTCTAACGGTTCAAATCTTTCGTCTTCTTTATCACTGAGACATTCATATCCCAAGATTTCGGTAGAGAATTCAACAGCTTCTTGTTGATCTCAGATTTTGTAACCATAACACCAACAGAGCTCATCTCAGTGGTAAGTGTGATAAACCTTTGCAATTGATTCTCAATAGATTCCCCCTAGACATGGTTAAACATGTTAAACTTCTGTTGCAACATGTCTTGGCGACTTTGTTTCATGTCTTCATTTCCTTTGTATACTTCAATCACTGCTTCCCATAATGCCTTTGCTGAAGTGTACTCATGGAAACCTTGAGCAATTTCTGGGGATAATGCCATAATGAGTGTGGCAAGAGCATTTTCCTGTTCCTCGACTCTCTCGAAATCATCATCGGTGTAGTTCTCAACTTGCTTATCAATTATAGTGTCATCTGCCAATGTTGTTGTGATACGGATTGGACCTCTCAGAATACTTCTCCGAATTTTAAAATCCTTCATCTTGATGTATTTTTCAATCCGATATTTCCATTCAAGAAATCCTTCTACTTATAACAATCGGGGAATTCGAGAAGTGGTACCCATAACAGCATCCAATTCATGATGAGCAGACAAGTTTTGAGATTCCATTTTTTTATATTTTTAATTTTTAATTTTTAAGACTTTTTTTTAAATTTTTAATAAAAATTAAATGGAAAAATAAACTAAAAATAAAAGAAAAATGGGTTTTCGGTTGAAGAAATGAGGTTTTCGGTTTCTGAATGATTCAAGAGTTTTTTGTTTCTGAAGAATCAAGAGTTTTCGGTTTCTGAAGATTCAAGAGTTTTTGGTTTCTGAAGATTCAAGAAGTTCTGGATTGAATAAGATTTTCAGTTGAAGAACACTAGAGTTTTCGGTTGAAGAACAGTTTTCGGTTTATGAAGATCAAGCCGAAAACTTCACAGATTTCAATGAAGAGCTTGGTTTTTCGACCAGATTTGATTTCCACGAAATGATAATACCAATTAAAGCTTCAAAAAAACTTATCAAAGAGAATTCGGTTGAATATGAGTTTTCGGTTGATGAAGATGAAGCCGAAAACTATAAGAATTTAACCAAAAAGATGAATTCCAAACAGATCTTGATTCCACATGATGTAAACTCCAATCTGATCTTCAAAATTTTATCAAAAACAATCTTGTAGTGACCGAGAGCGTGATGAATAAATGCTTCTAAGGCCGAGAACTAAATAATGAGCTTAATTGACACCGGTTTGAAGCTATGATACCAATTGTAAGGTCCTTGATGAAAGGATCTTCACCAATGATCAATTAAACAAATGAAATATAGAAGAAGATGAGTAGAAGAATGATTAAAATTGAGCTTGCATACAATTAAAGCTACAAACTGTCTGATACAACTCAATGGACCGAAAAGCACAGTGAACAACTGCTACAAATGACAACTTGACAACCTATTTATAGCAACATACATTGACCGAAAGAAGGTTTTCGGTCACACCCTGACCGAAAACCTTCCTAGAACGAAAACACCAAAAAGACTAAAAAATAACAATCTCATATGCCCTAACTCATCTATACATGTATTCCCTAGCCCAAACCATATAATTTGACCTTTCACCATATGTCATCCATATCTCATGCATGGACTCCATAAGCAACTACCATGTTGACCAATTACCCATATGTCTTCCATGGACACCATAAGAAACTACCATGTTGACCAATAACACATATGTCATCCATGGACACCATAAGCAACTACCATGTTGACCAATGACCCATATGTCTCATATGTCATCCATGGACACCATAAGCCACTACCACGTTGACCAATGACCCGTATATAATATATAGACAACATAAGCAATTACCATGTTTACTAATGACCCATATGTCATCCATGGACACCATAAGCAACTACCATGTTGACCAATGACCCCTATGTCATCCATATCTCATCCATGGACACCATAAGCCACTACAATGTATACCAATAACCCATATGTCATCCATGGACACCATAAGCAACTACCATGTTGACCAATGACCCATATGTCATTCATGGACACCATAAGGCACTACCATGTTGACCGATGACCCATATGTCATCCATGGACATCATAAGCAACTACCATGTTGACCAATGACCCATATGCCATCCATGGACACCATAAGGCACTACCATGTTGACCATTGACCCATATGTAATCCATGGACACCATAAGCAACTACCATGTTGACCAATGACCCATATGTCATCCATATCTCATTCATAGACGCCACAAGAAATTACCATGTTGACCAATGACCCATATGTCATCTATAGACACCATAAGAAACTACCATCTTCACCAATGACCCATATGTCATCCATGGACACCATACGCAACTACCATGTTGACCAATGAACCATATGTCCCATATCTCATCCATGGACACCATAAGCCACTACCATGTTGACCAATGACCTACATGTCATCTATGGACACCATAAGGAACTACCATGTTGAACAATGACCCATATGTCATCCATAGACACCAAAAGCAACTACCATGTTCACCAATGACCCATATGTCATCTATATCTCATCCATGAACACCATAACCAACTACTATGTTGACCAATGACCCATATATCATCCATGGATACCATAAGCAACTACCATGTTGACCAATGACCGATATGTCATCCATGGACAACATAAGCCACTACCATGTTGACCAATGACCTATATATCATCCATGGACACCATAAGCAGCTACTATGTTGATGTAACACCCCGTTTATAAAATAAATAAATAAATGTATAGAAGCCCTAAAATGAATAATAATTGAGCGAGGCGTTAGTTTCGAGGAGTTAAAAGTCATAATTACAGAAGTCAGGGTGCGTTTGGTAATTAATGGACTTAATTTGAAAATATTTGAAGGCTTAAGGGTTTATTGGTAATCTAGGGATTTATTATGAAAGGAAATCATAGAATCTGGTAAAGATGTCATATGGGTAGGTATATATGAAACCTTAATTCGCTAGAAACCCTAACCCTATGCACCACTTATGCAGCCACCATCTTCACCTTATTCCCCTTCCCCCTCGTCCCAGCAACTGCCTCCGTGAGGCCATAGAAGGATCGCCGACGACTCCGATGACGGGCCTATAGCCGGTGCCGACATTACCATGGTGTTCCCTCTTCCGAGACCGTTCCACATCAACTAGCCGTTGCCACCACTTGTATAACCAACGAAGGGAGGCTATTCCATCGTTTTTCTTGGACTGCCATGGGCCAGCATGAGGGTGGCTATGACTGGGTGCGTTCCCTTGCTTGGTTCACCGTCGCTTAGCCTTCTCTTTTCTCCATTTCTTTCCGATGGGTACAACATCGCTGCCTCTCCGTTTCTGCCGCTTCTGTCGTCGGAGGAGGACTCGTTTCTGTTGCTCCAGTCAGCGATTACCACCCTAAAGGGGGGGGCTGCTGTGTGGGTTTTGTGTGTAGTGGTAGTTGATACGTGTGTTGCTATGACTTTAGGTGTGTGATGGCGTATTGTGTTTAGTGTGGGATGTATGTAGTTTTGTTTGGCAGGAAAATTGAGAAAGGGCCACCGCCACCACTGTGAGGTGGTGGCTGCCGCTAAGCATCGCCGCCGGCCACCATGGTGTGGTTGTGTGTGTAGTTAGCTTAGTTAGTGTGTGTGTGTGTGTTAGTTTTAGAGTAAAACCTTGTAAGTGTAATTGGCATGAATAATAAAATGATAGTAACCACCACCGTAAGGTGGTGGCCGCCGCTGCGAGCCGCCATGGACCACCACTACCCGTGGTGGTAGTGGGTGGTGTCCCGCCAGCAAACCCTAATGGGCTTGCGGATTAGTTTTGGGCCTAATGGGCCGTGGTTTGGTGAAAAACCCTAATTAGGGTTTAGAAAACCATAATTATGAGTATTTGGCCTTAGACCTATTGGACCCACTTTTAGGCCCTTGAGATTGGATTGTGTAGTAAGCCCAAATATCACATATCACTTATCTAGTAGAGTAAAGGACTTAATGGATTAAGTCCTTAATGGGTTAAGTGAGAAACACTTAACCCTAATTGTCATTTCATGTGAAACCCTAATTTCACTTGGGCTTAGTGTTGGGCCATCCAAGAATAATCAAATGGACTAGAGTAATTAGTTGGGCTTTAGGGTAAGGCCCATATGAAGGATTGGGCCCAATTTGGAAAATTAGGCCATAGATGGGCCATAGTTGGGGCCTAGATGGTTGTATGATATTAGGCCCCTAGAACGATACATGTTGGACTGGACTGATAAATTAGGCCTTAAGGGAAGTCAATGTAGAGGCTTGGGCCCAATTTGGAAAATTGGGCCATATGTTGGGCTCTGATCCCTAGTTGACTTTGGGCCTATGGATTGGGCCTTGGGCTTGGTTAAGCCAAGCTAGGGGTAATGTAATAATTACCCAAAGTATGTATTTATAGTTATGTGTTAGAACCCAATTATTAATTGGGTGTTATTTTGGTGTTGACAGTTTGGGAATCTGTCATCTAGCAGCTGGGGTTGAGTCTGTGGGACTTCAGCAGTGTGGGATTGTGTCTACAGGACTTCAACAGTGTGAGGTGAGTTTCCTCTCAGTAGGAACGGGTCTACGGCCACAATGCCGACCCGTTTAGTTAGCAGTAGTTCCGGACTACAGTCTGATGCAGTAGTTCAGTATGCTTGGTGTCTTTGTGATACAGACATGGTATGAGTTATGTGTTCCGGACTATGTTCCGATGCAGTATGCGGTATATGTGTTCATATTATATGCTATGATTATGTTATGCTATGTTCAGTTAGTTCCGGACCTCGGTCCGATGCAGTAGTTAGAGTGCTTGATGTCTTTGCGATTCAAGCATGTTTTGTGTTATGTGTTCCAGACTCTGGTCCGATGCAGTATGCAGTATATGTGTTCATATTATATGCTATGATTATGTTATGCTATGTTCAGTTAGTTCTGGACCTCGGTTCGATGCAGTAGTTAGAGTGCTTGATGTCTTTGCGATTCAAGCATGTTTTGTGTTATGTGTTCCGGACTCTGGTCCGGTGCAGTATGCAGTGTATGTGTTCATGCTAGTTGATATGTTTATGATATGTTCAGTCAGTTCCGGACTTCGGTCCGATGCAGGGGACAAGGTCCTAGTTAGTTCTGGACTTCAGTCCCTATGTCATACATGGACACCATAAGCCACTACCATGTTGACCAATGACCTCTATGCCATCCATGGACACCATAAGCAATTACCATGTTTACCAATGACCCATATGTCATCCATGGGTGATACCATGACACCATAAGCAACTACCATATATACTGACATGACCCGTATGTCGTTTGTATATAAATTTTGGTTTAATCATAAAAGCATAGAGATGAATAGTTTATTAATGTTTAATCTTCGTTTATAATTTTAAATTAAAATTATACTATGAACAACTCGTTAGTGTATGTTCTCTCTTGACGTTGGCTAGATGTATATACCTTATCTATAAATCTGGAACTAATTTAATAAATTTGAATTACTAAATATTTAGCAGTAATTAGCACAGGTTCAATTTTTAATTAGCGGAGGTTCAAAATATTTCTAAATTTGTTTCCCTCCAACCTACACACGTTTAGGCTGCATATTAGGGTAAGTTTACTATTTTGAAATAAGGTTTATATTTTCTGTAATCATCATCTCCGACAGCTAATTGATCGAAATCTTTGTTGATTATACGTTTGTGCACTGACTTTGGCGATATAGGTTGTCACTCATCAAAAATTAATTTTTATTTAATTTACTATTATTGTGATGATCATTTATTGTTCTCTGATCGTCTTCATGTATATTATCATCTTAAATTAGAAGTAAATTGGTTTTGATTGTATTCAATACTTTGCATGCGTGGTAATGCCTTCATATATAATTTATTTATATTGTTTGTTTCTCTCTTCTCATCAGTACTTTATCATCTTTAATATATTGGTATTGACTATAGTTTTTTGTTAATTTTTAATCAAGAAAGATGTCAAACTCGAAAGAAAAAGGAGCATCCGGTGTGAAGCCAACTAAATACATTGCACCATACGTTATGAAACGCAACAGGATTTCAACTGCAAAATTCATAAACAACAGACAATTACAAGATGAAGAAATTGACTTCCCAATACCAACAACCACATCCAAATCACCTATAACAACTATCAACAACACCCCGAAACCTATATCATTAACATCAACCATGACTACCACTACCTTGGCATCACTTACAACATCCACACCGTCCATAGAAAATACATATAAAAATTCAGAAATTGGAACAATACAATCCTCAACACTTACATCAATAACCAAAACTTCAGCACCTACATCATCTAAACCATCCTCAACACCGACACCTACTACCACATCATCAACACTTATATCTACTACCACAACCTCAAAACCTGCATCTACATTGCCAACCTGCAAAACTACAGTAACTACCACACCCTCCTTAAGTAAAGTAACTACCACATCCTCAACATATACATCTATCCCAACACCTACCCAAGAATATACCTGATTAACAACACCTATCCAAGAATCTACCCCATCACCAACACAACCAACCATGAATGGATCTATAGTGGAAAGTGTAGAAGTTGAAAACAATTCCTCTGAAGATTGTGGACCAGATGAACATTTAACTGTTCGTGTTTGGAAAAAAATGTGAGTTACCAATCAAATCTTAATTACAACTTTTTCTATGTATAAAATTTTGGTTTACATGTACATATCAATTCATAACTTAGCACATCACATGTTTACTTGTAGGCTAAGTCAACCAGGCCCTTGTGCACACTTTATTAGTTAGTCCTTTAAACAAAGAGTAGATCCAAAAGGGTACTCTTAGGCAAAAGTAAGCAAAGAAATATGCAAATTATATTGGGAGGAGTGTCAAGTAATTAACTATATGTGATAAATTGTTGTTTGTTAAACATGTACACTTAAACTTATGTTTATATTGTTAATGTGTAGAAAAAGTATTGTTAGGGTGAAACAATAGACTCGGTGGTGAGGCAAGCTTGGGCGAGGAAAGCAGCAGAAAGTTATGGTCAATATGTCTTCAACAAGAGGAGCCCAAAAAGAAACAAACATGGCTTTAAACCAGCTCAGATTCCACAGGAAGTCTGGAACTCCTAGCAAGAAAAATAGGCGTAACAGTGTGGCTGATGGAGTAGCAAAACCTACACATAACGCTGGATCCGTAAGTCATTTGAAGATAGCTTCTAATTTCGTAATTTTTTAAATGGTATATCATATCAATGTTTGTATATGTTTATCTATATATTTGACATTTTATATGGTATTTATGCAGAAGTGGAAATTACGACATGAGCCACCCCATAGTGAATTGTTCCTGTATACATACACGAAGAATCACGATGCAGTCACTTTCACAAATGAAAAAGATAGACAAATTCATGTAATATTCATTTTAGTTTAAGCTTTTATATTGTAGCTACTCCATAATATCATTCCTAAATTTGATATCTTTTAAGTTGTAATATTTATATTTTGTAGGCGGCCTATATAGAAAAACGGGAAGAGTTGGAAGCTATAGGTGTTGAGTTTGAGGAGGACAAGCTATTTTATGCTATTGTTAGTGGTCATGATAAAAAAAAAATAAGACTTTATGGATTAGGATCTTTTGCAAAGGCGGTTCCAAATAGGAATGGTAAAATGGATGTATCTTACATTCCGGAAAAAATGATGAAATAGAAGAAATGAGGCAGCTTGTTGCAAAACAAAAACAACAAAACAAAGAGCTTAAAGAAATGATGAACGCCCAACAAGAGGGAAACAAAGCAAGGGTCGGGCATCTTGAAAAACACTTCAAACGACATTGGATCTTATTAATGGGTTTACAAAACAACAAGAGTAGTAGGTTAATATATGTTTATTGCAGATTACATATTTTAGAGTAGCAACTTTCTCTTTTCCATGTAATAAATAATTATTTTATTATTTTATGATATAATGGTTATGGTTTTTTTGATTGTTTTTGTTTTTCATATATTACTACAAAGTTATTTGGAGATAATTTATAAATCAATTATCCGTCGGTCCATATAGAATCTGGTATATAATATACACCACTAAAATTGCTAGGGATTCATGGCTACGAAATTTGCTAGGATGTCATCAAACGGAATTTGCTAGGGATTCATGACCACAAAATTTTCTAGGAAATCATCAAACGGAATTTGCTAAGGATTCAGCACGACGAAATTTGCTACGGAATCACCACCACGAAATTTAATAGGGAATGACCACCATGGAATTTACTACGAAATGACCACCACAAAATTTACTAGGGAATCACCACCACAGAATTTTCTATGGATTCATCACCACGAAATTTGCTAGGGAATCACCACCACAGAATTTGCTAGGGAATCACCACCACAGAATTTGTGATGGAATAACTACCATAGATTGTGCGATGGAATCCTACTACGGAATACCTGAAGGAATACCACCTACGACGGATTTCATTCCGTTGTCACATTTGTAACAGAATTATCTTGTCCGTTGCAAACCCTCGCTACAACGTTTTTAGGGACGGAAATAGGTCGTTGCAAATTTCGTCGCTATTTGACTTTTGCAACGGAATTTCATCTTTTCGCAACGGATTCCTTCCGTAGCAAAAACTCTTTTTTCTTGTAGGGAATTAATTGATCCCCAGACGTAGATGACTCCGACTCAATCTTCTCGATCCACATTTGCCTCTCATCGCTTTTTGATGAAACCCTGCTCAATTGATTGGTTAGGTTTGAGTTTGTTAACCGTGTTCGTTTCAAACTATCACTAATGCTTGAAAAAGTGAAGTTTAGATCGTTCAATTCAGTTTCATATTTAGAAACAGGTATATGTAGAGATTCAAGAAAGGAATTTACCTTGCTAATCAGTTGTTCGCATTCGTTGATCTGCTCTGGAACTGGTCATGCAGCGAAAAAACTATCTTCTCCTCTTCCACTTCTAATGGCACTCGTTTGTGATCCCTCATTTGTCACCATCAAACACTTGCCTGCAAACTAAGAATTTTCTTCCTTTGCAACGAATCCCCTTCCATGTGTGGGCTTGCGTACTTCATCATCCTCTGAATCTATTGACCAGACTTCGACCCTTCCAAATTCATCTTCTACAACATTTTCCTGCAGAATCAAAGCAGGAATAGAGTTATCAGTAGTTTTCTTCCTCTTAATCTCCTCTATCTTTCGCATGTCATACGCCTCATCATCTTCTCCTTCTTTTCTCTCATTCAACTTTCGCAGCATGCAATCCTTGGCCAAATGTTTTTTTCCATGACAATAGTTACAGTCACAGCCAGAGTTACCAACGACCTTTTTATCCTTTTTCTCAAGTTCCTTTTGAGAAGCACTTTTACTTTCTTCCTTCACCTTCGCCGAGCTATAACTTCCTTGCCAATTTCTATTCTTGTTCAATGGAAATTTCTTCCTTGCGAATCGCTTGGGATTCGAAACCATTAAGGCATACTCTTCATTGGTAATATCACATTCAGAGTGATCAGATTCAGATCCATCCACTGCAACTATTTTGCATTTTGCAACAAGAGCTATAGACCCCATACTGGAAACAACCTTCGCTTCCTTTAACACTTCACTCTCATCAGCATTAAGAATACCAACCTGCTTTGCCAAAGTATAACTCGTAAACTGCTCGTGCGCCTTAACTATAGAGACAAATGCCATCCATTCTGACCTAAGTCCATTCATAAATGTAACCTTTTGCTCGGTTACTTCTCTTCTAATGTCGTGTTTGGTCATCCTGCTGAGAAGATGGTTGTAGCGATTAAAGGTCTGACTTAGATTTTCTTCTGGCTTTTATGCAAAAGCCCCAAAATCCGAAAGCAGGAGTGTTTGAGTTGAATGTTCAAGGTTTGCGTTTGTGGAATACAGTTCCTTGAGCCTGTCACATATTTCTTTCGCAGTATCACACGAGCTTACCAAGCGAAACGTGTCTTCTTGCAGGGAAAATCTGATGATTCTCATAGCCTTAACATTGCTAATGAGTTTTTCTTTCTCACCTTGGGGCACGTATTTGACATCGAGAAGCAATTGGTTGTATTCTTTCCGAGTTTTGATTTTTCTTTTGGTCTTTGTGTGAAAGAATGGACCTAGAGTAGTGGCTTCCCATATTAGATAACCATTGTCGTCTGAACCAAGAACATAATCTTAAAAATGGAGCGCCCAAACTTCATACTCGTGAGGGAAGAGTATTGGGATCCTTCTTGTTGATCCAATACTGCTTGAGATATTCAAGGAGTTAATACTTGAGTCGTCGTGCTGCATCTTAACAAGATCTTTGTAACCTGTTACGGATCAGATGTGCAAACTAAACAGATAAAAGGGTAATATCAAGATCATAGTAAGTCATCTGAAAACTAAAAAAGATGACTAAATGAGATCATATATCATCGGAAACCCTAGTAGCTCAACAAACAAAAGAGATACATATAGATTACACAATCTCCAGCTCTGATACCAATTGCTAGGATATAAATCCTTAAAGATCAATTATATTCAACAGGCAAACAAAGAACACAAAGGTTTGTCGATTGGTTAACCAAATCCGCCCATTTCCTACCAATGGAAGAGTCATACAAGATGGAAAGGTTAACACGAATCTACATAAAATAAGTGGCAATCATTTCAGAAGGCACCGGGGACCCAGCTTGATATGAGCGGTGCTTATCACTGTCAAACCGACGACTAAAGCGAGCGAACCATTCAAACGTTAGAAGATATGCTTTGAGCTCGTGTAATAGATTTTGGCAGGGCATGGGATACCCACTTTCCCCTAATAAAATTCTCAAACAACAGCAACTATAACACAAGCATTAAGGTTGTTCTTTTTGAAGCCTTGTATGGCCGAAAATGCCAATCACCTCTATGCTGGGCTGAGGTGGGAGACACTCATCTATCAAAAGGGAAAACACTGAACATCACTCTTACAGGCCCCGAGATCATTCAGGAAATGATTGAGAAAATAGTTCAAATCAAGGCACGGCTCCAAGTATCGCGAGACCGATAAAAGAGTAATGTTGACAAACGGTGAAAGCCTCTGTAATTTCAAGTCGGAGATCTACTACTATTGAAGGTCTCTCCCAGGAAAGGGATGATCCGATTTGGGAAGAAGGGAAAAATAAATCCATGATACATTGGACCATTCGAGATCCTTACCCGGATTGGTCTGGTGGCTTATAAGCTACAGTTACCCTCAGAACTTAGCAACGTACATCTCGTATTCCACATGTCAAATATAAAAAAGTGCCTATCAGATGAAAACCTAGTTGTTCCCCTGGATGAGATCGATGTGAATGAGAATCTCCTATTCGTCGAAGAGCCAGTTGAAATCATGGACAGAGAGGTAAATTGTACAAAACAAAGTCTCATTCCGATAGTGAAGGTTTGATGGAATGCTAAACGTGGACCGGAATTCACATGAGAGCGCAAAGATCAAATGATGCAAAAGTACCCTCACCTTTTCTCTAGCTCTTAGGATTGACTTCCAAAAGAATTTCGGGACAAAATTCCCTCTAACGGGGGGATGATGCCACAACTAGTATTTTAAGGCTAGGAAATTCTATCCAAGTGTAATTACTTTTGGAGATAATGTTATACATGTTATTCATTCAACAACAACAATTCGAATCAAAATTCACACTTGAAGCGCTAAACCTAATTCAATGCACTACACTCACTCAACTGTGGGTTTGAAACCGTAACTTCCTGGTTCAAACTTTTATTGGACCAGGATCCTCTTATTGGGCCTAATGGACCAATAAACCCTCAACTTGATTCTTTTGGGCTAAGAAACCTCGTTTGGTCCCTAATTGGACCCACATTCACTAACTAATAGATTCTTGGGCCATAAGACTCATCATGGGCCTTATTGGGCCGAAAAATCACCCATTCAACCACATTGGGCCGAAAACCCATTTCTTTTACCATTTTGGGCCATAGGCTCATGTGTGAGCCCAATGGGTCGAAAAACTTCTTATTGGGCTATACAATCTCGATTGGTAATTAAATTCAAACCAAACATCTAATTTTCCCTCCCCTCTCCTAAATTCTCAGCCATAATAATAAATAATAAAAAAAGAGAAATGTGGCTTGGACTATAATGGAGACACCTCACTATTATATGTTGAATATCCATGGAAAACCTCCCATATATCTAGAATCAACATTATTAAACCAATGTGTATTACCCATTAATCAACTTGATCTTACCTCACTTCTCTTCTTATTCTCGGCCCTTCCACCCTCTATTCCAAACTTCATTCTACTTCCAAAATCCTCTCTAAACTCTTAAGAAGTCTCTCACTTTTCCTCCAAGAAATCGTGAGATAGTGTGAGTGTGTGCTTAAGAAGGTCCTTTGAAACTCACATACTAGGTAAGCTACTTCAAACTTAAGTTGAATAAATCCATTTTATACTAAGATATTCCCTCAAAACATCACCATTCTCGTGTTTATGTTCCTAGAATCATCTTGTTTTCGATGTTCTTCCCAAAGGAGCTTGCTAGGCCGAAAACTCCTTCAAACTTCTCTATAAAACCCAACAATCACTAAGGTGAGCTTCATACCCCCATTGTTTTCGGTTTTACTATGTTTTGGGGGAGAATACAAGTTGGTTTTGTGTTAGATATAAGTATTTATGCATGTATGTGAGTATCTCATGTTAAATGTTGTGAATATGTCATGAAAGCTAGCTAAAACCTCACAAAATTCAAAATACCTTCCAAATATTGGTGATATTTATATACAAACTCCTAGAAGCCACTTTGTATCATGTTGAAAAGATTAAACATGCAAAAGTTACTAGAAAAACAAAGAAATAATATAAAAAGGGCATTTTCGACAAATAAACAAAAAGTGAGCCTTATTGTGACGACTCACGGTTTTGAAAGGACCAAAAGAGTCATTTTTGGATAAAAATGGGTTTTTAAGACATTCACGGTTTTTTAGGGGTCAAAACTGTTATTTTTGACAAATTGGGCTTATTTTGAGCCTTTACGGGTTTTAATTGGCCAAAATGGACATTTTTCATAAAAAGGGGCCTTATGTCGAAATTCAGGTTTTTATGGGCTTGAAATGTAAATTTTTGGCCTTAATGGGCTTAAGACGTCATTCTTATCAAAACGGGCCTTATTTACAAAGTTTCGGTTTTTAATGGGCTAAAAATGTCATTTGAAAATGAAGATAGACCTTTGTTGTAGATTTTGGTTTTAGTGGGCCAAATAATTAAAAATTTCACAAAATGGGCTTTTATTGAAAAATCTTGATTATTTGGGCCAAAAAGCTCATATCTAAGGAAAGTGGGCCTTTTATGCCACTTTGGTAGTAATTGAGCCAAAACAAGCATTTTAATAACAAACGGGCTAATTACGTCATCTTCACTTTAGTTGAGCTTTGTATACTTCTTACATGTTTATTAGGCCTTATTGACCCATTTACACGTTTGATGGGCCTCGTATACTCATTTCATGTTTATTGGGCTTTAAATTCCTAATTACATGCTTATTGGGCGTTGCGTTCTCATTACATGTTATTTGGGCCTTATAGGCCCATTGATTTTATTATTGGGCCTCACAAAACCTTTTATGTTAATCGGGCCAATAACAAACAATACTTGACACCTTGATAAAAACAAATGGTATTTTCATCACCAATATTTTGTAATCAAATGCACACTCAAAATATTATGTTAAAACGGTAAACAATGTGATACAGTGTTCGCGTAAATTTAGTTAAGGTTCTTGTGAGACGTTCTTTCATTCGTACCTACCTACTGTATAATCTTAAGTCCTGTAGTTATAACTAGAGTCTCATGGAGGAAGAGAAATAGTTTGTGTATAGATTTATACGGGGTTGACAGTCCTGCACCTGAGTTGTTCGCTACAGCTAGACTAGGCCAGTCTAGGGTGACAAATGTCTTACCTTAAAGAAGTCGACGCCTGAAAAACGTCATGACAGGAAAATCAGTCATATCAAGCATGGTTATAATGACTCACATAGAGTTTAACAACATGATAAATTTACGGAATGCATATAATATACATTTGATACACATACGAGCTATTCATTTCTATAACACTAGGGTCTTATGGTTTAAAGACTACAATTCTTATACCGACAGAAAATATCGTATTTTCTGGGAAATAAACAGGATACCTTACATTTTATTTATTACAACAAATATATAAATTTCACTGGAATTCTCTTTATACGCTTTTAAAATATGAACACACATGCTATAATACAAGATTTGAAACAAAACGCTCAAACAATTTTTGCGGAAAATATCGGATTTTCTAGTGTTTACAAATGATACGAAACTTTTCATACAAACATTCTTATGAACTCACCAACATTATATATGTTGACCATTTTCAAAATAACTTGTATTCTCAGGGAATCGTTAAGCACGCTGGTCATCAACAACACGTGGATTTTTGCATATTATTGTTATCATCATACATTTGACATTTGGAATGTAATTTGTAAACCCACACATTGATGTAAACTATGATGGTTGTTATATTTCATGTGTGATGATGATGTTATCTTTGATTTAGTTATATACATTGTGATGATATTACAAGATGAAGTCACCCAACCCCCAGACGTTTCCACCATCTGGTTCGGGGGTGTGAGATTCATCAATGTTTTAACAATGATGTTACCAATGAAACTCCTTTAGTCACATAGTTTCATTTGCAATTCTAGCTAATTTCAATATACTCTCAGTTTATTGTTACAGCATCTATGGTGTATTACTTATTACTCTTCAAATAAAATACTTCACCATTTAGTAAAAGACACAAATTCCGACTACAAAAGGAATTATTTTTATAAGTGTGGAACTTAGAATTAGTGTAACATTCACATTGGTATCCTACATAATAATATCATATCATTTGTTCTCCTAAGATACTATGTATATGTCTTATTTTCGTTTCACGAAATTCCCACTCTTTGAACTTTCTTGTTGAAACAAAATCCCAATTACTCCTTCTATTTTCGACATACCTTATGGTCCATCTTTGTTTCTCGGAATTCAAACTCCTATAATTATGTCATTGAAGCAAATATCCTATCTTGCGAGATGCTTGTTTAGAAAACTAACTTCATACGCTTACATATTCTTCAAAACCTATCTTCGTTCGACTATGTGATTGTCCCCCCCCCCCCGGTTTGTCTTTCTTCTTAAAGATTCAATAACACTTATGGTTTTGATGTGAAAAATTTGATCAAATATGTTTTCAAATTTCAATAGATTGAATCTCACTTGCCATGTCTCTCGTCTATAGTGCATCCTTGTATGGCCTATTATCACTTCCAATAGCTAGCATACTCTGATTATTGTCTTTCGATGACTTATGTAACCTCAGTCTGTGTAACTAGGTATATGATGTCCTCTATCAAGTATATTTGGAAGATTTGGAGGCATATTAGCTTCCTCAATAACTCAACCAACTTTTGGTTCTTCATTGCGCGATTCTTGAGTCTTATCAAGATAAGTGTCGCATCAACTAACTCTTTTGGATATCATCCGCTTTTCGTAGAAGACTACCCCATGAGAAACAAACTTTCTGTTATGAAGATCTTGGGAAAATAAATTATCTAAAATTCATGTTAGGATGTCCGACGACACACCACATCTCTAATATAAGTCCTAGATTGTCAAGCACTTCACAAAGAACGTAAACCTTATTATCATAGAATTCCAATTCTACTTAGTGAGGGATGAACCCTTTCTCTACATTTTAGAAAGTGCTCCATAACCATACAAGACCAAGGACACTTGTAATACTATTCATCTTATAATCCATGATCTCTTCTACTAAGTGTAATATGACCTATCAAGTAACAAATCAAATAATGATTTGTTTCTCTTCTCCAACAACAATCACTATTATATTGTTTTAGGCAGAGATATCATATGAAATGTTTCATAATTACTTAGTTGATCGATATGGTTTTGACTAACATGATCACCAATCTTATTGGATATGAGTATCATATCCTTTGGCCAAGTTGATTCTTAGCTTCGTTTTATGAAAACTCTGAATAGCTAGAAGGTTCCGGTTTTAATGTTTCTTCAGATACACATGTTTACACAAGGTTAGCATTATTATGTATTATGGTTTACCTGAATGGTCCATTAGTGAAATATTTATGATATATGTTTATATTACTATGTGATGTGTTAAGCATTTATCTTGATAAACATGATTTACATTTATCATAAGCATTTTAGTCAAATTATATCCAAGATTTGACGCAAAAGGATACTTGGAAATGCATTTCATGTTTACATTTTCAAGATAACGATTCTGCGAATACATTTTTATATAAACTTTTAGATGCATTAGAATTAGTTTTAATTAATGATCCATTCAGACTATCCTTAATACTTACTAATTCTAATGCATTTCCAAGTATCCATTTGTGTCAAATCTTGTCATTACTGCACATATGATTCCCTTTGTTACAGTCCTTTTACTTCCACTTTTGTCATTACTGCACATATCATTACTTTATACTTTAGTAAAATACTCAAGGAATGAAAATGAAGTTCCAATGGCGTTTTAAATTTAAATATATCCATGACATTTGGGGCTAGATTAGGTATATTACCACAAATCGTATGGGAAACTGGCTTTCTTTCTTTTTGGCACTTCTATTCATGATAGTGAATAAAAGAGTATTTGAAGTTAGAGTTTCTATGATTAACTATGTTAGTCCCAAAGGGTCTCTACATCTATTTAACTCCTTAATGGGCATTTCTTAGTTGTTCATATTAAATTCAAAGTAAAATGATTATATGTACATGGTTTGCTTAGTTGATAATCATAGTCAACTCCTAACTAATGAAACTCCATATTACTTCAATATGTTAATTTAATAACTATTTTTAACAGTTTTAGAATGCAGTGGTTAGAGAAACCATAGGAAGAGCTTTAAATAAGACATGATCTTTCTATTCATAAATGAGAACTATTCCAAAACATGAATTTGAGCACCCTTCCAGCTAAACCTTTTTAGAGGTTTTATTGTAGTAGATTTTAGTGAATTATCATGTAGACATCATTCAATTTTAATTCCATTCTTGTCTATTTTATTTATTATTTAAATAATAACCCTAGTTCATAATTTACTAAGGTTAGTATCCATATTTATCTTTTCGATGTGTAGAGGGATGTCGTTAGGATACCGATAAGTTATTTAGGTAGGCAATGCACTTTTCCAATTTCAAAAGCTATAAAACTCTTAGATCTTTTGAGTTTCATTAAAAATATTTAATGGGATGTTAATCTTTGATTTGCAAAGCCTCTATTTATGAATGGGATATCGAGGTCTCACAAATAAGATAGTGAACCAACCATGCAAAAAAGTGTGACCCCTTGATTATGTTACGTTTGTCTAATTAACGTGTCAGATAACCACAAATGCTCCACCAACAAACCACGACCACAAGTGAAACATCTTATTCTTCTTCTTATGTCTTATATTTATGTGCCGGTTAACCATACAAACTCCATAATTACACAATAAGGAATAAAGTGTGTTTTTCATTGGTTAACAACTATTCACAATTTCCAACGTAACAAAGACTATAATTTTGTTTCGTACTTTATGTGTTATACTTTTAATGAGATATAGTTCTATCAAACCCTTTCACCTAATGACAATCAACCACACAAAAAAGCATTGAGTGAAAGGGAACTCATTCATCGGTCATTTTGTAAGTCGTTTCCTTATACCTCTATTATAACATGGCTTCACGAATGAGGCCTACTCTTGATTCGACTAAAGATCTTTAATTAAACATGTGAGGACACATATTGTATTATTGTTTTACATATAGCAATCATATTACATATATACGTTCTTTTTATTTTACATATTCTTTTATAAAATTTTGTAATTATATGTAAGGTGAATGTTAAACATTTTAAAATTATATGATTTAAACAAATTATCTTTAACTAACTGTTAAGTAATTAATTTGAAATCGCTATCTATAATTTCAAATCACTTAGGAATACTTATCCTTTCACATGAATTATCCAACTTTAACACATTAAAATAATATTTAAAACTAAAGATAAACCCGAAATTCAAAATTATAGCAAAAATTCCAAAACCTGAAAATCTATGAAAGTGTGTCGCGTCCAGATCTAGGCGCAACACGCCCTATGACTGGCAGGTTTCTTTTATTTTTCTTAGTTTTTTTTCAAGTAGTGTCTATAATTATAACTTAATGAATATGATACTACTTAAGGGACTTCTATGCATCTATACACTAATAATGAGAAAAGAAGCATTCATAAATTATCATAAGTGTACATGTACCCTAAATCTAGGTTTTACAATTATAGCAACCTACTTTCATGACTATGAATATAAAACTAACAAGATGGGTAGAAATACTAACCATTCAACAATAATCGAATATACTTGTAATTCCCTTGAACATCTTGAACATTTGGAAGCTCTTGGAAGGACTAGCCCCCAAAGTAGGAATGTCTCTAAAGGCTTACATGTGAAAGTCTAAAACCCTAGAAGATTAAGGAGAAAAGATAGAACACTTGAGAAGTCAGATTCTCTAAGTGTATAGACGATTACAAATGAAATTATGAATCCTCTAAGGGTCTATGTATAAATGAGGTAACATGTAGATAAAGTTCATTTGAATCAATTAAATAATCACATTTAATCCTGATTCAAATATTTTCCTTATTTGTTACATTGAAAAATTCTAGAAGCCTTCTTGGCCTCCCAAATATGGCCATCCGCTTTAGGGATTCTAGAATGTTCCTCTTGCTTAACTATTGAACAATTAACATTCAGTCCCTATACCATTAAATAATTTTGTGATTAATTCTAAGTAATTGCAATTATTTGAATTAATTCTAAATTAATTTCGACAAGTTTCTAATAAATTTGTCAAGACATGACAAATTAATAAACTATTTATCTCACTCTTTTGAATCCTTTTCTAGCTATTTTAGCTCTTGTGGGGCATTGAAAAAAGACTTTGTTATTATTTCCAAAGTTATATAAATTTAATTATGACATTGGACACATATTTCCAACATTTAGTTCTACAATATCTTATGCATTTTTTTCCAACATTGTTCGTAATCGGAACCCATTTAGGGAATGTTTAGATATGACGTGATGCATAGTGTCACACCCCCAAACCGAGACGGCGGAAACGTTCGGGGGCGGAGGACGTCATGTACAGTATCATAATAAATGAATAATAGTTATCAAAGCAACAACAACCATTGAATTGATAATACAATGTTTACATTGTATTTGAAACATAGCTTGAATGACTCCAAATGTGTATAGTAAAAACTAAGACTAGAAACTATTATGCTCCATCTTCTTGAAAACCTGTGTATGTACCTGCCTACTGGTTTCCTAAGAATACAATTAATTTTGAAAGTGTATCAACATTTAAGTTGGTGACTTCATAAGCATTTTGTTTTAGAAAATAAGTTCTTTCTTCCTTAAAAATGTTCGTATGATCCTCCAAAAAAATCCTATATTTTCTTAGTAAAATGGAATGTAGTCTTAGTCCCTTCGGACCAAAATGTATAAATGTTTTTGTATTCTTAAGTAGTAATATTACGTAGATTTTAATCTATATAAAAGCTATTTGGATGTATGATTTCTGAAATGAAATTTGTTTTGTACTTGAAAAGAGTGCAATGTAGTTTTATGATGATACAAGCCTTATGTATGCATGCCCCCGGGTAAAACTTACTCCATATATGTAAGTTTCTGTGTAATAAAATAGTGTACTCCTAGAAAGACTTTTAGCTTCCTTCTATAATCCCCCAATGTATACAAGTTATATAAAATCAAGATCGAATAAACTGTCGAATATAATGGGTCTACCCTAAACCCACAACCAAACAGGGAACAAGTTCTAAGGCGAACCCAACCATTTCCAAGTCGATTGTGTCTAAATTTTATATAACTCTGTCGTATACACCTAGCAATTATTGACGGAATATAACAATTCTAGATGAAATGTAGTCTTAACTACCCTAAGACCAATATGTGTGAATGTTTGTTCGTGAAAATAGTATATTGTAGTAGTACATAAATAAAACTTCTTTCTTTGTAAATATAATGTATGTTCAAGAAAAATCCAATATTCTTCTAATAAAATTTGTTGTAGTCTTAGGACTGAAGACTGAAATGTACAAGTATTCTCCATACTTATAATAGTAACTGTTGTTTTAAATAAATAAAACCCTTATGAATGTAAGAATCCTCGTAAACTTTATGTGTCGTTTTTTCCCTGTGTAATTTATTACAACCATGCAATTGACATAGTAAATCTGTTATGACGTACTTCGGACGTCAGAATGTTTTAACATTTGTCACCCCAGATCTGTCGGCCTAGCTGTTGCATGCAGCTTAGGTGCGGGATTGTCTGTCACAATATAGATCTATACACAAGTATCATGCTCACCCTACAATAGACTTGGTTATAATACAAGACTTTAACCAGTACTTTAAAGAGTACAATGAAGTAACATCTCACAAATTTGATTCAAAGAGTTTACGTCTAGTATGAAGGAAACCCTTTTTGTAATATAAATGAAACCTTCCTTAGTATGTTCGTAGTGTTAATGTACCATGAACTATACCTATTATAGTTTATCATATATATTTGTAATGATGAAAGACCCTTATATGAATGACTATTTCTATTTCATGGAAGTAAACTAACCTGAAATTCAATCAACATGTATCTATTTATTGTTGTACACTTTGCTCAACATGTTACAAAGTGTTAATGAACTTATAAACTAATTTACTAGTTTAAACTTTTCTTTCACTATTTTAGAAAGATCATAGAAAAATCAACGTAAGTCGAAAACTGAATCTGTAAACTCTAGGATTTCAGAAAATGTGTCTAGTTTGTTCATAATTTTTATTATGAGTTTTAGTAGTCTCTAACCCGTGTGAAAATGCCAATTTTCACAGACTGGTCCGAAATAATTTCTAAAATCATAGGCATTTTTGTAAAAATCGCCATAAATTGTAGAAACATCGTATGAACATGTGCGACTAGTCCTTAGAAAGGTATGAACCTAAACAATTTGCATGTTTAACAGTTTTGAAATATATTAATTTTAAGATGTTCAAAATAGTCTGTGAACGGACCATAACTTTTCTGTTGAAAGATGTTGATTAAGTTTATAATATGTTTTGGGTGTAGTAACTTGTATTCCCACCCCCCCCCCCCCTAAAACTTGAAGAAAAAATGAAAATGTAGGGGTATGAACTCACCTTGAGTGATTTCCTGAGGTGGAAGGTTGAGGAAGGGGAGTTTCATGTCAAGAACACTTGAATGATGCTTGAAGATTTGAAGATCCTAAGAACAAATATGTTGATATTTCTGAAAATGATCCATGATTTATATGAAGAGTTGTAGAATATTTAGGAGATGAATGAACATACTTACAAAGAATGGAGGAAAACTCATGAACTTCCTGGGGAAATTGGATTCCAGAGAGAGAGCGAGCGAGCGAGAGAGAGAGAGAGAGAGAGAGAGAGACAGAGAGAGAGAGAGAGAGAGAGTTTGCTTTGGAGGGAAGAGTGAAATCTTGGAAGAGAAATGAAACAAATCTCTTGGATTTGTTTATAAAAGTTGATTGGATGGGAAGAGTGTTGCAGAAGCTAAATGAATTGACTAGCTATATGGGAATAGTGACATAAAGTTGATGTGGGGATGGCTTGGTGTCATAACTTTATGGAAAAGTCAACAAGCCTTTAGATATTATCTTGAACAAAAGATATGATTTATAAATAATAAATCCTCAATATGGGAATAAAGTATAAGTCTAGGGGGTCTAATATGTCAAAAATATGAATTGGGCGAATATCCCACGTCAAAATCCTCAAAAACGGACTCAAAATGCAAAACTGGACAAAAACCAGACTTGAGAAGCGAGAGAATTCGCTACTGAGAGGGTTCTCATCCTAAGAGGGTTCGCATCTTAAGAGGGTTTCGCAGCGAGAGGGTTCGCATCATGAGAGGGTTTCGCAGTGAAAGGGTTCGCATCCTGAGAGGGATTCACAACGAGAGGGTTTGCTGCGAGAGGGTTTGTATCTTGAGAGGGTTTCGCAGCGAAAGGGTTTGCATCCTGAGAGGGTTCGCTGCGAGAGGGTTTGCTGCTGAGAGGGTTCGCCGCTAAGACGGTTCGCATCCTAAGAGGGTTTCCTATCGATAGGGGTCGCTTCTTGAGAGGGTTTTGCACCCATTGTGTTGTTTTTCGTATTTTCTTCCCGTTTTAAGTTATTTTCGACTAATTGAAGGGTTAGGATGGTACGAAAGTTTACGAAAAATTGGAAGAGATTTTGAGAGAGATTTAGGATATATATATATATATAGCAAGTGAGATTGAGAGAGACTTTTCTTGTGGCCTTTGTTAGTGTTTTGCCTCATAGTGCTCGGATTATAAATTCCACTATGCCTTTGTATGAGTGTTATACGCGCTCAAAGGGTACGTACTAGTGCTTTATAGAGTCGTTAGATCACTCACCCTGCTTAGGGTTTAGAATTTATGAACATATGAAACTTCTGAGTCACACTTTGTATTAAGATAGAGAGTTGTACACCAGTAAACATAGAGTAAGTCCCATCATTCCAATACTAGTTGAGTTGACCGGTTTGACTCGTTGACTTAGTTTGACTTTGACTTGACCAGAAATTGAAGGTTGTCACATCATCCCCTCGTTAGAAGGAATTTCGTCCCGAAATTAGCATTTTGAATGGGACTTCAAGGGTTTGGGAAAAGATGGGGGGTATTTTTGTTTTATCTGATCTTCTCGACCTCAAGTAAATTAAGATCCTTGCTTGGCATTCCAGCGGATCTTCGCTATTCCATCTACTGTTTTGATTAGTAAAGAGTGTGTGGGTTTGGCTTTACTTGTGTATGTTCGTCCGAATGGTAGGATGTCTACTTGTAGACCTGGGTAGCTTTGTCCTGAAGTTCATATTAGGACTCCTACTTGGTTCTTCTATCATTGCCTCACGTATACAATGAATATAATTAAGATTGACAAGACGGTCGAATGGGTAACTGTACTTTAAGTCCACAACCAGACAAGGAACAGGAAGGAAGGCGGAAATATACATCCTAATTCCGTAGAATCTTAATTATATACCAATCTCCATATATACTTAGTGATGATTAGTTAACCGTATTTGTCCTTAGCCTCTGTGCTTGAACTTGACATGTTGCCCCAGTGGTATTCCCAAAAGTTCTGTTGAGAACACATCGAGAAGGTTTCGGAAGATATAGTACTCCTTGCATGAGTACTTTTGGATTTTGAAGCCAGAGATGATTCGGGGGTTTGTTTCGGGTTTGTCGTTATGGGTGATGATGGTCTCTTTAGTCGGTCGGTTAAGGCAATGGGTCATTTTGCAACACATATAATTGGTATGGCGAGGACCAAGACAATCCATTTCAGATGATGACGTCGAAACTTCTTAGTGTAACGGGTATTAAGTCGATTCAAAAAAAGTGTTTGTTAGAGAGATAGTGCATTATGTGTGTACTTTTTAGTGCTTTTAGTTTTATCCATGTTATTACTACTTCGAACACTTTGTACCGCATTAAACGAGTACTAGCAATACGAGTTTCCTGATAACTGGTAATGATATTTCATATTATGATCCCTACTAGTCCTTCCATAATCACTTGGTGTCTACAATTCATATATAATTAAGGTTGAGGAGATAGTCGACTGAGTGACTCTTCCCTAACTCCACAACCAAACAAGAAACATGAGTTATGGTGGAATCACGCACTCTAAGTCTGTAGAATCTTAATTACGTATGGCCTTAATGTTTACACTAAGACATCATAGCTTAGTTGTAAGGACCCTCAGTTTTATATTAATGTGGTGCTTTGTACGGACAAGGAAGTAATTTATGATTAAAATTTAGTTGGTAATATTTTTCATAAGAAATTTAAGTTTTAACATAATTTCATTTAGGAAGCGTACCACTGTCCACAGGTGGTTCCAGAAGAGTTTCTCCAACGGTGATCATCAGCACTCTTCCATCGTCGCCAGAGTTCCATGTTATTGGACATTCATTCTTGAAGTGTCCAGTTTTGCCACACCTGTAATAGGCCTGGCTTACTCTAATGTTGGGGACCTGGGAGATTGGTTGTGCCGATGACCTGCAGAAACAGGCAGTGCCCCCCATCTTGTTGCAGTTTTTAAAGTGAATTACTCGACAAACTCTCGTGTGATGGATGTTGGACTTGGTACACTTTGGAAGGTTTCCAGCATATCGATTGGGGGGTGTTGGAGTGGCAGATGGTGTGGCTGTAGGGACTGCCACAAGTTGTGGTCTCTTGGGAGGACCTTGAGTCGAACTGCTCCCTTTCTTGTTCCAGAATTTTCGTTTCTTGCTCTTAGGTTTGTGGTCTGAGGTATCCTTGTCAGCAGACACTAGTCGGTGTCCCTAGTTGCTATTGCAATTAGCATTGTAGGTATAGTTTCCGTGGCCGCTTGTGTTGTCACCATTGAGTTGTGCCATGACGGTTGTCACGGCGGTTGTGACTACAGCTTGAAAACTAGCGGAGTCTATCTGCAGAATTGGTGTTTTGCCGGTTGGCTAATTACTTCCTTGTGAAGGCATGATTCTGTTGTATGATGAGAAATGAGATCGTTAGCAACTATGGTTGTTTCGAGTCATATTCCATCTATTTATATATAAATATATAAATTTTTCATTTTGTTAAACTCTTCTCAATGTTCCTGCCAACATCCATGAGATGTACTTATGGTTTAATTAGATGTAGGTATTTTACAAGTGTTAGGTTTACTAAAATAAACTATGGGTGCCCAGGGCTTTCTTCGTGGTTAGGATGGTTAGCACCATTACGCAACCCGCTGGTACCACTTGTGTTGATTTGAGTCATGGCAGCTGTTACAACGGCCTGAAAGATAGTAGCATCGTACAGTGAGGATTTGTTGACGTGTTGTTGAGGGCGCGCCTTATAGGTCTATGGGGAGGCACCCTTCTTCCATGAGGATTTTAATAGATGGAATGGTGGTAACTCCTTAGTAGTGGTTATAAGTCGAGTGTCGTTTGAACTAAGTTACCTTAGTTTAGTGTGTATCATGTTCCGACTTTTATAGTGTTTTCAAAACAATTCATAATAGAGGTCTATGAAAATAGACTTATGAATTTTTAATAGTAACCACCCTCAAATGAAATTATATGACATGATTCATTGTTACTAATTGCGATGAAAGAGGCAATCAGCCTAACACATAGTGTGAGTAGTATAATCACTAACTTACTAGTTATATTTGTTTATTAATTATTAGTGTGACGCATAAGGAGCTAGGCCTCCTCATGTGATTCGCGAATAGTCTCTTTTTCTCTCTGTCCTAGTTATGGTTTTGCTAAACTGGACCTAAATGTTCGATCGGGCTCTCTAGTTTGTTTCTGATAGGGTAAGGTTCGTTAGTGATCTCTCTAGTGCCTTTCTCTTCGTCCGATTTCTAAAAATTATCCTCGTGTCCCCTCTTTTGGTTCTTCCTCAACTCCTCTGTTGGTTGTGGTAGTGGGGTTACGATGTCTACATATTTCGTTTGTATGAGAATTAGGGGTGTATAAAGAATCTATGAGATTAACAAAACATTTTTATATATTTTTATGGGGGTGATCCTTACCGTGTCCTTCTATAATCACGTTGTGTATACAAATTATATATAACCAAGATCAAATAGACAATCGAATAAGTGATCCTACTCTAAGACCACAACCAAACAAGGAACAAGAAGTAGAGAGAAAATCACAAATTCTAAGTCTATAAAATCTCAATTATATATAACCTTAACGTATACACTTAGTAATTATAGACCTACCAGGAAGGGTATTTTAGTTTTCACATAAGTTAATTATAGTGCCTAAAATACTCCAATAGTATTTTAATCAAATGTTTGATTCTAGAACTTCTTGATATACGAAGTTGATAAGTTTTTAGACTTTTTGTAATGGTATAGTATCATAAAATACTCCTATGGTATTTTAAACTTTATGTTTTGTTCTAGTATTCCCTTGTATATAGAGTTGTCAAGTTTTAGACTTGTTGCAACACCACTATCACTCCCAAACACATGTTGGTCTCTCAAATAAATATAGTTGATCAGGCTATATTTATCCCAAGTATGATTACATAATTGTCTAGGTTTGACTGTAGTGTCCAAGCTCTAAATACTTATGTTTTGTTCTTCTTGTAATACTTGTTCTAGTATGTATGCATGTTCGTATACTTTTAATAAAATACTTACATTTTAAAAGTATATACTTCTAGTTAGAGCACTTCAGCCCCTTTGTATTTATAGTTGTATATCTTTTTATGGGTTGATATACTGAGTTCACTATAAACAATGCTCTGATACCAATCTGTCACACCCCCAAACCAAGACAGTGGAAACGTTCGGGGGCAAAGGACGTCATTTACACTATCATAACAAATGAATAATAGTAATCAAAGCAACAACAACCATTGAATTGATAATATAATGTTACATTCCATTCGAAACATAGCTTAAGTGATGTGTGCGTAACGAACTTAGTCTTAAACCTACTTTTAATTATAAAATAACACACAAAGGTAGTGAACCTATCAATTGTGGTATAGTTGAATAAGTAGGGTATCGAACACAGGGAATGGCAAATTAAAACTAAAAACTAATTCTATCTATATTAATTAATAAGTAGGGGTTTTCTCTAGTTTTACAAGACTAGAAACTTGCTAACTATTACTAATTTAAAAACTAGAAAACAAAGAATTAACTAGATTCAATAATTGGGAAGGAACTTCTGTTTAGTTCAACTCAATTGATCCGATGGTTGATTTCAAGGTAATGGTGCAATGGATTAATTCTTTTGTCGGTTACCGATTCAAGTGATTAGATTCACATTCACTACACTAATCCTTAGCAAATAAACTAACTTAAACAGTGGCCAGTTGTCTAATTTAATTAGATTTACTAGATTAATTATTCGGGTTAATTTAGACTTGCAATAGTTAACTAATTTAATCTTTTAATTAACGTCTTGTTGATGGTCATCACATAAGCTTGCACATGAATTTACTCAATTTTCTTATTAACTCTAGTTTCATGTTCATTAATCCTAGACATATGGCAAAGTAATCACATAGCATATGAGATTGATAATCAATAGATGTTCATGCTAATCAATTATCTTCCTATTAACAGAAAATTAATTATTATTTACACACAAGGTTCTTTAGCAAGCTAAAATAACAAAAATCACCAACTTACAATTAATCCTACCAATCTATCAAACCATAGTATGAATTTTGTATTCCCAAACAGAAGTCTGAAGGTTTTAGCTCATAATTGAAGTAAATAACAGCAAACAAACAGAGTCTAATTGTTTAACCATAATGACAAAACAAAAGATTAAGTGGAATGATGAAATTTTGCCTCAATTCTCCTTTTGGATTGAATTCTAGCTTATGACTTCGTCTTCTAGGGTTTTTCTGACTTCTTAATCGCAGCTAAACTCTTCTGAATCGTTCCAGAATTTTCCCCATCGTTCTGAGGAGTTATCTTTATATATACGAATCGACTCATCGAGTCAGGAGGCGACTCGTCGAGTCCGTTTCTCAGTCCCCGTATTGTGATAAGTCTCTGAGATCCCGAGTCTTTATCTTCTCGAATCTTCTCTTGGACTCGCCGAGTAGTCGACCCTACTCGCCGAGTAGGTGCTATTTTTAGTGTTTTTCTTCTTTGTTCCATTCTCGAACTCTCAACCGCTTCTCCTGCTTCTGAGCTTCATTTTTGGACTGAAAATATAATTCAATCACTTTTAAGTACCTTTTGTCCATAAAATGCAATAATTTAGCTAATAAATGAATAAAAATCTATACTTAATATGAACTAAATATGCACATATCAAAATACCCCACACTTGACTTTTGCTTGCCCCCAAGCAAAACTAAATTTTAAAACATTAGAATCACTTATGACAACTCCAATCTAACCCAACCATTATGCCAAGACCGCAACGCATACATGTGTGTCTAAATTTTTCCTAAGTACCCCCCATACTCCAAATACTCACAATCCTCATAAACATTCGCCCACTCACCCCGAACTATGCTCATTTTATGCAACCCTCCGAATCCATCCGTAGAAAATCTCTTACCCTCAAGATATTTTTAGATGAGCAACCCAAGCATACATAATCAAGTATTACAACTTTTCGATACCACTATGGAGCTTCTTCGAATTCTTCACTTTCTTGATAATTTGATCTTTGATCTCTTAGAATTCACCACCTTTATTGTTTGATTTTTGGTATCTTCAACTTTATGAATTTCTTGGAATTTTGATCTTTTGATCTTCACTTTATTTTCTCCAAAATTCTTCAACTTTTCTTGCAATTCTCTCTCTCTTTTTTTTACATGTACCTCTCTTTTTTCACTCAAAACCCCTACATGCTTAAACAGGGGCGCTCAACCTTAAGCTTTATTGGCTAACGATAACAATTTTCCTGGATACATTTCAGGTTTAGGCTGCTAAACATATTGCATCCCTCGGGCTAAGCGGGGTCGTGTTTTTGTCTCATGATTTCACTGGAATAAGGAAGCCACAAATGCACTAGAACGTATATAGGCTCAACTAAACATTTGGATCTTCATGCAATTATCAACACAATTCTAACATGGAATCCTAATTGCTTTTACCAAAATTTTCTAAATTAAGTCCTAAGTAATATTTATTTTTGGTATGCAACAATTTATTTTTTAAAAATTAGCCTAAATTAAGATTCTAAATTTTCTAATATGTGACCAACCCCCTACCCCACACTTATTTTATGCAATGCCCTCATTGCATATTATGAAAAAAATAAAAATGCAAATATATAGAGGGAATTGGAACAAACTCCCCTGGGATAGCAGTCGATAAGTTGATACTCTCTTCTTCAGCTCCTTCTTCTCTTGACTTTAGCCATGGGAACAACTCATCCATGACTTGGGCATCAAAATCTCGTGTGACAACTCCAAATATGCAGGGAAAACAGTGTAAGATCTTCAAGAATTGATATGGAAGAATAAGTGGTCAAGTGGTACACTCATCAGCATCAAATCAGCAGTCCTCTCGGTATAAAAATGAATGACTCGTCGAGTCATATATGCGACTCGTCGAGTATAAGCACGGACATCTTCGAATACGTGAGAATACAAGCCGACTCGTCGAGTCAGTTTATTGCACTCGACGAGTAGACCGCTGGACGAAAAAAATGATATCTTCATTTGTTCCAACCTCTAATAAATCTTCAAAATTTCTCCTCACTTCTAGACTCACTCGCTCATGTCCCTAAGGATCGGACTCGACACTTTGACTCTAACGCTTCCCTTTCTTGACTCTCTTTCACTTATTATAACCCTCTTGAATCTATAACTCTAAGCCCTTCTATGCAAGCACTCCTAATTTAATTCTGAAAAATAATCAAGGCAATCAAACATCAAGCCAAACAGTAAAAAGTTTTAACAAATTCCAAACACACCAAATAAGAACAAAAATAAAAATAAAAATTGTTCAATAAAAAACACAAAGAAACTAATCCTCCTCATCATAGTCATGATCCGGCGCCGCTCCACTTCCACTCGCACCACTTCTTCTCGCATTGATCACCTCTTCCCACGACGGAATATACGGGAAGTTACCACCATCAATATGCGGAATGTTGAAATGGTCAAATAACCGAATATGTTATTGATTGCTAAAGTTGATACCCCGCGCCATTTGATCTTGTAACCGCCTCATCTCAACATTGTACCAATCCATTGGTACTTCATCATTGTCTACCGGAATCACCGGCGGTTCCTACTCTACATCACGCTCTCGCCTCGATCGGACCCTCCTTCCCGGCGCCTCTGGACCAACAACAGGATCATCATGCGGGATAGCATAATGACCTCCACCATAGTCCTCAATGATCCTAGCCCTCCTAAAAAGAATAGGATTGAATGGAGGGGTAGGAATCATAGTCATCAAATTCCACGTGCCACGAGTCATCAATCCAAACGAATTGGCGAGTCGTGTGACAAACATTCCACCATTAATCTTTGATGTCTTGCGGTCTTTGACCGTACCCTCCGCCAAGTATGAAGCTAAACACCAAGGAATATTGTAGAAAGTATCGGGTGTGATACTGCTCCATAAATAGAAGACATCAAGGTTAGAAACCTTGTCATCATCCTTCCTTTGGTTAATGGTGGAAGAAATAAGTCAATGAATAAGGCGGTGTGTAGGCGACCGAATGCTTCCCTCCTGGGCTGATTTCGGAATATACACTTTGTTGGCAATCGTATTCCACCAACCCGTGCTCGTCACTCCATCGGGGAACACCTTGTGAGAGAGTTCCATAAATGCACGGAAAAAAGCGGTCGAGACCAATGACCGGTCATAAATACCCATCCGACAAGCGAGATCAACCACGGAGCACTGATAAAACTCGCCCCCAAGACAGAAACTGACACTCGTCGGGTGATAGCAGTCATCTCCCCCACGAAAGGATACCGTAGAGAAAAATTCCAAGCAAAGCTCCCGGTACACCGACTCTTGAATATGGAAGATCTGGCTCCACCCATTGCATACCATCGTCTCTCCCTCATAAACAAACTCCTTTAAAAGATAAGGAGCAAACTCCTCTTCATAGTGCACACCTTGCAACCAACCCCAATCAATTTTGTTGGGCACGCAAATTTCTTTCTTCTTTACTTCAGCTAATTTCTTCTTCCACCTCGTCATGGTAGAAGCGGACTCGATTTGAGGGAAATTTAACCAAGGAAAATCTCCTTGGCGTCCACTTGAACCTTGCCCCCTGTGAAACATTATTCCTGCAAAACAAAGAACATAACACCCAGAAAACACAGAAAATCATTAAAATAAGTCACAACTGTGTCCCCGACTCGACTCGTCGAGTCCATGAACAACTCGGCGAGTCGCAAGAACTGCGCGAGTCGGTCTAAATTGAACCATGAAATCTCAAAATTACTTCAAGGGTTTTGTCCAGGGACATGTTCATAAGGTATTAGGGCAAGAATAATCATGCAAAACAACATAATTCATAGAAAATCGAAACCCTAGAAATTCACTATTCTTCAAAATCGGGTTTTCTATGAAATTACTACCCTAAATCATCTTAAAATCATGCTTTTAATAGAAAATAGGAAGAAATTAGTTACCTTTCGTGATAGAACTTGAAAAACTTGAAGAACAATGGAAGAAGATGATGAATGCTTGAGAGAAAAAATTGGAGGGAGGCGCACGACGAGTGGGTTGTGAAAAAGAAACTGATTTCTTTAGGGTTAAAACCCTAGTTACTGGTTGTAAAAGTAATTCCATTATTATTTTTTTCTGTAAATAATACCGACTCGTCAAGTCAGGGTTAGACTCGGCGAGTCTGGTCGTGATGTTATTCTTTTCTGAAATCTAAATGGACTCGTCGAGTCATGGTCAGACTCGGCGAGTCTCTTGCAAACAATTCAAAAATTATAAAATTTTGTCATTTATTTTAGAAAAGAAAATTTATTCCACCCCACACTTAGTCCATGCGCACTCTCAAGCAGACATGTCCGATGATTCGGAAGATTAAAATTCTAAAAAAAAAACGAAAAAAATTCAAACAAAACTAAAAAGGTAAAAGAAAGCAAACTCTAAACAACGGGTTGCCTCCCGCCAAGCGCTTCTTTTTAAGGAGTCGTTAGCTGGACTCCTTCCCATCTACGTTTCGTCATCTTCCTGCATTGGGAATGAACGCCTAATATTTTGTGGTTTGTACTTCGTCTTGTAAGCGTGAATCTTCTTTCTGTAAGCCCGTTTTAATTCCTCTCTCTTCTTTTTTACAGCATCATCCTCAGCTGCTTGGGCTTCCCTTCTCCTTTTTTTCTTCTTCACCCCATTCTTTTTCACCTTTTCTTGCACCTCCTTTTCATCAAACTTAATTACTTCATATTTTGTGAAAGTTCGTGCTCTAGGTTTGGTAATGAATGGTTGATCATCCTCCACTCTCCTATCCTTTGTCTTCTCCTCTTTTTCTGTGCTTACCCCATCTTCAAGCGGAATTGCATCAAGACATGCTATATGGACGTGTTGAACTTCCATATCCATTTCTCCTCCTGCCGTTTGTTCTTCTATAGAATCATGAAAAATATCCAAGTCCATAATATGCATAGAACTAGCAACAAGCAGATCTAAGTCGTCCAAGTTGTTGGCGATTTCGACTGGACTCGTCGAGTCCAGGAGAGTGACTCGATGAGTCGGATCGTATTCCACTATTTCCTCTGTGTTTTCCGAGTAGGCTCCTTCCAGTAGCTTTTCTATCTCCTCGAAGTCCTTGTTAACATCTCCATCCTCTCCAGAAGGTAGCAAAAACTTGCTTGGATCTTCTTCTTGCAAAAGTTCCAGTTCTTTTTGTAGTATCTCATCATCCAAATAGATAAATGAGATCTCTTCTTTTCATTCTTCTTCTTGCTTGGCTTCTGGTATGGCTCTAAACATTGCGGACACGTCACCTACCCTCAACGTTAGTATAGACTCACATACATCAATTAAAGCACATGCGATGTTTAAAAATGATCTCCCCAAAATAATCGGAATTTTGGGGTCTTCTTCCATGTCAACCACCACAAAGTCTACTGGAAAAATGAACTTGTCAACTTTAATGAGAAGATCCTCACAAACGCCTCGTGGATGAATTGTTGTCTTGTCTGCCAAATGGATCTTCATGTTTACCGGTCTTGGCTCCGGTAAATTCAGCTTCTTAAAGAAAGAGAAAGGCATCAGATTGATGCTTGTACCCGAGTTGGTCAATGCTTGAGTGACAAATGCATTGCCAAACTGGCATGGAAGTATGATACTCCCCAGATCACCCTTCTTTTCGGGTAGCTCACCCAATATTATCTCCGCGACTTCAGCTAAGTCTTTCCTAGCAGCAAAGAGACCTTTTTGTAAGTTGAAGTACTTGGGTGTTGTGAGCATTGTTTCTACAAATGGCACATTGACTTGTAGGGCTTTAACGTGCATCATAAAGGCTCTATAGGCTTCAACTTTTTCCACAGGCATGACTTTGATTGGGAATGGAAAAGGAGGATTATATGGCTTTAAGGGAATGACAGTTTTGTCATTTACGCATGGACTCATCGAGTCCATTAGAGAGACTCGGCGCGTCTGGTCGGGTTTAGCTGGAGCCGACTCTTATGCCTTTTATGTCTTCCTCTTGGAGATCCTCTGTGCATGTGTGAAAATTTCTTCATTGTTGGAGGTCACTGCACTCACATTCTCCATTCTCGGATTGGCTTCGGTATTACTTGGAAGTTGACCCGGTCTTCTTTCGTTCACTTGGTGTGCAAGCTGTCCCAGCTATTTCTTAATGTTGAGAATGGATGTCTGCTGATTCCTTAGCATATTTCTGGTCTCATGTATTGCAGCATCGTGATCATTGTATCTCTTTTCGGACGCGGCTATGAATCTAGTGAACAATTCTTCTAAATCGGCTTTCTTTTCCACTACCGGTTCTTCCTTTTGATAAAATCCCCTCTCCTTCTGCTTGTATTTCTCCTCCTTAGCCTTCTTGTATTCTTCGTATGGGAGCCATTCCTTCTTCGGTTTCCGCTAATTTTCGTCGTATCGATCACCAATTGAATAGAATACTTGAGCCTATTTGTTTCCATTCTCATCCAAATCACAATCCTTTGTGAGATGGGGCCCTCTACAATTTTCACATCCAACCCGAATAGCATGGATTGTTTGATCCATTTTTGTCATCCTTCTATCTAGACTATCGAGCTTAGCTATCACCGCCGCCATGCTATCAATTGCCGAGTTCACTACCCCCCGACTTACTTTGTTTCTTGGATTGTGGTATTCTCTAGAGTTCTTAGAGAATTCTTCAATTAACTCCTTGATTACCGGGGGCGCCTTCTTCGTGAGCGGGCCTTGAGAATCGAGCAATTGCCTTGTGGTGACATTGACTCCATCATAGAAAATGGAGACCTCTTGTTGGCTATTAAGGTCATGGTGTGGGCAATTTCTAAGCAAACTCTTGTACCTTTCCCAAGCTTCATAAAGAGATTCTCCAGGTTGTTGCTCGAAGTTTGCAATGGCTTTCTTTAGCTTGGCTATTTTGGAGGGAGGGCAAAAGTGGTCTATGAACTCTTCTTTCATCTTGGCCCATCTGGTGACCGATCCGGGAGGAAGTGACTTTAGCCAATCTTTTGCAGCACCTTTAAATGTGACTGGAAGCATGCGAAGAAGTTGGGTCTCGCGTGGAACATTCGGTACATTGAAGTAGTCAGCCACATCATTCACTTCGTCCAAGTGCTTGTAGGCGTCTTCGTGATCCTTCCCATAAAAAAGGATCTCCTTGAGTTGGGCAAGAATATGGCCTTTTAGTTTGAAATTAGCGGTTGTGGGAATTGCGGGCTGCACAAGTCCCAGGCCGGTGTCATCGCGCATTCTCTTCTTCCATTCCCCCATGGGGACTTCATCGATATTGGCCATAGTGATAGCTAAATCGTCTTCAAATTCGGAGTCGTGCTCGTATGTGGGTTCTTCTTCTTCCTCGGTCTCGTACTAGATATCTTCTTGAATTGGGTCTTCGATTGTCAAAGAGGCACTGGATGCTCCGGATTTGCTGCTCCTCTTCTTGCTGAAAACAGACTTGAGGTTTTTGAGTGGCGAGTTCTTTGAAGAAGCGGATTCTCCAACGACTTTGGCTTTGCTCCTCCTTAGTGCGGATTCTGGGTCTTCAAGAGGAGGGACCAGAGGTGTATCAGATCCTCGGGTCATGAAACAACTGTAAATAAAACAAAAAAACGCGTAAAAAGAACAAAAATAAAATAAAAAATTAAAGTTGTAGCAGCGATGTACTCGTCGAGTCGGCACGAGTGCACTCGGCGAGTTCAAGGCAAAAACAGAAAAAAAATTTCTAGTTACTCTAAAAACGGAATTTTATTAAAACTAATTCTACTTACTGAATTACCTTTTAAATAACTTTGTGTAAGATAAATCTCACACAAAGGATCGATTAAATTAGAATTTAATGTTAATTTTAGAACCGTTCCCCGGCAACGGCGCCAAAAACTTGATGTGTGTAACGAACTTAGTTTTAAACCTACTTTTAATTATAAAATAACACACAAAGGCAGTGAACCTATCACTTATGGTATAGTTGAATAAGTAGGGTATCGAACACAGGGAACGGAAAATTAAAACTAAAAACTAATTCTATCTAAATTAATTAATAAGTAGGGGGTTTTCTCTAGTTTTACAAGACTAGAAACTTGCTAACTGTTACTAATTTGAAAACTAGAAAACAAAGAATTAACTAGATTCAATAATTGGGAAGGAACTTCTATTTAGTTCAACTCAATTGATCCTATGGTTGATTTCAAGGTAATGGTGCAATGGATTAATTCTTTTGTCAGTTACCGATTCAAGTGATTAGATTCGCATTCACTACACTAATCCTTAGCAAATAAACTAACTTAAACAGTGACCAGTTGTCTAATTTAATTAGATTTACTAGATTAATTATTCAGGTTAATTTAGACTTGCAATAGTTAACTAATTTAATCTTTTAATTAACTTCTTGTTGATGGTCATCACATAAGCTTGCACATGAATTTACTCAATTTTCTTATTAACTCTAGTTTCATGTTCATTAATCCTAGACATATGGCGAAGTGATCACATAGCATATGAGATTGATAATCAATAGATGGTCATGCTAATCAATTATCTTCCTATTAACAGAAAATTAATTATTATTCACACACAAGGTTCTTTAGCAAGCTAAAATAACAAAAATCACCAACTTAGAATTAATCCTACCAATCAATCAAACCATAGTATGAATTTTGTATTCCAAAACAGAAGTCTGAAGGTTTTAGCTCATAATTGAAGTAAATAACAGCAAACAAACAGAGTCTAATTGTTTAACCATAATGACAAAACAAAAGATTAAGTGGAATGATGAAATTTTGCCTCAATTCTCCTTCGGGATTGAATTCTAGCTTATGACTTCGTCTTCTAGGGTTTTTCTGACTTCTTAATCGCAGCTAAACTCTTCTGAATCGTTCCAGAATTCTCCCCCATCGTTCTGAGGAGTTATCTTTATATATACAAATCGACTCGTCGAGTCAGCTGGCGACTCGTCGAGTCCGTCTCTCAGTCCCCGTATTGTGATAAGTCTCTGGGATCCCGAGTCTTTATCTTCTCGAATCTTCGATTGGACTCGCCGAGTAGTCGACCCTACTCGCTGAGTAGGTGCTATTTTTATTGTTTTTCTTCTTTGTTCCATTCTCGAATTCTCAACTGCTTCTCCTGCTTCCGAGCTTCATTTTTGGACTGAAAATATAATTCAAACACTTTTAAGTACCTTTTGTCCATAAAATGCAATAATTTAGCTAATAAATGAATAAAAATCTATACTTAATATGAACTAAATATGCACATATCATTAAGCGACTCCAAACGTATATAGTAAAAACTAAGACTAGAAGCTATTATGCTTCGTCTTCTTGAAAACCCGTGTGTGTACCTGCCTACTAGTTTCCTAATAATACAAGTAATTTTGAAAGTGTATCAACATTTAAGTTGGTGAGTTCATAAGAATTTTGTTTTAGACAATAACTTCTTTGTTCCTTAAAAATGTTCGTATGTTCCTCCAAAAAATCCTATATTTTCTTAGCAAAATAGAATTTAGTCTTAATCCCTTCGGACCAAAATGTATAAACGTTTTTGTATTCTTAGGTAGTAATATTACGTAGATTTTAATCTATATAAAAGTCATTTGGATGTATATGAAGAGCCGAAACAAGAGATCCAGGAACACCTATACTATTCATGGCATAAACCATGCCTAGATACCCGAAGATTTCCGAAATGAAAGTTGTTATGTACTTGAAAAGAGTACAATGTAGTTTTATGATGATACAACCCTTATCTATGCATGCCCCGGGTAAAATTTACTCCAGATATGTAAGTTTCTATGTCATAAAATAGTGTACTCCTAGAAAGACTTATAGCTTCCTTCTATAATCCCCCAGTGTATAAGTTATACAAAATCAAGATCGAATAAATAGTCGAATATAATGGGTCTGCCCTAAGCCCACAACCAAACAATGAATAGTATCTAAGGCGGACCCAGCCATGTCCAGGTCGAACGTGTATAAATTTTATATAACTCCACCGTATACACGTAGTAATTATGGACGAAATCTAACAATTCTAGACGAAATGTATTCTTAACTACCCTAAGTCTGATATGTGTTAATGTTTGTTCGTGAAAATAGTATACTATAGTAGTACATAAGTAAAACTTCTTTCTTTGTAAATGTAATGTATGTTCAAGAAAATCCAATATATTCCTTATAAAATTTGTTGTACTCTTAGGACTCAAGACCGAAATGTACAAGTATTCTTCATACTTATGATAGTAAGCACAGTTTTAAATAAATAAAACCCTTATGAATGTAAGAATCCCCGTAAACAATTTGTGTCGTTGTTTCCGTATGTGAGTTATTAAAATCGTTAAATTGACATAGTAAGCCTGTTACGACGTACTTCGGGCGTCGGAATGTTTTGACATTTGTCACCCCAGACTTGCAGGTTTAGTTGTTGCATGCAACTTAGGTGTGGGATTGTTACTCCAGCTTAGGTGCGGGATTGTTAGTCCCAATATAGATCTATACACAAGTATCACGCTCTCCCTACAATAAACTATGGTTATAATACAGGACATTAACCAGTACTCTAAAAAGTACAATAAAGTAACATCTCACAAATTTGATTCAACGAGTTTACGTGTGGTATGAATGAAACCCTTTTTGTAATAGAAATGAAACCTTCCTTAGTATGTTCATAGTGTTAATGTACCATGAACTATACCTATTATAGTTTCTCATGTATGTTTGTAATGATGAAAGACCCTTATATGAATTACTATTTATGTTTCATGGAAGTAAACTAACATGAAATTCAATCAACATGTAGCTATTTATTGCTATACACTTTGCTCAACATGTTACAAAGTGTTAATGAACTTATAAACTAATATACTAGTTTTAAATTTTATGTCACTGTTTTAGAAAAATCATAGAAAAATCAACGTAGGTTGAAAACTGAATCCATAGAGTCTAGGAGTTCAGAAAAAGTGTCTAGTTTGTTCAAAAATTTTATTATTAGTTTTAGTAGTCTCTAGCCAGTGTGAAGATGTCCATCTTCACAGACTGGTCCGAAATCATTTCTGATGTGATAGGCAGTTTTCTAAAAATCACCATAAATTGTAAAAAAATCATATGAATGCATGTGAGTAGTCCATAGAAAGGTTAAAACCTGAAATATTGTCATATTTAATAGTTTTGAAAAATATTAACTTTAATATGTTCAAAATAGTCCTTGGACGGACCATAACATTTCTGTTGAAACATGTTGATTAAGTTTAGAATATGTTTTGGCTGTTGTAACTTGTTCCCCCCCCCCCCTTAAAACTTGAAGAAAACTTGAAAATGTAGGGGTATGAACTCACCTTGAGTGATTCCATAAGGTGGAAGATTGAGGAAGGGGAGTTTCAAGTCAAGAACACTTGAATGATGCTTGAAGATTTAAAGATCCTAAGAACAAATATGTCGATATTAGTGTAAATGATCCATGATTTGTATGAAGAATTGTAGAATATTTAGGAGTTGAATGAAGATACTATAAAAGAATGGAGGAAAACTCATGAACTTCTTGGGGAAATTAGGTTCCAGAGAGAGAGAGAGAGAGAGAGAGAGAGAGAGAGAGAGAGAGAAAGTTTGCTTTGGAGGGAAGAGTGAAATCTTAGAAGGGAAATGAAACAAATCTCTTGGATTTGTTTATAAAAGTTGATTGGATGGGAAGAGTGTTGAAGAAGCTAAATGAATTGACTAGCTAGATGTGAATAGTGACGTAAAGTTGATGTGGGGATGGCTTGGTGTCATAACTTTATGGAAAAGTCAACAAGCCTTTAGATATTATCTTGAACAAAAGATATGATTTATAAATAATAAATCCTCAATATGGGAATAAAATATAAGTCTAAGGGCTCTAATATGACAAAATATGAATTGCGTGAATATCCCACGTCAAAATCCTCAAAAACGGACTCAAAATGCGAAACTGGACAAAAACCAGACTTGAGAAGCAAGAGAGTTCGTTGCTGAGAGGGTTCTCATCCTAAGAGGGTTTGTATCCTAAGAGGGTCTCGCAGCGAGAGGGTTAACATCCTAAGAGGGTTTCACAGTGAGAGGGTTCACATCCTGAGAGGGTTTCGCAGCGAGAGGGTTCACATCCAGAGAGGGTTCGCTGCGAGAGGGTTTGTATCCTGAGAGGGCTTCGCAGGGAAAGGGTTCGCATCCTGACAGGCTTCACTGCGAGAGGGTTCATTGCTGAGAGGGTTCGCTGCTAAGAGGTTTTCCATCCTAAGAGGGTTTCACATCGAGAGGGTTCGCTTCTTGAGAAGGTTTTGCACCCATTGTGTTGTTTTTCATATTTTATTCCCGTTTTAAGTGATTTTGACTAATTGAAGGGTTGGGATGGTACGAATGTTTATGAAAAATTGGAAGAGATTTTGAGAGAGATTTGGGAGAGATTTAGGAGATGTGTCAAAATACGAATTGGGTGAAAATCTCACGTCAAAATAATAAAAAAACGGACTCAGAATGTGAAACTAGTCAAAAACTGAACTTGAGAAGCGAGAGGGTTCGCTGCTGAGAGGGTTCTCATCCTAAGAGGGTTCGCATCCTGAGAGGGTTTCGCAACGTGAGGGTTCGCATCCAGAGAGGGTTTCACAGCGAGAGGGTTCACATCCTGAGAGGGTTCGCTGCGAGAGGGTTCATATCAGGAGAGGGTTTCGTAGCGAGAGGGTTTCACATCGAGTGGGTTCGCTTCTTGAGAGGGTTTCGCACCCATTGTGTTGTTTTTCATATTTTCTTCCTATTTTAAGTGATTTTCTACTAACTGAAGGGTTGGGATGGTACGAAAGTTTATGAAAAATTGGAAGAGATTTTGAGAGAGATTTGGGAGAGAGGGAGAGAGAGATAGCAAGATAGATTGAGAGGGACTTTTCTTATGGCCTTTGTTAGTGTTTTGTCCCATGGTGCTAGGATTATAAACTCCACTACGCCTTGTTATGAGTGTTATACGCCCCTAAGGGTACGTAATATTGCTTTATAGAGTCGTTAATCACTCACCCTGCTTAGGGTTTAGAATTTCTGAACATTTGAAACTTCTGAGTGACACTTTGTATTATGATAGAGTTGTACACTAGTAAACATATAGTATGTCCTATCATACCAGTACTAGTTGAGTCGACCGGTTTGACTCGTTGACTTAGTTTGATTTTGACTTGACCAGAGATTGACGGTTGTCACACATAGTTGGGGTCTATGTAATAACAGTTTATTTGTTCCTTCTATCATAATAAGAAAACCAATATCTATATGACCCACCATGATTTGGCGTTGACATCAAATGTTTGGCCATTCTTTGACTAAGTTGATTAGATCAACATAACATTCTTATGTGGTCATCACAAACCCCTATCAAGTGACCTAATCATTAACACTTACGTTGCTTCCATCTTTCATGCTCATATAGAGGTTTTGTAAAACGAAGGAATATTTGATCACATATCAAAGGGATGTCTTATACCTAGTTCGTATAACTACAACAATTTCAAATGATGAAACACTTTATATTTATTATTAGGGAATCTTGGACCATATAATGTTGGTGACTTCATTAGGATGTTATTTAAAAATTGGTTCTAAAACACAAGATTAGCAACGGAAGACTTTAAAATTTAAACAACATGAAACTACTTTTACATCCACAAAAGGATCTACTAGAAAAGATTGGGAAAAAACAAAAACAATAGATGTAACAGGCCATTTTCTCCTTATAGTATTAACGACCAGTCACATTAATAGACCTCATTTATAAAAGATTATTTACGATAAATAGTCTTCAGAAAATTCATAGTAATCGCAACACCGAGAGCATGGTAGATAGAACGTCTGAAATGACTTCATAAGAGGAAGTTATGATTTTTAGAAGTTTTAGCGTAGCTATGTATGGCACAGTAACCGAAAGAGAGGTCGTTCGTTTCTAGGAAAAACAATCTAAACAAGAATTGAAGATCTTGTCCATATGATTATGTCAATAAAAAGACAGCCGAGAACAAAATTAATATGAGAGAGTGGACTTTTATATGGGCGATAATAGTTTAAGCCTGTTAAAAATATAACTATAAAAATAATGTCAAAATAGCCGACGAAGTCTAAATCAAAGTTGTAGATCCCGTCGACAGCTATGCATGGATATAAAACTCGTCGAAAATATGGCTCGTACGAAGATAATATGGAATTCTTAGGAAATCATAAATCTTTGCGCGCAGCCACATGCATAGACCAGATGCGTGGCGTGCACTGACACTTCACCCAAAGTTTGCCACATGTCACTTTCGGAATGGATCCACATCAGCAACCCCGACTAATTGTGTGGCGCGTACCCGACCATGTGCGCAGTGTGCACCCTAAAAACAACTATTGTGACAACCTGATATTTCGAGTCAATGTAATGTAAAACCGATCAAAATTAGGTCAAAATGTAACCTTCCTAAAATCTTGTTCGGATTAAATAAATTAGTAGGAATCATATCAAGGTTTGCGTACATAAAAAGAACGTCCAAATCTGACTTCGGATGAGGAAGTTATGAAATTTTGAAGAAATTCCTTAATCACGTCATTTTAATAAATAAATAATAAAAAAAAATAATTTCGGAATTTGCTAACGGAATCTAAACGAAAGTTGTAGATCATGGTCTCACCTTCGCGTGGATATAAAGAACGTCAAAAACGGAGTTCGTATGAGGGAGATATGAATTTTTGAAGTTTATTTATAATAAATATAAATTTAATTATAAATTCCCGGTAATATCCGAAGGGGAGTCATTGGATTGGACCGAAGTACGCCCTGCGTACCTGCGTACGCCCCGCGTACTGAGATCGAGGGTCTCGGATCGTCCACGTCGCACTATCCGAAGAATTCTAAACCGTCCGACCCGTCCGAAGCTCCGACCCGTCCGACCCGCTGTCCCGTCCGACCCGCCGTCCCATCCGACCCGCGTACCCAGCAACCCGTCCCATCCGAACCGAGGTAGTCGAGGCTTCGGTCATGCATGACGTACGCGTACGGAGGCAGTTCAGCCTTCCTATAAATAGGATGCGAGGCTTTCTAAAAATGTTGCTCATTTCTCTTCTCTCTCTCACAACCTTGCCTCATTTTCCGTGCCCGTTATAACCCGAAGCTCTGGTCTTTTTGCTCAAGTCCCGAGGGTCGATTTTACTCCCGAGATTCCCGAGAATCCCGAGAAAAATCCGTTTTCCGAGACGAAACTCTGCCCGGTTTTCCATCTCGCTTTCTTCAACCAATCAAGTGAGTTTCATACCCCTTAATCAACCTGTTAAATATTCTAAATGCTTTTATATGCTTTCAAAGGGGGGGAATACAAGTTAAATACTTATAGTTATTGTTTCAATCACATGTGATTGCACTAATCACATGTGATTAATAACTAGGGAAATCAGTGATTTTATCACTATTCAAACTATCTATCAAACTGTTTTACTTCTAAATGTTTTCCAAACCCATTTACTTTTCGAATTTACACTGCAACTGTGATTTAAACAAATGTTCCTTATACTTAATCTGTTTTAATCAAATCTACGCCTTCAAATTGTTTTATAGATTGACATCAAGTCAATCTTTCTTTAAAAATAATACTTATGTTTCAAATGTCTTATAAATACTTATTTATGTTTTTATATTATAAATTGCATGCCCATACATGTATAGACGTATAAATAATGTTTTAAGGGCTTAGGAAGGCCATCCACCCTATTTCCTTTTCCTCGATTTGGATGTGGTCTGGTGGGATTTTGGGTGACCATCTGAAGGTCGTTTCCATGTTAAGTATATATCAAATATACATATATAGACATAAAAGTACTTCCATAACCATACGTACTAGACGCACCGTTAACAAGTTACCATCGGGGTAACACAGAACCATACTATTACAACTGCTAGATCAATGAGTCAGTTCATTCATGAGTCTATACTAGGAAGAGAATATATACAACTATACTACGAGAACATATACAACTATACTAGAACAAGAAACATTTCATCACATATGCAAGAGTACGATAACAAATGTGATCCACTGTATTGGAGCATGCCTTAAATGTCATGGCCCGAGTTGTAGCCAGAATTCTCTTGGAGGGAGAGCGTTGAGTTTGCGTATAGATCTATACTGGATTGACTATCCTACACCTTGCTGCTAGCTACAGCCGGACCTGCAGGTCTGCGGGTGCCAAACGTCATTCCGTTATTACGACCGTTCTTTATGTCGTTGTTATCAGTCGATAGTATGGTGCAATTATCACATTATACCTTAATATAAATCCGGTTTAAGGTAGTAGTAATTAGTACAACAGTAGTTCTTATTATACAAAACTACAGTACTACAATGATTTACCCATTACATATTTTGGTGATGATCTCACTTAAGCATTAATGTATGAATTATATTTTATCAAATGATAGTTATACTTGGGTAATTACACACTTTTACAACAGACGAGTTTACAAAACATTTAAGCCTCGGTAGAAGGTTACTTTTATAGAAAATATAGGATTTTCTGAGAGATTCAAACTTTTGCAAACACTTTTAAACATTTACTTACATTTTTACAAACTTATACATTGAGACAGGTTCAAACGTTTTTGACAACGAACATTGACACTAAAATACTTATGAACTCACCAGCTTAATGCTGATAAACTCTTTCAAAATAACTTGTATTCTCAGGTCATCAGCAGACAGGTACCGATGCCAGCTTTTGAGATGATGGAGCGTACTCAAGACTCATCATTTTATTATTTTGATTTACGTTATATTTTTGGTGTCTAAAACTGTGCAGAACACGCATGTATTAAATTTATATATTTAATGCAATGGATGATGTTGTTTGCCTATTTACATTTACTGTGTTGTGATTACCTTACATGACGTCCTCCGCCCTAGAACGTTTCCGCCGTTCTTGGTTTTGGGGTGTGACAGATTGGTATCAGAGCATTGTTTATAGTGAATTGAGTATATCAACCCATAAAAGATATACTAAACTATAAACCCATTAGGGATTAAACTCTGACCAAGAGTCTATACTTTAAATAATAAAATATTTAACTAAGTATACTAGTCTGCATTCATACTAAAATAAGTGTCACAATGACAAGAACAAAAGTATTACGATTGTTAAATATCACAAGTGAGCTCGGGGATGTATGGTCAGTCCTGGGAATGGCATAGCCTGATCAACTATGCTGATCCTAGGAGTGATTAGCACATGCCTTAGAATGGTTGTGATAGGTTAACAAGTCTAAAAACTTACCAACAATACCACAAGAAGATCAATAGAACTTAAACTTAAAATACTATAGGAGTATTTTGCGCTACTGGTTACACGTATACTATATTCTTATACCTCTATTCTCGCGTAGATCTTGATGGCTAGATATCCATCATGGCGACCCGTACTTTCCTAATGAAGGCAATGTCGGGTGGATCGATGAAGAGCCCGAAGTTGATCATCCAACCCCTTTGGATGATCACCTTGCAGAAGGCTTTTCAGATGGATCCGACTCCGAGCCTAAAGTCAACAACCTGAACCGCTGGAGTAATGATCAGGGTCAACCCTTACAATACTTTGGGGACCGAACCTTTTACAACGTCAGCGATGGTGGCTCTACTGACCGGGCTCTGCCTATCAGTATCCGTAGAATAGCTCGTATTGTCGAGCAAGGTGGAGCAGCCGTCGACCGGGTCATAGAGATTGATGCCGACTCAGGTATCAACACAGTCAGCATCCGCCGTCTTGAAGAAGACATGGAACGGACCCAGAGGACAAATAAAACCCTGCAGTAGCAGTTGGCTGCCTCACGAGCTGAAATATTGGAACTTCGAGCTCGTCAGAGGACTCAGGATCGACCCATTCAAGAGGTGTTTCGTCAAGTATCCGACCGCAGTACTCGCCCGGGACTTTCCCATCGCCGTTGGTTGATGTCTAGTACATCTCCGTCTTTTAATTAAAGGATAGCCTTTAACATCTGTGCTCCAAGTAGCACTTGTGTGTAAAATGTTTCTAACTTCCGTACTCAAATTTGAAATCTAAGAACTGTCAAACTTTTCTATATGGTATGATGTATGACCTACTGTTAGGTCGATTTTCCCTGAACTTATTACATCAGTAATGCCAGTATTTTTGAGATCTATCTATCTGGGAAAAATCTATACACTTATGCTTTCCTTCTAATATTTCTTATTGTGGTTTCAAGCACTCTTTCAACTGTTGGACTATGGTTAGTTAGTCCATGTGTCACTCTCACGTTGCTTACAAATTGATTCTTACCATCTTTCTTATCTTTATAAACTTATAGCTGAAGGATGCCTCCTCGCAAGTCTCCCAGGAATAGGAATAATCCTGCACCTCCACCACCTCCTCCGCCTCCGGTCATCGATACTGTAGCCCTGAATGCTGTCGTAGCTGCAGCAGTGGCAACTGCCATGGCTCAGTATCACTCTTCTGATGCCAGCAGTGGTGGAACCCCTGTGGAATCTATCCCGATCGAAATCCCTGTGCGCTCAAGGGAGTGCTCTTACGAGGATTTTACAAACTGCAAGCCGAAGCCTTTCTATGGCACCGGCGGAGTCATTGCTCTCTCGCAATGGTTCGAGAAGACTGAATCAGTCTTCGAAATCTGTTCATGCCCTGCTGCGTGCAAAGTGAAATATGCCGCATGCACCTTTGAGGGTAAAGCCCTAATGTGGTGGAACGGCCACGTCAAAGCCCTAACTCTCGTCGTAGCCAACGACATGGGCTGGGAAACAATGAAAGACCTCATGACTGAGGAATACTGCCCGAGGGGCGAGATCCAGAAACTGGAGCAGGAACTCTGGAACCTGTCAATGAAGGGCACCAATGTGGTCGCTTATACTGCCCGCTTCAGCGAGCTGGTGGCCCTCTGCCCCAATATGGTTCCCACCGAGGGGAAGAAGATCGAGAGGTACATATGGGGGCTAGTGCCTCCGTATCAGGGGAATGTGCTAGCGTCAAACCCCGCTACCTTCGACAGTGCCAAACGATTGGCACAACGACTCATTGACCATGGAGTCAAAACCCCTGCAACCACAACCACCCTAGCCATCCCGGAACCCTCCAAACCCGCCGATACTAAGCGGAAATTCTGGGATGAAAGGAAGAAGCAGCAGGCTGCCAAAAGCAGCAATTGGTGGCAATTCATGCCGCAGTAACCCCTACTGCTACTACTACTGCTCCGGTGAGTCGGTATGCTGGAAGTTCGCCCAAGTGCAACAAATGCAGCTACCATCACAACGGCCCCTGCCGTGAATTGCAGTGCTCTAACTGCAACAGGAAAGGACACACCGTCCGATTCTGTAAGTTCCCGACACAACCTATCAACCAAGTCCCTGGCTCTGGCGCGAGCCCAACCTGCTATGGATGTGGTGAAGCAGGCCACTTTAAGAGGGACTGCCCCAAAGCGAGGAATGTGGGAGGAGCAGGGAGGGTACTAGCTATTGGCCACGGGGAAGCAGTTGCTGACCCGACAGTGGTGACCGGTACGTTCCTCCTCGATAACTCCTATGCATGCATTCTGTTCGATAGTGGAGCGGAGCGAAGCTTCGTAAACCATAAATTTGCTCGCATGCTTAATCAACCACCGCACGCACTCAAAGAACTATTCACAGTAGAAATGGCTAATGGAAAAACTGAAAATACGAGTAGCATATACTTAGGTTGTACCCTAACTCTAGATAACCATTCATTTCCAATCGACCTCATGCCAGTCTCAATAAAAAGTTTCGACGTCATCATTGGCATGGACTGGTTAAGCCTTCATCGTGCCGACATCATGTGCTTCGAGAAAGCAGTCCGTCTAAACCTTCCGTCTAACGAAACTCTTATAGTCTATGGCGACAAACCCGGTGCAAGTCTTCGCATCATATCAAGTATTCAAGCACAGAAATACCTGCGTAAGGAATACCATGCATTCCTTGCTCACATCGTCGACACGAACCTAGAAACGAAAGAACTAAAGAACCTCCCAGTAGTGAGCGACTTCCCCGACATTTTCCCAGAAGAACTACCCGGGTTGCCTCCGCAACGACAAGTCGAGTTCAGAATCGACTTAGTCCCAGGAGCTACCCCAGTAGCCAAGTCGCCCTACCGTTTAGCACCAGCTGAGATGCAGGAACTCTCTGGTCAACTTAACGAACTGCTCAGCAAGGGCTTTATAAGACCGAGTTTCTCACCTTGGGGAGCACCGGTCTTGTTCGTTAAGAAGAAGGATGGATCTTTCCGTATGTGTATTGACTACAGAGAACTCAACAAACTGACGGTCAAGAATCGTTATCCTCTACCACGCATAGATGATCTATTCGACCAACTGCAAGGGGCGAACTCTTTTTCTAAGATTGATCTGAGATCCGGATATCACCAGTTACGAGTGCTATAGGAGGATGTGCCGAAGACCGCCTTCCGAACTCGTTACGGACATTACGAGTTCATGGTGATGCCATTCGGATTGACCAATGCGCCCGCAGTCTTCATGGATCTGATGAATAGAGTATGCCGACCCTACTTGGATCAGTTCGTCATCGTTTTCATTGACGACATCCTAATCTACTCCCAAAGTAAGAAAGAACATGGCGATCACCTACGACAAGTTCTAGGGACATTACGAAAAGAGAAACTTTATGCGAAGTTCTCGAAATGTGAATTTTGGATCCGAAGAGTCGAATTCTTAGGACACGTGGTAAGCGAAGAGGGAATCCACGTGGACCCATCCAAAATTAAGGCCATTGAGAACTGGTCAGCACCGAAGACGCCTACAGAAATTCGTCAATTTCTAGGTCTCGCTGGCTACTAGCGCAGGTTCATTCAGAACTTCTCACGAATAGCGAAGCCTCTTACAACCCTAACCCAGAAAGGCGTGGCCTTTGACTGGGAAGAGAAACAAGAAAGAGCGTTCCAAACGCTCAAACGAGCCTTGTGCACCGCACCAATACTATCCCTTCCAGAAGGAATAGAAGACTTCGTAGTTTATTGCGATGCATCGAATCAAGGGCTCGGATGTGTTCTGATGCAGCCAGGTAAGGTCATCGCCTACGCCTCGAGACAATTGAAGACACACGAGGTTAACTACACGACCCACGATCTTGAACTAGGAGCAGTAGTGTTTGCTCTGAAGATCTGGAGACATTACTTGTATGGAACGAAGAGCACTATCTTTACCGACCACAAGAGTTTACAACACATTTTCGATCAGAAGGAGCTCAACATGAGACAACGACTATGGGTCGAACTACTCAGTGATTACGAATGCGATATTCGTTATCATCCGGGTAAAGCCAACGTAGTAGCAGACGCCCTAAGTCGGAAGGAATATTATGGTCGCAAAGTCAAGTCGTTATCGATAACCATCCATTCACACCTGACTAAGCAAATTCAGGCGGCTCAACTTGAGGCCATGAAACCTGAAAATGTGTCGAATGAATCCCTTAGAGGAATGGACAAGAATTTAGAGGCCAAGGGTGATGGAGCTTTACATTTCCTGAACCGGATCTGGACACCGAAACACGGTGGTTTCCGAGACTTGGTCATGACCGAGGCGCACAACACTCGGTATTCCGTCCACCCAGGTTCAGATAAGATGTATCGGGATCTTAAGAAGCTATACTGGTGGCCTAATATGAAAGCAGAAATTGCCACCTTCGTAAGTAAATGCCTTACTTGCGCGAAGGTTAAGGTTGAGTACCAGAAGCCCTCTGGCTTACTGCAACAACCAGAGATCCCGGAATGGAAGTGGGAGCGGATCACTATGGATTTCATAACCAAGTTGCCCAAGACAACGGGTGGACTTGACACCATATGGGTCATCGTTGATAGATTGACAAAGTCTGCACACTTCCTGCCTATCAAAGAAACCGACAAGATGGAGAAACTTATGAGAACATACATTAGGGAAATTGTACGACTGCATGGTGTACCTATGTCCATTATCTCCGATAGGGATAGTAGGTTCACCTCAAGATTTTGGCAATCACTACAACATTCCCTAGGAACGAGGCTGGACATGAGCACAGCCTACCATCCTCAGACCGACGGACAGAGTGAGAGGACCATCCAAACTCTGGAAGATATGTTGCGAGCCTGCGTGATTGACTTTGGGAAGGCATGGGATACTCATTTACCCCTTGTCGAGTTTTCCTATAATAACAGTTATCACACGAGCATCAAGGCTGCTCCATTTGAAGCTCTGTACGGCCGTAAGTGCAGATCCCCTCTGTGCTGGGCTGAGGTGGGTGATACCCAATTAGCCAGGGGGCAAACTTCCGACAGTACTCTCACCGGTCCGGAGATCATTCGGGAAACAACAGAGAAAATCGTTCAGATCCGTGAACGATTGAAAGCCTATAGAGACCGACAGAAGAGCTACGCTGATAAGCGAAGGAAACCTTTGGAATTTCAGGTGGGAGACCGAGTCCTCCTCAAAGTCTCACCCTGGAAGGTCTTGATACGCTTCGGCAAGCGTGGAAAGCTTAATCCGAGGTACATAGGGCCTTTCGAGATTCTTGCAAGAGTCGGCCCCGTAGCTTACAAACTCGAACTACCAGACGCACTTCGTAACGTACATTCTACATTCCACGTATCTAACTTGAAAAAGTGTCTATCCGACGAGACTCTTGTAATCCCACTCGACGAGATCGAAATCAACGAGAGCCTCAACTTCGTGGAAGAACCTATAGAGATCATGGACCGTGAGGTCAAGCAGACAAAGCAAAGCCGTATCCCTATCGTGAAGGTTCGCTGGAATGCCAAGCGAGGACCGGAATTCACTTGGGAACGTGAGGATCAGATGAAACTGAAATACCCTCACCTTTTTGCTTAGTTATTTGTAATTTCTAACTTGCTTAAAATTCTAATTTCGGGACGAAATTCCTTCTAACGGGGGGATGATGTGACAACCCGATATTTCGAGTCAATGTAATGTAAAACCGATCAAAATTAGGTCAAAATGTAACCTTCCTAAAATCTTTTTCGGATTAAATAAAGTAGTAGGAATCATATCAAGGTTTGCGTACATAAAAAGAACGTCCAAATCTGGCTTCGGATGAGGAAGTTATGAAATTTTGAAGAAATTCCTTAATCACGTCATTTTAATAAATAAATAATAAAAAAAAATAATTTTGGAATTTGCTAACGGAATCTAAACGAAAGTTGTAGATCATGGTCTCACCTTCGCGTGGATATAAAGAACGTCAAAAACGGAGTTCGTATGAGGGAGATATGAATTTTTGAAGTTTATTTATAATAAATATAAATTTAATTATAAATTCCCGGTAATATCCGAAGGGGAGTCATCGGATTGGACCGAAGTACGCCCTGCGTACCTTCGTACGCCCCGCGTACTGAGATCGAGGGTTTCGGATCGTCCACGTCGCACTATTCGAAGAATTATAAACCGTCCGACCCGTCCGAAGCTCCGACCCGTCCGACCCGCTGTCCCGTCCGACCCGCCGTCCCATCCGACCCGCGTACCCAGCAACCCGTCCCATCCGAACCGAGGCAGTCGAGGCTTCGGTCATGCATGACGTACGCGTACGCGCTGCGTACGAGCGTACGCCCCGCGTACGGAGGCAGTTCAGCCGTCCTATAAATAGGATGCGAGGCTTTCTAAAAATGTTGCTCATTTCTCTTCTCTCTCTCACAACCTTGCCTCGTTTTCCGTGCCCGTTATAACCCGAAGCTCTGGTCTTTTTGCTCTAGTCCCGAGGGTCGATTTTACTCCCGAGATTCCCGAGAATCCCGAGAAAAATCCGTTTTCCGAGACGAAACTCTGCCCGGTTTTCCATATCGCTTTCTTCAACCAATCAAGTGAGTTTCATACCCCTTAATCAACCTGTTAAATATTCTAAATGCTTTTATATGCTTTTAAGGGGGGGGGGGAATACAAGTTAAATACTTATAGTTATTGTTTCAATCACATGTGATTGCACTAATCACATGTGATTAATAACTAGGGAAATCAGTGATTTTATCACTATTCAAACTATCTATCAAACTGTTTTACTTCTAAATGTTTTCCAAACCCATTTACTTTTCGAATTTACACTGCAACTGTGATTTAAACAAATGTTCCTTATACTTAATTTGTTTTAATCAAATCTACGCCTTCAAATTGTTTTATAGATTGACATCAAGTCAATCTTTCTTTAAAAATAATACTTATGTTTCAAATGTCTTATAAATACTTATTTATGTTTTTATATTATAAATTGCATGCCCATACATGTATAGACGTATAAATAATGTTTTAAGGGCTTAGGAAGGCCATCCACCCTATTTCCTTTTCCTCGATTTGGATGTGGTCTGGTGGGATTTTGGGTGACCATCCGAAGGTCGTTTCCATGTTAAGTATATATCAAATATACATATATAGACATAAAAGTACTTCCATAACCATACGTACTAGACGCACCGTTAACAAGTTACCATCGGGGTAACACAGAACCATACTATTACAACTGCTAGATCAATGAGTCAGTTCATTCATGAGTCTATACTAGGAAGAGAATATATACAACTATACTACGAGAACATATACAACTATACTAGAACAAGAAACATTTCATCACATATGCAAGAGTACGATAACAAATGTGATCCACTGTATCGGAGCATGCCTTAAATGTCATGGCCCGAGTTGTAGCCAGAATTCTCTTGGAGGGAGAGCGTTGAGTTTGCGTATAGATCTATACTGGATTGACTATCCTACACCTTGCTGCTAGCTACAGCCGGACCTGCAGGTCTGCGGGTGCCAAACTTCATTCCGTTATTACGACCGTTCTTTATGTCGTTGTTATCAGTCGATAGTATGGTGCAATTATCACATTATACCTTAATATAAATCCGGTTTAAGGTAGTAGTAATTAGTACAACAGTAGTTCTTATTATACAAAACTACAGTACTACAATGATTTACCCATTACATATTTTGGTGATGATCTCACTTAAGCATTAATGTATGAACTATATTTTACCAAATGATAGTTATACGTGGGTAATTACACACTTTTACAACAGACGAGTTTACAAAACATTTAAGCCTCGGTAGAAGGTTACTTTTATAGAAAATATAGGATTTTCTGAGAGATTCAAACTTTTGCAAACACTTTTAAACATTTACTTACATTTTTACAAACTTATACATTGAGACAGGTTCAAACGTTTTTGACAACGAACATTGACACTAAAATACTTATGAACTCACCAGCTTAATGCTGATAAACTCTTTCAAAATAACTTGTATTCTCAGGTCATCAGTAGACAGATACCGATGCCAGCTTTTGAGATGATGGAGCGTACTCAAGACTCATCATTTTATTATTTTGATTTACGTTATATTTTTGGTGTCTAAAACTGTGCAGAACACGCATGTATTAAATTTATATATTTAATGCAATGGATGATGTTGTTTGCCTATTTACATTTACTGTGTTGTGATTACCTTACATGACGTCCTCCGCCCCAGAACGTTTCCGCCGTTCTTGATTTTGGGGTGTGACAACTATCAATAGGCGATGATTTTCATTCATTTCTCACATCTATTTCCCAACACCTCTCTCGTACTCTTAGTCCCTAACTTTCTTGTTTATGGGTACTTTACAAAGGCCTTGGAGCAGCTGGGATATAGAGCTTTCATATCAGGGTTTTGCCCACATTATTTCAGGGTTTTCCCACGTAATTATGGGTTTTCGTATAGGGTGAGTTCATGGCAATAGCAACTTAAGCGATTGTGAGCCTAGAAAAGGGAAATAGGAACTTAAGCGATTCTGAGCCTAGATACTTAAATGGCGAGGTGATGGCAATAGCAACTTAAGCGATTATGAGCCTAGAAAATGGAAATAGTAGCTTAAAAGATTGTGAGCCTAGATACTCGATATATGCATGTATATGTATTCTGATATATGGTATTTTAAGGAAGCTCACTAAGCCTCATGCTTAACCAGTTGTTAATAATGGTTTTTAGTCACTTCATTAGTTTGTGAGAATGGAAAGGTTCGACTGTACACACGTGCATTCGCAATCCTATTTCCGCTAAATGTAATTATATTGTCATATATTAATAAATTAAAAATAAAATTTTTGTTTGTAAATCAGGATGTTACAAGTTTGTATCAGTGCCCTGGTGTGAGTGAACTGGATGAACACTCGTGGGATTCTAGAATCAAACTAAGGATCTGGGTATTTAATAAATCTTTTCACAAAGAGAATAATACAAAAATGGAAATAATGCGATGTGTGCAGTCAGCCAAAGCTCAGAAAGGAAAGTGATTCCCAAAATATCCATGTTTGTTATGTTGATAAGTGAATTGTTAGAAATACATGCTAGTATGTAAGCTAGATAATTGCTTGTTATTTTCTACTTATAAACTATGCTAATATTAACTAGTTATTTCAAAAATACATTAGGTTGCATGCTCCCAAAATTAAATAGTTTTAGATTGCTTGATTTTGTGTAATTTCGTAATTCTCATATTAGTCTAACCGTTGTACCAAATCATTCAATCAGTAGATTGTTTGTTTTTAAAGGCATGCCATCGTATTCGTCCAGTGATTAGTTAATATTGGTAGAAGTTTTTCCTTATCTAATAGTTGAGAGACGTGGAAGGAATCCTAGAATAAGTCTTTTATGAATTTCATGTTAGAATTGCCTAATAAATTAGATTCCATATAGCCTAAGGATTTGCTTGTTGATTGTTGCTTAGAAATATTAATTAATTATTTGACAAATACGTTAGGTTGCATGCTCCCAAAATTAAATAGTTTTAGATTTCTTGATTTGGCGCTATTCGCAGCTCTCATACGATTCCAGTCGTTGTAGAATCAGATGTTTCATTAAACAGACTGTTTGATTTTAGAGGATACAATTATAATTATCCGATATTTAGTTAACACTGGTAAAAGATCTTCCTCAGATAATAATAGGGTGGAGTGGGAAGGAATCTTAGAAGGAAAATATAGAAATTTTAATACATGCTTGATAAGGCATATATTCTTAAGGTTAGGCATTGATAAAAATGTAAAGTTCTATTAGAGTTCAGGAAAAACCTGTTGTATTTGCTCATGGAACACACACACACACACACACACACACATATATATATATATATATATATATATATATATATATGATTATTGGTTATTGTTCATGGTTTAAGAAGTGTTACAGAAATTGTGACATAATATTTGGTACAAGTATGTGTAGGTGTGAAACATAGTGGAGGCCTATACTACCTGAAGCAGAGGACTTGCACTTGGATCAGGAAGAGTCACAAAGTTGCTAAGGCATGGGTAGTTAGGTAGATAGTGTGACCAACACTACGAATTTCTTTCGTTTCCGTCTAGACATATTGCATGGTGATGTCAAAATGTCCATATAAGTTCGAGTATGATTTATATAAGTAAGTTAGGTTCTGAAAACCTTGTGCGACATAGTGCCAAGTTTAGTCTTGATATTTAAGAAGGAAGTAATCAAGCTAATCAACAAAAGATTTTTGGCCCTCGTTGGGTCAAAGCAACTAGCAACTAGCAACTAGAGTTGCTAGCTATTATGGACGGTTGAATGTTGACCCCCACAACCCAAGGAGAGAAAGATGGAGTGAATTCAACAATAGTTATTGTTGCTAGTAGTTAGACTACGTTACAATTACCCCTTATACTAATTAGTTATACGTGTTCGTTAGTGCATTTCTAAACAACATTGTGCTCGTCATGACCTTATCATGGTTTGGTCGTGCTATGCAAGAAGACCACTTTCAGTAGGCATAATTAATAGTACTTCAAAGAGAATGTCAAAGGTAATTGGATATGAAAAACATGAGTTTCTTCAAAGTCAAAAGGAGCCACGAATCACATAGGTAAAGTCAGCTTAGACTTCGGATACTTACAAACAACATCATATATCCAACAAAACCAATTCGTTTCACACCTTCGAAAATAAGGAATTATCCTCGCAGTAGAGGATAAATAATCTAGTAGGTAGTATAGTTGCCATAGAGAGCGTCGAGTACTCTAGGGATACACCAGACATAGGAATTTGACTTCAACGATAGTAAGAATTCAGTTAACCCTTGCCAAAGGATTTTAGAAGTAGGATCATCATCATTGGATAGAGTATTTTCATAAATACGATTAGAGACCTATAGGAAGAGATGATTTAAAAAGGACTATACCCATTAATACTTCAGTGTTATTTTAGGCTTCAGGATAGACTACATGTTTAGTTTAGTTATTCTTGTAGTTAATAAGAGTAGGAATTAATAGAAAATTATAATCAAATTTCAACGTTCATAGGTTGAGATAGGATGATAAGTTAGATTTTAAAATCCATATAACATAGATTAAGGACCTCTAAATTATTTATAGCCACAAAATTTGGAAAAAAAAAGAATATCAATGTTGATAAGTAGATATCAAGGAAGGATGATAACTAGGACAATCAGATAATGGATATGAGTCTTTAAGGCCACCAAAAGGCTGATCATGGATATTCAGGCCCAGGGGGATGATGAAAAGAGTGATCTGGCACCGAAATCCCAATAGTTGGATAAATGTCACAACGTATCGTGAGCCAAATGCTCGAAAAATAATTGTACTTTGATATAGATAATGTAGTTAAAGCCTTGTGAGAGGAATGGTAAGCAACCTAGTGTTCATTATAATCTATTAGATTAAAAGATAAGTAAACCTTATAATAAGTCCTTCACCAATGTTAGAGTATTGGTTCTAGTGTTGCCAAGCCAATAAACCTATTATAATAGTTCTGGTTAAAAGTCAGATTGTTGGAACACCTAAATTAAGTGGGAATTCCATTTGTAATCTAGTTTCATGTGTGTCTTATCAATATAACATAATCCTTTTAGAGGCATATTCTAAATGTGGATTATGCTACGATGCCATAGATGAATTTTCAGAGTTAAACAAGATGACTTTGTCGACATTTCCTGTCCGAAGGAGATCATCCGTCAAAAACTGTAGATTCTAGAAATCCACACTGACGAGTTCCTGGTTTTGGAAGACTTCACAAGGGTGCTTGGGAGTACGTCTACGGTATAAAACAAAGTTACACAACCGACTAAGTACAGAGGGACACATTTGGTGCAGCAGCGTCAGCTAGATTTTAGGTTGATTTCATGAAACCTCGGTATGATAGTGTCTAGGCATTATTCTGAAGTTCGTCAAGAGTATAATTTTGGGGACAAAATGTCTATAAGTGGAGGAGAGTTGTAAAATCCCATTTTCATTTTATAGTATAAACGACTAGTCATGTAAATGGACATATTAGATACAAGACCATTTATGATAATTAGTTTTGACAAAAGGTTTAGTAATAAAAAAAACGAGAGCAAGCATAAAGAGAATGTTTGAATCGGACTTCATAAGAGGAAGTTATAATTTTTATAAGTTTTAGCGCAGCAGTGTACGACATAGAAACCAAAATAGAGGTTTGTCGATTTTTAGTAAAAACAATCTAAACAAGAATTGAAGATCTCGTCCATATGATTTCATTGATATAAAATAAAGTCAAAATTAGCTGACAGAGTCGAAATGAAAGTTATAGATCTCGTCGATAGCTACACATGGATATAAAATCCCATGAAAACGGGGCTCATACGGAGAAGATATGGAATTTTTAAGCAATCAAAAATCTTCGCGTGCAGCCGCGTGCACAAACTAGATGTGTAGCATGCGTAGATACACCACCCATATTTCGCCATGTATCATTTTCTACATGGAGCCACGTCAGCACCCCTAACCAATTACGTGGTGCTCACCCAACCATCTGCTCCACATGTACCAAAAAATCAACTATAAACAGGAGATGATGTTCATTCATTTCTCACATCTGTTTTCCTCTAGAACCTCTCCGGAACTCTCTCGTACTCTTAGTCCCTTATTTTTCTAGTTTCCAGCTACTTTAGCGAGGCCTTGGAGCGGCTAAATTATAGAGCTTTCGGATCAAGGTTTTGCCCGCATAATTTTGGGTTTTCGCTAGGATCCCTATAAGTTAAGCTACGTTTTTAGTGTAACTTATATTTATATTCATGGTAATTATTACAGATATATAGATAAGATTGATCAATAAATCCAGTTATAATGCTGATTGATCTACTTACGGGAAAGGTGTCTAGAATGGTCAATTTGGCTTGGTTGTTGGATTTCAGAAAGGCTCTACGCCGAAATGATCATGCCTCCCGACTATTCGGCCTGGCTGATCATTATTTGATTGAACTTTCTGAATTCATTGGGATTAGCAAAGGATCTAGTTTTCATTACCATATCGTCATAGAAATTACTATCTTAAAGTATTATAGGTTAACACTTGTCCGACACGTCACCCTTCACACCGGATAGATATTCGTCAATCATTTGAGCATATGTCAAGCTGAGGCTTCATCACTATATGGTGTATAACAATATATAACCACGTATGTTAGAATATAAGAATAAGTAGGATAAACCGGTAGTATAGTATGTTTGGGACCAAAGGGCTTCTAGCCTAGCGGTATCTGGTGTTGCCCTCCCTCCTTGAGGTTGAGGGTTCAAGTCCTGCCGTGGACATAGGTGGATTTAAGGTGTAGTTTTAGGAGTAGGCTAGATATTCCTTGTAAAAAAAAAAGTTAATTGGTGGTGGTTGTAGTATGCTATTAGTCAATTAGATTAGTTTTGTTACTTGCCTATTTGTGGACTGTTTATGTGATTCCTATATATGTATTGATATGTTATGGGAGAGTTGAGGTAGCAGACTAGCTTTATGCTAAAGGAAAATGGTTAGGTTGATGGCAATAACTACTTAAGAAATTGTGAGCCTATAAAAGGTGAATAGAAACTTAAGTGATTGTGAGCCTAAATACTTAAAAGGCGAGGTGTTGGCAATAGCAACTTAAGTGATTGTCAGCCTAGAAAATTCTAATAGAAACTTACGCGGTTGTGAGCCTAGATACTCGATATACGTATGTACGTATATGCATTGTAATATATGACATTTTGGGGAAACTCACTAAGCCTCATGCTTACCGAGTTGTTACAAATGTTTCAGTCGCTCCATTGGTTCTTGAGAATGGTAGGGTTCAACTGTACACACGCGCATTTGCAATCATGTTTCTACTAAATGTAATACCAATGTGATATATTAATAAATAAAAATGAAAAAATTGGGTAGAAAATCTGGTGTTACAATAGAGGGGATAAAAGATTAAAAACATGTGTAGTCTATTGTGTCCTTACGAGGGGGGGGGAGGCTTGATAGTTGATGAAGAAGACAAAGATCCAAAAGGATAATCTCTCATTATGAATCCACCAAAAAGTAACCAAACCACTATGTAGATGCTAGTCCTTTACTTGTATTTAGTTGTTCTTAAGCGTAAAGGACTAGTAACAAATTAGTCTTCAGAGGGGAAGCAACTAGAGAACCAAAATCAAAACAACAAATTTGCTAGATAAAGGAGAAAGGAGAGTGATATGGTCTTGACTTTTCAAGGAAAATGTAAAGAAACAAGCAAACTAGTTAAGGTATGCTCTCTCCTTTATATACTCATACATCCATATGAAAGTCCATGCTTTCGTTAATTGAGTTGAAGTCTTGCAATCAACGTCACGGTGTAAGAAGAAGTAAAAGGAAGTAACCAACCATGCCTTTTACCAACATGGACGGTTGGAAGTTAGGGTGATAGTGCAGGTGCTTTCCACATTATTCTTTCTTACATTAATGTACACAACATTTTCTAATGGACATCAATAAGAACAAAAAGTCTTGCACAACTTGTTTAACAATGCCATATCATGTAAACTACTAGTTATGATATCTTTTATTATTATTTTCTCAAAAACAATAATTCCCTCATTAAATATAAGGGTTGACTGATTTTTTTAATAAACATATTGCTTAATAAATAAGCAATTAGTGTTTATTTGTTATTAGGTGCGACCCTATCGTATGTTATTAGAAAATATAATTTCATAATGATTCTTGAGTATAAAGATCTTACAGACTTGTGAAAGCATGAGAGTATTAGAAATATTGTCTATGGTCACAATGGTTTTGTTATGTTACTATTAAAAATAAAGTTCTTTTGGGTTACATGCAAGAACAAATTCAACCAATAATTAACAAGACAAAATATTGTAGATCTAGTTTGTTATATTATTAGTGTTTAATAAATTAATAGAACTTGCAGATTCTCAAAGGTTTAAGGTGTGAGATTTGAATTTCAAATATTAGGGATTATTACTTACTGGCAAAGTAATTATCATATAATGAATCTTAACGGTGCCGTATAATTAGAGGACCCTAAAATCGGATTTTGACTGATATATTCTTGATATTAGGTTACAACCTCTATCTCCTTCTTTCATCCACGATCTGCCTTGAAGTATGCATCACATCCCTTCTACCTATGTATCATGTCACATTAATATTAACTGTAATCATTTAGGATTTTGTGTTCAAGGTTCTTTGGAGATTACCAATTTTCAAGTGGTTTCAGAACCGCTTCTTGGTTATGACAACGAGAGAGGAACCTTGGTTTGGATTCTACACATCTGCACAAGTGGCTCGAAAGAAGACAAAGGCTACAAAGGTATGTCTTCAGTTTTCTTTTAAATATGGTTGTTTGCATCTGATTTTGAACCTGAAATCCTCTTGTGGGATGTGTTACTGATTGTATGCTCACACTGCCTTTGTGACTATCATTTTGTTATGCACATATTCTATCACATAGACATGTTATCTTACTCCTTTCTTTGTGAACCTGGTGCATCATCTTTATCAAACTCAATCATAATAAGTCTAGACTCTTTCTCTTACAAGTTAGTTGGAAACAACTTACAAATACCTCTAACCTTCACCATATAAATGTTACAATCAACTATAATCGTCACTTAGTCTAATATTATTGAAAATGGAGATGTTTTTTATACACACCATTCTACATGAGATGTTTTCACATTGATTATTATCGAGGAACATAACTTTTTCCAACAAATTCACTACCTTATCGAAAGCATTCGGGTTAAAAGCCGACAAATAGCAAACTATCAATCTCCACCCACACCATATATATAATCTTTTTTTGATGACGTTCTTTGTGAAAACTTGGATCTCCTTGAATAAGCATTTGATAACATTGTATTATCTATAATTTTTACGCCCACATCTTGATTTCAATTCTTGCCATTCCTAAGATCCTCCTTTGTAACTTATCTCCACACCATGAAAGCCCCTCATTCGAACATATTTTATAAAGATTTGTAGTATTCTTAATATCATGATTATCTCCAAGTTCTACACACAAAGAATTGGAACAACAATAATATTTGTGTTTCCATTGCCCTTACTACCCTTCTCTATGAGCACTATTGAAAAAGATTTATACTTGAGGTCCATATTTTCAACCACACTAGGATTAATCAAAATCCTATTGTGATTATTTGATTTTTTGTGTGTTCGGCACGTAGCGTTTTGGATCTTTTGATTATTAGCTTTTAAGAAAACGTTTGTAAAAAAGAAAAAATTTTGTTTGACGACAGGAACATTTAGCTTTTAGCCTAAAGAAAACGCTCCAAAATCAAAAGCTACATAGAGAAACTTTCTTCAAAACACTCTAAAATCAAACGGTATCCGTTAGTTTTGGCGAACACGCCCTTCATCGATTCAATAGAACCTACCCATAAAGGCAAACATATCTAATAATTGTCAAAACAAATAGTGCTCAACTGTTTAACCATAGTATTCTCATCCTCGAGCTTTAGCAAACGAACAAAAACAATGTTATCTAGTTTTCACATTTTTCTAGCAATATAAACATATGCGACATTCACATACTTTCACATAAAGACCATAATATATTCTTTCAAAATTTTCGGATTTTGGTAATGTAAAAAAGACATTGAGACGTTACCAATGTCCAGAAAATTAGGGCTAAAAGGGTTAAGCCTATATGAACCATTTTTGGATATCTAGTGTATCTCTTTTCAAACGTCACACGCCAAACCCTATTGTCATTTGTGAATATCCAAAAAAAAAAATATATGATTATATTCTTTTGGATTTTGGATGTATTTGAAATAAATATATATTTTCATTATAAAGTAGTAAATTATTATTATTATTTCTCATACTGAATTCCATTTTTTTGGATCTTTTTAACAATTAAACATTTTATTCCATTAAGCATTAACAAGATAATTTATAGTTTGATCCCGTAAAGAAAGAGGTAACGACTCAAGGCTCAACATCACCACAATAATGAGGCAATTATTAATTCAAAGTTGTCCACATGTAAACCAAATTATTAGCAAACCATACTCTACCGTAAACAATTGACTATTAAAATAATTTGACCAAAATAACAATAAATTATTGAAATCGTACATCTAATTTGCTCAAATTAATTATATATTTGGTTCGTAATTATATTTTTTATTCGGACCGTTTTTAGGGAATGATTTTATTGAGTTTATCTATCTTCACAAACATATAAAGATTATTATCTTTTATATTTTCTCTAACATTTTTTTTAATTATTTGATTATTCTTTATTAAATAGAAAAAAAACATTAAATCATTTATAAAAACATGCAACCTACTCTCACCACCACCTGTCACAACAACCTCTATTCAACACCAACAACCAGAAATAACCTTCAAAATCTCAATGACCACCACCACATCACCTGGGTTCTTATTTTGAATTTTAGAAACTTACCATGAAACCAAAAACAAATTATCACAAACCCCATCAAAACCTAAGCCTAGTATGTTTGTAGTGACGGTGGAGGGGGAGATGGGAGAGAAGTGAGGAGTGAGCACATGGGTAGGGTTGCACGAAGAAGTAGGGGTGCAAACGAGCCAAGCTACTCGTGAGCTACTCGGGATCGGATCGATAAAAGCTCGACTTGAAACCGATTTTAAACGAGCACGAGCCGAGCTCGAGCTTAATATTAAGCTCGTTTATTAAACGAGCTCGAGCTCGAGCCTATGTCACTAAGCTCGATTAGGCTCGCGAGCCTAAACGAGCCTTTATATAAAATAATTTATTATTATTTTTTTATATTAAAATAAAAACATATTTCGGGATTAGGGATTTAAGGTATTAGTAAACGAGCTTCTTAACGAGCTCGAGCCGAGCTTAAGCTTATTTAGGCACGTCAGACAAAAAACGAGCCGAGCTCGAGCCTAAATCGAGCTTGTATAATTATTTACAAGCTCGAGCCGAGCTCAGTACAAGAAGCTCGAGTCGAACCAAGCTCGAGCTCGAGCCTTGCATAACTTAAACGAGCCCGAGCCGAGCCTGACCAGGCTCGGGCTCGGCTCGGCTCGTTTGCACCCCTACGAAGAAGAAGAGAGTGGTATACAAAAGAGAAGGTATATATATATATATATATATATATATATATATATATATATATATATATATATATATACTAGTCGTTTACCCTCGCTAAGCGCCGGGTGAGGATATTTTTTTCATAAATTATTATAGAGAAGATTGGTTCTTTTACACAAATAATTTAGGGATGAGAATTTGGCCCGAAAACCCGAACCGAACCGAACCGAATTAAACCCGAATAAGTAATTCGATTCGGTTTTCGGGTAATTAAATAAGTCTTATTCGGTTTTCGGGTTATTCGGTCCGGGTTACCCGAATAAGGGCTTATTCGGTCCAAATGGACCGAACCGAATATGAAAAGTCACATTTTTTTTCCACCTGCACGATTGTTTATTCGGTCTTGTGTTCTATCAATCGTTACCCAAAATACCCACGTAATGTTTAATGTTTAACTTATATACTTATAGATAGTTTTTTAGGTGTTTTGGATGTTTAATGTTTACTGTTTAATATGTTGCTTAATAACTATATCTTAAGATTGTGGTGGTTGGATTTTACATTTTATATATCAAGAATAGTTAATCCGTGTTATTCGTGTTTATCATAAGCTACAAAATTCATACAAAATACAATATTTATAATCACATTGTAAATGTTATTTGGGTTATTCAGCTCCTTAATCATCTTGTACATGTTATTTGGGTTATTCGGGTCGGAACCGAACCGAACCGAATAATACTCGAACCGAACCGAAGTCGTATTGCTTATTTAGTTCGGTTTTCGGTTCATACAATTACCCTTATTCGGTTTTCGGTTTATTCGGGTTCGGTTCGGTTCCGACCCGAATAACATCCCTAAAATAATAAGTGAATTTGTTCAAGAGAGGTTCTTATAAAGCAATTAAATAAAGCAATTAAAATAAAATGTTTTTATGGGTTCTACTAAACAGAATAAGTGAATTTGTTCAAGAGAGGTTCTTATAAGAAGTGTCAAAAAGAAAAACATTGGTGAAATCCTTGTTGAAAACAAACTGTCATTAACAACAATGAGAAATCCATAAACCAATTGTCCTTAGATATGTCCATTAACATGTTTTGCAATTTATTATATAAATAACACTAAACTCTAAGAAACCAAAGTTTATAACATTATGTAATCATTTTTAAAGTGTAGTTGCTAGTTTGTATTTTGTAGTAAAAATTAACGAAGCAAATATACATTAAATTTGGGTTCCTCACATGATCTGAAAGGGGGATTACTTCCATATTTCAATCCACCAATTGAAGGTTAGAGGCGGCTCTAAAAATACCGCAGCAACAACAAAGAAATAACAACAATGATATAACCCAAAAACTCAACATAAGAGACACGAGGGGCCAAATGGTCAAAGTTTAAAGGCAGCAAGGGTTATTTGTAGGAAGTAGAGTAACATCTTCCTTAATCATTACCAAAAAACTTTCATTTCAGATAAATCACCACAAAACCATAATATCATATAATGTGTTTATGACTAATTGTAAGAAATGGTAATTTATTTCCATTTTTTTACCAATAATAGAATTGTAGTTCGGCGATTCCTTTAAAAAAACTCTGATATCTTGACACTCTGATATCCAAAGCCTTTTAACTTTCACTCTTGTTGTAACAACCTACAAAATATAAAGAAAATCGAATAAAAATACTCGAGAAAGATTTTCAACCGCACCCTAATAAATTCCCATATAAAATTAAGTAGAGATACCAATAAATGATTGAGTAATCAGAAAAACACTTAATATTTCCAATCGTGGACACAAAAATTAAGTGACAGAGATAGAATTAACCTCGAATGCTGGCATATATATCATGTACATGACAGAGTAATTCTTTAAATTTGGAGTTCATATTGGAGTTAAAACAAGGTAATACTGTACTTTCAGTTATTTGTATACAATAGCATCCTAGTTTTATTTTTATTTTTTACAATTAGACAAACGAAAGTCACATGCTATATTATAGAAAAACATGTAACTACATTGCTACATAATTTCTACAAGTATTCATGTAGTTTTGTTAACCGTTGACAAACTGATGCACATTCCCCAAATCCATCCCTGGTAAACATTTTCATCCAAGCACTTACATCCTTCATTACATAAGGATCTTTGAATACATAAATAATTTCACTCAAAGATTGATAAAAGCCAATAAAACAATAGATATTTTGTTATAAAAGAGAGGTCTACCTGGCCAAATTGACCGTTAAAGAAATGAACTCATGTAGCCATTATCTAGGATAAAAATAGAATAAGTGAGAAATGATTTTATGAAAAAGGAAGCAACAATATTTCAAAGCCTTGAAATTTTAAGTTGCATACATTCAAGAATTGCATCAACAAATGGATTAACTACCATCTAAGCCCCTGACATTTGATACTTTATCTGAAAAAAGAAAGTAAATCAAAGTTAAAACGAATATAATGAGACAGAGAATATGGAACAAAACATGGTAGTTCATTTAAACAATGAAATTTGGTACCTTGTCGACAAATATTCCATCATCGAAGGATACAATTGGCATTCTTCTCTTCCCCTATAATTATTGATATACAAATAAACATAAAAAACATCATAAATCTCAAATTAGTCTTTGAAAAGAAAAAAAACAAATCTAATTCAAAACTTGATAATTTTAACTAAAATCATTAATTTGAAAAACTGAAATGATCATGATTATGTTAGGTTTACTAACCAAAGTAGAATGAAATTTACCAAAAAAGCCTTTTTTGAACCTCATATAATCTGAAATCGAATTATTATGTAGAAATACAATCAATGTCGTCAGAATAGATAAACAATATCATCTTTGAGTAGTATACCAATAAAAATTCAAGTGTGTAGAACTCACTGTTGAAATTTAGGGTTCGAAATCATAGGTTGTCTCCTATCTGCATAAATATCAAGATCAAGAGTGAGTTTGGGGATTAAAATCGAGATAGAGAGTAAGATTAAGGGCTCAAAATCATTCCAAACACACATAGTCAAACAAAGGTGAAAATGAAAAGGTAACACAGAACAAATTAAATCAATATTTTCATTTCAGAGAAACCAAAAATCTAGCAAAAATGTTGACGAAAAAATACTTTTGGAAGTACCTGATAGAGATAAGCTTATCTAAGAACAAATCAAAGAGATTTTCAAATCTTGCAGATTTTCCCAATTTTATTTTACAACAAAAGAAACCTGAAAATGAAAAGATAACAAACAAATGTCACAATTTATCATTAATAAAAAAGTCGACCTTTTGGATATAAGTTTAAGGATTCCATCATCCTTTATTTCCTGAAGACTTCCATCAGCCTTCATGTTTCTGGACAATGTTAGACATAAACCACTGACAATAAAAAATCCATTCGGTAAATTTTTGATGATCTGACCAACGAAGATGGAGAAAAAAAGCTCCGATGGCTAAAAGAAACCCTAATATGAAATACCTGGTTGCAGGGTGAGGACAATGGTGCTGTTAGTGACGATGAGTGGTGGTGTCTGTAGATTAAGGGTTTAGAGAGAGAGACAGAGACAAATCGTGGTGGGGGTCATCAACGGAGAAGTGGTGCGAGAGATAATATTGGGTGGAGAAGGTGGGTTCGAAGATGTAGGTTAAAGGTAGATGTTTGGGTATCGGGATCATTGATAGCCATTAGTTGAGGATCGAAGATGCTGAGTAGCATTAGTCTCTATTACAGATCTAAAAAATTAGAGGTTTGATTGATCTGTTCATCACCGCCTCCGTATGATAGGAAAGGGGCATCTTTGGTGGTTTCGATGTGAATAGGTTAGATGGCAGTGTGTGTTAAGGATTCCTAATACATTGTATTAGGGTGTAGTATATGATCCGTGTAGCGTGTAGTATAATACGTATAATGCTTAATATGTTGTACATGAGGTAATATATGTTGTACCTCTTAATTTTCAAGAAATGAGCAATATCCTTAATAATATAGTAAAGATATATATATATATATATATATATATATATATATATATATATATATATATATATATATATATATATATATATATATATTGAATGCATAACTAAATTGAAAGCAAAAACCAACAAACTTTTTATCTATTGTGAATTTAGATATCAAATTTCATAAGTGAATGTACATAAATATATTTAAGACAAATGTAAAAAAATATTATATGCATGTTGTATGCATTTTTTTTTGAAATACAAGGTATATTTTTACTTATTTGAAAAAAAAATTATTATTTATTATTTATTATTTTTTTAATTAGGGAAATTATTCCTTACATTTTGAAATTAAAATTTTAAAAAAATATCTTTTTAAGGTATATTCACATTTTTTTGTGTGCATGCATTTTTTTTACAAAACATGCGCATATGCACAGACATTTTTTTAAAATATGTACATATGCACATGGCTATTTAAAAAAATGTTTTTGATCTCTCTCTCTCTCTCTCTATATATATATATATATATATATATATATATATATATATATATATATATATATATATATATATTGTAACACCCTAATTTTCATATATAGATTATACAACAAATAATCATTCCAACATCTCCCAATATCAATTATGAACTTACTTATAGACTAAACTACAGCAGAAGCAAAATAAAATAAAATAAAGTCTTCAACCAAAGAGCTTCAGGTGTTACGTCTTTGCGGAACTCCTTTGTCGTCTTATTGATCAATCATTCTCTCTAGCCTTCTTACTGCAACTTGTTAAATAGTTTCTTGGGTTGTACACATTTAAAGTTTCTAAAAGGGTAAGCCTAGGGCTTAATGAGTTCGTGTTACACATGCATGTCCATCATTTAAAAAACAAAAGGTTTTATCATATAGTTTCAATAAATCATACGACAAAACATATCACCCGGTGACATAATTTAGGGGGAACAATTAATTATCAAGAGTAAGAACCAATCGTTCGTTTCCCTTCCCCTTGAGACAACCTATCATCCATCGTACTCAAGTATTTTTAAATATCAAAGGAAATGAGTATGATTCTCAATTCTCATCCTCGCCGATCACACACATCTGTCATGATCACGACAATTAAACTCCCACCTATTCCCGCTAAACATATCATACAGAAAAAAAACACAAACAATAGATAACAAATCCAAAATAACATTTGTTCCCAGTCAAACTTATTATAAAACATACTATTAATAATTAATGTAAAACCACATGATAAACATTTATGTACGGTCAACCACGAAACACGAAAAGACTCATCTCATTTTCGTTAGGACTTGACCGAATTTTGTTATAATACACGCACCGTACATTGCACCAATAAGTTTTTCTAAGGCTATAATTCTAAAATTATGCATTCATTTTGGTTCAACCATCCTCATGTCTCAATCAACGACTAATAATTATCAGTTTGCATTAATTGCGATATTCGAAATAACCCTTGAGAAATATGCATCCAATATTATTATGCTTCACCATAAAAATAATTAATAAAACTCAAGGTAAAAATGTTTTGATGCAAACCTACAAATTTCCAAGAAAATATGTTCAACTGTCAAATACAAAAAATGAAAAATTTAAAACTAAAATTTAATGGTTGCTATAGCTTTTTAGAAAGAAACAACAGTTTATAAAAATTTTAGGGGTCAAACACATAATTTTGATTTTCTTGATTCTATCCCAAAATCTCTAGTCTCTAGTCTAATAAAAGAGTGTCTTTATTAGCAAGTATCATCTATATAAACCAAGACTTTGTCATGTGTCATTTTTCTAAGCAATCATCACTTCTTTTTGCCGCTAAAGTTGAAACCAAAGATATACTAATAAGTAAAATTAGGAACTATAATTTCAAAAGTAATTCCTAATTTGTTGGAATTATTTTAGGCAACATATCATTAGTGTATGTGATCCCTAATTTTACGGAATTTTTCAATTTGAATTATTTGAAGACTTGATTTCAAGAACCAAATATATGTTTTCTTTCTCATTCTTCTTTTTTATTTTGATATTATTACTTTTCATCTACTTGTCTTTACTATTTTCATGTACTAGACGCTTATCGCTCAACGACCTTTCGATTTTAGATTTGGTTTGAGTTTGATTTGAGGCTCAAATGTCTCATACAACACCAAAGCACTTGGAATAACTTAGAGAGAAATGCAAACACTCTAGAAATCGGCTAGCCCTCACTTTTCTTACTTAGTGGCCGATTTTGGTCTACAACATGATGCTTATATAGTGTGTCATAATTAGGGTTACACCATGTAAACCCTAATTGACATGGCTTTTCATTTCATGGATCCATAGGTTCAAAAACACCATGGAGACTCCATGGAGCATCTTATGAGTTTTAGTCCAACTTGATAAACCATGGATCATTAGCCTACTATTCAAGAACTGATGATTTACACAATCAACCCATATATTTAATTAGTCTCCTTTTGATCACTTAATTAATTCCAAATTAATTCTTGGTCAATACTAATTAAATAATATTATTAATATATTAGAACTTATAATATATTAATAAACCATAAATGTCCATCCTCTCATTTTAGTTTACCCAAGTGCATGACGTCATGCAACCGAAATGGACCATGCTAATCGGGTCAAGTACATTCCAGAAAGAGTTATGAACTTAGACACCTAATCCAATAGTCTACCACTTGGATAAGTCTAATAACTATAACTGCAAGAATGACTTCAGGAACCGACCAGCAATTGTAGCTCTTTCAAGGTCTCACGGAACTAAGATGATGATGATACGCCATTTAAGATAAGTGATCATATAATCTTTTATTCTAGATATCAACCCGAAAAATATATGGAACAATGTCTTACTTATTGTCCAACAGTTTGTTTCCCGATTTCCGATTTATTTGACATAAAACTTAATTGAACACATCAACTTAGTTCTGAACGGGCCCGGTAGATGGGTCAAAACAAAATCATCGAGGGGCCCAGATATCGCTTCTAATCGAAGAAGGAATAGACAAACTTCGACTCATATCCTTGTTCTACTACTTGTTGAATGATACACAAAGGCGCGTTTTATAACATCGAGTTACCAATGCGTTTTCGTACAATCAATGTATAACCAACTCATAGGAAACAAGTCATATCTCTAGGTTTGAATACTTTTATGATATTACCGTCTCACGATCACTCGAGATAAATTCCATGAAGTGATACTAGTGAGCGTGGGTTGAATCCAATACTCAGAACTTATGAGCACTCATGAGTGTTGTAGCACCGCTTTGCAATGTCCAACATCTTAGACCTCTACAAGCCAACCCATGACAGTCTTAATTCATATCTACTTCCAACATATGACTGACTGTAGATAATTTAAATAATATGAAATAACATAACATAATTATTCTGGAAGTCAAAACATGCAAAATGAAATGATAGTAAACGATTGACAAAGGATAGCAACAATTTACTCATAAATAAATACAACTTTTATACATCATCAAATGTCAATTACACTTTACACATTTCAAAGCTATCTAACTACTAAAACTAATATCATCCTTTAGCCCTATCCACCTTGCATGCTGGAGATGCTTAACCCTGCCCGGTCCCTTCGTGAGGGGATCTGTCGGGTTCTCATCTGATGATACCCTCTTTGCCACGAGGAGTCCTTTTTCTACTCGATGTCTGTTCAAATGGTATTTTCTGTCGATGTGTTTGGATCTCCCGTGATCCCTTGGTTCCTTTGCTAAGGCAACTGCGCTTTCACTATCACATAAAATCTCTATAGGTTCCTTTATAGCTGGTACAACTCCAAGGTCTCCAATGAAGTTATTTAGCTATATATCCTCCTTTGCTGCCTCGTTTGCCGCTATATAATCTGATTCACTAGTTGAATCAACCACTGTCTCCTGCTTGAAACTTTTCCAAGAAATTGCTCCTCCGTTTTAGGTAAAGACCCAGCCTGACTGAGAGCGGAAATTATCTTTATCTGTCTGAAAGCTAGCATCACTATACCCCAATACTCTCAAGTCATCACTCCCACTGAGGGTAAGGATCCAGTCCTTACTCATCCATAGGTACTTGAGAATGTTCTTTACTGCAGTCCAGTGAGCCTTGCCAGGGTTCCCCTGATATCTGCTGACCATGCTCAATGAAAAGGCCACATCAGGACGAGTACAAATCATAGCATACATGATCAAGCCTACATCAGAAGCATATGGTACTCGACTCATTTCTGCTATCTCATCCTCTGTACTCGGACTCTGAGTCTTACTCAGTCTGGCGTTACTCTAGATCGGTAACTCTCCTTTCTTGGAATTCTGCATGCTGAATCTATTCATCACCTTCTCCAAGTAGGTACTCTGACTAAGTCCAATTACTCTTTTACTCATGTCTCCCAAAATCCTTATCCCTAGGATATAGGCAACTTCTCCAAGCTCCTTCATAGCGAAACACTTCCCAAGCCAGGACTTCACTTCCTGTAGAGTTGGTATGTGTGACAACCCGAAATTTTCTATCCTGTACAGTCAAACACTTCATTGAAAGTCAAACTCATTCATGCTATCATTTAGCACAATTAGGAGTTTATTTGAGCGTTCTGAGCCTTGCACACTTAAGGGATAAGTGTCGGGGTTTATCTGCTGGAACTATAGTACAAAGAACAAGCTCTAAACACATGGACCATGAGTTCACGGCCACCACAATGGATTTTACGGCAGTAAACTCCATGTAGGCCACAAACTCACCCTATATGGTCAAGTTTTGGCCATTTGTTTCTTTCTTTCACTTCCTTGGCTGATTTCGTCCCAAATCCTCTCAAGTATCATCCAGAACTTCATTCCCGATCTTCAGAACTCATAAGTTTCTTATCCTAACTAGTTGATATCTTACTTGATCTAGTGATCTTACATGATTTCATCCGTGAAATCAGTCCATTTGTGTAGATCTTCAAGTTTCACCAAGAACACCATGAACACACACTAGTGTTCTTGGCCAAAACCGATCATTCAAGCACCTAGATCGTAAGTACTCTTCTTCTAACTCGTTGTACACTAGGTTTAACATGTTTAGAGCTTAGAAACATCATGAATCAAAGGAGTAATTAGAGTTTACAGCCAAGGATCTCCCAAGGCCGTAAACTCCCTATAAGGGTGCAATGATGCCCTTTTCTCCTTCCTTATGCCCAAAACTTAGTCTAGAACCATACACCATTGAACTAAGGACTTCGAACATAGAAATGGTACTTCATACCATGAGTTTACAACTGTAAACACAAGTTAAGGTCAATTCTTGGACCTTAAACTCACCTAGCCTCTTGTTTAGCCTTGGAGCACTTAACCACTTAAAACATCATGCCTTTAAGCCTCAAATTGAGACCCTTTAGAGAGTTTACAGCTAGGAGTAAACTCCCTTGGGCCATAAACTCCATTAAGTATGGTCCTTAGACCATAAACTCAATAGCAATGCCTTGCACTCCTTTGTTGCAACCCAATGGCCTCCTAACACTTTGACCAAAGTGTTTTCCATGCATTAGGATGTTTATACTTGTCTAATTAGTGTTACAATCACTAACTGTATATATACATATGTCTTTATATGTTATTAAGATCATTGTGTGTGTTTAAGTCTACACTTAACACCAAGCACTTGTTCGACACTTCCATCCGATCCACTCACTACAGGTGAGTTCATAGCCCTTAATTAACCTTTTAAACGTTTTTAAATGTTTATAAATGCTTTTATGGGGGGAATACAAGTTGAATCATGCTAGTTAGTACATTAATCACATATGATTAATAACTAGCATACAAATGGATTTACTACACTTTTAGCTGTTTTACCAAACATATTACTTCAAATGACTTTCCAAAACGTAATTACATATTAAAACTCTTTATCAAATTGTCTTACATACTGTATGTTTCCTTTTAAACTCTGTTACAATTGTGTTTCAAACAAAGGTTTTTCTTATCTTAAAATTGTCTTATTAAACAAACTACTTTCAAATCGTTTTATAAACTGACATCAAGTCATCATTTCTTAGTTATTAAACTTTTCAAAGGTTTTACAAAAATTCTTTTATACTTTTATATTGTCAAATGCATGGCTATATATGTATAGTTATATAAGAAATGTTTAAAGGACTTAGGACGGCTAGCTGGCTTTAATTCCTTTTACTCGTTTGGATGTGGCCTTAGGGTATCGATTATTTGTCCGAATGTCGTCTAAATATTAGTTATATATCATGTATACTTATATAGACATAAAAAGTTCCATCAGTCAGTTCAGTACCTTTGGGTAGCAAAGGTATACTTTCAGTTATACACGTACATTACTAGTAACTATAATAGGTATAGTTAGGAGATACTACTTACTATTCCAAGTACAAGGAATCACACAAGAGTCTGTTCATTCATGAGTCTATACTAATACATTACATACAATTACAAGAGATACAATTACAGAGATACGATAACATAAAAGAACACACAATAAAGAGAAACAGGGAGGAAGATACAATACACGATAACAGAAAAAATATAAGGTACTATAGCATGGAACAATTATAGGATCTAACTATACCAATGAATCACCAACACATTGTTCTAAACAAAAGGTGATAGTTATATTGGGTATACATGATCATATAATCTGAATGTGGATGTTCACAGATTGCTATCATTGTAGAGGTCGCGTTTGGTTCCGAGAATCTCTTGACATGGGAGCGTTTAGTATGGGATCTAGCCATCACGTTATACCTTAATACTCAATTAAAGGTAATTAGTACAATATTAGTCACTTTATACAATATTACAGTGCTTACACTTTACAAACGACAAATGTACATTGACGGGTGTCTACGGTTGTACCGTTCGACGAGTTCCCATGCCGTGATTTTCCTAGTACAAAAGGATACGATTTCAGTTATTAAATTATTTTCCTTATTACCTTTATTTTGTGTCGCATCCACATAATCGATGAGGTAGATTAGATTTGAATAATAATAGTTGTAGAGGGTAAAAACTTTCACTTATGTAGAGGTTCAAACCTTCAAAACAGTCGGGTCTTGGTAGAAGACTACTTTCAAAATAGTCGAGTCTTGGTAGAAGACTACTTTCAAAATAGTCGAGTCTTGGTAGAAGACTACTTTTTATACTAGTAGGAAATATGGGATTTTCTAGGGCTTTCATACTTATACAAACTTTTCTTCAAACATTCACAAGTCTTTTCTTTACAGTTTTACACATCAAAGACACATAAATACTTATGAATTCACCAGCTTTATTGCTGATACTCGCTTTCAAAATAATTTGTATTCTCAGGTCACAAATAGACAGGTACGACGTCGAGGTTTTGTGAAGACGGAGCAGTCAAGACTCGTCTTTTATTTTGATTATTCATTATGTTGTTTATACTATGAAATAACACACTTGTAATTAAAATTATACTATTAATGCAATGGATGGTGTTGTTGCTTGTTTACTACTTTGCATTGTTGTGATACTTTACATGACGTCCTCCACCCCAGAACGTTTCCGCGGTTATCGGTTTTAGGGTGTGACAGTATGTCATTTCCTATGAGTAGTTTGTTGTCCACATACAATACCAAAAAGCTTACTATACTCCCACTAGCCTTGACATATACACAATATTCATCTTCACTCATCGAAAAGCCAAACTCTTTTTCCTTCTCATCGAAGCAAAGATTCCATCTGCGAGCTGCTTGCTTTAATCCATAGATGGAGTTCTCAAGCTTACACACTCTAGTAGGGTACTCTGTACTGACAAAACCCTTTGGCTAACTCATGTAAACATCCTTAGCCAACTTTCCATTAAGGAAAGCGGTTTTGACATCCATTTGCCATATTTCATGATCATGAAATGCAGCAATGGCTAATATACCCTAATAGACTTAATCTTCGCTACTGGTGAAAGGTTTCATCATAATCAACTCTCGGAGTTTGAGAAAAACCCTTTACATAGTCGCACCTTATAAGTGTGTACATTACCATCCATGTCGGTCTTCTTCTTGAAGATCCATTTGCACCTGACTGTCTTGTGACCTGGTAAACTGTCAACCAAGTTCCAAACTTGATTGTCATACATAGATTGTATCTCGTTGTCCATAGCCTCTTTCCATTAAGTAGCCTCAGGGCCTACCATGGCTTTCGTGTAGTTGTTAGGTTCATCCAGACTCACCAGTGTGCTATCACTGATAAGTGTATCACTTTCCGTGGTAATATGGAAACCATAGTAATGCTCAGGTGCATTCCTAACACTCGTGGAACACCTCATAGGTACATACTCTTCTGTCGGATCAACAGGAGTTTCCTCCTCAGGTTGATTGCTAGGGTTTGAGGTTCCTTCACCACTTGACTCTTGAATTTCTTCAAGGTCAACTTTCCTCCAACTTTTTCATTGGCTCATGAATTATCTCGCGTGAAAGACTCATCTCTGTGCTACAAAGACCACATTATCACTAGGTTTGTAGAAGAGGTAACCAAAGGATCTATGTAGGTAGCTGATGAAAATACACCTCTCACTATGAGGTTCGAGCTTATCGTGAGACTCGCGCCTCACAAAAGCCTCGCAAACCCAATTCTTGATGTGGTCCAGATTGGGAACTTTTCCGGTCCACATCTCATGAGGTGTTTTGGCAACCTTCTTTATAGGGACTAGATTAAGAATATGGGCGGAAGTCTCTAAGGAATACCCCTAAAATGATATTGGTAGCGAAGATCGACTCATCATGGAACGAACCATATCCAACAAGGTTCGATTGCGCCTCTCAGCCACACCATTTAGCTGCGGTGTCCTGGGAGGTGTCAATTGTGAGATAATCCCACATTCCTTAAGATAGTCAATGAACGTTGTACTAAGATACTCGCCACCTTGATCGGATCATAGCATCTTAATGTTCCTGCCCAACTGATTCTCCACTTCCTGCTTGAACTCTTTAAATCTTTCAAAGGTCTCTGACTTATGGTTGATCAAGTAGACATATCCATATATACTAAAATCATCAATAAAAGCAACATAGAAGCTGTTAGCATCTCTTGTGGCATTACTGAAGGGTCCATACACATCAGTGTGTATGAGGTCCAACAAACCCTCACCCCTAGCACAAGTACCAGTGAAGGGTGACTTTGTCATTTTACCTAGCAAACAAGATTCACAACTATCATCTGACTTTACATTAAACGACTCCAAGACTCCATCCTTTTGGAGTTGGCTGATGCATTTCTTGCTTACATGTCTAAGACAACAATGCCATAAAGATGCTTTATCCAAGCTAGTGGAAGAATCGATACACAATACATTATTTCCTAGATTATCAACAACCGAAATAGTTTCATATACACCATCACAAGGTAATTCTTTAAAATAAAAAACATTATTAACGAAAGCATTAATACCACCATTATCATTATCAAATGAAAAGATAAACCCTTGTTTGTATAAACCACGAAAGGAAATAATATTTCTCGCCATTTCAGACGAGTAACAACACTTATTCAAATCTAATTCTAATCCACTACTTAGCAACAAAGAATAAACTCCAATCTTTGTGACAGGTGAAGCTTTCTTATTCCCCATGATCAAGTTTATCTTCCCATGCTCCACATTCTTACTTCTTTTTAGTCCCTACAAATCAGTACATATGTGAATACCACATCCTGTATCAAGGACCCAAGAATTACAATGGGGTGAATTATTAGACAATATAGTGTATGTACCTGCATGGTTGGGTTTTACTTTCCCGTCCTTCACATCTTGCTGGTACTTTGGGCAGTTTCACTTCCAGTGCGACTTTTCATGGCAATAGAAGCATTCCGCCTCTTTAGGGTTAGCAGAAGGAGTGACAAAACCTTTCTTGTTTCCACTTGAAGAGGAGCCATGAAGGGTCTTCCCCTTGGTTCCCTTCGAAGGGCTCTTCCTCTTTTTTCGTTTGCCTTGCCCGATTGCCAAGATAGGGGCCGCGGTAAGAGTAGGAGTGGTAACTCCCGACTTACCTTTAAGACCACTTCCCGTGGTCTTCAAAAGTCCTTAAAGTTTACTGAGTGTAACTTCCTCTTTGTTCATGTGGTATCTCATACGGAATTGATCATAACATGAAGGTAAGGATTGCAAAATGATGTCTATTGCCAACTCCTCGGGGAAGTTCACATTAAGTTTCAGCAAACGGTCCTCATACCTTTGCATTTTATGCATGTGGCCCGTGATGGGTTCACCATCCTTCATCCGGGTTGTTATCATGGAGGAGATGATCTCATATTGCTCTTGAAGAGACTCTGATGGTAGTGGTCCATCAAATCCTGGTGCATCTCAAAAGGATAGTAGTCCTCATAGGACTTTTGGAGCATGGCTGTCATAGTGGCCAACATGATACATGCCACTTTGGTAGCATCTCTTTTATGTGCCTGATATTCAGCGATCTCCTCAGGAGTAGCAGACGACTCAAGTTCCTTAAGCTCCTTGTCGAGGACATATTCTTGATCCTCATACTGAGTGACCATCCTAATGTTCCTGATCCAATCCATAAAGTTGGATCCATCAAAGATGACTCTCCCACAAAGGTTCAAGAGAGAGAAGGAGCCGGTAGGGTTTGAGCCAGAAGCAGCATTGTTGGAAGACATCTGAAAAGAAGAAAGACAAGTTTAGACTAGATATAAAGATAGTCCTTAACAAAACACCCAAATGTAAAATTAAGGCTAGGACCCAACACAATATTTTATAACTTAGAAGAGGGATGCCATAATCTAAGCTATAAAATATTTGAAGGTCTGTGAATGACGATTTACCAATTTCCACCATGAAAAACAAAATAAATTATTAGGTTTTAATAGGTTTTGAAACTCCTAGATTCTTTGAGCTTCATTGAACTTTTCAATGGCATGTTTCAATCTCGAGTGTGCCCTTCATGTTTTGTGACTGGGATGCCGAGGATCACAAAACAAGGTGTGAAGTAACGATGCAAATTACTTGGTACCCTTAATATTTACCCCTCAATCTATGTGTCAGTTAACCACACGCACTCTACCGATACTATGATAAACATTAAGTTACCCTTTGCCTACCTTGTTAAGTCTAGGTTAGTGTGTCGGTTAACCACAAACGCTCCACTAACGACTTAATCAAAGTGCAAAGTGTAATTTCGTGGGTTAGCACCTTATTCACACTTTCCTAAAGTAACTAAGATTAGGAATTTATAAAAACATTTAGTTACTTTATATTCATCATACTTTTAATGAAGAATTAAAGTCCTTCTCTTACCCATTCGGCTAACGACACTCCACCCATCAAGGAAGCAGTGGGTGAGAGTGGACACCCATTAAGCTGCCATTTTATAGGCAGCAACCTTATACCTCCTTATAGACCGGCTTCGTGAATGAGACCTACTAACGGTAAAACGACTTTTTCTTATACATATATAATTATTATTAAACTTATAATATTATAAAAGTATAAGGGTTGAATTTTAACTTTTAAAATTCTAGGGGTTGGAACTAAAGTTTTTAAGGTGACTCTACATGTTCCAAAACTTGAGGGCAAGTTTTCTAACTTTCAAAACTTTTCATCTTTCATAACTTATGAGTTAATGGTTTATTAAAATGAGAGACTTTTCATTTTATGTAACCTGTGTGTTTCATAATGGACTTTAAAAGAGTGACTTTTGCTAATCTATAACTTGAGGACAAATTATGGATTCCATTAAAATACATAATGATCAAGAATTAAACTAACAAGCAAGTTACAAATAATTCATATGATCTTCTATACTCATAAGTTCATGAACATGCATATCAACAATTTTGAAGAATCATAAATAAACCATATAAAACTTGAAATTTTGATGATAACCTTTGAAATTGGATTAGCATAATCATTACCACATCAAAAACATGTTTTAAGGTTCAAAAAATAGTTTAGGGTAATGATCCTCATCCAATACCAAGCAAAACTCTGAAATTCTGCATATAGGGACATTACCACGTCGTGGTAAATACTGTCACGTCGTGGTGAGCAGTCAGATGCTAAAAATGTAGAATTTCAACTTTTGAAAAAAAACATGTAGCATCAAGTATCAAGAAAACAAAACTAGGCTATGATACCACTGAAGGGTTTTGAGCATTCTAACACTCCTATGGTGTACATTCAACTCTAGAAACCTTGGATCTATGTTTTTTCTATGATACATGCAAAATTATTTTTCCAAGGTTCATAGCCTATCTAGCATACATGGGGAACTTTTAAACATAAAAGTTAGTAAGAAATACATACCTTTAGTTGCTTTGATTCCTTGAGAACCTTGTGAGCCTAGCACCTCAAATGTGATGCCTCAAATGTCTCACACAACACCAAAACACTTGGAATAACTTAGAGAGAAATGCAAACACTCTAGAAATTGGCTAGCCCTCACTTTTCTTACTTAGTGGCCGATTTTGGTCTACAACATGATGCTTATATAGTGTGTCATAATTAGGTTTACACCATGTAAACCCTAATTGACATGGCTTTTCATTTCATGGATCCATAGGTTCAAAAACACCATGGAGACTCCATGGAGCATCTTATGGGTTTTAGCCCAACTTGATAAACCATGGATCATTAGCCTACTATTCAAGAACGGATGATTTACACAATCAACCCATATATTTAATTAGTCTTCTTTTGATCACTTAATTAATTCCAAATTAATTCTTGGTCAATACTAATTAAATAATATTATTAATATATTAGAACTTATAATATATTAATAAACCATAAGTGTCCTTCCTCTTATTTTAGTCTACCCAAGTGCATGACGCCATGCAACCAAAATAGACCATGCTAATCGAGTCAAGTACATTCCAGAAATAGTTATGAACTTAGACACCTAATCCAACAGTTAGATCTTAACATAAATGAGGTCTCTTGTGTATAAAAATGCAACCTTTATCAGTATTTGGTCCATGAAAGAGTTAGTTTATCTGTTATGGTTTTTTTTGAGTGTTGGGCCTTATTAAGTCTTGTATGGGAGTAAAGTTGCAAACTTTACATGTTAAGTCACTTTCTATAATCAGATATGAGAGCTTGTCATGTTGGCTTAACCGAATAAGTGCTTAATGAGTTGGGTTGGTTTTCTGCAGAGTATGTGGGGCGTAATTGGCTCGTACACTGAGCGTACTGGCCGCGAAAGGAGTACCCCAAGCGTAAGTTTGAGTACGCCCGTCGTACTCAGATGTTTGACTTTTGGGTTGACTTCGTCGGGTTTGGGCCATATTTTGGGCTTTTAGAGTTTGGGCCATGTTGGGCCATTGGAGTTATGACTTTGGCCCATGGATAGACTATGGACATTCTTGAGAATAGGTCCATGATGATTTTTAGGCCCAATTTGGAAGTTAGGCCTTAGTGGGCCTTGGGATGCCATTTAGGAATTTGGACCTTTTGAGCAAATTTGTTGGGCCTTGGTTATGGGCCAAGTAAGAAAAGGGTAAAATGGAATTTTACCCTAGATATTAGACAAGTAACTTAGATTTTGGATTATGAGTCGAGATCCAATTATTAGTTGGATATTATTTGATGATGTTAGCATGGGGATTTTCTAGATCAACAAATCGAGATTGTATCTAAGAGGTTCAACAGCTTGAGGTGAGTTTCCTCACTTTGTTTAGCAGGTCGAAGGCAACAATGCAAGCCCACGGTTTATTATGTTTAGGATACTAGTTGCCTACATTACATGTGTTATGTGTTTATATTCATACCGGGCGGGGCCCGATGCCCAAGGGGGTGGGGGCTGATGATTATCTTGTAAGCCATTTATATTTGTGATTTTTGCAGGTGTTTATATGTTTGAATATATAATTGGTGGGGCCCGATCCTAGGGGGCCTACTACATATCAAACATATAGTAGGCCCCGCCCATCATCGGCCCCCGCTCGACATGAAATCTTCATCATATTGTGGTGTTCTTGAAGGTAAAATCGATTTCTACTTCACTATTCCTTCAAGTTTTACTATTTCTTCTTCTCCATAAAAACTTTTCCTTGAGATTATTCACATGCATGTTCATAACCACGATTCTTATGATTATGGTGATATACTTTCACCCAAAACCCAACATGCATGTGATGATCTTCAAGCTTAGAGGCTTGATCATCAAAGTTTGTTGTTAAAAAGCATTCAAATAGGTTCATAAAAGATTTATTCCCAAATAAATATCTAAAATTTATTTTCTGATCAAATCCAATTTTTCTCAGGATTCCATCAACAAAATGAGATGTTCGACAAATTTTCAGGAAATAATTCATTTTTCTCGAATTATTATAATTATTGCAAGAAAATAGGAAAATAAGTCATATAAAATACTTTCTGAGGTTTGTAAATCCTAGGTAAATTCATGGATGACTCCTAAAGTGAATGATGACATCTCAGTGATTTTCATTGATATTTGTTACTATTTGCTATGGTTTTTAATCTTCTTTTTATTTAATTTAAATAAATCATAAAACTACTTTAAGGAATTTGAAAAGGCTATATATTATTTTTCACGGATACTACATAATGTGGAGTACTCATAAAAGTATTTTCAAAATTTTTCATATTGCATTCCTATTTTTCACCGATTTTTGTATTTATAATGGACTAATAATGGAAAAAATAGTTCTTCTCATCTAAAATTCATGAAAATTTATTAGAAGATCTTATAATATATTGGAACTCCAAATAAAAATTTGGATGATTTTTATGTTCAGTATGCTATTTGTCTTATATTTTCTAAGATTAAACACACTTAAATCCACAAAATCGGATTACAGTATATAAAAATAACCATTGGTATTTTTCCCGGATTATTTACACAGTAAATGAGGTTTACAAAAAAAAATTATAATTTAATATAACTATTTGATAATTATTCACCAATTAATGATTATTTAAGAGAATAAAACAAAGAAAAATAGCCAATTTAATTGAACAATGTTTTTTATCTTTTTCAAGGCTTTTATATGTAAAATAACAGTGTTATAAAATTTTTGGGTAATTTTGGAAACAGTATTTTAATTATTTCCATTTTTGTTAGAATAAATGCACAAAAATCATAAAATCGGGATAAACTATGTAGAAACAAATTTTTATATTTTTTCCAGCTTAAGTACATTTAGTGGCAGTATTATAAAAAGTTTAGGAATTTTATCATCTGGATACTATTTTTCACAAATTAATATTGTTATGAAGGCTTAAAAATTGGGAAAAATAGTTAATCACATTAAACATTCAAGGGAAAATCTCAGAAAGACCTCAACTGTGTTTCGAATGAAAATGCAAAGATTGAGAATTTTTGGAAACTGTTTGATAATATTTTGGATTTTTAGTTGTTTAAAACACCTTTAAATGTATTCAAATACCCTCAATTAATATTACAAAAATATGGAAAATAATATTCAAAATTATCTTAATCACATGAGTTATAAAATTTTACCATTTCAGAAAAATGTTTGTAACTTAAGAATACTAGATTTTGACACCATATTGGCATAATTCAATTGTAGTAGTGGGTATACTAGTATTAGCTTTCTATTAGAGACTCATTAGTGTGTAACATCGTGTAGGAATCGATAGTGGTACAAGTGGAACGTAGTTGAAGGCACCATTTGCATCATCTCAATGCGTATTATGAGTATTCACGACTTCCCCTATTTTCAGTTTTTAAATTTGCTGAGGTGGAAAAGCATGTCCTAAACTTTTTTATGCTCTTTGTATTTATTTTGACTCGTATCAAACTTGGTTTCTATATTTCGTATGTATGTTTATGTTACTTTAATTCACGAGGATTGTATCGCGGTTAAGTCCCTAGAATCTCTAGACACAACTCATTAACTCTTTTGAGCCTATGGTTATTATGGATAGCGCTATCAGGAGGTAGACAACTCCTCACTCGCACGATACGCTTGAGTGCATTTTACAATTTTATACACTATGTTTGTGATACACATAGTAGTCAATAGGGTATGATTCGTTCATTAGGCTTGGGTTGTGAACTCATGAATGGAATCTTTATGCACATACGAAACTTGTATTCTCATGTTAGCAACGACACTTGTATACTTATTTTAGCAATAAAACTTGTATACTTATTTTGGTAATGAAACTTGTATTCACATGTTAGCAATGAAACTTGAATACTTATTTTAGCAATGAAACTTGTATACTTATTTTGGTAACGAAACTTGTATTCTCATGTTAGCAATGACACTTTTATACATATTGTACCAATGAAACTTGTATACTTATTTTAGCAACGAAACTTTTATGCTTATTATAGCAACGAACTGTGTCTCTCATTACGACAACAAACTTTTATTGTTGAAAACTTATATACTTGTTTTAGCAATGAAATTGTTCGTTCCTTGTTACAATGAATATTATTTCGATTCTTGGAAACTCATTTTAGCAATATACTTTTATTATTGGAAACTTTCATCGAAACTTTGATTTCAATTCATGGAACCAATATTATTTTGTTTATCTGTGAGTACTCACCAACCATTTTTATAGTTGACGCTCGTTTTACATGCTTTTTCAGGAGTCATCGAGTAAGTGGCACATAGGGACACATCACTGTTAAGAGCATTCGTATGTGTTGTATTTCAATTTACATCATAATTTCTTTTAAAATTTGTTCAAACCCTTTGATATGTGCATATTTAGTTCATATTAAGTGTAGATTTTTATTCATTTATTAGCTAAATTATTGCATTTCATGGACAAAAGGTACTTAAAAGTGTTTGAATTATGTTTTCAGTCCAAAAGTGAAGCTCGGAAGCAAAAGGAAGCAGGAGAAGCGGTTGAGAGCTCGAGAATGGAACAAAGAAGAAAAACACTAAAAATAACACCTACTCAGCGAGTAGGGTCGACTACTCGGCGAGTCCAAGCGAATATTCGAGAAGATAAAGACTCGGAGACCCAGAGACTTATCGCATACGGGGACTGAGAGATGGACTCAACGAGTTGGCACCTGACTCGACGAGTCGTCTCGCATATATAAAGATAACATCTCAGAACGATGGAGGAGAATTCTGGAACGATTCTGGAGAGTTTAGCTGCGATTGAAGAGTCAGAAAAACCCTAGAGGACGAAGATACAAGCTAGAATCCAATTCCGAAGGAGATTTGAGGCAAATTTCATCATTCTACTTAATCTTTTGTTTTTCATTATGGTTAAACAATTAGAATCTGTTTGTTTGCTGTTATTTACTTCAATCATGAGTTAAAACTCTTAAACTTCTGTTTGGGGATACAAAATTGATACTATGGTTTGATTATTGGCAGGATTAATTTAAAGTTGGTGATTTTTTTATTTTTAGCTTGCTAAAGAACCTTGTGTGTGAATGATAATTAATTTTCTGTTAATAGGAAGGTAATTGAATAGCATGGATATCTATTGATTATCAACCTCATATGCTATGTGACCACTTTGTCATATGTCTAGGATTAATGAACATGAAACTAGAATTAATAAGAAAATTGAGTAAATTCATGTGTGAGCTTGTGTGATGAGCATCAACAAGAGGTTAACTAAAGGACCAAATTAGTTAACCATTACAAGTCCAAATTAACCCGAATAAATAACCTAGTGAATTGAATTAAATTAGACAACTGGCCACTGTTTGAGTTAGTTTGTTCTCTAAGGATTAGTGCAACGAACGCCAATCTAATCACTTGAATCGGTAACCAACAAAAGAGTTAATCCATCGCACATTACCTTGAAATCAACCATAGGATCAATTGAGTTGAACTAAACAGAAGTTCCTTCCCATTATTGAATCTAGTTAATTCTTTGTTTTTCTAAGTTTTAGATTAAGTAATAGTTAGTAAGTTTCTAGTCTTGTAAAACTAGAGAAAACCCCTTACTTATTAATTAATTTAGATAGAATTAGTTTTTAGTTTTAATTTACCGTTCCCTGTGTTCGATACCCTACTTATTTAACTATACCACAATTGATAGGTCTACTGCCTTTGTGTGTTTATTTTATAATTAAAAGTAGGTTTAAAACTAAGTGAGTTTGCACACATCACCCATTGTAAATTTCTAATGATTTTTAATATTATGGTTGGTGTTGTCTTTTAACTTTTGCTATGAAACCCTTTATACTGCCACGCCTCGTGTTTCCACTTTAGCGGGGTGTGACAAGTATGTTTTCCCAAAATAACCATACATGTTTTATGATATGATTTGAATTGTGGATCTACGAATTGCATGCTAGCTAGGGCTAAGGATCTACTCAGTATTTGCATGATAGAATGCTAGGAGAGATGCCTTTATATGCCTATTGTATGAGCTTGTAGACTTGCATGCTAGTACTGATCAGTCGGTGATAGGATGGCCAGTTTAGGTTATACTTGTTCTGATTACTCGATGCTTGAATGTTGCTTGCTTTGTGCTTTTAGGAGTTCCTATTAACTTCAGCTAACTAATAAGCAAATACACTAATTTACATATTTTTGTGACTAAATACTTTTAGAAGGTTAGGTTTTAACTCTATTGTGCACCTCTTGTCTGAGTCCAAGCGTTGTAGTGTGATACTTTTCATTCGAAGAATTATCTGGTGTCGGCTATATGTGATTGTATTCGTGAGCTTGTTAGAGGATGGTAGAGGGAGTTCTTTCTGTAGCTGATGGCGGCGAGTAGTGTGGTGGTTGTCCTAGAAAAACCTAGGAAGATATTTATTGTTGGGAGCCTTGTCTTGTTAAGGATTATATGTATGGATAAGGAGTGACTTGGGGGATTCAAAGCGATCCTTGAGGAAAGTACGGATAGATGTGGAATGTAGTATGGGCCCGTACTACTGGAAGTAGAGGATCCATACACGAGCCAAGGAGAGCTACGATGAAACTAGGAAGCTTGTAGAGTATGAGACTCCTCGATATTTATTTACACGTGTTCTGATGGTATGAATGGTGTATTTTCAGTATGGTGAGCCTTCAAGGAATAGCAGTTAGTGGTTCTGGTGCTGGTGAGGGTTTCGGCTCGGGTTTGGAGTCGGGCAGTTGGATGATTAGACGTGGGAATTCATTTCGTCTGAGATTACCCTCATCATACTTGAGCAGACTCATGTGATCTTTGGTATGGTTAAGGAGGTAATTCTGGAGATTTTGGATGAGCGTTTTTCGGTCTGAGATGGTGGCATTGATGCGAGCTCGCACGTTTACCTTCCATGAGTTCCGAGCATGTGGGACTCCAGAGTACTTCGAGGAGAAGGACCTGACCGCGAGCAGGAAATGGTTAGCAGATGTCGCTAACATCTTCTTCACTAGCCCTTGTCCCGATGGGGAAAAGGTCAGACTTGTTTCCTGTCTTTTGAAAGACATAGCTCGAGATTGTTGGGAGGAGGTTGGGCACTCCGTGGGTGATTAGGCGGTTGATTTAATGACAAAGGATGACTTTGTGACTAGATTTCAAGCTCAGTTCGCACCGGTGACTGAGGTGCAGCAGTTGGCGAGGGAGTTCCACGACCTTCGCCAGACTACTAAGACGATGGCCAAGATCACCGCAATGTTTTGCGAGAGGGATTTATTGGTTTCACAGTATGTGGTAGATAAGGAGATGAAGAAGGTGAGATACCATGACATGTTTAGGAATGATATTCGGTAGTTCCTGATCCAATCCAGTTGCAAGACACTGTTGGATATGATTTCGAAAGCCAGAGAGATGGGGATTGATCAAGGGATGGAGAAGAAGAGGAAGCCAGATCATGCACAAGGTTTAGAGAGTTCAAGAAAGAGGCCCAAGGTATTTGATTCGAGATTGAGAGGCCAGTAGGTCCGGAGCCACTGTGGAAAATGCAGAAAAGCGCACGATGAGGCAAGCATGGTGGGTGGTTCTGGATATTTCAAGTGCAGTCGGACGAGTAATATTAGTAGGGATTGCACTACTACTACTACCACCACTACCCTAGTATCTGATCTTATTTACTTCCATTGCAATCACAGTGGCCATAAGAAGGCCAGTTCTCTGAGTATAGCAGCGGCAGGACTAGTGGTAGCACCTTCTCTAGCGACTCTACGGATTACTAAGCGCCGTCAGAGCAAGGCGGATGCGCTGGTGGTGAGGAGCGGGACTTTTCAGATGACAGCCGAGGAGGCTCGCGCATCACCTAATGTGGTGACGGGTATGTATCTTCTCTTTATCTCTTTATTTATGTTGATTTGCCTTCTTATATTTATGTGTTTTATTTTTGGATCGTTCCTTGTTAACGATATATTTGCGTTGGTATTATTTGATTTGGGGGCTACCCGATCTTTTGTATCGCTTGTGCTTAGCTAGAGGTTTGTTGGAGCTCCTAGTGAGCTAGATTATCCTTTAGAGGTTGGGATTACGAATGATCGATCTGTCCGGGTATCGACAGTTCATCTGCTTTTTGTTCTTGAGATGTTCAACAAACAGTATTCGATTAGGTTGGTTTGAATCCTTTGCGCGGGCACAAGTTTAATGTTTAGATGGATTGATTGAGCCCCAATAGGGCAGTGATTGACTGCGAGCATCAGTTGGTACATATTCAGACCCCTAGTAGGGGAGATTTAGTGGTCCAGGGAGGGAGAGAGAGAGAGAGAGAGAGAGAGAGAGAGAGCTCAGTGTGGGCCGATTCAATGTTCAACAGCTAAGGCCAGACATTATCTTCATTAGGGTTGTTCTGGATACGTTGCCTATGTTATGGATACCCATGTTAAGGGTAAGGTGAGTATGGATGATGTACAGGTTGTTCGGGAATAATCGAATGTGTTCCCAAAGGATTTTCATGTGGTACCTCCGAAGTGGAACTTGGAGTTGAGGATTGACCTAGTTATGGGTGCGGCTATGAAAGCCAAAGCACCATATCGGTTAGATCCTCCAGAGATGCAACACAGCTGCAGGAGCTGTTACACAAGGGGTTCATTCGATCGAGCAGCTCGCCATGGGGAGCATTGATGTTATTTGTGAAGAAGAAGGATAGGTCTCATCGGATGTGTATTGATTATCGGGATTTGAATAAGCTAACGTTGAAGAACCGCTATCCACTCCAGAGGATTGATGATTTGTTTGATCATCTTCAAGGTGCATCTTGGTTTTCCTATATTGATTTGCATTCAGGTTATCATCAGATGAGGGTTAGAGAGGAGGATGTGCAGAAGACGGCCTTCCAGACTCGGTATAGTCATTACGAGTTTGTAATGATGCCATTCGATCTCACCAATGCTCCAGCCGCGTTCATAGACCTTATAAACCGCGTATGCAGGTCGATGATGGATCAGTATGTGATTATATTCACTGATGACATCTTGGTCTATTCTAAGACCCATGAATTGCATGAGGAGAATTTATGGGAGTTGTTGGAGACCTTGAGGAGGGAGAGACTTTATGCGAAGTTCTCTAAATGTGAGTTTTGGTTACACGTTGTGCAGTTTCTAGGGAACCTTGTCAACCAGAACGGTATTCTAGTCGATCTGGCCAAGGTCGCCGTGATAAGGTGGGAGGTTCTGAAGTCTCCATCTGAGATTGAGAGTTTTCTTGGGTTGGTAGGTTAATATTCATTTAGGATTTCTCCAAGATAGCAATTCCTTTGACTCGGTTGATGAAGAAGACTGTTACATTTCATTAGGGGCCTGAGTAGCACACAACTTTTGAGACCTTAAGACAGAGTCTATGTGAGGCCCCTATTTTGACCCTACCAAAGGTTGTTGAGCATTTCATGGTTTATTGTGATGCGTCGATCATAGGTTTGGGTGTAGTTCTAATGCATAGGGGTCGTGTGATTACTTATGCTTTGAGGCAATTGAATCCTCAGGAGGCGAATTATCCGACACATGATTTATTGCTGGGGGCAGTGATTTTCGCCCTCAAGATTTGGCGACATTACCTCTATGGGGTCTGTTGTACTATTTACACAGATCAGATGAGCCTGAGGTATATGATTTGATCATTCAAATTTGAACATGAGGCAACGTTGGTGGTTGGATGTGGTGAATGATTATGATTGTGAGATCCTTTAGCATATAGGGAAGGCTAATGTGGTGGTCGATTCTCTCAGCCGCAAGGCGGTCGCGACTCCGATCATGGATATTTGTATGAAGATGAAAATGATTACTCCATTCTTGGAGAAGATTTGAGACGCACAGGTTGAGGTTCTTAATGAAGAGAACTGGAAGAATAAGCGTATAGTAGGTCAGGTGGCTTCCTTCAATTATGATAGTCGGGGATTATTGACTCTCCATCGGAGAGTGTGCGTTCCTTATTAGGGTGGTGCGCATCACGTTCTGATGGAGGACATGTACAAATTAATATTCTCCATTCATCTCGGAGCGACGCAGATGTATAGGGATCTTCATCCTGATTATTGGTGGTCGTGCATGAAGCGGGTTGTAGCTTGCTACGTGGAGAGGTTCTTGAACTGATGGAAAGTCATGGTCGAGCATCAGCAGCCTCATGGCAAGATGCAGCCATTAGACATTCTTGTTTGCAAGTGGGAGGAGATCACCATGTATTTCATTACGAAGTTCTCTCAGACAGCGCACGTATTGGATTCGATTTGGGTCATCATGGATCAATTAACCAAGAGCGCACATTTTATTTCGATTCAGGAGAGTATCTCTACGGAGAAGTTGGCCGAAATATACATCAGGGAGGTTGTGACACGACATAAGGTGTCGATTTATGTGGTTTGAGACAGGGACATCCGATTTACTTCTAGGATTTAGAAGTGGTTCCACGGTGAGTTGGATACTCATCGACATTTATGCATAGCCATCCAACCGTATACTGACTAACAGAGCTATCAACCTATCCAGACCTTGGAGGATATGCTTCGGGTGTGTGTATTGGATTTCGGTGGTAGTTGGGATACGTATCTTCCTTTGGCGGAGTTTTCGTATGACAACAATTATCATGCCAACATTGATCGACCTCCTTTTGAGATTCTCTATGGGAGGAAATGCAGGACCCCGATATGTTGGGGTGAGGTCGGTCAACGAGTCATAGGGAGTATCGAGGTAGTACTCAAGACTACGGAGTTGATCCAGCAGGTTCGGGGTAGGCTCCAGACAACACAGAGTTGGTAGAAGAGATACGTCGACAAGCGTCGATCGAATCTAGAGTTCCAGGTTAGAGATATGGTTCTCTTGAAGGTGTCACCTTGGAAAGGTGTCATCTGATTTTGGATGATGGGCAAGTTGGGCCCCAGGTACATTGGTCCTTTCAGGGTTTTGGTTCTGGTGGGTTGGTTTGCGTATCACTTGAATCTTCCCAAGGAGCTTAGTCAGATCTATAGCACGTTCCATGTCTCTTAGTTACAAAAAAATTTAGTGGATGATTCCTTAGAGGTTCCATTGGAGGATATTCAGGTGGATGATCGCCTAAATTATATCGAGAGACCGGTGGTGATTCTTGACAGGAAAACGAAAACCTTGAGGAACAAGTTTGTTGAGTTAATGAAAGTTCAGTGGTAGCACTGCAAGGGTTCATAATGAACGTGGGAGCTGGAGGACGAGATGAGGGAGAACTACCCAAAGTTATTTGGGGTAGCGGACTTCGAGGACGAAGTGTGATTCAAGTGGGGGAGAATTGTAACATTCGATATTTGGTATGTTTACCTTTTAACCCCTTAATGTAAATTTTCTTTCAACTTAGTCCCCAGCTAGTACGCGGGCCGTCCTCTATGCATACGCTTATCGTACTAGCTCTTTTTAGGATAGGGGTTCACACACGTACGTTGGGTGGGAGTACGCATGGCATACATGATGCAGGGGTAAACCCTAATTTTTAGGGTTTGCGCGCTATTTAAGCAACTTATACCACCCTTAGACGCTCTATTGATCAACCTCCATCACTCTCTACCCTAAAAACGAAACCCTAAGTATCATTTGTGAGCTTTGAGCTTGAAAGTGAGTTTTGGTGGTGTTTTTGGTGAATTAGAAGTAGAAGAAGAACACTTGGAGGTTGGTTGGGAGTAGCTTTAGCTTGTAGATCCATAGTCATCTTCATCTTAGCAAGTCATTTGAGGTACAAAGCTCCCATCTTGATGATTCCTTATGCTAGTTCCAGCACAGGGTGTTTTTTATGCATTTTTGATCTTTTGAGCTAAAGTTGAGTTTATGGTGTACTCCAGAATACATGGGGTTAGATATTAACACAAATGAGGTCCCTTGACCATAAAAAAACAACCTTTATTTGTTATTTTGGTCCATGAAAGATTTAGGTTCTTTGTTATGGTTCTTTTCGAGTTTTGGGCCTTATTAAGTCATGCATGGGAGTACGCTTAGTGTACTAAGGATGCATGAATGCGTATGGTGGCCACGTACGTAGGGCTTACATACAGATATGCGGGGTGTACGCAACAGAGGGCCAAAACTCTAATTCTCGGACTTAACACCTATTTAAACACCTTTAAGCCTCCTAGACCAAACACTAATCAGCCTCCATAGCCTCATTTTGCCCTTGTACACCAGAGATACCTTGTGAGAGTGTTTTTGAGGTTAAGGAGTGTATTTGTGGCCATTTTAAAGTTCATTCAAGAACAAGGAATTGCTAAGCAAGCATGGAGTGTCCTTAGGCTTCAAGAATCTACATCTAGTTCACCTTGAAGAGCTTATGGAGGTATAAAGTCCTCATCTTGCTATCTTATTCATTAGATCTAGTCAGGGTATCTATATTGTCCCTTTTTATGTTCATGAATTATCTCTGTAGAGTTGGAGCATCTCCAAAGCTTAGGAAGAGTAGATCTAAGGTCCTTTGACTCATTCATACCATAAAAATGGTGTCTTGATGGGTGTTTTGACCTCATGCATGGATTAAGACTCTTGGAAAGGTCTTAATGGGTTGTTGGGAACATATGGAACATGAAAAGGCATAAAGTTGCCAAATTTATGCCTTAGGACGTCTTAATGAACTTCGATCTAAAGATCGGATGTTAGAACATGAACTATTAAGCACTTAATGGAAGAAAGTGCTTAATTTGTTTGTAAGTTGGGCGTAATTCAGCGTATACAGTGCGTACAGCTCAGGGACTCAGTACGCTGCATGTACCAGGGTGGTACGCAAGGCTTCCACACTCAGATGGGCTTAAGTTCATTTTTTGGCTTGTAAGCCTTTTGGGCCTTAATCAGTCATTAGGCCTGGTCATGTTTTGAGTTAGTGGGACAATTTATCTATTTTGGTTCATGGCTAGTATAGTTGGGACTAATTGGGCCATGAGGCCCATTAATGATTTTTGACATGGACTTTGGGCCCATTAGCAAAGGCAGACTTTTGGGCCATTAGGAAAGGACTTGGGGCTTGGGTCCTTTAATTGGAATATATGTAACCATAACTTTGGGCTAATGATATTATTGTTCAGCATAGGTGGTTACGGACTGTTAGGAGAGCAGCTTTCAAATTCAGCAGACAGAGGTGAGTTTTCTCACCATACCAATGGGTCTAAGGCACCAAGGCCGGCCCATTTTATGATATGTAGATTGTTGATTGATTATGCATTATGTTAGTATGACATTTTCATGGAAGATGTCGTGGGGTTCCCGTGGCAGTAGATTGAGACAATGTAGGCGTTCCCATGACATTTGGTGTAAAACCTTGGAGGGTTTCCATGGCATCCAAGTATATTTGCATGTTTAACTTATATGATATGTTTTTGATAGTGAAGACCATGTGGGGGTACCCATGGCAGATAATGATGACCATGTGGGGGGTCCCATGGCAGGAAGACCATATGGGGGTTCCTATGGTAGGTAGTTAATACCACGTGGGGGTTCCAGTGGCACTAAGTAGAAGACCTTGGAGGGTTTCCATGGCATCCTTATATGTTGTATGCATGGCTTATGTGGTTTATGTAGCTTTTATAGCTAATATGGTATATATGATTATATAGATGGTGTGGGGTATGCTCTGGGGAACTCACTAAGCATTAGCTTACAATTTGCTTATTTGTTTCAGGTACTTCTAAGCCTAAAGGCAAGGGAAAGGATTGATGGCGCGACATGCATCTCCGACATTTGATTTGATGGGACACCCTGATATTAGAAATAAAATGTTAGTGTTATGGGTTTTGAAAACAATTGTCATTGATATTTCATGTTTATGGGAATGTTTTGATTAATTAAAAATCAAAATTTTATTTGGAAATTTGGGTCGTTACAAGTTAGCATCAGAGCCTTGATTTAAGGGATTCAGGCTCACTCTTGGGTGTGTAAGGACTCAAACTAAGGAAATGGTAAAATTGTTTTGAAAAATCAAAGGTTAAAACTTCTTAAATTGGAAAAAGGAGAGTGAAATTCATGTGATCGGTCGAGCTCAAGTAAGTGGTTCCCCAATATGTTAGCCATATGATACTGATATTTGGATTATGATAATCGGATGGATATTTCTATGTGTATGCTTTTAAAATTGTATACTGTTAGGAGCTTATAGCCTTAAAATGATTGATTTGGCCTTATTTCCTGTTCCTTGTCTGTTTGTGGTCCTAGGGTAGAATCTATTATTCAAAAGTCTATTTGATCCTGTTATGTGTATAATTTGCATTCATAAAGGCAACATGTTATGATTGAGTTCTGGTTTGATGTGGATGGAGAAAATCTTAGGATAGCCTAGGATTTGAGCTAGGTGGTAGCCTGTGAAATATGTTATGTTCTAGGACGAATTAGAGTTATCAGGTAGAGCCTTGGGGAAGGTACGTGTAGGTGTGGAAGGTAGTATTGGGCCCGTACTACTGAAAGCACAGGACCTGTAACCAAACCAATGTTAGATCTGGAAGCTCTAAGGAGAAAAGTTGTGGAAGGACCCCTTTTTGGATATCCTGATCATTATGTTTTATGGTATTGAGTACAGTATGGTGGTGACACAACATGGAGCTGGGGGATCAGGATCAGGAGCTGGAGCTGGGTCGGGCGATGGTACCAAGCCCATTGATGAGAGGCTGCATGAGCTTACATGGCCAAGGTTTCAAGGGGCATCCTTGATGCCACCCTCGTGATTTTTGGGACGGTCAAGGAAGGGATAATGGAGATTATGGAGGAGAGGCTCAGGTCATTCAGAGCCGAGATTGTTGTGGGCCAGGTCGGGGCCCGAACTCCCTCGTTCTGGGAGTTCAATGCATGCGGGGAGCCGGAGTTCTTCGGGGTTAGGGACCCTATAGTTAGCTGATGTTGGGTGGCAGACATGGAGAATGCCCAGCACACGAGCTTTTGCCCGGATGCAGAAAAGGTAGGGTTTGCTTCATGCATGTTAAGAGACCGAGCGAGGGACTGGTGGGAGGAGGCGACTAGCCATGTGGGAGTAGCCGGTATGGCTGAGAGGACATGGGCAAAGTTTGTCAGATGCTTGGATCTGGAGTTTGCACCACATATTGAGGTGCAATGACTAGTGAGGCAGTTCCAAGAACTCCAGTAAACCACCCAGATTGTGGCGTAGATCACCACCAAGTTTCGGGAACGAGCATTGTTGATCCCACAGTATGCTACAAATTAGGACATGAGGAGGACGAGGTATCATTCCATGTCAAGGGATGATATCTGAGAGTTTGTGAGCTTTAGAGGGTGCAAAACCCTGAACAAGATGGTGGAGAAGGCTCATGAGCGGGAAATGGAATTGGAGTTCCACACCAAGTGGAAACCAGAGGAGGCACAAACAGTTGTACATTAGGCTAAAAAGCCTAAGACCTCTGATTCTTCTGGTAGGGGCTTGTAGGGCTGTGACAGGTGTGCCAAGTGTGGGAGATCGCATGGTGGGGTTTGTCGGGCGTCAGGCCCGGTCTGTTATATGTGTCGTCAGTCGGGCCACTTGAGCAGTGATTTCCCTAAGAAGGGCTTGATTTGTTTCCACTGCAGCCAGACTGGCCATAAAAAGGCCGATTGTCCGAGGTTGCAGGGACGAGGAGGAGTGGTGCCACCCAGCTAAGGCAGATGCTCTAGTGGTGAAGATCCGCGCATTTCAATTGACTAACGAGGAGGCTTGGGCAGCGCCAAACGTCGTGGTTGGTATGTGTTTTATCTTTCCTGCTTGATATTGATTTGTATTGCTTATATGTATATATGTGCTCATGTATAAGGACATTTTTGGTCAATGGTATGTTGGCTCATGTTCTACTCGACTCGGGTGCTACCCGATCCTTTGTATCTCTTGTGCTTAGCAAGAAGTTTCATGATGCACCGGGGATTTTGGATTCCCCGCTTGAGGTTGAGATTACAGATGGCCGCACTGTGAGTTTTGCGAGGGTGTATCAAGACTGTGTCCTGAATGTGCTTGGGGAGAGGTTTCATGTTGATCTAGTCCTGATACCGTTGCGAGGGTTCAAGGTGATCGTCGGGATGGACTGGTTGGGGGCCAATGGGGCCATGATAGATTGCGAGCGCCAGTTAGTGAGGGTTCGAACCCCAAGTGGGGGAGAACTGGTTATTCATGGAGAAAGGACCTTGCAGGAGCCAACCCTCTGTTCAGTTGCGAGGGCTAGGAGACTTCTTCAACAGGGTTGTGCGGAATTTTTGGCATATATCTCAGATACGAGGGTTGAGACCTCGACGGATTTAGGCAGTGTACGAATTGTACAAGAGTTTTGGGATGTATTTCTCGAGGAGATACCTGGAGTGCCTCCAGAGAGGCATGTGGAGTTTCACATTGATTTGGCGTCGGGTGCCGCTCCGATAGCCAAGGCACCGTGCCGGCTAGCTCCGCCGGAGATGCATAAGCTATCTACGCAACTTCAGGAGCTGCTAGACCGATGGTTTATCCATCCAAGCAGTTCCCCATGGGGAGCACCGATCATGTTCATGAAAAAGAAGGACCAGTCACACATGATGTATATTGAATATCGAGAGCTGAACAAGCTAACGATGAAAAACCGTTATCCGTTATCAAGGATTGATGATTTGTTCGATCAGCTACAGGGTGCGTCTTAGTTTTCCAAGATTGGTCTTTCGTCGGGGTACCATCAGATGAGGACTTGGGATGAGGGTATACCGATAATAGCTTTCAGGACTCGGTATGGGCACTATCAGTTTGTGTTAATGCCATTCGGTCTCACTAACACCCCAACATCATTCATGGATCTTATGAACGGGGTGTGTAGGCCGATATTTGATCGGTCAGTGATCATGTTTATCGATGATATTTTGGTCTATTCTAAGACCAAGGATCTGCATGAGCAACATCTAACGGAGGTATTAGAGATATTGAGGATGGAAAGGCTTTATGCCAAGTTCTCAAAGTGTGATTTCTGGTTGAGAGAGGTGCAGTTTTTTGGGGAAGTCATCAACAAAGAGGGTATTTTGGTTGATCCAACCAAGATTGAGGCAGTGATGCGGTGGGAAGTGTCGAAGAATGCATCAGAGATACATAGCTTCTTGGGCCTAGCAGGGCACTATTGGAGATTCATCCAGGATTTCTCCAAGATTGCGGTGCCTTTGACCCGCTTGACCAAGAAGAAATGTGTCATTTCGATGGGGCCCGAATCAACAATTGGCTTTCGAGAACTTGAGACAAAGGTTATGTGAGGCTCCGATTTTAGCACTGCCCGATGGGTAGGTGGATTTGTTGGTGTATTGTGACGCGTGTATCACGGGGTTAAGTGTTGTACTAATGCAGCAAGGGCATGTGATCGCGTACGCCTTGAGGCAATTGAAGCCTCACGAGGAGAATTACCCTACTCACGACCTGGAATTAGGGGCAATGGTGTTTCCCCTCATGATTTGGAGGCACTATTTGTATGGAGTTAGATGCACCATCTTCATTGATCATAAAAGTTTGAAGTATTTGATGGATCAGTAGCACCTGAACATGCGGAAGAGGAGGTAGTTGGATGTACTGAAAGATTATGATTGTGAGATCTTGTACCACCCAGGAAAGGCCAATGTGGTGGCCAATGCATTAAGCCGCAAGACGGTAAGTACTCCGATTAAGGATGTCTGGTTGAGGATGATGGTCATCTCTCCACTGTTAGATATGATTAAGAAGGCTCAAGTGGAGGGTTTGAAGAAAGATAACTAGAATATAGAGCGGATTTGGGGCCAATTTCCCTTGTTTGTACAGGATGGTCGGGGACTCTTGACATAGTGTGGCCGAGTGTGGGTGCCAGTGACTAGGGGAGTGAGACAAAAGATATTGGAGGAGGCATATAAGTCCAAGTTCTTTATATATCCGGGAGCTACAAAAATGTATAGAGAACTGAGGTTAATCTACTGGTGGCCTTGTATGAAGCCGTAGATCACCTGGTTTGTGGAGCGGTGCTTGACATGCAGGAAGGTCAAGGCCGAACATCAACGGCCTCATGGCAAGGTTCAACCACTACCCATTGCTATGTAGAAGTGGGAAGAGATGAGCATGGACTTCATCACGAAGTTACCGAGGACAACAAGGGGTGTGGATGCCATATGGTTTACTGTGGATAGATTGACGGAGAGTGTCCATTTTATTCCGATCTCCGAGAGCATCTCTGCTGAGAAATTAGCAAATATTTATGTACGAGAGGTGGTGGTTAGGCACAGGGTGCCGGTGTCAGTGATATCTGACCGGGATGTTCGGTTTACCTCCATATATTAGAGGAAGTTCCATGAGGAACTGGTCATGCAGTTACACTTCAACACTGCATATAACCCCTAGACAGACAGAAAGAGTCAGCGGACGATCCAGACGCTCGAGGACATGCTGCGGGCATGCGTTCTGGATTTCAAAGGCAGTTGGGATACATACCTCCCACTAGCAGAGTTTTCATATAACAACAGTTACCATGCTAGTATCGACCGGCCCCGTTTGAGATGTTGTATGGTCGGAGGTGTAGGACCCCGGTTTGTTGGGGTGAGGTAGGGCACCGAGTCATGGGGAGCACCAAAATGGTGCTCAAGACTAGCGAGTTGATTTAGCAGGTGCGCGACTAACTACAAGCTACACAGAGCCGTCAGAAAAGCTATGCTGACCCGCGCCAATCGGATCTCGAGTTTCAGTTGGGGGATTTTGTTTTGCTGAAAGTGTCACCATGGAAGGGTGTCATTAGGTTTCGAAAGAGGGGCAAGCTAGGGCCTTGATATATTGGACCATTCAGGTTTTCGGCCCAGGTGGGTAAGGTGGCTTACCGTTTGGATCTACTGGACGAGCTCAACCAGATACATAACACTTCCATGTGTCTCAGCTTCGGATGTATGTCACAAATGAGGCCGCAATTATTTCATTGGACGAGATTCAGGTTGATGAGAGCCTGAACTACATTAAGAGACCCATTGTGGTTTTGGATAGGAAGATCATGGTTCTTTGTAACAAGGAGGTGAAGCTGGTGAAGGTGCAATGACAGCACTGAAGAGGCTCCTAATGGACATGGGAGCCGAAGGACGAGATGCGGGAGCATTACCCCAATCTATTTGCGTTTACGGAGTTCACGGATGAAGTCTTGTCCAAGTGGGGGAGAGTTGTAACACTCTAAATCATGTATTACGCTTTATACCCCTGAAATGGGAAAATGGCATAAAAGGTCCCTTAGTACGCGGGGCGTACTCCAGGAGTATGCTTAGCGTCCTAAGGATGCATGAACGTGGAAGGTGGCTGCGTACGCAAGGCGTACATATAGGTACGTGGGGCATACGCGACAGAGGGCCAAAACTCTAATTCTCGGACTTCACACCTATTTAAACACCCTGAAGCCTCTTGGACCAAACCCTAATCAGCCTCCCATAGCCTTATTTCGCCCTTGTACACTAGAGATACCTTGTGAGAGTGTTTTTGAGGTTAAATAGTGTATTTGTGGCCATTTTAGAGTTCATTCAAGAATAAGGAATTGCTAAGCATGCTTGGAATTTCATTGGCTTCAAGAATCTGCATCTAGTTCACCATACAGAGCTTTTGGAGGTATAAAGTCCTCATCTTGCTATCTTGTTCATTAGATCTAGTTAGGGTTTCTATATTGTCCCTTTTTATCTTGATGGATCATCTCTAGAGAGTTGGAGCAACTCCAGAGCTTAGGAAGAGTAGATCTAAGGTCCTTTGACTCATTCAAACCATTAAAATGGTGTCTTGACGGGTGTTTTGACCTCATGCGTGGATTAAGACTCTTGGAAAGGTCTTAATGGTTTGTTGGGAACATATGGAACATGCAAAGGCATAAAGTTGCCAACTTTATGCCTTAGGACGTCTTAATGAACTCATATCTAAATATTGGATGTTAGAACATGAAGTATTAAGCACTTAATGGAAGAAAGTGCTTAATTTGTTTGTACATCCGGCGTACATCAGCGTACGCAGCGCGTACAGCTTAGGGACCTAGTACGTTGCGCGTACCAGGGTGGTACACAAGGCGTACACACTCAGATGGGTTTGGGTTCGTTTTCGGCATGTAATCCCTTTGGGCCTTAATCAGTCATTAGGCCTAGTCATGTTTTGAGTTAGTGGGTCAATTTATCTGTTTTGGGTCATGGTTGCTATGGTTGGGCTTTATTGGGCCACGACGCCCATTAACGATTTTGGATATGGACTTTGGGGCCATTAGCAAAGGAATAATTTTGGGGCATTAGGAAAGGACTTGGGGCTTGGTTCCTTTAATTGGAATATATTTAACTCTAACTTTGGGTTAATGATATTATTGTTGAGCACAGGTGGTTACAGACTGTTAGGAGAACAACTTTTAGATTCAGCAGACAGAGGTGAGTTTTCTCACCATACCAATGGGTCTAAGGCGTTATGTTAGTATGAAATTTGCATGGAAGACCCTGAAGGGTTCCCGTGGCAGTCGATTGAGACCATGTAGGGGTTCCCATTACATTTGGTGTAAGACCTTGGAGGGTTTCCATGGCATCCTAGTATATTTGCATGTTTAGCTTGTCTGATATGTTTTTGATAGTGAAGACCATGTGGGGGTTCCCATGACAGATAGTGAAGACCATGTGGGGGTTCCCATTGCAGGAAGACCATGTAGGAGTTCCCATGGCAGGTAGTTCAGACCATGTGGGGGTTCCAGTGGCATTAGGTATAAGACCTTGGAGGGTTTCCATGACATCCTTATATGTTGTATGCATGGCTTCTGTGGTTTATATAGCTTTTATAGCTAATATGGTATGTGTGATTATGTAGATTGCATGGGGTATGCTGTGGGGAACTCACTAAGCATTAGCTTACAGTTTGTTGATTTGTTTAAGGTACTTTTGAGCCTAAGGGCAAGGGCTAGGCTTGATGGCGCGGCATACACTCTCGGACATTTGATTTAATGGGACACTCTGATATTAGAAATAAAATGTCGGTGTTATGGGTTTTGAAAACAACTTCATTGATTTTTCATATTTATAGGGATGTTTTGATTAATTAAAAATGAAAATTTTATTTGGAAATTTGGGTCATTACAGTAAAGTTGCCAACTTTACATGTGAAGTCACTTTTTAAAATCAGTTATGAGAGCTTGTCATGTTGGCAAAACCGAATAAGTGCTTAATGAGTTGGGTTGGCTGTCTACAAAGTACGCGAAAAATGCTCGACTCGTGCACTGAGCGTACAGGCCCCAGAAGGAATACGCCAAGCGTAAGTCTAAATACATCCAGCGTACTCAACTGTTTGACTTTTAGGTTGACTTCCTCGGCTTTGGGCATTATTTTGGGCTTTTAGAGTTTGTGCCTTGTTGGGCCATTGGACTTCTGACTTTGGGCCATGGATAGACTGATGGGTTTTGGTCATAAGACATCCTATGTGCTCATATAAACCCTAATGCTTGGATCTAGGTTTCTCTATTGTACATGCAAGTTATCCAAGACTATAAACCCTAATTCTAGCATCCAAGTAATCATATTAACATGAGAATAGGTTTAAGATGTTACCTTGATTGTTATGTAGCAATAACAATCCCAAATCTCCTTGTATTGACTTTAGAAAGCTTAGAGTCACAATTATCACTCCTCTAATGGTTCACAAACACCATAAGCAAGAGGATGAAGAGGAGAGAGGATGGAGGCTGCCCAAAAACGTCTACAAACCCTAGAGGAGTCTTCACCACGTTTTTGGGTCATAAGGGTCATATATATAGTGAGGCTATTAGGGTTATCTAACAAGGAAACCCTAATTTGGATGCTTAAGCCCTAAGCAACCCATGGACTCCTTTAATTAAGGGCTTTGGACGATTTCCTTATGGGTTTCCCCATAGAATTCGTCCACTCCTAAATTTAAGACAATCCATAGCCCAAATTGCAATTATCCTCTAATTACAATTCCAGTCCCTTAAGTTTAATTAATCTATTTTAGTCACAAAAGTAATTACGAATTAATTATTGACTAATATTAATTAAACAATATGATTTCTCCTTTAATATATTATTCTCATAATATATTAATAAATCATATTTAATCCTTTCTCTCCATAATTCATCCTATCAAGTTGCTTTGGTGAAGGCAACCCAAAAGGACCATGCACCATCGGGTCAAGTACATACCAAAATAGTTATGGACTTAAACACTAATCCAACAGTCTCCCACTTGGATAAGTCCAATAACTATTATGCGTATGACTTCAGATCTTGATCTGCAATCGTAACATTCTAAAGCCGCTATCAACTCTGAGCCTATCAGATACGCGTGTCCTTAGATAAGGGATCATATATTCCTCCATTCTAGATATCATATGAGATATGATTTCAAATCATTCTCTTTGTACTATATCTCGATTCCCGATTTATGACGACTGACTAATTGAACAACTCAAATTAGCCCTAGCCCGGCCGAGCATTTACGTTTGTCATCACTAAATCATCGAGGGGCCCAAAGATATCGCTTTTATCCTACTTTGGATAAAAGGAACAGATAAACTTTGATACAATGCTTGCTTGCACTCACTCACCGAATCACACACAACAATATGTTTTATAACACCAAGTTACTAGTGCGTTTACATATTATCAATGTGCAACCGATTCGCAAGATACAACTCACACATCTCGGTTTCAAGAATATAAGATGTTATCGTCTCACCAATCACTCGTGATACAATTCATGGAGTGATCCAAGTGAGCGTGGGTTTAATCCAATGCTCAAATCATATTCATAAGCACTCATGAACGTTGCAACAAACATTTGCTTATGTCTAATACTCTTTTAGACATTCCACACACCAATTTACAATAGTCTTCATTCATACCTACTTCCAACATATGAACGACTGTGGCCCGTTCGAATAATTCAATTGTTCTTAACCAATTAAATTATTTAGGAAGTCAAAACATGCAAATGTGAAACACAAGAATAATACTAATCCCATATGGCGTCAAACCTTTGAGTATAAATAAAACACCTTTTATTTATCACCATATCGATTACTCATTATTTGTCGTTTCGGGTAATCAACTTCTTACTTGAATTATTACACTTGTCCCATGCTCTTAGCATGCACACAATGTTAACCTATGGTTCTTACTTTGTGAAATAGACCAAATTGAGCACATTTCCAATCATTCTCATTTTACAACCCCAAATCCTTTTTCATAAGTGAAAGAATATCAAATTCTTGCCACTTACAGAATATATTAGATTCTAACGTTTTATGTAATGATCCTTTCGAAATCCTTTCGAGAATGCAATTTTACAATCACTATCTTCTTAAAATCTTTCTTAGTGAAAGCATTTCCTCACAATCATTTTCATGAAGGAGGAAATCTTATGACACTTCATTTTAAACGGTGTATTTGTTCCTATCCATGTGAATTTGTCAAAACCAAAGTTTACGACAAATTCAAACTCATATGGATCGAACTTTCTTGATCTTAATTTCTTGCCTTATGGTAGTACAGCTGCCCACCATGTCTTCCAAGTAGTTAAGTAGCTCACCCTTTCCTATCAATGTACCTTTCATTGATTAAGGTGCCTTGCCTTTTATGCGTTCAAAATGAGAACTCATAGAACTCACATGCATAATTAACTCAATTGGACCAGCACAGAAACAAATAATGTCAACACGATAGGTTGTAAACCTCAACTTGTGTGCTAGTGATGATTGATAAGGTTTATCTGATTTGTTCTTGAAACCTTTCAAGATCATTAAGACTCCCACTGACTCCTTGACATATAAGATTCTCTTGTCAAAACATTTCTTGACAAACAAATATTCAAGATTTAGTGTAGCTTTTATCAAAACTCTTCATAAATTGGTCCAAGTTGGTCTTTGTCTTATCCAAGACATCACAACTTTCCACATTTGATGAAAGTTATAAACCTTCTTAATACTTTTCACTCATTGTCATAATCTTAACTCTAAGACTTGTTATTGGAACGAGGTATGATTGACTTCTTGATTTAACCATTTCTTCAATCCTTGATTCCTCTTCTTAAACATACAATTGTACCAAGACTCACTTAGAGGATCAATTGAGATATGCTTCTTAATCATTAAGACCTATCATAAAGCATAAAAGGTACTCTCCCTTCTTCTTAGAATGGAGAAACTTTTATCTTTCTGCCTACTTGATTCTTCTTATTCGTTCTACTATTGATTTAAACCCTTTTCAATCAATCTAGAATTACACTTAATCTTGTAAATATAATCACATTTACTAAACCTTTAGTAAATCATGACGAATATCTTTGTTACTCTTATGGTGGACTTCATTAACACGCAACTTTGTGTGCTCGATCTCCTAGTCCTTCACTTGACACTTTGTCAATGAATTAGTCTAATTTCCAAATATGAAATTTCTCATTCGTCGTGCAACCAAGTTGCATGATTCCAAGTTTCTGTCCAACTGAAACTTGGGCAATGAGAAACTCTCCCTATTTGGTAAATTCTAGACTTTCCATAAATAACATAATAAGAATCAAATCCATTATTACTAATAATAGAAACATTCAAACATCAATTTTTCATACACGCCATTGCAAGGATAAATAAATAATATAAAAATCAAAATTTATTTTATTGCGGAAAAATTTTGTCCTTACAATGCAATTCATTGAAAAACTATGCTAATACATCTTTCTTAGCAATCCTATTCTAACTCCAAGTAGTAGCTCAATAATCTAATCTTCAAGAAATGCGATCGAAATCCATTCCTTCACGGTTAGATTCCTCTCACTTCTTCCCTTAAGCTTCCTTTCTTTTCTTCGATCCTACAAAATATCAATTGTAATCTTATCACATTATATATTAAGAATCTAGAATAGAAGCTTAAAAGAGTTAGTTAATGGATTTTACCTATATTAGAGCCATACATTTTGACTCTCCCATCTCTTAGATCTCTTAGGTAAATGGGGCAGCTTCGTCTCCAATTCCCTTTCTCTTGGCAATAAAAGCAGATTGACTCTTTTGGAACAGGACATGGAACTACTTCAGACATTGCTTTTCTCTTATGATCAAACTTTTTGATCATAGCAAGTATTTCGTTGCCATTGTCTATATCCATAGAGGTCTTGAAGGCAGATTCACCAATCAACTTTGCTTTTCTATTGCCCCAAACCATTGCTGATTCAGTAGCAATAAGCATATAGGTGAGATCTATAAGGGTCACGTCGCGGTTCATCATATAGTACTCTCTTACGAACTCACTATATGAGTTAGGAAGTGACTGAAGAACCCAATCAACGGCTATTTCCTCACAGACAACGGATCCCAACATTCTTAACCTATCAATGTGTGACTTCATCCCTAGGACGTGTGCACACACCGGCTTTCCTTCTTTATGTTTACTTGCCAAAAGGGCTTGAGTGATCTTGAACTTTTCAAGCCTTTGAACTTGTGTGTTAGGGAGAATAAATGGAGGAGGAGGAGGAGGAAGTGAAGTATGATCTCTTGTTCCTCGATCGAATCGTGGAATACCATCTTCATGTGGAATGCTTGTTCCACGGGTTTTAGGAAGACCATAGTTGTCGTACTTTGACATCTACAAAATGGGAGAAGACGAATTCAAGTTAGTTGATTGATTGAGTCCTTAGTAAATCACCCAAATGAGATACTAAGGCTAGGACCCAACACAATATTCTACAACTCGGGAGAGGGATGCCGTAACCCAAATTGCAGAACATTTGAAGGTAAGTGAATGACGATTCACTAATTTCCACCATGAAAAACGAAAAATAAATTTAAGTTTTTAAATCTATGAAAACTCCTAGATCCTATGAGATTCATTGAACATTTCAATGGCATGTTTAAATCTCGATATGCCCCTCTTGTTTGTGACTGGGATGTCGAGGATCACAAAGCGGGTGTGAATAACCATGCAAACTACATGGTGCCCCCACATGTTTCAGTCACCTATTCGATGTGCCGGTAAACCACACACACTCCACCGAACTATGACAAACATTGAGTCACCCTTTGCTACCTTTGCTTAGAACCATTTAGTGTGCCGGTAAACCACACACGCTCCACTAATGTCTTCACAAGGGCACAAAGTGTAATTTCATGGAATTGCATCAATTCACTTTTTCCTAAGTAACTAAGATTGGGAATTTGAAAAACATTTAGTTACTTTTGTACTACATTATACTTATAATGGAAGGTTTCGTCCTGTCCTACCCGTTCGGCTAACGACCCTCCACTAGTCAAGAGTGCGGTGGGTAAGAGTGGATACCCATTCAATCGCCATTTTATAGGCAATTTCCTTAAACACCCCTTATAGATCAGCTTCGTGAATGAGGCCTACTAACGGTAAGACTGACTTTTACTCATACATATATATATAATGTTACACTTTTAATGTTATATATAGTATAGGGTATATTTTACACTTTTAAAATACTAGGTGGTCAAATTTAATAATTATACCTTTAATTCAATTAAATTGTAAACCAAAACTTTTATGGATTTATTAAACATCTTTTAATTATACACCTTAATTAATTAATAAAATCATAAGGGTGTGATTTGAACTTTTTCAAAACAATACTAGAGTTTTAGAATTTAACATTCCTAATTAAACTTTTAATCAACTTTTAAATTCCAAAACCTGAGGGCAAGTTTTGAAACATTTCAAAACATTAGGGTTTAGAATTTAAATATACATCAAAATTAAACTATTAATCAAAATTTAAATTCCAAAAATTGAGGGCAAGTTTAGAAACCTTTTTCAAAACATTAGGGTTTCAACTATTTAAATTTCAAAACAACAAAACTTTCTGGGTTCAAATTTAAACTATAAAACCTAAAGGGGAAAATATGAAACCTTTCAAAGCACAAGGATCAAATAACAAATAATCTAAATTAACATTTAATCACATAATTATCCATATTTGATTTATTTAATGATTTCTTGCAAAACAATTTACCAATTCAATCAAAATAATTAATCAATTATCACATAAGGAAACAAATATTTTATTAATTGATAAATATCTTCAATTAGATCAAGAATATAGTCAAATATATCATAAAATCGGATTTATATTGATCTAATATGATAAGGCAACTATCCTTAAGCAAAAACAGCAAGAAATCCCGGTTTTCCCTCCTTCTGACGAGCCGACTCGCCGAGTCAGGCATGGACTCGTCGAGTCAGCATGGACTCGGCGAGTTCATCTATGGACTCGGCGAGTCCAGCCTCCAGAAACACAAAAATCGAATTTTACAATCATACAATGCATCAATACAATAGAAACCAGTCTAGTCTCTGATACCACTGATGGGTTTTGGTCATAAGACATCCTATGTGCTCATACAAACCCTAATGCTTGGATCTAGGTTTCTCTATTGTACATGCAAGTTATCCAAGACTATAAACCCTAATTCTAGCATCCAAGTAATCATATTAACATGAGAATAGGTTTAAGATGTTACTTTGATTGTTATGTAGCAATAAAAATCCCAAATCTCCTTGTATTGACTTTGGAAAGCTTAGAGTCACAATTGTCACTCCTCTAATGGTTCACAAACACCATAAGCAAGAGGATGAAGAGGAGAGAGGATGGAGGCTGCCCAAAAACGTCTACAAACCCTAGAGGAGTCTTCACCACGTTTTTGGGTCATAAGGGTCATATATATAGTGAGGCTATTAGGGTTTTCTAACAAGGAAACTCTAATTTGGATGCTTAAGCCCTAAGAAACCCATTGACTCCTTTAATTAAGGGCTTTGGAGGATTTCCTTATGGGTTTCCCCATAGAATTCGTCCACTCCTAAATTTAAGACAATCCATAGGCCAAATTGCAATTATCCAATAATTACAATTCCAATCCCTTAAGTTTACTTAATCTCTTTTAGTCACAGAAGTAATTACCAATTAATTATTGACTAATATTAATTAAACAATATGATTTCTCCTTTAATATATTATTCTCATAATATATTAATAAATCATATTTAATCCTTTCTCTCCATAATTCATCCTATCAAGTTGCTTTGGTAAAGGCAACCCAAAAGGACCATGCACCATCAGGTCAAGTACATACCAAAATAGTTATGGACTTAGATACTAATCCAACATAGACTACGGATTTTCTTGGGATTAGGTTGGGCCTTTTGAGCAAATGGGTTGGGCCTTGGTTATGGGCCAAGTAAGAGAAGGGTAAAATGGTTTTTTACCTTAGATATTGGACAAGTAACTTAGATTCGGGATTATAGGTCGAGATCCAATTATTAATTGGATATTATTTGATGATGTTAGTGCGAGGATTTTCCAGATCAGCATACCAAGATTTTATCTGAGAGATTCAATTGCTTGAGATGTGTTTCCTCACTATGTTTACGGTCGACGGTACCAATGTCGGCCCATGGTTTTTTATATTTACGATGCTAGTTGTCTGCATTACTCTTGCATGTGGTATGTGTTTATATGTATACTAGGCGGGGCCTAATGTTGGGCGGGGCTTGATGATTATATTGTATGTTATTTATTTTTGTGATTTTTGCATGTGTTTATATGTTTGAATGTATATTGGGCGGGGCCTAATGTCAGGCGGGGCCCGATGACTGACAGATCTGTTCCGAGCGAGGCTCGATGTCGGGCGGGTCCCGATGATTGGTAGGGCTCACTATATGTTTGATATGTATGGTATGTGGTATTTTGGGGAATTTTCTAAGCTTTGTGCTTACGGTTTTCAATTTTTGTTTTAGGTACTTCAAATTCGCAGGGGAAGAGTTTGGGATGATTGTAGTGCACACACCACATTTTTCCGTATTTCATTACTCTGATGTACTTGGATGTTTATTGGTACACTCTGATTCACTATGGTGTCTATGATGTTGTTTTGAATAATGATTTTATAAATTTTAAATCAAAATTTTAATCTTAATTTTTGAGACGTTATAACATATGTATAAGAATAAGTATATGCATATGACAATTTAAATACATATGATTATGCTTATGTATATACATATGCATAAGAATAAATAAATGACATATGCATATACATATGTATATGTATAAGAATAAGTAGATACATAAGACAGTTAAATACATATGATTATTCTTATGTATATGTATATACAAAAGAATAAGTACATGATATATATATATATATATATATATATATATATATATATATATATATATATATATATATATATATATATATATATATATATATCATGTACTTATTCTTTTGTATATACATATACATAAGAATAATCATATATATATATATATATATATATATATATATATATATATATATATATATGCAAATGAATAAGTATATCAATTATGTAGATTCATATATACATATGAATAAGCATATATATCCATATGAATATACATATGTATATACATCAGATAAATATACAGATATGTATAAGAATTAATATAGGATGAATATGTATATTCATTTTTAAAAGATAAAAAATATAACAAATTATTTTTTTTTTCAAATTATCAAAAATATTTCTTATATTTTAAAATTAATATATAAAAAAGATTTTTGAAAAAATTAAATTTTTAAGGCATATTTATATTTTTGTTAAGTTATTATTCTTCTTTTTCTTCTATTTGTTGTCGCTATAATGCTGAAACGTGTGCCAACAATAAATAAATGGAAAAACATTTTTTTTTACAGAAATTGTTAGAAAAACTTAAAGCTAGGAAAATATATAAATAGAACTGTCACCCTCGTAGATGGAAAAGGTTAAGATTCTTTGTCTCGTGTATTCGTAAGCATATGAAACGTTGATTCACAAGTGGTTTTTTTAATTAATGTTCAATGTTGTTATCACAAAACGACTAATTCATTATATAATTAAAGCTAAATATCATGTTTCGTCCTTGTGCTATTTTCATACGAATCACGTCCTTAAAAGTATTTTTAAATTGACAAAACTGCAAAAATGGTCCCTGTGGTTTCATTTTTTTGGGGTTTTAGTCCAAACCTCGAATTTTTTGGATTGGTGGTCCTTTTGGCCTAGTTTCGGTGCGTATTTGGTCCCTCGGTAAACTGAAATGACTGTAATGCCCCTCATGTATTTGTTTTTCATTTTTCTTTAATGTTTTTTTAATTTAATATATATATTTATCTATTTTAATAATTAAGAAATAAAAAGAGGGCCCACCTCTCTCTCTCTCTCTCTCTCTCTCTCTCTCTCTCTCTCTCTCGAACAGATACAATAAAAAACATATTCCCTTTCGCTTGTTCTTCCTCCCTGCAACACAAACCAACTAATAATCTTCCTATTTTGGAAGAAATCAATTTCTAGGCTACATCTTCTCCAGCCCAACAACATCAGAGCCTGTATTTTGTTGTCATATCTCTTCCGGATCTACCATCTGCCCACCGATCGACTCTGCCCCCTTTCCTCTTGCAGGTAGATGGAATCAGATCGACTTCCACCTTTACCCACAAACATGGATAGCAGATGAGAAAACTTCTTGCTCTGTTCGATGTGGGTCACAAAGACCTGCATTTGTTGTCGTATTGAACTCAAATCCAAGAGAGAAAAGCTCATCTTCTAGTGCCTTCTGCTCCTATTTTAACCCGACAATCTCCATATCTTCTTCTTCCTCTTCATCATCTCTTCGCATATTCCCTGAATATTTTCCCCTACTACTGTTCATTTGCCTCATAAACATCGATCACAAACCACTCATTCACAAACTCCCATCGATCCGGATCCACTTTTCTGAATCCCTACATAAACATCAATCAGAAACACATACATATAAACTAAATATGAACTAAATAGGATTTCAATTGCTTACATAGGTATTGAGTTGGCGAATGAAACTGGAGAAATTATTGTGCTTAAAGTAAGCAGGTAAGAGGTGTTGTGAGAATGCTAAAGAGTCAACGACGATGAAGCTGTTATTGGAGTTTCCCCACTGGATTAGATCATCTAAGGAAGAATCGTTGAAGTCGACACATTTCTGATGAATGAGAGATAGAGAAGATGAAGAATGTGGATTTCGTTTTTGGAGGATTAGGTAACGACAGGGCTGATTTCATTTTTGGAGGATCTGGAGAGTGTATGTCTGTTTAGAGAGAGAGAGAGAGAGAGAGGAGGGGGGTCTCATTTTTTAATTATTAAAATGAATACATAATTATTAAACAATAAAAAAAAATGATTTTAAAAATTGAAAATAAATGCCCAAGGGCATTAAAGTCATTTCAGTTTATCGAGGGACCAAATCCACAATTAAACTAGCTCAAAAGGACCATGAAGCCAAAAAAATCGAGGTTTGGACTAAACCTCAGAAAAAATGCATACCACAGGGACCATTTTTGCAATTTTGTCTTTTAAATTTGAACTTTTACTGTTTTCTAGTTATTTTCAACCTATAGCGCCTACTAAGGGCTTTAAGGCCTCTTTATGCTTATGAGCTTAGTTTTTTTTTTTTTTCTTCTGGTTAAAGGGTTGTTTGGGACTACTTTTTAAGGCTAAAAATTCTTTTTGTAAAAGATTTTTTATAAAAGTTGTTTTTGAAAAAATAAAAACCAAAAGTGGGTTTTAAAAAGTGTTTAGATAGTATTTTTTGACTTTTGAGTATGATTTATCTTTAAAAGTTTAAAAGTTACAAAAAATTATATTTTCTTGACTTTTGAAAACTCATTCTTTTCTTCTTTACAAAAAGTTATTTTGAAAAGAACTTTTACATCTTTCAAACATTTTTATAATTATTTTAAAAATTAAAAGGAAAAAATCATTTAATAAATATTCTCAAACACCCTTGAATATTTGATTTAAACAAAAAGTTATCTTTGAAAGTACAAGACTTTAATATGTACTTTAAACAAAATACATTTAATGTAAAAACTACTTCATGCATTATTTCAAAAAAAAAAAAAAAAAAAAAAAAAAAAAAAAAAAAAAAAAAACTACCAAGTTGTTAAATAAATTTTCGGAATTACCATTTTTATTTGTTATGTTTCACATTTAGCTCTTAGGCATATATCATTTTATGTAATTTTACAAATTTAAAAAATACTAGATATTTTTATAAAACATTCATATAATAAAACTTATAACTTCAATCTACCCCCTTATAACTACCATTTACCCATAATTTTTTTTATTGTTAAATGATCTCTCTCTCTCTCTCTCTATATATATATATATATATATATATATATATATATATATATATATATATATATATATATATATATATATATATATATATATATACACACACACACACTAGGCGCATGTCCGTGGGTTGCCCAGAAGCATCTATATAACTAAAATAATTACAAATGTATGTTTTTTAAATATAACAATAATGTTGTTAAATTTGATATAATAATTCGTACACTAATTTTATATAATATATTGATTATTTTGAATTATATAATAATATATACATCTATTAAAATTGCAGAATGTCAATCTTTTGAATGACCTCTACCCGCGGGTTACTAATGAATAAAATTAAATATAATATATGGTTTAATGTTATTTATAGTTGTTGTTATTGTTAATTAATTTTTTAAAATTTATTTGCTTAACGTTTTAATTTCTACCATTGTAATTACTTAAAACATTAAACAATTTTTTTTTTTTGATTTTTAAGCTAACAATATAATCAGTTATATAGAGTTATTTTTAAGTATTGCTATTGTAAATTATTTTAAGGTACTTATTTGAAAACTTTTAACGATTATAAAAATATCTTTAGGAAATATTTTAGGTAAATTGATATTACAATTTAGTTTTTACATTTATCACTACAATTTATTACTTTTAACTATTCACACAAATATTCTTTGGGTTTTTTAAGTGGAACTGAAATTTGTATTGAAGTTGACCATCTAATGTTATATTTAAATTAACAATTTAAGTATTTTGTCAAAATTGTTCAAAAGTTGTAGCTTTTAAACTAATAATGGTTTACATACAACAACATATTAAATCAAATAAATTAAGTATAATATGTTAAAGGTTAACGACATAACTTTATAAGTAGAAGTAAAAATATTATTTTAATATTGAAATTTAGTTTATTTATGATTACACTTTAGGTTTGATATTTATTTTACCTTATTAACCAACTTATAATCATTATTAGAAAGACACTACAATTTATCACTTTTAACTATTTACAAAATAATCTTTAGGTTGTTTAAGTTGAACTAAAATATATATTTAAGTTGATCCTGTAAAGTTATATTTAAATTAACAATCTAATTGTTTTATACAAACCGTTCAGAAGTTGTAGCTTTAAAATGATAATGGTTTACATACAACAACATATTAGACCTAATAAATTAAGTATAATATGTTAAAAGTTAAACAGATAATTTTATAAGTAGAAGAAAATATATTCTTTTAATATTGAAATTTAGTTTATATGTGATTACACTTTAGGTTTTATATTTATTTAACCTTATTAACCAATTTATAATCATTATTAGAAAGAAATTGAAAAGTGATAGGAGTTTCAAATGAATGTGGTGAAAGAAAAAATGAATGAGAGTTTCAAATGAATATGGTGAAATGAAAAATGTTTCCTTTATAAATATACTAGGCGAATGCCTGCGCATTGCTCAGAAACACCTATATAGTTGAAGTCTATACAAATATATGTTTTTTTAAATATAGCAATAATGTTGTTGTTAAATTTGATATAATAATTCGTAAACAAAATTGATATAATATATTGATTATTTTGAATTATATGATAATATATACATCTATTATAACTGCATAATTTTAATCGTTTGAATGACTTCTACCCACAAGTTATACATCAATAAAATTAAATATAATATATGGTTTAATGTTATTTATAATTATTGTTATAGTTAATTAATTTTTTTTAATTTATTTGCTTAATGTTTTAATTTTTATCATTATAATTATTTAAAACATCAAACATTGTTTTTTGATTTTAAAGGTAACAATATAATCATTTATATAGAGTTATTTTTAACTATTTTTATTGTAAATTATTTTAAGCTACTTATTTGAAAACTTTTAAAGATTATAAAATCTTTAGAAAATATTTTAGTCAAATTAAGATTACAATTTAGTTTTTATATTTATCACTACAATTTATCACTTTTAACTATTTACAAAATATTTTTGGTTTTTTAAGTGAAATTGAAATTTATATTTAAGTGGACATTGTAATGTTTTATTTAAATTAGCAATTTCAGTATTTTGTCCAAACTGTTCAAAAGTTGTAGCTTTAAACTGAAAATGGTTTACATAAAACAACATATTAAATCTAATATGTTAAAATTTAAAGACATAACATTATAAGTAGAAGTAAAGATATTATTTTAAAATTGAAATTTAGTATATTTATGCTTACACTTTAGGTTTGATATTTATTTAACCTTATTAACCAACGTATAATCATTATCAGAAAGACACTACGATTAATCATTTTTAACTATTTACAAAAATATTATTTGAGTTGTTTAAGTTAAACTAAAACTTATATATAAGTTCACCCTGTAATGTTATATTCAAATTAAAAATTTAAGTATTTTATACAAATTATTCCAAAATTATATCTTTAAAATGATAATGGTTTACATCCAACAATATATTAAAACTAGTAAATTAAGTATAATATGTTAACAGTTAAAAAACATAACTTTATAAGTAGAAGTAAAGATATTATTTTAATATTGAAATT